>NC_071522.1:1265000-2530000 GCF_027887155.1 Malaclemys terrapin pileata | reverse complement strand
CTCTCTCCAGTCAGACCAGGCTGGCAGTTCTGACTGTGATCTTGGTTAATCCCAGACCTGCTTTTTCCTGGGAAACTGTTTTACTTGAATAGTGTTCTCTTTTGGTTAGTACAGCACTGGTTGCCTCCTTTCCATCTTGGGCCAAGCCTGTTTGGTCCTACCTAATATTTTAGTCCAGTACCCCCAAGGCACAATTGACAGAGTACTTACTAGTGGCCCTGTCTCTGCTCTAGCATTCCGAGCTACTCTCCAGTGGAAATTGTGGAACGTTTAGACTCCAACAAGGGCCTTTAGCGTACGGATCCGGCCTTTAGCGTACGGATCCGGCCTGGTTGTTGGATTTAAAGTAATCCATAGTCCTTTTCATTCCTCTTCTGTACAGGGTGAGAACTCTCGCTCTTATTCTTATTTTCTTTTCAAATGACCTAAATTTTGCCTTCGAATGCATGTTAAGTAAGAAGCACATGGAAGTTGGGTGCCTAAATCTCCTGGCATCTAAATGCCTTAGGCCAGTGGTTGGAACGTTTTGAGACCAGAGCACCTGTGGAACTGCTCCAGTAGTGAGCATCCCAGTCTGCCTCCTTGGAGTGAGCTCCTGGCGCTCATTACGCTGCATTAGCACCGGGGCCTTTTTCTTTCTCTTGTATGCGTGTTCGTGGCAGTTCAGGCTGTCTGACTGCAGGTGTTTTGTCAGCAAGGCTGCTGTGCACTTTGTAATAAGTCTCTCTGTGTTTGCAGGACATCTCTGAACTGAGCACCATGGGCCCTCTCACAAGATCCCACTCGGAAAATGCAATCTCTGTGAAAGAAATCATAACTGAAATTGAATCCATCAACCAGGGCGTAGGACCGTGCCAGCAGAAGATGGAGGGCTCAGCCAACCATGCCCAAGCACCGAAGAGGAATACAGTCCATGAGTTGTCTGTAGAGGTGGTCTGGGCATCTGAAAATAAACCTGGGAAGGCTGAGCAGAGCGAAGGAGCTTGCATTGCACAGCAGGAAACGGCAAAAGACTTTCCAAAACCAGACCAGGAAGGTGCTCCCACCTTCCAACCATCTACCTGCATGTCAGATGTGGAAGAAAGAGATCCCGCAGAAGGCCAGCAGGAGCCTCGAGTGCAGGGTCTGAACCCTGGGTCGAAGTGGTGTCCGGGATCTGTTAAACGTGCCACCTTGGAATTTGAGGAACGCTTGAGACAGGAACAAGAGCACCAGCACGTTCCCCCCACGTGCCTGCTACCTACTCGCAAGAATTCCAAGACTGATTCTGCAGCTGCCGAGCTCGTGCCAAAGGGAAGGACTGAGGAGCCGTCGCGGGAGCTGGATCCCGCCCGTAGAGAGAATGAGAGCGACAAGGCTAGGGCAAAGAGCCCAGCAGCCGAGGGTGCATTGCCTCATGGCCCTGAACTGCCGGCTGACCCGCAGCTGTCCCCACCACTCGCCCCTTGCCTTGTGCAGCCGGCTCAGGAGTCGCCGCTGGCAGAGCCTGGTGCTGAGCAGGAAGTGCTCAGGACGGTGGTGTCGTTGGATGGCTCTGGGGAGCCAGCCCTGCCCTGTCACCTCCCCAAGAGGATAGAAATTATCGAGTACACCCCCATGGGCACGCCCCCTGACCTCCATGAGCGTGACAGCAGCTGTGAGCAGGCCACGCTGGAGAACACTGCCGTGTTGCTTCCAGTCGATGAAAATTTGAACCCTTCAGTGTGCGCAGAGACGGCACCTGTACATCCAGACGCTCTGCCTTTGCATAACCCTTTGGTACTAGAGCACAGGGAGATCGGGCGGGCTACCTTCACCCTGGGCAGCCCCGAGGAAGAGTACGGTGCGGCACTGATTAACCTCGATACCTCTTCATTCGTTGGCCAGGTGACGCGCTCGCCTTCAGAGGGCCTGGATGACCTTTGGCACCAACGCGTCGTTCACCTGGAGGGCATTACGGAGCACAGCACAAGCACGGACGATGAGCCAGTGGCACCGAGCAGCCTCTCAAGGAACGGGCATGTCCTGTGCGGGGCAAGTGACAGTGCCTTGATGGAGCTGAGCAACGAGGACTTGCATTTCATCAGTGACAGCACTGAAGCCATGGATGTCTCTTTCCTCCCCTGCGGCCTCCCCCACAGCTCCAACAGCCCCAGCATCAAAGACCTGAGTGAGACTCCCAGCTCAGTGAAGCAGCGTGCGAAGGAACTTGAGGCCCGGGTACGGCAAGCTGGGCTTACCACGCCGTCCCAGATGAAACGCTCGGCATCCTTAGCCAAGCTGGGCTGCCTGGAACTCTCTCAAGATGACTTAACCAAGAGGGAGTCGGCCTCTTCCCATGCCAGCCTGACCTGTCCTGACTTGCTGCCCGCCTCCCCGAGGACTGGTCAAGGCAAGCGTGGGGCATTGGCCGAGCACGGCTTGGAAGGCCCACCTGAAAAGCCTTGTGCCTCCTCTCCCCTTATTTGCCAGGATCCAAAACCCACCAAGCATTTTGTAGAGCAGCTTAAAACAACTGAGTGCATTGCCCAGAGCCAGCCGGTGGAGAGGCCGCCCGTGCAGTATGCCAAAGAGTTCTGCTCAGCTCCGCAGAGTGTGTGTCCCAGCGCAGATCCTAGATTGACTAGCTTGGAAGAGGGTCTTCCGCTGCTACAGACGCAGGTACTAGACTCTTGGCTCCCGGTTCCAAGCCTGGCTGGAGCACCTAGACATCAACACGGTAGAACTCACCCTCTGAGGAGACTAAAAAAGGCTAACGACAAAAAGCGGACAAGCAATCCGTTCTATAATACCATGTGATCCTGAGCCCTCAGCTGTGACTTCTTTTTAAACAAAACCCATGTTGTTGTGTTCATACAAGGGGCAGGTGTAATATGTAAGGAACATGCACTTTATTCGTTAATTTTATATATTTTGTCATTTTACTGTTCCTGGCGCATGTAGGTTTGGGTTGTATTTTGTGTGGGACGCTGACTGCAAAACCATTTGTTATTTTTTTAATTATTTTTAACTCAAATAACCTCAAATATTCTTTGTTTTCAAAGAACACCTTTCATAAGTGACCATTGCTGTTGGCAGTTGGCTCATCTCTGTGTGGTGAAATCGTGAGGGTTAGGTTAGATTGGAACCAAGGCACAAATAACTTGAAGACACACACACACAAATTGGTGCTAGCTGGGGCACTTACCGGAGTGGCAGCTGGTGTAAATATGAAGGTTGTGCCAAGATTTGTTCGTGGCTTTTTTTTGATCCGCTTCGAGCTAACTGGAACTCCACAACAGTGACAAATGGCTTCTGAAACTGCCTCAGTGCAAACCCGTCGGGTTGGCTTGTGCCTGTAGCCCAAAGGCAGCTGATGGCTGGGCTGCACTTTTCAGTCTCTCGCTGTGGCTCCAACTTTGGAATGCAAACTTGCCCAAAGTTGCATGGTTTGTTTCCAGGGAGTGGCTCCAATGTGACTTCCCTCCTCCCCCCCCCAATGCATAAAGTGTCATGACCAGTGGGGTTAGAAACTTCAAACAGCAACCCCTCCCAGAACCAGCCTCTCCTCTGCTCCGAACCTGGGGCTGCCAAATTCATTTGAATTTCATAATCTAAAAGAACCCATTTTAACAGCAGCAATTGGGGGGAAAACTGACGTGTGTTCTTTTAAAACAAACAATTCTATAGGGTTTTAACCCTTTCGTTACTTGAATACTGCTGTGGGCCTTCTGAGTTAATGGCCATATCATCTGTTCACCTTTCTCTCCCCCACCCAGAGCTGTTTTTTCTAGTGCTGCCCGAGTGATTCTCCCCACACTCACATACACACTCAGCTGGCTCTCAGACCCGAAGGCTGATGTAATTGTTACATGTTTCCCCTCGCTCTGCTCTCACCTTAACACTTAACCTGGAGCAATGATTTGTCTGGAAGTTCCCTTTCCCCCCTCAGTTGTGTACATACAGTATTTATCTAGATAACTTTTGTTATTTCTTACATTGTTTTCTTGAAAGGACAAGACTGCATTCTGTAAACTGGAAAACAAACCCCCCCCGACTCCAACTGAGTGGTGTTCATTGGCCTCTGCCCGAATGCTTGAGTGGGTTTCCTTTTGTAAGCTGTCTTCCCTCCCAGCAAGTGAGAACCCGTTGCCCGCTTCTGCCAAATGTCTCCATCCTCCTTAAGTCTTGCGAGAGCCCCTGTTGCAGGACGTTCCCCTCTTCCACTGCAGAATGGCGGGATGGTATTTCAGAGCCTCTCCGAGGTTCAGCCGGTTTTGCTCGAGAGTGAGCACAGGGCAGGGCTCAGCTGGCCCTTGGCGGCTGGTTTCCAGTGGTGCACTGCAGCACCTTTCACAAATGTCCCCTCTAGCGAATTCCAGCTCATTTGAGCACCGACTCGCCGTCCTGCAGTGCTGGTGCTAGGGCCCCAGGGGACTTTTGGTGGGGCCTGGCATTTTGTTAACCGCGCTGGCTACGCATCCTGCCAGAACCAAAGTAACTAGCAAACCCCCTGGCGTTCTTAGCAGCTGCTCGTTGCAATGGGGCTGAGCCCTGGCCAGGGCGGCGTTACAGGATCGACGGTGCTGTGTGCACATCGGTTTTGAGGGTGAGGTGAAACGGGCAATGCCCGACTCAGACAGTGCTGCGCAGTCACTGAGAGCAGAGCCCAGTTGGGTCCTGCCAGGACTCGCGGCTGGAGCAACGTCCAGCGGGGCCGGTTCTGAGCGCCAGAGTTAATCACGTAGCAGCAGTGACTGTCCTGAGGATCCCAGAACTTGCGAGGGGCCGTGGCTGAAACACTGGCCCAGGCAGACCGTGGGCTGTGGAGCACTGGGAAGGGGCTGGGGCTGCTCTGTGAGGAGGACAATGGAAGTGCCTTGTTTGCCATCCAGCACTGGGCTTTGTGGAGTGCAAACGTACAGAGCTGCCTTAGCCAGCGCGGGCACGCGGCCTGCCAACAAACCCACAGTTGGCTTGCAGGAAGAGTCCCCGCGGGAGGACGGAAAGGGGGATTGAAGAGACGTAGGGGCTCAGGAATCTTGCCGCAGGACTCTGCTTCTTCACAGAGCTGGCACCTGCTCCTTCCCCGTGTTCTGTGGGAGTGCTGGGCACCCATGGCTCGAGCGTCGCACGGCTATTCTGGCTGGACCACATGAAGCCGTCGGCCTGTTCGCAGCACCGGGATGCTAGGCCAGAATCCGCTCACCCATTGCTCTAGCCCAGCCCGGCTCTGGCATGCCTGAGTGAGCAGTGACTTCCCCACCCGCTGCTGGCTTATGGCTGGAGGGTGAGATCTGGGAGCCTGTCATGGTTACAGCGTGGCTTGGCCAAGACGCCCCAGGTGATCAGTCTGGGAACTGACGCAGGTGCTGTCCTGGCTGAGAGGATGCAGCAGCATGCCCAGTCCCCTCCGCCGCTGTGGGGGCTTGTGACAAATGTTTAAAGAACCATGAAGGGATTTCTGTACAAAGCCGCCATTCTGCTGATCACTTGCAAAGCTCTTGGAGGATACACTGTTTACATTGTGCCCCTGACTCCTGGACAATATCTCTGCCCCTGAGCTCCGGCTGTACTGTCAATTGCCTGCCGTGCGAGCCTTGCACGGAGGGTGCCATGGGGTTCGGTCCTCCCGGATCGTGTGTGCGCGTGCGTGAAACGTGAACTGGTCTGTTGCACTCATTGATGCGTACGTAGCTTTCTTTGAGCCGATCAAGAAAATGTGTAAAAAATCCCCTTCTGCTCAGTCGTGGCCTATTCCAAATGCACATCCGAATGCCGAGGTCAGCCCTGGGTCTGGTTCCCTGCTTCATTTCAGCAGGGTGGGATTTAGCTCCGTGTTGCTCCTGGCACACCTCAGGCTTCCCTCCAGACGACAGCCGAGGTCAGGACGTGGGTTTTAAACCGGTACACGCTTGTCTAGAGCCTGAGCTCCCCCCCCCCCCCATGCACATGCCCAGGGGCAGTAACAACGCCCCCAGCCTGTCGTTTCAGCTTCCTTGCGGTGCACAGCCTGTCTGGGAGTGGGGTGCATGTCACTTCCCCCTATGGTGAGTGACCCAGCTCAACAGAGTGCCACATCCCTCTCCCGAAGGAAGACCTGCAGGAGCCTGCCTGGTGCGGGAGACAGGAGGGGGGCCGAGGCTTAACCCCTCACAGCTGGCAGAGGTCCCCCCACACACACGCTGGGAGGCTGGTGCTGGGCCGGAGGCTAGAGCTCAGCCCACGCACACCTAGATCCTTGCTTGGCTCTGACCCACGTGCCGGTGCCTTTTGGGGTTGGTTTTTTCCCTACAACTGTGACTTCCGTGCATTGGTTTGTAGGAACTGTTCTTGCTCCAGAATTCACAGCCAGGCAGGCTCCCTCGCAGGGGCCCTGCAGCACCTGTTCCAGAGACAGCTGGAAACGGAGTTCCGGACTGGGGGGGGGCACTTCATCTTGTACCCTCCCCTGATCTTCCACCGCCACTGGGATGTTCCCACTGGTCCCAGACTCGTACCCACGTGCTTGGCTGTTTGGAAATGTGAACTCGTGCACTGATGTGCACATCCAATGTTCTTGTTACTGAATAAATTTTTATTTTGAGATGAAGCATGTGGGTGCCTCAGTTTCCTGGGGGGCGGGGGGGAAGGAGACACGGCTGGTACTGTGGGGGGTTCATGGGACTCAAACGTGAGCCATCTTGCTCGCAGCGCGGGCGGGAGTGGTGAGCATGAGCAGGGTGCTGTTAGCCAGGCACTCCCAGGCTGACCTGGTACGTGACAGCCCGTGTTCGTCTCACCTCCTGGCTAACCCAGGCTGTGGGATTTCGTCCGGTTGCTCCTGAGTTAAGGTCACGTGACCTGCGCTGGCTAAAGTAGATCTCCTAGGGGAGGGAGGCAGCAAGAGACTGGCTTGGCAGCTTGCTCCACGGGTTCCTTGCCCTCTGCTGTGGGGGGAAAAAATGCAAAGGATCACGTGGCCCATGGGGACTCGGTCAAGCTAGGGGTGGGGGTCTCTAGCACCATGATCAGCTGTGATTGGCAGGAGTCCTGGGAGCAGGGGCAGCCAGCATTAAGTGCTTTTGAAACATGGCCTTATCCCCATCTCCCCTCCCCACCTCCTGGGAAATCCTTGGGTGTAACCTGGGCCCCGAGAAGGAGAATCTGGCCCTCTGCTGTGGGTCCTGCCTGCCCTTGCCTAGGCCATGGGGGAGGTGCCCAGCACAGGAACCGCTCCAGCCAAACTCCTGTCCCCTCTCCGCATTGCTCTGCACCTAAGGCACCCCTCGGAGCTAAGCCAGGGCAGGCCTGGTCGCTGCTGGGATGGGAGGCCCCCAAGGAGCAGTCGTCCTTAACGCCGCAGGAAGCGGGGGTGGTGGTTTCAGTCGGTGGCGTTTTCTCAATCCAACACCGAACTAGCATCCCCCAAGCTGCGCTGGGAGAGCTGGTCACGGAAGGATCCCCGGCATCCTGGCCCTGGCTATTACGACTTGCACGTTTCTTCCGAACCTGCAGCTGGGCGAGGTACTTCCCTTCCCTGGGAGCTTGGGGCAGCCCTGCTAGCCAGGCAGCCAGCTGCTCTGAGCTGCGTGCGCGGGGGGGTCCGGCAGGTGAAATGCACCAGGCAGCTATCTTGCATGCTTAGGGTTTAAATGAGAGAGGATCACCCCCACCCCCCGATTTCCTGATCCATCCTGCAGGGATGAGGCATTTATCCAGGCACGTTCAGATTCCCTTGTTAGCTGGGGCGCGGCTGGCACTCGGAGCAGCCCACGGAGGGGTCTGGCTTCTGCAGCTTGTCCAAAGGCAGTGACTGGGCTAGTGGGTCGAAGGGGAAGAGGAGGGAGCTGAAGGGAATAGTGGTTAAACTGAACTATTCAACTCAAAGGCGTAAGAAGTACTGAGGTGCTGTTGAAGGTTGGGCAGGGCCTCCATTAGGGGCCGGGCCAGGCCTGGTGGGATCCGGACTAGCATACCAAGCAGCAGGACTGGGATTCTAGCTGTAAGAGCAAAATGCATCCCCAGCAAATCACACATGGGCGACCTTCCCCTGGTCCCTAGGCCCCGGCCTCTGTCCTCACATTTGTCCTCCAGGTGCCCTACAGCCGGGGCTACAGCAGCCCATTCCACAGCCTCCAGCAGCAAAACACCCACCAACTCCTTTTCTGGGATATCCGCTTAATCCAAAGCTCCTGGCCTGGCCTCCTCTAAGTCTGTCCGCCCCGCCGAGAGTGCAAAGCTGAGGGGCTGCTGCCCCTGCCCTATTCCCTGCTGTACGTGGCCTAGAACACAGCTGTGAGCCGGTCTCACCTGCGGCTGTGCAAGAGGACGGTGGGTTCGATACCAGCTGGCCTAGGCGAGAGGCCGCAGCTGAGAAAGAACCTCTCAGGCCTGGAACAAGATCTGGGCAAGGGCAGGGAGCGACTTCTCCCACTGCAGAGCATTGGATGTCAGCCTGCGTCTGATCTTGGACAAGTTCCTCCGGCGGCAGGGGGCACAGGCATGTCCCCGTTATCCACCCCAACGAGACTCTGCTGCGCAGCGCTAATGCAGCCCAAGCCGCCATGGACACAAGGGGAGGAAACGCCAGGAGCGTTGGCCTGCTTGGACCAGGAGCTCTCCAGCGGGGATGGCACAGGCTGCAGGCGGAGAGACCAAAGGTGAGCAGGTTGGGGAGGGAGATCAGTCAGAATTCCCCCCTTACTCTTGGGGCCAGGCTCCATCCAATGCCCCAGGCACATACATCTGGCCTGGGCTCTGCTGCCCCAGGAAGGCCGAGAGACAGAGGCACCCTAGCCCCATGGAGAAAACCTTCCCCTGTTAGCAAGGAAAAACCCAGAACTAGGGCGTGAGGGGGGAGGTGATAATATAAAGTAACATCCAATAGAACAAATTCACTACACTAGAAAGCAGCATTCCCCCCCCCCCTCAGCGGGGGGGACACTAAATCACCAGCACAGTAAAAGATTTCCAACAACCCTCTGGCACCCCAACGGGCATCAGCCCCTCCTCCAGCATCAGCCGTCACCCTCCTCTTTGCCGCTGCACCTCCTTCCAGTGGGTCCACAGGCGAGCACCAGCTCCTCACCTGCAAGGCCAAACCCCTTCCCCAGCCACCCAAACTGCCATCCCTCCGTCCCCTGGCCAACATGCCCAGCCTGACGCTCCCTGCCACCAGCCAGGCATGGTCCAGCTTCCTCAGCAAATCCCCTTTTTACCCAGCACCGTCTCTTCTGTCTGCTGCCCCCTTGGGGCAGATCCCGAGCCCCCTCCCCAGAGCCAGCTGCCTTCTCACTGGCCGTCTCTCCCTGCAGGATGCTGGGCGATTCTGCTGCACCAGGTGCTAATGCCAGGGTCAGAGCGCCTGCAGCGGCTGGAGAACAGGCGGTGCAGAGGAGAGCCATGGGATGGAAGGGAGTGGCTGGGCTGAGCTGGCTCCAAACTCAATCCCTTGTGGCCAGAGCGGAGGTGGCAGAGGGGCCGTGGTCAGGACTTTCCCATGGTCCTGTCCTCTCACCTGCTCCCTGAGCACCAGGCTGGCATTGGGGGGATGTTCCTACCTCCCCCAGTGCTGCGCTGACCTTGGGACCTAGGGCCTGCCTGGGCCAGCAAGAGTCAGAGCAGGCTGAAGCCGAGGTGCTGGGCACCACCAGCATTTCTCGGAGCCTAGGCGTCTGCATGGACAATCTGGGACCTGGGTGGGAGACAGAAGGGTGGTTCCCATGGAGCCAGGGTGCTCACGTCCCCGCTGGCCTGTGGGGCACCTCTGTGGTAGCCACCCGCTGCAGGGTCAGCAGAGAGGGCAAAGGGCAGCGTGCACAGATGGGGCCAGGGCAGGCCCAGGCACTGCCTCCACCCCATGGTCCCCTTGCCCCTACCGAGTGGTGGCTCGGGGTCTCTGCCCTCGTCCCTCGAGGGCTGGCACAGCTCCTGAGGTGACCGTGCCCTCCACCAGCAGTGCCGGCCAGGGCCAGGTGCTGGGAGTGGGAGGGTTTGGGGCTGTGCCCGTCCTGTCTCACTCCTACTCACCCAGTCCCCAGGCAGCTCCATTCGGTGCCCTTGTAGGGCCCTTGCCGCTCTTGGAGCCAGGGCATTGCTTCCCTCGTTGGCTGGCCAGAGCCTCTTAATCCCCTGGGGGCGGCTGCAGGCCCTGCAGGGGGCTGGGCCTGCTGTGCTGAGGGTTTGCTGGTGTGCAGGAAACGTTACCAGATCACGCTGCTGACTGCGGCTTTGCTCTTGGGCTGCAGCCAAGCAGAGACCGAGCCCCCGTAGCATCGGGCTCTCCCAGAATGCCTTGTGCTGGTGGCATTTGGCACCGGGGCCCTGGCCAAGGGCTCTGGCTGGGCTGTGTCCAGCAGGGGCTGGCTGCCGCCCGCGGGACCTGAGGCCTGTTCCTTCCACCCCCCAGCCCCTCTGAGCCAGAGTTGTCCTAACGATGACATTGCATTTTCCCGGCAGGTTCAGAGTCCCGGCTCATCTAGGGTGACCAGATAGCAAGTGTGAAAAATCGGGACAGGGGGTGGGGGTAATAAGGGCCTATATAAGAAAAAGACCCAAAAATTGGGACTGTCTCTACAAAATCGGGACATCTGGTCACCCTAGGCTCATCCCCCATAGTGCCCAGCCCAGCGCAGGACAGCACTGCCAGGGGGAGGCCCTAGAAGCAGGCCACCTGGGTTCTGTTCCTGCCTCTGCTGCTTGTCCCTGGGCCCGTCCCGGCTCTGCTCTGAGCCTCCGTTCGCTCCCCACTCTTGGCCTTGTCTGTCTGGGCTTGAGAGTCGCCCGCCTCCTCGGGGGCTCTAGGAGCTGCCCTGGTGGGCTGGCACACGCTGTGCCTGCTACGCGGGCCAGGCCGTGGGCTGGCTGTGATGGTGCACATGCTCTCTGGTGCCTCGCGGGAGGGCTTGGCTGCCGGGGTGGGACCCACACATGAGTTGGCCCATCACAGGTGCTGACAGCCAGTGCCAGGCTGTCCCTCACCCCTCCCTGCGAGGAGCTGCAGCAACCAGCAAAATTCCTACTTTGCAGCTGCTGTGGTCACCCCAACACCGCTGTGTGAAGGGGGGTGTGGCTGCTCCCCATATCCCCCCCCACTCCCAGAGCAATCCCTCCCCTCCCGCTGGGGGTTGGGACACACCCCTGTAGGGTCAAGATGCTGCACCTTCACCTCTGGGTGCTCAGCCGGCTGGAGCCAGCAGGGGACGTGCCAGGCTACGGGACCCCCGCACCGCATGTGCCCTGATGCAGCGGTGCCTGGCGGTTGGAGCAGAGAGGGGGAGACGGGGCTGTGGGGCTTTATCCCTGCCAGCTACTGGCTCCCACGTGACCCTGTCACACTCCCCGTGCCTCAGTTTCCCTATGCGTGATGGGGGCAACGGTGGCCTCTGTGGGGGTGGGAGGGTGAATTCGTTACCGTCCGACGTGCGTGGCCCCTCGTGGCTGCCTGTTGTGGTACCTAGCTGAGAGCTTGCTGTGACCTGTCTGTCCATCCAGCCTCGCACTCTGCGGTGAGCTCCAGCGGTCGGGGGGTCCCGCCAGTCAATGCGGGTGCGGCAGCCCACAAGCCACCACGGCGGCCCATCAGCTGGCTGTACAATGATTGCGCTGGCCCCACTCAGACTAGCGGGGAGCCCAGCAGTTTGCTCTTAGGTTTCTCCAATGGATTGTTTTGGTGACACCCCTACCCTCCGAGCGTGCCCAGCCAGGCAGAAACACCCCCCACTCCTCTGTCTTCCTGAGCCCCTGCTCTAACAGGAGCCTATTCCCCCCCCCCCCCGCCCCATAGCTGCTGGGCGCTGCCAGGCCTGC
This sequence comes from Malaclemys terrapin pileata, assembly GCF_027887155.1. Taxonomy (NCBI): domain Eukaryota; kingdom Metazoa; phylum Chordata; order Testudines; family Emydidae; genus Malaclemys; species Malaclemys terrapin. The sequence goes on along the minus strand of NC_071522.1, from coordinate 2,518,252 downwards.
CTGCCAGAAGGGGAGAGGCCCCTGTGGCACTGCCTAGGTCACTGGGGGGCCAGCCCTTCCCCAGGGGCGGGGGGCAGCTCGGGGGGGGGCAGCCCTTTCCCTGGGGCGGGGGGGCAAGAGGGGGCAGCCCTTTCCCTGGGGTTTGGGGGGCAGCCCTTCCCCAGGGGCGGGGCAGCAGCTGGTGCCCGCCCGCCCCTCCCCCGGCCAGGGGCCCTGCCCCCCCCCCTCCCCGCAGCTGTCGCTCCCCGGCCCGGCTGCACGTGGCTGGCAGCAGCTGCCGCGGGCTGGGCCGGCTGGAGCCGCACGAAGCGTTTCGTCCATTTCCGCCCCGCAGCCCGCGAGCCCGAGACGAGCCGCCCCGGCGGGCCGGGCAAAGCAGCCGAGCTCGCCCCGGAGCAGGTGAGGGGTCCCGGCCCGGCCCGCGCCGCACGGGGCCGGGGATGCTGGGGAGCGGGGGGTGCTGCCAGCCCGTGTCCCGGGCAGCCCGGTGCTGGCTGGGCGGGGGGATCCCGGCTCGCGGGGTCCCCCTGGCCCGGCCCGGCCCGGCCTGGCTGGCAGGGATGTGCCTATATTAGGAAAGTGACCCCGGCTCGTCCTGCCGCCGCGTCTCCTTCTTTAGCTGCTGCAGCGTCCGCGGTGTCACGGGCGGGGGCCGCGGCTCCCTGGGGCGCTGCTGGGGCGGGGGGAGCTCAGGGCCCCTCTCCCGGGGGCAGGCGGGGCTTTGAATTGGGAGCGTGGCACAGAATAACCGACGTGCCCCCCCCCCATCCTGCCCGGGCCCCCCAGCGGGGTGTGCTGGGGATGCCGGGGGGTCTGGGCCTGGCCCCCAGCGGGGTCCGTGCGGGCAGGTGCGGCCCCCAGGGCTGTACTCAGCGGGGAGGAGGAAGGGGGGCTGGGTGCCTGGGGTGACCCCAGAATCCCGCCGCTGCTCTGGGGGGCAAAGCAGAGCCCCCCCGAGTGGCGCCCGCTGGGGGATGCTGCTCAGCTCTGCCCCCCCGTCTTGGTCGGGTGAGGTGCCCCCCGGGGCCGAGGGGGAGGCGGAGCCTGGGGGGGAAGATGGGCTAGATTCCCCCTGGCCCCAGTTCAGCCCAGGCCTCTGGCCACGCTGCTGACAGGAGAACCAATGAACCGCAGCAAGCCAAAGGTTTCAATTCCTGGCCCTGCCACTGGCCTGCTGGGTGACCTTGGGCAAGTCGCATCCCTCCCCTTGCCTCAGTTTCCCCACCTGTGAAGCGGGGTGACGTGGGGCAGCGGGCTGGCACTAGGAGCTCCTAGGCTGCTGGGCGCTTGTGGAAGGCTGTGTTGGTTATCTGCTCTAACGTGGCTCAGCGTCTCTGGGAGGTTTATTCCTCTGGGCATGTAGTGGAGGGGATGGGAAGGGGGCAGGCAGAGAGCCCCAGCGCGGTGACAGGGCAGGGGCTGAGAGCAATGTCCGATTTTATGGCTGCCCCCAGCCCAGGGGTTGGCCTGTTGCACGGATTAGCCTTGGGGGAGAACGCCAGCCCCCCAGGGGTTGCAGCATTCAGAGGGGCAGGTGCCCATAGAGCCTGGCAGCAGATGGCTTCTAGGTTCCCTCCGGGATGGGATGTGGCAAAGCCATGGCAGGCCATGAGGAGGGCTAGGTGGGTGAGCACGCTGGCACGCCAAGACAGGCTCCATGCTCTTAGACTCATGCAGAGAGACCTCCCCTTAGGCTGCCCTTCCCCCACTTTGTACCATCTTCCGCCCCGGCAGTCCCTGTTGTATTTGGTTACGTGGCGGTTGCACCCAGAGCCCGCCTGTGCCAGGTGCTGTACTAACACAGCCCAGACAGCTTACAGGCGAGTGGCCACCTTCCCAGCCCTCTCAGCCCCCCACCATGGGGGCCAATGGCCCCTGTAGGCTACTGCATGTCTCAGCTGCCCCCTGCCCTGCTCTTTGCACGGCTCACCCTCATCACCGCAGTGTCAGAGCGCCGTCCAGCGACAGCACGTGCTTCCTTCGGGGAGAGCTGTGTGAGCAAGGGAGCAGCTTGTTCCTCCCCTCCCCATACAGCCACGCTGCTCCGGGTTTGGGTCAGAGAAGGCCGGTGGGAGCAGGGCCCCTGGGGAGGTTTGGGGTGGCCCTGAGTTCCTGGGGGTCCGGGACTGGCCCCGTGGGATGCTCTGTTTGCTGCCCAGCTGGGCTCTGCTCCGGTGGTAGAAAGTTCCACGGGCCCGAGGGGTGGAGTTATGGAGCTTGATCCCCAGCCCGGAGCCATAGACCCCTCTAGATACCCTGAGTCCAGGCCGCTGAGCGCCTCGAAGACCAGGCCCAAGACTCTGCCCTTGACTCTGTTCTACGGGAGGCCAGCCATAGGCACCGACTTCTACTTTCCCCCACGGGTGCTGCGTCCTGAGGCCCTGCCCCCACTCCACCCCTTCTCCCAGGGCCCCACCCTCGCTCCACTTTTTCCCTCCCCGTCGGTCCCCTTCCCCTCAGCCCCACCCTCACTCCTTTCCCTCCCCAAGGCCCCCGCCTGCTCACTGCTCTCCGCCCTCCCCCAAGTCCAGCTGGTGGGTGCTGAGCACCCACTATTTTGTTTCCTTGGGTGTTCCAGCACCCACAGAATCGGTGCCGATGAGGCCAGCGCAGGGTGCAGGACCATACACTTGCAGCAGCTGGTGTTGCTGAGGAGACGTGCTGCAGCCCGGAGCCACAGGGGCCTTCCAACACCACGGTGCTGCTGATGCTTCCCATCAGGGGGCAGCGTTGGGGCCCCCCCCGGGGAATGGCTGGGGGGGCAGCATTGTCACGGTCACAGTCGCCAGGATGGCAGTGATGCTCCGCAGCTGCACCCACCCAGGCAAGGGGGCCCCCCCTTTCCCTCCCCCATGACCCTGGGCTCTCCGGACCCAGAACTCTTCAGGTGGGAAACCATCTACCCACTGCGCACATGCAGCCACCTCTGAAGGCTAATGTGGTGGCTGTTTAATGCCTGCACAGCAATGCTGCCACCAGTTTGGGGCAGGAAGTGAGGCAAAATCTCTGATCCAACAGGCTGCGGGGCCTGGTGGTAGGGAGTCTGAATGGCATTGCCTGATCAGGGCTGGGGTTTGGCCAGGGCAGTAGGCGCGGGACCATGGGGGCAATGGGCTGACCCAGGGCAGTAGGGATCCAGAACCCCATCGTCCCATGGGGCTGCACCTGCTCTCTGGGCTGGGCTCCACTCTGTCCCAGGAGAGAGGCAGGGTCAGGGGAAGCAGAGTTCCACTAGCCCCAGGAGGGATGCTCCCGCCCTGCTCCCTTCTGCCTGGCTCCCCAGTGTCTCTCTCAGCTCCAGGTGTTGCCTCTGTGGAGGGGCGCTTGCTCGCAGAGCTCCTGCTGCAGCTGGGATAGGGGGCTGGCACTTTGGGAACTCCCCAGTCCTGCCCTGCTGCGGGCTGCCTCCCAGCACCTGCTCTGCGGGGTGTCCCCCGCCATGGGGCACAGACGCCAAGCAGCCCCTTCACCCCGCTCACTTGCTGTCTCCAGCCAGATCCTCTGAGCTGCCTGGGGAGGAGAGAGGCTGGAATCCACGTTCAGAGAGCGCTCCTTCATGGACTCCAAACCAGCTCCCCAGCTAGTCCGGCCCTGGGCTCCCCCACAGCTCTGCCGGGTGGGCGCTCGCAGGGGCCTGCTGTGTCCTGGTGACTAGAGGCAGGTGGATGGCTGGGGAGGCCAGGCAGGGCGGGGACTGGGCTGACGGTACTGGGGGCCTGCTCCCTCGCTGACCTCCCCATCTCCCGCCAGCCATGAGCCGCAGGGTGGTGCGCCAGAGTAAGTTCCGGCACGTCTTCGGGCAGCCGGTGAAGGCCGACCAGATGTACGAGGACATCCGGGTGTCCAAGGTGACGTGGGACAGCTCCTTCTGCGCCGTCAACCCCAAGTTCGTGGCCATCATCGTGGAGTCCGGCGGCGGAGGGGCCTTCATGGTGCTGCCCTTGGCCAAGGTGAGTGAGTGGCTGGTGTGGGCAGGCCAGGAGGAGGAGGGAGCCTGGGGGCGGGTTAACCCTCCGGCTCGCGGGGCTCCCCGCAGTCGGGCGCTGGTGGAGATGGTTGGGTGCTGTATAGTGCTCCGGACTGCTGGGGGGAGGGGACGGCAGCCACCAGGGCCCATGGGGGGCAGGCCGTGGGGCGGGGCGTGTTTCTGTGTGAAGCCCCAGCCGGCATGGTGGCCCCTGGCTGGCAGAGCCAAGCAGGAGCAACAGGGCAAGGAGAAGGGAGCGGTGAGTTCCCTGAAGCAGCACTGGGCCATGGCCCCCTCTGCGTTGGCAGCCGGGCTCGGCCGCGTGTGAGCCCAGCTGGCCTGGCTGGGGATGGTGCCGGGTTGGGGGGGGCATCTGCCAGCCCCTCCCCCCAGTCCGGCACGCAGGAGCAGCTGCCCGGCCTTGCCAGGCCTTTGTTGCAGTCTCGGGCCTGGAGCTGGGAGAGTCCTAGCGTGTTGCCATGGTAACGGGGCTGGGTTGGTCTGAATTCCCATCGCGGGCTGCCCGGTTCTCGGGCTCCTGCCGGGCAGGCCATCCCTGCCCCGGCCTCTCCTGAGCGCAGACATGGGGGCAGCCGGCCGGGCACAGGCAGCACTTTGTGATGCCCGGCCCCTGGGGCTGTGGGGCCATGGCCAGGAGCACAAAGCCCAGCTCCCGGCTCCTCACAGCAGCCCCACGCTGCCAAGAGCTGCCAGCCCCAGGACTGGGCCAGGTTGATGTGCTGTGTTTGGGGCTGGTTAGGGGCCCGCGGCAGAGCCCGGCTGTGGGGTTTTCCCTACGCGGGGCGTGGGTGGGTTCTACCCTCGCCCCTCTGGCACGAGCTCGCAGGTGAAGGGGCGTTAGCAGCCGGGCTCCCGGCTCCTCTGGTGCTGGGTCAGCCTGGCCACGCTGGCCAAGTGGGGTTTATTAGCAAGGGAACTGCCCGCCTCCCCACAGCGCATGGGGCAGCTCTCAAGGAGCCAGCGGGCAGCAGCTGCCATGCTGTGGGGCGCCTGCAGGCTCCCTCCCGGAGCACGGTGCCCTTTCCCAGCCAGCCACTCTGAACTCCCTCGTGTCCGCTGGTGGGCTTGGGCTCCGCACCTCTGGCTACAGCCTCGGCCGTTGGAGAGTGACTGGCCCTGGCAGGGCATGCTGCCCCGGGGGTGTGACCGGCGCTGGGGCAGGTAGCGGCAGGAGGGCTGGGCGGCTGGCACCCAGCACCAGGGGCTGCTGAGGGAATGAATTGGCCCTGGGGACTGGCTTGTTTTGCAGCTGCAGAGAGAGGTGTGTGTGACCTGCCCTGGGGGGTGGGGGGTGCCTCCGGGCCCAGGGTCGGGCAGCTCCATGGCTCTTGTAGCCAGCCCCCATCCAGGCACCATGAGCGAGCAGACAGGAGCTGCCGGTGAGACAAGAGGACTGGGGAGGTGCATCCTGTGCTGCCTTCCTCCTGGGGGGCCCGGGGGAGCAGGCCGGAAGCCTGGCTGGGAGATAGGAGGAGGAGCAGAGAGGGTGGGGCAGGATTTTGGGTCACCCCCCCCCCCCCCCGGCTCCTGCTAGCCCTCGAGCAATGCCGGAGGCAGCCAGACTGCAGCAGGGCCTGTCAGTGGGGTAGGTGGATGGGCTATTGCTGGGAGTGGGCATTGGGCTAAGCAGTGGGGCTATAGAACAGGGCCTGATCCTGCCCTGGCCCTGAGCGCGGGGGTCTGTCCCAGAAGTTCTGGGATGTTTTACTCTGGTAAGATCATTGTCCTGCTCCTGCTGCCCCCCACCTCCCCGGGCTACAAGCCTTTCTCAGCTCCAGCTATTATCCTCTCTGCCGTATTCACTCCGTCCTGTCTGGTCCACAGCACTACCGCGTCCACCTGCCCATCTCCTGCCTCCGGGCCCACTCCCCTCCGCCCCCTCCCGTGCTCATCAGCCTTTCTGGGCCTTGGGGAGTCCATTTACCAGCACCTACGGGTTGTGACCTTGACCTGGCTGCCCCCCACCCACACTGGGCTGCCCGTGGCCAGGCGGACTCCGGGCAGAGATGGATTGGAGCAGTTGTCCGGCGCGGGGAGGCTGTGCTCACAATAACATGTGACTCATACTGGGAACAATCGAGGGGACAGCAGGAAACCACGGGGTCACTGTTTCCACAGCTCGAGTTTCCAGCTGGACAGCGCTGCCCTGGTGTGTGCAGCTCGCTGGCCTGGGGAGGGGCACAGGAAGGGGCAGGCAGATCAGAGGCTGCTTGTGGGGGGCTCCTTCCTAAGGCCTAGCGAGGGGACAGGACTGTCCCACAGTCACATGGCGAGTCAGTGCCAGAGCTGGGCTTAGAACCCAGGAGTCCTGAGTCCAAGCCCCCGCCCGCTTGGAAGGAGGCGTGGCCTGCTGGGGACTGTCAGTCCAGACTCCTGGGTTCCATTCCCCGCTCTGCTACTGACTCACTGCAGGGCCTTGGGGAAGACTCGTCCCCTACCTTGTGCCTCGGTTTTCCATCTGTGCAGTGCGGGTAATACTGCTTCGAGCAGCGCGCTCAGATCTACGGGCTGAGAAGGAGCTGCGGCCAGGCTCTGAGTGACAAACCTGGGCCTGCCCTGTGGGAGCCGGGTGCCCCCTGTCTGCCAGGGGACGAGGGTGTTGGGGGTCAGTGAGTGTATAGGAGATGCTGGGGGAGGGCGACTCAAGCTGCGGGGCCCAGCCAGGCCCTAGCCCTTCTGCTGAGGGTGCAATTAGTGCTGAGGACGCTAGTCGTGTGGGGACGTGGGCACCTGTCCCACTAGGATCTGTGCTGACACCCCCCAGCTCAGTCACTGGAGTCCCCCTCCCCTCGACGAGTCCCGGAGCTGGGCCCAGGGCACGGTGAGAGGGGCCAACGTACTGCAGCTGGTAGCCTGGCTAGGGGAGGAGGCTGTGCTCCGCCCAGCTCCCTCTGCCCAGCGCTGGCTGCCCATGGACGTGGCCCCAGTACCGGCAGTTGTGGGGCCGGGCAGCTCGGTGCCCCTTGCGGGCAGGGCAGAGCACGATGGGGCACTGGCTGTGGGGCAGGGGTGAGAGGCACAGGGCGCTGTCAGCTGGCCCCTGCTCACTGCCCTGCCTGTGTGTTCCAGACAGGGCGTGTGGATAAGAACCATCCCCTGGTGACCGGGCACACGGCGCCCGTGCTGGACATCGACTGGTGCCCTCACAACGACAACGTCATTGCCAGCGCCTCCGAGGACACCACGGTCATGGTATGGGGGCCGGGCCGGGGGCTGAGCTCAGGGCCTCTCACGGGGCGGGGGGGTTCCGGGGGCATGGGGAGCATGGGCTGGGGGGACAGTACTGGAGGGGAGGGTGCTGTGGGGGGGAAGGGGTGGGCATGCTTTGGGGGTGACAAGGTCAGTTTTGGGGGCTGAGGGTGTTGCGGGGGGTGAATGCATTGGAGAGGTGCTGCAGGAATGTGCATGTGAGGCTGCTGCAGTGGGGGCCAGGTGGCTGGGGGACTGCAGCAAGGGGGGTTGGGGGGCTGCAGCAGGGGCCAGGTGGCTTGGGGGGGCTGCAGCAAGGGGGGTTGGGGGGCTGCAGCAGGGGCCAGGTGGCTGGGGGGGGGCTGCAGCAAGGGGGGTTGGGGGGCTGCAGCAGGGGCCAGGTGGCTGTGGGGGGGGCTGCAGCAAGGGGGGCTGCAGTGGGGGCCAGGTGGCTGGGGGGGGCTGCAGCAAGGGGGGTTGGGGGGCTGCAGCGGGGGCCAGGCGGCTGGGGGGGGCTGCAGCAAGGGAGGTTGGGGGGCTGCAGCGGAGGCCAGGCGGCTGGGGGGGGCTGCAGCAGGGGCCAGGTGGCTGGGGGGGGGCTGCAGCAAGGGGGGTTGGGGGGCTGCAGCAAGGGGGGCTGCAGTGGGGGCAAAGTGGCTGGGGGGCAGTGCTCTGGCTCAGTGCTGTTCCTTTTGCAATCACTGGAAGTGTGGGGGCTATTTTTAGCCGGGTGGCACGTGCTGGTGCTGGTGCCTGCCGGTGTGGGTGACGCAGCGCTCACTGCCTGACTCAGCACCTAAGAATAGCCGCATGGGAGGTAGTGCTGGGGCAGGGGGAAGATCTGGAGGGGGGGCCTGTGGCTCCCCCTTGTCGCTAGCAGGCGGCCACAGGAGCGGCAGAAGCGCTCCCAGTGCAGCCGGCTGCTCCCGGGGGGGTGGGGGGCAGCCGGAAATAGGAGACCCAGGGGCTGGGCAGACGGCGTCAACTCCTCAGACAGGCCAGGCTGAGGTCCAGCCCTCCTCACCCCAACACCCCAGGGCAATGCTAGCGAAGGGAGTGTGTAGCAAGGCCGGTCCCTGGGTTCCTTCCCCATGTGCTCCCATTCCCTTTCACAGCGAGCGCTGCCCGCTGGGCTCTTGGGGCACTCCCTGCCGAGGGGGGGCAGGTAGTGGGGGGCCCAGGCCATGTCTTTGGGGACACTGAGTGCCCTCTCTGCCTGGGGCTCAGGCATGGGTCCCTCTCTCCACAGCTGCCCGGGACAGGGTGACGTGCCAGAGGATTAAGGGAGAAGTAAATTGGCTCTGGGGCTCTTAGCCACTTACAGCTCCTGAGCCCATAAATGTCCCAGAGCCGTCAGCCCCCACAGGCCCCTGGATGTGCCCCCCCCCCCCCCCGCACTAGCATCTGGCTCTGACCCCCTGGAGAGGACAGCCTCACCGCCGCTCGCTCTCCCTGCTCCCCAGGTCTGGCAGATCCCCGACTACGTGCCCACGCGGAACATCACGGAGCCCATCGTCACCCTGGAGGGGCACTCCAAGAGAGTGGGCATCATCACATGGCACCCCACGGCTCGGAATGTGCTGCTCAGCGCAGGTAAGGCCCCCAGGCCGGGCGCCAGGGTCCCCGGGCTGCGCCCTCGGGCTGGGCGCAGCCCCCGAGTGACGCCCATCCCGCCCATCCCCAGGCGGAGACAACCTGCTGATCCTGTGGAACGTGGGCACGGGCGAGATGCTGCTGACCCTGGACAACATGCACAGCGACCTCATCTACAACGTGTGCTGGAACCGCACCGGCAGCCTGCTCGTCACCACCTGCAAGGACAAGCACGTGCGCGTCATCGACCCCCGCAAGCAGCAGGTGGTGGCGGTGAGTCCGTAGCACCTCCAGCATCGGGCCAGCCCTTGCACGCTGCTGCTGGGAGAAATCCCGTGCCCATGGAGCGCATGCACTGCCCCCTGCTGTAAGCAACCTGTGCCTCTCCCCTCCTTGCCCACCTTGGGAGATGGAGCCCCATTTTCCTTTCTGTTGGAAACTCGGGCCCTCCTTTGGGAGCTGGAGCCGGGCTGCTGTCATGGTGTCTCCAAACCAAGGTGCCGGGCTAGTCTCTGAGCACCCCAGGGGAGCATGGCTGTGCAGTGCGGTTACCCCATGTCCCACAGCTCCCTCCCTCCCTCGGCGCTGAGAGCTAACGCCCAGCTGTTCCCGCCAGTAACTGTGCATGTCACTAGCTCTGCATGATCGCACCCGGGGCCTGCACAGCCGGAGCACCGTCCCCCAGCCCCATGGCCTAGGGCATCTTGGACTGGCTGCTCTCGGGGCTCAAGAGCAGGGGACCAGCTCCTGGCCGATGACTAGTTGGGGGCAGGATGGATGCCCAGAGGCAGAGCATGGGGCAGGACCAGGGTGGCGAAGCTCACCCTGCCACTTCCTGGTCTGTGCCCTCTGTGGGGATTAGAGCCCATCCAGCCCTGCACTGCCCAACTCACGGCTGGGGTTTGCTGAGTGTCTGCTCCTTTGGGGCTGCAGGGGCGGGGGGAGGGCCGTGCCATGCTGCCTGTGTGCGGGGGCTCACCTCGGACTAACAGCTTGGTGTGTGTCTGTGTTTTGGTTTTAACCCTCTAACCGCCGGCGACAGGAGAAAGTCAAGCCGCATGAAGGCGCCCGCCCCATCAGAGCCATCTTCATGGCTGATGGCAAGATCTTCACCACGGGCTTCAGCAAGATGAGTGAGCGGCAGCTGGCGCTCTGGGACCTGGTAGGAGAAGGCGATTGCTCAGCGCCCCAGGCCTTGCCAGCGTCTCTTGTCTAGCACACCCGGCGGGGCGGCGAGCTGGTGCTCTGCCAGCGCGTCTGCGTGGGGGGGACAGTCGGCGTGGAGCCTGGGACCCGTTGCTCAGCGTGACAGAGAGGCCTTGGCTGGTGTGAACAGAAAATGCCCCAAGCTCCCCTGGGGGGCTCCCCAGCCCGTTAGAAACTGCAGCCCACTCCGGGCCTTCGCCCCATTTCTGCAGGGACAGCCCCAGACGCTGCGCTGCTGGGGAGGGCTAGAATGAGACGGGGTGGTCAGAGGACTCCGGACTCCTGGGTTCTATTTCTGTGGCCTGGGCCGACTCCTTTCCCAGCTCTGCTACAGCGTACCCTAGTGGCTGGGGTAAGGACACCGAACTCTGCACCGCAGCCTGCCTCTGGTCTCGCTGGGCGTGGGCTCCCCATGCGCCACGCCCCCGTGCTCCGGGCCCTTGGCAGCAGGGGTAGGGGCAGGGCTGCGGAGCTCCGCCCGCCCCCGGTAACACGCTGCCTGTCTTCCCCAGGAGAGGTTTGCCCCCCACGAAGGAATGAGGCCCATGCGGGCCGTCTTCACGCGGGAAGGACACATCTTTACCACGGGCTTTACCCGCATGAGCCAGCGGGAGCTGGGCTTGTGGGACCCGGTAACACCACTGCATGGGGTGCTCGTCCGGGAGTTGGGCATCATCACTCCACACGCACATGCCCTGTCCTGCCCTGCTGCCCTGTGGGCAGGGCCTGCACCCCATGAGCAGCTGGCCTCTGCGGGTAGGGCAGAAGGGGGCTAGTCATTAACCCTGTGAGTGCCACACCTGGGACGCAGCGTGGGCACAGCTCACAGCCTGCCACGGGTAAGGTCCCTGCATCCTCCCGTCAGCACATGCCGGGCAGCACAGCGGGGTTCCTGGGGGAGGGGCTGGCTCCCCCAGTCCCAACCCCACACTGAGCCCTCCCGGCAGATTGGTTTCAGCAGCTGGCGGTTCTCTAGCCAGCCCAGCTCCTTCGAAGGGCCAGGGGTCAGAGCTGTGGGGTGGGGGACGCAAACCCGAGGGCCTTGGGAAGCAGCAAGGGGGCTGCTCTGAGTGCCAGGGGGCCTGAGGATGCCCGTCGGACTGTGTCCCTTCGGAGCAGGGCACTTTGCCCCAAGTCACGGGCGTGGCGGGGGCAGAGCTGTCCCATCAGGATGATGCCAAGTTCCCAGGGCTTGGAGTGATGTGAATTTGCATGGGATGGGGTGGGGGAGACAGTGGAGGGGGCTAGAACTGCAATGCATGCTGGGAGTGTGGGGGCACAACTGTCCAGGTGCGGGCTGGGGGGCAGATGTTCCTGGGACGGAGGAGCTCACCCTGCCTGGGGGTGGGGTGGGTGAGCAGAGGCAGCTTGGTCAGGCCGGGAGTCAGGGGGCACAGATGCTCTGGGGTGGGGAGGGAGGGCAGGGCCTGTCCTGTGAGGCACTGGGCATGCTCACAGTCAGCCCGGGCAGCCCCTGCTGCTGTGTGGGGGGCACCAGGACATAGCTCTGTGGGGCAGGGCTGAGCCTGGCCGAGGGGCAGGAGGGTGAATACCAGAGGCAGGCCAGGGAGGGCAGAGCGGGTTGGCCCCACTGGCCGCCCTCGTACATGGCTGGGGGCAGATGAAGGGAGAACCGGGCCAGCCGCCAAGCGCCAGAGCTGTCCCTTGCTTGGTGCCAGGGGCCCGAAGGGGCTGGGCCTGGGTCACTAACGTGTGTGTGTGTGTGTGTGGCTAACCAGCTCGGGCCGCCCTGCCGCCCCTCACCTGCGCTCCCTCCTCCCCCGCAGGAGAACTTTGAGGAGCCAATTGCACTGCAGGAGATGGACACCAGCAATGGGGTGCTGCTCCCCTTCTACGACCCTGACTCCAGTATCGTCTACCTGTGCGGCAAGGTAACGTTGCACCAGCCGGCCCAGAGGGCACCCTGGGCCCTGACAGCCCGGTGCCCAGAGTGGCTGGGGGTTGGGGGCAGGATTCCGGTGGCCGGGGGTTGGGGGCGGGCTCCTGGTGCCTGGAGTGGCCGGGGGGTTGGAGGCGGGCTCCCGGTGCCCGGAGTGGCTGGGGGGTTGGGAGCGGGCTCCCAGTGGCCAGAGTGGCTGGGGGGTTGGGGGCGGGTACCCTGGGCAGATCCCGCACCCGGTACCCTGCCAGCATGCAGGGCATTACCCCTCCCTGGCTCCATCGGGTCCCTTTTCCTCCCCATGGGCTGTGGGGAGTAGCGGTGCCCTGCGGGATGCTGATGCCCCTGCCTGTGCCCACCCACAGGGCGACAGCAGCATCCGCTACTTCGAGATCACAGCCGAGGCGCCCTACGTGCACTACCTGAGCACCTATAGCAGCAAGGAGCCGCAGCGCGGCATGGGCTTCATGCCAAAGCGGGGTCTGGACGTCAGCAAGTGTGAGATTGCCAGGTGAGGGGCGGGGCGGGCACGGCTCACGCTAACCCCCCTGGTATGTGGGGCTGCCAGGGGCCCAGACACCCCTGGAGCTACTGCCCCACAAGTCCTCGAATCCCTCCCCCGGGCCCATGGTAGCTCCTGGAGGCCCTCAGCCCCTGTCAGTTCTAAGCCCTGGGGGTGTCTCCATGCCCTGCCCATAACCCCGAGGGGCCCTGCTGGCAGGGTGGGGACTGGGCATGGCACAGACTTGAGGGACTGGGGGCTGGGCCATGGGAAAGTCGGGGGGGCTCCAGGCCAGGCCCGTAACCACATGCCCCATTTATCCAGGTTCTTCAAGCTGCATGAGCGGAAGTGCGAGCCCATCGTCATGACAGTGCCGCGGAAAGTGAGTCCTGGGAGAACCCCCTGGCCCCAGCCCCTGCTTCCCTGGGGGCTGCGCCCTGGTGGCCGGGGCTCCCGGGACATGGGGCTCCTGGAGCCCTGGACTGGGGGAGGGGGAAGGTAGAGGGGCCTAGGCTGTGGGGGGGGTAGATGGAGCGCAGGGAGGGGCAGGGTAGACGTGGCGCTAGGCTATGGGGAGGGGCGAGGTAGACAGGGAGCTAGGCTATGGGGCACAGGGAGGGGCGGGGTCGACGGGGCGCTACGCTGGGGGCGGGGTCAATGAGGCGCGGGAGAGGCAGGGTAGATGGGGCGCTAGGCTGTGGGGCGGGGTTGATGGGGCACAGGGAGGGGCAGGGTTGATGTGGCGCTAGGTTGTGGGGCAGGGTCGATGGGGCCCGGGGAAGGGCAGCGTAGACGGGACACTAGGCTATGGGGTGGGGTCGATGGGGCGCTAGGCTATGGGGCACAGGAAGGGGCAGGGTAGACGGGGCACTAGGCTGTGGGGCATAGGGACGGGCGGGGTAAGCAGAGCGCTAGGCTATGGGGCGGGGTCGATGGGGCGCGGGAGAGGTGGGGTAGATGCGGTGCTAGGCTATGGGGCACAGGGAGGGGCAGGGTAGACGGGGCACTAGGCTATGGGGCGGGGTCGATGGGGCACAGGAGGGGCAGGGTAGATGGGACACTAGGCTATGGGGCGGGGTCGACGGGGCGCGGGAGGGGCAGGGTAGACGGGGCATAGGCTATGGGGCACAGGGAGGGGTGGGGTAAGCAGAGCGCTAGGCTATGGGGTGGGGTTGACGGGGCGCTAGGCTATGGGGCGCGGGAAGGGGCAGGGTAGACGGGGCGCTAGGCTATGGGGCGGGGTCGACGGGGCGAGGGAGGGGCAGGGTAGACGGGGCATAGGCTATGGGGCACAGGGAGGGGTGGGGTAAGCAGAGCGCTAGGCTATGGGGTGGGGTTGACGGGGTGCTAGGCTATGGGGCGCGGGAAGGGGCAGGGTAGACGGGGCGCTAGGCTATGGGGCGGGGTCGACGGGGCGAGGGAGGGGCAGGGTAGACGGGGCATAGGCTATGGGGCACAGGGAGGGGTGGGGTAAGCAGAGCGCTAGGCTATGGGACGGGGTCGATGGGGCGAGGGAGGGGCAGGGTAGACGGGGCATAGGCTATGGGGCACAGGGAGGGGTGGGGTAAGCAGAGCGCTAGGCTATGGGACGGGGTCGATGGGGCGCGGGGAGGCAGCCCAAGGCCTGGGCGCTCCGTGCCGCAGCCCCTCACCGGGCCCCTCGGCTCCCCGCAGTCAGACCTGTTCCAGGACGACCTGTACCCCGACACGCCCGGCCCCGAGCCGGCTCTGGAGGCGGCCGAGTGGCTGGCGGGGCAGGACGCGGAGCCCGTCCTCGTCTCGCTGCGGGACGGCTATGTGCCCGTCAAGAACCGCGAGCTCAAGGTCACCAGGAAGAACATCCTGGACAACAAACCTCCCGTGGGGCCGCGCCGCAGCCACTCCACGTGTGATGCCAATTTCTCGGTGAGTGCCCAGGCGCCCCCGCCTTAGGGCTTGCCAAGCAGCCACCAGGCTCACCCGGTCCCCCAGCCGCCAGCCTTCCCCAGGGGACGGTTCTTTCTGACCCCTCTTGGCAGGGGTGGGAGGGGCAGGGCAGGCCTGTCCCCGGGCCCTTGCGCTCTGCTGCTGCTGAGCCAGGCACAGTAGGACAGCTCGGGGCCTTGGCTTCCTGCTAGTATCTGAACCCCACAGGTGGATAAGAGTCCCCTATAGCTGCTGGCTGGTGGAGTCCCTGCTGAAGGCTGGAGCTCAGGTTCCTGCCCCGCCAGGGCCCAAGCGGGGCAATTGCACCCCAGCTGGTGCAGGGCCAGGAGCGTCTCTTCTGCGCTGCGTGGGATGCGAAGGGCAGGGGTTTCTTTAGCCTGCTGACAGCCCCTCTGGGCCCCTCCCTGCCGGAGTGGGGAGCCAAGGGGGCCCTGCCATGGGTCTGGCAGCTCCTCTTGGGGCTCGGGCGGCTCCAGAGTCCTGTGGAAGGGGCTGCGCTGCCCACTTGCACAGCTCAGCTTAGGATGAGACCGTGGTAACTGGCTGGGGGTGGGAGAAAAGGACCAGGGTCCCCCCACAAATCCCGTCAGGCAGCCCCACCTCTGACCCTTGCCCCCGCTCGCCCCCTTGCAGCGGCCCAGCCTGGAGGATCTGCTGGAGGAGATCCGATCCCTGCGACAGACCGTCCAAGCGCAGGAGAAGCGCATCTCTGACCTGGAGAACAAACTCTGCAAATTCACCAACGGCACGGCCTAGCGGCCCCCACGCCACCACTCCCGGCGGATTGAAAGGATTAAATCCAACCCCCCAGGGGAGGAGCTGGGAGACGTGTTTTTGACCCTGGCCCCGGAGCTGCGGGCAGACCTCAGCCCGACGCCATGGGCAGTCTGCAGAGGTGGATTGCTCGGCTCTAGGGGCTGCTCCCTGGGGCCTTGCTGGCGAGAGACACCGACCCCCGTCTCCATCCCCGCCCTGGGGCTGAGTGTGGGGAAGCCTCCTGCTGGGCTGGGGCTGGGGTGGGGATGGGGGGCAGAGGGGAGGGACCCCATGCTGCGGGGAGGGGGAGGTATTTGTTTGGAAGGTTCCTGGCTGCCCGCCTTGAGCTGCTGCTGTCTCTGCCCCGTCCCCAGCCAGGTCCAGGTGATGGCAGTGGGTGGTTACGTGGGTCAGAGAGATGGGGGTCTGTGGCTAGCACAGCAGAGCCCAGCCTTCTGAGGCAACGTATTTATGGGCAAACCCTCATCCCTTGCACTGTGGGGGCTTGCTGGGCCCTGCCTGCCCCTCCTCCGCCAGGCCCCCTGCCTGTCCGGCCCCCTGCCTGCTGCCTGGCCCTCCCCGGCCAGGCCCCCATCCCCTCGGCCCCCTGCCCTGCCCTCTTCTGCCTGGTCCTCCACCCCCAGGCCCTGGGCCCCCTGGCATTGATTGTCCTGGGGAGCTGGTCGGTAGCCCAGAGGCCTGTTTGCGGTGAGCCCCCATCTTCCCACTCGGCCCCACTGCCCGGGCCGTGTGCAGGGGGGACTCACGCCAGGCCATGGGCACCGCGTGGGACAGGAGCCCAGGCTGGGCGAGGGCTATGTCCAGGCAGTTGGCATGAGGGCCCTGAGGAAGGGCTGGGAGCCCTGGCAGCCAGCCCCTCCCAGCGCACACTGAATGGTTGGGGTGCCAGGCCAAGGCTGGGCTCTTGAGAGGGCATCGCTCAGGCCTGCTTCCCCCCCCCCCCCCAGCCATGGACAGGCAGGCACTGAGCTGGGAGCCCTCAAAGCAGAAGGGGCAGAAAGCCCCCCCAGCCCAGCCTGCCCCATCCATGCAGGGCACCTGGGGGGCTGCACTCTGCCCAGCCCTGCCAGTGATGTGTGTGGGGGTCAGCCCGGGTGCCCCTGAGCAGCAGCCTGGCCTGGGGACTCCGCTCTCCCCGCAGCCGGGGCAGGCCTGCTACAGAACCAGGCTTGTGGTGGTGCTGGGGGCTGGGTGTCGCCTGCAGGTTCCTGGCCCCCTGGTGTTGTACCCGTCCCTGAGCAATAAACGGCTGCATTCTCCGACCCTGGTGTGGGGGGTGTGAGCATTGGGGGGGGGGTGACCCCAGCACCGTGCCAATCACCCCACCAACACTGAGCCCTGCTCTGTGTGCCCAGCTGGCTACTGGGGGACTCCCGGGGCAGGATCTAGTCCAGCACCCCCCAGCTGCCTGCAGTGGGGAGATGGCTGCCCAGACAGGGACATGCATGCAGCTAGCCCCCTGGATGTCCCCACCCCAGCTCACGGGCCGCCCCTGGAGCCCAGCAGTGTTGTGCTGTAACCACTAGCCCGCACAACCTCTCGGCTAGTGAGCAGGAGGCGCAGACCATGCTCCCCACGCTCCCCCTCCAGCAGAGCAAGGGGGGCTGCTCCTGCTGTGCACCAGCCAGAGGGGGCACGTCACCCCCCCAGGGCTGCAGCTCTCCCAGCCCCCAGGGCCTGCCAAAGGAGGGCACTTTGCCATGGCACAAAGGGCGTTCGGGTGGTGCCAATCTGCCTGTGGGGCTGGAGAGCACCTTGGTGTGTGGGGGAAATGGGACTTAGCAGGGGGATTTGGGGTAACCCCAGCGCTCCGTGCCCCCTACCTCCTGAGTGGCTGGTGCTGCACTGCCAGCAGCCACTGCACCAGGCATCTCGGGGGCCGGGGGGTAGCCAAGGCTCTGGTCCCTGCTTGGCTGCCTTCAATCAAGCCAAACACGCGTGCCCTGCTGTGTCCTATCGCCAGGGCCTGAGCCAGGCTTGGGGCCCCTCCCCACCTTCCCGTGGAGCCAGCATCTGCTAAAAGACAAACGTTAAAGACTTTTATTGGTGTCCACCGTGATTGCAGCCTGTGGGCCTGGCCCCCCCGCCTGGCCATGCCCACGTGCCCCAGCCCCTGCTGTACAGTTGGTGTGGGGGGGTGTCATGGGCGATTAAGAAAAGGTCCCTGCCCCATCACGGCTTCGGGAGTGATGGCTCGGCGCCGGGCGCCATGTCCCCTCTGGTTGGGGATGGCCTGCAGCCGTGTACCCCAGGCCGCCCCTCTGGTTGTGCCTGGAAGTCTGACAGACCGAGCGAAGCCCTGTGCCCCCGGCCTGGCGCGGGGAGGGCCCGGGCCCCGTCTCAGCACAGGGCTGCTGTGTTCTTGGGGGCGGGGGGATGCGGGGAGTTAGCACCATTTGACGTAAGGTTTCGCTGCGGTTTAGGGCCCTGGTGAGACGTGCACTGCGGGGAGCAGCAGGGGCACGAGGGAACCCCTCAGCCCAGGGGCTGCAGCGTGCAGGCTGTGAGGGACATGGCGGGGACTGGGCCTGGCTCAGGGGGTGTTCCCTGCTCAGCCTCCCCCCCCCCCCCCTGCGATCACTTGAGAGCTGGAGGGCCAGCAGGGGGCAGTGGGGCTCCCCGTCCTAATGGTGGTGTGGGCAGGTGCTGCCCAGGCAGAGAAACCTGCCGCCACTCCCCATAGTTCAGGAGTCGGCTGGATCCTGGTGCGTGGGGGGGCCCTGGGGCTGGGGGGCAGCAGTGCTGGGCTCTCAGTGCTTCCTCGGGGGAATGGCTCCTGGGCAGGGGGTGGGGGCTGCAGCACCTGCCCTGCCCCCTCACCCCACTAGCAGGCTTTGGTAAGTGCCCATCCTACGTGTGCTGGCAGGGGGCTGGGGAGGGCACGATCGCAGGGCCGGGCCGGTGGGGCTCCGTGTTGAGTGGCAAAGCGGCCGGCAGCCTGGCCTGGCTCCTGGCTAAGTGCACTTGATGCTGTATCGGTGCCACGGAGCCCGGGACTGGTGCGTGCTGAGAGGGCAGCAGACGGGGCTGGTGCCTGCAGCCGGAGGGAGGGCAGGTAACCTGTGCCCACCTCCCTATGGGCTGCCTGGGTGCTAGTCTCACCCGGCCTGCCAGCCCTCCCCCAGTTCTGGCACTGCCACAGCCCAGCAGGCAGGGCTGGCACCGCTCGTTCCCCAGCTCCTGGGGCGAGGCAGGAAGGCAGGGCCTGGCACAAGCAGCCTCACGGCCTCTCATGGGAGTGAAGGTGTCAGGGCCGGCTGCTGGCAGCGTCAGAGCCCCATGCAACTGGGCAGTGTCCCTGGGTCGCTGAAGAGTGGGGGGCATCCGTGAGCCCACAGTGGGGGTGGGGGGAGGGTGTGTGCAGCTGGGCCCTGCCCTTGCTGTGGGTCACAGGGGGCAGGAGGCTCAGGCAGGCCGAGCTGCCGGGGGCGGGAGGGGCAGGGTAAGGGGCCCAGTCCAGGCAGCATGAAGGGGGGGAGCAGAACCCTGTATCACCTCACAGCAGCGTTCCTGCTTCCCTGCGCAGCTAACCCCATCCAGCCCTGCCTCTGGGCCCCACACCGCTTAGCCAGCACCCTCCCTTCCTGACACCCTGACCGCCTCCTCCCCAGCTCTGCTGGTGCCCCTCACTCCCGACCCGCAGCCTCCTGCTAGCCCAACCCTGGGCTCTCCACCCATGCCCTGCCAGCCCTTGCAGCTGGTTGTAGCTGGTGCGTACCCGCCCATTGGGACTGGGGCGTGAGTAATGGGTCTGGGGGTGCCCCCTGCCTCGCAGCAGGTCACCTCCTGCCACCGCAGCCCCATCCTGTCCTCCCCCGCAGGGTTATGGGCATGGTGCCCTCTCCCCATTCGCCAAACCTTGCCCTGGGCCCGCAATCTCTGCCCCTCGCTGGCCAGGCCCGGGTCACTGGGGCTGCCCAGGGCAGGCGAGGATTAACGAGGCGTCTGGGGTGCACGGGGAGCCAGCCCGCTCCCTCTGGGGCGCAGGGCCCTGGGAACGGCATCACGGGGGCTCCCTCTGATGCAGCAGTCTCCTCCTGGCGGGCCAGCCCCTGCGCCCCCTGACAGTGTTCTTGGCATGGTCTCTGACTGGCTCGGTGCGATGGCATCTGCGGTGGGCCAGCGCTGGCACCTCTGCTCACGTGGGCACTGCTGGCTCAGGGAACGCCACTGCCCAGCGGCGGCCGCACCACCCCGGCCCTGGGCAAGCTGGGCAGCAGCTGCAGGGCCCGTCGCAGGCGCTGGGCTACTGCTCGGTCAGCGAGAGTTGCAGGATGCGCCGCAGCTCCTCCTCCTCCTGCCGCGTGCGCCGCTCCGCCTCTGCCTGCTCCCGCGCCGACAGCTCCATGGCCAGGCGCAGCTGCTCGTCGTAGCTGCGGAACAGGGGGCTGGGCCCGCCGCCGCCCCCGCCCTGCTGCTGGGGGCTGGCCTGCCGGGGGGGAGGCGTGTGCTGGGGTGTCCTACAGGGGGCAGGGGAACAGAGCAAAGGTGAGCAGGACCCCTAGGAACGCGGGTGTCAATGCTGAGCCGAGGCTGCTGTGGGGTGCGGTGCCGCTCCCAGCGCCTGGATACGGGGGGCTAAGTGACTGGATACGGGGCAGATGGGCCCAGCAGCTCTCCGGCCCAGCTGGGATGCTAGAGCCCTGTCGGTCACACCGGACTCTGGTGAGCAGAAGGCCCCGGTGTGATGACCCTGGTGGCGTCCCCAAGGAGCTGGAGGGTGGCCAGCTTTGTTACAGCTGGGGAAACTGAGGCACAGCCTGGGCACGTTGTGGGGAGGGTCCCCTCTCCAGCTGGGGCTGCACACAGCTGTGGAACAAAACCATGGGGCTATGCTGCGTGGGGCCACTGGGCTGGGCAGGACAGACCGACCCCCCGGCTCCAATGCCAGGCCCCGTGAGCCCTGACCCTGGCTAGGACTAGCCAGACCTTACCAACCTGTCTCCTCGCCGGCCCTCCTGGGACATGGGGTGCGTGCCCGGCTTGCTGTTGGTCAAAGCTTCCCAGATGGTCACCTGCAGGTGGAGCCGCAGCGCATTAACCCTTCGCCTGCCACCTCCCCCCACTCCCCAGCCTGGATGGCGCTTCCTGGGGCCTGGCCGGGGGTTAGGCCAAGGCCCAGAGCGTGGCCAGAGAGAGAGCAGAGGAGACGTTTAGCCCAGCGAGCACAGGGCCCCACCACCAGCCCAGCTGCAGCAGCCCTGGGAGTACCGTTCTCCTGGCTGGCGCTGCTGCCCGACGTGTGTGCCAGCGCCAAGGCGGGGCAGGGGAGGGCGGCAGTGCGGGGCTGCCCGCGCCAGGCTGGCTCCAGAGCTGCGTATGGGGCTCAGGGTGTCTGTGCTGCCCTTCTGGTGCTGTGGGGCTGGGACAGACGTAACGCGAGAGCTGGTCCCCGGCAGCCCCCGAGGCTGGGTGCTCACCGCGCCCTGCACCCCGCCGGTGCCCGGCAGAAGGGGCGGCCCCAGGAGCCCCGCGCTGGGATGAGGCTGTTCCCAGCCCGTGACACCTGCTGGCCACGCGGCAGAGGGGGCGCGGAGCCCACCTGGTCGTACTCCGTGCCGGCCTCCAGCAGGCTCTGTTGGATGGCGAACTGCAGCAGGTCGTCGTCCTCCTCGCGCATGGCGTCCCGCTGGCTGCCCAGCACGCTGTACCCAGGCGGGGCCTCAAACAGGGACGGGTCCATCTCGCAGGCCCGGCAGGAGGCTGCGGGGACCAGACGCGCCTGTCACTGGGGGCGGGGACACGGCGCCGCACGCACCCCCTGCGGACTACACCCCCCAGCATGCACTCTGCTGGCTTGTGCCGCAATGCATGCTGGGAGCTGCAGGCCCCATAGCCCTGCCTCCCTATTGAAGGGGAGGGCAGGTGGCAGCAGCACTGGGCCCAGCTGCTACTGGCCTGGTCGCCAACAGGGGGGAGCAAGCCAGGTCCAAGGGGGGGGCTGCTAACATGCACAAGCCGAACTCCCCCTCCCTTATCAAGCCCGAGGGGGTGATGGGCGTGGGGGGGAGGGGGACCAGGGGGCTGGTGCGCAGGTAGCTCAGGATGTGGGGCTGACCGCAGACCCCGGCGCCTCGCCCGTCCCCTCAGGGGCCGCGTACCCAGGGAGCTGGAGCTGCTGACGCTGGAGGAGTCGCTGCTGGGCGAAGGTGCCTCGCTCCCGGAGCTGCGGCGCACGGAGCTGACGGGCTCGTCGCAGCCATTGAGGTTCCCGAAGGTGATGCGGGCGTTGAGGATGTGGAAGATGGGGATTTCTGGGAGGGGGAGAGAGCGGGCGCAGTGAGGGAGGTGACACCTGCATGGCCCGGGGCTGGCAGTGCCAGAGCCAGGAGAGCAGCGCATGCACCCCCCTGTCCGTGGGGCTCTGGGGCTGGCACGTGCAGACTGCGGGCCCCTCGGGCGCTGGCAGCCGACACACCTCCCGCAGGCAGCAGCCAGAGTCATACCTGGGCACTGGGGGCACAGGCCCCAGGGAGCCCCCGGTCATGGGGTGAGGGCACCGGCCAGAAGCTGGCGTCCATGTGGCACGCCAGGACCTGGTGCACGGAGCCCTCAGCGGCCGGATCAGGGCAGGGCAGGGGCAGCGCGGCCTCACCTATTTTGACGGGGAAGCCGGGCGGCAGGCGGAGCGTGATGAAATCCCGGAGCTTGGCGAAGAGCGCGTTGCTTATGGCCATGAGGTCGATGATCGGCGCCACCTGCTCGCCCAGGGACAGTGGGTGATCCTCACACAGCCACAGCTTGGCCTTGAACCTGCAGCAGGAAGAGATGCCCAGCAGAGCACGGGCCCCGGCCTGGCGCTGCCCAGGCAGAGGGTCCCCCAGCACAGAGCCTTGCGGAGCACAGGCTGCCCACGAGAGCTCCCTGGGCAGGTGCTGCCTGCTGCCCCGTGGGACAACCCACACTCCTCACTGTCTGGGCAGCCTGCACTGCGGTCCTATGTGGGGAGCCCCAGGCGGATTCAGTGGGCTCTGGCCATGCCCCTGCCCTGCCATTCTCTCCCAGATCAGCCTCCGCTCCTGCTCTCTCTGCCCCAATTCCCTGCAGCAGTGAGTTCCACCTATCCCCAGCCTTCCCTCTCTTGCCAGGGATCCCCCTCTGCCCCAGGTTTCCTGGCAGGGACTCCGGCCCCTCCTTACTTCTGCGTCTTGGTGGTGAGCTCCATGGGGCGCCCCATGTCTCTGCTGCCCAGCTCAAAGCTGGGGTTGAAGTACTCCTCGGGGGTGATGGCCGTGGGGTTGGTGTGGTTCCGGGTCTGCGTGATCAGCGTCTGCGCCGGGACGAGCAAGGCCTCGTTAGCCTGGCCAGGCTGGGGCTGCTCTGCCCAAACACGGGCCCCTCACCTCCCCCAGCTGCCAGGGCCATGCTGGTCCCAAAGTCGCCCCCCAGCTGAGCCCGCTACTCACCCCATTGCTGGGCCCCACGTGCTGCTCGGCGATCCCCAGGAAGGACTGCAGTGGGGTCTTGCTGCCTGCAGAGAGACGGGGACAAAGCATGGGGCTGTGACACCATCAGCGCCCCAGCTGGGGCAGGGCAGGGCCGGGACCCGCCTGCCTCCCCCAGCCAAAGGCAGACGGGAAAGCTATGGGGCGGCAGGGGCAGAAACAGGGCCCATCCCCGGGGGCCTGGGCAACCCCCCATCCCCCAGAGCCGGCCCTTACCTTTGCTCTTGCCCTTGTGCTGGTCGGAGAGGTGCTCCGTCCGCGTCCGCGTGATCAGCTCCACGTTGGACGCGCTGTACACCTGCGGGGAGGAGCCCGAAGGCCAGAGGCTGCAGCTCTCTCTGCCCCCAGAGGTGTGCCCCCGCCAGGCCCTGTGCCCGGGGTCCTCAGGCTGCTCCCCCGGCACCTGGGCCCTGGGTAGGAGCTAAGGCCCCACTGCCATGGCCCTGCGAAGCCTGGGGCATCGCGGCTCTGCGCCCACCAAAGAGCCTTGGCTGGGGTCAGGCGAGGGGGCCAAGATGTGACCCTGCCTTTGTGCTGCGTCAGGTCTTGTCCTGGCTCCCGCTGCCCCTCCCAGAGCTGGGCAGGGTGCACTTGTCTCCCCCTGGCAGCCGCTGCCCTGCAACCCTCTCCCCTGGGCCATTGGCAAGGCCGCCCTGCCCCCGCCTGCCCCTCACCTTGGCCTCGTACCCATTCACCACCTCCGTCTTCTCGCTCCGCCAGCCCAGGAGCCCCGTCTTGTTCCTGATGGCGACAAGGCAGCCGTGAGCGACAGACCCCTGGGGGATTTACGCTCAGCCCACCCCACCCCGTGCTGCCCCCCGCCCTGCTGCGAGCACCCATCTGCCAGGCCCTGCCCAAAACCAGGGACCCGAGGCACCCCTGGGCTGCAGCAGACGTCGCCTGCCTCCCAGCCCTCTCCCCGAGCCTTCCCCCCCCAGCGTGTGCCCACCTCTCGAAGGCGATGTTCTTGGTGTCCAGCTGGGTCGTGACGACAGGCGCCGTGAGGCGGCCCATCACCTGCTCCTCGGTGGGCTGCACGGCAGCCAGCAGACCCTCGCGGTCGTGGCTGGCCAGCGCCAGCGTCTCGGAGTACACCACTTGCCGGTCGTGGTCGATCTCCAGCACCACCGCACTGGTGTCTGCCGGGAGGAGGCCACATCAGCACCTCGCGCCAGGGGGCTCCAGAACGGCACAGGGGGTGCGGGATGGGGGCGTGTGCAGTAGGGCCGGGCGTGCATGTGCCAGGAGTCTGCCTGACTTCGCCAGTGCTGGATCTCCAGCTGTGGCAGAGCCCCCCTGCCCTGGCACTGAGCAGGGGCCGGGTGGGCTGCTGCCCCTCCCTGGGCATCAGCCCCTCCCCCATCCATAACTGCTCCTCTGTCTGCATGAACCCCACGTGCCCCCTCCACGCTGCTGCGTTCGCTTGCCAGCTCCAGGGTGCCAGCCAGCGGGGTAGGCGTCTTCCCTCATGCCACCTGGTGTGCAGACAGGGGCTTTTCACTCCTCCCCCCAGCCAGCAGGACGAGACCTCTGCTACTCTCGTGCCAGGGGAGTGGGCATCAGCCAGCAGGCAGAGCCAGGGCATGGAGCACCAGCCCCAGGCCACCGGGCTAAGCTGGGCCTTTCCTGAGTGCGTCTCAGCCAGTGGGCTCCCCCCACCTCCAGCACAGGGTCACCCCAGCGACTGAGGCAGCACCTGTCTGGCTGCTGGGAGGTTGGGGGGCAGAGTGCACTGAGGGACCGGTGTGGCCTCCCGTTGCAGTGAGATGGGTGTGTGCATTATCACCAGCCAGCGCCCACGGG
Organism: Malaclemys terrapin pileata; assembly: GCF_027887155.1. Classification (NCBI taxonomy): domain Eukaryota; kingdom Metazoa; phylum Chordata; order Testudines; family Emydidae; genus Malaclemys; species Malaclemys terrapin. The sequence goes on along the minus strand of NC_071522.1, from coordinate 2,493,923 downwards.
CTGCCCCCGGAGCCTTCGGGCACTGCGCTGTGCCAGGGGCCGCGCTCACCTTGTCCCCGGAAGACGAAACTGCGGTTTCCCCGCTGCCAGGTCATGTGGTCGAAGCCGAGCAGAGTCGTGTCCACACGCAGGTTCTGGCCGCACTTCCACACCTTGTAGGTGTCGCTGGGGCAGATCTTGGAGACCAAGGGCACTGTGGGGAGGGAAACGTTAGGGGCAGCTCCCAACCCCCATCATGCTGCCTTGTGGGGTGCCGGGCAGGGGCGTCCCGCCGGCCTGGGCCCCGTCGCTCCAGAACCCCGGCAGCTAGAATTCCCCAAACCGCCGCATGGCCAGAGCTCTCCACTGGGGGGAGCAGGGTGGGGGGCCTGGCAGGTGAGGGGAGAGGCAATGGAGTCCCCAGCAGGGAGGGGGTCTGGCAGGCGGCACTTGGACCCGAGGGCTGCCTGAGGCTGTCACGGGTGTGGGGGAGCACCGGGGGGATGCGAGGGGCGTCCGTGGGCATGGGGAGGGTGGGGAAGCAATAGGGCTCTGCCGCTTGTCCTGGGCCCAGCCCCCCCCAGTGGCCCCAGAACTTACCCCAGCTGGTGAATTCCCATTTCATCTCCACATAGAAATCCTGGGCCTGGGGAGAGGAGAGAGGCCGGGGTTGAGGGGTGCCCAGGACACCCGCGGGGTCCCCTCATGCCCAGCAGCTGCAGGGGCAGGGAGCCAGGAGTCCTTGGTGTGACCGTGTGCAAAACCTGCCAGCTCCCCGCTCCGTGGGGCTGGTGAGGGCGCATGGAGCCCCGCTGGGCAGGGGGCCGATGGCCCGGGAAGCACTGGCTCCCTGCAGTGGCCCGGGGGGAAGTGTTCGGGGGGACGGGCGGGCCGTACCTTGCGCAGCTTCTCCAGCAGGATGGGGATCCCAGCCAGGCGCTTGACAGCTCGTTGATAGTCACGGTACCGCAGGACCAGCTGCACCAGCTCCAGGTCGCGGGTGCTCACCGCCTCTTGGAGCACTGGGGGGACAGAGGGGGCTTCAGGCAGTGTCCCCTCCGCCCATAGGACCAGGAGAGCCAGCCCTGCCCCAGCCTGCACTGGGGAGGGCAGCACCTGAGCAGGGCACCCTATTCCAGAGCAGGGAGGAGCCTGGCCTGGTCCTCTGGCCGTGCCCCCAGGTGGAGCTCGACTCCTGCAGCTCTGTGAGGCCCGTGGGTTTGCTTCAGCCAGGGGGCGTCAGCATCAGCCATTAGGGACCCCCTGGGGCTGCCCCTCCCACCTGCCCCAAGCCACTGCAGGAGCACAGCTGGCTACCTGCATGTGGTGCTGGGAACGGACACCCCTTTGCACCGTAGGCCTATACAGCACCTCCACAATGTCTGCTGCTGGGGGGGGGATGGTACTGAGGGGCTCCGGCAGAGGGGCTGTGGGTTGGGACTCGGGGGCACCAGCAGAGCTGTGGAAGGGGGGCAGATGGGAGCCCAGGGCTGGGCTAGTAGGGGCTGTGGTTTGGGATCAATGTTCCCTCTAATTTTTTACATCCATGTGCACAATGAATTTTGTTCTGTGCACCAATATGGAGGTGCTGTGTGGCGGGGGTGGGGCTGAGGGGTTCAGAGTTGGGAGGGGGCTCAGGGCTGGGGCAGAGGGTTGGGGAATGGTGGATGAGGGCTCGGGGTGGGGTGGGGTGGGGGATGAGGGGTTCATGGTGTGGGAGGGGGCTCAGGGCTGGGGCAGAGGGTTGGGGGATGAGGGCTCTGGGGTGGGACAGGGGATGAGGGGTTTGGGGTGCAGGAGGGAGCTCAGGGCTGGGGCAGAGGGTTGGGTGCAGGGGGGTGCAGGCTCTGGGGTGGGGCCAGGAATGAGTGGTTTGGGGTGCAGACTGCACTGGGGCTGCGGTGGGAAGAGAGGACTAGCAGGGCTGGGCTGGGTCGGGGCACCTCTCCCCGCATGCATGGCCCTTGATAGCCTGCTGCGTGCCCGTGCAGCTTACAGGGAACTTAGGTTGGGATTGGGGGGCTGGAAGGAGGCTGCGGGTCGGGAGTGAGGGGCACTGGCAGGGCTGGGGGGAGGCAGGGCTGGGCTAGCAGGGGCTGTGGGTTGGGAGTGAGGGGCACCGGCAGAGCTGGGGAGGGCAGGGCAGGGCTGGGCTAGCAGGGGCTGCGGGTCGGGAGTGAGGGGCACCGGCAGAGCTGGGGGGGCAAGGCTGGGGTAGCAGGGGCTGCGGGTCGGGAGTGAGGGGCACCGGCAGAGCTGGGGGGGTAAGGCTGGGGTAGCAGGGGTTGTGGGTCGGGAGTGAGGGGCATCGGCAGCGCTGGGGTAGCAGGGGCTGTGGGTCGGGAGTGAGGGGCATCGGCAGCGCTGGGGTAGCAGGGGCTGCGGGTCGGGAGTGAGGGGCACCGGCAGAGCTGGGGGGAGTAAGGCTGGGGTAGCAGGGGCTGCGGGTTGGGAGTGAGGGGCATTGGCAGCGCTGGGGTAGCAGGAGCTGCAGGTCGGGAGTGAGGGGCACCGGCAGGGCTGGGGGGGCAAGGCTGGGGTAGCAGGGGCTGCAGGTCGGGAGTGAGGGGCACCGGCAGGGCTGGGGGGGCAAGGCTGGGGTAGCAGGGGCTGCGGGTCGGGAGTGAGGGGCACTGGCAGAGCTGGGGGGGCAAGGCTGGGGTAGCAGGGGCTGCGGGTCGGGAGTGAGGGGCACCGGCAGGGCTGGGGGGGGCAAGGCTGGGGTAGGGGCTCAGCGGAGCTGGCTAGGGGCAGGGTGCCCACGTGCTCATGCTCTTCAGCCCCCCCCCCCGCACTGCACTGCACAGTGACCTCCATGAGCTCACACCGGGCGCCCGGTTGCTCTGTCACACCCCCACCCCCGTGCAGTGGATCTGGTCTCACTCAGATCTGTTGCCCGTTAAGTGCCAGCCCCTGCAGAGAGCTGGCTCTGGTGCCTAGAAATGGCAGCGTCCCCAGGTGCCAGCCCCCGGCGCAGGAGAGGTGAGGCTGCTGCGGGCACTGGCTATCAGCCTCCCCCTGGCGTCCCGGAGCCGCCCGCCCACCTGTCCAGCCGCTGCGGTTCTCCTTGCCCACGTCGGCTCCATGCTGGAGCAGGACCCTGGCACAGTCCAGGTGGCCCAGCGTGGTGGCGAGATGCAGGGGCGTGCGGCCCCGGGGGTCCAGCTGCTCGACGTCCACCTGCCGGGAGAGCCCAGAGAGGGGCTTAGCTGGGTGACCCAGAGATGGCGTTTGGGGCAGCAGCCCCAGCAGGCCTGTCTGTTGCTCTGGAGGGGGCTGCGTCCGGCTGTTACCCCGTCTGTGGGGCCCCCGGTGTCTCAGTGCTCCAGGGGGGTGTAAGCCCTACTGGGGTCTGAGAGCCACACCCATGGGGCAGGTGGGGGAGGGCAGAGAGCTGCCCAAGGAACTGGCTGGCGAGAGGCCCTGGCCTGGGAATTCAGAGGCAGGGCCAGCCATTCGCCCATCGGTGCTGGTTGTTCTTTGTGGGGGAAGCCCCATGCAGATGAGCCAGGGCGAGACCCCAGTGCCCTGGGCTGGCTGCTTCTCTGGGCAGCACAGCACCGGGCCTGGCCAACGGGCTACAACCCAGCCTATGCACATCCCTCCAGCTCTGCCCCTGCTGCCTCCAGGCCCGAGCGCTTTGAGCCCAGGACACAGCTCACTGCAGGCAGCCCAGCACTGGGTGAGATTTGAGCCCCCAGGGCCTGGCCTTGAGCTGGGACCTGATCAGCCCCAGGGCAGCTGCAGCCTGTGCTGGTGCAAGTCGGGAGAGGCTCCAGGCCCGTAGGACATGGGGTGAGTGACCCTGCCTGGGCCCTGGGGGCTCCCTGCTGCACTGGGGGGTGGGGAGAGGTAGCAGGGAAATCCCCACAGCAGGGCTGGGAGGACTGAGGACAGGGCACCTTGCCCAGGCAGGGAGGTGCTGCTGCTCCCTGCGAATGCCCCGGGGCCGTGCCAGCAGCACCATCCAGGGGGCAGCTGCCCAGCTGGGCCTGTTCTCGCCCCCCACCCTGGGAGGTGGGCTGCGGGGCAGGATTTGAACCAGCACCCTGGTGGCAGGGCTCCCCCCACACACACACCAGGGGCAGCCTTGGCCCAAGCAGTGAGCTGATGTCCCGTTAGGTAGCGAGCTGGGGAGGGCGTGGAGCTGTGCTGGGCCCAGGACAGGAGAGAGGTGGAAGGGTTCATAGCATTTATTGGCCTAACTTCTGCTGATGAGACAAGCTGGTGAGTCTGTCCAGACCTCGGAGGAGCCCACGCACTCAGCCCTGCCTCCTACAGCGGCTGGGCCAATACAGGCTGTAACTGCCCCTGGCCTCCCCAGCAAATCCACCGGCCTTTATTTGTGACCAATGCAATTTGCAAATTGACACCGTGGTGCCTCTTTGCTGCCTCGCTGGGCACTGGGTGCGTGGCAATGCCCAGCCACTGGCCACCTGGCGCAGGGACGGCTGGGCCGGGTGCCCCCAGGGCAGCCCTGAGCACTCAGCCTCTGGGTCCCATCCCCCATTTCTGCCCAGGTCACCCCAGCACTGCTGCACAGCAGCTCCCCTCCCTGTGTGCCCAGCATGTGCTTCCCTGCCCTCCCATACCCTCCAGCCGTGGTACACACCACGTCACGCCCAGCCAGACCTCAGGCCACGTGTTCCCCCCCTCCTGCTCTGAGGGCGAGTGGCGGGCGCCCGGCTCTGCACCATGGGCCCAGCCGCTGGGACTGGCTAGGGGCTCAGCACGTGCCCCAGGCCTGGAGCGTGGATACAGCCAGTGGCTCCTCCTGCGCATATCCCCATCTCTCCCCCACGTTCCCTTCTGGGGGGCAGCAGGGAGGGCTGCCAGCGCCCGCTGTGCCCGCTAGCACAAGGCTCCCGCTCTGTGGGCAGCTCCGTTCCCATCCCCCGCTGCCCCTCCACCCCCCCCCCACTGAAAGCCCAGTGGTGTCCCCGGGGAGCGCTGTCACCGAGCCGGCCATGCATGAAAGGCTCTGCCAAGCTGAGGAGATGAGCAGTTGGGTTTGCTGGGTCAAGGGCCACCTGGGCGGCGGAGAGGACGGGAGCTCATGTGACGGCCGTGCCAGGAGCCAGGCTGGGGACGGTGTGGGGTGCCAGGCCATAGGAGGCACAGGAGAGGGGGTCTAACCCTGGGGGGGGGGGGAGCCCCACTCCCTGCAGAGGCTGGCCCCGACATGGAGGAGGCCCCAGCAACACCCCCACTGGCGGGCCCAGCGAGCCCTGCTCCAGGGGCAGCCCTGCCTTTTGCCCTCCCACCGCTGCAGGGATGAGCCTGACTGCAGGTTCGGGCCCGCCCCGAGGCGGGGCACAGTGGTGTAGAGCGGCGCTGAAAGGGTTAGTGGCGTCTGGCCTGCAGGCCTCTGGGCCAGGCCCGGTGAGCTGCCAGGAGCCCATTGGCGAGAGATGGCCGGGCTTACAGGTGCCAGCTGTTTCCTGAGCGTGCCCTGCCCGCTGGGCTGGTTCTGCAGCCCATGGGGAGTGGGAGGGGAACCCCAGCTGGGTCTGGAGCAGGAGCCGGGAGCTGGCCGGTGCCTGGCCCAGCGGGGGGGTCAGTGCCCCGGGGGTGGGGTGCTGGGCTGGCCCCCGGCTGTGATGAGATGGGGCTGCATGTCTGGAGGTGGCAGCTGAGCGGCTCTGGGCCAGCGTCTCCTCCAGCCCCCCGGCTAGCGGCACAGGGGCCCTGAGAGGAGGCCTTGAGTGTGGGAGACCCCCCCCAGAGAGCAGCGGGGGGCTGCAGGGTGGAATGAGGGGCATTGGCTGGGGGGCCCCAGTGCCTGACTTGGGTGAGTGGGGCCCCCCCTTTCCTGGCAGCTCTGCCACAAGGAGGCTCCCTAGGAGTGTGGGGGGGAGACCAGGTTGCTTGGAGACGGCCTCTCCCTGGAGTCACTCCCCGTGCTAATTGCCCCATACTCCTTTGCCAGACACAAGCTCCCAGGGACCAATTCTTGTTGCTGAGAGAAACTGTAACCCCCTGGAGAGTGGCGGGGGGGGGGGCAGCTCCACTGCTGCAAGGCTACCAGCCCCCTGCCCATGGTGCCCTGGCGCTCTGGGGCGGCTGTGCCAGGAGAGGAGCCTCCCAGCTCAGAGCCGTGCCGGGGGCTGAGGGGTAGCAGGCAGCACCAGACGGCCCCTGGGAGCAGCCAGTGGGGTCGGGTGCTGCCAGCCGGGCTGGGGCATCTCCCACAATCCCCCCCAGGGAGCAGAGCTCGGCCATCCCCTGCCATGCCCCTCTGGGGTGCCCCAATCACAACGCTGGGGATCTCAGCCTTGCCCCGCCCGGGCAGACGGGCTCCCCGATGCTCAGGTCTGACTCCCCCATTCCCTGGTTCCTCCCCCCCGCCTCGGTGCTTCCCATTCACATGCCAGCTGGATCCAGCTGTTAACACCCCCATGCACCACTCCTGCCGGCCCCCCAAACCCACACCGCCCAGCCATGGCCTCCCCTCCACCCTGCCCACCTTAGTGGCAGGGGCCTGGCAAATGCATCTGTCCCTGCAGAGGGGCACAGCGCATGGTACTGAGACCCGGCACTGCCAGGGGATGCCCCAGAAACAAAACTGGTTCTGGAAGCGACACCTCCAGTGTAGCAGGAGCTGGCACGTTAATTAAACGCTCTCCATGGTGATCGCTCGCTGGCTCTTAATTGCTCTGATGAAAAGGGCTCTAACTAATGAAAGAAAACACACACGCCTGCCCTCCAGCTGGGAGATGGTTAACACAGCTTCCCCCCAGCCCCAGCTGCGGGACCAGGGCTTTCCCGGAGGCTGGGCCCAGTGGGTGCTGCCCCAGGGAGGGGATGGGACATGGGTCCCTCACTGTGGACCAGGAACCAAAGCTGGCTCTTGGTGCTTTGGGTGTAAATCCAGAGTCACCCCATTTACACCAGGTGACAGATCAGGACATGACCGGGAGCAGAAGCTGGGTGAATGGCAGCACCAAGTGCTAATGCCCAGGCTTCCCACCCAGCCAGCTCTGTGCTCCCAGGCCGTTCCCCCCACCCAGCGCCGCCTGTGGCTCCCCTGGGCAGCACCCGCCTCACAGTGCCTGGGGTGGTGAGTTCCTGAGGCAGCCGCCTGGCTCCTGGCCTGCTCATGGCCAGTGAGTGGCAGCGTCTCTCGCCCTGGCACCAGGAGGATGGGGACTCAGCAAAGCGAGTTTGCGTGGCCAGATAAGATCAGCAATCTTGGCTGCAGGGGAGGAAGCACAAGGGCAGTGGATATTAGACACGGCAAGTGGCTGCAGCAGGCCATGGCATTAGCTGCTGGCTCATCCGCAGTGTCTTCAGGAGGAGGAGGGCAGGAGGAGCCTGTGACAAACTTGTGGTCTTTGAATGCTGAGTGGGGAGTGTTGGCCGGGGAAGGCTGCAGGGGAGTGTGGCTAGGATGGTCTGCATTGGGGATGGGAGACTGGCCTTGAGGGAAGATACCTGAGCACATAACTCAGAAAGGGGTTGGAGGCCAGGTGACACCTCTGCCCGGGAAACTGGACAAAGGCTGCGGGAGGAGCCGGGGGAGGCGGGGTGAGAGACGCTGGAGGGAGAGTTTGGGAGCTGGCTGGTGTAATGGAGGGGAACCCAGATGGGGCTCTGACCCCCACCCCAACGGGGCTGTGGTGCCCCTGGGACCCCAAGATGGACCTAACTGGGGGGGGGGGGTCTTGTTGTCTGTGCCTGCAAGACCTGTCTTGGACTGTGTTCCCGGCGTCTAAATAAACCTTCTGCTTTACTGGCTGGCTGAGAGTCCCGGTGAATCGCAGGAAGCCGGGGGTGCAGGGCCTGGTCTCCCCCCCCCACTCCGTGACAGAGCCCAACCGCCCAGCTGGGCAGGCAACAGAACAGGGGGGCCGGGACTGCTCATAGCTCATCACACCTCCGGGATGCGGTTCCTCGGGGGGAGGGGGGCGGCCCCATCGCCCTGAGAGCCAGGGGCTCTGTCCACAGACACCACTGCCCAGCCCACCCCAGGGCCCTGAGGCTGGGACGCGGTTCCCACATGCTCGCTGAACTGACTCTGCCTTCCTGTAGGGCTGCTAAGGGCCAGCCTTTGCCAACGGGCAGCTGGGGACAGCTGGCTTCAGAGGGCACCAATCACCGAGCCCGCCAGGAAAAAAGAAGGGTGCTGACAAGGGCCTGGAGAGGGGTCACTGCAGAGTTCATCCTGCAGCCTGAGATGCCAGTTTCCATTGGCAGGCGCTTGGGGCAGCACCAAGGGGGAGAAGAAAACTGTTTGTGACTCGCACTGTTTAATCCACAGGTGCTGCTCTGGCTCCACTCAATCGGAGTGGCCGTGCCAACCGGCTCCAGCCCAGCCTGCCCCTCAGTGCCAGCCAGGACCTGCCTCTGGTGAGCCGAGCTGCGCCTCTGCTCCCCACCCCCCAGCTGGCCATGATGCAGGTGAGGCCTCCCTGGAGCTGACAGCACAGGCCTGGCTTGCCTCTGCTTGTGCCCGGGGAACTCAGGCTCCAGGGCCATCCCCACTGGCCGACCCGTCCAAGCAAGAGCTGAACGTGCCCTCGGGCTCAGCTCCATGTTCTGCTCCCTTCCCCACCCCTTGGTGCCTGGCCATGTATCAGGGTCTGAAACATGTTCCAGACAAACCTTCATTTCGTGCTGCAGCATGGGCACAGGCTGCCACGCCTCGGATTTCCCAGGGGCGGGCTCGCGTGGGGGCAGGGAATCCGTGGGTCAGGAAAGCCAGGGCTGGTCTTGCAAGCAGCTACCCAGATCCTTTGGCTTTGCCGTAGCCGAGAGGCGGCAATGGAGAGGAGATTCCCTCGCTGCTGCCCCAGACCCCTCCCAATCCTGGCTCCATGCTGGCAGCAGGAGAGTGTGAACAGCCCCCCCGAGCCAGCACCATCCCCGGGGCTTGGCACAGAGTGATCGGGGAGCTGGGAGTTCCCAGGTGTGCCCTGCCAGCAACAGCTGAGAGGGGCAGACAGCCAGGGCCAAGGCGGCTATGCCCCGTTTGCAGGGGCCCGTGAGCTGGAGGGAGACTAGGGGGCAGAGCTCACCCCAGCTGAGGAGTCTCTTCTGCCCCTGAGCCCCCTGAACCCAGCTCAGCCTGGCTGCGGTGATGCCCCGGCACCATCCCAGGGCCCTGGCTGCCCCGAGCACAGAGCCAGCATCATGGGAGGCAGCATAGCCAGGGCCTGGTGTTCACTGCTGCACTCAGAGCTGGGCAGAGGGCGAGATGCCCGCGCTCTGTCTGCACTACAGTGGCACCGCCCTGGTGCCAGGGCCACATGTCTGACCTCGGCCACATCGCTCGGGCCTTGAGCTCTTGGAATCTGGGCTGGATCCATCTGGGCCCAAGGAGCGGGTCCCTTGGGCTCACCTGGCTGGGGCCTTTCATTGCTACTGTGATACAATTAGATTGCAGGCCTCGCTGTGTCTGTCCGGCCCCCGGCACAGTGGGGCTTGGATCTGGGCTGTGCCATGGCCTGGGTCTGGCTGCGTAGCTGAGCTGGGCTCCAGCAGGCAGAACGGGCCTTCCCCTGCCTCGGGGGCTCACTGGGGCCTGGCTAGGAGGGGATGGGGCACCGGGAGTGACCTGTGCAGAACCTGACAAGCCGAGAGTTCCCACAGCAGCACCCAGCGCTTTCCTCTTCCGGCCGGACTGCGGAGGTGCAATGCCCATGGCAGCCCCTCTCCAGGGGCCGGTCTGTGCGAGCTGCCCCCCTGCCCCCCCACAAAGTCTGGGGCTCCTTTCCAGGGGGATCTTTGCCTAGGGAGGCTCTGGGTGCCCCTATTTACGGGAGCCCTAACCTGACAACGTGCAGCTCGCCGGGGTGAGGCCAGGACCGAGCATGCTCAGTGCTGTTCAGACGCAGCCCCTGCCCCGAACAGCTGCTCCGTGGGCCCTGCCCTGCGCCCTCCCGGAGGAGCCCAGGAGAGTTTGCCGGACGACGGCCGAAGCACCAGATGCAGAGCAGACAGGTTGCCCTGCAGCAGGCAATGGTACGGGAAGGGCCGGGGGGCTGTGTTTTGGGAGAGGCCGGACATTCTGGGCAGGATGCAGGCGATGCTGGGCGAGGTCAGACGGGTGATCACACAGCCGCCGTGGATCAGAGACCCTGCTCGGACCTGCCGCTGGTGCTACCCGGCTTAGCGCCATGGGCTGCCTGGAGCCCTCCAGCTGGGCCCTGCGCAGGGCTCTCGTGGGCACCGGGGCAGGGTATTTTTCTCCCTCAGAATAAGCCGACCTCCAGCCCAGGCAGCTCCTACCAATCAAACCCTCGTTTTACTGCTGCCCCTTCCAACCATGTCACAGAAAATGGGGAGAGACCTCGTGCATCTTGGAGAATTTTTCCTTCAGAGGAAAAGCCGCCGCAACGTTCCAAAGCCATAAGTTACCAAGCGGGGCGGAAAAATCCCCCTTGCTACTTCTACGCTCGCCCGGTCCGTTCTGGGCCCGGGGAAATGGCCAGCACACACTTCTTCAACTGAGATCTCCGCCTCCCCGAGCTGCTGCTAAAAACGACCCTGAATTACAAGCAGGAGATTCCCCCACAGGCTGCTCCGATCAGGAAAGAGGAGAAAACAGGAGCTCACACGTGGCGTCTCCATTTCCATGCAAATCACAATTAGGCCAGGATCTTTCCACAGCTGCCTGCTACAATACAGACGGGTGTGGCACCAGCCAGCCAAGGTAAAGAAAAGCCTTGCAGCCATAGCAAATATCCCAGCCGGAAGAAGATGCGTCAGAGGCGGTTGTACGTCTCATTGTAAAAACAACTAAGGACCTGATCCTGCAAGGTACTGCGCGCTCTTGACTCCCAGTACCTGGGCACCAGCAGGATCTGCAAACCGAGGCATCGTCACACACTTCACACAACTTCAGCCACAGGGCGTTGTGCCCTGGCACAGAGCGGGCAGGCAAAGGAGGGAGTTGGGATGCCCGAATGCAGAACTGCCTGGAGTTTGCCATTTTCCCCACAACACCATACTGCTGTTGTAACGGAGACAGCGTTGTGCTGCTCGGGGTGGGCGGGGGGTTAATTAGTTGAATAACAGGGACAAAGAACCCCCCCCCAAGCTGGTAAATTTGTATTTCGACACTGTGAAAACCCAGATGAATTATCTGCTGGGCCAGCGGCCCCCGGAGCTCTTACTCGCTGCCCGGTGTAAACATTTTCACCAGAGCGTGCCCAGGGCAATCCGTGCCAGAACACAGTCCTGACCGCACACTGCCCGTTTCCCAAGGTCCATGTCCTTGCTCTTAGCAGGCGTTGTTTTCACCACAGCAGAGGCAACTGCCCCTCCAGCTACACCAGATTCATTGTGAGGCAAAACATATATCAAGTGTCTATAACAAACCAGGTTGGAAAGGAAAGGAGGACAAGGGGCCCGTGTCCTACCACTCCTCTCCTCCCAGCACCCCGAGCTTTCAATGAGTTGTTAACACCCACGCTGGGAGTTTCAACCCAGTCCAAGGGAATTAGGTGACCAGTTTCCACTGAAATTCACTGGGCTTTGGGTGTGGATTCCTGTAGGCAGGGCCGGCTCCAGCATTTCTGCCGCCCCAAGCAAAAAAAAAAAAAGCCGCGATCGCAATCGCGACTGGCGGTGGCAATTGAGAAAAAAAAAAAAAAAAAAGCCGCGATCGGCGGCGGCAGTTCAGCTGCAGGTCCTTCGCTCCTAGAGGGAGTGAGGGACTTGCCGCCCCCAAATTGCCGCAGGTGCCGCCCCTCTCCCTCCGCCGCCCCAAGCACCTGCTTGTTAAGCTGGTGCCTGGAGCCGGCCCGGCCCTGCCTGTAGGCCCAGGCAAATCGCAGCCTCAGGTGCGAGGTGATCCTTGGGAGCCTGTGAAGGGGACTCTGAGGCCAGAGGGAATGTATGTGCCATGGGATCTTGCTATGCCAGCCGCCTGACTTGGGAACTGCTCCGGTCCCATGGTGACGGGCGCTGGCACAAAGCCCTTAGGCAGTCACCAAGCTCCCAAACCCAGGGGGCGTTTGGATGGGAGAAGGTGGCAGAGTATCTCCCACGGTGGCCACCATCCCCCACGGGCCATAAGCCAGGTGCTGGGCTCCTGATAGAGGTGAACCAATTGGTCCAAGCTGGCCCTGCTCTGCGCCCCTTTCCTTAGGCCTCGAGTACCCCGGCCCCGGGATGTACCTCTCTACAAATACTCGACACCCCAGGGTGCGAAAAGCCAGCGCCCCGGGACGCCCACCCTGCAGTGCTTTGCCTGGTGCTTCGGGATTTCTGTCGGCTGCTTTCGACACTGGCTCTGGCCACTGCGCGACACCCAGTGGCTGGATCCCCTGGCCCTGGTGAGGGGCCCCTGGACAGTTTCTGGGGAGAAGGGCTTTTTTTTTGGGGGGGGGTGTCAAATCATACAGCAGGATCCCCAGTCCTCTCCTCACCTCCCTTCTGGCACCTGCGCTGTTACCTACAGCGGGCGGAGGCAAAGACCCCGCTCCCCCTCCCCCAGACCCACCGCAATGGGAGGCTCCCTGCACCGCCCGGCAAGGGCCCTGCTGGCTGGAGCCGGGGAGCGGGGAAGCCCTGCCATGCAGACACGTTCCCGGGGATGCTGCTGGGGGGGGGGCGGTTCTATTGCATCAGCCCCCCACCCCACCCCCAGCAATAGCCCCGTTGCCCCCCAGCACCGTCCCGGGATGAGCGGGGGGGGGGTCGGTGCGCGCCGGCCGGACCCACCTGCTGGGAGCTGAGCTCCCGGTCCAGCTCGCGGGCGCGGTTGTGCCAGACCAGGCGGTGCAGCGGGTACCTGCCCTCCGGCCCCTTCCCGGCAGAGGCGGCGGCGATCATCCTGTCGGCACGCCGGCTCCGGCGGCGCAGGGGCGGGGGGCTGGGCGCAGGGCTGCCGGCGGCGCGGGGAGGAGGCTGGGGCTGCGGAGGCATGTGGCTGGGAGGGGATCTCCGGCGCGGCGGGCCCGGCTCCGGGGCTCCCCGAGAGGGGGGCGCTCCAGCGCCGAGCGCCGGGCCCCAGGCACCGCTGCGCGCTCCGCCCGCGCACACAAAGGGAAGCGCCCGGCCGCGGCGCGCAGCGCAGCGCTCACCCGGAGCGCAGGGCGCGCAGGCGGCGGCAGGAAGCGGCGCTGGCTGCCCAAGGGCCTGGAGCCCCAGCGGGCCCCGAGGCACCGGCATGGACCCCGCCCTGCCCTGCTCCGCTCCGGGACCAGCCCCGCCGGCTGGAGAGCTCCGTGCAGCGGCCTGGCGGCGGGGCCTGATGGGAGCTGTAGTTCCCCGGGCCGGGCCGGGCTCTCTGTCCCCCGGCGCTCCGGGAACTGGGCAGCCCGGGCCCCAAGCTCATCTTCCTCCCACCTCGGCCACGGGCTGCCCTGGCTTCCCTTCCCGGCTTTGCCCCCGGCCCCATCCCGTGCCCATGGCCTGCCCTGGCTCCCCCCGCTGGGCCTGCAGTGACCCTGCTTGCCCCGCCCTTGCCAACATCACCTCAGGGCTCTGGTGGCAGCCAGGTGCCCCGTCTCAGAGCTGGGGCACCGGGCACTGGGCACTGGTCCTTGCCTAGGGGCCCGTGTCATTCCCTGCTCCTCCTGCGAGACACAGCACCTGACCTGCTACCGGAGGGCCTGGGCTTTCATCTGAGCTAGCAGCCCACATTTGGCCCCCAGGACTTCTCTCCTACCTCTTGCTATGTCACTGGTACCCCCATGTACCACGACCACTGGCTCCTCCCCAGCACTGCACATAAATCTGTCTGGTGGGCTTCTCGAGACATCAAGACAGAATTATGTGCAGTGCTGGGAGGAGCCGCTGGTTGCGGTATGTGTAGGTAGGAGAGGGGTCCTGGTGGCCAAATTTAGGCTGCTAGATTAAGAGATTGAAGTCCAGGACCTCCGTGGCAGCATTCCCTGAAATGCTCCCATCCACACACAGGGCCAGACAGACAGGCAGAGCTGCAGGGTCTCCATGTGTGGAGGAGATAATGGTGTAGGGAGGAGAGGTTTAGATGCATTAGGAACTGGGGAACCTTTGGGGAAGGAGGAGCCCTATACGGGGAGGATGGGCTCCACCTAAACCAAAACAGAACCAGATTGCTGGCATGGAAAATTTAAAAGGTTGCAGAGGAATTTTTAAACTAAGGGCTGGGGGAAAGCCGATAGGTGCAGAGGAGCACATGGTTCAGCCACACATCCATTAAGGGAGGATTTATTAAAGGGGATACTCTGCATCCTCATAAAGAGGCGAGATGGAAGTATAAAATAGAGGTGGGAACTGAAGAAAAAACAGTCACAAAAAAGTCCCATTCGATTACATCACATGAAGGCAGACAACTAAATATTAACACATTTGAGAAGTGCTTGTATACAAATGCTAGACGTCTAAATACTAAGATGGGTGGATTTGAGGGTCTGGTATTAAATGAGATACTGAAATAACAGGCAGAACAGAAACTTGGTGGAATGACAATAATCAATGGGAGATGGTAATGCCAAGGTAGAAAATATACTGGAGTGACAGAGTAGGTCACATTGATGGGGAAATGGAAGTGAATTCCTACTGAGGAAAAGAGAAAGAAGTGTGAACTCTGGCAAGCCAAATGTAAAAGTATAAACAGGCAAACCAAAGAATTTGAGGAGCAACTAGCAAAAGACACAAAAATTAACAGAATTTTTTTTTTAAGTATATCAGAAGCAGGAAACCTGCCAAACAGTCAGTGGGGCCACTGGACGATCAAGGTGCTAAAAGGAGCAGTCAAGGAATACAAGGTTGTTGTGGAGAAGCTAAATGATTTTTTTGCATCCGTCTTCACTGTAGATGATGTGAGAGAGACTCTCACACCTGAGCCATTCTTTTTAGGTGACAAATCTGAGGAGCTGTCCCAGATTGAGGTGTCATTAGAGGAGGTTTTGGAAAAAATTGATCAATTAAACAATAATAAGTCACCAGGACCAGGTGATATCTCCCAAGAGTTCTGAAGGAACTCGGATATGGAATAGCAGAACTACTGACTGTGGTATGTAACCTATCACTTAAATCAGCTTCTATACCAGATGACTGGCAAATAGATAATGTAACACTGATTTCTTAAAAAGGCTCCAGAGGTGATCCTGGCAATTACAGGCCGGTAAGCCTGACTTCAGTACCAGGAAAACTGGTTGAAACTATAGTCAAGAACAAAATTGTCAGACACATACATGAACATAATTTGTTGGGGAAGAGTCAACATGGTTTGTGTAAAGGGAAATCATGCCTCACCAATCTACTAGAATTCTTTGAGGGGGGTCAACAAGCATGTGGACAAGGGGGATCCAGTGGATATCGTGTACTTAGATTTTCAGAAAGCCTTTTACAAAGTTCCTCACCAAAGGTTCTAAAATTAACTAAGCAATCACGGGATAAGAGGGAAGGTCCTCGCATGGATCAGTAACTGGTTAAAAGATAGGAAACAAATGGTGGGAATAAATGCTCAGTTTTCACAGTGGAGAGAGGTAAATAGTGGGGTCCCTAAAAATGTGTACTGGACCAATGCTATTCAACATATTCATTAGTGATCTGCAAAAGGGGTTGAACAGTGATGTGGCAAAATTTGCAGTCAATATAAAATTACTCAGGATGATTAAGTCCAATCAGTTACTCTTTTGCTACAAAGAGCTACAAACGGATCTCACAAAACTGGGTGACTGGGCAACAAAACGGCAGATGAAATTCAGTGTTGATAAATGCAAAGTAATGCACATTGGAAAACATCATCTCAACTACACTTACAAAATGATGAGGTCTAAATGAGCTGTTACCATTCAAGACAGAGATCTTGGAGTTGCGGATAGTTCTCTGAAAATATCTGCTCAATGTGCAGAGGCAGTCAAAAAAGCGAACAGAGTTAGGAACCATTAGGAAAGGGATAGATAATAAGATGGAAAATATCATAATGCCACTATATAAATCCATAGTACATGCCCACAGCTGTAATACTGTGTGCAGATCTGGTAACCCCATCTCAAAGAAAGATATCTTGGAATTGGAAAAAGTACAGAGAAGGGCAAAAGAAATGGGTAGTGGATGGAACAGCTTCCATATGAGGAGAGATTAAAAAGACTGGGACTGTTCATCTTAGAAAAGAGACAACTAAGGAGGATACAACAGAGGTCTATAAAATCATGACTGGTATGGAGGAAGTGAATAGGGAAGTGTTATTTACTCCTTCTCATAACACAAGAACCAGGGGTCACCCAATGAAATGAATAGGCAGCAGGTTTAACACAAACATAAGGAAATACTTCTTCACACAACGCACAGTCAACCTGTGGAACTCATTGCCAGGGGATGTTGTGAAGGCAAAAGTATACCAGGGTTCAAAACTAAATTAGATAAGTTCATGGAGGATAGGTCCATCAATGGCCATTAGCCAAGATGGTCAGGGGGACAACCCCACACTCTGGGTGTCCTTAAATCTGACTGCCAGAACCTGGGACTGGATGACGGGCTGGATCACTCAATAGCTGCCCTGTTCTGTTCATTCCCTCTGCAGAATCCAGCAGTGGCCACTGTCAGAAGACAGGACACTGGGCTAGCTGGCCCATTGGTCTGACGCAGTCTGGACGTTCTTATGACAAAGCCCTGGGGGCCCACGCCCCTTGTTCCTGCAGGCGAGAGCCCCTGTGGTGAGATTCCTCTCTGCAGTGTGAACACCGCTCCTGTGATCTGCCCACGTTTCTGGGGCAACTGGGACAGCAAAGGGCTACGGAGGCATCTGCAGGAGCGGCAGATAGGGACAGTGTCATGGACTGGGCCAGGCCAGAGGTGCAGAAGGGGCTGCAGGACACCCTTATCTGGCTCTCCTGCAGGTGGCACCATGCTTTCCCATGTGCTTGGAGTGACCTTCCAAACTCCAGCCTTCAACCCACACCCCCAGGTTCAGTCCCTCCTAGCGAGGGCCCAGCTCAGGGTGCTCCCTCTGGCCCCCTTGCTCCATCCTTGTTTTCCTGACCAGTGTGCAAGCGCTCCAGGGCCAGGGCTGCAGCTGTGTATGTGCAGAGCCCAGCATAACGGGGGTGCTACTCAGAGAGCCACAATGTGACATTCAGCCATCCAAGAACAGCCCCTGCACGCCCAGCTGGGGGTGGCATTTTTCACCCTGCTACGTAATTCTCCTTTGCATCGTTCAGCAGCTGCCATGCTCCACCCCAGAAATGGCAGGGTGAGGTGGCATTTTACATACATACATGTGGGGGGTGATATAGACGCCTGTGTAGATCAATCTCTGGGGTGAAGCCAGTCAGCTATTGCAGAGGCCAGTGGTGGGGTGGGGAGGGGAAGAGAAACCCAATTCCACTTTAACTCTCAGCTTTTCCTACGTTGCTTACTCCTCCGCTATCTTATCTGGATTCCAGACCTGGAGGCGTTGTTGAGCAGAACTAGCCCTGGGTGTGAGGTGCCAGGCCTGGAGAGCATGCGGAAATGTGAGGAGGAGACTTAGGAAGGTCTCCCAGGCATGTGAGGGGAGCAGATAAGAGGGATGGGGGAGGGGAAGACAGCTCAGCCCCGTGATCTGGCAGAGACTGGGTGACTTTCATCATCAGTAGTTGCTGCAAAACCAAGTCAGTGTAACCCGCACACCTCCTGGGTGTGATGTTTGTCCCATCTAGTGGCACCAAGACCAGAGAGTTGCTGCGTCTGCTCTACAGTCTTCGCTAACAGCCAGTTGGCTTTTACCTCACGCACTAAGCTCCGGAGGGCCCAGGTTCGATCCCACCCACCGATGCCCGGGGTCTGTTGGCATTACATCAGGTCAGGCCCTGTTGTGCTAGCTGCTGTGACATCCTGCCCCAGAAAGCGCCTGATCTGGGTGTTGGAGGGGCCGGGCCTGGTCAGGGGCGGCTCTATGCTTTTTGCTGCCCCAAGCATGGCAGGCAGGTGGCTTTTGGCAGCGCACCTGCGGGCGGTCTGCCAGTGCTGCACCATTGGCGTCCCCGCCGCCGGATTGCCGCCGAAGCTGCGGGACCGGCGGACCTCCCGCAGGTGTGCTGCTGAAAGCCGCCCCTTCCTACCGCCCTCACAGTGACTGGCAGGCCGCCCCCCACAGCTTCCCACCCCAGGGACACGCTTGCTGCACTGGTGCCTGGAGCCGCCCCTGGGCCTGGTGGGTGGAACGGGGTGGGGGCACTGTGCACAAGTCCCCGCTGGCATGCTTGCAGCCGGTGCTGGGTGGGGGGATCTGTGGGTAGCATGGCAGAGGGGGGAGGGGAGCAGAAGGTGGCAAGTGGTGACGAGGATTTTCCCCACGCATGGAGTGAATGGGGAATAGTGGGTGGAGCCAACCTGAGCAAAGGACCCGCCTCCTCCGGGGTGGGGGCACGGAGCCAGGAACCAGCTAAAGTGGGGACAACAAATACATGGTCAGAGAGGAGTGGGGGTGGGGCTCCAAGGTGGAACAAGGGACGTGGACAGGCCCAGAGGAGAGAACCCTGGACAGCGCCCGCTGCTGCAGGGAGGCAGCCAAGGAGCCAGGGGCAGTCTCGATGGGGAAACTGAGGCACGGAGTAGGCGGGGTGTGACTCAGCCAGGGGGCCAGGCAGTGGCAGAGCGAAGGCTAGAAGAGCGCTGGCTCCTAGCCCCGCTGCCCCCCCAAGCTGGGAACAGACCCCCCTGCCCGGCCGGGGGCTGCCTGTGCGCGGAGGCCGGTGCCCGCCGCCCCTGCGCTGTAGCTGCGCGGCGCTGCGCCCCCGTGCGCTCGCTCCATTTCCTCCGGCAGCCGGGCCGGGGGGGGAGCCTGCGCCGAACCCTCCCCGCGCAGGGGCCGGGCTTGCGCCGCTTCCTGCAGGAGCCGAGCCGTGGGAGCCGCTGGGAGCGGCGGGAGCCCCGCAGAGACCCCGGCCCGGTCCCGCGCTGGCCCAGAAGGCCGCGCCCGCCTCGCCGCTGAGGATGTCCCGGAAGGGGCCGCGGACGGAGGTGTGCGCGGACTGCGGCGCCCCAGGTGAGGGCTGCGGGCCCGGCCTGCGCGCACAGGCTGCGGCGGGGGGGGGCAGTGCCGGGGGCAGGCCCCGCTGGGGCCCCTCGCTCCGGCTGGGCAGTGGGGGGGGCCGCGCCCGTTGTGCGCTAGGGACAGAGGATGTCCGACCCCCCCGCAACCCGCTCTCCGCTGGTGCAGACCGCTCCGGGGGGGGGGGGGGGGCAAGGGGAGGTCCTTGCAGGGATCCTGGAGCCCCCCTTGTCTGGGGTCTCTGGGGAGGGGGGCTCCCGCCGAGCGCCCCTGCCAGCGGTGCCTGTCCTGGGCACTCGCTCCCCGGCACCGAGCTGCAGGGGGTGGCCAGGGTGGGAGCCCCATCGCACCTGCCCCAGCCCACTGGCAGCCCCACCCCCACCCCGGGATGCCATGGGTCTGCTGCCCGTGTGCCATCTGCAGGACTTGGACACGCTGCTCGTGTTTCCCAAACTGAACGGTGCCCCCGAGCCCTGTTCGGGAGCCGGCCCATCCCCTGGCGTGGGTTTGGTTCAGGGTATGTGGCGGGGCAGAATCAGGCCGACATTGGCTCCTGGCACTGGCCCTGGCCCGGGAGAAGGCGCGTGTCGAACAGCAGTGAGGTCATTGCACTGGCATCGGGGGGACTGTGGTGTCCGAAGGCCCCGTGCTGCACGCCAATGAGCAGGGCCTGCTAGAGCTGCCGTCCGTCCATCCGTCCGTCCATCGCACTGCCAGGCGTTGGGCCAGAGCGCGAAGCATTAGGAGAGACCAGGTCTGAGCTGCTAGGGGTACCTCCCCTCCCGCAACGCTCCAAGCCATGGCGGTGCAGGCCACAGGCCAAAGCATCTGCCCTGCCAGTCGGGCATGGCCAGGAGCGTAGCCCCCTATGGTGATGGGGCCTTGGGGGTCCTAGCCCCTGCGAAAGCGCCAGCTAGCGAGCCTAGGCCTGGCGTGGCCAGGAAGATCTCCTGTTAGCATGGTACCTGGCGGAAGGGGCGGAGGTGCAGAGCTGCGGAGTCGTGCCCCGAGGCGGAGCGTGGCAGGGGTTCCTCACCGTGGAACTGGGAACCAGTTCCTTCAATCCGTATCCACGTGAGGGAACGAGTTATAAAATCCGGCGGGGCTGCTTCCTGCAGACGGGGGGCCGGGCGCTTCCCCGGCAGGAGGCGGGCGTGTGTGGCAGCTGTGAGCCTGGCCTCAGGGTGGGCAGGAGCTGGGTGAGTGCCTGGCACACGGGCGCAATGGCACGTGCGTTCCCAGCCCACTTAGCGTACAGCATGTCTGTTGCCCCCTCTGTTCTGGGCTCCCCTCCTGGGGAGGCACTGGAAAAAGCCCCATAAGCACCAACAGAGGCAACCCTGGGGTGCCCTCTGGCCCATGCAGTGCAGTGGGATACTGCGTCCCTTGCTGGCTCTGGTACTTACACAGCCCTGTGTGATCTCTCCTGGCCCTCCCGGCAGGCAGGGCTCCTGCCCCGTTGTACAGCTGGGAACACGCACGGCAGCTCCGTGGTGGAGCAGGACTTGAACCCCCGGCCCATCCTCACTCCTGAGCGTGAGCTGCCCCCATTGCTGGTGGCGGTGCAGGAGCCCTGGCCGGTCTCCTCTGTGCTACTCCAGCATGTGCTTGGCTAGGAGGGGCCTGGGGTGTGCGCGAGGGGGGGCTCTGGGGGCTACTGAGCAGGTGCCCGCTGCCAGGAGTGGTGAGCTGGGAAGAGACCCCTTGCTGGGAGCTCCTCCTGCTCTGGCTACGGACATGCGGGGCAGGAGGAGGTGGTGCCCAGGGCCTGCCTGGCTGTCCTGGCGCTGGTTAGCACCGTGAGCAGGCGGGGGCAGGGGAGCTCCAGCCACGGCCAGGCCATGTTTCCAGCTGCTCAGGATGGTGCCGGGCACCATGGGACTAGCATCGTCTGCCCTGCAGCCAGAGGGAGCTGCACGCTGGCACCTTGGGTCTCTGCTGCCCCTGCAGTGTGGCCTGGGCGGTGCCCTTCAGGGAGAGGGGCTGCCGGCACCGAGCGGAGCTCCCAGCCGAGGTGTGGGATTGGCCGTGCCGGGCAGACGGGGGGTTCCTGGCCTCACTCCCCCCACGTCAGTGCGCTCTGTTCCCGGCAACGCCCGCGAGCACAGAGACATAGATGCAGCCAGTCTCGCTGCCAAGGCCACTTGTGCCTGTGGCATCTGCGTGCCTGCGAGGTGCCCACGCTTGTCCTTCAGGACATGGGGGAGGAGCATGACGCTGGCTGCGCAGGGGCGTTCGGCTGAGCTATCGCTTCCTCCCCGTCCCCCGCCGTGGGAGAGAGAAGCCCATGCGTGGGGCACAGAGGAAACCAGCCACGGGGTGGGATGCTTGGAGCCGGCTCCCCCCACCTGCTCTGCCCCCCCGTGTCCCTGCTTTATCCCCAGCCGGGAGGTGCCCGTGCGCCAGCCCTGGCTGTAGGTGGCACCCAGAGCCAGAGGGGAGCCTGGCTGCTCGCCCCTGCACAGGTAGTGAGCTCCCCAGCACCCTGCCTGGGCACAGCCTGGGGGCCTGTTTCCGTGCTGGAAATAAGGGGGGGCCCAGTGCTCTGGGTGGGGACACTGCCGTGGGCGGAGGGCTCATCCCCCATACTCCGCAGCCCGCCAGGAGCGGCCTGCGTCCTTGGGCCGTTGCCTGACACTGACGGGGGCCTCTGTGCCCCTTCCAGGTAGCTCTGGGACCCCCCCTGTAAAGTATTACACCTGCCGCTCGCCCAGCAGCTCCGCTCCCGGCCCCGGGGAGCAGGACAGAGGCTGGGGGCAGCGCTGGGGGGATGCCGCCTGGGTGCTCCTGGCGTGGCGAGTCATCAGAGCACAGCCGGGGCCAGTCCCTGGGCCAAGCTCCTCTCCCGTGCAGCCAGGAAGGAAGCCTAGGGAGGGCCTGCTCCATCCGCAGCAGCCAGGCTTCCTCTGCAGGGACAACAGGGGACCCGGCGCCAGGCTGGGGGGAGGTGCTGCTGGGAGGCTGGGCTAATCCCCCCCCCCCCCGGCATTCAGCCCCAGGCCCCATGGTGAGCTGGGTGTCCTGTCCCCCCCAGCAGGCCAGGCCCCCATCCCCATTCCACAGGTGGGAGCCCAGGCAGAGCTGCGAGTGGAACCCAGGAATCCTGCGTTGCCCTGCAGTACCCACCATGCCCTTGTTCTGGCCCCTGGGCCCCGCTGCAGGGTCTTGTGGGGGTCCCAAAGGCCAGGGGGCAGCAGCTGGCCTGTGTAAACTGCCCTGTCCCTGTGGGTCTGACCCTCTGGGAGGCTGCGGACTAACCCGCCCCACCCCAGGTCAGATCCCCCATCACAGCCCAAAGTGGGGGGCGTCTCTACCATGGCATCCTGCTTGTTTCCTTCCCTGCCGGCGTAGCTTGGGCAAAGGGGCTGTCCAGGTATTTGTGTAGGTCCTACAGAATGGGGCTGGGTGGCTCGTTATCCAGCGTGGCTTGGCAAGGAGGTTCCCTGAGTGATCAGTGCCTGCTTCACAGCGTCTTTGCAGGGCTGTGAGGCTGGCGGGGCCTGGGCCTGGCTGCCTCTGGGGGCCGCCCCGCCCCGATGAGCTGGTGTGAAGCTGGCTGGGTGGGGCTGCCCCCTCTCCCACTGGTGAGCCGACCACGTGGCCACCTCCTGGCCTGGTTCGGTCTGAGCTTCCCCAGCCATGGGCGTGTCGGGGGCTGATTGCTGGGACCCCAAGCTGCTGGCTTGGGTGGGCCCCTGTGGCCCCCGCACTCATGAGCACTGCACCCCCATGGCAGCAGGGCAGGCGGGTCCCTGGGGGCAGAGACCGGACACGGCCCGGTACAGGGGTTCCCAGCCTGGCAGAGCACCTGGCCGGGGCGGGGGAGGGGTCTCCTGTGCTAAGGGGTGGGACTGACGAGGCAGGAACGTCCCCTGCGCCATCCCTGGGCTTTGCCTGGCACCTGGAGCAGCCGATCCCCAGGCCCATCCCCCCGTCTCAGGGCGAAGGGCTCCTGGCCATGCCTGTCAGGGCTCTGCCGTGTTCAGGGCCGGCTTTAGGCCGATTCCCCCTATTCCCCAGAATCAGGCCCTGCGCCTTAGGCGTCTTTTAATTTTTTAAATTTTCTTTACTCACCCGGCGGCAGGGGGCCCACTCCGGGTCTTCGGTGGCACTTCGTTGGCGGGGGTCCTTCAGTGCCGCGGAAGTGCCGCTGAAGACGGACTGCCGCCGGGTATTTGAATTGGGCCCCGCAGGTCCTAAAGCCGTCCCTGGCCGCGTTCTCCCACGTCCAGGGGTGTCAGCCGCGTTACTGTGTCATGGGGTCTGCAGGGGGAAGCAGCAGCCTGCAGGATCCCCTTTCCCTGCGACCAGCTTGTCCGGGGGGCCCTGCTGGCGGGGCGGGGGGGCGTGCTGGCTGGTGCACAGGGAAAGGGGCTTGGGGGGCTCAGTCTGTGCCCAGGGGAAGTCTGGCTCGTGGGCTCCTGCCTCCCCCAAGCATTTGGGAGGTGCCAGCCTGCTGTGGGCGCTGCCACAAGCCAGGGGCCTGGGTGCACTGCAGAGCCACCTCTGTTGGCATCGGCTGGGGCAGCGGAGGGGGCTGGAGCCGGCACTGCTCCCCCCTCAGGTTCCTTCGTGATGAATTCACCCCCGTCTAGTGACCAGACCAAACCCGCTTCCCTCAGCCCAGCACCGGCTGGGCTCTGGGATCCGCCTGGGCTGTGGCTGCTGCAAAGGCTTTGTCCTGGGCTAGTCAGGCCTGTCACGGCCACCCCTGCCAGCCCCTTCCCAACCCCCCTCTCTGCCGGGGCTGGGGCCCGGTGCCAGCGCTGGCTCCTGGCCGGGCCCTGTGGGGCAGAGCACGGGGGCTCTGGCCCAGTGCCTGAACAAGCGGCTTCCCCAGTGGCTGGTGGGCCCGCCCACTGGTGCATGGGCCTGTGGCTTGTATCTGACCGGCCCAACTCGCTGGGATTCGAGCCCAGCCGGGGGCTCTGATCTGGGGCTGCAGCTTCCCCCGTGCCCAGCCCGTGCTAGTTGCAGGTGCGCTGTGGTTCTGGGCCGTGGGGCTGGGTCGGGGCGTGGGGCGCGGGGCTGCCTTCTGCAGGGCATGGTGCCGTTGGGACGGGGGGGGGTCAGTGTGAGCAGGGTGGCTGGGCGTGGCATGGCGCGTGGGGCTGCCTTCTGCAGGGCACGGTGCTGATGGGACTGGGGGGGGGGTGGTCAGTGTGGGCCGTGGGGCTGGGCGGGGCGTGATGGCAGCGTGGGAGCTGGGGTCTTTCCCCTGGGCCCCCATGTTGCAGTGGGGCAGCCCCTGGCTGTCCGGACGTGCTAGGGTCCGTGCGCTGCTCCAGAGAGCTCTGCCGGGACCCCAAGGGCTGCACTTGGGACTTGAGGGGGCCATGGGAAGGCAGCCCCACCCCCCCTTGCTCTGGCTCTTGCGAGGACACGGTGCCCTTGGCTTGTGACTGTCTCCTGTGCAGTAGCGCGGGGCAGACGCAGGCCGGGCTGGGGGCCGGAGCCACCCGCTGAGCAGAGCTCCAGTCAGGGCACTGTCCCCTGCACTTCTCCGGCCGTGGGGGAGCCCTGGGTGCTGCCCCCTCCCCCCAGCCTGGCAGAGCTGAGCTCAGACCCCCGCCCCTTTGCTTTGCAAATGAGTGGTTTGAACTTTGCAAGCAGCATTTGCATAACGTGTCTCTCCAGCTCCCAGCGTGCCTGGGTCGGGGGCCAGACTGGGCCCCACCGGTGCTGTTTTGCAGACTGGAGCAGCTGGATGTGTGTGGGAGGGGAGCCTGGGTGGGGATTGTGGGGCACTGCCAGAACTGTGGGAGCAGGGTGGCGGGGGGCAGGGCTGGGGGTCAAGGGCAGGGCTGGGATAGAGGGGCTGTGGGGCGGGGCCAGAGCTGGGGGGAGGTTCCAGCACAGGACAGTGGTGGGGGAGGGGAGGCCCTGGCGCTGAGCAGGGCACACCCGGGGGGCGGGGGGAGCTGTGGCTGGTGGGGGCTGGCTCCTGCTCCAGCACAAAGCTCTCCTTCTCCCAGTGACCTTTCCGCAGCCATTGCGACCCCCGGCCTGGCTCCGAGAGAGGTGGCCGCCCCACCCCCACAGTCCCTGTGGGACCTGCCCCGTGCCCTAGGGAAGCCCCCCTGGGTGCAGCCCCCAGGCGCTGCCCTAGCCAGGGACCCCCCTTGGCTGCCATCCCCCTTCCCAGGAAGCTCAGGGGGCTGCCCCGGGAACCTGCTCTGCTCCCCACTGGCCGTGGGGCTGCAGCGGGCTGGGGGGGCGCTGGGCGCTGACGCACGCTGCAGGAATCAAGGCTCACGGGGAGGGGCGGGCGGGCGCGGGCGCTGCTGCAGCTCAGCGAGCCGGGAGGCTGCCAGGGGCCATGCCGGGCACAGCGGGGCCGGCCTGGCATGCGGCCGCCAGCACAGAACTGCCTGGGGGGCAGCGTAAACGTCTCCTCCCCTGGGCGGCAGCAAAGCTGGGTATGGGGGGGCCCAAGGCTGGGGCACTAGGGTGTCTCCACAGTGCCTGCAAGCCCCAGCCGTGGGCCAGGGCCCCCCATGGAGCCAGGCTCTGTGTAAACACACAAGAAAAAGTAGGGGTTGCGGGTTGGGACTGAGGGGCACCGGCAGAGCTGGGGGTGGGGTGTGGGGAGCCCAGGACTGGGCTAGCAGGGGCTGCGAGTCGGGACTGAGGGGTACCAGCAGAGCCTTTGCATGCCCCTTAGTGGTAGAAGAGGGCCCGTCCGTGGGGTTGGGAGGGTGGATTCCCTGCCCCTCACCCTAGGACTGGCGAAGTGGGGCATTGCCCAGCGCCATGGGTCGGATGAGGCCAAGCCCATGACAAGCAGTTGGCTGCTCCCCTCACACGGCTCTCCGGGGCCCTGGGGGAGCAGCTGCATGCTGGGATCCGGGCTCTGGCCCGCTCGCGCCCTGCCCTGCCCCGGGGCGGGCCTGCCAGAGCTGATGCCTGGCTCTGCCACGTGTGAGAGAGCTGGGCCAGGTGCCCCCCGAGCGGGGGCCGGGCACCGGCTCTGAGCCGCAGTGCTCGGCATCTCAAGCGGCCTTTTGTTCTCACACAACAAAGGGCTCCATTCCGGCTGGGCTGGGGGAGGGGCTGGTGTTACCATGGGGGCTGTGGGGGGAGAGGGGCACAGGAAGGCTCGGGGGTGGGGCGGTGGGGCTGTTCCCCTGGGAAGGGGGCAGTGGCACAGCACCATGGGGCTGGCTGCCTGCTCAGTGGCCATGCTGGGTCCCCGCCCGCTGGGCATGAGGCTGACCCGTTTGGCTCCCAGGCACTGGTTACCCTGGCTGTCCAGCCATGGCGCTTCGAGCCTGGGCCTCAGGGCTGGCCTGCGGGGGGGTGGTTGGGCACAGCTGAGAGCCTGGTGCCGCCTGCGTCAGGCACACAGGAACACTACTGCTGCTGGCTGTTGGCACGCCCTGGCAGAGCTCTGAGGGGACCGGGGATAGACATGCCTAGGAGAGGGCAGGGGCTGGGCTGCTGGCCCATTCCTCCCCATGTATTCCGGGCAGGGGCGAGGCGGGTTTCTTTGCCCACAAGCGGCTGGTACCGGGGTCTGAGCACAGGGCTGGGAGCCGTCCCCTTTCTCCAGCTGCTGAGAGCTCCCCACTGCCGCTGTGTCCCGCACCCGGGGCTCCCCACACCGCTCGCTGATGCTGATGCTGCCTGGGGCCCCCCGGCACCTGGTGCGGCCCTGAGGGAGTGACACGTGGGCGAGGAGCCGGGAATAGCTCTGTGCGTGGGAGGCTGCCGGGTGGGGGAGGGCGTGAAGCCGGCTGGGCTCTGAGCTGGCAGAGCTGCTCTGGGATTGGGGGTGCAGGCCCGACTGGGACCTCACTCGTCTCCGGTGGGGGTACCGTGTGCGCCGATGGGGGGGACCCTGGAGAGCGCAGGCCCTGAGAACAGGGCAGGGCTCCCAGCAGTCCCTTGCAGCGAGCCGTGTCTGTGCCCTGAGCTCCCTGCGGGGGGGGGGGGGGGGGAGCAGGCAGTTCTGGGGGGCCAAGAGCACATAGCTCCTGGGGGTTTAACCTGGGCAGGGGCTGGACGGGAGCGGCCGGGCGGCACTGGGTGCTCTGAGCCCTGGCCTGTGAGTAGGTGCCAGTAGCCAAGTGGCTGGTTTGAGGGGGGGGCCGTGGTGGGCATGGGGGGGGCCTGTCCCAGGCGGTGCTAGCTGTGCCCTGGGGGCGCTGGGCTGGGCTGCTCCTGCTTGGCTAATGAGCTGGGGCTGGGGGGCTGCATGGGGTCACTGAGCGCACAATCAGCCCCTCTGCGCCCCCATGGATAGCTGGTGGCCATGCAGCTCGGGGAGCCTGGCCATGGGCTGCGGGAGCTGCTCTCTGCCCTCCACCGCACGCCGCCCAAGCCATGGGGCCCCTGCAGGGTCGGCCTTCCAGGGAGGTTCCCGTCTCTGTGGAAAACCCGAGGCCTGTCTGGGCCAGCGGAGCCCCAGCCAAGTGCTGCCCTGGGGCTGGCGTCTTCTGCTTGGCTTGGCCATGGATGGGCACCTGCGCTGGGGGGGCGCTTCCCCTCCGGTCCGGGGAGCGGGCGCAGTGCCTGCTGGTGGGTGCGCAGGGCTCATCCCCTGGGACTGCAGAAGGCAAACCAGGGCCCCCCTCCCCGGTCCTGACGCCCCTGCAGAGCCACGCTGCTCCCTGCCTGGGGTGTGCCTGCCCTGCCCCCCGGCTCCACTTGGCCCCAGCATGGGCGCGGGCCCTGGGCAGGGCGAACAGTCCCTGCTCCCAGGCTGCCCCAGGCCTGGTGCCAGGTTGCTAGGGGAAACCTTAGGGTTTCCCTAGCTACCGACTGAGCCCCTTAGCTGTAGCTAGGGAAACCTTAGCAACCATCCCCATGGCAGCCGATGGGGGGAGCAGGTTACTGACACCCCAGACAGCAGGGTGGGAGGGGTAGGTGCCCCTGGAGGTGAAGAGCAGAGCAGCGCGGGGGGAGACGGTGCCCAGGACTGTCCGGGCTCTGCACCTGGGGTAGAGGCATCGGTGTTGCCCCGCTGGCATATGCTCCAGTTTCCCCCACGGTCTGTCTGCTGCAGCCCCCTGGGCGCCCCCCTGCCCATTCGCTGCACTTGTGCCCACCCCAGAGCGAAACGCCCCAAGCAGCTGCCCCCGGGGTCGGGGCTCAGGACTGCGTGGCCCTCTCTGGCTGCTGGCCACCCATCCTGGTGCCCGCTGTGCCTGGTGCCAGCTGAGGGGGCAATACCTTCCGCCTGTCCCTTGGTGCTTCACAAAGCCTAATTAAACCTCACACTGAGATGGGACTTGTCCCCCGTCACACAGGGAGTCAGTGTGAGAGCCTGGATTGAACCCAGGAATCCTGGCTCCCAGTCCCTCCGCTCTAACCACCGGACTCCACGCCCCTCCAGAGCCGGGATAGAACCCAGGAGTCCTGGCTCCCAGCCCCCTGCTCTAACCCACTCCCCCCCAGAGCTGGGGCATTCATTCCTTCCTAACCAGCTTGTCTGGGGTGCTCCAGGCCTCTGTGTCCGAGTGCCCAGCTGGCACGTGCCCGGTGCCTGCCACCTTTGCTCATGAGGAAGGTCCCCTCCTGCCAGGCTGTGCCCTGGCCTGGCCCAGCCGCCGAGCCCTTGGCAGATGTTCCCGGTGGGGGCCGTGGTACCGGCGAGTGCCAGGCCTGCGGGGGGGCGTCTAACCCATCTCCTGCCCCCGCAGACCCCGGCTGGGCCTCCATTAACCGCGGCGTGCTGATCTGCGATGAATGCTGCAGCGTCCACCGCAGCCTGGGCCGGCACATCTCCATCGTCAAGCACCTGCGTCACAGCCCCTGGCCCTCCCCGCTGCTGCAGGTGGGTGGGGGCAGCGCCGGGGGGGAGGGGCGCTGGGGGTCTCTGTACGGCTCCCCCTCCCCCGGCACTGCCCGTGGGCGCACAGCCTCATGCAGCGTTTCCGGGAGCGGCAGGTGGTAGGATTGTTCCATGTTACATCAGCTGCGACTGGTCCCCTCCTGGACTGCCGGCCCTGCCTTGCCAGCGGGTTTGTGCCCACGGCTTCCTGGCCTGACCCCCGCCTGGCCTGTGCCGTCCTCTCCCCCCTTCACGCTGCTGGGGGTTTGTTCACATTATTTGTATTGTGTGGATTTGTAGTGCTGATAAAGTTAGTGACCTTTCCCTCTTCCCCACCCAGCTCTGCTGGTGCCCCTCACTCCCAACCCGCAGCCGCCCGGCTAGCCCGGCCCTGGTGCCCCTCCCTCCCGACCCGCAGCCCCCCGCCAGCCCAGCCCTGGTGCCCCTCCCTCCCGACCCGCAGCCCCTGCCAGCCTGGCCCTGGGTCTCCAGTGGCAGAGCTGAGGTTTGGCTGCCCAGCTCTGTAGGTCAGTGAGGTGCATGGCTCGTCTCTCCCCAGATGGTGCACACTCTGGCCAGCAATGGTGCCAACTCCATCTGGGAGCACTCGCTGCTGGACCCGGCACAGGTGCAGAGCGGGCGGCGCAAGGCCAATCCTCAGGACAAAGTGCAGTAAGTGTCCGGGGGGGGCGAGGAGGAGGGCGTGGGGGAGGGGCTAGCCCGGTGCAGTCTCATCCTGTCCCCTCTCTCCCCAGCCCCACCAAGTCCGAGTTCATCCGCGCCAAGTACCAGATGCTGGCCTTCGTGCACAAGCTGCCCTGCCGTGATGACGATGGCGTCACCGCCAAGGACCTCAGCAAGGTGGGGGCCCTGGGGGTGCTGAGCCCCAGGGCTGGATCCCAGAGGGGAATGCCCGGCTGTGCTGGGAGCAAGTCCACTCCTCTCTAGCCTGCCATGCTGGGCACTGTTGGGGGCAGGGGGTCCTCGGTGCCCTCCCGCGGGCGCTGGGGTGGGACTGGCACCGGTGGGCCCAGGTTCGAGTCATGCAGCGTTATGAAGGCACCTGGGGCTGCCCCCAGTGAGACTGTCCCAGGGCAGCTGCTGCTGTGAACAGACCCCAAGCCCTGCTGGGCCCTGGGCTGGGGCAGCCTGTCAGTGGCCTGGATCCCCAGTGCCATGTGCTGCCTGCCCGGCCCGGCCCGACCCCTCCCAGCCAGGCAGGTGCAGTTCCAGGCCCTGAGACCCTCCCCTAGCCCAGCCCCTCTCACGGCTGGTGCTGCTGGCCCAAGGCAGCCCAAAGGCCCTGTGCTGGGTTGGGTCACAGAACCCCCCCTTGGGAGCTGCCACCTGATGTGCTGGGGCCAACCCTGAGCCCGTTTTTCCTGGCAGCTTGGGACTTCAGTGCCCTGCCCGGTTTGAGCCAGACACGCCAGCCTGCGGCAAACCCAGACCCAGCTCTGAACCACATTCCCCGAAAGCTGCAGGCTTAACTGAAAGCAGCTTAAGAAGTGCTCCTGTCTCCAGCACTCAGATACCCAACTCCCAATGGGGTTCAAACCCCAAATCAATCCGTTTTACCCTCTATAAAGTTTATACAGGATAAATCATAAATTGTTCGCCCTCTATAACACTGATAGAGAGAGATGCACAGCTGTTTGCTCCCCCCCCCAGGTATTAATACATACTCTGGGTTAATTAATAAGTAAAAAGTGATTTTATTAAACACAGAAAGTGGTTCCAAGTAATAACAGACAGAACAAAGTGAATTACCAAACAAAATAAAATAAAATCCGCAAGTCTAAGCCTAGTACAGTAAGAACCTGAATACAGATAAAATCTCACTCTCAGAGATGTTTCAATAAGCTTCTACCACAGACTGGACGCCTTCCTAGTCTGGGCCCAATCCTTTCCCCTGGTACAGTCCTTGTTCCAGCTCAGGTGGTAGCTAGGGGATTTCTCATGACTGCAGCCCCCTTCGTTCTTTTGCACAAGGCAGAAATCCTTTGTCCCTCTCTGGGTTCCCACCCCCTCCTGCTCAATGGAAAATCACCAGGTTAAAGATGGATTCCAGTTCATGTGACATGATCACATGTCCTGTGAGACTTCATGCCTTCATTCTTCCCAGCCTGACTCTCAGGAAGGCTTGCAAAGAAACAGAGCCATCCACCCTCTATTGTCCTGGTCAGTGGGAGCCATCAAGATTCCAAACGGCCATTAATGGCCCACACTTTGCATAATTACAATAGGCCCTCAGAGTTATACTTCGTATTTCTAGTTTCAGATACAAGAATGATACATACATACAAATGGGATGATCACACTCAGTAGATTATAAGCTTTGTAATGATACCTTACAAGAAACCTGGGGCATGAAGCATATTCCAGTTACGTTATCTTCACGCTCATTAGCATATTTTCATAAATCATATAGAGTGCAATGTCACAGGCTCCTCCCTGGGGCCAGGCGGGTGGTGGGTGCTGTGTCCAGGGTTCCCAGGAGGCAGGTTCTGCTGGGCCGGGTAGCTGACGCTCTGCTGTGTCTCCTCTAGCAACTGCACTCCAGCGTGCGAACGGGGAACCTGGAGACCTGCCTGCGCCTGCTCTCGCTGGGCGCCCAGCCTAGCTTCTTCCACCCGGTGAGGCCTGGCCGGGCGCCTCTGCCCTGCAGCGGGGAGGGGAAGGGGGTGGGCTCTGGGCCCTGCTGGCTCAGGAGGGCAGCAGAGG
The DNA here is from genome assembly GCF_027887155.1 of Malaclemys terrapin pileata. Lineage (NCBI taxonomy): Eukaryota > Metazoa > Chordata > Testudines > Emydidae > Malaclemys > Malaclemys terrapin. Next base: position 2,462,529 of record NC_071522.1, on the reverse strand, counting down.
TCTGGGTGGGGAGGTTGTGGTGATGCCACGTCTCTGTTCCTGTGCTGGCACTAGGTGGCTGGGGCAGGCCTGGGCACCAGGGGGCAGCAGCCTGGCATGGTGCCGGGGTTCCCGGTTCACTACTGCATCAGGGGGCGCCTCCTCTCAGCCCCAACACCAGCCCCAGGGCAGGCCAGTCCCTAGTGCGGCGCCGCACTGCCCCCTAGTGCCCAGCGCCAGGACTGCTCCGGGAGGGGCAGAGACCAGTGACCATGCGTGGGCTGGGCGAGGCTCCCTAGAGCGGACAGTGAGGGGGACCTCAGAGCCAGGCACCCCGTGGTTTCCATTTTCACTGGCAATGGGACAGCTCACTCCCGACCCGTAGCCCCACTAGCCCGGCCCCGATGCCCCTCACTCCCGACCCGCAGACCCCTGCTGGCCCGGCCCCGGTGCCCCTCACTCCCGACCCGCAGCCCCCGCTAGCCCGGCTCTGGTGCCTTTCTAGTGGTTTGGTGCTACATGCCAGTTGCCCTTGTCTGATTGCCTTGCCCTGCGCTAGGAAAAGGGCACCACCCCACTACATGTTGCTGCCAAGGCTGGACAGATCCTGCAGGCTGAGCTGCTGGTGGTGTACGGTGCTGACCCCGGGGCGCCCGATGTGAACGGCAGGACCCCCATCGACTACGCCCGGTGAGTGTCAGGGGCTGCCCGGCAGCGGGACCCCGGCTGGCTGCCCTGGAGAGGCCTCGCATGGACCCTGTCCAGTGACTATAGCGGCCCACGGGCAGCACAGAAGCATCCAAGTGTGTTGCTGGGGCCTGGAGCCTCTGTCGGCCAAGTGCAAAGCAGCCGTGCCAGTGCCCCCAGCGGGCGACCTGCGGGCACTTGGCTGCCCTGCTCCTGGTCTGACCTCTGCCCTCCCCCTGCAGGCAGGCGGCCCAACACGACCTCGCGGACCGGCTGGTGGAGTGTCAGTACGAGCTGACGGACCGGCTGGCCTTCTACCTGTGTGGCCGCAAGCCGGGTGAGTGCGGGCCTCGGGGAACCCTGGGGAGGGCAGGGAGCTGTGGGGGAGGGGGCAGCGCCCCATGGAGGGATGTGGTGGGGGGCGAGGGACTGTGCCCCGGAGAGGGATGTGGATGGGGAGGGGAGGGGGCGCGCCCCAGGAAGGGATGTGGGGAGAGGCCATGCCCCAGGAAGGGATGTGGGGAGGGGCCACACCCCAGGAGGAATGGGGGAGGAGGGGGCTGCGCCCCAGGGAGGAATGTGGGCAGTGGGAGGGGCTGCGCCCCAGGGAGGGATGTCAGCGGGGACCTGGGGTCGATGGGGGACAGCGAGCAGAGGGGCAGGCGGGTGGTGTGTGTGGGGCTGGAATGGGGCCCGTGGAGGGCTCTCGGTGGAGGGCTCTGCCTGCAGCACTGGTTGATGCCCTGCTGGGCGTGGCCCAGAGCAGCGGCTGCAAAGGGGAGGGTGACGCCCCCAGGGCAACGTGGCCCAGCAGCCTCCAGGGCCCTGTGGGGCGCAGTTGTGGGGCTTATGGCGCACTCACGGCAGCTCCCCGTTACCACTCCCCCACCCTCGTGCCAGGTGTGGGGGCTCCGGGCAGCGCCCGGCTAACAGTCGATGCTGTTGTTTTGCACAGACCACAAGAACGGGCACTACATCATCCCGCAGATGGCAGACAGGTGAGCACCCCCCCACCCCGCTCTACCACTGGGAGCCCCCCAGTGTGAGGGAGGAAATGCTGCCACCCTGTGGGCACTGCTGGAATTGCACCTTGCTCCCACTGAGCCGCGCAGGGGGTCGGGAGGGGGCAGCAGCGTGGGTCTCCCCTTCCCCACTACCCCGCACCTTCCGTGCACGCTGGGCCAGGTCGATGGTCTGGGACCTGGCCCCCTGCCCCTGAGTGCCTGCCCTGCCCTGGAGAGGGGACACTTGGCCCCACTGGGGTCCTGCCAAGGGGCAGTGCCAGCCCCCCTTGCCCTGGAGCGACCCAGCAGCATCGGACCCCTCACTCCCCATCAGGGGCAGGCTGGTGCAGGGCTGTGGCAGGGACAGTATGGCTGCCCTGTGGACTGGAGCTTGGAGCTTCCTTGCAGGGAGGCAGAGGGCCCAGGGCCTCCTGGTGGGGCTGCAGCTGGGGCAGGCGCTGGACTCGCCTGCAGGGGGCGCTTTTCTGGTTCCCGTGGCCAGTGCCAAGCCTATCACTCCGCTCCCCTGGGTGTGTCTCTTGAGTGGTCCCTGGCGTGGGCGCTGCCCACGGGGCAGAGTGGTGGCTGGATGCCTGTGTGTCGGCCTGTGAGAGCACTGCATGGGGGCTGTGGGGCAGGGCAGGCATGGGTGTGGGCGTGGCTGCTGGTGTGTCTACGGCTGTTGTGGGCGTGGCCATTGTGGGGTGTGGCTGTGGGCCTGGCCATGGCTGTTGTGGGCATGGCTGTGGGCGTGGCATGCCACTCCTGCGTTTAACGCCCTCCTTTATCCTGTTCTCCCCTCCGCTGCCTTCTCCGGAGTACAGGGCGCGCCCAAAGGGCACGGCGCAGAGGTATTGTCCCCTCCGCTCTGGTCTGTAGCGTCCGGGTGTGACGCGCCGCTGGGACCCGCTAGGCTGCCCCTGCCGCTGGCTCTTGGCCTTAACGTGCCGCCAGCTGGTTCAGTCTGTGTAGTGGCAGGAAGGGGTTGATAGAGGTGGGGAGCAGGGGGCATGGTGTGGCCTCCCCAGCCACCCGCAGCCCTGCCGGTGCCCCTCACTCCCGACCTGCAGCCCCCTGTTAGCCCAGCCCTGGAACCCCCTCACCCACCCATAGCCCTGCTGGTGCCCCTCACTCCCGACCTGCAGCCCCATTAGCCCAGCCCTGGGACCCCCCCACCCACCCATAGCCCTGCCGGTGCCCCTCACTCCCGACCTGCAGTCCCCTGCCATTCCTTTCCTGACCCACATCGCCCTGCCAGTGCCCCAGGTCTAGCCGTTCATTGCCGTGGTGCCTGGTGGGTATGTTGTGTCGAGGTGAGCCGAATGCCGTCTGTGGCCATATGGCTTGCCCCATTGCCCGAGGGCTTGTGGGTGCCCCAGGGGGTAGCTGGCGGGGGGTGTGGGCCAGCAGTGACCCCTCTTGCTTTGTCTCCCGCCCGCCCCCGGCTTGTGCAGCCTGGACCTGTCTGAGCTGGCGAAAGTGGCGAAGAAGAAGTTACAGGCGGTAAGTGGGGCTGGGCCCTGCTGGGGGGGACCCTGGCCTGCAGCAGCCGCCCCTTGCAGACCAGCTGCCCTGGGACAGGGCTGATCCCAACCCCTGGGAACCCCCCACCCCCATGGGTCCCTGGTGCCGAGGGAGCTGGAGCACGGTGTGGGCAGGACCAGGCCGAGTGGCTGCTCTGACTCCATCCCCTCCCGTCTTGCCCCGCCCCCCGTGACCCGCTCATCTCTGCTTCCAGCTCAGCAACCGCCTCTTCGAGGAGCTGGCCATGGACGTGTACGACGAGGTGGACCGCAGGGAGAACGACGCCGGTGCGTGGGGGGCAGGCAATGCTGGGCCGGGGCTGGGGCGATGCCAGGGCGGGTGGGATGCCGGTGTGGGCGATGCCAGGGCGAGCGATGCTAGCGCGAGCGGCAGAGGGCGAACGACGCCGGTGCGTGGGGGTGTGGGTGGTGCCGGGCCGGGGGCTGGGGGTGGGCCGATGCTGGGGAAAGGGGGATGGAATGATGCTGCCGCTGCGCTGTGGGGGGATGGGGCTTTGGGGAGCCAGGGATGGGTTTGGCCCAGGCTCTGGGCCCAGCTGGGAGCCCCCCAGGCTGCAGCCTGGGCCCTGGGGCGCCATGTGTGGGGCTGCTCCTACGGGTGCTGGGGTGCCCACTCCCTATGGACGCCAGTGGCAGGGAGTGCCCAGACCCGTCATCCCCCCACGGCCAGCCCGGCTTGGGTCTGGCTGTGAGCCCCAGCCCTGTCACTCCCGTCCCACTGGCCTTGCTATGCCCTGCCTGGCTGGCTGGCGCAGGGGGCGTGTGGCTCTGGGGGCGTGTGTGTGTGGAGAAAGCTGCCCCCCGGCGCTCTCGCTCGCTGGGCTCCGTGCTTTGCAGGGCAGAGGGGAGTTGCGGTGCCCATCAGGATGGGTCTATCCCCAGGTGCCCTGTAGCAGAGCCGGGAACGGACCCCAGGCTCAGTTCACTGGAACACGCTCCCCCGGCACAGCATGGCTGGCTGGCAGGTTTCTCGGCTCTGCCAGGCCCAGGCGGGGATCCCTCGGTGTCCGGATAGCAGGATCGCAGGGCCCAGGTTCTGGCCTGCTGGGGTCGCTCAGCTGGGGGCGCGTCGGGGGGGCCCCAGCTGTGATGTAGCTCAGCTGCCCTGAGCTTGGGGGTCGCGGTGCAGGGACCCCGCCAGAGCGGCCTGCACAGGTGGTGCCAGCGGGCGCCAGAGACCCTCTGCCCCTCTGCGGCACGGCGTGCACTGCTGGGCCAGAGGTGCTGGGCCCGGCGCCAGGGACCGGAGAGGGCTTGGCTGGTAGGAAATGCCTCCCTCAGGGCCAAGTGACCCCAGGGATCCCCGCCCCGCGCGGCCCCCAGCGCCCCCCGGCTTGCGTGGGGGAGCCCAGCGCTGCTCCTGGCCGGGGAGATCTAGAGCTGGGCGGGGCGCTGTGGCAGGAGTCGGGCCCAGGATGGGGCAGGGTGTCTCTCCGGTGGATGGGGCAGGGTGCCCATGAGCCAGCCAGGGCCTCTGCTGTGCCGCCCTGGGGCCAGCCCTTCCCGGGCGCGGGGGAGGCAGCGCTGCTGGGGCCTGCCCAGGGATGTGGTTCAGACATTGAGAGCAGCTGGCTCCCTCCGCCCCTCAGCCGGGAGCTGGGCCCGCCCTCCTCATTCCTTGGCAGCCGCTGCCTGCTGGCTGGGCTGGGCGGGGGGGCTCCTTCCTTCCACAGGCCGTGGGCTCCAGCGGGGCTGGGCAGGGCCGCGGGGGCCGGGCAGCCATCGGGCAACGCTCGAGGTGGGTCTGGGGTTCCCACGCAGGGAGTGACTGGCTGCACCCCAGCTGCAGGGGGCTGGGAGCAGCCGTAGGGGGGGCGGGTGTCTGGGGGGTGAGGAGTGGGGGGCGGCTGGGGCTCCAGCCTGGCCCTGTGGGCTGCTTTGCCCCGGGTTCCCTGCAGGCGATTGCCCGAGCGGAGGCTGCTGGCATCACTGCGGCTGGCTGCCCAGGGCGTCAGGCCGGCTGCCAGGGGGCTGGGCCTTGCCCCCCCGCTGTCCAGGCCCAGTCCCCCGAGCAGGGTGGATGGGGGGCTGGCCACAGAGGGGCCCAGCTCCCTCGGAGCGAGGCAGAGTCCCTGGTGCCAGCCGGGGGGAGGGGGGCGACGGGATCACTCCAGGCGCTGTCAGGGGCGTCTGGGACACGAGTGAAATCCCCTGTAACCCAGCCTGGCAGCTCCACAGGCACCCGGGGCGGACGGGTGCTGGTGCCTGGGAGAGGGGTGCAGTGAGCCCCCCACCTGGCCACGCTGGCCGGGGGCCATGCTCTGGGCTTGGCATTGTCCAGCTGGTGCTGCCACATCACTGCATGGCTCGTGCCAGACTGGAGCGGGCCGGCTCCTCCCTCTGCCCTGCTGGCTCCGGCTGGCCTGGGCGACTGCTGCTCTCCCTGGGCCCTGCCCGCTGGCCGGGACTGAGCCAGCAGCCTGTTCTCTGGGGCCCTGGGGCGAGTCCCAGCCCAGCTCTGGGCGAGGTGCCCCTGTCACCGGGGCCTTGCACTTGCCTGGCTCAGCAGTGGGGCTTCCCCTTCCCTGTGCTGGGGCTCCTGGCTGGCAGGAGGGAGTGTGGGGGCCCCTGAGCCTACCCCAGGGGGTGTGACAGCAGTCTGGCTGCTGAATGTGCCAGCTCTGGGGCTGGGCAGGTGGCCCTCGGGGCACTGGGAGTGCCGGGAGAGATAGTGAGGTCGCCAGGACTCCTGGGTTCAAACCCTGCTCTGTCCCTGGCTCGCTGCCTGGGCTGGTCCAGGCCTTCTCTGGGTCTCAGTTTCCCCCCAGTGCTGCTCCCGTGGGGCTGGGGCCTGTTCCGGGTGAGTGTGTGTGTGTGCGGGGGGACAGGAGCATCGAAGTGCCCGGTAACCGCTGCCCGTCTGCTCCCTGCAGTCTGGCTCACGACGCAGAATCACAGCACGCTGGTGACGGAGCGCAGCGCTGTGCCCTTCCTGCCCGTCAACCCCGAGTACTCGGCCACGCGAAACCAGGTACGCCGTGCCCCCCGCCCGCAGCACCTGACAGGGATAACGGTCACACCAGCCCCGACCCCCAGGGCCTGGCACCTCCCCCATGCCCCTGGGGCTGGGGGTCCAGGCGTTGGGCCGGGGGCTCAGGAGATCCCCTTTGCATGATCCCAACTCTGCAGTGCCCCTCACTCCCGACCCACAGCCCCTCTCCCTGCCCTGGGCTCCCCCCTTCACAGCTCTGCGGTGCCCCTCACTCCCGACGTGCAGCCCCCTCGGGCAGTGGATGTGTGCTCGCTGTCCTGCCCCCGGACCGGCCGGACCAGCCTCGCGTGTGGTGCTCGGTGCCGGGCAGCAGAGAGCGGGGCCCCAGGGGTGCTGCAGCCCATCTCACCCCCTCTCCCTCCGCCAGGGGCGGCAGAAGCTCGCCCGGTTCAACGCCAGGGAGTTCGCCACCCTCATCATCGACATCCTCAGCGAGGCCAAGCGACGGCAGCAGGGCAAGAGCCTGGGGAGCCCCACAGGTGAGGGGGGGGGGGGGGGAGGCCAGGGAGGATGGTGGTGTCCTGGCTGCCGGGGGGAGGAGGGGCTGGACAGAGGCTTTCTCCTCACCATGGCAGCCCGGCTGCGGGGCGGCATGACCGTGGTGCCCCAGCACTGGGCTGGCATTGGCTGGCTGTGGCGCTCTGCCCCAGTGCATTGTGGGTGCTGAGGCACCGGGACTCCCGTTTTCCCCCAGACACTGTCGACTACCCGGTGCGGAGCCACAGTGACCCGGACGACCAGCACGACTACGACAGCGTCGCCTCCGACGAGGACACGGACCAGGAACCTCTGCGCAGTGCCGCCCGCAACAACCGTGCCCGGGTGAGCCCTCGCGCTGCCCCTCCAGGCACCCTTACCATCCGCCCGCAGCCCCCTGCTAGCCCAGCCCTGGGCTCCCTGTGCCGGGTTGGGTCACAGAGACCCCCTCGGGACTGCACCTGACGTGCTGAGACTACCCCTGAGCCCATTTTCCCTGCCAGCTCGGGACTTCGGTACCCTGCCTTGTTGAGCCAGACCCGCCAGCCTGCTGCAAACCCACACCCAGGTCTGAACCATGTCCCCCAGAAGTTACAGACTTAACTGAAAACAGCTTAAGCAGAGCTCCTGTCTCCAACACCCAGATACCCAGCTCCCAATGGGGTTCAAACCCCAAATCAATCCGCTTTCCTCTGTATAAAGCTTATACGGGGTCAACTCATACATTATTCACCCTCTCTAACACTGAGAGAGAGATGCACAGCTGTTTGCTCCCCCAGGTATTAATTATTTCCTCTGGGTTAATAAGTACAAAGTGATTTTATTAAGTTTAAAAAGTAGGATTTAAAGTAGGTTCCAAGTAATAACAGACAGAATAAAGTGAATTACCAAGCAAAATAAAACAAAAACAGGCAAGTCTAAGCCTAGTACAGTAGGAAACAGAATACAGATGAAATCTCACCCTCAGAGATGTTCCAATAAGCATATTGCAGTTACATTATATTCACACTCATTAGCATATTTTCATAGAATCCATATGGCGTGCAACGTTACACTCCCCCCCCAGCGCCCCACTAGCCCAGCCCTGGGCTCCCCCTGCCCCCCACCCCGGAGGTGGCTGGGGCCGGGCCGGCGCGTGCTGGGGGCCGGGGGTGGCTGGGACCCAGGCCCTGTGCTCAGTGGCTCTCCCCGCAGAGCATGGACTCCTCGGAGCTGTCGGACGGGCCCATCACGCTGCAGGAGTACCTGGAGGTGAAGAAGGCGCTGGCCGCCTCCGAGGCCAAGGTGCAGCAGCTGATGAAGGTGAACAACAGCCTGAGCGACGAGCTGCGTCGGCTGCAGCGTGAGGTTGGTGCTGGGCCGCGTCCCGCTGACGTCCCGCCCGTGCGCGGAGTGAACGTTGTTCTGGGCACCAACATGGAGGTGCTGTGTGGCGGGGGTGGGGCCGAGGGGTTCGGAGTGTGCGAGGGGCTCAGGGCTGGGGCAGGGGGTGAGGGCTGGGGGTGTGGGCTCTGGGGTGGGGATGTGGGGTTTGGGGTGCAGGAGGGGGCTCCGGTGAGGAGAGAGGACTCCCCTCCCCCCCCCCCCCCAGCGCTCTCTCCCCACAGCAGCACCTGGGCTGGGGGTGTGTCTGTGGGCCTGGTGCCTGGGGGGAGGAGAGGGCGTGTCTGTGGGCCCAGGGCCGTGGGGGGGCATCTGTGGGGCCGCGGGTGAGGCAGGAGGGGACATGTCTGTGGGCCTGGGGCAGAAAGGAGTGTCTCTGGTACAGGGCTGGGGGGAGGGTGTGTGTCTGTGGGCCCAGGGTTGGCGGGGGGGTCTGTGGGCCTGGTGCCTGGGGGGAGGAGGGGGAATGTCTGTGGGACCGGGGGAGGGGGGGCGTCTCCGCCATGCGCTGCTCCATCCCTCCAGATCCACAAACTGCAGGCGGAGAACTCGCAGATGCGGCAGCAGCCGGGCCCCGGGCATGCGGTGCCAGCCCCCAGCGAGCGCTCGGAGCACGGGCATGGCGTGCCCACGGCAGCAGCTCACCGGCGCGACCGCCAGGCCTTCTCCATGTATGAACCGGGCTCTGCCCTCAAGCCCTTCGGGCAGCCCGTGGACGAGCTGGTCGGCCGCCTGCAGCCCTTCCACTCCAGCGTGAGTCCTGGGGGGAAGCGGGGGGGTCAGGGCCACGCCTGTCCCGGGGTGTCCCCTTGCTGCAGTCTGCAGGCACCGGTGGGGACTGCCCTCCGGGCCCCTCTTTCCTCCCCTAGCCAGTGTCTCAGCTCTGTGCACTGCCGCGTGGGGCCCAGAGCCCCCCCGCCTGGCACTCTGTGGGCTCCATGGCTCAGGGCCCTCCATGCCCACTCCAGGTCTCTGCCACTGGGTGCTGGCAGAGGGCACCGTGTTGCCAGCCAGCATGCTGCGAGATCAGTGCCCTCTTGGCAGCAGCATGGCCCAGAGGGACCAGCCCCTGGACTCCTAACCCCAGCTCTGAGGCCTGGTCTGTGTGAATGGGGTCTGGGCCGCCCAGTGAGTGCCGATGCTGCTTGTCAGTGGCCATGAGGCAGCTGGTCTCCCCACGGTGGTGTCTGAGGGGGGCTGACGGGGCGCTGGGCATGGCACTGACTGAGGCATGGGGGGCCTGAGCCACTCCGCTGGCAGTGGGGCAGGGCACTGTTGGGAGCAGCTCTGGGGGGTAACGTTTGCTGTGTCCCCAGGAGGTGGAGGATGAAGCGGTGTACTCCACGCACATCCCGGCCAGCGGGTACCGGGTAAGGGGGCCAGGGCGTTGGGTGGGGGGGTGGAAGGACGGTGAGCCGCAGAGAGACCCTGGGACTGGCTTCCTGTGGGGGGAGAGGGGGGAAGCCCAATGGGTCATGCTCACCCTGCTGTAAGTGTGATACACGCCCTCCGTGCCCGTGTGGGGGGACGCTGGCCCTGTGGTGCCGGAAAAGGGGTGCCCTGCTGTCCTCTCTCCATGGTGTGCGTGGGCAGCCCAGCCCTGCCCCCCACCGCTCTCTGTACGCATGTTGCAGTGCGGGGGGTTAGCGTGGGACCCCCAGTGGGCCAGGGCCCGAGGGGCGGCTGCTGCCAGCTGGAGCCCTGGTGCAGCCGCTTGGGACAGATGCTGTGGAGGGGGTAACTCGTCATTGATTGGGAGTCGGGCGTTCCTCGAGCGCCCCAATGGGTTGTCTTTACGGGGAGGGGCTGTCACCTTTCGTACCCACTCACCCCGACTCTCCCTGTCCTCTTGCAGATCCGGAAGGGGGTGTCTGCCTCCTCGGTGCCCTTCCCCCCCTCCTCCCCGCTGCTCTCCGGCATGCAGGATGGCGCCCGCCACATGGTGACGTACTTGCTCTGAACCAAAGGGGAGGGACTGGCCATGGGGTGGACGAGTGGGGGGTTAAGCCCTCTATGCTGGGTGTTGGGGGTGCCCATCTCTGGGTGGGCGGGGTGGCTGCATCATCCCTGTGCCCGTCACTGAGGCAGATCCCAGCCCTATGCCCGGGGCGGGGGAGAGATCTGTACAGGGAGCCCCATGACGGGGTTCCCCAGCCCCGCAGGGGAGGGTCCAGGAGCCTACCATGGGGGAGGAGGGGTCATGGACCCCATGGGGAGCTGGGGGTGGAGCCTGCACCTGACGCTGCTCCGCCTCCCCTCTAGACCAGCAAGCTGGACCGGCACGGCAGCGGGACTGACAGCGACTATGACAACACACAGGCTGGCGAGACACTGCTCAGGTCAGGGGCGGGGCCTGGCAGGGTGGGGCAGAGCCAGGGAGATGCTGCTCGGGGAGGGGAGGGGCTTGGTGGAGGGCGGGGCCAGGGAGATGCTGCTCAGGGGAGGGGCAGGGAGGGGTGGGGCCGAGGTGCACTTGGCGGCTCTCCAGGCCCGGTGCCCATGCTGGCGGGCAGAGCGCTGGGAATCTCACCCAGCATTGGTGCGCAGCCCCCGAGGCAAGGGCCCTGGAGCAGCCTGGGGCAGGTCTCCTGGCGAGTGATCGCCTCCCATGGGCCTGGCCCAGCCCCCTCCCTGGCTGGACCGGGGGTTGCCCTGGTTCATGGCCTGCTGCCCGGCTACCCCTGACCCAGCACCGGCTCCGTCACTGCAGCATGGACGGGAAGCGGTTCCTGGACCTGGGGAAAGACGACGACTTCCACGCGGAGCTGGAGGCCCTGGACGGGGAGCTGGATCCCGGGCTGCCCAGCACCGAGGACGTGATCCTGAAGACGGAGCAGGTCACCAAGAACATCCAGGAGCTGCTGCGGGCCGCCCAGGAGTTCAAGCATGACAGGTAGGGGCGGAACTGGGGCTGGGGGCTCAGAGCCATGGGCACTAGAGCTGAGCCCCCCTTTCCTGGCCAGGTTCCTCATGGTGGGGGAGGGACTGGGGGCTGGATCTCGCCAGCCAACGACCCCCTGCAGTTCCGGTTGGTCTAAGGGCTCCGCCTCAGTATCTCTTGGGCCGTTGTGTGCTGCTGCCACTGCCCATCCCCCAGAAGTGGCTGCATTGCTGGGGTTGGGAGTAGGCTGCTCCAGCTCCCGGTATGGGCATTTTCTGCACTTGGTGTCTGCTGGGGGTTGAGTGCAGGAGCTGGAGCCACCTGGCGTCCCGGCTATGCCCCACTGGGGGTGGGACTCGTGCTGTGGCTGGGCCAGGCCTCACAGCTCTGCCTTCTCCCCCAGCTTCGTGCCCTGCTCCGAGAAGATCCACTCCGCTGTCACCGAGATGGCCTCGCTCTTCCCCAAGGTAAGAGGGGCCTGTCTGCCCTGTGCCCAGGGTTCCACCCCTGTCCTGCCCTGCCCCGGCGCCCCTGCCTGGCAGCGGGAGCTGAGCCCCAAGGCCTGTCTCTGCCCTGCTGCAGAAGCCAGCCCTGGAGACGGTGCGCAGCTCCCTGCGGCTGCTCAACGCCAGCGCCTACCGGCTGCAGAGCGAGTGCCGCAAGACCATGCCGCCGGAGCCTGGCGCGCCCGTGGACTACCAGCTCCTGACGCAGCAGGTCATCCAGTGTGCCTACGACATCGCCAAGGCCGCCAAGCAGCTGGTCACCATCACCACCCGCGAGAAGAAGCAGTGAGGCCTGGTCCCCGCCTGGCGGCTCCCCCCCCCCCCCCCCCCCCCAACGGGCAGGACGTGGGGCCGGGGAATAGCCAACGCAAGTGTCCTTAGTCTGCCCATGGGACCTGAGCACATGCCATTCCTGGCCCCCCGTGCTGCCAGCGTGGGGCTCCGGCAGTGCCCTCTCCCCCCACACTGCCAGTGTCCTGGCGTGGCACTGGCCCAGCCCCCTCCCCCACACAGCAGCCCTAGGGACACTCCCCGATGGAGCAGGTGCCAATGCCCAGCCGCGTGGCGTGGCTGTGTGTGCCCCCCTGTACATAGCCCCTCATTCTGTTCTCCCAGCCCCACCCGCCATCAGCCAAGGAACCACTAACTGGGCAACGGGGAGCCCTCGGCCCTCTCCCCCGCCCCACGTGTGTAGCTGTCTGTGGTGGGCAGAGCAGCCACCCCCATAGCGGTCTCAGCCCGCGGCATTACACTGGACCCGGAGCCCGGCCATGGCTGGCGACCGGCATGTTTCCCCTGTGTGTGAGTGTGAGCCCCCAGCCTCTCCCCATGCACGGCTGCTCCGCGGCAGGCTCCTCGCCTCATGCCCAGCCCCTGGGCCCTCCCCCACTGCCCCAGGAGCTGAGTCTGGATTTCTCTCTACAGCCCAAGTCACAGTGCCAAGGGCCCAGGCTCCCCGGCAGGCTCTGACCCTCGCCAGGAGCTGGGTGCCCGGGGAAGTCGTGGGGAGGGGGCGGAGGAGGGCCCAGGCTGGCTGGGGCCTGTACGGCCAGGTGTGTACTGTACATTTGTATCAAATAAAGTTGTGACTGTGGCCCTGTCTGCCAGCAGCCCTGGCTCGCCCCGGGAACATGCTGAGCCCCCAGCCAGCCCTTCCTGCCCTCCGCCCACCAGGGGCAGCCAGACGCAGCAACTCTCTTCGAACACTTTATTCAGCACAAAGCGGGAGCTGCCCCCACAGCACAGCCCCGGCCCCAGGTGTGTCTTGCCCACGCGCTCCCCGCTAGTCCGAGCTCTCGCTCGACGCCCCCTGGAGCAGCAGCCGCCTCTGCTGGGGGCGCTGCCGCTTCTTGCGCCTGCTGGGGGCCGACAGGAGCCGTCTCCTGAGCAGAGCTGCACAGAGACAGAGCGTGGTCAGGCCCCGCCGGAGGGGGGAGGGGGAGTGCTGTGGGCACTCTCCCGATGGGAGGGGCAGAAGGGGGGGGTGCTGTGGGCACTCACCCGAGGGGGGGGAGGGGGAGTGCTGTGGGCACTCTCCAGAGAGGGTGGCTGTGGGCACTCACCTAAGGGGAGGGGGGAACTGTGGGCACTCACCCGAGGGGAGGGGAGGGGGGAGCTGTGGGCATTGTCTGGAGGGGAGGGGGGAGCTGGGGGCACTCACCCGAGGGGAGGGGGGGAAGGAAGGTGCTGTGGGCACTCACCCGAGGGGAGGGGTGGCGGTGGCTGTGGGCACTCACCCGAGGGGAGAGGATGGGGGGATCTGGGGGCACTCACCCGAGGGGAGGGGGGGGTGGCTGTGGGCACTCACCCGAGGGGAGAGGATGGGGGGTGCTGTGGCACTCACCGGCCAGGGGCTCCTGCCCCGCGTCGCCTGGGGCCCAGTAGAGGCTCTGGCTCTTACGGCACTTGCGGTGGAGCCGGGTGTACAGGATGGCGAGGGTCAGCACCACCAGCAGGAAGGTCAGGGCGCTGGCGGCCCAGGCCGCTTCCTCTGTGCGGGGCGTGGGTACGTAGGCCTGTGGGGCCTGCCCCTCCGGCACAGCTCCCCGCTGGGCCCCAGCGTTGGGACACGAGCATGCCAGGCGCCCAGGGCCCTCCTGCACTTGGGGCGTTGGGGGGGGCGGAGCCGCAGGCCCATTGACACTTCCTGGAGTTGCACTGGCCTGTGGCAGAGCGTCTGTTGATGGTAGCATGGGGGCTGAGTGCTGCCCACCTGTGGCTCGGGTGTTCAGGGAGCTGCCAGAGGCTGGCGCTGTGTCCAGGTGATTCTGGTCACCTCTGGGCTCAAGGGTCGCCCCACCCCCTGCCTGGCTGTGCTCAGGGCCCACGCTGGCTCCTGGGAGCTCTGGTGTCGGGCTCCCGGACTTGTTCCTGCTGCTGGCAGTGATCCTGGAGCGCGGCTGGAGGTGTCCCTCGGGCATCGGCAGTGCCTTGTCCAACACATGGGGGCCTCGCCAGGCTGCCGTAGGCCTCCCCCCTACAGAGCGTGAGCGGCGGGGTCTGGGGTGCTTCAGCAAGGCCTGGGGCGTGAGAAGGGGGGGATCAGAAATGGGGAGCACCTGCTGGTTCCCCTGTAAGCCTAGTGCCAGCCCCACGGTGCCAGCTCCACCCCATTTGCCATGGAGGGGATGGGAATAACCTGCAGCCAGGTACAGAGCTGGACTGGGACCTCCCATCCGTTTCCTCCATCAATGCCACCTCCATTATGGGAGCTGCTGCCAGCTGGCCCCTAGACCCACTACATGTGGCTGTGCTCACCTGCCCGCATTGCCCCAGGCCCGCACCACCTGCCACCCCTCTTCCATCCCAGACCCTCTGGATGCTTTTCCTCAGCTGTCCACGGCCTCCGCCAGCTGCCCGTGCCATCTCCAGCATGGTACCCACATGGCCAGTGCCAGGCGCTGGGGATGGGTCAGGTCAGAGGGCGAGTGACCCACCTCACGGGCATTGGGCATCCAGGCAGAAAAACCTGTAAACACACAAAGTGCCAGGGGGCGGCCCACCGGAGGCTGACTTTGACCCAAATTGGCAGAAAGCTTCTAAATACAATTGCTAATGCAGGTGTGGAGTGCGACCAGTCCTGGTCTGGTAAGTTTGGGAAGTATTTTTAGCCCCAGGTGATGGATCAGCAAATACCGTATCTAGCTCTAAAGGACAGCCCAGGGAATTCTGGGCCAGTCAGAAAGATAATGGAGCAAGTAATCAAGCAATCACTTTGGAAGCAGCTAGAAGATAATATGGTGATAAGTCAAGAACAAATCATGTCAAACTAACCTACTGGCCTCCTCTGACAGGGTAAGAGCTTTGTGATGGGCGAGGGGAACGGTAGAGCTCGACTTTAGTAAGGCTTCTGGGGCGGAGTCACGTGACCTCACAAGCAAACTAGGGAAAGAGCCTAGACAAACCTACTATAAGTTGGGTGCAAAACTGGCTGGAAAACTGTTCCCAGAGAGTAGTTACCAGTGGCTCACAGGATGAACGAGTGGGGTCCCGCTGGGATTGGGTCTGGTCAATAGCTTCATCAGTGATATCGATAATGGCAAAGAGAGTGCACGTATCAAGTCTGCGGGCGATACCAAGCTGGGAGAGCAGGCGCGGTAGGGAAGATGCGGTGCGCTCTGATGCATGCGGCTGTGACAGTGACAAATGCAGCAACGGCGCATCGGACACGTCAGAGACAGATACTGCAAATTACTGTGACTGCAAACCATACGAAGGACGTTGCATTAGCCATGCAGTAGTTCTAGGTAGGGGTTACGTACAAGTCTCTGGGTATACGGCGGTGTTCCCACAATATACTCTCACAAGACATTCTGCAGCCCTTCTACAAAGGGCCCTTACTGTATGTCAGTACTTTACATGTACTGTCATTGTAGTCAGTGACAGTAAGAAATAATTACAGTCGTCCCATGTCTGCTTTACACTAGTGTCTCTGGCCCAGCAGAAATCTGTTTTATAATTACATTTCTCAAATCAGGCCATTCAACAATCTGTGACAAATAGTGAGATGTATTACATGGTACAGACACACTCATGCTGTCCTGTCACTACAGCCTTTTGCTTTAACCAAAGGCAAAAAGGTTCAGGGAAATGCACAAACTATCTCCTGAGGTGAAACATTTCCTGAACTCTCCAGAACAGGATTACCCTGAGGACACACTTGCATTATCAATGGCATTTAGAAGCTTTCTGCACAATTAGACTCTGGGTCTTTGAGGAATGGCCTGTGCTGGGATTTCATGGTTTGGGATTGGATGCCTGATAACATTGAAAAGTTACGTGATATCGAAAACCGGCCCCACTGCCTGCCTCTGCACCCGCCATGGGATGCCCACTGGGCATCTGCCGAACGTGGGCGCAATGCCATTTTTCTAGCTGCCAGCTTACTCCCTAGTGCCCAAAATGGGTCTGGGCTGCTTGCCTGCTGGGGGTGTGTGTGCACTGAGGACATCAGCCCCTGTGACTCTGCCCCCCCACCCACTAGCCCAGGCAGCTCTGCTCTGCCCCCCCGAGTCTCCAGCCAGACCCTCCCCCTGCAGTCCCCGACTCACCCGCTCCTGCATGACGCTGCTGTGGAGGGTCAGGCTGTATTGGACCAGCCGGGCCTGGAGGCTGGGGAGGGGGCACGGGTAATCGAGGAAGGCCACCCCCCCCTCCGTGCTGGGGGGAGAGAAGAGGCATGTCAGTGGAGCAGGGGCAGAGGCCGACTCCTGCATGCTAGCAAGGGTTTGAAGCCTGACCCTTGCTCCGAGGGGTGCAAAGGTGAAAGGGCAGCGCCCTCCACCAGGCTGGCAGGACTACAGCCCTGCTGCGGGGGGAGACGCGCTGGCACCCCGGGGCCTGGTGCAGCCGAGTGGGGGAGCAGGGTGCTGTACACCTCGCCCCCCGGCGTCTCGGCTCGGACGGGGAACCGCTCCCACGTGCCCCGGGCTCACGCACCCCGTGCTGGGGCGACAGAAGTGCACTCACCGGCCACAGCCCCCAGCAGGCGGTGGGGCGCAAAGCCAGTGCCGGAGCGCCCCTTTCACACCTCCCCTCCCCAGAGCGCGCCCCCCCCCCACTCTGCCCTCGGGCTCCTTCGGGGCGTGACCCCCTTTTACACGCTCAGCCCCCGCCAGCCCGGTGCTAACAGCTGCAGGCTGAGCGTGGGGCCCCTCCACAGGCGCATGCTCCGGCCGGGTGCCCCCCCCCGCCCCAGCGCCTTGCTGGTGGTCGCAGACCTCCGAGCGCCCCGCATTGCTGGCGGGGGCGGGGGCAGAGCCAGGGCACCCCCCAGCCACACTCTCCCCGCGGCTCTGACCTGCAAGCCGGCCTCGCGCCTCGGCCGGGTGCCCGCAGGGCGCAAACGGGCGCTGCCTCCAGCCACAGGCGAGCCAGCCCAGGGCGTGCGGGGATCCAGGGCAGGGCTGCCATCTGGGCACGTTCTCATTGGCTCAGCTGCGGGAGGGCGGGTCGCGGGTCCCAGGGAAGCCAATGGGAGCAGGCGAGAGGGCTGTGCAGGATTTAAAGGGGAAGGCGCCTGCCGGCCTGGCACGGTCCAGAGACGCGTCTGGCGGGGGGGGGGGGGGGGGGGCGGTGCCAGCTGTGGTGCCAGGACCCAGCCCTGTCACGTGACGACGGTGGGGCGGTATCTGTAAGGGGGCAGCACGTGCCCCTGGACAGACGAACAGACTGTCCCCTTCAGGGGGTCCCTGCTGCTGGGCACCCCTGGGGCTAATGCAATGCCTAGGGCCTGCTGAGCGGGGGCAGGGCCAGAGAAGGGGGGAGCCAGGGCTGCCCTGCGGGGGGCCAAGCCAGCGCCAGCTCCACTGCAACGCCAAGTCCAGGCACAAAGCTTAATGCGCGAGGGACCCCAAGTCCCTGCCGGGCCCTGCCCCCGGCCTGCTCCCCCCCGAGCCCTGCGCCCCTCCCCAGCCAGCGCCCGCCTCCCCCCCGGGCCCTGCGCGCACCTGCCCGGTGTCGCAGGCCGCGGCCGCCCAGCCCAGCAGCCAGGTCCCGCGGCGATTCCTCCATCGGGCCCGGGTCAGAGCCCGGCGAGGTGTGTGTGTGTGTGTGTGGGGAGGGGGAGTGGACGAGAGAAGTGGGGGGTGGGCAGTGGGAGGGCCAGGGTAGGAGGGGTTGGGGGGGTATAGGGCAGTGGGGGGGCGGTACGGGGCCGGGATGTGGGGCAGTGGGGGGCTGGAGGGTACAAGTTGGGGCCTGGGGGTATGGGGCAGTGGTGGGCCAGGGAGCAGGGGGCGGCGGTATGGGTCCGGGGCAGGGAGGGGCTGGGAGGTACAGGGTGGGGAGGCTGGGGGGTAGGGGTCAGTGGGTACAGGGCAGCCCCTGGGATCTGCCAGGTCCCAGGATGGGCACGGTTCTGTTCTATGCCGTGAGGTCGCATGCGGAGCCCCCGCCCCATGGCTCAGCCCACATGGCCTGTGGGCGACAGGCCCTGCCCTGGGCAGACCCAGCCTGGGGGCCCCTGGAGCCGCCGCGTGTGGACTTTGCCCCAACGCGCCTGGGAGAGGAGCCGGGGGCAGAGAACTTTGCCCATTGCCTTGGCGCTGGTGGCAGGATGAGCAGCTCCCGGCCCCAGCAGCCTTTCACCTTCCCCACCCTTGCCGGCTGCCACAGAAGCTGCACGTGCCCCCATGTGCCCAGGGGGCTTTCCTGCCCCAGAGAAACAGAATCCTCCCTCCTGCCCGGCCCCTGGCCCCCCAGGCGCTGCAGCGCGAGGCTCAGGGAGGGACGGGGTCTGTGTGCAGAGCCCCCACTGAACGATGCACACAGACCCCACGCGGGGCCCAGGACAAGAGAAAAGGAAGGGTCGAAGGGCAGTTCACAGCCTGAACCTACAAAGTCACCCACCAGCACTCAGCGCAGGATCGGGGCCTTAAAGCGCACCCAGGAACAAGGGCCTGCCCCTCCTCCTGGGGGCTGTGTGGTAGAGGGAGCAGGAGGGGGTGAATTACCCCACCGCGCTGGGAGCCACCATGGGGCGCAGGGGCCTGCAGGGCTGGTACAGGGTGGAATGGTTCCCTTTCTGTGCCACTCGGGGGGGGGCGGGGCAGCAGGCAGAGTGCTTTGCTAGGGAAAATTCCCAGCAGCCTAGGCCTCTCCCTGGGAAACCCTCCCCCTGCAGCCGAGCCGTGGGGCAGTACCTCTGCTCCGCGCCTGCAGCCGAGCCGTGGGGTGAGGCCAGAAGAGCCATGCACTCATTTCACCTGAACTCCAGTATGCCCCCGTCAACGCCCTTCGCCGGGTCACTCCTGCGTGTGCCCCATTCCCTGCTTCCGGGTAGGCGCCTGGCTCCTCCAGGGCTCCAGCAGCAGCTCGGCCTGGCCAGGCATCTGCACTGCTCGCCCACCAGGAACTGAGCCGCTCGTTCTCTGCATGAGGAGTGTGGCACCATGCGGGGGCAGGAGGCGAGCGCTCTGCCCCCCCAGCTGGTGTGGAAAGAGGCAGGAATGCTTTACGCTGGGGGCCCCGCGCAGTGCACAGGCCCTGGAGGGCAGGCACCAGCCCCACACCACAGATCAGCCAGGGTAGGGGCGGGTTATTCAAGGCCTGATGTCCCTGCCTATGAGTGCAGACGCCAGTGTTTGGTGCCTCCCAGCCCCCAAGACCTGCTCTAGGTCCAGGGAAAGGCCAGTGCACCAAGACACCCCTCCCCAGCCCCCCCTCGCCTCCCCCAGCCCCTGGCTGGAGAGAGGATCCTCAAGGCAGCTAGCCAGGGCCACGGTGAGAGCACCCGGCAGTGGAAGGGTTAACGCTTGCACAACCCCCATCCAATCCGCGCACTCGCCCTCAAACAAATCCATTATTTGCTCTTGTGGAGCCCAGGCAGGGGGCTCCGGGAGACACTTCTTCCCCAGCTGGGCGAGGCACCTCATGCTGGCACTAGGGAGCCTTGCGGCCTTGGCCTTGGCTTTAGCCCTCCTCTGCCTCCTAGCCCCAGAGCGCTGGGGGCCAGGCTGGGGCAGCTTGCTCCCCAGCCGGGAGCCGGGGGCTGCAGGCGAGGAAGACGACGGGGACGATGTCATTGGGGAAGAGGGACCCGAGGCAGGGCGCTGCAGACTCATCTGCAAATCCTCCGCCCTGGCCCAGAGCCTGCTGAGGAGCCTGCGACGGGGCGCTGCCCGGCAGAGCGGGCGCTGGCTGTGGAGGACCTGGCCTCAGCTCCAGACCATGTTCCAGCTCCTCTTCCCCCCTGCCCGCCAGCCCGAGCTGGCCCGGGAGCTCCTGCAGCTGGCTGATGGGGGCCTGGTTGCCCTGGACTGGGTCATGGGGCTCCGTGGCACCGGCAAGAGGAGTAGAGCAACCACTGCCTTTGGCACTGCCCCGGTGCTGCTCGTCCTCCCCAATGCCTCCGGGAAGGTCACCAGAGGCGTCTTGCACCTCTGCCTGCTGGCCCTGGAGCAGGGCTACAAGCCAGTCATCTTCAACCGCAGGGGTCACAACGGCAGCCCGCTTGCCAGCCTGAAGCTGCAGGCCTTCGGGGACCCAGGCGACCTCAAGGAGGCGGTGACGTACATCCGCATGCGGCAGCCAGGTTCCTCGCTCTGTGCCGTGAGCGAGGGCTCCGGCTCGGGCCTGCTCCTCTCCTACCTGGGGGAGTGCGGCTCCTCCAGCTACCTGGCTGCAGCGTCTTGCATCTCACCCGTGTTCAGGTGCCAGGAGTGGCTGGAGACCGGGTGCCCCTGGCTGTATGAGTGGAGTCTGCTCCTGCACCAGAAACGGGGCCTCAGCAGGTGGGTACTTTCCCGAGCTCCTCCCCTGCTCTCTCGGCTGCACTTCTTCTTCTGCGGACACCCAGGGGGCGGCAGGAAAAGGAACAAAGTTATTTGGCAGGGCTGGGGTGGTGGGGCAGGGGTGGCGTGGGGCAGAGCAGGGTCGATTTGGGGATCCCAGAGGGGGGTAGCCAGGGGCTGCAGATCAGGATTGAGGGGCACTGGCAGGTCAGCGCATGGGCACCACCCTGCACTTTCACAACCACGTTAACTCAGGCCTGGCCGGAGTGATGGATGCGGAGCCCGGGGGTGAGGGGATAAGACACGCAGCGGCTGTGCAGTTAGCTGGAGAGAGCAGAGAGCAAGCAGGCGGGAGCCGGGAGGTCCAACAGATGAGAGCAGCTCAACACTACAGTTCCTGAACGCTCACTCCTCTGAGCGTGGAGTGCAGCCCTGCGAGGAGCCAGCACCAGCTGACAGCCCCGCTCCATGCTCTGTGCCGCATGCTTTGTGGGGACTATGGGAGCGAGTGGGGAGCCCCCCGTGTCCAGCAGCAGGCATGTGTTGGGGGAATTGTTAAAAGCAAAGTCACCTTGTTCCAACACCGACAGGCACATTAGAAATGCCCCAGACCCAGTTTAAAAGCTTCTGTCAAAACTCCCTGGAGCCGGGCAGCAAGGGAAGGGCTTGGCTGGGCGAGGGAAGCTAAGGTCACTGCCTCAGAAGTCCCAAGACAATACCCACCAGCCTGCCTGAGTTTGAAACAGCTCTGCTGAAGTTTGACCTCTCCACCCAGAAACCACCACTCATCTCTCCATGGAGATAGATCTGCCCTGGGGTAACTGCTCAGCCCAGTCACATGCCCCGCTGCAGGCTCCTGGTGCCCATCTGGTATACCACTGACTGTACTGGCACAGGTACAACGGTATGGCCCCCTCCTGGGGACACAGCGATACTGGTATAAAGGTGCTTTGCACCAGCCCAGCTAGTCCCGTAGGGGAGGGGAATAAGCTATACAGGTGTGGACACCTAGAATCCTCTAGAACTGCATTGACACCAGAGCTGTAACCAGAGTGACACCACAACTGCGTTATCCCGGGAGACAGAGTGTGTGTGTGTGTGTGCGTGTGCGTGCGTGCGCAGAGCAGGCCTTGGATGTGCTGGGTAAGGGCAGATGCACCAGCCATCTCAAAATCCTCCCTTCTAGGAGAGTCAAGGCAAGCAGCTTCAGAATGACAGCAGGACCCCACTGGACCTCAGCTTCCCCTGGCCAGTCTGCTCCCGGGGGCCCCTGATTGGGGTGATGTTGCCTGTCTGCACTCATTACCCTGAGTGCCCCCCCTCTCCCCCCGCTGCTAGCGAGAGAGCCCCAGCTGCAATGCAGCCTGGGGACGGACCATCAATGGACAATTCCAGGAACATGGAGAAGTCCAATGGCCCCAGGGGCTACCTCGGGGGGTGCTAGGGGAAAGAAGGTGCCCTGGGGAGGGAGGAAGCCATGCTCAGGAGCCCAGCCCAGCGGCAGGGGGACTCTCGTGCTCCTGAACTGGATTGTTATGGTTCTGGGCTGCATGGAGTCCCTGGCCCCGCGCGTGGGAGCCAGGGCTGCCCTGCCCTTAGGGGTAGTGCAGTGGGTGCCATACTCACCCGGGGGTGGTTGCGGGGTTCCTCACGCACAGCATGGCCCGCTCGCCCTCTCCCACACTGAAATGCTGCAGCAGCCTCAGCGTGCTGTCATGGAAACCAGAGCCATGGACGGGAGGCCAGGTGCTAGGATTCTCCTCGTCGCTATGGTTTCCAACCCAAGTGACCAAAATGACAAACAAGCGAGAAACTCGCCTCCTTTCCTGCAGCAGGGAAAGGCTGGACCCACAGAGCCCCCAGGCCACCCCCGCCCCAACAACAGCTGCCATGGGGCCCTTCTGATCTGAACGGGCAGGGACTGCAAAAGCAGAGGCATTCAACGACCACGTGCACCCGCGGCGCTAACTGGCTGTAGGTTTGGGTGGGACGGGCTAGAAGCAGGGCACCCTGGACCCAGCTGCACCCAGCTCCCCCGGGTGGGGCCTGGGGAAGGTGCAGAGAGGAGTTCAAAGGCCTTATGCAAACTGGGTGTGTCACGAACATAGGGGCGGATGCACACAAACACTATGGCCTAGCCAAGCATTTGTAACGTGGCCCATCACCATGGTATCTAGCACCCCTGCCATGTTGTGGCTTCAGGCTCCCACTAAGCCAAACAGACTAGGCACTGGAGGTAGGATTCAGGAGCGCCAACCCCAGAACCGCTGCAGGGCAGTGCCACTAGCCACCTATGGCAGCCGTTGGACACGCGTCTCCAGCGTGAAACACTTGAGAAATCTGATAGCATCCAGCAGGGGGCAGCGATGTGCTGGTGAGGACACAGGCGCTCCATGTGAGTGCGCCCCTGCCTGTTGCCTTTGTCCCTCCTAGGTATGCCACCGCACTGGCAGAGGTTGTGGAGACAGGCAGGCTGTTCAGGAGTTGCTCACTCCGGGAATTCGAGGAAACCCTCTTCTGCCAGACCAAGAGGCACCCTGTCACCTGGGACGCTTACTGGGATCGCAACGACCCCCTCCGGGAGGTGGATGAAACAGCCGTCCCGGTCCTGTGCATCTGCAGCGCCGACGACCCCGTCCGGGGACCTCCGGCCAGCACCCTCCCCATGGAGCTCTTCCACAGCAGCCCTTACTTCTTCCTGCTACTGTCACCACACGGCGGGCACTGTGGCTTCCTGAGGGAGGGGTCCTGCTCCTGGAGCCACGAGGTGACGCTGGAGTACTTCACGGCCGTCGCGGAGTTCTTTCGCACGGAGGAGAGGCTGAAGGGGCTGCACCGGTACAGGAGGGGCATCCTGCAGAAGAGAGAGGCCTCCTCCGCTGCCTGCCACCTCCAGGAGATCTTCAGCTGGCAGAGGTCCTACACCAGGTAGCGCCAGGCAGGTGCTGCGTCTAGCACCTCTCCATAGCGTCCCTGGGAGAGGCTGTCCAAGGGCCATGCAGCACTGTGCAGTCACCCCCCAAAGTTGCACAGTCTTCCCCTTGCGCGCTCGCACCAGCATGGCAGGCACAGCGCACACAGGCCCTGTCATCCCCTCCCCACAGAAGCAGACTGTTGAAGGCCCACATGGCTGACATGACTGGTGTGTTCCCACCACACTGGAAATGGCCCAGGCTGCGCACTGTCAGGGCTGGGCACGGCTCATTGAGCTTCCCCCTGTGCCTATGAAACTCCACTAGCTCATGCACTTCCCAGCGCCCAGCCCGAGCGTCCTGGGGTGGGAAAGCGCCCACTGGTCAAAGCAATCTCCATCGTGCCCCTGCCACGGGAGGGCGCTGTGCTGCTGAAAGGACAGCGCTCAGGGGAGATGTGAAGCCCATGCCCTGATCCTCGGGTGCTCTCCACAGGAGGCGGCATTAGCTCCAGAGTCCTGGATAAATCCCACCTTTCAAAACCTGCAGCAGACGCTCCATGTACTAAAATTACTTTATTACAGTTGATTTTTTAACATTTCCTTTGCTCTGTTACAAAGGATACTTACAAACAAAATATTACATACGACCTTATTTTCTCTTCTCTTATTTTCTGACAACTTGGTAACAGCTTTAAATGCACAATCTATACAATTAATACAGGTTATATATGAGCACTAATGTATGTTGAACCAGAAGGATACCAGAATACGGACAATATACTGTACAATAAGCCTTATCAGTTAGTGCTTGTGGCATTTTCTACCAAAAGGAAAATGCACACCTGTAGACTCACCCATCCCAGCTGGTGCTAACAGAAAGGAAGGAGTCCAGTTTTCCTGTTTTAACCCTTGGTGATCCATCCCTGTAGAAATCGGGCTTGGAAGACTCAGGCCTCTGTTCAGTATAATGGCGTGGGCAGCACCCCCCGTGATAAAGTGATGGCCGGCTCCTGGCCTTGCTTTGTCAAAGCCATGTTTACACCCACACCCCCAATGCCCCAGAATGAACAAGCCCTCTACAGGCCAAGGACAGAGGCTGGGGCCTTGGGGAAGAGTTGTTGGTCATGAGCTGAAGGTTGTTAGGGAAGCGGGGAGGGAGGGGGAGGAGAAGTAAACACATTACTTGGTGTCTGTGAACATCCCTCTTCCCACTCACGTTAGCAGGCACACAGCAAGGGGTGTAACAGTGACCCCACAGGCAGAAGCCGAGAGGGACACGGGTATTTTAACTCCCTCTACCATTGTGGGAACCTGGCTACATGCTGCAGCCTTCATGCCAGCTGAGCGCCCACCGCAGGTCATGGCAGCTGTGCCTGTGTCCGGGCTGTGGCGAGAACACGTGGGACTTGGGGTAGCTCTGCAGCTATCTAGTTAAAGCCAAGCTTTGCCTTCATTTTGCAACCAACGCCAGATTTGTGCTGCTACAGGTGTGCGCTTGCCCTCCTCCCCATGAGCTACCTAGAACTGATAAGGTGACATTTTTATTTTCTTTTAAAGCAACTGACAGTGAAGCATTTTTAGCTGACTGGCAAAAGACCAGGCATTCACCCGGAAGCTGCAAATGGAAAATACACCCCCCCACCCCGGTTCCCCCAAAAAGTGTGGAGGAAGAAAATCCAAGAAAGTAAAAAAGCCAGGTTCAAGTTAAAATTTCTTTTGGTTTACACAATACTTGTGCAAACAAACAACCAAACAGAAGCATGCTGGAAATCATGAAAACAAAAGGGAAAGTGATATACAAAATGAAACATAGAAATAAGATATCTGGCTGACTGGTAGAAGAATAAATCATTCTGGGTTACAAACAGATTATACATTCCAGACGCTCCGAACTCAGTGGGGTAACTTCTGTTCAATTTGTTAATAGTTATGTTAGAATTCTCAAGTTTGTCTTTAAAGTCTTCATAATACAAGCAATAAGCTATTTTTAAAAATATACACTATACACACCTCACACAGCCTTCTCCTACCCCTCTTAATGCATGGTATGCTACCTCTCTTGTATACTAAACCAAGGGGGTTCTGACAGCTAACGTCCTCCTGGTAATCCGGCATTTTCATCATCACTGTTTGCCTTAAGTTTTAAATGGGTTAATGATTTCCGTGGAAGAACATAAATAGGAATTTTAGCAACCCAAGTGTTAATAAAAACGTCTTCAGCATTTACAATTTTCAAGTCGGTATAATTCTGTATCTGATTTTTAGTGTTAATGTATCTACATCAGAGCCACCCCCCATTTGAGTTGGTTTGGTCAGATAAAGTGTCCCTCTTCCAAGCAAGATCAGGTGAGAGCTGAGAGGTGTTAGGAGAAGAAGGAAGGTTGAAGAAAGAAAGCAGTGGTTTTGATTGCCAGGAACCACACCCGCCACCCACGCCTCTCCATCTCTGCATTTCCTTCCCTCTTTGATCCTGTCAGTGTCTTGAAGAGTTCACATCCCAAAAGCCTCCAGGGAAACTTAAATATCTTCCAATGACTCGTCTCCCTAGTGGTAATTTTTCTTTTCTTGTAGACCTCTAGCTCTCAGAGCTATTCCAGGGTTGCAGCTTTGCCTACGCCATGAGATACTCAGTGAAGGTGGGACAAGTGAGGTGAGACAGATTATTTCATTCATATGCAATCCAAGGGAAAAGACTCTCTAATTTAGTAATGGGTGTTGAAAACAAAAACTACAATGCAAGCCAGCTGTAGCCTACAGCTCAACCACCTAAGCATCTGCCTGCAGGGGAGTGGGAGTACGCCCACCAGTCTGCACGGAGAGCCTGCTCGATGGCAGAAAACGGTCCCCCACCTCTGCATGTTCCATTCCTTGACCACATGCGATTTCTAGAACACACCATGCCTCGGCAATGCATTTAGTCAAGTGAAACTTAATCAAATGACCATTTCCAAGCAAGAATTTGCCTCCAATGCTTTCAGGTGGCCCTAGTCTAACACTGATGCCAAGCCATGCAAACGCAGCGATTACATACTTCAGTTCATTAACAACTGTGTGCTCATTTCCAAACTCTGCTGAGCTCAGAGTTGCCATAGAAATGTGTTATACAGGCACTAAAAGCAGGCAACGAGCTTCATAAAATTAATTTCTTCTCCAATGGTTTACATGCTCTTTAGATTATCCTGGCATCAAAATCCTGTGTGTGTGTGGGAGGGGAAATATGTATTTTCTGTACAATTCTTTAAATACTATAAAAGGGTGCTGTTAAAAGGGACAGAGAGAAATTGGGCTTTGTTTATGTGAGTTTCAACCCCAGAAAAAGCTCCAAGTCAACACTTCTATCCTTTGCACTGTCCACATCACCGCACTTTGCATTTAGACTGAAAGGGCAGAGGTTTTGCATACACGCATCTAAAACACAGGGGACCCAACTTAAACGGTGAATATAGAAGATATGGATCAATCATGTTTTGTTAGTTCCAGAAGCATTTCCACCTGGGCAGCAAATTAAGCCATTATTCTCCTTTATCTTCCCCCCCACCCCCATCCTTACGATATTTAAGCATGAATCCTTAGTGTCACACGGGCAACTGAAGGGGTTAGATGCAGGCTGCACGACAACTGGCAACGACAGTAGCTCCTCTCTAGTTGGCACATACTGTATCTATAAACTTTAGTACAAAAACTTAAAAAATACAGGAACTAGGTCAATTTGTTAACTACATATTTACAGATAATTACAATATTTTCACTCACAATCATTAACCCGATTGTCAGTGAAAATGTGAACGGTACACGTTCGGAGGTACCCGTACCGGGAGGGGGACAGGAGATACCCCTGATTTTGTGCACATTGGGGGGTGGTAACTCCCGTCTCTCATTGGCAGACTACCGACAGACTTCCAGGCTGAGCGCGTGGCTGCAGAGGGGCTAGCCCCGGATTTACAGAATATGGCTAGATGGCAGAGAGGTGGGGTAAATGTACCTCCAAAAGCACAAGCACGCCGAGGCCCACAGCTTGGGTCAGCTGCTTGGTTGCTGCTGTATGCGTTATTTATCCAGCCCTCTCTAGCTGAGCTAGGCTTTCTTCCTCCAGCATTTAGCCAAGGGTTGGGAACGGGGTATCCCAGGCACATGAGTGACCCTGACAGGCCCAATTGGTTGAGTTCTGTTACACAACAGGAATCAGGGTTATCTGCGTCTGTCTCTCTTTTGGGGTAATGTTTTAATAAAACCACTAAGTCAGCTGGCTTCTTCCCAGATCTGACAGCCACCTGCACCCCTCAGCACAGTCTCGCAAACATTTCTCCACTGGCTCCCATGGAAACGAATCCTGACAGTGCAAACTCAAACGAACACAGCAAGACATACATCAATCCCAAATTCTTGCTACAGGCACCTAACTTTCTTAAGGACACAAACCCCACTTCTAGGCTCACAATCTGACTGGAGTCCAGGAGAGGGGGGGGAGGGGGGTGGAACCGTGCCATGGTCTTTAAACCAGGAGCATGGACAGTTTTAAAAGAACAGACACTCCTGCTGACAGGGTAGGGAAGCCAAAAGCTTGGAGAGACTGAAAAAGAAAGATTACAAACCTGCTTTCAAAGGAACCACACTGCTGAAAGTAACTATAACCCACAGGAACAGGTGTCTGGGGGCTTCCCTTTGGTATGGACACACCACCGCCATGAGGAAGAGACACCTTATGTGTGGCATGCTGTTACGCTCGCAAGATCTGAGACTGCAGGAACATGCCCCACTAACAAAGAGATGCCCTTCATATGTGCAACTCTGACCTGACACATGCAGGAACCGACACCTCTCCCCAAACTGCCAGACGCCTCACTGCTATCCAAGGGTGGGGGTGGGGTAGGGGGAGGAGAGATGCCAGGAACCTGAAGGTTTCCAGACCTAGAAAATCAGGTTTTAAGGGCTGACTCTGTCCAGCTGTTACCCCATCACTCAGAAGCCTGCAGCATTACATGGGCACACAGAACTGGCATCAAGGATGAAAATGATGCTGTTCCCAGCACACAGTCCATTGGTGGTGGGGAACCAGACTTAGAGACACGTGTCCATGCTCTGGAAGGAATGGGTGGGGAGAAGGATAAAGAATGAAGCTAATAAGAAGTAACTTCACAGTTTTATCTTATGTTTTGGCCTTAGCTTAATGCACATGGAACAACAACAACAAAGGTGCAGAGAGCAGAGTTTATAGTTCGTGGCAGCTGATCCCCAGAAATGTAGAAGGTTAATGAAGACTATACGGGGTTTGTGATCTTTTGAGATGAACTATGCCTAGGGATTCTGAGCTCAGACTGCAGAACATTTCACTCTTACGTACCACTGCCTTTCCCCACAGCACACTGACTACAAGCATACTGCAAACAGCACCAGTAGCTCCCCACGCCGCTTCCCTCGTGCTATGCAAACTTGCTTTCTGCGCTGCCTTCTAACTTCGCTGTACCCTTCACGAACGCTCTTCCCTCCTTTCACATGCCTGCAGCAGCTACAGAACCCTCCAACATCCCGCACAACGCAGGGCAGGATTTAAACCAGTGCTTGCCCACTCCATTCAACCCTTGTGCACTTCTGCTCACATCCTCCCCCTAACACAGCCCTGCTGCACAAATTGTCCTGTCAGCTTATCAGCTGAGGGAATGCTAAGTGCCCTGACAGAAATGCACAACATGAGTTGTGTGCGCGCATACACACACACACACAGAGTATATAAATATACACAAATGAGATACCATTAGATAGATCTCCTGAGAGATGTGCGTATTTAACAGAGTAACAGTAGATATTGGTATAATACAATTTATTTTCGCCAATAAAGAGTGGACAGGATCAAGGTTTTGAGTTCAACAGGCCATTTTCCCCTTTGTGATAATAAGCAGTATTATTCCAGTATCCACCATCGTGTACTCTGTGCAGGTTTTATTGACAATGTGCAACATTCTACTTAATCAAAGTTAACTGCGGCTGTACTGAAAGTACAGCAGCTCTAGTCTGCCCCAAGGCAGGACTTGTAGATAAGAAGTATCCGCGGGGAGTTCTCCATTCAATGTTTTGTTACTGTACAGTACCCTGTTTGTTTTTCAACCCCTTGGAAGTTTACAGGGTTAGACTGAATGCAGGTGAAAGTTCCAGTGTTGTGTCCAAGGAATTAAGTGCACAACAGTCAATGGGAATGGGGGAGGCGGCCTCTGTTTTCCAGAAACCACAACAAACAAAGCACACGTGGTCCCTTTCACTGATTTAATGAACAAAACCAAAAGAAGTGTAATATGATGAAAGAGGTGAAAAATGCCAACTCTCCTGCTATTGCCCCTCTGGACTAAACTTTAATCAGAGTTTAAGGTCTGTGCAAAAGGGAACAAACCAAACACACAGAATAATATATTGTAGGTGTCAAGCTGGCACCAGTATTTTAAAATACTGTCATAAAAATTGTAAAGTAATATTCACAGTCATTTTCCCAGTGTTAATCCTCACATAGAAGATGGAAAACTAGCATCTTGCTGAGACACTGGGAGTAGTTTTCACAATTTACAGTATTTTTAAAGCCCTGGTTGGGGCGTGAGTGAGGGGGTGGGTACAGGACAGCGCGGTGGCGAGGGGGGGCGGGTGGGTAGGTAGGTACAGTACAGCGCGACGGCGGCCTGAGGGGGCGGGTGGTACAATACAGCAGGACGGCGTGAGTGGGCGGGTGTAGTACAGCGCGACGGCAGTGTGAGTGAGGGGGTGGGTACAGTGCAGCACAACGTCGTGAGGGGGTGGGTACAGTGCAGCACAGCGTCGTGAGGGGGCGGGTACAGTGCAGCACGGCGGTGGTGTGAGGAGGCGGGGGGTACAGTACAGCACAGCATCAGCGGGTGTGGGGGGGTACAGTACAGCATGGTGGTGCAAGGGGATGGGTACGGAACAGCCCGACAGGGGCATGAGAGGGCGGGTGGGTACATGTCAGCATGGCGTTGTAATCGGGGCGGGTGGGTACAGTGCAGCATGGCTGCGGTGTGAGGGTGTGGGGGGATACAGTGCAGTGCGTCATCGTCGTGAGGGGGCGGGGGGATACAGTGCAGCGCAGCGGCGTCGTGAGGGGGGCGGGGGGTACAGTGCAGAGTGGCGTCGTTGTGAGGGGGCTGGGGGGTACAGTGCAGCATGGCGGTGGTGTGAGGGGTACAGTGCAGCACGGCGGCATGAGGGGGCGGGGGGTACAGTGCAGCGCGGCGGCGGCGTGAGGGGGCGGGGGGATACAGTGCAGAGTGGCGTCATCGTGGGGGGCGGGGGGTACAGTGCAGCGCGGCGTGAGGGGGTGGGGGGTACAGTACAGCACGATGGCAGTGTGAGGGGGTGGATGGGTACAGTACAGCGTGGCGGCGGTGTGAGGGGGTGGGTGGGTACAGGAGAATGTGGAGTAGTTAGTTTTAATTTTTAAAAATGGAGTTTGCAAACTGATTCAGAAAGTGTTTGCGTCTCTGGACTATTTTGATTTGATATTTATACATATATCTCACAAAGATATTTATGTGATATATATGATATCTAACACATATTATATATACGCTAATTTATCTCCTTGTATACCTCCTCTACACAATATGAAGCGGTTTCAACAGATTACAACAACTGAGTAATTGGGAGACATCTCTTGAGATCAAACTCACTCAGAAGGTAGCTTCTGTTCCCCACATGTACACACAGAGACACACACATTTAGACAAGGTTGATCTGAATCAGTTTTTGCAAACTATTTTAATTAAAATATTAACTCATTGGAATAGTCCAGGTCTGCACATGATATACATGTAAAAATGGTTACTACACAATTCTTTTGGATACAAAAAAGCCAATATGGGATAGACATCATTTGGATCCAGCATTTAGTCATGCTTTACATTACACAAATAGAGGTTTGAGGGAACTCTTCTTGAAGTAGCTCAATTTAAGCCAGAGACTTTGGCCAAATTCAAACCATAACAGAAGCAAAAGAATGAAACCCCTGAATTTTGAAGTACAGTGCCCGTCACTGCTGCTGTCTGGGATTCTGAGGAGGTGAGAATGCCTAAACATCGCATATTAGCACCATGCTCTGGATACACCCTCCACACCAAGGTGGTAAGATCCAATAGAGGTTTTTGGCTTTTGATATTTTTTTTTTCTTAAGACAGGAAAATGAAGGTGATTTTCCTTAATTTCATTTGAATGTTTTAATGCAAAAGAACAGCTAGAAGAGAAAACATCCATCCCACACAGAGACGTGTTTCAAGGGGAATAGGGGGTCAGAGAGTTCGTCTTTGTCCCAAACATGTCTGTCCTACAGGGTAACCAATGGGAATATTCCTCAGTGGCTCCACCGCCTCATCCCAAACGTCTGCGTTCACTGTTAATACTACCAGGCCCTGCCAAAGAGTTAATCAAACGTATTTTGGTATAGTGTCCATCTTTGTTCCGAGTGAGATGATATACCGAGACACTGGAAATCCTGGAGTTTGGATTCACCAGACACTGGCTAAGAGTTAAGGATCTGGAGTGGATTTTAATTTAGTTAACAAAAGAATGTCACACTGTTGAGAAAACTGAACAGCAGTGAGACACTGGAGTATTCCTATATAAATATGTCACATGACAAACACATTCGGAAAACCTTGCTTTTGAGCCCTATAAACATGTTAAAGGCAAATCCTAGAGTTAGCAGCTAGTGTTTTCTTCAAGATGATTAGTGTGCAAGGAAAGTCATTTACAAAGAACTCTGGCTGGTCAGTTCCCAGGAAGAAAATCTTTACCTCAAACCCAGCTTAATCTACCTGCTCTCCTCTGAATCTCATGGTGCTGACCTGCCCCGAACTCCCCACAACTGGGACTAGGCCTTCACGACACCTCCCACTTTCAGCATTAAGGGTCGAGACGTAGCCACAAAAGTCATTCCATTTATTTTCAGACTCCCTGACCTTTTTAATTTAATTGTTTTTAAATTTATTTCCCAACCTCTTTTGCTCCTTTCAGTAGTACAGCAGCTCTGATAAGAGCCGTCTGGAAATAGTGCTTCCGACACGTGGTGTGACATGCTGCCAAATGATCACCAAGTCTCAATGGCCTGTAAAGTTGGAAAGTACTGCGGCAACCAAAATAATATAAAGGAACCTCACATGCAGCAAGATCTACAGTGGTGATGTAGGTTAGTCAGCAACTGGTAAAGAGTCATTGGCTCAGCTCCTCCTGGTACACTATGGCAACTAAACATTTAAACAGTTGGCTACACTCGACATGTAAACAGGAAATTGCAACAAGCCAAAAGGTAATAAATTGGTGTATGTAGTGTAGTAATGAAAACCCCGATCAATGGCATTTTGTGACTATGGCAACTTTCAAAATACCTCTGGCATTTCGCATTGATTGGCTGTAAGTCCAAGGTTTCTGAAGAACAGAGCAAAAGAACTATTTAGGGCTCCACGAATTATTCTGATGCTTAGCTAAGGTGAGATGTCACAGTATTAGCCATACAAGCGCATTATTTATGCTCTTCTTCCCAACCTCCTCCAAAGCACAACACCCCTGCCACCAGCACAGCCAGGGGAGTGCAAAGATGCTAGGCTGGATTTTAAACATTTCCAGCCCTCCCCCCTGCACACACATCTACCAATGTGGTGCCCAGCAAGCTGCCCTATGCCCTTGGAGAAGGCTCATCCCTTAGTGCAACAGAGGGCGTGCACTTGGGTGGCAAGGGTCTGTGTTGATCCCTCTCATCTCAGCAGGCAAAGCCTTTCCTCTTGCCCCTCTACCTCACCTACCGTTCCTTTAATCCCTCTCCTCCTGAGGCTACACCTAGAAATGTGGCCAATTTCATGATAAACAATGGGCAGAAAATACAGCTGCTCCTCTGCCAGAGAGTGACTTATTTCAGCCCCCCGGGGCTGCTCAGGTGCCTGTTAAGATTTTTGGACATTAGCGAAGGTTTGAACTCTTCCTACCCCTCTGTAGGGACGGGGTGATGAAAGCAGTCTGAGGCCCTTGTGCAGCTTTCATGCCATATCCAACAGCCAACTTCTCTGACTAGTTGCATATATGTCTTAGATCCCCTCCCCAGTCCCCCCCCAAACATAAACATTAAAAAAAACCAAACCCTGCAGCCAAATACTATGACATCCCAGTTAGTAAACACAAAACAGAGTGCTTTACAAAATGAATACAATACTCCATGTTCACCCAGCATCACACTGCAGTCCCGCACTGAGGAGGCTGCTGGGACGTATCTGTAGGCAGTTTCTGTTGGCAGACAGCTCCAGTGGAATTGCCACCCTCAGTTCTTGTTTAAGTTATGTATAAGACATGTGTGAACCATTGGATATTTGTGAAGTAACACTTGTGCTCCTGCTCATGCCCTGCTCCGTCCGTCCCCCAGAAGCAGTCCGCCTCAGAGCCTGGGGGCTGTTGCGGACCCCTATAGCACTACCTCGAGGTACCCCTTGCATGGGCCCTGAGGGGTGACCCCATGGCTGGGGTCCACCTTGCATTGGATGGCCCCAAGCTTGTGGTGGGCCACCCATGGGATGACCCCAGTGAGGTCCCGCACCCCCAGTAGGATTGTGGGACCAGCCAGAAGCTCCCGGGTAGCTGTGGCTGAACGCCTCGGGGGAGAGATTAGACAGAACCATGTTACTGAAACCTAGCCTCATGCTTTCTGAATCAAAGGCTTCGATCTCGCGGGCTTGACGCTCCAGCAGGCTTCGTATCCGTTCGGTGCGCTCATTCTGCAACGCCAGCATCTCCTCCTCAATCTGAGGGAAGGAAAGAGAAAAGGGAGTCTGTAGCAGCCGCACACCTCTAGAGACACAGCGAGTGCAACCGGGTTCATTGCGATGGTGAGTTTATAGTATCCCTGGCCTTGCTGTTCAACCAAAGACTAGAGCAGCTGCACAGGCCAGATGCACACTCTCCATGAGGAATGCAAAACAACCATCCAGGGTTTCTCAGACACGTGGACCTGCGCACAGAAAAGTAAGAGGGGCTGGACAGCAGGGCTGAAACCCAGGCTTGCGGAGTTACGCCATCCTATTTCCTGGTGTTTCACACATTACATCGGGGCTTTGGGGATTCAAATCCAAAATTGCAGCTGTGTCTTCAGAAGCTCGTATTTCAAATCTAAGATGCAGCAGTGAAATCTGCTGACACACCCTGACTTAGGGACAAGGTGCTTCGAGCAGAATGACTGCGTGGTCATCAGTCACCTGTCAATGCAACATCAACTGGTCTGAACTGCTGGCAGCTGAACCTAGTGACCACAACTCTCCTCCAGAATGGCAATGTACTAACAGACCTGCCTGGCTTCCCCTTCATAGCCGGTCTTGCAATTGGCTTTGGCTTATGTTCATCACTTTGACCTTACTCCTTTCCTAAATTGGTTTCTAATGTCTCATTACCCTGCTGCTCTCTCTTACATGTGATCAATGGGGCGTCTTCCCTCTTCAAAAACAAAACAGTAATGTAGGTGGAGATAGCTGCATTCTGGGCAGATTATTAGCTGGATGATTTGCAAATGATCAACTGAGTTGGGCGCGTCTCCAGCTCTTGATACAATACTGTCTCTCTTCAGTAAGAACATCCCAAATCACTTTTTAATGGCCCTTGTGCAAGGCATCAACATCAGCTATTTATGCACAGGGAATATGGTGCACAGGCCTCCTGATGGCCCCCTGCGGAAGGGTGAATTTTGGCCTGCGATTTATTATCTCCTCTTGCTGAAATTCCTGGGGCTAAACACTCAGACCAAAGAATTGCTCCATTATTTCTCCATGCCACCGAAGAGCCATTATTGGGCTTGGTCACAAAGAATGAAGGGAAGGAAAAAAACAGCAACAGATTCTGTTTGAACTTTGTTTGCATGTTGACATCTCCACTTTTTTCAGCAACAACACTCCGACATGGGACAATCTCTCTCACGCCAGAGAGGTCCCAGTGCTTCCAAGTGCTGGATATTAACACTCATTTGCTTATAAGCATTCTCAGGGCATTTCATCAGGGAATATGTACAGTAGTTTAATCTAGAATTCAGGGAACAATCTGCTCCAGCATGAGTCATCACCTCCACCATTTGGGGTTTGAGATGCTGCCTTCCCTCACTTGCTGATTTCTTGCTGCTTTGAGAAGCAGTGTGGGCCCTGCTGAGGTAGAGTCTAGCTCCCTGTGTAAGGCTTAGGGCTGGTCTACACTTAGTCCGGACTTCGGACTAAGGTACGCAAATTCAGCTACGTTAATAACGTAGCTGAATTCGAAGTACCTTACTCCGGACTTACCGCGGTCCAGACGCGGCCGGAAGTCTCCCCCCGTCGACGCCGCGTACTCCTCTCGGCGAGCTGGAGTACCGGCGTCGATTGTGAGCACTTCCGGGATCGATCTGGGATCGATTTATCGCGTCTTAACCAGACGCGATAAATCGATCCCAGAACATCGATGGCGTGCCTCCGGACCAGCCGGTAAGTGAAGACTAGGCCTTAGGCCAGGTAAAAGCTAGGTAGGCAGCCTGCTCACTCTGCGTAAAAGCCACGGAGCGGCTGGCTGACCGCAAATGCCAGGGAAGAACGACCTTGTTTTGTGAAACACGGATATTCAGGATCCTTCTTAAAGGTGCCACAGGACCCTCTGTTGCTTTTTACAGATTCAGACTAACACGGCTACCCCTCTGATACTTCATACATCTATTTACTCACAATTGTTTGCATTTGTGCTTAGGAAGGCTTCCCAGACCCTGCCCAAACTATTACAATCAGTGCAAAGTCTATTTCTATTTCAGAAGTAACATTGCCTTAAATACAACATAACAGATACGTGTTAGAACACTGCAGGTGACGCCATCATGAAGGTTGCAAGTTAATAAACAGAACTTACATACAATTCAGTTGCACGTGTGGACTTGTGCACATTGGGTTAAAGCTACGTCACCTAGAGATGACTTAGAGATTCAGAGGGTCTTACTGGGTGAGGTACTTGAGGCAGCATGGGAAGCATATCATACATCTAACTCTTTAGAACGTACACTCCTCAGAGCAGCGACTGTCTCTGGTGTACAGGGCAAAGCTCATTACTGACGCAAGAGGAAACTTGCACCATTTTGGAAAATGCCAACTGAGGAGTCTGGCTATGCATATGCCTTTGCCTTCATCCAAGCCACCCACACTGCTCAATAGCGTTGAGGGGCACCATCATACAACAAATAGCGCTATGCTGGGAAGGGGCAAAAGCTCTATGTACTTTGCTAGAGACAACCAATAGAAATACACAGGCCTTTTAAAATCACCACTTGTCTCCAGTCCTAAGTCAAAGCATCAGTTAGCCTGCATGTGGACACATCGTATCACATCATTGTGCATCAAAAGGTTCAAGACAGCCCACAACAACTGAAAGGACAATCCTTTGAGAAACAGCACATTCCCATTTATTCCACATGGGTCCCCATTTTTTTCCTAGGTGGCCACTAATCAGCAGTAACTCCAAGAAACGCAGGCTCATCGTTAGCTCAAGCTTTGAGCTTCTCTGCTAGCTGTTAATTACATGCATTGTGCATGTCTGTGGTACACAGGCTCTTGCTGTTTGAACCACTTAATTTTTTGCTACAACCCTACTTTAAAGGTGGTAAGTGACATTAACGTCTGAACACATCACTGTAAAGAGGCACGAGTTAAAAAAAATACTGCAGGGTCTCTTGACCCTGAGAACCGTTCTGACAACAGAAGCCAAAGCAAAAAGACCCCCAAGATCTTATCTTTTTCTTCCCTGAATGGAGATGTGTTAAACTTCCTCTCTTCATAATTGAGGCCAAAAGCTGATTCACAGGGACCTTCCACTCAAGTAGGCTTTGGATCAGGCTCATAACGAATAATTTGCATCGAATTTATTTTTGGCTAACTTGTGCTCCTTAAAAATCACTGGCCTAATTTCAGCCTCTAATGTAACTTGATGCCAGAATTTCTCTTGGTTATGCCCAATGCAACATCAGAACATATCCAAACTGCACCCACAAAACCAAGGGACTAGCAATAGACTATTACACACGCTTCCAAACGACACATCTCAGAGTGCGTCGCCAGGTAGCAGTAGTTACAATACAACATTTATTCTAAAGCAGATTCTAAGATTATTGCTGTGTTGTAAACTCTTAGTTTTTCAAACTGACATTTTAATGGGAATAAAATAAACGTAACACTGAAGTTTAGAGGCATATATTACACCAGAAAATCCTACGCAGTAATGTAGTTTTCACAGACTTAGCCACTTGTGAAGATTCAGTAACCTGCAAAAGAGCCATGGGTAAGCAGAAGATGCAGCTTTCTTAAACTAGTTTTCCCACTGCCCATTAGATGAAGCAGCATGAGGCAGAGGAGTGGTCTTTGCTGGCTGAACATACATTGGTTAAGCTCTGGGAGAAGCAAGCAAGTATAACTTACTTCTAGGCCACAAATGTATTCCTTGTTGGTCAGCATCCAAGTTCCGATGCCTGACACCCCGTGGGGGGAAGTCAACAGGGGGAATTCTGCAGGATGAAGGCCAGGAGCACGTTTCCCTTTGCTGTGACATGCTCAGTATGCTGCCACGACACACACTTTCACAACCCAGATTTGATGTAGCACAGGGAGGCATGCTTGGTATGGGTAAGCAATTCTATACCGAGCTCAGTGGATTCTCAGGTTTTGTGTCTGGCTGCTCCAACTTATAATGGGATTAGGGTCAGACCTCTGGACTTTTTAACTATGATTTGACTATCATGTTTCTTCTCAATGGCTGTCTAACTTTAATCAAAGTCATTGTACGGAGGTATCACAGCTGGGTCTTCATAGACTTTTAATGGAGTGAAGCTGCATACAACAAACATTTCTGTTCAGGGCCGCACCCCATCACAAAACTGTGCTGGTGCACTCTACCCCTTCTACTTCAAGGTCATTATTCCTGATACCAGAGAAACTTATAGAAACTCTACTTTGCTGTGTTACTTTTTCCCTCTCCTGAACTTGGAGAGAGAATCCACTGCCAAGGGACAATGGAGAGAACATTACTTTTCCTCTTTACCTAAAGACTCACCATCACAGCAGCCTTCCCTCCATCAGTTAGAACTTGATGCAGCCCTGCAGTCCAGCCAGGAGGAGGTGGTGGTCATGGAGTTCAATACAAAGGGCTCCCCTTTCACCACCCCAGGTCCAGGCACACTGCACCTCAGCCCTACAATGTGCCATAGCACTGTCACCCTGGGCAGACCAGGACCCCATTCTCCCTATCGCTCTCAGTGATGGGACAAGAGGAGCTCTGCCAGTGACTAGTATGATGCCATTTTGCCTCCCAAGTGAGAGAACCCAGGGAAGGGTCCAAACCAGTATTATAGCATTGTCCTGTTAACGTTAGCTTTTCATAGGCAAACTCTTGGAACATGGCCAGTGCTGACTGCTGCCCCCAAGGCCCCCCAGCCACCCTTACCTTCTGCTCCAGGAGGGCCCTGCGAAGGGACACCCTCTGTTCCAGTTCACGCAACTCCCGATCATGCTGGGCCTCAGCCTGCATCTTGATTTTACTCTGATACGCATTCAGCAGCTCCAGTTCCTGCTGCAGCTGCATCTTCAAAACCTGGCACTCGGCTTCCTGTGCCTCATCCAGACGCAGCTGTGGGGAGGAAGACAATAGAGATGTTTCACTGTGGGATAGCCACTCGTGACACACTGTACGGGGGAAAACATTTGTTTTCTTAGCAATACAATTGCTTTCTATTGTATCCACTTTCAGCGAACAGGGAACGCACCGTGACAAACACTGGGGCAGTAAGATGGCAATGCTGCTGCAAGCTACACTACCAAGTGGTCTCTACAGGGAGAGCTGAAGGCTGGCTAAACGGTACGAACATCTACAGCTCTCGCTTTTGCCAGAGGGAAGCTTAGAGAAAGAAAAGTTCTCCTGTGTTGCATACAAGTGGATTAATGGAATGCCAAATTTCCAATGCAGATTTACTAGAGGGCTGCATGGAATCCTAGTTAGAGAGGGGAAAGGGCTCCTAGCGCATATCCCTGCCAATGCAGAACAGTAACTAGCAGCACAGCTTAACGCCAGTTACACAACTCTCGCCATGCCTAACTCAGGCTGGGTTACCCAGCGTGGGAGTGCCATTCTTGTGTGCAGAGCAGAGAGGCAGGAAAAGCTGCATGAGCCAGATTCACAACAGCGCCCTTGCAAATGTGCTCTCAAAACAGTGGGCAGCTTCTTGCTTTCCTTCCTGCTCCCCAGTACTCCCCAACACAGGAAGCAATGTCCGGGGCTGCAGGCTCAGGCAGCAACTTACTCGTCCAAACTTCTATTCTCCGCTCCCACAGACTCAGCCCCAGGAGGAAGATACCTCGGGCCCAGCCTATGAAGCCATCAACATAGCCTTCCCAAAAGCAAGGAGCATAAGCTTCTGGTAGGGTTGGAATGAGAGAAGAGGGTGCCCCAAGGCAGCTAAAGAGAAAAATACATTCAAGAGGAGAATGAACAGGAAAAGGAGATACAGTGGCTACTGTGCTGGGCCCTAGAGCAAGCAGTTATGATCAGCTGGGAGTGCTGATCCGCCTCCACGGGGTCTCCAGAGGAGGAAGGTTAGGAGCCATTGCACTAAGGATATGCAAAGAAGATTCTAATGCAGTTACAGCAGGGACCCAAAGTATTATGCATATAGTGTGGGCATTCGTTAAAATGGCATATACGAAGTTTTCAACATTAGTGTCAATATCATTTCAGGTTTATATCTAGACGCGTTTCACTGACTAAAAGGCCAGTCTGAAGTAGCATATGGGTGCTCCATAAGAAGCAGCTGAATTCAAAGATGCAGGCTGGGTGCAAACACAGCCCTCAGATTAAAAGGAAACACTTACTATGCACCTCCGTCATGGTAACTCAGTACTGACTGAAGTGGGGAGTGAGTATTTCCTCCGGATTTGAAGGCTGATTCTGCAGTATGAGAGGAAGGACTAAGTCTGGGATCTGAATCTGGGTGCTGCATGTGTGGCAAAGGAAGAAAACAACCCTGCTGTCAGGGTGACTACAGGTCAAAATGCAAACTGACAGGGGAGGAAGAGGGATAGCTCAGTGGTTTGAACATTGTCTGTTAAACCCAGGGTTGAGAGTTCAATCCTTGAGGGGGCCATTTAGGGAACTGGGGTAAAAATAAATCTGGGGATTGGTCCCCCTTTGAGCAGGGGGTTGGACTAGATGACCTCCTGAGGTCCCTTCCAACCCTAGTATTCTGTGATTCTATGATATGTATTCTAGGTCTCAGAGGCAACTCACAGCTTGTGTTGAGAGCATTTCATTGATGCTGTGATCATACTGCTCAGCTAGGATGGCCAGTTTCCGGGTCTGCTCTTCTTTGAGTCGTTTCAGGACAGCTTTGTGTTCACTCTTTGGTGTGGTCTCCAGCAGGTGGTTTCGCAGGGCTTTGTACTGTCTGGTTTGGATCTTGCATGTGTCCTGAAACTGCTTCTTTATTTGTAGTTCTTTAGACTAGAGAGGAGGAGGAAAAAACCCAATATATGTCAAAGATGGACGCAAGATATTCAGTGAGATTTCATTTCCTATTCAAGGGTAGAAGATCACAATCCCACAAATATAGATGAATATAAAAAGTGTGAAGAGTAAAGTGATGAGCACACAAGAGACAAAGATCATGCTGCTGCAGCTGCTTTGACATTTGGCTAGTTACGTTTTGTTGGTGTGCAAAACAATTAGAATACAGGCGACACTTTTCTACCAAAGCGCCAGACTACATACAGCTGTCACTACCCAAAGGGACCCCTTTGCCACTGGACTGGATTCAGTCCTGGGTGTTGCTTTTCAAGAAGACTTCTTGCATGATAGGCGTAATAGTTATTAGCCGTTAAAGCCTTACTTACACATGGCTATGCCTGGATTTATTGTTGTGAAAAAAGCAAATTAGCAATATTTTGTGTACAGAAAAAGATCTTTTTTGGTTTAAGATTCAATGAAGGAAATTTGTATTTTAACCTTTGATGCTAGGAGCTGACTTTCATAAGGGTTTGCAGTAAAGCATTATCTTACCAAGGAAAATAGTGACCAGTACTGGTTTGGTGACATTACTTGGTTAGCAGGGGACTCAAATTTTATATCTGGAAGAGGGGGTCATTGTATGTAGTAGTATCATACCTAATCTAACAAACACTCAACTACACAAGTACCCGCCCTCCAGGCACTTGCTGGAGACCCGAGGTCCTTCCTGTGCTCTCCTTTTGACCCAAAGCTGTGTGTGGTCAAGAAGTGTCAGTTAGTACTTAAAACAAAAGATTAGGAGTCATTAGATAGGATTAAGTACCTGGATTTGCTACTGACTTGCTGTGTAACTTTGGGTACATTAATTTTCTGTGTTTCAGTGTCCGCATCTGGATCATCCTTACCTTCCTCACAAGGGACCTGTAACGTGCTTTGAGATCCTGGGCTGGCAGGTGCTATACAATTATTACTATGGTCACCACCCTTCCACCTGAGGACTGGATTCTCTTTAGCCAAACAAGGAACAGCAGGGACAGCCTCTGAGATGTCACAGCTAAGCTACACGTGGCGTTCACTCCAAGGAAGGAAGATTAAACCTAGAGACGCTCCCAGCCAGACTGGAGAAGAGCAGAAAGACTGGGAACAAAATCAGAGGTTTCAGCAGTGGCAACGCGGAGCACTGACTCTGGGCTACACAGTCAGTCCCTCCATGGTTTTGATGTTTAAAAGTGCTGTAGCAGTAGCAGGCACCTAGGTGTGGGAATGGATCCCTGCCCCGTTCCATGGAGAGGCCCTGGCACCTGGATAGGGAAGACAGCTGCTTTTACTAGCACCTCCGTTTGTCAGCCACTCTACTAAGTGGTGCTGGAATTGGTTCAGCGGCCTTAGAGGCAGATAAAGCACAGCATTTATGGCTACCTAGAAGGGCCCTGTGGGAGCATAAAATAGCTCAAACCCTGTTCTATATTTCCTTAATACCTTACTGCCTGCACGGGGTCTCGCAGCAAACTTTTTGATGGCTTCAGAGTGCGGCCACCAACTCTTGCTGGTGGCTGCTCTGACAATTCTTCCTAAAATACTTGATTAACTTCAGGAAAAACAAATCAATATGCACAGATCCATGTCCATAATTTATTTATGTAGAGGTTTTTTGCAAACTCAATAATAAAAATAACGTGCAGTTGTTTCTATTCTTTACTGGATCTAAACAGAACAGAAATACAAATAAGGTGCTGTGCACATTCTTGGTTTTAGTTGTTGTTGTTTCTTTTGCTGCTGCTGCAGAGGTCTGAAGCCCAGTGGGGCGGTGAGGGGGAAAGTGGGGAACTCCCTGGCTGCCTGCTCCTCTGGCATTTGTAGTTCGGAGGGGGGGGGGGGGAAGGATCCAACTCCTGCTCCTGACCCTCGGGGAGGAGTCACTGCTTGCAACCCTGCCCCCCGAAGTTACTGCCTAGGAGGCTCTAGCCACAAGAAAAGCCTCTGGTTTCTATTGGCCTGGTTTCCAAAGAACACCCTGATTCCCTGGTGCAGAATCCTGCATGCATTCTGTTTCTATTCCGCTGAGACATGTATCGCAGAAGGGAAGACAGGACTTTTACCCTTTCTAAATTAACCAAAAGCCATTTCCCTGCAGGAAAGCCCTTACGGCTGCTCTCCCCACCCCCGGCCATGCACTTCTATCAAAGACTTGGTCACAGCCAGGGAGTAACAATGCATTTCTCCTCACTTTCTGTGAAGTTTCTCTTGGACACCAGACTTTGTTTACAGCTT
Organism: Malaclemys terrapin pileata; assembly: GCF_027887155.1. Taxonomy (NCBI): domain Eukaryota; kingdom Metazoa; phylum Chordata; order Testudines; family Emydidae; genus Malaclemys; species Malaclemys terrapin. The sequence goes on along the minus strand of NC_071522.1, from coordinate 2,419,645 downwards.
TCCAATACAACAGGAAACAGAAGGGAAGGGTAAGGTTTCCAGTCAGGTTTATGACAAGATCATGTTGGCCTTGCATTGTGAGTTACCAGAAAGGGGATAACAAGTAAGACACTCAGAATAATGATAACAGAGCACTTTTCATTGAACGATTACTTCTAGCTACCATTCCTTCAGGAGCAGCCAAGGACTGCAATAGACATCTGAATGTGAAAACCTTCCTCCCAGTATAAAAAGAGAGCCCTGCAACTTGGACCCTTTAATAAAGGAAAACATTGCTGAAGGGAGAATCTAGATAACAACTGCAGTCAATAAAACACGTGCATGCACTGCTCAGAAGTGAGGGAAAGAGTTAATTCTACTGAACAGTTCCAATAAAGCAAGTATTGGACTTCAAGCAGTATTGTTATTCCAATGGTCTTCAGGATTAGTGTTCTGTGTACACAGATTTGGCGCTGGACTCACTGCTTCGCACTCTGAACGTCTTCATTAATCACAGAACAGGGAGAGCACAGGCAGCAGTGTAAGCTTCCCACACGCCCTGCCAGCATGCTTGAGCCTGCCCTGCAGGGATGACCTGTAAGGGAGTTCAGTCTCCATGACCCACTCAGGTCCCTTGACTGCTTTGCTGTAACTGCCACCCAGGGCCCAATTTCAAGGCGGGAATGAATATGGACACATTGTCTGCTTGTGCTTGTACCATATCACCGTGGGGAGGCAGAATTCATTCACGTTAACTTTAGAAGGATCAACCTAATGCAGCTGCTTCAGTTTTATTCAGCTCATAATGCAGTACTGCTTCTCTGTGAAGTCATCAGCTATTTCTGTACCATATCCTTGGAGATTTTGAACACAGTGATCAGCTGGTCCCTTGTGATCAGCAGTCAGTTTTTAACTATTTAATACCATTATGAGATTTACAAATCATTTCTTTTCACTGCAGAAGTACTGTTTCCAAGCTGGTTATTTTCCAGACAATTTCTGTCAAGAAAACAACCTACAGTTGGTGTGAACTGAGTCAGATGGGCAAATCACGACTCCCAGAGACCTAGAGCAACAAAGGAACCCCATGCTCTGTATGGCACATGGCACATTCTGTTCTGGGCACAGCTCAAATCCTGGTTGGAGTGAAGGGGTCTCCCTCTGCACAGGACCAGGCAGTGATGTGAAGGGCCTTATATCCCGTTCGCTAAGCACCTCACATGAGACAACGGGACTTCTATGGATGAAGAGAAGGGATTATAATGGAAGCACTAACAGCCTCCACTCCAGAGGCACGACAGTTCTGCTCAGACACCAGTGTAAACACAGGACAGAACGTGAGATGGGTTAGCATTAGATTCTTTTCCCCTCTGATATTGCATTGGTTAATATTTTTTATTTGCATTTGCATGTCCACTGACACTACTAAGGGGAGCATATCCATACATAGCCTATTAGCTGGAGAGCTTGTTCATTTTATTTCCATGTGCAGCAGCAAAATTAGGCTTTAAAAATTACTACTTCATGATATAAGGGTGGATTATTTTGGGCGGGGGTGGGGAGAGGGATGGCTGCAAGGATAAAATATTTAAAATCCAACTTCTAATAGAATTTACCATTTTAAAATGGAAGCCAAATTGCAGCTGCTGAACGGCATCTTTCTAAAGAAGTGAGGGAATGGTGTAGTAGGGGCCTGCCTGCAACACAATTACAACCCAATACTGGGATCCCGGTACTGCCAATACACATGGTGTAATGGGGACCGTAGTCATGTCCCATTATTTACATACATGCACAGCCCTGAACAGAACAAAAACAGACAGGACCAGAGTCTCAGCTGCTATAAAGTGGTGCTGCTCAAATGAAGTCAATCAAACTATGCCAATGCACACCTGTTAAGGGTCTGGCCCAGGGTGCCCCTCTTGAAAATTTTACAATCTTAATTAAGGGAAGAACAACAGATGATTATGGGAAACAATGGGGCGGTGGGGGAAGGATGAAAGTGAAGACAGCAAGATCATCTGGTCGCTTGGGTAAGTAATGCAGGCATTGTGAAGAGTTGCTTTTTTAATAAAATAAAGATATGTACTATGTAGTTATAAACATCCTTGAATAACTGAGGTTCATGAAAGGCCTTAAAGAAGGAGAGGCTGGTGGTGTAGTGCAAAGAGCTTTAGCCCAGTTACAGAACATGGTTAAGGACCTTAAGGACTCCCGTGCACCACAAACTGTAACCGTGTGCTGGTGCTTGATCCCGTGACATAGTTGTAACTGTTGGGTAGACCAGCCCTGCACTGCACTGTCCTGGGAGCACAAAACATGTCCTGTTTACTCTCCCTCCCCATCTCGACCACGCTCCAATATTACGTAATACCTTCAGACTCTTAGGCTGCTGTCGAACTTCCATGACATGCTTACGCCTCAGCTCACGCTCTCGTCGCTTGTTGTATTCCAGCTGGTTTGTGAGCTCAGTTTGGTGCTGAAGCCTGATCAGCTCGCAACGCATCTTCTGGATGGTATTGAGGTGGCGGAACTCCAGTTCTTGCATAGACTCATGCTGTCGCAGCAACATGGCGTGCTCCAGATCCTTCTGCGTCTGCCTTTTATTTAACTCCTGAGCCACAGAGCGAGAATTAATTGCCATGAGTTATTTGTGTACCTAGCTTAATTGGGATCACGTTCACTGCAGTGCATTTCAATGGTTCTACCAAAGCACACCCAAAGCAATTTAGATAGTACACCAGAGTTTTTCTGCAGCTTACTTGTGGTAGGTATCAGGTATAAAATATTAGGAAAGGTGATCAAAAAATAAATCACTTCACATTGCTTCTTTGTGTCATGGCTGCTAAACACTTCCAATTTACCATAGTTAAGTCTAAGATTCTGTCACGGATATTTTTAGTAAACGTCACGGACAGGTCACGGGCAATAAAGAAAAATTTATGGAAGCCCATGACCTGTCCATGACATTTACTAAAAATATCCTCACAAAATGGGGAGCTGCGGGGTCCCCACACTGCCTGCGGCAGCTGGGCAGGCCCCAGCTCAGAGTTTGGGGCCCCCACCACCCATAAGGGCTCGGAGCTCCCGGATCACTGCCACTTGTGGTGGCTTGGAGGTTGGGGGGACCCCTGTGGCCCATGGGAGCAGAGAGCTGTGGGGTATCCCCACCACCCACTGCGGCTCAGAGCTCCCAGCTGCTGAAGGCTGAAGTCATGGAGGTCTCTGGAAGTCATGGATTCCGTGACAAAATTGTAGCATTAACCATAGTAGATGCTTTCTAAAAAGGTTTTTAAAGCTGTCTATTATTATCTATTTGCTTTTGTTAACACTTCCTTCCATAATGTATAGCAGTGAGTCTTTGATAATGAATGATCCCTTAAACTGGCATGTTGGTTTTCATCACAATGCGCCCATTTAAACTAATCTATTACAAAAGTCACCCTAGATCAGGCAACACCACATCCTATACCAAGCCCAGAGTTTTGGCTACACAGCAGGTGTCCTATATGGTGTATTTGGGACTAACATGGTTCATGGGTTTTTACTCCTCCCCTGCCCTCTCACCTCCCGAACTAAGTCCTGTTCCAGGTTATGGCGCCCGAGAAGCATTCTTCTCTTAAAGCGGCGGCACTCCAGCTCCAAATACTGTCTCTGGCGCCGTAGCAAGTTGGCCTCCTCCTCTGCCTGGAAATGCTGAATGTTCTCCTTCTGTTTGGAAAGCCACTCCTGCTTCTCCTTCTTTGGAGTGCTCTGGTTCTCATTCAGCTCCTGACAAGACCAGGATAATTAATTTTAGAATAATCATGTTAAGCTCTTTGACACTGAACAACTGTGCTGACCTGCATAATCAGCTACATTTCAGTTAGGCTGTGTTACTTCGTCCTCTCGTGCCCAGATATTGCAGAGCTCTCAGCAAAGTGCATGATATTGCATATCTATGGCCATTCCAGGGGACAAGTTGAATTTTGGCTGCTTTAACTGTACATTTTCTTGAGTCTGTCATTTTAAGTTAACTTCAAAACATTGGTTTGCCTTTGAGTTTCCTTTAGACAAGTGAGAAAGGATACAAAAGCTTGAGAATAATATATTCTACCACTGATAATGTAATGCTACTTGTATTCGTGTCAATTCCAATTTATGAGGCACTTCTATTGGCCTCTCCAGAGGAAAAAACCTTTCCATCTCATTCCAACGGCCAATGCAATGGTCTAAGATTTATGCATACATACAAGTATATGACCTAGCCACTGACATATCACAGCTGGGATGACAATGGGACCAGGACAAATTCATCCTATGTCATTTACCAGTATTATTTATATAGGCCCTGATCTTGCAAAGCACTTAAGAACACGCTTAAGTGCTTTGGGGCCATTATATGGAGATATTTATAATACATTTAATTCCCCAAGGCAGGACCCATAATTTACAAAGAAACAGTATACAGAAGTAAATAGGAGAGATGATTGGCCATGTTTTCAAACTTGGATGCTAAATTTGATATACAATTTGAGACACCCTTCAATTCAAAAACGACTTTGACAAAGTCAGGAATTAGTCTGTTTACACAAGCTCTCCCTATAATTTGAGAAGTAATACATACTAGATGGACCAGTATGATTATTAGACTAGTCCCCACATATAGAAGAGTTAATACCACACAGAACACCCCTGTATTTTATCAAGGAGAGTCAACACATCATAGGGCATTGCCCTTTATAACAAGTGAGAAAGGATACAAAAGCTTGAGAATAATATATTCTATCTATTGTATGATCAGAGAAAGATTCCAACCCATCACAGCTTTACAGGTCTCTCAGCCCTACTACTTCCCAGGCTTCTCCCTTCCAGGAAATATCTATGTTTGGGGTTATTTGCTTCTGGATTTGTTAACCGCTAGTTCCAAAGTTGAATCACAGGAGTTAATAGTTTAGAATTAAATGGCTCTTTCAAAAACTCTATGGTGGTGTGATGTCAGTCAGTCTGTAAAAGGAACCAGGAAGTCTGCACCTATATTTCTCTCTGGATCTGATGAAGATCATGATTTTCAAAATAATACAGTGGTTATTTACACTAAATAGCTTCTCCCACGCCTTTTACTATCTTATAGAAGTTATTTTTTAGCAAAACTTCGAGAGTTCACCTTCACTGCTCTACATTCCTGCTTATCCAATAGAGGTATTGATAACCCAGTGATGAAAAATGTCACTAATGAATGGTCCTCTATTTACAAGCGATGCAGCTACAAAATATATTTCATAGTATGCTGCTTTACATCCTAACAGTGAGAACTCTCTTTCCTAAACTACTCTCTCATTCCCTAGCGTTAAGTTTGTAAGCACCTTGCTGGCGCTGAACTGGGAAAGAGAATTAAAGAATGGAAAAACCTGTATTTCAGTAGACAGCTATGTGGATGCCAACATGAAAACACACACTTCTGTTTTAAGATCAATGACAAACATTACAAATGACATCTTCAGTAAGTGTCTGGCTGGAATCACAACACAGAATTTGCCATGATCAGATTAAAATTACTTTGCAGCATTTTGGCATCTCTTAATTTTAGGAGTTCAGTGTATTAATACAATTTATCATATAAATACAATTGTATTAGTACAATTAGTACTTTCTTGTTCTCATAAGAAATGGGTTACCTCTTTGAGCTGTTCTTTACGGAGCTTGTATTCTCTCTTCTGGGACTCCAGGAAGCTGTTCAGTTCTTTCTTTTGCTGGGCTTGAATATGTTGTTGAAATTTCTTTTCTTCATTGGCCATCACTTTAGCCTACACCAGAAGACAAAACCCAATGAATTTCTGTGACTCAATCAGTTTAACAGATCTCCACTTCCATTTCAGACCCCCTGCAAATCGCTATTGCTTTGTACCTTTAACATATACTCACCGCGCCTTTCAAAGAGAATCAAGACTGTGCAAAATCTGCTTTCTCATTTCTCAGTTTCCCCCCATGAATGCACCCATTGACAGTCTTTGCTCAGTGCTTTATTACTTAGACCTAAGCTCTAGCTTATTTTTAACCTAGTAATAAAGTCAACTCCCTCATGACCAGGAAAACTGCAGAGACACACACTCAGGGTACAACTACACTCTTTAAAAAAGAAAAAGCTCTCAGAGACTGCGTCTCAGAGCCTGGGTCTGCAGACTCGGTCTCACGCCAGGCCGCTAAAAGGAGTATGTCGACATTCTTGCTTGGGCTGGAGCTTGGGTTCTGCAGGCCAGCAAAGGGAGTGGGTCTCAGAGCCCCAGGAGGAATGTCTACACTGCTATGTTTAGTGCCGTAGCACAAGCCTGAGTCTGTAGACGCAGGCTCTGAGACTTGATGCCCTGGCTTTTGTTATTTTTGCAGTGTAGACGTACCCTCAGATACTATAGTATAAAGATCAATATAGAATGGAATAGTTCCACGCAGTGACCGTTAAGAACACCTAAAGAATTGTCACCAACCATCTTCTTTGGTGGCACTAGTCCATCATGATTGGTTAGCAAATAAGTATATTCATACACAAATAAAAGTATGAACATTCTAAGCACAACTGACACATTTCTGTGTAGGATCATTTTATCTGAATTATAACTCCCAACAGGAGTCATACAAGGCAAGAGTGCTATTCTACCATTAAGACTACTGGTCATTTCTGAAGAATGCACTTAATTCACTTTTAAAACATACATAAAATCAAGAAGACAAAGGATACAGGACAATAGAAAGGAAAATCCTTACTGTAATTCTTTCTGGGCTCAGTATGCTAACATTTAGTTCAATGCACTGTGATGCAGGACATACCTTTCCTCTAGTTACATAAACCCCTTAGTGTAAGGAGGTGATGTATTAGCCTTTTTCTAATTATCAATTTGCTTGGCTCCTGAAAACAGACATGTAAGAGACTACAATGTCATCTCTTCTTCAGTGAGGAGAAGTGGACAATTCAATGTAATTAACAAACATAGACCAGTCTCTAAATCTTAATCTCCTACCTCCTTCTCCATGGCTGCTTGGTGTTTTTTAATTAGCTTTTCCATTTCTGCAGCAAAGTTGTTGCGCTGCGTTTCAAGATCTTTGTCCAACCTGAGGCGATGCTCATCCATCTCTGCCTTCAGTTTGTTCTCCAGTGCCATCAGCTGTTTCTGGTGCTGCCGTCTCATGCGTTTATAGCCAGACATCTGTTCTCGGAGCTCAGAGTCTTGTTCATGTTCCTGCATTTGCCTTGTCACCTAGTAAGACAACCATAGCAGGATAAAAAGTTAATGCATCTTAATCTGTTTTTCAGCATTCTTCAATTTACACAATCAAAGGATTCAATAATGATGTATAACTTTGTTGGAAAGAAGAGCACAAGTTCCAGGGGCAACAGACAGCTAAAAACTGATTTGACTAAGAGAGACAGCCTTCTTTTTCTACTATAACACTCAAAAGGATCAGACAGGTCCCTAATGGGCTTCTCTTAGTTGTTAACAATGCCTATAAATGAGAGAGAGAGAGAGAGAGAGAGAGAGAGCGCGCGCGCACTGCCATCTTGATTTCGCATTTTAACCAAACTCTGTTTTCAAGATGGTTTCTACTGAGGAAAACACTTCACGGAGGCGAAGGGTAGCACCCTGTACTAGCAGCAACGTAAAGCGTGACTTTGCTTTCTCTCTTAGCTTAGAGCAGTATTTCTGCAATAGCTGTAATCTCAGCTAAACATGGTTTAACGTAACATTCTCAAAGTCTAGAAACATTTAGCACAGAGACCACTGTGTCTCTCATGTCAAATGCCTGAACTTTTATAAATGTGACCCCCTTTTTATATGGTGCTATTCACTTCTTCAACACCAGAGGCACAGAAGATGACACCTCAAATGCATTCAACATTAATGTTTATGTTGGAAAATCATGAGTCCAGTTATAGAGGGGTTACAAGTTCTCTGAGTTTCACCAGTAAAAATTAAGGAAAGTCATCCATTTGTATTGTGAAAAATGCTGGCTAGTGACAATTTTACAGATACACTTTTTATTTTGCAAGATCTAGAACACGGTTTCTCAAATGCAGCCACCAGGGGGTTTTCCTGCAGCCATGACAGCCTCCTGGGCAGAAACGGGGAAGGGTGCAAAGCAGCGGCCCCTCCCTGCAGCGCCATGGGGTTGGGAGACCTTCAGCCCCCTCCCTCATCTTCAGCCGTGGGACTCCAGGGATGATGGGCTTCAGTCACTCCAGGCTTCAGGACACCCCTCCCTCCACCCCACCCCCATTCCACCATCTACAGTCGTGGGGCTCTGGGCTTCAGCAGGGCCAGCCTTACCAGGCACCATGGTCAAAAGCCTGGGATGTGAGGCCACAGAAGGGAGCTCATGGCATTGGGGGGAGGAGCGGAAGGAAGCAGTGGGGCTCAGGGGGGCAGTGAGGAGCCCATGGGGGCAGTGGGGGCCATGGGGATCTGTGGTGGGCCAGGGAAGGCAGCAGGGGCCAGGTACACTAAAATATAATTGTACATTATTTTTATTATAGAATCTGGAAGGAAAAAAAAAACGACATAAATAAATTACAATGATTTGGAGATGTATATGTGCATATTTATTTATTTTTCTTAAAGTTAATTAAGTATTTTAGGAAAATTTGTCAGAGTGGCCACCAGCAAGAATTGTTGGTGCCACTCTGAAGCCACTAAAAATGTTATTGGTGAAACCCCCTGATCTACGGCATGGCTTCACAGCAATGCAATAATGGAAACCCCATACTGGACTGCCAATCTTATTTTTGTATTGAGGAGAACAGGTTCAGCTGACTAACCTATACATGCATACAGTGTACATATACAGAAACTAGGGTGTAAAATTTAGATGGGAATACTTGGTTTTGTGGCATGGAACTATAATCCATTTGATGCTGTAGATTCCCTGTCTACTACTAGACATTGTTTTTGAAAATACATAAGCTATATAAAAATATTTGCCCTGGGGGTTATATTTATATTAGTAAGTTAGCTCTAACTATTTTTGTGATAACATTTTTGAGTGCATGATGACACTTCACATTCTGATGAAATCCTAAAAGCTGCAAGTAACGTTATAGCTAAACCTCTAAATTCATCCTGCTTCTACAATTTAAGCAACAGAAAAAAATAAACCTACCAGTGATGCTGTGCGTATAGTAGCAAAGTGCTCTCGATTGCGGTAATGTGACTTGTGGCGAGATACTTGGGGTGGAGACTGTGGTTCTGATGTCCTTGTTCTAGAATCAGACTCTTCTCTGTAATTTTCTTCCTCCTTAACAGTGGGAGAAATATTAACAGTTGAGTGAATAAGGAGAATCCATGTTACTCAGATTGTCATCTGAGTGTGCTTCAAAGACATCCTTAAGAAAATAGAAGCAAAAGTGCATCAGATGCACTAGTGCTGAAAGGCAACTGCTGACAATAAGACAGTTGAAAATATAGAATAGAAAACAGAAACCTTGACCCTGGAACTTAGGATGCTGAAATTTCATTTCATAATGTTGCAGCTAAGAGGAAAACAACTTGCTCAACAGTGAGAGTGGAAAAAATAATAAAGAAAAACAGATTATTGAGATGTTCAACAGGCTACTTCCAACCAGCACTCTACATAACAGATAATATCTTTAACCCAGCCAGACAGACAAGCTCCTTCTTCACAATCATGCCAGATAATGAGGTTAATTTCCCTAACCGTAGAAACACTCAAAGGAAAACAAACTTTTGATTTGCCATGTCATATTCTATATGTTTATGTTCTGAATCTCTGATTCATAATCAGGCAATTGGTAATTAACTATGTTATATGCTAGTCAACTGCCTGAGGAAAAGCATATATCCTTGTTCCATATCTTATTAAAGAAAAAATTATAGCCACTCCCACCATGAATTATGAAAACATAGGAGTCTGAAAAGTGTATCATGACCCCTGTGTAGTAAGAGCAGCATGGTTCAAAGGGAGACTCTGTTGCTGATCCTTCATCATTCCAAGGTAAGCAAGGGAAGTGGTTTCACAGCATGCCATGCTCAGAATGCTGCAATTCTTTTTCTGTGTAACTTGGTTCATTAATTAAAAATTCAGTCAAGTATTGGGAAGCTGGGTACTTCAGGAACAGTTCTCTGCCACTGCTGCAGGTCTAGTATTTGAGAACCTACTAATGAAGTAGTAAAAAGGAGGAAGAACACTTATAGCTTTTGCCCTGTAAAACAGTACTCGATAAGTCCAGGGCATTCACTAAATAAACCAATTCGCAATGGGCAATCCCAAACTGGTTTCAAAACAATTTAACTAACACAAAATTGCTATGCAGACAATTTAATAAAACAGGCTTTTTAAAAAGTTTTACATCAGCCTTCTGACGAGGACTTCTTTTTTAATGCACATTAATCTTTTGGTACAAAATTTTAAAATCTGCACTACTATGTTGCGAGATAGGAAGCAATGATTTATGCTCTTCTAATACCAACCAAAACCTGCACACACTACACCATTCACACCAAGTGAAATCACAGTATCATTCAAGCTGCTCTGGCTAGAAAGCTAACACTCACAGGCTTTAAGTGGATGACAGAGCTATTTGACATCACGGTGTGGTCCCCTTCCATCATGTCTAGCTCACTCTTGTCATCTGAGGCATCTGGAAGACTGTTAACACTACTGCTTTGGCTACTGGCACTGATGGACATACTGGGAATGGACTGATTACTTCCGACACTGTTCACTGTTCCTGTCCTGCCAACGCCATGGTCTTGCTCCTAAGGGGAGGAAAAATAGTTGGTTACCATCTTTAAAATAAAACAGTCCATCACTACTGTAAAGTTATCGATCTCGCCAAACAATACGCTAATGAGATGCCTTTATATCGGCATCCACCTGCCAAGTCACTGCAGTTGCCCACTCTTCAGACATGTGCTACTAAATGTTTCTTCTGCTGGAATGGTGGGGAGAGAAAAGATCTGCTGCAAAATTAACCTGGCTGCTGTCAGATTCTTTTCAGAAGGCAGCACGCTAAGAAGTTAAACTCGACAGTGAATAAGCAATAGTGTGTCCCCAGTAACTGTTCTGACAGCAGTATTATCTTCCTCGAAGAGTGATGCCAGCACTTTTACAATGTTCTCATGTCCCTTTTGCACAAGGAGAGAATTGTGCTTTGGCCCTGGCTTGTGGTTTTACCATGTGCTCCAGAATCTAGTCTGTAATTTTGTATTTATTTATTTTTGAAGTGTGTGTTTCTACCCTTTATGGTTAGATGAAAAAAACCTTCAAAACGTGAACCAGATGTAACTGATGCAATGACGACTGCCAGTGGCCTTGCTTAGGTTGCGATTAGCCCTTATTTCAGGGATCAATGAAGATGCACCAGCACAAACCCCTCAAGAAAGCAAGAAATGCCCGGATTTGCACCCTGGTTTCAAGTAGAGGTGCAAGTCCTGGCTTTCCTTTCCTACATTAGGAGTTTGCCCTGTTCTGGCTGGCTAGAAACAAGGGTGGACATAATGAGTTTATTCTAAATCCTAATAATCATTATTAATATCTCCATGTTGAGAGATCCATCATCTCTCTTGGCTCTTCTTACCTCCTCCTCTTCCTGTGCTTCTACTGCAGGCCCATTGTGTGCCTCCTGGAAAAGGAGTTTCTTCATTTTGCGATACTGCAGATTGTCCAGTTCTCTCACTGCATCCTTTGTTCTCTGAATCAGGTCTATTAACACTGTTTCAGGCCGTTCCCGAAGAACAAACATGTGCTGCAGAACACACACACACACACACAGGTGACTAATATTTCATATCTCCAGTGCATATACTTTGCCGGAAACTACCTTCATGAATTTTGGTCGTATTTCTTCCTCCTCCCTAAATAGGTAGAATAAGAATGTAGCCTACAGCCATACTAGCTCAGGCTGGGGTCTTATCAGATTTCAGAACCTAGATGAGTTGAGCCTGGTCAGTACTTTGCTGGGAGACATCCATGGACTAGAAAGATGTTGCAGGAAAGTAGGGACTGCAACTCAGTTCAGTGGAACTCTTCCTTCAGAGATCTTGCCTAGACTAAGGAAAAGGATGTTTGATTTTAAATAGCACTTAAACCCGGTCTTCTCTGAGTGGTAACACCTTTAAAACACATTAGCTGGTCAGTCAATCACAACCAGCTAATATGTTTATTAAAGGTGTTAAGCTCTGTCTCTACTCTACTCTACTGGTTGCTAAGTGGCATTTAAAATCTTAACTCACTTTTATTTTTTTAAACAGCCTTTTTCCTATTCTAGAGAAGGTCTAAATCTATACTCAGCATATAGCTCTTTCGGATGAGACATAAAACGGAGGTTTTGAACATTTATGGTTCCTTCTCACTTTCAGTTCTATAACTGCTGTGCTGTGCTGCTCAAATTATTAGAAAGACTTAGAATCACAGAATCATAGGACTGGAAGGGACCTCGAGAGGTCGTCTAGTCCAGTCCGCTGCACTCATGGCAGGACTAAGTATTATCTAGACCATCCCTGACACGTGTTTGTCCAACCTGCTCTTAAAAATCTCCAATGATGTAACAAGACTCTCATTTGAATCTAAGTTAGCTCTTTTATTATACCATGGAGAGAGGAAGGGTCAAATGTGTCTGGGACCCTTAAACGGGGTCCACCACACCAGGTACAAGTACCTGTCCCCACCCCCAGTCCCTCACTTGCTGCACTGCACTGCATTGATGGTTGCATTTTGCCAGAAGGTGAATGGAAACTAATCTGTGTGTGTTTGAAGGTGTTTTTACCAGCCTTCTGGATGAACTGTGCTATATAAATGTGAGTCAGCGTTAACAATCCTAGTAGTTTCGTTCTGTTATTTTGGAAAGCAGTACTGCAATTTCCAACATTTGTCATATTTCCTACATGTCCCTATTAATTGGCATACAGCTGTTTGCTACTTAGATAGGGAAGGAACATATTCATAAAATTCACCAACGTTTATTTTTCAACACAATTCTCTTTAATTAAAAAGTTTATTGTTGAAAATAAAACTGAACTTTAGAATTCTGACATGACACGCTACACTCCCCCGAAGCCCGTCAGTGGAGAATTATGTTTACTTTTTGAATGGAAAATCCTAGCAAATGTAAAGAACGGAAAATCCTCATGATCACTTAAGCATTAAAACATACAAAAAGGTGACCACCTAAACCTGCGCTGTCAGCAGTCGTGTGCTGATAGTGCAAGAACCTGGAACATAAGTATTTAATAGAAAGCATCATTACAGTAAAAGATGAAAAATCAATGCCATAGCTTTTACAAGGAGAATGAAAAATTAACCAAAACAAAATCCTGAATGCCACTCGATACCGTCAAGGGAGTCCACAGAAGTCACATTTGTGTAAGGCCATATCAATACCTACTAGTAGATTGTCAAATTAAGTATATTCACTTAGGCATGCATCAGCTCATTGCAACAATTTAAAGACACTTACTGTGTTTCACTGCTAGAGAAAAGGAAATTAAATATATACAGCACATGGGAGAGGGGAGAAGGAGAAGAAGCCAGGCAACATAACAGGAGGAACTCTGCAAACAAGTGACATGTATCAGTGTCAAGAAAAGCAATATGAGGGAGAAAAATCCACCTGATCATACTGGAGGGTACATTTCAAATCTATGTATAAAGCACATAGGTGCTGGAATAATGTAAAAGCCTGCAGGAGTGTATATAGCACAGGATGAGAAGTAAAGAAAGATATTTTGCTAACCAATGCATGATAGCTCTGTCAGGTTTAAACATAGCAACCAAAGGGCACCCAGAGTTTCAGGAACTGAAAGTCTAAGATTTGGTGGTCAGCCTATGACACTTGCTGAATATTCCATTAGTAACGATGAAGATACAGCTGGGGTGCTGAATCATCTAGCTAGCTGCTTCAGACACTGAGTAGTATAAAGTTAGGAATGCTTACAAGAAAGAGTGCAGTCCACAAAGTTGGTTAGTTCTTTAGCTTGAGAGTATTAGGAATAACAGACCAAGCATTGTTTAACCTTGGTCTAGAAGAGCAGCAGGTGAGAAAGAAAAAGTGCTGTAGAGCATTATACTTCATACAATCCTTTCTTTCTAACACCATCTGAAGAAAAAAAAAAGACAGGACAAGAAAGCCAACCTTCAGAAGCTCCTCTGATGTAGGCCTGTCTTGAGGAATTTTCTGGAGGCAAGAATCTACGAAGTTTCGAAAATAATCAGACCTATTGCAAGAGAAAAAAACGTTAACCGAGTTAACTGCTGACTTCTTCATTTTAAACATCTCATTAAGGAACCATCTATACCAAAAACAACCCCTCTGCTCCCCCGCCTCCCCCCCAAAAAAACCCCTCAACACTTGACACAACATATCTAAGTCAAGCCAGACTCCCTGGTTCCTATGTAGATCCTTTAACCTCAGCTGCCAAACTGGCTCAGAGTCAGAATGCAAGAATACTGTGCAATTCAAGAGCAAAGGAAAGTTTGTACCTGTTATCTAAAGACCCACATGATTCTGAATGCCTTCATTAATGGGGTAAACTTCCACACTTAAAAACACTTTCGTTTTGATGGGACAAATTTAACTATCAGATTCAGCTAGCACATAGGCCTTGTGCCTGCCCTCTGCCCAGGGTGAGTTCAACCCCCAGCACACTGCATTAGCAGAATACCTAATATGTCTCAGACACGTCTTCCAAAATATTCTGGAATCCATTGGCAGGGTGGCCATACAGGGGTAGGTGAATTTTTCATCTCTTTGGATGCTGAGCCTCTACGTTCTGCCCCTTCCTCATTTAAAAACGCAGACTTTTCAACAGACGTTACTACTGACATGGAGATTATAGAACTTCCGAGATTTTCTTCTTCTCCCTCTCCCTCCAAAAACCCAGGTAATTACTTGATTTTTCCTTCAACTAAAGTTTTCTAGCAAATTAAATTCTTGAATTTTTTGGTCAGAAAAATCTATAAAATGAGCAGAACCTTTTCTGCAAATATTGTGTGTGGGCACCTAATCAGAACATCTGTGAGGTAAAAAAGGTTGTAAAAGCGCAGTACACTGCATTACAATCCAAACATCAAAAGGACTGCAGCTTAGCAAACAACATTAATGCGATGCTGGCAGGCCAGATGCCAGCTCTTGTCCAGGCTGCAGGCATTAGCTAAGAATCGTAGGACTGGAAGGGACCTCGAGAGGCCATCTAGTCCAGTCCCCTGCACTTAAGGCTGGACCAAGTATTATCTAGACCAGTGGTCACCAACCTGTAGATTGCGATAGACTGGTCGACCCTGCAGCCTCTGCCAGCCGATTGTGATCTCCGGCCACTAAAAGTCCGATGGTGCAGTGGGGCTAAGGCAGGCTCTCTTCCTGCCCAGGCCTCACCGCTCCTGGAAGCAGCCAGGAGGCCCGAGGGAGGAGGAGCAGGGGTCTCCGCGTGCTGCTCCTGCCTGCAAGCACTGCCCCTGCAGCTCCCATTGGCCGGGAATGGGAAACTGTGGCCAATGGGATCTGCGGGGGTGGTGCCTGCAGACAGGGGCAGCACGCGGAGACCCCTGCTCCTCCTCCCTATACCTCTCCTGCACCCCTGAGCCCCCTCGCAGAGCCAGCACCCCATACTCCCTCCTGCACCCTGAACCCCCTCCTGCACCCACACCGCCCTGCCCCAGTCCTGAGCCCCCTCCCAGAGCCAGCCCCCCCGTACCCGCTCCTGCACCCTAACCCTCTACCCCAGCCCTGTGAAAGTGAGTGAGAAAGAGAGTGGGAGAGAGCAAGCAATGGAGGGAAGGGGAATGGAGTGAGCAGGGTGGGGCCTCGGGGAAGGGGCGGGGTAGATTCTGGATTGCACTTAAATTCAAAATTGATCTTGTGCATAAAAAAGGTTGGAGATCACTGATCTAGACCAACCCTGACAGGTGTTTGTCTAACCTGCTCTTAAAAATCTCCAAAGATGGAGATTTCACAACTTCCCTAGGCAATTTATTTCAGTGCTTAACCACCCTGACAGTTGGGAAGTTTTTCCTAATGTCCAACCTAAACCTCCCATTGCTTCTTGTCCTGTCCTCAGAGGTTAAGAACAACAATTCTTCTCCCTTGTAACAACCTTTTATGTACTTTAAAACTGTTCTCATGTCCCCCTCAGTCTTCTCTTCTCCAGACTAAACAAACCCAGTTTTTTCAATCTTCCTTCATAGGTCATGTTTTCTAGACAATCATTTTTGTTGCTCTTCTCTGGACTTTCTCCAATTTGTCCACATCTTTCCTGAAAGAACTGACAGCCTTGTAGCTGGATACAAGACTAGGTACCTATATGTTAGTTTTGCTCAAAATAGGTATTTATTAAGAATGTGTTTAGTTTCTATGAAGTGCTTGTAAATTGCCGCATGCATTAGTCTCGCTTGTAATATCTGTACTCCATGCCTTAAGAAAATATGTAAGTTTTGTTGTATAATTTTGAAAATGTTTGCTCAGAACTTGTGAACTCAGACATGGGAATCATCTCCCGCCCTGCCCATCCATGAGGACTATCAAAATCAGATGTGCCATCAAGCATCATCGCAATACAAAGGATTAGTTAATGGCCCACCTAGGAAATGCTACCCTGCAAGGAAGCTTGTCCTGTGGGCTTTGAAGCTGAATGAAGGAAATAAAACGAACCCACTGGAAAATTTTCCATCTTTTTTGCTATTTAAACTCTGAAGGGCCAGAGACTCTAAACTGAAGCCAGAGATTCCCGGGGTTGCCTGCTGAGTCTGCCCTGAAAGAGGCTTTGAATTGACAGACCACTACAACTATCACTCTTAGGATTTAGATGGTACCTCATTTGTGTAGATGTTTGCCTGCTTTAACCTGTAAAGAGTTCTCATTCTTTTTTCCTAGCTGGTAATCATTTAGATAGTTTATTACAGGATCGGCTACAGGCATAGTCTCTGGTGTAATAGCTAGGATACTAATTGATCTGGGGTAGGCGACTGGTCTCCTGTGCCTGGAAGCAACCCAAATGTGGTGTGATTTTTGGTGTATGCGATCTTTTATCACTAAGTCCGGTTTGTCTGGGTGGCAAGATAGACTGGAGAATCAAAGGGGACTGTCTGTGACTCCATGGTAAGACTGTTATAGTGATGCAGGAGTTCACATTTGTTACTGACTTGATGAACTCTAAATCTAGAACATACACCAGTTTGAGGTGTCTGCCCTGGGGTAGGCACTCATGGTCATGAGCCACTGCAGACAGCGTGACAATTATTACCAAGTTTTTTACTTTTAAAATTGATTCATCTGTACGCTGATTCAAAAGAAAATTTTCAGGACCAGGAGGCACAAAACGTGACTATTTTATGTGTGTTTGCAAACTCGATGTAACAACGGCATATACATAATCAGTGGTTTGCTTCAGTGAGGTAATGGTTCCACAAACCAAGATTTGGGTTTCATAAACTTTGTTTTTAATAATATAAAAATAATCATTTGCTGCTAACCTCTAGGTTTCCAATGTTTACTGACACATGCCTTACCGTGGGATTTTATGTTCTTACAGCAAGTCTGTTCCGTTTCTGGATTTGCTGCATTCCTAGTCTCTAAAATATTCACTTATTCAGTGGTGAATTTTGTGCACATAAAATGTACAGTGCACCTACTTATCAGCCTTTCAGCTCACATCTTCCCAACAGGAATCCAGCCATTTCAAGAACTCAGCATGACAAAGCACTCCATTTATAGCAAGTCCCTACAACACGTCTCTCTCAGTAATACTCACCATTCATTAGACTGTAGTGTAGGGGATTCATTCTGCGCTATGTGATATAAGGCACTCATTGCGTTCATATTAAACAAAGGAGGCTTCCTTTCCGCTATACATAAAAGAAAATAATTTTTATATAGAGAAATAGTCTCATAGTTTTCCCCTTAATTTATTCCCATTGCTTATAAAACCACAACAGTAGGACCACTAGTGCCTGAAGATGGAGCCCCCAACCAACCCTAACCCTGCAACAAGATGTGCTGCCATGTGCTCCTATCATTGGTTTTACCCCTGCAGAAGATGAAAGCTCTTTGAAGATCAAATGTCTTGTCTTGTCAAGCTTTCAAATTCTTTGGGTCGTCATGGTGGCGCGCTCACTCTAAATTACCAAAATATACATAAATCAGCAATAAGATCCACACTCAGTGGCTGCAGAGCCACAATATGGGCTCTGGCCAGTTTGTTACACCATTATTTTAAAACCTAAAAGTACTCAAAATCCAATCGGATGGTAGCGATGTGGACAAAGCTGGTTACTGACGCTGTCACAAACATACTTCACTGACTGAACATATATATGTTCAGTCAATAACAAGCAAATTCTTCACTATTTTGAGGGTAGATTCTCTGGCTCTCCTTTCTCTTGCAAGCTTGTGTAGTCTCATAGGACCAACACAGTATGAAATTTTAATAAGGAAGGAGATGATCTCACCGAAACAACAGAATAGAAGGTTCATCAGAATGTTTACTGGGTAAAACTATAAAACTGAAGCTCACTGCAAACATTCCAAGGAAACAGTTCAAATTATGACATTTATACCCAGGGGAAAATGCAACTGAATAATTTTTTTTAACATAGGATTCAATTCCTATTTTCAGCTGGTGCTTTGGCATACATACATTCTCCTCTCTACCTCCCACCAAGTATTTCACAATAATATATATGATGGATGTTAATGGACACTCTTCCATGTTTTGGGATTTAGTAAAATAGCCTCATGCCCCACCAGTTCACCAGAACTCTGAAACTGAGGGATGATGCCCCCCTTTGAGCCAAAAATCACAAAAAAAAGCAAGCACACTTCATAATGCAGAAAATCAGTATGCAATAAGGCACAAAAGGGGTGTGGTCACCATGAGCTAACTGCATTCTTGGGACACTGGAACCAGCCAAACCTTTCTAGCCCACTCAGAGCATGATTATGTCATGATAGCCACGCCCCTTAAAGCTGCTTTATATTGGCAACAAAAGTCTTTACTCTGAAGGAGTCTCTTTTATGTACTGGAAGAAAATGAAGTTGACAGCCTGGAATGTTAGACAGTAATTTTAGCTAAACTGTGTGTTTCACATGGATTAGGGTATTTCTGAGAATGTTCACGAGCCAATCAGACTGTTCATTCAATCAATGACATTTTAGAACAAACAAGAAGATATGACAAGGCAGTTAATACAGCCCCAGTTATGCTGGGATGGAGGAAGGAATAACTTTGCTACCTTAGGGGGCATTGGTATCGAAGTGCTATTATTAAGTTGGATCTTTATCATGAAAATATTATACATTAGGGTGAAAGAAACTGTCACGCACCTGTAACCCTTTTAAGCAGACATGCTGCTTTAAGTAGCCCATTCTAACTGCAGTGCCATGATTTATTTCCTGGGTGAGGGTGTTAATACTTCAAGACTGAATTATTCCAAATCTTCCTTAAGAGATCTTCCAGACAAATGTATTCATGTGTGGCAACACACCCTGAATATAGCTATGAAGCTGTTTGTTTAACCTAGGGGTGGGCAAACTACAGCCTACAGGCTGGATCCAGCCCACCAACCGTTTTAATCCGGCCCTCAAGCTCCTGCTGGGGTAAGCATCGCCCGGAGCCTGTACCCCCCCGAGCCTCTCCCCATGCTCCAATCCCCTGCCCTGATCCCCCTCCCGCCCTCCGAACCCCTCAATCCCAGCCCGGAGCACCCTCCTGCACCCCAACCCCCTCATCCACAGCCCCACCCCAGAGCCTGCACCCCCAGCCGAAGCCTGCAGCTCTTCCTGCACCCCAACCCCCTCCCCCAGCCCTGATCCCCATCCCCGCCCTCCGAACCCCTCAGTCCCAGCCCAGAGCACCCTCCTACAGCCCAAACTCCTCATCCACAGCCCCACCCAAGAGCCTGCACCCCCAGCTGGAGCCCTCACTCCCCAACACACACTCCACCCCCCCGCCCCATCCCAAAGCCCCATCCCACACCCTGAACTCCTCATTTCTGGCCCCACCTCGTAGCCCACACCCCCAACCAGAGTTCTCACTCCCTCCTGCATCCCAACCCCAATTTCATGAGCATTCATGGCCCACCATACAATTTCTATTCTCAGATGTGGCCCTCGAGCCACAGAGTTTGCCCACCTCTGGATTAAACCAAGTTTCATGAACATAGGACGCCTCAAGGAAACTTTACTCTGTATACAAATATTGAAGTTAACATTTTGCTTTTCAGTTTTAAAGCCATATGTGATTCTGGTACTTTAAGATCTACTTTTGTAAATTTTTCTCTGTATGGATCATGCTTTTTCATTCAAAGGTTAACTGGCCCCACACAGAGCGTAGACGCCGTAAGTGCTAGAGGGTTTGCTGTTTTCCTTGTCTATAAAAATCTCTTCCTTTGTGTAATGAAAACGCTAGTTCAATTAACATGAAACTGGAAACTTACTCTTGATTTTTGATAACGCACTTACCACTTCACTCTAAAGACCATGTCCTAAAGCCATCAGAACAAGGAAGCAAGCACAGGTCTTGTGCATGGTAACTCAGATCAATACACTCCAGGGTTAAACAATTCAGACTCACAGAATGAAGTTTAAACATTCTTTTTAGTAGAAATTAAATATACTTTACAGCATTAACACCACAAGTTGGACACAGAGGAAAATCTGTCAGGTAGTCTAGTACTTTTAAAGGAAGATGGCTTACCTAACTCAATACATGTTATTCCAAGAGACCAAACATCTACTTTGCCATCATACTGCCCTTCATCCATGGCTAAAATTACTTCTGGGGCCATCCTAAAACATAAAATTAAATTCTCATAAAATTCTACACAATCATTACAATACTCCATAAGCATTTCAATACTCCATAATTGGCCATGTTACAAATTGACTAATTTGAACTATTAAGATGGAAAGAAACATTGCACAGGATATCACGCATATGCCTGGGTCACTTCAGTCTGAATTTGGATCCCAACTTGGTGAACTCCAGAATGCAATACAAGTGGCAAAGCCTACACAATGCATTCTTGCCCTCTACCCAGCTCTTCACATTTATGAGCATTACAACCCTGCTCCATCCACATCTCCAATACTCTAGTTGGCTAACCAATACTGGTGATGCAACTACCACATGAACATAAAAAACAGCCACACTGAGTCAGACCAATGGTCCATCCAGCCCAGTATACTGATTTCTGACAGTAGTTGGTGCCACATGCGTCCAAGGGAGTAACAAAACAAGGCAACTTTGAGTGAAGCTGTATATACACCACAGATTAGATGTAGAAGATCAAACCATACAAGATGTCTGCAAAGATTTCTGTTCAATCAAACTGGCCTTTTCTATGAAAAACACCCTCTTTAGTCATTTGAGCAGCCAGATGCCATGAGAACGTTTGACGTTTCAAATCATGGTATTGGTTGAATAAAGCATGCACATATTTGCTTCAGGAGCATCACTATAGCTACTTACAGTCAGGGTAAATATAATAGCAAAACGTATACAATTTATGAAAAGTAAATAAAAGTATTATACACACATAGGAGAGCACTGAACTGTCCTTTCCTTAAAATCTCAACAGATCAAACTTTTGATAGCACTTAATGTTATATTTGCAATGTACATTTTGATTTCAACAGAAATGTACTGTCTCAAACATGGATTTTAGTAAGGCCCAAACAAATTAGACAGCCTACCAAAAAATGTTACTTCTTGAAGCCACAGGTGTGTAAAAAAAAAAAAAAAACAAACTTTCCTTACCAATATGGCGTCCCCACAAATGAATTGGCAGGAGATGCTATGGAAGCGGATCCGAAGTCAGCAAGCTTCACCTGGCCTGGCTCTGTCAGCAGGATGTTTCCTGCCTTGATATCTCTGGTTATGGAATACAAACATTACTATTACATCCATAAGACAGCCACAATGGAGTGTGCCATCATTCACAGGTTCAAATGATAGAACACACTGACCCCTGAACGAGAGTTTCAGTAATGAGGAGTCATAGTCTTTATAGTATGCCTGATCTTGGAATCTAGTTTAGTATCTTGAAAAATCAACTTTAGATTTCAGTGACTTCTAACAGCACCAAGAATTATTTAAATGCCATGACTGCAATCCATCCATCAATCATAAGAGATGGCTAGCTCCCCTTTTTAGACATTCTACAAAAAAATTTAATAATTCCAAAAACTAACTCATTTTATTCCCACCAAAATGTGACAGGAATCTTGTAAAAAATTATTTAGACTGTTTGACTTCCTTTATTGCCATTTTCCCCTGTGTGTGTATTACATAAAGCTAGTTTTTAAGAGGGTTATTACTTTTCTTTATGGGAAAAAATACCAAGCAACTTTCACACCGAAGCTGCCAAAAAGCTATTGAGCTAAACTATGTGCATAGTCAGCCTTGGTGTTCTGTGCTTCAAGGGATGAGCATCACCACTGAATTCTACCATATCAAATGGGAAAAGCACAGCAAATTCAAGTCACTACTATAGTAAGCCAGATATAAAAGATAAGGGGATTTTCCTGGCATTTTAGAATTATTGTGAATTACTAATTCTAGAAATATGGACACTGCAAAAAAAAAAAAAAAAATCTCTACTTACAAATCTTAAATGTCATTCCCATCATTGGGGTGATCAGGCTGCAAACAACAAGATAAATTACCTGAAAGTGTGTGACACAGTAACTCTGTAAGCACTTACCTATGGATCATATTGTGAGAATGCAAGTATGCTAGTCCCTGGAGAGCACCATGGGTAATTGCTGCTATTTCCACCTCTTGCAATGGCTTTTTATGAACTTAAGGAAAGAGTACGTTTGAAATTCATTATTAAAGAAAACAATGCAGTTTACAATGTTCAGCGAATACTTTCAAAAATGTAAACACAGACCTAGAAAACTATAAGTTCTAGTTTTAAGAGGCCTATGTCCTGCATGAGAAGCACATACCCAGTTTCGTAGATGGAAATATATTATATAATCTGTAATCAGATGTAATCCTCTACTATAACACTGCAGCTACTCATTCTATCAAAAAAAGGGCACACTGCTAAATTCACATCTAAATTCTTGTCAGCTTTTCGACCATTTTACCAATGGTATTTGAGATGAACATTTAATTTAACATTAATGAACCTCAACAAAAAAAATTACAACAAATCTTTTCTCCCAGAATTCTTCCAGAGGCCAAATGAACTATTCTGTAGCTCATCTCAAACAGTTTGACAGGAAGTGAAGGTAACTAACAAAATGCTTCATTTAGCAAACCCTTGCTACTGGGTGTAGTGACACTATAGTCAGTGGTACTTGTGGCACCTTAGAGACTAACAAATTTATTAGAGCATAAGCTTTCGTGGACTACAGCCCACTTCTTCGGATGCTTATGCTCTAATAAATTTGTTAGTCTCTAAGGTGCCACAAGTACTCCTGTTCTTCTTTTTGCGGATACAGACTAACACGGCTGTTACTCTGAATATAGTCAGTGGGACTACCCCTGGCACTAAGCATTATGCCTGACAGCCAGGGTTTGCAGAATTAAGCTCTAAAGCTGCATAAAAGGAGAATCTCAAGTTCAAGGAATACAAACAGATGGTTGAAGACTTATTTAAAGATAGTAAGAGAAGACAAATTGTTTGCCTAGGAAAGCTATACACTACATAAGAATACCGCAGATATGTAAAATTTTGGGCTATTGCAATTTTTCATTCCCCACCCCCCAAAATAATTAAATAATTGAACACTGTAGAACAACCCTGATCCATAATCTGTTTGATTGAAACTGAGAAATTTATAATCCAAGAAATCTTTGAGACATACCTTCTAGTAAGTCTGATGCCGATCCTAAACAATATTCCATAACAAGCTGTGTGGGCAGAAATCAAAATAATGTATTACAGAATACCTAGAGATAAATACATGGTGACTAGTTTCATCGGCTTGTGAATAGTTAGTGATCCAGCATTCATTCACCTACTATGAATCTTACAACAGGAATTTGCCTTGTGTTCTGGCTGAAACTACCATCATCTCTCAGACCTTCAGAAAAATAAGCCTAGGCCCAAGATAATTTAGGTATTGGAAAAACAGATTTTACAAAACAATCCCAACAGCTGTGTTTCCATATTTTTGTTTAAATTCCAGTGAATTTAAATTCCCCTCAAACTTAGTTATACTATACATCTTTGATAAGGAAAAGAGAAGAAAAGGGAATTACATACTGTATATAAGGCAAGGGTCGTGTTCAGTGATGTATCCTTAGAACATAAAAGCAGTAGTAGAATGGTGTGAGGTTTACACTAGAAACTTTTGCCAGTTTAGCAATGTTGAATAGGGGTGTGATTAAAGACCTTCTATGCCAGCAAAAGCTCTAGTGTAGATCAGTTATATCAGTATAAAAGTGCTTCTGCTGGTATAGAGTATTTTTCTCAGGACACTGGTATAAGCTCTTCCAGCAAAAGCTCTGTCAGTATAAACTGCATCTACACTAGGTGGATTTGCTGATATAGCATCTTAGCTACACCCGCAAACCTTTGCTGGTGTAGACTAGGCCTAACTAGAGCTTCCAAATATGATGATACAATAATCTAATATTATTCCTAACATAGGGCCCTATTCTACCACCCTTACTGATGTTGAGCAGTACCTTACTATAGGAACAATTCCCATTGAAATGAACAGAATTGCTCTTTTAGTAAAGAATCACACAGAGTAAAGTGGGCAGAATAGTGCCCACAGCAAATTATATACAAAAGAGATAAATAGAGTACATAATTACTTACCAGGAATGCTCAAATTATATTCAATAACTTTATCATATTATTTACGGCTAACCATTTATTTGTATTTAGATTAATTTTGTTATAATCAGATTTCTCAAAAACTTAAAAAAAATATTGTATAGGTCTTATAGTACTACGGATATTGATTTATGAATAGTATTTACACATTAATATAATCTAATACACAATTGTTTTGTGATATTGAACTATTGCAATTTTATCAATGAACTGTGTGATGTGCAACTTCTTCCTGTATGTAGATAAATATATATATGCAATGAGCAATTCAAATGAAGAAAGGCTTTTTGACTGTATATGCACATAATGTTTGCAACCCGAACACTGCAGCACTAGTCTAGCGCAGTGGTCCCTAAACATTTTTGTCCGTTTCCCCCCCACCCCCCCGGTCTGTGCCCCCCCCCCCCCCCCCCCGAGCCATGGTTGGGAGCAGGGTCAAGGTGAGAGCCAGGGGCCACGGCCAGGAGCAGAGCTGTGGCTGAGGTTGGGGCTAGACCTGAAGCTGGGGCCAGAGTGGAGCTGGGAGCAGAGCAGGACTGGGTAGCGCTCCCTCTCCACCCCCCCCTCCCCATGAGGGCTTGTCTGGGGCCTCACTGCACTCCTAGGGGGGGTGCCCCACGGTTGGGAGACTACTGGTATTGTGCATAAGAGCCAGAAAGTGAAATTGATTATTCAGCTTTATGTCATCCAAAGGGTGTAAAAATGAAAAGGCAAAATAAATAAAATGGGTAAAAGTAAATTAGACTGTCCAAATGGGGAGAATTTTAAAAAAATCTGTGATAAAACAAGTGATTTTAAAAATACAATTTTATAATCTGACTATCCATTTAAAAGAATGAACCAGTTATATATGGAACACAGTCAAAATGTAAAACACTGAACCACAGTTAATAGCTCACTGGGACATCAGATATACTGTTAGACAGTAAATAAAATTGCCATATTTTTTTCCAATGCAGTGAAAATTAATGAAATGCATTCTTCCTCTCCTCCAAGCAAGAATCAAATGGCCAAGTACTTGTTTTTTATTTAACAACCCAGCAATGAAATGAGTTCTGGGCACTAATATCAATACACCCCTTCAGGAAGGGAGGAGAAAGTTTTCAGGGTCTCTGGACTTGCCTTACATGGCTCACAGAATCCACTGAGCCTGGTTGCATATTTCTAAGCATCTTGGGAGTTGCACCTTTTCCTTATCAGTCTCTGTAGGAGACAGAGATTTCAGGTGCCTTCCCCTTCAGCCCGCTGGAGACAAGTGTTTACTTAAATTTGCCCTCAACCAAAACAAGAGAAGTGCAGAGTGGAGAGCAGCTTACCCATGCTGTATGCTCACGCAAATAGCAGCCTTTGTATTCTATACTGTTAGGATGTTTTATTCTTTGTAGGAACTTGACTTCCTTAATAATATCCTGCCATTTCTGTGGAAAAGAAAAAGAATAGGAAGAAACTTTACAAAATTGTTACTTAAAAGAAGGGGGCGGGGGAAAGAAAAAGCAACCTAACCAAGACAAAACGGGGGATAGGGGCGGGGGAAGACCTGCATCCTCCTCAAAATATTTGAAGTTTGGAATTCAAAAAAAGTTATATTAATACCATGGCTCATACTGCTCAACTTTGCAACAAGACAGTATCACATTTTACAATTTTATTTATTAGAGAATAAAAATTTAAAGGAATTAGATTTTATGGCAAAGATCTCTCAATTAATGTAATATTTTATACACACGAATGCGCAGAACACAACACCACAACATTTGATATCTGAGCTCTCCTGCAGAGTCTACACTTCATATTCCAAAAATGAAGTTTTCCCTTCTTAGAGAACACAGTTTTCCCAGCCAGTCGAACACACACAACAGGCTGAAGGAGGTCAGGACTGCTGCCATCACCTTCTGTCACTGCCAGCTGCCTTAAAGCTAGTCGGGGAGGTGTAAAGACCAACCCTGTTAGTAAGTACATTACTTCAGGTCAACCTTAATTTGCCACTCACCAACTGTTTGACTATGTTCTTGATATCATTTCTCCTTTATCACTTTCAATCTTTACATATAGCAGTTTAAATTACCTTACTTACTGATAAGTGAATAGTTTTCAACAAGCAAAAAAAACCCCAATGTAAAACAGAGTTATGTTCTATGACAATATATTCTTAAAGGGACGCTGCCAATGTAAAGATTACTTTCAGTCTTCAAATTGTCTATCTGATGTTGTTAAAAGTAACACCTCACATTACTGTATGTAGCGTTGTTGTAGCTGTGTTGGTCCCAAGATATGAGAGAGATAAGGTGGGTAAGATTTCCTTTTATTTGACCAACTTCTACTGGCGAGAGAAGCAGCTTTCAAGCTTCTTCTTGGAAGAGCTCTGTGTAAGGTTGAAAGTTTCTCTCTCTCTCACCCACTGAAGCTGGGCCAATAAAAGATATTACTTCCTCACCCACCTTGCACCTCACATCACTGTAACTTTAGGACTGGGGAAAAAAATCTCAGTTTCCCCCCCACACTTTCTGCATTTGACAGCACTTTGTGCATAGTCAGTTTCACTGTTTCCCCTGGAGAGTCGTCAGCCAGCCCCCTTTTGTTTGCCCTGCACATGTGGTTTCGGGGGAGAAAAGTATTAACAAATTAGGAAAATGTGACTGAAAAATAAAACTGGGCAAGGACACAGAGGGATGATTTTAGCACCTGAAGATACTTAACTCGTTTTTTTAACTGACTAGATTTTAAGGTCATAGTGTCCCTTTAACTTTAACACAAATAAATTATAAAAAAATAACAGCTCTGATGTTAGTCAGAAGCAGAAAAATCTCCCTCATATTAAAATCAGACGGTATTTCCCTGATTTCTTGGGTCTTATCAGCCCTCAGGTTCAATACCTTTTCTAGGACCCATGCAAGACAGAATTGTATAAACAAGGCCTACAAAACAAATACAGTTTAACAAAATACAGCAATGCAAAATCCAAAAAGAGTCCTTCAGAAAGAGACCTTCAAAACATGAATGGAGAGAATACCTAAGACCAGAAAAATACATTTTTCAAGCCTTCTATTTACACAATGACTTTGTGCTTTTACACCTCATGTCAACAGTTCCATCTTATCACCTATGCACAGAGTTGTCCAACTGTCACCCTATATTCATGTAAAGTTCAAATTGAAAAGAAGAACCATCATATTTAATTTAGAAAGTAAAGGTGACCGACAAAGGGGGAGGAAAAAAGGACTCCTTCTCTTTTTTGTTCTGACATAATGGATTAAAGGTAGTTTGAAAGTTTTGTCAAAAAAATGTGTGTGCTTGCTTTTCACATCAAAAATTCAGATTTTGTCTACTCTGAAAACCTTATGATGAAGGGGGAACTGATCAAACATCAACAAGCGTGGTCAAATACTACAGAAATGAGGGCCATAAAAGATAGACATAGAAACAGGGAGACTAAAGGAGACTGAATCCTGAACAACTGAAAGGGGAGTGAGATAGAATCTACCTAATCAGAATCCAGGATTGTTACTGTGTGTGTCACTCTGGAGCCTGTTGAGTCAGCTACAAGCATGGCTGAGAGCTCTTTTTGCTCAGCATATCACCAGGTTCAATCATCAGTGGATTCAGCAGTCTGTTACCATCCAATTAAGTTCTCAGCCATTTTGAATTAACCAGTTATACCCATGCAATGTACAGCCACATTACAGCAAGTCTCTACGCCATTGGTGTCCCTTTGTTTATTTTCAAGGAACGTACAAAGTCCAATCTCTCTGAATGCAGAAGCTCAACCAGGAATGATAGGAGCAATTTCTTAGCTTACAGCCCCCAAGCCTCTCAGGCAGGGGCGGCTCCAGGCACCAGCGCACCAAGCGCGTGCCTGGGGCGGGAAGCCGCAGGGGGCGGCCTGCCGGTCACCATGAGGGCGGCAGTCAGGAGGTCCGCCGGTCCCGCAGGCATGCCGCCGAAGGCTGCCTCACTGCCGTGCGTGGGGCGGCAAAATACACAGAGCCGCCCCTGCTCTCAGGAAACACATGTTCCAAAAGCTGGCTTTAGCTTGTCCCAGGGTCACGCTGTACTTACAGGCTCCTGCATGGCTTTCTTGCCTCTCTCTCAGTTGTCTATTCTCACACATGCATACCCCTACCCAAGCCAATACTGAACCAACAGCTCCCGAGCATGCGAACCCTCGCCCCCATTTGTCTGAGGTAGGGGTTTACACTTAGTTATGAGGACGAGTTCACATTTTATCTCAATGGGATTTTAACTCAACCCAGAACAAGCTCACAACATCATGCCAAGAATACTAGACCGTTGTGATCTCAGAGGTAACAACCAATCACCACCCTTATTCTACAGGTAAGTTATATGCAACAATTTCATTGGTTGTATGAGAGCAATCGCACAGATGGTGGATTACTTGGCCCAAATGCTACACCTGTGTGACAGCAGGCACAATAAACTCCCTCAATACACACAGCACCTCACAGCAGCATATACCTGCACAATCCCCCTGTACAGAAATCAGCGCAATCAGCACACACAAAACACCCAAATGTCACTCTGAAACCTAGAGTGTCTGTCGAATCAGCAAGAAGCAATGGAAACAGCTACAAGCCAGGCTGAGAGCTGTTTTTGTTTAGAATATCATCAGGTTCAATCATCACTGGGATTTATGGTGTGTTAATGTCCAATTGTTAAGTTCTCAGCCATTCTGGCTTTTTTTATACACAGGACTTTATGAATTACATCCATGCAACAGTCCTTCCGCTACTGGTTTTTAATCAGATTAATTACAACTTGTTTTGTTAGCATTTGTAAAGACTTGCTTACACATTCCCGCTTAACACACTCTTCAGAGAGGGATGTATTTAATGATTCAACCACCCTGTCCCTTCAGCTAAGGAGCGAGGGCTTTAATAGACATTTGGGACCCCTGAGAAGTCCTCTGCTATAATTAAAGAAGGCCAGAGTTAACATTACTGATAAATCTAAGGTATAAAAGCAGCATCCCATCCTGCCTCACCCCAAGCACTGGCTCCACAGCTCCCACTGGCTAGGAACCACAGCCAATGGGAGCTGCGGGGGCGGCACCTGCGGGCGGAGGCAGCGCGCAGAGCCACCTGGCCGTGCCTCTGCCTAGGAGCAGCTGGGACACATCGCTGCTTGTGGGGAGCCACCTGAGGTGAGCGCTCCTTGGATCCAGCACCCCGAAACCTCTCCCACGCCCCAACCCCCTCCCGCACACAAACTCCATCCCAGAGCCCACACCCCGCATCCCCTCCCACATGCTGAACCCCTCGTGGCCGTTCCTCCGCCTAAGAGCAGCAGGGACATGTTGCCGCTTCCGGGGAGCCACTCGGAGCCAGGTAAGCAACCTGCCAACCCTGTGCCAACTGGACTATAAACCAGACTTTCTATGACTTTCTATGAAGATGAGAAATGTCGGTGTACCAGTTGATACAAGACTGGATAACAGAGTTTTTACTGTACATCAACTAATATTCAGCTGGTCAGTTCTCTGCTTCCAGAGGCAACAAAAACAGGGTCAATCCAGGCAGGTTATTGACTAACCAAGTGTCTGGCTACACATGGAAGTTTTACCAGTTATACTTGTAGAGTTATATCATTAGAAACCCCATATGGACACACTTATTGCAATATAAGATTGGCTTTTTTGGTTTAGCTTAAACCTCTTCTCAAGTAACATAAGCTACATTTAAAAAACAAAATGAAGCACACATAAGAATGTCCACATGGAAAGTTATACTGGTATAACTATATTGGTTTAAATTCACACTTTAGGTTATACCAGTATCACCTTCCCACACAGACAAACCCTAGTAACAAATCAAGAGCACAGCACTACATACTTCAAAGGCCCCTCCATTTAGTTTTGGAACAAGGCATGCCCCTGTTTTAGATGGTCTCTGCCAGAGCCAATGAGAAAATCCTATTAAAAACAAAGGAATGCATAACTGATACTGTAGTGCCTTGAAGAGATTTGCAGTATATAGGCTAGTTTACAATCTGAGCAAACCTTCTTTCAAATTATTTTTTTAAAAAGCAAAATAGAAAATGTTTTAACTGACTTTTTTCTTCAAAATAAAGATACACATCCATTGAAGACAATCAGAACCTATTTCTGAAGCATGAACAGTTCACTTCATTCATGTGAACAGAATATTTATAGTTCATTGTAATTAAAAACAGTAGGACGAGAAGTAGGTACAAATTATACTTTCATCAGTACACAGTTAAACAAGTTAGTGCAGTATCAGAATAAAAATAAGAAACATAGGAAGTTTAGCTATGAAACTCGGATTTGAGGCTGGTTAGGAGAGACAGGTATCAGAAACGGCCAAAGAATTAAATGAATTTCAATTCTTCAAAGTACAGGTGGGCAAGTCTAGGTCTGTGTTCGTGGAAACCAAAAGGTTAGGCGCTGTCAGGTCAGGTCAGGTCAGGTCAGGTAATCTATCCCTTTGCCAGTGCAGGACTGCTTACAACACAGGAGAACATAGCATAGGGAAAAATCTTCTTCTGACCATGCTGGGCAACAGCACCTGTACCAGTTCTACGAGACTATTCTATAACCTACTAGATTTCACTATCAGGAAGCATTCCAACCAAGCTATTCAACTCCAAGCCCTGGCTTTTCAAGCTTCCAAATTGGAGCTTCAAAATCACAAAGTACAAGCTAATGATCTCTGCTAGAGTGTTCTAGAAAAAGAAAAAAAAAATCTGGGGACTGCCATTAAAATATTTAATGTTTAACCTTATTGATGGCTCTTAAAAGTCTACCTTACCCACAGTCTGGAGAATCTCCCCACAATTATCATATTTCCTATTATTTTCTCTCTTTCTCTTTCATTCTTTCTTTCAAGATCCTCAAAATGATATTGTTCAGCAGAGTCCATTTAGGAAAAGGATAAATTCTTGCTTGATCTGCTATTATTACATTTTACAGGCAGGCATCCTTCTGAGTCCATGTCTCTATTGTATTAATTGCTATCATTCCTAGCAAGCCTTTATCTAGCAAGCAACAGGGTGTTTTTAAAAAAAATGGAAATCAGAATAGAACATTTAAGGCTAAAAAGGCAACTCAGCTTCCTATTAAGTCTGAATGCTGTCGATCTTGATACGAGCTATTTTTTATTTTACCATTTTGCTTACATATTATGCAGTTCCATAAAACATGGCTCTTCCTGACTGGGTGAAATAAATGCTGCATAACATGCCAGGAACGGACTAGTCAGAAGCATGTTGAAAATGCTCAAAGAAACTTATTCTGTTTACACAATGCCCCGATTCATCTTAACTATTATATAAAGATTCTCCCTCGGGACAGCCTGGATTAATTCAAGTCAGTTAATATCACAGCAATCTGGGTTTAATATACAAGATAGTCCACATACCTCATTGGATTGCTTCCCACTATATGACATTTTCTTGATGGCCACCACTTCATTGGTGCGCACATCACGTGCCTGTAACATTAAAACATGAAGCATCAATATCTCATATCAGAAAGAAAATACCCAGTAAAGAAAATAAAACAAACACAGAATGATTTCTCATTGGAATAGAAGTAGTGAAAAGGCGTTAATCATTTAATAGTTAGCCTGGATATAGAAAGTTAAAATAATACATTCCCCTGGGGTGATGAATGTTGGATATATTCAGAAACTGAATTAAAAAAAAAAATCACACTCCTATTTGTGGGACGTGATTCTCAACTCATGCCATCTATTGTCAGCATCCATCAGCTCTCTGTAAGTTGCTTCTACACTAAAGAGTATCTCTGTAAATGTGTTTTTTCTGATTTTAAGAAGCAGAATAGATCTTCTCTAAACCAACCTCTGCCCTTCCCCACGGCCCTGCCATAAGTAATCTGAACAAGTGAAATCAAGGCCCACTCTCCCATTCCACTCCAAACAGAAGGGAACATATCCTGCAATATCATAGATTCATAGATTATAGGACTGGAAGGGACCTCGAGAGGTCATCGAGTCCAGTCCCCTGCCCGCATGGCAGGACCAAATACTGCCTAGACCATCCCTAATAGACATTTATCTAACCTACTCTTAAATATCTCCAGAGACGGAGATTCCACAACCTCCCTAGGCAATTTGTTCCAGTGTTTAACCACCCTGACAGTTAGGAACTTTTTCCTAATGTCCAATCTAGACCTCCCTTGCTGCAGTTTAAACCCATTGTTTCTGGTTCTATCCTTAGAGGCTAAGGTGAACAAGTTCTCTCCCTCCTCCTTATGACACCCTTTTATATACCTGAAAAAGTAGGTAGTAGGTGGCCTGCTATCATATGGCCAAAATTACTCAGCTGTTTCTGACATCAGCTGCAAACACTGGACACCACCTTTCTGATGCTGCCGGGAGAGGATAAATGTTGAGTGTGATACAAAGTAGATCACATAAATGAAGGTGTTTGCCTTAAAGAGACATACGTTTATTTTCAAATTCTGATTCTTGAATTTCTTGCCCAGCATTATTTACAACTTATAAAATCATAGAAATGTAGGCCTGGAGGGAACTTCAAGAGGCTATGTAGTCCAGCCCCCCATGCTGAGGAAGGCCCAAGTAAACCTAGACCATCCTTGACAGGTTTGCCCAACCTGTTCTTAAAAACCTCCAATGATGGGGATTCCACAACTTCTCTTGGAAGCCAATTCTAGAATTTAACAATCCTTATAGTTAAGTGTTTCCTGATATCTAACTTGAATCTCCCTTGCTGCAGATTAAGCCCATTGAGCCTTGTCCTATCTTCAGTGGATGTGGAGAACAAATTGATCACAATCCTTTTTAAAATAGCCCTTAACACATTTGAAGACTTATCAGGTCCTCCCTCATCATCTTTTCTCAAGACTAAACAATCCCCAGGTTTTTTTAAACTTTCCTCAAAGGTACGGGTTTCTAAACCTTTTATTATTTTTGATGCTCTCCTCTGGAATCTCTCCAATTTGTCCACATCTTTCCTAAAGTGTGGCATCCACAACTGGTTAAAGTACTCCAGCTGAGGCATCACCAGTGCTGAGTAGAGCAGGACAATTACTTCCTGTGTATTGTTAATACACCCCAAAATGATATTAGCCTTTTTCACAATTGCATCACATTCTTGACTCATTCAATTTTGTGATCCACTATAACTCCCAGATCCTTTTCAGCAGTACTACTGTCTAGCCAGCAATTCCCCATTTAGTTTTTGTGTGTTTGATTTTTCCTTCCTAAGCTTCATACTTTGCTCTTATCTTTAATGAATTTCACCTTGTTGATTACAGGCCAAAACTCCAATTTGTCCAGGTCTTTTTGAATTCTAATCTTTTTCTCCAAAGTGCTAGCAAATCCTTCTCATCTTGGTGTCATCTTCATATATCATAAGCATGCTCTCCACTCCATTATCCAAATTATTAATGAAAATGGTGAAAAGCACCAGACCCAAGACAAACCCATGCAGGACCTCACTAAATACATCCTCTCAGTCTGACAGCAAACCGTTGAAATAATTCATCTTTGTAATCTTCTTTTTAAACCAGTTTGGCACCCCCTCTTATAGTAATTTCATCTAGATGACATTTTCCTAGCTTGTTTATAAGAATGTCATGTGGAACTATGTCAAAATCCTTACTATACAATCAACATACATCACATCTACATCTCCCCCACTCACTATCCACTAGGTCGGTAAACCTGCCAAAGAAGGAAATTATGTTGGTTTGGCATGATTTGTTTTTGACAAATCCATGTTGGCTATTACTTTTAATTCTATTATCTTCAAGGGGAAGATGGATAGCTCAGTGGTTTGAGCATTGGCCTGCTAAACCCAGGGTTGTGAGTTCAATCCTTGAGGGGGCCACTCAGGGATCTGGGGCAAAAATCAGTACTTGGTCCTGCTAGTGAAGGCAGGGGGCTGGACTTGATGACCTTTCAAGGTCCCTTCCAGCACTATGAGATAGGTATATCTCCATATATATTATATTAGGTGATTACAAATTGATTAATAATTTGTTCCAATATCTTTCCAGATATTAAGTTAGGTTGATTGTCTATGATTCCCCTGTCCTCTTTGTTCCCCTTTTAAAGAGAGATGCTATGTATGCCCTCTCCTCCTCTGGGACTTCAGCAGTCCTCCATGAGTTCTCAAAGAAAATTGCTAACAGTGCTGAGATTGCTTCAACTAATCTCTTAAGTACCCCTAGAATGAGTATAGCACAATAAATGTTAATGGCTCTTAATGCTACAAACTGATTTTCTGCTCTCAGACAATTTACAATCTAAATTAAGACAAGATGACAATATAGGGAGTGGACAATATGATAATGCTGTCAGTGGGAACCCAATGTATGTGTTCTGAAGTAAAGCTGTTGTTTTAATTTTTATTTTCATTACATTTTAGCAGAGGCCCTGAAACACTCAAGGAACAGCGCACACAGCCTCAAAGCAAAAAGGAGAGCATCGTGTTGTTTAGAAAAACAAAATCCCATCCAATCCTCTGCTGAAAGTTCCATACATGGCTAAGGAGGTGGGGAACGCCTCAGGGCCTATCTCCCATGTGTGTTTGACTTGACCAAAGCCAAAATAAAATTAAATAAAATGGAGTATGTCATGAATTTCAATGACGCTACTACTAAAATACTAACTCTACTAGTAATTTCAATGCAGCCTTACAATGAAGGATCTCCAATAATGTAGGAGGTGAAAGTATGAAGAAAGCTAAATTACCCTACCTGCTGCAATCTCAAACTACAGTTAATAAAAGAATACTCAAATTAAATTTCAGGTTGCAAAATTAGCAAATCTGACCTTATCACTCAGTGTTGCATTCTATCAAACACAGGCTGCCAGAACTTTCATTACATTCAGGACTCCAGAGTTTGTAAAGGGGTTTCTCAGACATATTCTGATACTTTGACATTCATTGTTGACAGTGAATTCTGAAACCCTCTTATCTCAATGATGAACTTCTGACTAGCTTTAACCATTTTCTTTTTGTAACTGAGGATGCTGCATTTCAGTGACGAGTCTACACTACAATCCGTTTATTTAAGGTAACTATTAAAAATGCAAAAAATATTTTTTTTACCAGTAAAATTTAAACATTGTAACTCCTAGATCTTCTCTAGGCAGAGGAAATTGTTCATAGACCCAACTGTTTCCTCTGCCACAACCATGCCCATTAGTATTAGCTAGGGCTGTAATTTATTAAGCCCAAAGCAGATCTTAAGTGAGGAATGCTTGCCAATCCAAAATACAGCAACAACATGCCCTGTGTTTCTGCTGAAATAAAAGGCAGAAATAAGAAATAAGATTTAAAGAGCTGTTGTCACCTCATGAAAAAACTGTGAAAAAATATTCAATTGAGAAATAATTCTGCTCATGAAATTTTCTCTATTTATCTTCCTGAGATTTTTATCTACAGGGCTACTGAATTACTGGAGGTGTGGATTTTAACAGGGCAACATTAATACACATTGTTTCAGAGGGCTCTTGTATCCCCTATTTGGATTCATTATTTGAAAGGATGAACTACAGGTACCAACACTGACAGGGATGAACCTGCTTTGCTATTAGCATACCTGATCTTTTGAATAAGCGGGGATAGGTGGCTCTCCAAGAGTGCCCTGGAAGCCAAACATCTAGCACTGATCTACTAGAAGACCACCACCACTTTGGCCAGGAAAAAAACCCAGAACCCTCTGGATCTCCATCCTTCCAAAGAAAATTCCCTTTGCTCATCACAATAAAATGAACATCTGCAACAGTCTTTGGCAGCCCAATTATCAATAACAAACATCAGCCATGGCTGCTTCCTGTGCACCTGATGCAGGCACTGAAGATATAATTCTGCCCCTACTGAAGTCAATAGTGAAACTCCTATGGACTTCCACAGGGTCAGGATTTCACCCTTAATCTACAAAATCTCTGGCATTGGGACCTTGGAATATAACAATAAATTTATATTGTGGTTCCATCAAAGGAGCCCAATGCACTAGATAAATATCAACTTAGTCTTGCAACAGACTTGAGATGGACAGAAGTATCCTCATTTACAAAGGGGGTCGGGAGCTGACTTGCCCAAGATCACAGAATCAGCACCACAGCAAGGAAGGGAACCCAGGGCTACAATCTCCCAGCCCTTCACCTTCACCACAAGCCCAGACTCCATCCCAAGGAAGTAAAATTCAAATACGTTTTGTTTTTTAAACTTGCTTCAGTTTTATACTTTACACTCTTGAATACATCCTGCTACACTCATCTGACAATATTCTTATTTGTTTCCGTACCAGCTGCAATTCTGTTGTTGTGTTACTATCTTTCTGTTTGTCCATATTCCTATACTGCTTGGATAATTACTACCCTTAAACCTTCAATAAACAATTAAGAAAATAATTATTAACAACATTGCACAGGTTTTATGTGGCAAGGGATACTGGAGGGTTAACAGAGAAATACCACCCTGGTTAAAATACCACCCTGAACCTACCATAAAAATACTTCCCTTGCCCTACAAACTCCAAAAAACATCTATAATATTTGGATTATTTGGACGATTGGCCCAACAGATGACAAATATTCAAGGTAGAACAGTTAGACTGGGAGAAAAGAAAATCCTGGGAATATTTGTTGAATAGAACAATCACCTAGCACACTTATCATAAAGGATTTGAGGTTTATTTGGGCGAGGGAGGAGGGAATCACTGAAATAATCAAATCGGTTAACAGCTATAATAAAAAAGGGCAAACAAGATACCAGATTATAGCAGCAGAAGGAACGAAGATATAACAAAAGAGTCAGTATACCCACCTCCTTGCCCTCTCTGGAGTACTCTACATAGCATTGGTTACTGTATAAAAGAAAGGCTATTCTTGCACTGAAAAGGATGAAGAATTAAGGCAGCAAAGACGATACTAAAAACAAAAATTTAATAGGTAGCCTTGTGATTACTGGGGTGATAATACCCTTAGGTGAGCCAACAGAGTTCCTGAAAATAATGAAAGGAATTGTAGTCAAACTTTATACAATGTTCTGAAACTTGGAGAGCAGGATAGAAAGTAGACCTATAGTATAAGTTATTACAGAAGATGATCAAAAGAGTATGAGTTTGAGTGAAATCTAGACCCGGTTTTGGACATGTGAGTGAAGGGATGGAGTAAGAGGTATAATAAAGAAAAGGAAAACAGAATTCAAATACAATTTAAAGGGCAAGATTTTGGGGGTGTATGGCTTTTTTCAGTTCCTAAACAGTTCCTAGATATGTTTTATTAACAACATCCCCGGCCAAGCTATACACAACGAAAATAGATGGGGGGGAAAAAAGTTTTTTTTACTAAAAAACAACCAACCCTCCCCAAAATTAACACCCACCTCAAACACACAAATATTATTGATCGTAAGTTAGCATCAGCAGTCAATAACTGCCAGAATCTGAATATGAAAAAAAAAAGAGAGCCATGAAGGGTGACGAGCCAGAGAGTTAAAGGCACCCAGTTTCTTTGAAGTGTCTTCCCTAGCCTGGAAAAATCCATGACATCCAAAACAAGGGCTGCATTGGTGTTATGATGCCACCCAACGTATTAGGTGATCATACAACCCAGGGCTTGTTTGAGATTTCAGGCATGTATGCACATGCATATTGTGTTCAGTCCTCAAGGGAACGGAAGGTATCAAAGTCTCCAAGAATGGAGTAGCTAGACCAATGATACAAGATATATGCGTGTGACACAAAAAGCATAACAAAGCTGATACGTTAAGTACAGCAGCTTTGGGAATGCTCCTTTGAAGTTTTAACTACATTTAACTTAACTAGAGAACACTTTAATAGTGTGTTCTCCAAGAATTGAATATTGCTGATGGAATACAAGATAATTTTTACTTTAGTAAGGAATTACTGGTTTTGCAAGAAAATCAGAAATGAGACATTCACGCCCTCCCAATCTAACTTCATATACATAATCTTTACCTTAATAAATTCCTCCCCACCCACCAGGTTCATCTCATCTTTTTGGGTAGAGCTTTATGTAATATAATGTCTATCTATAAAATAGCTTCAGATATAAAATTTCTTACAAGAAATTTTCAAGAGCAAAAAAGATACTGTAATCACATGTCTAGTTTGTGTGTTGAAGCTTAAAATGCAAAATGACAATATATAGTAACATACCACACATCTTCTACAGGGCACACTCCTTTATTAACAAAAGACACATGATACACAAACATTTGAGCAGCATCATGCAAAGTTTACCTTTTGTCCTTTAGGAAGACTGCTTAATCTCCTACCTGCAATGCATCGGAAGCACAATCTGAACACAGTAAGGTAGAAATCCCTCTTTGTTAATGAACTTTCTGACAATAATGTTTAGTCAGAGAGCATGTAGAGAAGAGAAGGGTTGAAAAGCTTGGGGGGGTGGGTTCTCCACCATTTAAATTCATGGCAGCACTTGTCATGTTGCTTGAAGGGTGTCCTGGTAAAGGGCATTCAACCCTTAAATGATTTTTAACTTGAAAAGAAACATGGAGTTCACAGAGATACTGATGTGATGAATGCTCCTC
This sequence comes from Malaclemys terrapin pileata, assembly GCF_027887155.1. Taxonomy (NCBI): domain Eukaryota; kingdom Metazoa; phylum Chordata; order Testudines; family Emydidae; genus Malaclemys; species Malaclemys terrapin. Next base: position 2,380,348 of record NC_071522.1, on the reverse strand, counting down.
TTTTCTCACTGTTTGAGAGCATCCCTAGCACATAGCATGCAGGTGACCTCTAACCATGTGCTCGTTTTGGTTAACTATCTCCTATGACACTTATGTGCCATAATAATATGTAGCAAGATTGGAAACATTTAAAAATTGTATCAAAAAGTGAGCGAAGGGGAGAAGTGAGTCGATATGAAATCTATTTCCAGTTTTCTATGCAGTGAATTTAATTATATTAAGTAATGTTCACCTGTGGCATTCACTTCATTATAAAACATTTGCTCACACCGATCTGTTCCCAGACAGTGGCTGCTCATAATTTTAAGCAAGGAACAAAATTAAGAAGCTTTTCCTAATTAGTTCATCTGTGCTGCATTAAATTTGTGCTGGAAGGTTCCCAACATAGTCTGCTGCAATTATTAACAATGAATAGGAAACTCATAAAATACTGACACAAATAGCTCTCTGTAAGAAAACTGACAGGTCTGGACACACCTATTATAAATGAGAAAAGGCTTGCACCAGAAAATGGCTTTTGAATGAAGGTCTCACGCTATGCACTTTGGTTAACAGACAGTAAGTTGCAAATGAAGTAGCTGTCAGAGGCTAAGAGAGATTCCATGTCTCAGCTGTGCTATGTAAGCAGAGAGCAGGCAGGGAAAATCCTGTTCTCCAAAAGTTCAGGTCAAGTAGAAATGCTATATGGACAAGTATTGGGATTCCTGTCTGTTGGACCAGGACAGCATGGGACACTGGGGCAGACCGAGTGACACAGTGAGAGAGAAAATGGCTGTGGAGGGGCTGAGTGGTGGATGGAGAAAGAAAACTGAGTTGCTCTCAGGGGCAGGGGGTGAGAAGGAACTGTATGGCGCAACAGAACTGCACTGCCAGTCAGAAGGGAGGGGCTGAAATGAAGAGGAGCTGAGCAGAACAATAGAACCTGAGCTGCCAATCATGAAGAGTGGCAGAAATATGGGCCTTGATGATGTTAGCCAGGTGAGACCAAGAAAAGGTGCACTACTGAGCATGCCCAAGACTGAGCCTCGGGTGAACATGTTCCCTGTTAGTGCTGTGATTAGTATGTGGGGTCTGGGGAATGGAGAGATTGGGTCTGGGCTTTTCAGCTGCAGACAGATAGTTTAATGGCAGTTAACATTGCCAGAAAGGTAAGCAGGAGTTTAATTGGCTAACCAAGCCAGAGTAGCTGTAGTTCATTTTACTACACAGACTTGATTACTTGCTGATGCAAAACACCCTTTGATTTATGATGGAAGCTGTCTCTTTTCAGGTACTTTGCCTTGCAATTGCAAACTTTGCTGCTGCTAGGCCCCTGCAATTTTAATGTGCAACTAGATCCCTGACTATTTATTATTGTTTGTATTACTGTCATGTCTAAGAGCACCAGTCCTGGACCCTGACCCAGCTTTTCTGATTATTAATATGGTGGTAACTCCTAGGGACTCAAGTGAGGGATTGAGGCCCCATCGTGCTTGACACTGTACGAACACATAACAAGACAACCCTCCCTCACCCAAAGAGCCTACCATAAAAACCTCAATGTTTCAAACTAGTTAATTTTCCTCAATAAGTAGTAAAAAAGGCAATATCCAGAGTTAAAGATTAGCCCGCTAATATTCACAAGTTACTGTCTGTTCAAATTACTTACAAAATAAACTGCTCCAAAGCTTCCATGGCCAATCTCTCGGAGATCTGTGAAGAGTTTTTCTGGATCTTCTTTGAAGAAGAGCTCTGCAATTTCTGGGTCCTTCAGGCTGCCCGCTCGGCTGGTTGATGGCATCCTGCTGGGCAGTTAGCCGACTGACTATCTGGGTTGAAAGTGCTGCCTCAACCCTTTGTTCATCTGCATGAATGGGGCCTCTTCAGCATGGATTACTGTAAGAAAAACATTACAACTTATCACTGATTACAAATCTCAGAGCCAGAGCAAAGCAACTCATTACTGAAGCCTACGGATAAGCAGAGTCCAAATTTCTTGTAGACCAAGCATGCCACTCATACCGAGTGATGCTGTTAACACAGGAGATGCTATACCAGATCAGTCCAACTGCTACGCAAGTCTGGTATCCTGCCTTCAACAGAGGCCTGCAACTTATCCCTCTATGGAAGGCACACAAAAAATGAAAACCCACCTACAGTCCACTTAGCCATCATGCAGGGATCTAATGGAAAAAAATTCCTTCCAGGCCTACAAAAATTGAACAGCTTATGAAGGCTTAATTCCCCATGTAATCTTTCATTTGCAGAGATACAGATGTTAATGGTTATACAATTATCTGCTCCTTTTTAAAAATTCACCCAACAGTATGTGTCTCAATGACCTCTGGCAATAGTGAATTCTCCTGCTTAACTACAGTTGCGTAAAGGAACATTTCCTTCCTTGGTTCTAAACTTACTGTCTTTTAGCTTAATTTAATTCAGTATTACCTTCTTCTTTGATTAGACCACAGGCTAAAAAGGAGGCACTGATCAACTGTCACTAATTTTCAATACTTCCATCAAATCACCTTTAACCCTTCTCCTTTCATAGTTAAATAAGGGCTTGTCTGCCCTTGAAATGCTGCAGCTGCACCATGCTAGTGCTTCAGCATAGACACTACCTACCCCCACAGGGGGGCTCTCCCATCAGCCTAGATAACCCCCAAGAGCTGGTAGCTAGGTCAAAAGGAGAATTAGGTCCGTATAACTAGGTCGTGCAGGGGTGTGAAAAATCCACACATCTGAATAATGCAGCTAACCTGACCTAACCCCCAGTGTAGACAGCGCTACGTCAATGAGAGAACTCTCCTGTCAACCTAGCTGCCGCTTCTCGAGGGGAGATGAATTACCTAACCCTCCCATCGGCGTAGGCAGCATCTTCACTGAAGCTCTACAGCAGTGCAGTGTAGACAAGCCCATACCCTCAGACTTTTCAATCTCTTCTGATACATAAATTTAAGACCTCTATCTTATATGCCTGCTCTTGATATTTTCTATCACTACCCACATCTTAGAGGGATGGTGACCAAAATCAGAAAGAGTAACATATATCTGTCTGTCCCTTCAGACAAACTCAAGCATTGAGGTTTCCTCTAACTGCTATATGCACATAACAAAGCCATCTGCATTAAGCCATCTTCAATAGCTTTTCACAGAAGAACCTGAAAGTTCAGAAGCCATTAGAATGTGTGAAGTGTTTTGTGTTTTAAGGGTGCTTTGCCTTACATTTATCCAAAATGTATAGGCCATTTTGGACCATGTCTACACTAGGAAAAAAGGTGTACTTTTAATGTGTTAAAATCCTATTGTAGACAGGGCAGTTGCAGTTCTAACATGTTAGAGTTTACCTCGACCAGCTAACACAAGATAAAACAACAACAACTTGCCTTGTCTACTCTAGGATTTTCGCTAATGTTAAAAACTCACATTTTCCCATAGTGAGGACAAGGCCTTGGCATTGGGAGTTTCTCACAATCCTCCATAAAATGTTACCAACCAAAACAACTATATCACTGGCAAATAGCTGACATACTATCCACTTTCTTCTCCAAATCTTTTTGTTCTGTCTCGTCAAGGTTTACACTTCCACACTTTACATTTTGTATGTTAAACCTACAGAAGGTTTTTAACTTCGTAGCAGACAAGGAGGGCCAGCTCTGGCTTTTTTGCCGCCCCAGGCAAAAAAACCTCCCGCTCTCCCCCGCCCCCCAGCCAGAGCGCCGCGGGGAGGGCGGCGAGCCCAGTCACGGCCCCACTCTCCCCGGTGGCCAGAGCGCCGGGGGAGAGCGGCGAGCCCACTGCGGCTCTGCTCTCCCCGGCAGCCGGAGCGCCGCGCCACCCCCCTCCAGATGCCGCCCCAAGCACAAGCTTGGTGGGCTGGTGCCTGGAGCCGGCCCTACAAACAAGGACCATAAATCTGAGTTTAAGTGTTATGTTATGTTACTGCCCAATTGTCTCCTTTTCTGGTCTCTATACCCCCACCTCCAGATCTCTGTTGAATCATTGATTCCGCCCCTCCCCCTGGAAGCGACTCCTACAGAAATTATAGAAAAAAATAATGCTTCTTAGAGTGCTTGTGCATAGTAGTATTTTCCTCTAGGCACTGACAGCATGTGAAACTGACAAAGACAACATGATCCTTGTTAGTTTCAAGCAACTGCCAGAACCACACCATGGAAAGCACTATTGTGTGCGAGCACAGCCAAGACATACCTAGTTATCAATGCTGCATGACTCTCCAGCTTGTCTGGCTAAGAGGTATTTGGGAGATAGGATGCAAGAAAATCAAGCAAAGTCCAGGATTTCCCTAATGTACCTCCAAACAGCCAGGATTTTAAACATTTGTAATATAACCATAAATGTGTTTCCATGATAGCCCATTCTCAGCACCTAAGGAACAATTACACATGCAGATACCACAGTGATAGATTGGGTATAAGAAATTAAATGAAATTATGAACTGTTGTGCAAATATAATTATTGTGTTTTAAGTATGTATTTATGCAGGTGCCATTACAGTGACACTGATGTCAACTTATTAATTTCTCTATTCATTTATATTAAAACGTATGATTAGCACAGGAATTATATATAAAATGTAGTTCAATTAGATGGAGTCAAATGTACAGGATTATCATGCCTACATCTTATCTATAATCACAGAAATGTAGGACTGGAAGGGACCTTGAAAGGTCATCTAGTCCAGTCCCCTGCACTGAGGCAGGACTAAGTATTATCTATTTTTATCTCTTAAGGTTTCACACGGGAGAGAACAAGAATTAGCTGCAATTTAGTAGACACCTGAAATGTATTTCATTTATAACAGATGTGATAGAAAAGCAAAAAGGTCAACAATATTACATTTGATCCTTCCCAGCCCTAAAAAGAACATGACATTAAAAGACAACTGTTTCGCATTTACAGCCTAGAGCTGAACAATAGACAAAAACCATAAGTCAGAGAGGCAAGAGAAAGGAATGGGGGAAGGGAGCTGATAACCACAGCACACAGTATTATTGAAGGAATGTTTCTTGGATCAACGGTAATGATGTCATGTTGCATCTTTTAAAAAGCATCAGATTCTTACAAAAAGGACATTGTTGTTCAAAAGCAACTGCTGCAATCCCACAATGCTCTTTCCCTTACATCTGTTAATTGGTGGGGTCTAGGCTTGGACAAACTTGCCAATATGGCCAAAAGTCACATGTCCCCTTCATAGTGCATCTGGGAGAGAGAGAATGAGAATCCTAGATACACAGAGCTGAGACGGATTACAGGGTTGTCCCCCTCAAACTAGCCACTATTCTCATTCTTGGCATGATTTTTGAGTATGCCAGTGAAATGTCATCAACAGGCAGGGCTTTTTACCAGTGCTGAAACTCCCTCCAGGCTAAATGACTACTAATACAGAAGTGGTGTGAGGCTGGTTCTCTACCTTACTTCACATAGTAAATGGCAAATTAAAGTGGGACCAGCAAAAACCATCAGGATTATTCATCTGTTATTTCAAATACCTTAAAAGAAATGTTCTTTTATTCTCAAAAAGTTTGATTATCCTGAATCTTGAACATAATTACTACTATATGTATATATAAAAATATAAAAACTTATTTTAGTGCAATAGTTACAAAGTTATACATGGTGTTATGCATATCCTTGTGTAAGTTTAAAATGAACAAGCATTGCCAAGACATACTAGCGCAATTTCCACCTATTAAATAGCTTTACATCTTCTTGCTGTCTTTTGCTTTATTGTACAATGGAATAGTTCCACTTACAAAAAAGTTATAATATTAACTACCCCTTGTCTTTTTCTGAAGAACGAAGTACACAACACACATCCAGGTTCAGCAAGTCTATCAGTTCAAACACTCTACCCCCACAGGGTGGAGATTTAAATCAAGACCATTTAAATCAGCAATTTAATTAATGATTTAAAGCACCAAGTGGAAAGCCTAAATTTAAATAACTGATTTTAATCAACTTTTCCATTTCTATTTCAGTCATTTTCTAAAGAAAGGTGCATTCTCATTGGTTGATATAACCATTAAAACATGTTACTTTGCAACTAACTTTACACAAGACTTGGTACAACTTTTTGCTACCTACGAGGTACACTATAATTATATACATTTATTTAAGCAATTATATAGCTTAATATTTTCAGATTCTTATTAACTGTACAATTTCAGTATGTTAGAAATTGGTGAATAATATATTGCTTATTTACTGGAGAATTAACTTTTTGCTCATGATTTGTGTCAAGTTGCATTAGGATAGTAATTGGAAGTTAATAAAACACATAAAAGAGTATATAAAATGTATTTTTATTAAACAAAACAAGCCCTTAATACAGTACATGATCTAGAGTGCCATATTTATAAAGCTCAAACTCAAAAGTCAGATGTTTTCCCCTGGTTCTGTCTTTATATAGAAAAGCAGCCTTTATCTCAAGGTTTTAGATAGAGGCTCATGGATTCTACATATTTATTTAAAAATGTTTAAAGAGGTTAGAATAAGTTTAGGCCACAACATACTTTATATTAAATTCACATTTCATTTTAAACAGGTTTATTTTTAAAAAGAAAAAAATATATAATTTAAATAAAATCAGAAAAATCCAATTTAAATAAAAAATCATTTTTTTCAAAATAATCAAATTTTTATCCACCTTGCTACCCCCTTTCTTGTAACAAAGATGCTTTAATTTTTGGGAGAGGTGAGAGTTGGAAGGAGGAAAGGAGATTTCAGAGAGAGAGAGAGAGGGTGGAAAGTGTACATGCATTATTTTAGATGCTGTAATAATGCAGATATATCATAGTACAAAATAGGAGATCACAACTAAATTGCATTGAAAACTGAAGGATTCAATTCTTATGAATTTTGGTATTTCATACAATTGCTATGGTTGTATTCTCTTCATATGAAATCATTCAAACCTCTCAATGCCATTGGTATTTGAAGGCAATTATTCTTATTTTATCTGCTAATTCTGATTTATCTAAATACTGCTGTGCCAAACATATACCACACCACTTTAATTTTCAAACGTAGGGTAATGCTGCATGCATGCAATGCACTTTTTGCTCCAGTGCAGTGCCTCTGCACTAGAGCTCAGCATTAGTACAGCTATATTGGTGCATAAACCCCAAATTATACAGTATGCCTCTTTGGTGATCATCCATATGTAAAAAAAGATATTATATAAAATATTAATGACTGAAATGTAATTTAATTTGACAATTCCACTCAGAATCAAAGAGTTACTCCAAAAAGTTGATAAAATAAATATATATATATATATATATATATATATATATATATATATATATATATATATATATATATATATATATATATATATATATATATATATATATATATATATTCTAATCAAACCAGAGAAGGATGAAGGTGGTATAAATTCTGACCAACTCCTTTTACACATACTAGAGTCTGCATTCTGTTTATTTTACTGGGCTCTGGTAACGTCACTGAAACTGATTACAGGCCAAAATGTTTTATCAAATTACTTTCATCTGATCAATTAGTAGAAATTGCATGAACACACCCGTGAAAGTCCATGTGTACATAAAATTTTATGCTGCCTATAATTATGTTTATTATATACATACACACCCCTCAGAACCACTGACATCATGAACTTGCAAAATGAGAAAGGGGAAAAAAAAACACGTTTGGAAGACCTGTTCTCTTTTATGTTTTCTGCCTACCTGTTACCCATGTCATCCCTTGCTAAAGACAGACCCCACCCCTGTGACTGAGCTCCAGTGGGATACTTAAGGGCAGTACAAACAAAGCTCTGCATCCTCAACTGCCATATGCCAAGTGTAGATTTAAGCCCTGTTTTATGTAGGCCTTACAACAAAGTTTAAGGACAACGGCAACAGGGCTGTTAAAATTCAGTTGTAATGCCTGTACAGACAGAGCCTCACTAGCACAGTAAATCCATGGTACGCCCACCCCTTGAATACTGAGTGCAGTTCTGGTCATCTCACCTCAAAAAATATATATTAGAATTAGAAAACATACAGAGAAGGGCAACAAAAACAATGAGGTTCCATATGAGGAGAGATTAAAAAGACTGGGACTATTCAGCTTAGAAAAGAGATGGCTAAGGAGAGATATGGTAGAGGTCTACAAAATCATAAATGGTATGGAGAAAAAAGTTTAAGTGTTATTTCTCCCTTCACATAACATAAGAACTAGGTTTCAGAGTAGCAGCCGTGTTAGTCTGTATCCGCAAAAAGAACAGGAGTACTTGTGGCACCTTAGAGACTAACACATTTATTAGAGCATAAGCTTTCGTGGGCTACTGCCCACTTCTTCGGATGCATATAGAATGGAACATATAATGAGGAGATATATATACACACATACAGAGAGCATGAACAGGTGGGAGTTGTCTTACCAACTCTGAGAGGCCAATTAATTAAGAGAAAAAAAAAAGAGACTGCTGAGCTGGAATTGATATGCAAACTAGACACAATCAACTCCGGTTTGAATAAGGACTGGGAATGGCTGAGCCATTACAAACATTGACTCTATCTCCCCTTGTAAGTACTCTCACACTTCTTATCACACTGTCTGTACTCGGCTAGCTTATCACTTCAAAAAAAATTTTTTCTCTTAATTGGCCTCTCAGAGTTGGTAAGACAACTCCCACCTGTTCATGCTGTGTGTGTGTGTATATATATATATATATACTCAATATATGATCCACTCTATATTCATCCAAAGAAGTGGGCAGTAGCTCATGAAAGCTTATGCTCTAATAAATTTGTTAGTCTCTAAGGTGCCACAAGTACTCCTGTTCTTTTTATAAGAACTAGGGTTCACCCAATCAAATTAATAGGCACCGAATTTAAAACAAACGTAAGGAAGTACTTCTTCACACAACACACAGTCAACCTGTGGAACTCATTGCCATGGGATGTTGTGAAGGTCAAAAGTATAACTGAGTTAAAATAAGAATTAGGTAAATCCATGGAGGATAGGCGAATAGACATAGATGGAACAAGATGGTAAGGGATGCAATCCGGTGCTCCAGGTGTCCCTACACTTCCAACTGCCAAAAGCTGGGACTGGATCATAGAGGATGGATCACTTGAAATTGCTCTGTTCTGTTCATTCTCTCTGCCACAGCTGGCACTGGCCACTGGCAGAAGACAAGGAAACTGGGCTAGATGGACCATTGGTCTGACCCAGTATGTCCGTTCTTATCTAACAGTACAGTAAAATGTATCTGTGCCACCAACATATCATGGGTAATTATTTGCAATATCTTCAAGGTATTAAACATAATAAACAGACATAATGGAAACAGATTATATTTAGAATTCACCATAGCAGCCTATTAATTACATTAGTTGAGATTTCTACATATCTACAGTGACCAACTTTCAGAATCACACCCAGACTAAAGCCGGTGAGAAGCAAAGACAATTAGAATGTATTAGACGTGCCAAGTATTACTGCATCAAAGGAACAACCTTAGCTCCAGAAGGCTATCCAAAAGGCTATAAAGAGTAAAACTCTAAGATTAGTGTGCTGGCTTGTGTGTAAATCAGATTATTAGAGGTACAATACAGCACACATTCTCCCATAGATTCAACTTCAAAGAATTAACAAATTCAATATATTTCAATTTTTAAAAATAGGTATTTGTTCAATTCTGGTGACCATAACTCATATAAGCAGAGGTGGCGACACACAACAGACTTGTGTGTTGTAAAATAATTTACCATGTTCTGTCACTTCCCATTTCATTAGGTATCAAACACAGCACACAACATGAGGAAGCTGGAGGGACACGATGCCGAATGACGACCACAGGAATGATCAGCTGAAGGTTCCTCCATCACCAAGTTCAAACAAGTCATGGGTGACTTTGGAGCGGGTTTTGCTTTTAACTAAGTTATTGCCACTCTCCACACTATAAAATACCCTTCACATAGGCTTCGTCTGCACTATGAGCTAGGGGTATGATTCCCAGCTTGCAGAGACATACCTGCGCCAACTTTCATCTGAGCTAGCACATTAAAAATGGCAGTGAAGCCACAGTACCACAGGCAGCAACAGTGGTGGCACTGCCATGCCCAGGCCTACTGTAGCTACCCTATTATTTTTAATGTGCAAGCTGAAATGAGAGATAGCAGGAGTATATCTACAGGAGCTGGGAGTCACACCCCTAGCTCGTAGCATAGCCAAATCCATGAAAACCCATCTTTAGTGTCAGGTATTGGATGCCTTACCACGGCTAAATGTACAGCTTACCTCCCACGCTTAAAAATGAATGAATATCACTAGTCATAGTAGCGAAACAAAATTGAGCTATTTCTGCTAACATTAAAGATTATAAAGTAAACAATCCAACAAATAAAACAAAAACACAAAAACACACCACATTGGCCTTTGAAACTGCTGCTCATCCAAAGCTCCATTGGGAAATTGGTATTTAGGATTTTTACAGCATCTAATCCACAAATAGCGTAAACAATTACTAAATGTTGAGAGTAATTTCCTCTGGCAGGATTGAATGTAATAGCATAAAATACATGAGAAATGAGTTTCATCATACAACTGTCAAAAAAGGGAAAAGGGATTTTGTTTCTTGCATATGGGTCAGTTCCAAGGAGCATATGAAGCAGAGATTAAATTATCCTCTCAACGCACTATTAGCATTTTCATGAATGGTTTCCAGTTGACAGCGAAAATTACCACTACTATCATAAATACATTAAACTGGAACTACTGAAACCATTGACTTTTTACAATTTTTTCTTTTATTCTCATGTATGCCTGAAGCTAGAGTGAGAAAAAAAAGAATGCTTAAAATACAAACTGATATGTCTAAATATCTATCCATTTTAAATTGGAGATTTAAGGCCTGACCCACAAATATCATTTAAAAAAAAAAAAAAACAATGAGCAAACGAATAATTCCCCTTTCAGTGCGCTATATCTTTTGGCTATTTATTGATAGATTCTGAAAATGAACGTACAATGCAGCAGTTACATATAGAAGTAAGACAAGAAAATTAAGCTAAAAGATTTAAATTAAAGATTTAAATTATAGAATGCAAGTTGCTTTTAGTAGACAAACATGGCGCCGTCAATGTTTCATTTACTTCTAGAAAGGTACTTGAGAGTTCACGTTTCTCCATGCTATCACAAAGACACCAACCACTTTAACAGCACAAGCTTTATAACTTATGTCAAACGTCTATAAAATATTTTTTCCAACCTGGTGTCTAACCATGTAGCTCAAGCATGTTTCCTTTTTATCAAGGTTGATGCATCAAGCAGAGTAGGCATATGGTAGTAAGGACGTACCACAGTGATACTGAATACCAATCTGATGCCCCAAGATGGAGTCCCTCTGTGTAGTTGTTGAAGATGTACGAGTAAGGCTTCTTGAACAAATTCAATGCCTGCATATATACATTCTTCCCTCTGACACTCCCAGCACATTGAGTAGCGCTGCTGTGCATACCTTCAATTTCAGCGCATTTAAACCCACAGTGAAATTGTCCTGAAGGAACTCTAGCACTGTACATGATGTATTTTTGCTGATCTTGGTGTAACTCTGCTCTCTAAAGCAGCATTTAAAATTTTACCAAGATGATATATTTACACAACTGATAGAGCTTATCTGGAAATGGAAAGAGTAGAGGTTACCTGGCCAAATAGCCCTCCTTCTTTAGTTGCTCCCTGTCAAAGGGCAGGCAGCTGGCTAGTCTGCTGCAGTCAGGTTGCACAAAGGGGTCCTTGGGGCAGTCAGGAGATCCTTTTTATGTGGCACACACAACAGTGGTTCTGTTGTCGTGTTTACAGGGTCCAAAATTCAGGGTCTCTGTAGTCACCATGATGCCACCAGAATTACGAAAGTCCTCTCCTTTCTGACTTTCTGTGCAGTCCAGGGCAGAAGCAGGTACAGCAGGAATACATACAAACTCTGGATCTGCGTCAAAGCACTCCTCAACGTAGGCTCCTGCTCACAAGATCCATACTTTGCCTGCTCTGACAATCTACGGTTGGGTTGTTTTTCCCTTTGATGTACATTGCCCAGGTGAACAGGTTATTCTATTTGCCCAGCAATAGTATCTGGCCTCTCCTTGCATAGCAAGTGACCTAGCTTCCATCTCCATGCTGAATTACACCATGGCACATATGTGGATGTCTGACATTGAATATAAGAACATCTTCAGGTCTTGCAGGATGGCTTGCAGTTTTAGGCAGTTGACATAGCTTCTTCTCTTTGTTAGACCATGTGCCTTGGACTATTCCTATGCTGAAGGTGCTCCACCACCCCCTAAACCAGCATATGTTACCTTTTGTCTAGTTCTGAGATTTGGAGAGCCTTCCAGCATCTGCTATTCATCATCTACCACTGATGTGTTATGGACACTTCTGAAAGGACCTTGATCTTGGTTGGAAGTGATGATAAGTCCAGGAGACACAACAGGAGAAAAAAAAAAATCTAGAAAGGCACTATGTGGAATTTAGCCCCTGTGGTATATATGTACAGAAGACATGGGAGGGACAGGATCGTGCATTCTGAAGGAATACTGAACTCACTACATAGACTTCGTTAACTTCTGCTTTCACTCCTTAGAAATGAATACTTTGTGACAAATTGCACCCCACATGAATAACTTTAAATAGCTATGAACTAATGGTTCTCCCAGTTTCTCTCAAAGCTATGCTTCCCTGGTACTTGTACTGCTGGTAGGGTGTCCACGGGGGCCTTGCATCTGGATGGGGCCCAGAGCAGAAGGTCATCAAAGAAGATACAGATATGAACTGTTTCCTGTCTGAGAGCTGCTAGTAGAACCTCCAAGACCTAAATAAACAGCCTAAGTAAGGATCTGTACTGGAAATGGTGCCAACCATCAGCAAAGAAAATTGCCATAAGATTAGTTTGACCTCAATTGTATGCAAAGTCTTGGAACAAATTTTGAAAGAGAAAGTAGTAAAGACAGAGAGATGAATGGCAATTCGGATAAAATACAACACGTTTTACAAAAGATAGATCATGCCGGACCAATCTGATATCCTTCTTTGAGAAGATAACTGATTTTTTAGACAAAGGAAATGCAGTAGATTTAATCTACCTGGATTTCAGTAAGGCATCTGATACAGTTCCAAATGGGAAATTATTAGTTAAATTGGAGAAGATGACGATTAATATGAGAATTGAAAGTTGAATAAGGAACTGGTTAAAGGGGAGACTACAGCAGGTCATAATGAAAGGTGAACTGTCAGGCTGGAGGGAAGTTACTAGTGGAGTTCTTCACGGATCAGTCTTGGGACCAATTTTATTTAACATTTTTATTACTGACTTTGGCACAAAAAGTGAGTGTGCGCTAATAAACTTTGTGGATGACACAAAGTTGGGAGGTATTGCCAATATGAAAGCGGACTGGAATATATACAAGAAGATCTGGATGACCTTGTAAACTGGAGTATAGAAATGGGATGAAATTTAATTGTGCAAAGTCATGCATTTAGGGACTGACAACAAGGATTTTTGCTATAAGCTGTGGACTTATCAGTGGGACATGACACAGGAGGAGACTTGAGTGTATTGGTTGATCAAACCTGTGATCTCTGCACCTGTTCCAGTTTGAATCCATCTTTCTTAAACGTGGGAGACCAGTCTAAATGGTGGATTCTCTGTACCTTGAAGTCTTTAAACCATGATTTGAGGACTTCAGTAACTCAGCCAGAGGTTAGGGTCTATTATAGAAGTGGGTGGGCAAAGTTCTGTGGCCTGCAATATGCAGGAGGTCAGACTAGATGATCACAATAATCCCTGCTGACCTTAAAGTCCCTGAATCCATGAGCAAATAAGGATGTGGAAGGGTGCGTATAGACAAAAGGAAGTCTCCATAAGATATGGATTCCTCTTGCATTTTGATTTTCACAAACACTTAAAGTACTTCAGATCCAGAACTGCTCTGTTCCCTCCCAAACTTCTGGGGAGTAGGCAACAATGGGGTATAGGCACTGGCCTCTCTTTGATTCAGGACCAGATGGACTATAGCTAAGGCTTCGTTTTAGTCACGGGTATTTTTAGTAAAAGTCACGGACAGGTCAAGGGCAATATACAAAAATTCATGGCCTGTGACCTGTCCGTGACTTTAACTAAAAATACCCATGACTAAAACTTGGGGGGGCTGCCCAAAGGTGCCACAAGTGCTGGGGGAGGGCAGCTCCGGTGCGGGGGAGGGGAGGGGTGCACAGCCCAGGAACGCCACTGGTGCTGGGGAGGGGGGGTTGGCAGAGCTGGCAGGCTCCCTACCTGGCTCCACGCCTCCCCTCCCCGTCCCCCCCAGCTGCATCAGAATTTGGGTGTGGGAGGGGGCACAGGGTTGAGGCACGGGATGGGGGTGAGGTGGGCTCTGGGCGGTGCTTACCTGGGGGGCTCCCCGGAAGCGGTGACATCTCCCTCGCTCAGCTGCTAGGCAGAGACGTGGCCAGCCAGCATTGCACCCTGCCTCTGCCCAGAGCGCTGGCTTCGCAGCTCCCATTGGCCAGGAACCACAGCCTATGGGAGCCGCGGGGGCAGTGCCTGTAGGCAGAGGCAGCGTGCAGAGCTGCCTGGCCATGCCTCCACCTGGCAGTTGAGCGAGGGGGATGTTGCCACTTCCAGAGAGCCCCCCAGGTAAGCGCCGCCCAGAGCCTGCCTCACCCCATCCCATTCCTCAACCCCCTCCCACACCCAAACTCTGCTGCTGGGGGTGCACGGTGGCCCAAGACTGCCCCGGCAGCTGCCGGTACAATCGGTGCAGGGGCTGCGTGAGCCGTGACTTCTGTGACAAACTTGCAGCCTTAACTATAGCTAGCTATCTTAGATACTTGTACGGCTCCTGTTACTATAGCATCGAGGTGACTCAAACGTATCTATCCACACAAAATCTCTGGGACGTGGGGAACCGACACAGGGAGACTAAAGGATTTGCCCAAGTTCATACAGGAAGTCTGTCACAGAGTATGGAACTTAACCAAAGTCTCAGGCTAGTACCTTATTCACTGGACCATCTTTCTTCAAGCTTCCCTCTCTGATCTATATTTGTGTGAGCTTCTGAGATGAACCCTTAGACAATGGGGATAGGAGGAATCTGCACCTGGGTTCTTTGATTAACCCTATCAAGTATTTCTTTTGGCCTATGTCCAAACAAGTATTTTATAATCATAATGAGTGTTCCTTCGTCTGCAGTGGAGACAAGTCTGCCACTCAGCTGAGACTCTGTTTTCAACTGCGCATGCCACAGGTCACACAAACAGTTTTTTAAAGGGGTAAGGTGGGGGGGGTTCTCTGCGTGGACTCTCCTTGGGGCAATTTCTGCTCCATCTTCCTGTACTGTCTCTCTCTTTCATTGTACCTCCTTGCGGAATAGCCTCAGGAGAACGGTTTGATCTAAACTAAACTCTGCAACAGGGTTGTCCATCCACCTTGCCTATAGTTCTGAAGGGAGACCAAAACTAGCCAGCTCTTCAGAAAGAAAACTATCCCTGAGCCAGCGACCGACTTGACTGCAAGCAGGCTAATGACCCATTGCAAGAAAAATGAGCCATACTATGTGGAATTAGGCTATGTCTACGCTATGGGGACAACAGCCGCATAGATATGATGCCACAGTTGTGTTGGCATAACTCTGTAGTGTAGATGCAGCCTACAGCGACGAAAGGGGTTTTTCTGTCGCTGTAGGAGCACCACCTCCCCGAGCGACGGTAGCTCGGTTGACTGAAGCATTCTTCCATTGACCTAGGTATGTCTAAACCAGGGGTTAAATGGGCCTAACTTAGAACAGAGCACTGGAAGCTCTAAATGATTTACAGTACATAGTTCTCCCGTCTCTCTTAGGTTTGGTAAGATATTACAAAAAATAAAGGACCCACAAACAGGTTCAACTCTGTTCTTAATTTGATGATAAATAGTTACATTTATTTGATAAGTAACTAAACCGCAGTATTCCCCAAAAGTAAGTTAAATGGAGGGAGGAGAATTTTAAACATTCAATAAAAAGAACAGAAGGTGACTATAAAGCTTGTGACTCACTGCTAACGTCACGGCTTGCTCCTCTAGGACGCCCCTTAGGGAGAGAGTAGGCACCTCTCTCAGCCCAGATGTCCTTCCCTGATTGCAGGTATCACTGTGGCGCTGGTTTGGACTGTGGTCCTCCAGCTGTTTTCGGGAGGCAGCTCTCCCCTCTGCTGGGCATAGCAGCAGTTCAAAATGAAAAAGGCAAACAAAATATTCCTAGAGCCCATAAAACAGCCTGGGCTTATCCTGCTGTTCCCCCTCAAGACAAAAGGTAAATAACCTGCATCCAGGGGGTCAGAGTTCTCAACCCCTCTCTGTCGGAGGGTCCGAGGCGGACGGCCCTGGGCTGTGAAAAGGTTAACACAGTACTGACAGTCCCTCTACCTCTTCAAAGGGTCTAGGCAGCAGAGGCTCTCCAGCAGCTTTCCTGGTAAGCAGCGCCTGCTCTGTGGGACTAGGGAGCTCTGGGTTCAAGTTCTGCTTCCCTTCAAGCACTGCCCTGCACCAGGCTTGGATCCTCTCTTTTAAGGAGCCACGCCTCTACAGGTTTGACAGGCCTCATAGATGCACCAGGCTGAGGCTGACTGCCCAGAGATGCTTTATAACACCTTCCTGACTGGGGTGAGCATCTGTCCCACCACAGCCACACTGAACAAAGTGTCAGCATGGAAGGGCAAGGAGAGTAGGGGGATATGGGCATGTTTTACTTTCAAATGGGATGCTCTGAACAATATTCTGCGGTGTACCAATAATTCTAAGAGGAAGAATCTTTTGCATCCAGAGTCTCCAATGGCTGGAGTCTTGAAGCCCAATAGTACAACTTATAATTAGGGAATACAATTCTCAGGGTAGCTGTGAGACCCAGTCTTCTACAATACTTCAGGTCATACCAGTCAAACCTACAGAATCTCTCAGATGACTTTAAAGGGCAGTAAGTGTCACATTTTTTTGAGCAAGCATTCAGGTCTTAGAACTAGTGTCATCTGAATCAAACTGACACAACAAAAGTATGATGAGCTTGTGAGGATTTCTTACAAGGTCTGTTCTAATTTTAGAAATGACCAGGGGACAACTGTGTCTGTGATAATTAGGAGAGAGAAAGATATTTACAGCTTATTTTGTAGGGCAGCAAGGTAATAAGAAGTCCTGAAGAGCAGCTGTCTTGCCCAATGAAAAGGTTTCAGATTTAGTTAAATTAATTTTACAATCAGAGAGACACCATTCAACACTTGGAGAAGAGATGAACTGATGTGCCACTGTTAGTTGGGTTTAAGGAGACGTGAGCAGCACATAGTGACATCTTACGACATCCCCAGTGGGGCAGAGGGGGACACATACAAAGCCCTTTAACTCAGGGTTTCATATAAATTGACATATCTTTAAATCAAACACAAAAGGAGACATTCAATTCTGACTAGAGAAAAATATGATAGATAATTTGAGCCAACAATGGCTTATGGATAAGAACCAAGATCTATGGTCAAAATGGAATACAAAGGTCTCAGGTATATCCCAAATAGGGGCTAAAAGAGGGTAGATTGGTGCCTTAGTTTTTAATGGAACTCCAACTAGTCCTATATTTAGACAGACCTTGATTTCCAAGCCACTCTGTCCTACAGTTGCCAACTACTTACCCCTTGCTACATAAAAAGTTTACTAATCTGATCCTCTTATAGCCACTCCCAATCAACTACAGCCAATCCCCTGTGGCTACTTCTTTCTTCTTACACTTTTACATTCACATCTCCTTTGATCATAAGTCGTAAGAATTCCAATATATTAGTAGGTTTTACTGCCAGCTTCCTTGCCAACTGCACAATGCTGAGGTGGATCAAAGAGACAACTCAGTCTAATAAAACAGTAATAATGGACAATCTAACTCCTGGCATATAAACTGGTCAAATGTCAGTGGGATTATAAACTGAGAGAAACATTTTCTTGACACCTTAAACAATTGCTTTCTGGAACAGCTAATGTCTGAGTACACAATAGGGCTGGCTGTTCTTGACCTAGTGTTAAGTAATATAGGCTAAAAAAGTAACTATTACTTGAAGCTACTATACAATAGGGTCCACAATATAATGAAGTTACATGCCCTTGGAGAAGGAATAATACCAAAACTAGCACTGAGACATTAACATTTAGAAAGGGAAATTTAAATAGAAGAAGTTAATCAAAAAGACCCTACATTCAAAAGTGAGAAAATTAATAACTTTAAACTGAGCACGAAAGCTAGTTAAACCTACACCATATAGGTTGGTTTTTGCCATTGTGCAGTTGGCAAGGAAGCCAGAGTCACAGACATATGCAAGCTCCAGCCACAAGGCTAGGCAGGATGGGGCGCGCGTACACACACACACACACACTCTCTCTCTCTCTCTCTCTCTCTCTCTCTCTAACTAACTAACTAAATGGCAAAGCCCAAGAAATCATTCAAGCCAAAGAGGTATACAGAAAATGGAAATCCAACCCAAGCAAAGCTAATAAAAAGGAACATAAACTACGGTAGTAAAAAGATAAAACAGAAATTAGGAAAGCTAAAAGGGAATTTGAAGATCAAATGGAGACTTAAAAACAAATATGAAATTATTTAAATGGAAAGCCTTCAGAAGAAGTCAGGTAATCCCCCTGGACTACCAGATAGAAAAAACAGTAATTAAGGAGGATAAGGGTATTAAAGAGAATCTAAATTATTTCTGTGCCTCAATCTTCACCACCAAGAAAGATATTTAACCCAGACCTACTCTTTTTAGGTAACAAAGATGAGGTTCTGTCACAGACAGATATGTCAAAAGAGATGGTGCTGGAATATGTCCATACATTAAAAAGAAGCAAGTTGCCATGACCAGACAAGTGCATGTCCAAGAATTCCAAAGGAACTTAATGAAGTGGCTACACTACCAACAACAATATGCAGTCTTTCATTAAAATCAGCTACAGCACCAGAGGATCAGATAGAAGTAAATGGTCACTGGCAATCTTCACAAAAATGCTAAGGGTGATCCAGTAATACAGACCAGTAAGTTTTACTACAATTGACTGAAGCAATCATTATAAAAATAGAACTATAAAGTAACTAGATAGTTATGATGAGCTAGGGACAAACCAGCATGGCTTCTGTAGAGGAAAACAGGGTCTCTCTAGTCTACTAGGATTTTTTTAGTGTGTCAACAAAAGAGCAGGTAAAGAAGAATCAACTAAAAGTGTATTTGGACATTCAAGAAGGCTTTGACAAACTCCTTACAAGACACTATTATGAAAGTTAAGTAATCATGGGCTGGAAAGTCAAGTACTGTCATGGATTAGACACCTCCTAAAAGACAAATCAAAGAGTAGGACGACATGATTAATTTTCAACTGGAGGAAAGATTTACAGAGATGATCCATGCACCTGTGATGGTACTGTACAATATATATATTAGTTATCTGGAAAAGGGAATGAAGAATGAGTTGACAGTTTGCACATGACAAAATTATTTAGGTTAGTTATGTCTACAGGCAACTGTCGAAGAACTTAAAAGGAACCTATAAAAGCTAGGAAAGTGGACAGCAAAATGACAGATGAAATTCAATGTTGAAAAACGCAAAGTAATCAACACTGGAAGGAATAATATGTACTAGTGCATATAGCTGAATTCTAAATTAACTGTAACTCTCACAATAAAGACTGCAGACACCCAAAAAAGCAAACAAGATGTTACAATATACAAGGAATGGGTTAGAAATATA
Organism: Malaclemys terrapin pileata; assembly: GCF_027887155.1. Lineage (NCBI taxonomy): Eukaryota > Metazoa > Chordata > Testudines > Emydidae > Malaclemys > Malaclemys terrapin. Next base: position 2,360,568 of record NC_071522.1, on the reverse strand, counting down.
ATACTGAAAATATTATAATGCCATTATATAACTCTACGGTACACTCACACCTGGATACTGTGTTCACTTCAGGTCACCCTATCTCAAAAAAGATGTAGCACAAATAGAAGGGGGTTCAGAAATGGGTGGCAATAACATTCGAAATCTGGGGATACGAAGTATTGGGACTGCTACATTTACAGAGAAGATATTTTACAGGTAAAAAAAATAGTAGTATTTAAAAAAGTAAATTGGGGTCCTACTTACCCTCTCTGACTTCAAGAACAAGGGAATACGCAGTAAAATTGAAAGCAGCAAATTTAAAATCAATACAAATAACTTTAAAGAACAGTACAGAATTAAACTGCGGAACTCACTGCCACAAAGCCAAGATTAGTAAGATTAACAAAAAAGGATTAGATATTTATATGGATGAGAACATCCACTGACATTAGACAGGATTTTTTCATGTTGGTTCTGGCACCTTCTCTGAAGCATCTAGTACTCAGTACTTAGAGATAGGATGTAGGACTAAGATGGACGATGGGTCTAATTTGGGACAGAAATTTCTATGATCACTAATCTCTTAGTGATCTCAAACAAACATCCTTTCCAATTTCCTTGACTATGAAAAAATAGTTAACATAGCAGTTTATAAGATACTGTACACTAAACGCCAGTTTCTAAGCCTACTGAAAGACTGCACAGAAATTATAATGTTTTACTCCTTGCTAGTAATGTATCTATTTGAAGTCTGTTTCACTACTGTACAAAGATGGAAGAAGCTGTTGAGAACAGACTGTTCAGTGAAAGGCCAATTTCTCCATTACAAAGAAATGACCCATCTAAGGATCTGAAAGTGCTTTCCCATTGGAAAGTGGATAGTAGGAGGAGTTGTGCCAGGAGAGGTATCTGCTGTATAAGCTTCTGTCTTAAAGGCGGATCCGTGAATGGTAGGACATATTTCTATGTCACAAGCAAGAACATATGCACTGTTTACATATGAGTTTAAAAAGAAGATTTTGTCTGTTGTATCAGATTATCAGTGTCCATAAATGGAGTATATTGAACATTTATCGTCTCACACATTTCTACAACACAGTAACAGTCCTCCTCAGCTATGAACCCTCCAAAGAAAAAGCAGTTAGTCCACTTTAGTCCAGCTCAAATTGAGTATTTATCCCTCCTATGCTCACATGACTGAGCAGAACAAGTTGTTAACTCACATGTGGGAAGAGGATGAGTCAAAAACAAACCCTGTCTTTGTTCTCCTTTTTGTCTAGCGGAAAACACACATCCCTAGTGTGGATTCTCTCTCTCTGCTTTTGTTTTTGATTATAAAGTAGTTTTCAGGAAACCTCAAGGTAGTAACAAATATTATTGTACAATAGTATTGTATCAATGTTATTGTACAGTTTCAACTACACGAATTGTATTTGGTTGGATGAAAAAACTTACTTATGTCAACCACTACACACAGCAATTTAGGAGGTCAATGGTTCAAGATCAGAACTTATCCCTGCTTGGTACCTGAAGTACAAGAAGCAAGTGAACAGGAATAAAGAGAGAGACTTATTAATACTTATTTCAAACCCATCAAGAATTACTGGAAGGTAGCAGATATCCTAATCTTATACATGTGCTTGCTAATAATGAAGAATAAACACAAAGAAACTAAGACTGTATGGAGGTGGCGGTAGCATACAAACTTTTAGGGCATGCCTGTGGAGAAAAGAGGTTGTCTTTTAAGATGCATTAGTTAACATATTTTAACTGATGTGACTATAAAAAGGAGTTTGCAACTAGTGTAGACAGGGCAAACTATGTACACAAATATGTTAGCCAATAGTCAAGCCTGGGGGTCAGCTTAAGGTTGACTCTGATCAGCTAACATGTTTCTGAACATCACTTTCCCTATCCATGCTTCCTGCAAGTTCCTGTTTTTAAAGAATGTGTAAATTAAACCATATTAGCTAACATGTTAATAAGGGGAGCTAGACTTTAACTCAACCAATTTATTACATGCTAAAGGCAATGTGCCTTATGTACACTAGACTTAAAACATGTTAGCATGTATTAGCTAACACGTACTAACATCATACTTTAAAATCCTAGTATAGATGGAAACTTTTACTCCAAAACCAACTTAATGTACCTATAAAATCCATGCTAATGAGATGTGCTGCAACACAGCACCCGACAAAAGACATTTTGGCTGCTTTACATACACTTTTGGAAATTTGGTGCACATACTCTAAGGATGAAGCTCTGTAACATGTTTCAGCCTTGAGGACATTTTTATGCTAATATTATAAACTCATAGGAACAAAAGGTTTGTTGTAGTAGTTTTGGAGACCACTTTAGTATGAAGAGTGGACATGCTGGTATGACAGAAATACTAGATCAAGCATGAAATGGCCATGATGACTTACTTCTTCAAATTCCCCTCACTTACAGGTTTGTGTTTTATTAAACTACAGCAGTTATAATTCCTTCCTGAATCTTTGCTCACGCACTCTCTCTCAGGTACTTATATACCCCCCATTACTGTAGTATCTCAATGTTTTTCTACATTTTCAAATATATTGATTTCTATTACAACACAGAACACAAAGTGTACAGTTCTCACTTTATATTATTTTTTATTAAATATTTGCTCTGTAAAAATGATAAAAGAAATAGTATTTTTCAATTCACCTCATACAAATAGTGTAGTGAAATCTCTATCTTGAAAGTGTAACTTACAAATGTAGATTTTTTTTTGCTACATAACTGCACTCAAAAACAAAACAATGTAAAACCTCAAAGCATACAAGTCCACAAAGGCCTACTTCTTGTTCAGCCAATCGCTAAGACAAACAAATTTGTTTACATTTACAGGAGATAATGCTGCCTGCTTCTTATTTACAATGTCACCTGAAAGTGAGAACAAGCATTCGCATGGCACTTTCATAGCTGGCGTTGCAAGGTATTTACGTGCCAGATATGGTAAACATTCGTATGCCCCTTCATGCTTCAGCCACCATTCCGGAGGACATGCTTCCATGCTGATGATGTTCGTTAAAAAAAATAGTGCGCTAATTAAGTTTGTTACTAAACTCCTTGGAGGAGAACTGTATGTCCCCTTCCTTGTTTTACCTGCATTCTGCCATATATTTCATGGTATAGCAGTCTCGGATGATGACCCAGCACATGTTGTTTGATTTACCAACACTGTCACCGCAGATTTGACAAAACGCAAAGAAGGTACCAATGTGAGATTTCTAAAAATAGATACAGCATTCAACCCAAGGTTTAAGAATCTGAAGTGCCGTCCAAAATCTGAGAGGGACGAGGTGTGGAGCATGCTTTCAGAAGTCTTAAAAGAGCAACAGTCCAATGTGGAAACTACAGAACTTGAACCACCAAAAAAAGTCAGCCTTCTGCTGGTGGCATCTGACTCAGATGATGAAAATAAACATGCATCAGTCCACTCTGCTCTGGATTGTTATCAAGCAGAACCCATCATATCCTCTGGAATGGTGGCTGAAGCATGAAGGGACATATGAATCTTTAGCACAGCTGGCATGGAAGTATCTTGCGAAGCCAGTTACAACAGTGCCATGTGAACGGGCACCATTATCTCCTGCAAATGTTACCAACTTGTTTGTCTCAGCAATTGGCTGAAGTAGGACTGAGTGGACTTGTAGGCTCTAAAGTTTTACAGCGTTTTATTTTTGAATGCCGGTGTTTTTTTATAAATAATTCAACATTTGTGATAAAGAGATTGCACTATAGTACTTGTATCAGGTGAAATGAAATATACTATTTATTTTGTTTTTTACAGTGCAAATATTTGTATTCAAAAATAAATAGAAAGTGAGCACTGTACGCTTTGTATTCTGTGTTGTAATTGAAATCAATCTATTTGAAAATGTAGAAAACATCCAAAAATAGTTAAATAAATAGTATTCTGTTATTGTTTAACAGTGCGATTAATTGTGCGATTAATCGTGATTAATTTTTTTGATCACTTGACAGCCCTATTCATTACATTTCAAAATCTGAAGTCTGAATATCACAATGATGAGCAAATTAGATGGGGGTAAGAAACATCCATGAAAGTCAAAATTATGATCAAAACTTGTGGGTTCTTTTTATAGCAACACCTGCAAGTACTTATAATACTGAAGAGTAAAATCACTTTCAGTGCAATATACTCGGTAAATACATCATCTCTTCTTGCAGAAGGTTCACTAAAATACTAATCAAATCAGAGACTTTTGCTTGTCAGTGCTTAACTTCCTCTCAACTCAGAAGACAGTTTAAGATAATTTATCATAGCACATTCAGAAATAACATAAATGAATGCATCAACTGTGTTGTTTTTTTTAAACTGTGTTGCAGGTTTTCAGAGAGATGATTAGCTAGCCTTTTTCTTATTTTGGTATATTGATCATTATCCTGCAAATACGGAACAAAAGATGAAGGCCTCAATCTACTGGAGAGATTTTTTTTAAGAAAAAAAACAAAGTTTAAACACCATGTCCACTTAAACACGTACTAGCACACTTCAAACTTCCAGTGTGGACAGGCCAAAGATGGGTTGGAAACATTTTCAAAAATTATTTTCTGTTACAGTTTGAAGAATCAGTGTAAGAACCTGGCTGGAAGGAACTGTGTCCCACACGAGTTACAAAGATCTTTCGTCTGGCATAAATTTAGAATGGAAGCACTTAAGTTATCCTAATATACATAACCAATTTTTACAGGATTTTAAGTTAGAAAAAGGTAATTCTAGCTAAGATAGACACAACTGTCCTGAATTCTATTACCTTTGCCACACTGCAATGGTAAGACATCACTGTCTTCCAATAACACACACCAGGAGCCTTTGTATTTCATATGCTCTTTTTGTACACAAGACGTGGTGAACATAATCTCTCAGTCCAGCAGCTCTCTGGCCCTATACGCAACAAGAAAATGAAGTAAATGAATGTCAGCAACTACCTCTTCTCCCACCCCTCAGTTGGTATGAAAAGTATTTCACTGCTAGGATAGATGGGACAAACAGTTTTCATCACCTTTAAAGAAAGCTTGATTGAGTCCTTGTGGAATGTGCTTTCAATCAGCCTTTCTATACATGCTGAAAACAGTGCTGTCGTGTCTACACTAGCATTTAAACTGTTTTCAATTCCAACTTTTGGGTACAGGTAGAGGAAGCAGGGTTGATAAGTACTGTCAGAAGTGGATCATTTTTCTTGTGTAGACATGGCCTTGGAGTGACATTAACAGAACACGTTGCATAGGAAATAGCTATTACTACCTTCCAGCACAACCATATTTTAACTATCACAGATGTGGTTAAAGCTGACGGATGTGCTAACCACCCTTCTTTCAGACTAAATGAAAGGAGCAAGTAAGCCCCTTTATGGAATAAAATAGCTGGAGACAACAGAAGCTGCCGCCCAAGGCAATCAACCATATGGCAAAGCCTGAACAGAGCGACATTGTGTGGTCTGAGGAGTTTCCCTAGATTGAAAGCAAACACAGAAGCTAGGGGATTGTTTCTGGAGAGAGGGAGAGAGAGAGAGAGAGAGAGAGAGAGTGTATGCAACAAAAAAGCCAGCACACAGTGAGAGAAACAACTGTGAAAGTGGCCATGAGAGAGAGCAGAAGGACAGAATTTCTTGGAGCACAGGACTTGATGGAGGGGCAGACTTGGAAACTGTAAGCAAGGAAATTGTCTGCTGCTGTTTGTTTCTATTGTGTTCAGGGAAACAGGACTTTGTGGACATTCTTTGCAAACAAACAGGACTGCATCAAAGAAATACTTGACTTGTATCATCAATTTTTTTTCCTAACAGTCACAACCTGACAAGGCACCAAACATTGGCTAATCGTTCAGGCCAGAAAGGGCAATATATCACCCTTTCCTTAGATCCTCCAGTTTCCCTGCACTGCCTAGCACAGCTTCCCTGTGCGTAAAGGGGAAAGAATGCATGAAAAGTGGGATGCTTTACTATTAATAGCATCATTACCATCCATCCAGACTGTCTGTCCAGGTATTTATATGGCCTCCTCACCAGGGTATTTGAACATCTACCATGATTACCATCAATACTATGTGGTTGCCACCGCAAGCTAAACCTAAATTTTGTGGTACTCTGATGTGGCAGGCAGGAAATTCTGCAGCAACTTAATTTAAATTCTAAAATGTGAGTGTTTTCTTGAATTAAATATAAACATAAAACAATCAGGACGGTATCCTGCTGTTGGTCATTGTTACTAAATTCAGTTTTTCTGCTGCTCCCACATTTTTAAATTTCAACCAGCCATAGATTTTTGTATTGGCTCTCCATGACTGTATCAGAGAAGTTATCATGGGAGGCCCAAGAAAGTTCTGGCAGCTGGGGCTTTTGGCAACTGAGATGGAGTAGGAGGCAATTTGGGATTATGGGATGTAAAAAAATAATTGTATGTATGCTAAATAATCAGCAGTGACATAACTAATGCCGATATGCAAATCGCCAGCTTTCAATTTCAGAGTCCATATCCCACTGATATGGAAGGAGATCAGACTTCTCAGAGCTATTGTTTCAAGTTGTCCACAGATTCAGGAAAACAGTTCTGCATTGGCTAAATAATAAAACATGAACCAGCTGTTTTTTCACAAGTATAAGGAACAGAGTTCTTTTTATTTTATTTTTTTAATTAAAGGTGAGGTTGTGAAGCACAGTTCTGCAGAAAAAGGTAAATTCCACATAAAATTTTATGGCCTTGGGATCAGAAAGTAATATACAGGTCCCTAATAGTCTGTTAGATTACTAAGGACACAAATCCTGCAGACACTTAAGCATGTAGATAACTCTACTCACATGACTAGTCCAATTGAATTCTGATATAGAACTTCTCATGACAGTAAAGTTGCACTTGTAAGCAAATATATGCAGGATTGGGACCTAATTTGGCAGAAGACAAGAGTTTGAAATACAGGCAAATTAAATGTGGATTAAGTAGAATGCAACATTTTAACTACAAAACACCTTTACTATGACAATATATTTTATTTATGAAAGCAGATGACATTCTGAGAATAAGACAGATTTTAGTAAGAGCCTAGACAGAAAACATTCCAATAAAGAAGCGAAGATATAGGAATAGTTTATTTAATTAAAACATTTTTTTTAAATTAGTCACATCGGGGTGGAGGGGGGAGTGTATTGGAGAGAGAGAATCTTTATTCAAGTGCAAAATTAAACTCACCAATTTGTTTTGAAAACATCTGTGCAAAGCTAAAGGGTTTCTACCTTAGCATCCCAGCCCAGCTCGCACAGGTATAGAAGGTGTTTTCCAAACCCTAGCTGTGTCTAAGAGAGACTTTTTCTTCCAATTTCCCAGCTACCTCCAGTGAAGCTTCAGTTTAGCTAGCAATGGTGAGAAAGAAGGGATGGGGAGTCTAGTGTGAAACAAGCATGTAGACTTGATCGCTTCCTTGTGCTGAAGAACTCTTAAGGCAAATTATCCTAAATTTCTTCTTTTGAGGGGTAGGGGTAAAGGATTCCTCCCCTACACCCCAAAGACCCATGTGAATTTTGGAAGACATATGAATGCCATGTGCCTCCACACCAGATCTGGGGCCTCTTGCTCCCCACTACTGCCTCCAGGACAGTGCAACTGCATGGAAGTTATTCTACCCAGGCTACCTCAACTATCAACTGCCCCAGAACCCAACATGAAAGAGAATGGGGTTCCACAGCACAAAAATGGGTCATGAAAAAGTGAATGCAGTTTAAAGCTACATTCACTTTCTTTTGAGAACTCCTCATAAAGCCTGGGAGGGGAAAGAAAATGCACATCTCCTCCGGCCTTCCGCTGCTATCCTTCCATTCCTGGATCACTTGGCACTGCTGATGGCCTTCTACTGGGTCTGGGAGAGGAAAGAAAAGTACTATGATGGCAAATGACTCCTCCCTCACCCTTCCATCTCCATGTGAGTATCCCAAGAGGACAATGGACTCCTCTGGTATCAGAAGGGTTAGCCAATCATTAAAGCTGATAACTAGAAGTCAGACCTGGGGTCTAGTCCCAGTTCTGCAAAGGACTTGCTGTGTACTTCAGACTTTCAAGGTGTTGGTTTATCCTATAAAATAGGAATATATATTTATTTTATGAAGGGATGGAGTTACATGTTAATTTATCAATATTATCTATAACACCACCACATCCTTATAAAGCAACTTTCCTTTGAATATCTCAAGTGTTTTGCAGAAGTTAGGCGATATTCTCATTTTACAGATCAGTAAGCTAAGTCAATGAGAGATGAAGTGCTATGTCTAATGTCACATAGCAAATTACTGGCAAAGGTGAGAATAAAAATCCAGGTCTAATCCCCAGTTCCTTACTCTAACCACTATACACCACTACAGTCTGCAGCATCTGTAAAGTGCTTTGAGATCATAGGGTGAAAGGTGCTATCTACATGTAAAGTATTATTAAGTTTGATTTTTTCCCCAGTTGCAGAGTGCCACTCACTCACTAAAGCCAGCAGCACCAATGGTTAACTCTACTACATTCTACCTAAATATTATTTGCACCATGAGGCAGATTGTTAAAATCTTCTTTATGGGGGAGTGGATGTCTCAGTGATTGTGGTAATGGGATACAGACCCTTTAATCTCTAGAGAAAGAGTCTAAATTCAGCCCAAGTGAGTGGTGACCAAAAGTTGTTTGAGATCCAGCTGTTTAGAAGCATGAGTGAAATGAGTATGGTGAGATCTATACAAGTCCCAGGAGACAAGCATCCACATCACAAAAACCAATATCACAATTGTCACTAACTGCCTCCCCTGTTGGCAGTCTCAGAAGAGAGGACAATTCAACAGTCATGTAGACTGAACAATCTCCTTGCAGCGCTCTACAGGCTGCCTCTAAAGGATACCGTTGATAAACTGGGGATTGTTGCAGTAGCACTGCCTGTACTCTACCTGCTCTGAAGATCAATAAAATTCCAATCTCCTTGGCTGTCAATCTGATGCCTTTTATGAATACTGAATTCACATGCACAAAAAAGAATGATCTTCATAGGTTCTGAAACACCTTATGCACCACCATATCCTCCTTGCAACTGAATAACAAGAATAATTTCATACTTGGCAATTTGATGCCTCTGTTCTGATGGAGGTTGAGAAGACCAGATTATGCTTCATGCTTTCAAGCAGGAACAGACACAGAAAAAAACATGCAAGTTTCAAGGAACATTTCCTTTATTAAGAAAGAATCTATTGGCCAGCTGTTAAAAGGGAACGTCAGGTGTCCACTTCATAAAGTTTTTGGACGTATGACAAGAGAAAAAGTAGGTACTTTAGGTAGAAAATGAGATGCTGCCCTGACAACCAACCAGAAACATGTGGGAAATTGCTCCCTAATAAAACATGCAGCTAGCCCATATGCCCAGATGGATACAGAGTAACTGAGAATACAACTTTCAGTGTCATGAAACATTATTTATTTTCTGAAGGCAAACTGTAAAGAACATTGAAGAACAAATTAAGGTTCCTGAAAGTAACAGGGAAGGAACATCATCTTCAATGTTGCTTGCCGCTCAATTGCCCTTACTACAGCTAAATGATTTCTCAGAGACCAAAAATTCTTTAATATTACCAATGACAGCAATTTGCACCAGGAAGCTGGCAGTGTTAATCACTAGCCACTTACACAGCTCCAAAAAACAGCTTTTTGCAGATGATTTGGCAAAGTTGTTAGAGGATGATCTGATCCAAAGAGACAACAGAAGCTAGTCCAATAGTTCTAAGAACTCTGGTTCTAGAACAGGGGTCGGCAACCTTTCAGAAGTGGTGTGCCGAGTCTTCATTTATTCACTCTAATTTAAGGTTTCGTGTGCCAGTAATACATTTAACGTTTTTAGAAGGTCTCTACCTACAAATCTATAATATATAACTAAACTATTGTTGTATGTAAAGTAAATAAGGTTTTTAAAATGTTTAAGAAGCTTCATTTCAAATTACATTAAAATGCAGGGCCCCCCCCCCGGACTGGTGGCCAGAACCCAGGGAGTGTGAGTGCCACTGAAAATCAGCTCGCGTGCCACCTTCGGCACACGTGCCATAGGTTGTCTAGCCCTGTTCTAGAAGAACAGAAGTATCTATACCAGGAGAGACATCATATGCAAATATAACCAAAGAACTACCTCCACTACTGCTAAGCTAATATAGTGCTCCTCCCAGACATGGGAAGAAGAACTGGAGCCAAATTAGATATATTCTTATGTTACATTTCTTAGGACATACGTAGGCTGATTTTCTTCTCGCCATCAGGCAGGTTGTTTGTTTTGGCTGCTCCCCTGAATCTGGCCAGGACCCACCAGTAATCTTGGTGGAATGGCACTGTTAGTACTACCACGATTTTTATATAAATATCCAAGGCGTCCTCTGGTAGAAATTGACATGAGAGTAACAATGCACCATTACATGGTGCTTATTAAAATACCTCCAAATAAACAGTAGCATAAAGAGGGGGAAACATACTTAAAAAGAAAAAACATAACCCCTATGTACAAAAAGAATGGCTAGGTATTTGTAAAGTGCCCATTACCAGTCACAGCTAAGCTCTGATGTACATCACAATATATAAGATACGCAGCATATACTGAAGGAGAAAAACTTTACATACACTTTTATTTTTAAGACGTTAATAGCATAAATGGCAAAGAAAATAGATATGTGCTTCTCTACTTCCTACTAAAGCCATACTGTGTAAAGTAAACCAGACAGCTTTCTTCACACAAAAATATCAGAGAGGGGGAGGAAGAACAGTGAGGTGCTCATTTTTCACATAAGAAATTCAGATCTTGTCTCCTCTCTTATTTTCCTGGAAGACACTGAACTGGAGAATGAGTATAACCACAACACCACAAGTACAAAGAAAGAAAAACTTGAGCAACTGAGAGGGGAAGGGGCTCGTTTAAAACTCTTGGTTTGCTTGCTTTTGTTAACACCTGTATAACTAAAACATTTGAGACACACTTGGGAGAAAAATTCCCACTCCAGCTGTCTGGCCCTCTAAGAAATGTCCCAGCAAAACCAGGGAAGTTAAGACATGCTATTCCTAAGAGAAAACAAATGTTTTAAAAAATATTTCAGACTTTCTTCATAAAACAGGAAAAATAAAAAGGCATATACCCATTATTTACCAGGCAGCCAACTTTAATATTGCATCGTAACCGTAGTTTATTTGCAGTAAATATTATAGATTTTGTTTTTTATAAGTGAGAGGCTTTTACTGCAACCAAAATGTAATAAGATGCAGCAAAACTAAGCACATTTAAATTAGTACAGATTTGAAATCCCTTTTACTTAAAGGCTCCATGGAAAAAAGTTTCTTTCACATGATACAGTTATTTTGAAGAACACCTTTCTAGGAGGCCTGTAAAATATACAACATGAGCGACTGAGAGGTTCCTGAATGGTAGGCATAAAAACAAATTATACACCAGAGAGACAAGTATGTTTTCTGTAGAGAAGAGGATTTCATACCTTGCCTGTATTCATCAGACAGAGAGAACTCCCTCCCGCTGAAGTAAGCAAGCTGACTACACCATGCCACAAGCAGATGTGTAGTTCATGTAAAACTTCAAACTGACAGACTAATGTGAGTGGAAAGCTGAATGGGAAAGGTTCTGAATGCTACTTAGAATTATGTATATTGTGTTAGTGTCAGAAGGCCCCAATTGGGACTGGGCCCCACTGTGCTGGCCATTGTGCAAACAAAGGGATCAACATGCTCCCTGCCCCGAACATCTTACAATCGAATTTGAAACAAAATGCAACAAGTGAGGGCTAAAAACAAAAGCAGGAAAGGTGGAAAGGGTAAAAAAAAAAAAAATCATCCGGTTACAGAAGTCGCTACTGAAAAGCATGATGGGTCTAGATCATTTAAAATCTTTTTTTGTTTTTAATTTAAATATAAATGATCATCTTCACCAGACGTACAAGCTAACCAATCATCTGCTGGCTGACTTAGCTGGCTGCCTACTTCAGTCAGACTAATATTTCAGTGAGGTCATAATACATTTTATTTCTCAACAGGGCAAAACAAATTCAGTCTTGTTATTAAGTTAGGCGCCATACTACAGTGACAGGATCAACCAAATAAGCATCTATTGTTTGAAACTAACCCAGGAAAAGGATTATAAACAGAGGTTGCAGGGTAGACTCCCTCACCAGCCCACAACTTCCCAGTCCTAGGGCTATTCCTTCCATTGTGTTCTCCCACCAGAAATGCTGGCATGACAACTGGTGAGTCTCAGACAACAATGCAATTATGGATTCATACACCCACAGCTGGTAACAGTGTTCAGAGGTGGTGTATAGCTCACCTTGGATGCCAGGAGATTTGTTAAAAAATAAACCAAAAACAAACAACAACAATCATACGCAAGGGGGGGAAAAAACTGAACCAGCAGATGCCCCTCACCTCAAAACCAAAAAATAAGCTGACAGATAGAATCAAAACTCAAACACCACCTCATTGCCACAAATACCAGCCCTTATCACATCCCTCCCTTCCGAAAAGCCTGGATAAACAGATGGGCCTTGCAACATAGAGTGAAAGTCAACAAATGTAGGCTATTTCAAACCATGGAGGGTAGTGTCAGTTCCAAAGTTGAGAGCCCCACACAGAAACAGCTTGCTGACTTTTACACCCCCAGGTTCTGACCGGAGCGTCTCCACTGAATGCAGATGTGGCAGTATAGTACAAGGCAAAAGAATTCTCACAAAGAGGTAGGTCCTAAGCCATTCAGGGCTTTTAAGGGCTGATCTACACACAGGTTTTGTACTGTTTTCACTATATCAGTTTAGAAAGTGTTATAGGTCAGTAGTACAGCCCCTAAAGTGGACACAGCTATACTAGCATAAAGGTGTGTAATTAGCATAGTCTATACAGAAATAACTACATGTAGACCAGCTTTAAGTCAAAACCAAAACCTTAACGTTCACTAACAACAATTAGGGTGGAACCTACAGCAGAAGAATGAGCAAGGAAACAGTCACAAGGGTGATGTGAGATGACTGGGGAAAGGTTCACCTCCACCTGCTCTCAGCAGTCCATATAGCTAGGTTCCTGAATTATAGAGCTGACTATCCTTTGCGAATCACAGCCACTGGGAGCTGCGGGCGGCCGTGCCTGCAGACGGTCAATGTAAACAAACTGTCTCGCGACCCACCAGCAGATTACTCTGACAGGCCACGTGCGCGGGCCACAGGTTGCCCACCACTGGTGTAAGGCCATTAAATGTCTGCTGCTACCAGGAATGTCACTTTCAGCAACATACAGGGAACAGTGGATAGAACTGCAGCAAGGGGGTTCCCAAACTGCAGTGGGGCATTGCATACCCCTATTTTGACACCAGACCACCTTACACCACAGAGTACAACAACAGAAAGGACTACTTTTCTATAATTACGTAAGTGCTAGTGGGCCATCACAGATGCCTCACTGATAACAATGTAGGCTGGTCAGGGAAGGTGCCTGATGCTTGCATCTCTAAGAACACAGGACTTTCCAAAAAGCTGCAAGCCAGGACTTTCTTTCCTGACCAGCAGATTACTACTAGCGATGTTGAACTGCCAATAATGATTCTGGAGAACCCAGCCTACCCCTTGCTTTGCTGCTCATGAAGCCATACACTGGCCACCTTGACAGCACCAAGGAAAGTTTCAACTCCTGGCTCAGCAAGTGCAGAATGTCAGCTGAATGTGCTTTTGGTAGATTGTTCGCATTGTTTACTCAATGGACCGGATCTCAGTGAGCAAAATACCTAATGGTTATAGCTGCATGTTGTGTACTGCATACATCTGTGAAGTGAAGGGGGAAAAGCTCCCACCAGGATGCAAAGGCGAGGTTGAGCGGCACTCTGCTGAATGTGAACAGCCGGACACAAGGTCTATTAGATGAGCCAACTGCGGAGATGTGCAGCTGAGGGAGGCTTTAAAAGAGCATTTTAACGGTCAGCCACAACGGAGCTCTCTGTTGCTTTCATAAAAGAGTGTCCGTCTTGTGTACATTAGATTATATATAGGGTAGGTCTTGGCCTCCCACTATGTATTCTGCAATGGTTAGTGTGAATTAATAAAGATACTCTGACTTTCCACAAACAGAACTTTATTGTATGCAAAGCAGCAGTTAAAATTAAAGTGCAAACAAAAAGACATGAGGTTAATTTTTTTTTTACTAGTACTGTTAAGAGGGTGAATCACAGTTTATGATCCCAAATGAAAAAGGAAGTAAACAGTCATCACGTCTGTCCCTATATATTCACCACTGTGGCATCTAGTTTTCACAGGTTAGTATACCAGCAGAAGCAATTTTTTCCTGGTATAACTAGTCTACACTAGGGTTTTGCCAATATAGAAATACTCTTACCAAAAAAAAAAAAAAAAAATCACAACTCTAACTGACAGTACTATACTGGCTGAATGCCTAGTGTAGACCAGTCCACACAGGGATGTATATTGGTATAACTACCTGTATGACCAATAAATCTTGCCCAAGCCAACAAAAGCTTATACCAGTACAGTTCATTCCTCTTTCCTTACAGGAATCAAATATTCCAATATAAGCACCTTTACAGTGCTGTAACTGCATCCACACTAGGGGGTTATAGTTGTACACACACTCTTCAGTCTGACATACACTAGAATTTCTCACTCATGGCTACCACCGATGCAGTTGTACCAGTGGTGCAAGCACTAATACAGACCAGCTGCTGTTATTTAACTACCATAAGAAATAAAGCAGTTGAAATGTCAGGAGCCAGTCTACACTAGCACTACCATTGGCAGAGCTGCACTAGTAGTAAGCCACAGTGGGAAATTTTAAGAAAAGAAGTCTAGTGGACACAACCTCTCATGCTAATTAGAACACCATGAAAGGTTAACTATTAGTAAATAGTAAAATACTCTTAAGAATATACACTAGATTCACTACATTTTTGTTTTAGTATCTTATTGTCTTTAGAATCTCATAGATGTTCACGGTGCTCCACTAAGTATCTGAAAAATCCACTTGCCTACTTTCCAGAGGCAAGTATAAAACCTTCTCCGGCTTCATGCTTCAGGGTTTAAACCAATCTTTGACCATTAGGGATTAGAATGAAACCTTCATAGGGAGCAGATTATCCCACATCTGTTCAATGCAGGGTTCCTTACATCTTGCTCTGAAGCATGGTGCTGGCCACCGTTAGAGATAAAATACTGGACTAGATGAACCACAGGTCTGATCCTATATGGCAATTCCTAAGGTGGGTTCTAAGACTTCAATTTATGCCAAAATTAATCATCCTTTTACCAAAAAAAAAAAAAAAGGGGGGGGGGGAGTCTTCTATCCTTTACAATAGTGAAATGTCAACTTATGCAGTGATATCTTCCTGAATCTGCACACTGACAGTTCCAGTACCTACAGCCCCGTGCATAGTTTTTTTCCCAAGCAGCAACAGAATGTAATGAACAAGACTGTGGTCAGTCTCAACAAAGCTAATTAGAAGCCTTCGGGAAGCAGTACCGCTGATAAGAATCAGGTCCATTTCTGAGACATAGCTCCTTCCTCTTCCAGCAGCCAGAGGACTGGCAGTTCTAGTCTGCTAAGATATTTCCCTGGTAAAAATCCTCTCTCTCTCCCCCTTTTTAACAACTACGAGTAGGAATGGAGGCTAGCGTTCTTGACAGGGCATTGTCCATGAACCACATTAGTACTCCCTCTCCATCTTTCCTACCAGCCTCTAACTACTAGGTATCTCAAAATTTTCAAGGCTTGCTTTACATGAATCTGTTTTAATGTCGAATTCCCACAAGCAGCTTAATCTACGGGTTTGTCTACACTAGGAATTTTTGCATAAATGCAGCTACAGTGCTGCAACCTCCGCCATACAGATACTCTGCACCAGTACAATTTATCCCTGATAACATATGCATATCAATACAACATATTTACATTGCTAGCGGGTTACACTAGTGAAGCAACACCAGTGCAAAATTACCTAACATACACAAGCCTTAAATTAGATCTAATACAGCAATAGGTGACTGACAAAGGTTGGGGGAAGAGGTATGGGAAGATAAGGGTTACAGTAGCTGGAGATCATGTGATGACCTTATTGTTATGCATTTATCTTGTGTTTTACTTAACATATTAAAATGTACACAGCTATCTTGTCTATGTGGACTTGGCCAACCATGTTATAAATGGATTCCAAAACCATGCTTGCATCAGGTCACTACTACCAAGGCCAAAGCACAGTTCTGGTACACATTTAACATCATCCAGTCCCATCAAAAGCATGGATGATTCACCAATGATTTTAACTGTCATTAAACTCAGTTGCTTTCCAGCACAGACAGAGACTGAGAGACCAAAGCATATACCTCACACCAACAAGACAGTACAAAAGCAACACGTATTTGTAGGAGTGGAGGAAAAGCCAGTGACATTCAAATCTCAATCGAGTAATATCCCCTACCCACAACCTCCTTTCTCAGATTGGTTTATGTTTCTCTGAGGGAGGAAGCTCAAAGTAGGAGTTAATGTCAGTGACAACTGCCAGCCAGTCTAATAGTGAAGAGAAAGCCCGTTGCACTAGCCCCTGAGACCCAACTTCAGAAGCCCCAGTAATGACTGGTTTCCCAGGGGAAGAGATACCGCACCTCTCACTGTACTCCAATGGCACGTTTGTGAAACAGCATTAGGACAAACTCCACAAATAACCTTCCTCCTGATCTCCTGGGCTTGAGGGTGGAATAGTCAACAATTAAGAGAGGACAGAAGAGAGAGATCAGCATTATATTCTGAGAAAGGGGAGGGAAAACAGTGATAAGCCAACATGCCTAATACTGTGTAAATGTAGATCCCTACTAGGCACTCTTATGCAATTTAACTCTTGCGGAGTAGGCTAACAGCCCCTGGTTTCCTGTTGCCATAGAGTGGCACTATGCCAGGGAAGAAGGGTTTACAGATGCTGAGAAGAACTGATCTCAACTACTTCCCTGCTGTATGACCCCAGCCCTTCTTCTTTCCATCCTCATCATGTGCTCCACTTTCCCATGCTGCTGCTTCCCATCCCTTCAAGTCTGCAACCAGCAGGAGTTAGGGTGGGAAATCTCAGGAGACCAGGCTGGGGAGTGAGCAAGAAATGTTATAGGAACCAACATGGAAGAGTGGGAAGGCTGATTCAGCAGCAGAAAGAGGTAGGCTGGTCCCAGTGGCCCATCTGCCCCTTGAGAGAGTTGTGCCTTCTGATGCTCGGCCAACGGAGGCAGGCTACTAAAGGCAGGGGGTTTTAAATGTAGTTGAGGTAAGGGAGAGACTGAAGACTACTTTAAAAAAAAAAAAAAAAAAAAAAAATAATGGAGATATCCTATCTCCTAGAACTGGAAGGGACCTTGAAAGGTCATCAAGTCCAGCCCCCTGCCTTCACTAGCAGGACCAAGTACTGATTTTGCCCCAGATCCCCAAGTGGCCCCCTCAAGGATTGAACTCACAACCCTGGGTTTAGCAGGCCAATGCTCAAACCACTGAGCTATCCCTCCCCCCCACTTTACTCACTGAGGTGGTGAGTTAAACCTCCCCCAGCCTACATGAGTACTGGGCATCCCCCATTCCCACTTTTCATTTTTGTTACCGATTTTCACCCATTTTTAAAATTTTAGAATCAACACTGAAATTCCCAGTCATTTTTAAACAAAATAAAAACCCAATATGAAGGGCCTTGAGTATAACACACACTGATGTTCAGTCTCAAACTGAACTGTAGGTAAACTCTTGAATCCATATAAGACAGCCAGAAGACTTTTTAAATGTGGTTTAACATCACAGATGTACTGCTAAAGCGTAATTAAATTCACAGAAACTATTCACATGTATTCCACTAGAAAACTACCCTAAAATAAGATTTAACTTATCTCATATGTTCTTTAAATGTAGATGTTTTATGGAACTGTGAAGGGGGTGGGTAGAACACCTCACCCTGCACATTATGGCTTACTATAACAAAAATATCTTCATGGCTGTAGATAGTTATAGCCAGTGTCAGTGGAAAGTCACAGCCATAGAAAAACTGCAAGTGTCCTAACTTTAGATCTTTTTGATTTTTGCTTCCTTCCTCAGAATCTAAACTTCCATTTTATTTTAAAAAGTAAAATACAATTCAGTTTCTAGTTTTTTTCTAGTTTTTTCTCTTGTAGAAGATAGTATTCAACATCTAAAATTATGTGCTGATGCCCTATTAACCCAACCCCTTATAAAACTGCCTACAGCCAAACAATACCAGAGGCAAAATTCTGAACTATTGCCCATTCACATGAATGAAGCGTCACTTTCAGTGACTAGTTGGGCCCATCTGTCTATTTTAGGAGTTTTCTATACATGAAAATTATTCCAGATTAAGGGTATGCACCACTCTTAAAACACTGTAACTCCACTGCTGTAGCGCTTCAGTGTAGACACTGCTTTCTCCGATGGGAGGGTTTCTCCCATCAGTGGAGGTAATCCACCCCCATGAGAATCGGTGGCTAGGTGGATAGAATTCTTCTGTCAACCTAGCGCTGTCTACACAGAGGTTTAGGTCAGTATAGCTACATCTCAAAAGTTATGGATTTTTCACACCCCTGAGAGTGATGTACGTGGTGAAACTGATGTAAGTTTCAAGTGTAGACCAGGCCTACGGTAGGATGTAAACTGAAAGCAGAACAAGAATTTCAGAATAACTATCCGTGGATGCTCTATTCTGGACTAAGAGTGCTTTTTTCCTGTTTTAGAAACCAAACCTAACTATCCTACCTCTAAACACCAACATGTTTGAACATTAGAAATCTAAGCCCCCATCTACACAATAAATTGTACTGTTTTAACTAGATTTGTTTTTTAACTTATCTTTAACTTATATTGATTTAAATCAGTGGCAAAAAGCTAAAGCAATGTAAGTATAAATCTATTTAAGTGTGCCCACACAGGAGTTTACACCAGTTTAAATCAATGTTTCAAATGATTTTAGTTAAACAAATGCAGCATGTGTGTGTAGACAAAAACAACCACAGACTAGGCCATTTTCAAAGTACTTTTACAGTGGTTGTGATGTCACTTCTTCTGGCAAAGAAACCAGGAATTATGAAACTCAGATTCCTCAGGAACTCACACAACAAATAACTATTTCAAATTCTGATAAATTACTAGAAGGAGCCCTCAACTGCTAACCCATGGCAACAAAATCATTCTTTCAGATATTGATTATCAATTCCTCCTTCCCTCCAAAAAAAAAAAAAGATGCTCTAGGAAACCTCCTTAGGGTCACCCAACGTGTTGAGCTGCTTAGACAGACTATAAGCATCTTGAGACAGGGACAGCATCTTCCTCTGTGTGTTACTGTGCTCTGCACTGTATGTCAGTACGTAAATAAGAAGAATATCATATAGCTGTTTAAAATGGTGATTGCACTTTTAAACAGATCTACACTCTTTCCCTCAGTATTGTACACTCTTTCCCTAAAAAATGCACTTCGACTAATTCCATGTCCTTATACTCCCAATAGCATTTTCACAGGGTGAACTGTTTTTGCTTACTAGCCCTTCACAACATAACGTCCCCATCACTTTGCCTGAACAAGAGGAGGTTAGTGGTTCTATTCCCTTTTATCCTTGGGATTTTTCCATTTTGTTTCCTAGTCTCACCTCCTCTTAAAATCACAATGGAGAATGTGCACTCTTTTTTAAAACTCCTTCTACAAACTTTGAAAGAAGTGCTTTAGAGCACCCCTTTCTATTCAGTTAGCTTTTCAGTCACTTAAACCTGGTAGCAAATGACCAGTGGGTGACAAATTGTATCCACCAGGAGTTCTCCCTACACCAAGTCAATTCAGGAGTGAGAATAATTTGGTCACTAGTGTAGACAGGGCCAATCCATTTTCAATACCCATAATGGGTGTTAAAATGGCTTTGAATAGACTTGCAGGTAAGCCATTCTCAACCATGGTTGATTGAGGCCATAAGTTATTTGTAACTGAAGTCTGCTGTCACCCATAGAGGATTTTTCTAGTACAGACAGGAGCTTGCAGGCTTGTGAAATGAAAGAACAAGTCTAGAGTTAAACATGGGTTCCCCACTTTGCTAGGGTTGTCTTATGGAGTCATGGAGATAATATCATGATGCTTAATAACATACTGCTATATGAAATATGAGGCTAGACCTAGCCCTTATATTTTGGGGGATGGGATCAAGAACCACAATGTTCTATCTTAAATAGCTGAACAAAGATCTTTAGCTTCTAATATGGGCCTGAATGTACCAATATGCATGCCTATGTGATTCTAAAATAAACATCTAGAAAAAAAATAGTCTAAGTATACTTGACTGGCCATCAACATACATTTCAAGAAAAAAATTATGACATTTGCCATTGTTAAGTTTGACATAAATCTATCCAAATGTCCATTTTTCTTTAATAAAATAGCTGGTTTCCATTGTTTGCTAAATACACAACAGAAATATTCTCCAAGTGAACTGTACTGTCCATTTGGTTGGCTTAGGAGCAGTAATCTGCTTGGAGTGGATAGAGTGATACTACACCTTTCCTATGACAAAAGAGTCACTACAACATGAAGCTTTAAAGGTAGAAAAAAAATAGACTGCAATTAGAAAGTAATCAAACAAATATGGGAATGCACGCGAGCAGACTACACACATTTGGTCAATCGTGGAACTAAACTTACTATACAGCAATCAGAGGGGTAGCCGGGTTAGTCTGAATCTGTAAAAAGCAACAGAGGGTCCTGTGGCACCTTTGAGACTAACAGAAGTACTGGGAGCATAAGCTTTCGTGGGTCAGAACCTCACTTCTTCAGATGCAAGGGAAGAAGTGAGGTTCTGACCCACGAAAGCTTATGCTCCCAGTACTTCTGTTAGTCTCAAAGGTGCCACAGGACCCTCTGTTGCTTTATACAGCAATGATCTATCTGTACAGTCTTTAAAACAAATTCTTTACCTTATCTACTGTTCTCCAAAATATACATTACAGGAAATGCAGTATTAGGAGACATTTGACAAATGACCTTACATTACAAAACTGTAACCAGCAGTGTTATATTTCAAATAATACTTATTAATTCTAAAAAGTTAGCTGTGTTTTACAACTTCTGTTTAAAATATTTTATTCGAGTAAAAACGTTGGGGAATTATAACAAAGACAAAGATGAAAGTTCTATAAATGGGTACAGGAGAGTAAATAGCTTTTAAAGGAAATTCTTCAAGTTAGCTTACAATGGAATTTAAAGGGAGGGTGTGACGTGAGATACACCATTTCAACAGTTCAGTTTAGGATTTAAATAACCATAGGTATACATAATTCTGACCCCAACATCTGGCCCTCAACATGTGCCATTTAATTTTAGCTTCTCTGATAATGACCTGTCTATAGACCCTTCACGTTAGACTCTTATTTTAACCAACAAGCTACATATATTTAAACAGAACTTTCCGAATTAATCTCTCCTTACCGAGACAGCCAGAACATGAAAGAAAAATTCACTCTCTCGAGTTCAGATATCAAGATAGGATTCAAATGTATCTCCATTTTGGTGTCAATACATACCAAGAAGAAGGGTTCTAAAACCAGGGGCAAACACACTAGCATAAACTAGGACAACGTTGTGAACAATCTAACATGAAGGCTCAATCAGTTGTTAGTTATTTTGTCCTTGGATATAAGTAACAAAAGCTACAAAACAACAAAAGTTACAAAACAGTTAACAGGAACAACTGGAATCAAGATGCAACCTCAAATTTGTTTTGGAGAAATATTTGAAATCACATATATTGGAATAGGATGGGTTATTCTGTAATCATGAACTATGTAAACAAATCCACATCCCCAGTACCAAAATATCCTGATTTTCCATTGCTTTGATAATGTCTTCACTATTACGATGTACTACACACTAGAGCTATTCTTCAGACATTTTAGCCTCTGAACTACAGTATTCAACAAGATGTACTACCGCACATTAGAAATGGCATTTTGAAGCATTTCTTTTTAAACAGTCCAAGACTACAACCTTTATGCAAATACATAAAACAAGGAGAATGTGATAAATTCACTATAAATAGCATTAATACTAACCAATCAATGAAATTCAAACCTGAAGGTAACATCTCATTAATCTGTCCTTTATGGAGAAATTGCTATAAATACTCTAGAAATGTGGTCATCAAAGGTGAAGGTCACAATTTGTTCAACTAGTTAAAGCAACTGCTATTTAACCAACTCATTCACTAAAATGCCACCTAATCAAATACTCCATACCATGATAAACAGGAGATACAAGCACAATAAATACTAGCTCTCTGCTAGGAAAATAAACAGAATAAGGATCTCAAACCTAATCATATTTTTTTCATATTCAGTAAGATATTTAAATCTTGACACTTGACAACACAGTTCTAATTCTATTCTTTTTCATTTCTTGTACCGCACCTACCACTATGCTATCTGAGTGCCTGTAATATGTAATGCACCTACTGTATTTTTTACTGTTATAAGGTTGAAGCCTAACATTTCCAACAACGTTTGCAGCAAATCAGGTTAGAAGACATCTCTAAATAACTACTGCAAGAACCAAAAGCAACACTGACACAGAGGTTTCAGAAATCTAGATCCAACTAAACATTTTGATTTGACAAATTAAAATGTTTGGAAAAATGTTACTTTACAGATGGGTACAGTCACTAAACACAGACACAGCTGAAGGGAAGCAATAAGAGGTCTTTATATAGGTCACTTTCGCCTAAATCCCATATCAGCACTGACAAAATGGTATTTACACTAAAAACTCACCACTCATGGAGGAGCAAGTCTCCAGTATAGAATAGGATTCCTGGAATAAAAGAGCTATTTAAACAAACAAAGCACCTGACTGCATCTGAGGAAATACAGAACATTACCCCTCATGCGAGGAGGGAAGGGAGAAATATACACATAAGAACTGATTAGCATTTACCAGGCAATCCATCACATCCACAAAACCATCTAGTATATAGAAAAATAATAGCCATATCCAGCCTCCTCACAGCCCTGGGCCTCTCTCAGGGCCACAGCCCTGTCTCCAGCAGCAACGGTTACAGACAGATCGAGCCCCCCCATGGCAGAGATCTGGAAAAAGGGGTGTCGGGCCAGCCCTGCTGTCGAGAAGAGCGGAGGGAAAGGAGTAACCTTTGCAAGGGAAGCGCCATTACTCCCCCTCCCGTCAGTGCACAACACACCGCCGGGGCTGGGGCTGAGGAAGGAGCCGGGACTGCTGCAGCATTGCAGTAGCGCGCAGGGGGGGGGAGCAGGGGGGATGTTCCTCCCCCAAACGGGGTACACCTGCCCCCGGGCCGCCTGCGGCGCTGCAATGCCACGGCTCGCCCCTCCCCACCCAGCGCCCGGCCCTCGGCCCCGGCACAGGGGGCAGCTCCTGACCCCCAAAACACCCCCCATCAGTCCGACCCCCCCCCCCGGCGGCTGCCCCCCGGAACACCCCCCATCAGTCCGACCCCCTCCCGGCTGCTGCCCCCCGGAACACCCCCCCATCAGTCCGACCCTCCCCCGCTGCTGCCCCCCGGAACACCCCCCATCAGTCCGCCCCCCCCCCCGGCGGCTGCCCCCCGAAACACCCCCCATCAGTCCGACCCCCCCCCGGAACACCCCCCATCAGTCCGACCCCCTCCCGGCTGCTGTCCCCCCGGAACACCCCCCATCAGTCCGACCCCCCCCCCGGCGGCTGCCCCGCGGAACACCCCCCATCAGTCCGACCCCCCCCCCGGCTGCTGCCCCCCCGGAACACCCCCCATCAGTCCGACCCCCCCCCGGCTGCTGCCCCCCGGAACACCCCCCATCAGTCCGACCCCCCCCCCCCGGCGGCTGCCCCCCGGAACACCCCCCATCAGTCCGACCCCCCCCCCGGAACACCCCCCATCAGTCCGACCCCCCCCCGGCTCTTGCCCCCTGCCCGCACCGGGCCCCGCCGCCCAGCCCAGGCCCCACAGCACGGGGCCCGGCCCCCCCGCCGGCAGTGACGACACCAGACGCCCCCCCGCCCTTACCCTCCGTCGGCGCGGCTCGGCTCGGCTCGGCAGGCGGCCCGGGGCCCGGGCCGGGCGAGGCTGCCCCGGCAGCAGCCGCCGGGCTCGGCCGCTAAGATGGCAGGGGTCGGGGAGCCGAGGCCGCCTGGGCCCCGCCTGCTCGGGAGCCCCGGGCCGGGCCGCAGCGAGCGCGGGGCGGGGCCGGCCGTGCCCCCGGTGCGGAGCGGGTCCCCGGGCCGGGCCGGGCTCGGTGCCGCCTCCCTCAGCGCCTCTCCCGGGCTCCGGCTGCTCCGCGTCCGCCGCTCCGCTCCGCTCCGAGCCGCCCGCAGCCAGCGGCCCCCGCCCGCCCTCTCGCGAGACTTCGCCCCCCCGCCGCCCGGCCGCGGGAGGGGAGGCGGCTCCAGACGGGTGGGGTCCGGGTCCGCGTCCGCGTCCGGCGGGGAGAGAGGGGGGACAGCGGGCGGGGTCGCGGGAGGAGGAGGGGTGCTGGGGGGCAGGAGGGTAGAGTCCCATCGAGGGCTCAGGGTGGTGGGGGGCACGCGGGTGGGGTCCCGTGGGCGGCTGAAGGCGAGAGGGGGGACAGCGGGTGGGGTCCGCGGGGGGGGACAGTTGGGTAGAGGCCCATGGGGGGCTCAGGGTGTGGGTGTGGAGAAGAGGTGAGATCCCGCGGGGGGGGACAGTTGGGTAGAGTCCCATGGGGGGCTCAGGGTGTGGGTGTGGAGAAGAGGTGAGATCCCGCGGGGGGGGACAGTTGGGTAGAGTCCCATGGGGGGCTCAGGGTGTGGGTGTGGAGAAGAGGTGAGATCCCGCGGGGGGGGACAGTTGGGTAGAGTCCCATGGGGGGCTCAGGGTGTGGGTGTGGAGAAGAGGTGGGTTCCTGTGGGGGGGGGGACAGTTGGGTAGAGTCCCATGGGGGGCTCAGGGTGTGGGTGTGGAGAAGAGGTGGGTTCCTGCGGGGGGGGACAGTTGGGTAGAGTCCCATGGGGGGCTCAGGGTGTGGGTGTGGAGAAGAGGTGGGTTCCTGCGGGGGGGGACAGTTGGGTAGAGGCCCATGGGGGGCTCAGGGTGTGGGTGTGGAGAAGAGGTGGGTTCCTGTGGGGGGGGACAGTTGGGTAGAGTCCCATGGGGGGCTCAGGGTGTGGGTGTGGAGAAGAGGTGGGTTCCTGGGGGGGGGGGGCAGTTGGGTAGAGTCCCATGGGGGGCTCAGGGTGTGGGTGTGGAGAAGAGGTGGGGTCCTGCGGGGGGGGGGGGGCAGTTGGGTAGAGTCCCATGGGGGGCTCATGGTGTGGGTGCGGAGAAGCGGCAGGGTCCCATAGGGGTAGTGTAGATGTGACACTGACCTGCCTTTCTCTGGGTGCTGCTCAGGTGAGAGGTAAAAATCCTGAGCCCCGCTGGCATGTCCAGGACCCAGCTCCCCGGCCCGGGCCATTGCAGAATAGCCACTGCCCTGTATCTAGCTCAGAGGAGAACCAGAGGCTAAGTGGCCTGAGCACATGAACTCTGGAATTCGAATCCTGCCTCTAGTGCCTTTGTGAACTTGGGTAGGTCACTGCATGTCTCTGCCTCAGTTTCACCATCTGTAAAATGGGGGGTAATACTTACCTCACATTGGTGCTCTGTGAGGATTAATTAAAAATCACATATTGTAGACACATACATTTCTTTTCCTATAGACTAATACCAGAGGAATTTAAATATCTCACTTCTCTTCATGCATATTGTTTAATTGCTCTCTTTGTTTCTTTCTCTCTCTCAGATTGCGCAATGGAAATCATTGAGGTCAGTTTCACTTATGCTTATAGTCTATTTCCCTTTCAGAGTCATGGGGACAAGCTTTAGGGGAAGGTTTGAAAACAGTTATTTACACTGACATTTCAATGGCAAATTAATGGAAACAGTTCTATTGGACTTTGGGTTTGGAAAAGTTTGTTTTTACCAAATATAAACGTTGAGTCGTACGTGAGATGACTGTGTCCCCTATAGTTTGTAAAGTGCTCAATACATATTAAGTAATAGCATGAAGATAGTTTGAGGCACCTTGGCTATGAAATTGGAATATGTTGCACACCAACCATTGTTGATAATGCTAACACAAGAAAATCAAAACAAAACCACAACTTCCTGTGAGACTCCCTGTAAACTAACTTGTACTTGATACCCAACAGGGGACACTGTTCAACAGGCACTGAGGATAACCCCTAGTTACCTGAGTTTCCTAGGCTTTTCTTGATAGCCATCAAATAACAGCAATAATCAGAAATATGTGGGCATGAGTACATACTGTTTTCCAAAGTAAATATTTAGAGTACTCAAGGAAGCAACATCTATATTTTTATCAGGTAGTATTTAATCTTGAGTAAAAACCCTGGGGGTGGGAATAGGAATAGTGGTTATCTGGAATTAATGTGCCAGATCTTCAGCTGGTGCAAATCAGCAAAGCTGCAGAGTTACACTGACCTACACTATGTGAGAGTCTGACCCCATATTCTTTGATTCCCATCAGGAAAATCAGGGCATGTATAGATGACTATCAAAACTTGGTTACTGTCATCACTGCATCATCGCCAGCATATGTTATTATAAGCATTGGGATAGGCAAACTGAAGGTTAATTTGATCAACCCAGCCTTGGAGCTGCCAGCCATTCCAGAGAGTTTGGATGTCACACATCTGCCAAAGATGTTTGTAGCACATCACCTGATGCGTTAATCCATTCTAATGACACAAAAGCAAAGCCATCCACATTCCAAGCAGCCAGATCTAAAGCATGGATTTTGTTTCTTATATTGCTCAGTCTCCTAAAACATTATGAGCATAGGGAATGTTAAAAACAACTTAGAAATGATAAATGCTCTTATTGCAAGTGTTACAATAGTAATATTTAGCATTTGTGTAGAGCGTTATCTGTTCAAAGCACTGTATGGCTTTTAACTAATTAATTCTCACAACATCCCTAGGAGGTAGGTGTTACTATGCACATTTCACCAATGAGGAAACTGAGACCGTGTGGGGAAAGGATTTGCCCAGGGCCACACTGACACAGTGGTAGAGTCAGGATTAGAAATCCGGATCTCCTGACTTCCAGCCCTGTGTTCATTCCTGCAGACTGCATTGCCTTTAAAATTCATAACAAGGAGGGCAAAATTCTTATGTGGTGCAGCTGATAAGGATCTGCTGTGGCTGCTTTAACAGGTCATGGCATGTAATAAGCCACAGCATAACCTGTGGACACAAAAGTCATTACAAACTGTTTCAGAGTAACAGCCGTGTTAGTCTGTATCCGCAAAAAGAAGAACAGGAGTACTTGTGGCACCTTAGAGACTAACAAATTTATTAGAGCATAAGCTTTCGTGGACTACAGCCCACTTCTTCGGATGCATATGCATATGCATCCGAAGAAGTGGGCTGTAGTCCACGAAAGCTTATGCTCTAATAAATTTGTTAGTCTCTAAGGTGCCACAAGTACTCCTGTTCTTCTTATTACAAACTGTGACTTTCTATGGCAGCTGTTAAACCAAACATGAAATAAATGTACACTTAGTCCCCTTTTGTTGAAGCCCTGTTAGGCTATTTGCTTGTGCTACCCTTTCAGATGGTCCTATCAGGCCATGTTACATTGGTTTAGTTTAATTTGGTAATTTACTGATGCAAGCTAATCTGATCTAAGAAAGAGTTAAACCAGTTTGTTTGCCTACATTAAGGACTTGTGCTAGTTTAACTAGATCAATTTAAAATCAATTTAGTTACACTACTGTAACTTTTCTAGTATAGTCAAGGCCATTGAGAACACACATCAGCACTGCACAATTGTTTAGGACAGGAAGTAGAGAAGAATACCGTGTTCCAGGGAAAGGGTAGCGGGAATTTATTCAAGACACATTATAATGACCTGAAGTGGGAATTTGGCCAGGATATTGGTGTTTTGTAGCAGTGCCATAGGTTCTTTAGTGACTTCAAACCATCGTGAGCTTGCTTTTATGTCTCAGCACAAAGACAGCACCTCCAGCAGTACATCACCCCCTAGTGAACCACAGTGGGGCACTGATTCAGAACTGACTCAGGAGAAACGGGGCCTACATTCTATAGTAATTTGTGTTCTATAAATACTTGTGGTAGATTAGAGAGGTAAAATTAAGATTAGATTGAGTGCTGGCTGCTAGAGGCACAGCATTGCAGACTGCTAAATCTAGCTCTTCCTTGGAGGCCTCCCATCCGGGTACTATCTCAGTCTGACCCTTTGTAACAAATTAAATCAATACCAATATTAAAATACATCCAAAAGCATGAATCAAAGAAACTTAGCTATTATAAATTGCTGTTATGACCTGCCACTTTCACTGATTTTTAAGGGAAATTATCAGCATAAAAAACAGCACGCAGAGCAAAGGGCAGAAACAATTAGCCAATAAAGTGCTGCTTCAAATCCTGTCAGGGGACTGACATTTTAAACTTTATTCTCTTATTTACTGTATATTGATTAGAAACTAACTTTCACCAGTTCATTATCTGTTAATAAAAGCGTCCCTGGAGGTGGGCACTTTTGTTTGCTTAGCCATGACCAACTGTGAAATGCAAGAGAATCAGGAATTGTTTGGCTTTTACTAGCCCATGAAACCTGCCATCATTCCCCACAATTCAGTTGAGGCCCTAATTACGGGTTACAAGGTTATACAGGAAAAACATGTTCTGGAGGGAGGTAGTCCAAGTGAACTGGCTTGTCACCTCTTTTGTATCAACAAAAGCAAAATACGTGAGTATAACTGACATGCCACCTGTTTATTAGCTGGAATAAAGGTGTCATGTCAGACCGTATCCCTGTGTCAATCAGGTATGCGGTAATTCCAAGAAATGAAGTGACACTTGACCCCATTACACATATACTTCCTGCATTAACCACACCAATAACACTACTTTCTCACACACAATAATTACAAAAATTAGTTAAGCTCTGTGAGAGGGGAAGGTATTATTATCCATGTCACAAAGAGGGAAACTGAGGCACAGAGAGGGAAAATGGCTTACACAGAGTCGGACAGTAAGTCAGTGTCAGAGGGATGAATTGAACCCAGGCTTCCTGTCTTCCTGTTCTAACCACTAGGTTTACTGAACATTACTAAACAAAACTGGGAAAGAGATGGACGGTATGACTCAACAGCTTTCCCTTCCAGAGTGACTGCTCTGTTCTTGTGTAACTGCGAATCAGCCAATGTGCCAC
Source organism: Malaclemys terrapin pileata (assembly GCF_027887155.1). Classification (NCBI taxonomy): domain Eukaryota; kingdom Metazoa; phylum Chordata; order Testudines; family Emydidae; genus Malaclemys; species Malaclemys terrapin. The sequence continues at coordinate 2,331,274 of NC_071522.1, read as the reverse complement.
TGTAGCCTGTGGCAGCCAGGATCAATCAGGATCTCAGCAGAAAAGTGTGTTGCTTTGAGAGCTCTTCCCAGGTTTGTTTTCTGAAATATTTTCAAAATTTGCCAAACTAAATGTTGGTTCTTGCCAATTTTGTATTTTTCCCGTATGACACACACCCTGCTTTGGGGGCTGCCATTAGTCCACTTCCCAGGCTGTGTCTGCACTACAAACTTTTGCTGAACCAAGTTACATTGGCATAAAGTCACTGCGGTGTGGCTCCTTGTGTCAGCACTCTGCGTGCTCACTAGGAGTGCGTGTGTCGATGCACAGGGTGGCGCACCGTGAGCAGATACCCCAGTGTGCAACCTCCCACTATCTAGCGCACTGAATTTTGGGAAGATTTGGCAATGCATGGTGGGTCAGAAATGAGTCACGCAGGAGTGACGGGGAGCAAGGATCAACTTCCCAGCATGCCAGTGTCTACATCCCGTAATGTAGTCTACACCCCATAATTTTCACGCCTTTTTAAAAAATCCCATGAACCCGGGTATCCCTCCTCGATGTTTGCCATCTCTGACAGAAGCATGGAGCTTGCACAGCTCTGCACTGTTGTCATAAGCACTGCAAGTGCAGGATGCACGATACTTCAGTATTTGCAGAGCCCCAAGAAGAACCAAATCAGCAGAGAACATGATGATTTCTTGGAGGACAGATTGCTGTGGAACCTAGGGAGAACCACAATGCAGGCTTGGGATGATGAAAGTGGCTGCAGAACTTTCGGATGCACAAGGCCACATCCCTAGATCTGTGTGCTGAGGTTGCCCTAGTCTTCCAGTGCAGGGACAACGGCTGCACTCACAGTGGAGAAGTGAGTGGTGATTGCACTATGGAAACTTGCAACGCCGGACTGCTACTGGTCAGTGGAAAATCATTTTGAAGTTGGAAAATCCATTGTGGGATCATGCAAGTGTGCAGGGCCATGAATTGTCTCCTGCTACACAGGACTGTGTGACTATTGGCAATGTGCAGGACATAGTGGATGAATTTCTAGTAATGGGGTTCCCGAACTGTGCTGGAGCAATAGACAGCATGCATATCCCTATTTTGGCACAAAACCACCATGCCACAGAGTACATCAACAGAAAAGCCTGCTTTCCTATGGTTATGCAAGTGCTGGTGGATCGACATCAGCGCTGGCTGCTCAGGGAAGGTGCATGATGCTTGCATCTTTAAGAACACAGGACTGTTCAGAAAGCTACAAGCAGGGACTTTCTTTCCCAACTAGCGGATCACCATTGGTGACAGGGCCGGCTCCAGGCACCAGCTGAGCAAGCTCGTGCTTGGGGCGGCAGATTCTACGGGGCGGCGTTCTGCCCAATCCTAGGGTGTGTCAGCCGCTTTTTTTGTTTTTGTTTTGTTCGCCGATCCGGCTGCCTTGTAGGGGGCGGAGGAGGGGAGCGCTCTGCTGGGAGTGGGCTGTGCGCTCCATCTGCCCCAGCCGGTGCCAGGTCTGCAGCAAGCCCGGCAGGGCAGTCCGCGTCCTTCCCTCCCCGCCAAACGGAGTGGCACGGAGCCCTCCCGGCAGGCGGCGTGGCGGTCAGGGCCACGAGGCGAGCACCCCGCTGAAGCTTTGGCTGGCCCCCTTCTCTCTCCCCCCGCTCCCTCCCCCCTGCTAGCCAGGGCACGACTGCAGCGCAGGGAGTCCCCTTGCACCCGCGCTCTGGCCGTCCTGCAGGGGGTTTTTTTCTTTCCCTGCTTTGCTGCTCCGGCCGCGCCACAGGTTTTTTTTTTTTTGCTTTGCAGTTCTGGACGCCCCGTTTTTTGTTTTTGCTTGGGGCGGCAAAAAAGCCAGAGCCGGCCCTGATTGGTGATGTTGAATTGCCAGTCATGATTGTGGGGGACCCAGCCTACCCCTTGCTCCCCTGGCTCATGAAGCCATACACGGGCCACCTCGACAGCATCAAGGAAAGATTCAACTCCTGGCTCAGCAGGTGCAGAATGACAGTTGAATGTGCCTTTGGTAGATTGAAGGGACACTGCCGTTATTTACTCAAGATTGGATCTTAGTGAAAAAAATCTCAGTGGTTATGGCCGTCTGCTGGGTACTACATAATATCTGTGAAGCAAAAGGGGAAAAGTAGCTGAGGTTCCTTCCCCTGCATTGAGCTTTCCTGTGCTCAGCTGCTGGGAAGGACTGGACAGCGGTGCAGTCCCAAACAGGTCCCGGCTCATGGCATAGCTGGATCCCCCAGTCACATGTCCCCCATCCTCCTCCTCTTCCTCCTCCACGCTCTTTCTGTTCACGCCAAGGCCTGTGACTCGGGCTTCTCACAGGTATGCACAGTGGTGTGCAGGGTGGTGGTGGGGTTTCCACCAAGTATGGCATGCACCTCTGTATAAAAGCAGCAGGTCTGCAGCTTGGCACCAGATTGACTGTTCACCTCCCTGGCCCTTTGATAGGGCTGACCCAGTTCCTTCCCTTTCACGCAGCACTGCTGGTGGCCCATCATACCCCTGCTCCTGCATCCCCCATGCAATTTGCTTGTAGATGTCCACATTTCTACAGCTGAGCCATATCTGTGCCTGCACAGCCTCTTCTCCCCACAGACCCAGGAGATCTAATATTTCCTGTCAACTCCAAGCCAGAGCACAGGAGCATGCAGCCATCATAGTCAGCTGGGCAATTGCACACAACAGTGGAGAGCTGCTAGGTGTGCTTGCCAAGCTGGACAGTCAGGAAAAGGCATTTCAAAAATTGTCAGGGCTTTCAAAGGGAAGGGACCTTCCAGTCTCTGTTACCTTAAGCAGTGAAGTTCACAACTGTGACCAGAGCAGTCAGTGCCAGGCATTGTGGGACAGCAGATGGAGGACAGTCAGGGTCAACATAAGTAATGCAATATCTACACTCGCATTGTATCTACCACCGTCCATCAACTGTGGCTCAACACTGCTCAGGGAGGTGATGTTACTGTGTCACTGTAATGGGGTGCTAACATCCGTGGGAGACAAATTTAAGTGTAGACATGTGCACAACGAGGTTGACGCAAGGCAGCTTCTGTCGACCTAACTTTGCAGTGTAGATCAGGCATTGGTGATACTTGAACATCATCTACAACTCTCTCTGTGGGAGAACCACAATGGGTTGTAGTTTCTCAGAGATATAGGTGCTGATTGGATTTCTCCCTGAGGCGATTCTTAGGCCCTGATCTTGCAAGCTGACCCATGCAGATGGACTCCTGCCCCTGTGTGGAGCCTTGCATGGGTCTGCTGTGGATCAGAATGCACGATCAGGGCCTTTGATTGAGCACTCTGTGGTTCAAGGACTGTCATCAGGAAAAACACAACACAAAAAACAGCAAACAATGTATTCCTGATTTTCTCTCTCACTTTATCCAACTTGGTCTCCATGCAAGTCCCTGGTAAACCTCTACATAGCATGACTTTCTCCACGTCACCCTCCATTGTGATCAGTCTATTTCATTGTATTTATTCTCTTACATGGAACCTATGATAATAGCTGAGTAAAACATTCACCATTTTTAGATCCATTCAATGCTGACTCAATTAACCATCATGTCTATACAAAGAGTATGGAAGTGAGTTACTGTACAGACACATTTCAGAGTAGCAGCGTGTTAGTCTGTATCCGCAAAAAGAACAGGAATACTTGTGGCACCTTAGAGACTAACAAATTTATTACAGCATAAACTTTTGTGGGCTACTGCCCACTTCTTCGGATGCATAAACCCACAAAAGTTTATGCTCTAATAAATTTGTTAGTCTCTAAGGTGCTACAAGTACTCCTGTTCTTTGTACAGACACAGTCACTCCTCTAGCGGTGAGTTCAGTGTCTGTGGTCCCTTGACTGTCAATAATCCCCTGCTCAGGGCTGTTTGGCCTCCCCACCCCACACTCTCACTGTATGTATACTGTTTTCCTGGGATCTCCATAAATGTCCTAGCTGGCAGTTGTATGTTAGGACGTGCCATGCTGGGATGTACCACTCATGCCATATCGCAGCCCTTCACAATGTGTTATGACAGATACAGACCAACAGTATATGTCACCCTGAGATAAATTAGATCAGATGTTAGAGGTAACCGAGTGTCTGATAAACATAGTCACAGCTCAGAGTATCCCTGAATCCTCTTTGAAAAACAAAAGAAAACACTTTGGACTGGGAGCAATCATGGTGAGAGGCCATCCAAATCTGTGTCCCCAACAGCCCAATCTGGATCTCCCATTTTAATTTAATTAATGCAATGTCACCTGGTTTGAAACATGCCTCTAGGAGATGAATCTCACTATGCTCTAGATAAACAAGCACCGGTACTGAAAATATGGCCCTTGCTCCTCCACAGCCCTGCACAACAAATCTGTGACACATTGCGCTCTGCTCTTAAACGAGACCCCAGACCAGGAGTTAGACTGCATACTGATCAACAAACCTGTTGCTAGCAACCCTGGCTACTGCAGCATGACTCACCCATCAGTGCCTGTCAGTGCTTGCTGTGACCTTGCTGAAGGCTCCACCACCCACAGATCTGAGATGGGCTGTAGTGGAATGCAGAGACCCCAGACAGAAGTGAAGGACCTGGGGAGCTGAGACTGGGGGAATGTTCATCACCAACACCCCACTGAATGTAGCAACTCCGTGTCTTCACCAGATACTGCACTGGAAAGGACAGTGTCCCAGATTTTTTCAGAATCTCTTAGTACTAAACTTCCCTCCCCTTGCCTCCTATCTATTTGAAAGCATTTGTGATTACTAAAGCAGCAATACGAGAGGCTAGAGGAGAGAGCACCCAGGCAGGGCAGGACATGCTATAGAGGTTTGAGACCCTTTATTGTATAGGTGCAAGGAAAGGGTGTTGGTTCCTTCTTTTAATGTAGCCCTCACTGGCTGAGCAAATCTTTGCCACCAATGTTTTTCCTGTTTGGGCAGGGGAGGTTTCTGGGATATCAGCTGAAGGGTGTATGGGAGCATAAGTAAGGACAAACTATGAGGAAAGGAGGGTGAGTGAGCTTGTGGCACAGTATCTGTGCATCTCAGATCAATAGGGTGGTCATGAGCCATCAGGTGAGAGGCAATAAGCGCTATAAATGATGTGGTGTTCTCTTCAGCTACTGCCATTGAGGCAAACATGCACAATGTACACGTAGGAGCTCCCACATCTTCCCAGTGGCTCCTGTGGATCACTGGACAGCAGTGACCTCCTCAGACTAAAGGGAGCTAGCTTTAGCATTTCACCCCCAGTGCCCACCATGCCTTGTGAAGCCTAAACTGCACAGCAGGGACCATAACACGGCTCCCTTGCTACGTGCACAAAGGGGACGCCTAGGCTCTAAAAGCAAAAGGCTATCTTTCTCCCACAGGGACCAGCTGCCACGTGGAAAGGGAAGCACACGTGGGGTCACAAGTGGCAACCAATGGCCCCTGAACCGAGCATTACTCTTCAGGGGGCTGGAACAATTTGCATAGTGGGGGAGCTGAGAGCTATTGGACCAGATTGTAAACCCCGTGTATAATGGAAACCACTTCAAGCCAGGGGGTGCAGCAGCACCTCCAGTTCTAGCACCGCTGCTGCTCTTTACAGATCTGCATGTGTGTTCCCGTTTTCATCTAGATGGTGTCTATCTGTGCAGTGCTCACCGTGCCAGACTTGCAGCTTCATCCATAGGCAGCAACAGTCTATTCCCTAGTAGCCTCCCAATTGCAGCCCTCCTTCAAAGATGCTCACTTCCCATTGGCTCTGGATGGCCTACCAATAACAATCCTGTGCCTGTCTCCCTGTCTCCAGGAGAACAGGAAGCTTGAGCCATGGGCACATGAATGCCTGAGCATGCAACCAAAACATTCAAACTGCAGCAGCCTCTTGTGGAGTGTTCACTTGGGAAGATACTTGTGTCTGGGGCATGGCAAGAAGAGCCGGCCCACTTTGCTGCACGGCTACATCTGGAGCACCAGGGACATCAGCTGGGGAAGTGCAACATAGTCTCACTAGATAAAGAAGCCAAGAACCATTCCAGATCTGACTGAGTCCTGGTCACTTTTCTACCCTCTGGGGTGAAGCACAGCACATACTGCTGAGATCTGTTCTTCCTTTTCTGATTGCACCTTTCCCCTTAGGCATAGGGTACTATTCTTTTCACCCCTCCTACATTTCTTCTGGGGGTTGGGAGCATCACCTTCCTCAGTGGAGACCCTCATCCCAAAGGATTAATTCCAAGACTTAATGCCTTTCCAGGCAGGGCACAGGGCTAGGAGCTCAGGTCAGAGGTTTAAAGAGCTGGGAAGTGCTCAAGGGATTTGTAATGGGGGGGATATGCAGCCTTTCACCTCTGTGTCACTGGCTCCAGTGACCAAAAGCTGTCAGGCATTCAGTGGACCCTGTGTGAAAGGAATTGGTGATCTCAGTCCAGTTCCTAGCAGCCAGGTGTCTATGTAGATACAAAACACACCACAAACACTGACAACATATACTGGTCCCCTTGTGGGCATTCTTGGCAGACAAACCAAGAACTGCATGGTCTCTGGAGACTGACCTCCCTTCACCCCAAGAGGTAATCCCTCCAAGACGGGGTTGAGGTACACTGGCATGATGTGGTGGTGGGGAGGAGGTGGAAGGCTCACCCTGTGGGCTGCCCACCTTTAACTGCACTGGGGATCTGCTGATTCACTCATTTAACTTGATTTAGCACATGACGTGTACTCACGTGACTTACATCCTGATCTCAGTGCCTGAGGAGGGTTTTCTTTCATACTGCTAAAGAATGCATGGGGGTTCCAATGCCCTCCTGCCCCAAGCTGGTGCCCCAGTGCTGCTATCCAGGCACAGCTGAAAATAGGCAGACATCTTTCCTGTTTGTTCGAATATCCTGAGTCACAGATTACCAGTTGGAGTTTGTGCTGCAGTTTTTATTTCTTCCTGTACAACTGCACTCTCTAGAGGTGACACAGGAGAATGGCAAGAAAAGCGTATTCTGTGCACTTGTCTGAGTCTCCACAATTGATGGGAGACTTATTGTTATTATTACGGTCTGTGAGGCAAGCTGCATGTACTTCGTTACTGTATGTGTTGATGTCTTTCCATGCAGACAATTGTCCATATTGGGAGATTCCTTCTGAAAAACGAGCTCCATTGTATTATCTAGTAAAATGCCTGCAATGTGGAAGTGGAAATCTGATGTCTTACATAACTGTTGAAGACAAGTGATAACCTGATTTCGGTAGTGCTTTAATAGTGGGACTCAGATAACCGGTGCAATGATGGGTGAAGCATAAGGACCTAGAGATAGATAGATGGATGGATGGGGTGTCTGGGGATAGATAGATAGATAAGATTAGTGCTAGTAATGTTCTATGTCTGTCAAGCCCTGCTATGAGGAAATGCTGATGCTTTGCATGAACTGACAGGTTACCTGTTCTCTCCATTTTGTTAGACATTCTCACTACACAGTGTTTATTATCCTGTCTATGTGAAATCCCAAAGCAAGGCTGCTGAAGTGCAGGATGGAAAAAATGCAACAAAGAATGCTCGACTATTCAGTCTTAGTCAAGTATTTTCACCATACAATGCTTAGTACTGGTGCTGTGCACAGCTCCCTGTGGAAAGAAAGGGCCACTGAATGCCCACTGGATCCAAAGACTCCTGGTCCTGACACAATGTTACTGGTGATATATCAGTGTCTCAAGTGCATTCACTATCCCTGGCAGACCCACCCCAGTTCTGGTCCATTCTGTTACAAAAAAAGATACATTAAAACAAAAATATTATCCTAGCCATCACATCGTCTGGTTGGCATCAAAACAACCAACCAACAAAATGTTCCTACTAACCTGATCTGACAGTCCTGAACAAGATACGCTCCAATGGCTAATCGATTTCACTAGCATGAAGGCTGCGTCCTATGTAACATAGATCAGGCCTGCGGAAAAGGGAGACCAGCTAAAGCAACCTCTGCAGCAAGCTGAAACACCCAACAAAATACAGCATCACTCAAAATAAAGAAAATCCCAGATAAGGGAATGAATCTGCCTCTGACAGGTTGGCAGTATTTGCCTGAAACAGTCTATCCTGTTATCAGGAACTGCTCCTACTAGAAGCAGGTACATGGGTCCTGGAGACTCCCTGAAGCAGGCGGCTTGTTGTCCCAGCCAGAGAGAAAGGAGATGGGAGTGGCTGTCTTAGAAACAAGATCTCTAGGACATGGGCTGAGCATTCCTGAGGGAGGACCCCTCTGACCATCCAAATCTGGGCAGAAAGTTTGAGCTGAACTTTGTTACCTTATTGTTGATATCTGTGTTTATTCAAACAAACCTCCAGGCAGAGGGAGTCTGGGCTCTACAGGGCATGTGGAGTGGTATTTGAGAGCAGGACAGGAACAACATCTGCTCACCTTCCCTGGCTACCAAGAGGGCGATTCAATAGGAAACAGACCCAGTAAAACTGAGCATATCAAACCTTCCTGAGACCCAAACTAAGTGATACCTGGGAAGATACTGGATCAAATTATTAAACAATCAGCTTGTAAGCACCTAGAGGATAATAGGTTTATAAGAAATAGCCATAAATCAGACATCAGGAATAGTAACATACAAAAGCCAGTAGGAGAACACTTCAATCTCCCTGGACACTCAATAACAGATTTAAAAGTAGCCATCCTTCAACAAAAAAACTTCAAAAACAGACTTCAAAGAGAAACTGCTGAACTACAATTCATTTGCAAACTTAATACTGTTCATTTGGGTTTGAATAGGGACTGGGAGTGGCTGGCTCACTACAAAAGCAATTTTCCCTCTCTTGGTATTGACACCTCCTCATCAATTATTGAGAGTAGACCACATCCACCCGGTCTAAATTGGCCTTCAACACTGGTTCTCCATTTGAAAGGTAACTCCCTTCTCTTCATGTGCCAATATCTATTTATGCCTGGATCTGTAATTTTCACTTCATGCATCTGAAGAAGCGAGGTTTTTACCCACGAAAGTTTATGCCCAAATAAATCTGTTGGTCTTTAAGGTGCCACCGGACTCCTTGTTTTTATGATATTAGGAAAATACTTTCTAACTCTCAGGGTAGTGAAGCTCTGGCACAGGCTTCCAAGGGAGGTTGTGGAATCCCCATCACTGGAGGTGTTTAAGGGCAGGTTGGACAAACACGGGTCAGGGCTGGTCTAGGTTTACTTGGTCCTGCCTCAGCACAGGGGGCTGGACTAGCTGACCTCCCGAGGTCCCTTCCAGCCTGATGTTGCTGATTCTAGTGTTCAGGAGGAAGGTGCTGCTAATGGAATGAGCACCTGCCATGGGATTAGGGCTTTGGTGAGGACCAGCTTCTATCCACACCAGGTTTTTTTCCGGAAATTTGCTTTATACCCAAAGAGCCCCTCGAGCCCCAGCCCCGACCTAGTGCCTAATGCCCACTGACATCACCCCCAGAGCTGTGTCAGATGCTGTGTTGCTTAGCTGGGCCATGTCACAGCGCTGTGTGGAGCAAGCATGACATGGTGCCAGGAGAGTTGGCGGTACAGATGGGCAGGGCACAGGAACCATTCTGGACAGCTGACAGGGTCCTGTTACTCACAACCCGCCCGGGCAATGTACCAGTGATGCTGTGCCGGAGTTTCTGACGCACAACACCGTGGAAATGCCGCTTGTGAGGAGCATGGGGTAGGGGCAACAGCAAGCTTTCGCAGGAAAGTCCAGAGGGCTGGAGCTCTGCAGGAGCAATCAGGTCAGGACAACAGGAGTCTGACCCACAACCAGAGCTGGAACGACTCCCCTTTGGGGCCTGCTTCCTCATGGGGCTTTTAGTCTGAGCCCTGCAGCTTACTTCACGGGGGGACAGGAGTGGATCAACAACTCCACATTGCTCTAGGTTGAGTCCCACTTTGAAGGGAAAGTCTCAGCCTTGTGGGTCCATTCAGCTCTCCCCAGCTTCCCAACAAGCCCTGTGGGTCCCATCTCACTTTAGATTCAGGAATAGGGCAGCAAGGGTTAGCAAGCAAACCCCCCACTGCAGCTGTAAATAGGACTAGGGCTAGAGGTGTTTCCTGATCCTTAACACCCTCTGCAGGCTCCCCGGCTGCTGGGCTAGAGAATAGAAGATGTTCCCGGCCTGAGCAGCTGCAGTGAGAGGGGAAGAGTTTTCCATGCTCCTGCTCCCCTCTGGGGTCTTCATTCTGTCCCCCAGAAATCCTAGTGGAGGGGGGCAGGGGACAGTTGCCTAAACAGCCTTGTAGGTACAAGGCCCCTAGTCACCTTGAAGCTGCAGGGAGGGGGCTACCTAACCCCATATAAAGTGGAGTGGCTATAGGGTCCCCTGAAAACAGCAAAGGCAAGATGGGGCCCTCCTGGGCTTATTGGAGGGGCAGCTGTTTGGGGTGACCCACACTTCCTGCCTCACTCTTCCTCCCCTCCCATCTGACTCACTCACTCAGGGGGTTCCTTTGCTCCCCGTTCAGCCAGCTCATGTCCCCTATCCTCCTGGCTTCTGGTTCTGCTAAACACAGTTCCACTTGCTTCTCCCCTCCCCCCCGACTCCCACTTGGATTGCTCATGCTCCACATTTGCTGCACAGCCCCACCAGGCTTCCTCCTCCAGAGAGAACAAGAGTTCAGGCCAGCTGCCCCTCTGCCCGGCACACTCCCTGCTGGATCTCCCAGGCACCAGAGCTCCGTCAGACCAGCGTGAGCCTATGTGCAAGGCTCCCCTCTCCGATCCTGCACAGAGTTCCATGTAACACCCTTCTCTCGGCATGCACTCACCCACCCTGAACACCAGCTGGCCTGAGGCTGTGCAAATCCCTGCCCAATGCCTTGCCCACTTGTAAGCGGGCCTGTGCCCCACAGGCTGGCAAGTCAGGTGCATGCTGGGGGCAGTGGAGCCGCGACACCCTCTGCAATCCCAGAAGCGGCGCAGGCACGGCAGGAGCCTCGGACAGCTTCCGTCATTCCCAAGCAGTGTGGTGCTCACTCCTGAAATGCCCATAAACCAGATCCTGGTGTGGAGAGCCTGCAGCCCTGGGCAGGGCAGACAAGCCCAGGTACAAGGTCACAATCCAGCCTTGTTCACAACTAAGGTGCTCGTTGCACATGATGGTGCAGAGCCTATCAGCAGCCTGCAGCTTCCAGTACAGAGATGGGATCAAAATAGCGCCACGATTTTACAGCACAGCTAAGAATAGCTCGCAGGTCAGCCTCCTTCTGAAAGGTAGCCGGGACAGCGGCTGGAGCGTGCGCGTTGGCATGGTCAGAGGAGCCGGGTAAACCCAGGGGAAAGGTCTGCATGTTAACCAGCTAAGCGGGATTTAGAAATGAGAAATGCTGAACCATGGCAGAGAGAGACAGGGAGAGTGCAGCAGGAGAGAGGGACACAGAAGGGCAAGATGGGGGCAGACCAAGCCCCCTCCCGGTTTGTGTCAAGAGCTAAGATGGAGTGTTTTCACGGCAAGCCTTTTCCTCTTGGGATTTTATTTCTGTGATGCTTTGACGGGCAGCACTTTACAGGCTCCCCTCTAGGGCAGCGGCCAGCATCAGCGCGCGTGGGTGGGGCAGCATGCAGGCCATCTGCCAAGGTAAAGCCCTTCATTCCCAGACAGCAAACACATCAGCTCTGGCCCCACCCTCGGCATGGTGTGGGGCTCTGGGCGACAGCATAGAGGGCGCAAGACGGAGCCAATCACAGAGTGGGGGTTGAACATACTTCCCGTAGGGGTCACATTCAGAAGGAGAAGCAGCCATTTTTCAAAAGTGTCCTATTTCCTGGCTATTTCATGTATTCCTTTCCCCAAACTAGCCTGTGGAACTGGGCTCCTTCAGGAGGGCTCGCTCACCAAGTACCGCGTGGTCAGCCAAGGCGCTTTTCACTAAGGGCCATAACTGGGGCAAGTGCTAGTTACTTGCACTTGAACGGCTTGTGAAAGGCCCTTGCAGGACCTGCAAAGAGCCATCCGCAGCTACAGCCAATACAAAATGGCTCCTACACCCTGCAGAAGGAGGTGACCCCCAGCTGATCACAGCTCCAACTGCCTTGACAAACAGCAAGGGGCTTCCAGCCACGAGCAGCCCCCTAGAGCTTCTGCTAGCTTGGACCAGGGGGAGGCAGCTTCTAGCTGAGACCGGCCCCATGCAGACCCTAGCAGCCTAGCCAGGGAGATGACTGCAGACAAGAACTGTTCAAGGGAGCTCTTATCAGCTTGGTCCAGGAGAGAATTCCTGACTGGTTCACCTTGGGGAGCTGCTGACTCGAGGCCATCCGGGTCCTGGTTTGGGTCTTGGCTGCGGTGATATGCAAGGACCAGCCCACACCCAAAGCAAGTCTGGGCCCTGGATGTCAAAGATTCTGCTAATGAGTTAATTAAGTCCAGGCTGAGGGCCTGAAATAAATGGGTCCAATTCCCATGGAAGCTGATGCTCACTTATGCCCTACTGCGCAGCCGATCAGTTCAAACTGGTTTTTATTGTTTTAATCTGGTTCAAACTCTCCAGCCCACTGAGCTTTACCCCGGAGCACACTGACCTGGCCACCTTTCCAAGCCCCTAGAGACGGGCCCGTGTGATGGGGGTGCTGATGTCCACAGCTCTGGACATTCTTACCTCACGCTGATGCTGTGAGGTGGTGGGTCTGCTTGGTGCATTGGTCCCCCTGCTTCCCCTGCTGGTGGCTGTGGTGCATGGGCTTCAGTCTGCTGGCTGGTTCTGCTGTCCCAGGACCATTCCTATTGCAAAAATTCTTGAGTTGTTGGCTCCTCTGGATCCCAGCTGAAGGTAGGTTTGTACCAGTGGGAGTTGGGTCTCAGCAGGCTTCCTTACCCACGGTCTGAAAGGAAGCAGAAAAGGCTCAGGCTGGTGTGTGAGACCAGCTCCGTGAAACCAATGTGCTTTCCCAGTAGAGCGTCACAAGCCCCTGGGAATGCCTGCTCTGCACTGCACAACAAGCCAGTCTCAGATGCAGTGGTGGGACCATTTCAGGGGCCATCTCCTCTGCTAACAATCTGGAAACAGCAGAAAAGCACATTACGTAACTGGCCTTGGCTGTAAATTGCAGCACACTTAGACTGTCTCCTGCATTCTCTGCAGGACTGCTGGCATTAAAGAAATCCCCTTGCTTCTGAGCCCAGGAAGGTGAAAGGACTTCTCTGTGCATGGGGAAATACATTGCCAGGCTGCCTGAGCGGGCAGGAGGGGCCCAGTCCTGGTAGGCCTCTCCCACATCCTCCAGAGTGGCACAAACATCCCAAATTTAGGTCAAGTAGGGAGGAAATGCCTTTTTGCCCCACAGGAAATGCACCGTGCTTATATGGAGGGTTGATTGCCTGTATGACCACCCAGCAGGGTGGAACCCCTGCTAGAGTACATGGCAGTGGGATCTATGCATACAGTCTGTGTGCAGGACATCGCATGCGTGCGTACAAACTTACAAGCCATCGCAATGCCCAGGGAGCAACTGGTTGCTCTCCTTATTCACTGGGAGAAGATGTTTCCTGGGCCTGGTGTACCCTGGTGCAAGCGAAACCAATGTAAACAGGCTTTTCCTGATGTCAGAGCGTCTGCGCACAATGTTGCACTGCTTGAGCTCTTCCATAGCATGTGCCCACGGCTCCAGCAGCTTTAACAGTCAAACATTTGCTCATTCATGGTTTGTGCTCCCTGAGGCTCAGTGTATCTTCTTTAAACGGAACAGCCCTAGTAAAAGGAGGACATGGGGAGGAAGCGCGCAGCCATGTCAACACTTTGTTTAATAACAAAGGCCACTTCTCAATGATACTGTGCTACTCACTGTGCATGTGGCAGGACTTGACAACTTCTTGATCATCAGTTCCCCCATCCCTGCATAGCTTCCACCCAGTCTCTGCAGAACTTTCACCTCCCACCAGCAACATAGAATCATAGGACTGGAAGAGACCTTGAGAGGTCTTCTAGTCCAGTCCCCTGCACTCAAGGCAGGACGAAGTATTATCTAGACCATCCCTGACAGGGGTTTGTCTAACCCGCTCTTAAAAATCCCCAATGAGGGAGATTCCACAACCTCCCTAGGCAATTTATTCCAGTGCTTAATCACCCTGACAGGAACTTTTTCCTAATGTCCAACCTAAACCTCCCTTGCTGCAATTTAAGCCCATTGCTTCTTGTCTTATCCTCAGAGGTTAACAAGAACAATTTTTCTCCCTCCTCCTTGTAACAACCTTTTATGTACTTGGAAACTGTTATCATGTCCCCTTCTCAGTCTTCTCTTTTCCAGAATAAACAAACCCAATTTTTTCAGTCTTCCCTCATAGCTCATGTTTTCTAGACCTTTAATCATTTTTGTTACTCTTCTCTGGACTTTCTCCAAACACTATCAATGCAGGTGCAAATATCCATGCATGCAGGTGTCCTGGTTGTGCGGAGACACTCAGCTGTTCTCTTGCACAGAGGTCTAAGTGCTTTACAGGAGGAAAGGCTGAGGCACATGGAGGATGTGACTTACCCAAGGTCACCCAGCAGCTCAGGGCCAGAACTGGGAAAGAACCCAGGTGTCCAGGCTCCAACACCTGTCCACTGGCCAACACCACCTCTTTATCTTTCATGCTGGGCCCTGTGGTCTGGGTTGGTGTGACATAGGAATGTCTCATGTGGAAAGCCCCTGGGGACACAGTCATTCCCTGTGTGTAGTGCCCTCTTCCAGATAGAAACTGGGACAGGGGCTTATGCCAGGCTAGCTTTAGGGACACGGCCCAAGAGGTCACATGGTGAACCGAGCTCACAGGGCCCTCAGGGGGATCAGTTTTGCCAGGGTGAGCCCAATGTCTCACCCTTTTTCCCGGGAGCACCAGACACTCCATGGGAGTGTGTGTTTACTCCATGCTGGTTGCACTGGGCACACGCTGTTGTCTGGGGTGCCCTGAAGGCACCTACGAACTCTCACTCAAGCCACGTGATAGAAAGAAACTGCAGGTGTCCGGTGCCAGGCTTAGCAAGGGGAGAGCTGGGGGCCACCATTGCAGCCTGCCGTAGCAAGAAGCTCTCGGGAGTGCAAGTGCACGCAGGACAGGCAACTGGCTCGCTTGGAAGGGCTCATGTGAAGAGCTGTTTGCCACACAGTGAAGGACACTTTGTTTTGTTTGCATGTTTTCGGACCCCGTTGGGAGCTAATGTACACAGCTTTAGCTCACTTCATCCAGAGAGCCTGGGAAGCTGAATGTTAGCAAGGCCAGTGAAGTGAACATGACAATACAGCTCTCCCCACGGCCCACTCCCCCTACTCAATGGGACTACTCCCCACCCACCCACGCCTGCCACTCATCAGCCTCTGGGCCTTTCCAAAAGCTGTGTGGATAATGGGAGGCAGTAGCAACTCAGCAACCCACCTCCTTCCCCACCCCAGGCAGACGTAAAGCATCCCACTGCCTTCGGCCTCCTGGAGTCATTGACCCCTGGGCAGAGCAGATGTGAAATGCTGCTGTTCTCGTAAAGATGCTGCCTCATGAAATGGGAAGGCCATTTCCCACTGCCATGTGGTGGGCACCTCCCCTACCCTGCCAATGGGGTAGAATTCAGCAAAGGAAACTGGAGTCTGGGTAGCAGGCAAAGCTTCCTGACAGTGAAAGCTCTAGAGCCCAGCCTTCATGGGCATTTGCCCTAACTCCAGCCACCTGCACCCACCCCTACCCCTGGTGCGGACCCCAGGACAGACAGAGGAAGCTGCTCTAAGCCACAATCTGCACCACTGCAGCTTACCTCCGTTTCAAGCAGGGGAAATCCCCGCTGGTGCAAACAGTGGCTTTGCCTGTTGGCATTGGTGCAGCTATGCTGATGGCACAAATCAGGGCTAATCCCAGGGTAGCCAAGACCGAGATTATGGACTAGCCTCCTAAGGGATGGGGGGAGGGCACTGAAAAAGAGACTTGACAAGGTGTTAGAAACTGTACTGAAAAAAAACAATGTTACCTGAGGCGGCCCCATTTGGGGGTATTCCTATCTCCTAGAACTGGAAGGGACCCCAAAAGGTCATTGAGTCCAGCCCCCTGCCTTCACTAGCAGGACCAAGTACTGATTTTGCCCCAGATCCCTAAGTGCCCCCTCAAGGGTTGAACTCACAACCCTGGGTGTAGCAGGCTAATGCTCAAACCACTGAGCTATCCCTCCCCCCCTCACCTCTGTCTCTCTGGTCCATGACCCATGGTTCACAAACACTAGGGGTCCCCACTCTTGCATGAGTTACTAGCTGTCAGATAGGATTCCAGAAGCATTTGAGCTATCTGTAGGAAACAGGCACTTTGTCCCTGCCTCTCACAGGAAACGGAGCCCATTTTGGCTGCACCCGGCTAAGACGGGCACAGAACACCAGGACCTCACTGCTTTAATATGTAGCGCGTTTCCCACCACCTCTGCGCCCTGAGTCAGCAATAACCACTCACACCCCACAATACATTTGAGCCTAAGAGGAGCAATCTCTTTCCTAGCCAGGCACAGCTGGGAGAGATGTGACCCATTGTCTTCCTCCCCCAAAATGGCACAGACAGAAGCTGCAATGGATTCCCAAAGGGCCAGATTCTCATCCTCTTACTCACATTGAATGGCACTTTCAGTGGGACTATCCACTGGGCAAGATGCTCCTCGGGGTGAGTATGGGGACCAGAATCTGGGCAAAGAGAATCTAATCTCTATAATCCCTGATCTGATGGCACTTAAAATAACAGCACGTCTAAGCAAAGACACTGCAGATGTTGGGCATTGGTACAGCCTGCAGGAAAGGGGAATGCCCACCACAAAGCCAGTGTTGGCCCTCACCAGAGGTTCTGGAATCACTTGTGATTTTACTGATCAGAGACCAGAGAGAAAGGGGAGGTGATCCCCAGAACCCCACAGGTGACTGATCAGACCCTTAGAAAGCAATCCTAAGGTGATTGTGCAGGGCCAGGGGTATTTTGAGGTGCAGTGTTTGACCAATAGAATTGCCCTGGCCTATTGGGGCAGATCCTTGAACATTTGTGTGCTCACAAAAGGTCTGTGTGGATCCAGTTGCAGGATCAGGGCCTAGGAGAGTAACAGTAGCTGAAACAATATGAATTAATCTGTTTGGCAATCGTTTTGCAGAACTCTGGATATTAACCCTCTTTTCCAAAAAGGTATTTAGATTGAAAATTCCAGTTGCCATAGCAATGTAATGCTGCTCTTTACTGTCTCATTTTTCTCCTTCTATTAGTTCTATATCTTAGCAGCCATTAGATAAATTGCCAATGAGACAAACCTTGGGATTTTTTATGGTAAGAATGATTTTTGTGTGGGCTCCTTGTTGAGTTGGATCCAAGAGGTCAAGGATTGCATTGTGTATGCTTCCAGGACCAGGACAGTGTCCACCAGTCTAAAGATGCTCATTGATAATCACTCATATTAATATTTAATGGGACTCAGAGAAGTCCCATGATACGCTGATGATCAAAACCCAGTCTAATTACATTGCTTGTGCATGTTCACACAATGCTCCTTCTGTCGGCGGAGCGTGTCCACATTGGTAGTCTAGAGAGCAGTGCCCTGGGGTTAGTTATCCCACTGTGTTCCTCACCCCTTGGGAAGGCGGAATGGATCGCAGCACATCATGGCTGTGGGCTCAATGTCCCATGATGCAGTTTTTTGGTCCCATCATTCCATGGGTTTCCAACTGCGTTTCGCGGCATTGTTCCACAGTCCCAGTTCACTATGCGCCCGCCATCTCCGTCTGAAAGCTTGGATCCTGCACTGCTCTTTACTGTTGCAGTCACTGGTATGAACACATCGCGGATGGTCATGCAATATATCATGAGCTCAGACTCTGAACAGGAATCAGAGTTGCCTGACCTGTTGTGTGCCACGGAAACATACACCACCAGATTACTTTTGGCATTCCCGGAGCAGCTGAACTTGGTGGACCATAGCTTTAAGGCTCTGGAAACAAGCACTGAGTGGGGGGATCACATGGTTATGCAGGACTGGATGACGAGCAGTGGCTGCAGGACTTTTGGATGTGGAAAGCCACCTTCCAGGCACTGCGTGCAGAGCTCGCCCCAGCACTGCGGCAGCAGGGCACCAAAACGAGAGCTGTCTTCTTGATGGAGAAGTGCGTGGCAATCGCTGCGTGGAAGCTGGCGACTCCACACTGCTACCGGTCAATCGCAAATCAGTTTGGAGTTGGGAAGTCAACCGTGTGGCTGCATTAACACAAGTGTGCAAGGCTATTAATTGCATTCTGCTACAAAGGACTGTGACTCTTGGCAATGTGCGTGAAATATTGGATGGCTTTGCAGCAATGGGATTTCCTAACTGTGGCGGTGCCATAGATGGCACACATATTCCAAGTTTGGCCCTGGACCATCTTGTGATGGAGTCCATCAATAGAAAGGGGTACCTCTATGGTATTGCAGGCACTTGTGGATCACCATGGGCATTTCACCAACAATGCTGGATGGTCTGGAAAGGTACATGACGCATGCATCTTCAGGAACACTGACCTGTACAGAAAGTTCCAAGTAGGGACTTTCTTTCCAGACCAGAAGATTCCAGTGGGGGATGTTAAAATACCCATAGTAATCCTGGGAGACCAGCATACCCCTTACTCCCATGGATTGTGAAGCCTTACATGGGAAACCTGGTATCAGAGGGGTAGCCGTGTTAGTCTGGATCTGTAAAAAGCAACAAAGAGTCCTGTGGCACCTTATAGACTAACAGATGTATTGGAGCATAAGCTTTTGTGGGTGAATACCCACTTTGTCAGACGTATGTAATGGAAATTTCCAGAGGCAGGTATATATATGCAGGCAAGAATCAGTCTGGAGATAACGAGGTTAGTTCAATCAGAGAGGGTGAGGCCCTCTTCTAGCAGTTGAGGTGTGAACACCAAGGGAGGAGAAACTGCTTTTGTAGTTGGCTAGCCATTCACAGTCTTTGTTTAATCCTGAGCTGATGGTGTCAAATTTGCAAATGAACTGAAGCTTAGCAAAAACAACAAGGAGTCTGGTGGCACCTTAAAGACTAACAGATTTATTTGGCCATAAGCTTTCCTGAGTAAAAACCTCACTTCTTCGGATGAGGTTTTTACTCACGAAAGCTTATGGCCAAATAAATCTGTTAGTCTTTAAGGTGCCACCAGACTCCTTGTTGTTTTTGTAGATACAAAGACTAACACGGCTACCCCCTGATACTTGAAGCTCAGCAGTTTCTCTTTGAAGTCTGGTCCTGAAGTTTTTTTGCTGCAGGATGGCTACCTTAAAATCTGCTATTGTGTGTCCAGGGAGGTTGAAGTGTTCTCCTACAGGTTTTTGTATATTGCCATTCCTAATATCTGACTTGTGTCCATTTATCCTTTTACGTAGGGACTGTCCAGTTTGGCCGATGTACATAGCAGAGGGGCATTGCTGGCACATGATGGCATATATAACATTGGTGGGCATACAGGTGAATGAACCAGTGATGTTGTAGCTGATCTGGTTAGGTCCTGTGATGGTGTCACTGGTGTAGATATGTGGGCAGAGTTGGCATCAAAGTTTGTTGCATGGATTGGCTCCTGAGTTAGAGTTGTTATGGTACGTTGTGTGGTTGCTGGTGAGAATATGCTTAAGGTTGGCGGGTTGTCTGTGGGAGAGGATTGGCCTGCCTCCCAAGGTCTGTGAAAGCGAGGGATCATTGTCCAGGATGGGTTGTAGATCACTGATGATGCGTTGGAGAGGTTTAAGCTGAGGACTGTAGGTGTTGGCCAGTGGAGTTCTGTTGGTTTGTTTCCTTGGCTTGTCTTGCAGCAGGAGGCTTCTGGGTAACCTGGACAGCAGCAAAGAGTCCTTTAACAATAGGCTGAGCAGGTGCAGAATGACAGTATTCACAAAAAGAACAGGAGTACTTGTGGCACCTTAGAGACTAACAAATTTATTAGAGCATAAGCTTTCGTGGACTACAGCCCACTTCTTCGGATGCATACAGAGTGGAATAAATATTGAGGATATATATATATATATACACACATACAGAGAGCATAAACAGGTGGGAGTTGTCTTACCAATTCTGAGAGACCAATTAAGTAAGAGAAAAAAAACTTTTGAAGTGATAATCAAGGTAGCCCAGTACAGACAGTTTGATAAGAAGTGTGAGAATACTTACAAGGGGAGATAGATTCAATGTTTGTAATGGCTCAGCCATTCCCAGTCCTTATTCAATCCTTTGTTGATTGTGTCTAGTTCGCATATCAATTCCAGCTCAGCAGTCTCTCGTTGGAGTCTGTTTTTGAAGTTTTTCTGTTGTAATATAGACACCCGCAGGTCTGTTATTGAATGACCAGACAGGTTAAAGTGTTCTCCCACTGGTTTTTGAGTATTATGATTCCTGATGTCAGATTTGTGTCCATTAATTCTTTTGCGTAGAGACTGTCCGGTTTGGCCAATGTACATGGCAGAGGGGCATTGCTGGCACATGATGGCATATATCACATTGGTAGATGTGCAGGTGAACGAGCCCCTGATGGTATGGCTGATGTGATTAGGTCCTATGATGATGTCACTTGAATAGATATGTGGACAGAGTTGGCATCGGGCTTTGTTACAAGGATAGGTTCCTGGGTCAGTGTTTTTGTTCAGTGATGTGTGGTTGCTGGTGAGTATTTGCTTTAGGTTGGGGGGTTGTCTGTAAGCGAGGACAGGTCTGTCTCCCAAGATCTGTGAGAGGAAAGGATCATCTTTCAGGATAGGTTGTAGATCTCTGATGATGCGCTGGAGAGGTTTTAGTTGGGGGCTGAAGGTGACAGCTAGTGGTGTTCTGTTATTTTCTTTGTTGGGCCTGTCTTGTAGGAGGTGACTTCTGGGTACTCATCTGGCTCTGTCAATCTGTTTTTTCACTTCAGCAGGTGGGTATTGTAGTTTTAAGAATGCTTGATAGAGATCTTGTAGGTGCTTGTCTCTATCTGAGGGATTGGAGCAAATGCGGTTATATCTTAGAGCTTGGCTGTAGACAATGGATCGTGTGGTGTGTCCTGGATGGAAGCTGGAGGCATGTAGGTAAGTGTAGCGGTCAGTAGGTTTCCAGTATAGGGTGGTATTTATGTGACCATCTCTTATTAGCACAGTAGTGTCCAGGAAATGGACCGCTTGTGTGGATTGATCTAGGCTGAGGTTGATGGTGGGATGGAAATTATTGAAATCATGGTGAAATTCCTCAAGGGCTTCTTTTCCATGAGTCCAGATGATGAAGATGTCATCAATGTAGCGCAAGTAGAGTAGGGGCGTTAGGGGTCGAGAGCTAAGGAAGCGTTGTTCTAAGTCAGCCATAAAAATGTTGGCATATTGTGGGGCCATGCGGGTACCCATAGCAGTGCCGCTGACTTGAAGGTATATATTGTCCCCAAATGTGAAATAGTTGTGGGTGAGGACAAAATCACAAAGTTCAGCCACCAGGTTAGCTGTGACATTATCGGGGATACTGTTCCTGATAGCTTGTAGTCCATCTTTGTGTGGAATATTGGTGTAGAGGGCTTCTACGTCCATAGTGGCCAGGATGGTGTTTTCTGGAAGATCACCGATGGATTGTAGTTTCCTCAGGAAGTCAGTGGTGTCTCGAAGATAGCTGGGAGTGCTGGTAGCGTAGGGTCTGAGGAGAGAGTCCACATAACCAGACAAGCCTGATGTTAGGGTGCCAATGCCTGAGATGATGGGGCGTCCAGGATATCCAGGTTTATGGATCTTGGGTAGCAAATAGAATACCCCTGGTCGGGGTTCTAGGCATGTGTCTGCACAGATTTGTTCTTGTGCTTTGTCAGGGAGATTTTTTAGCAGATGGTGTAGTTTCTTTAGGTAATCCTCAGTGGGATCAGAGGATAATGGCCTGTAGAATGTGGTGTTAGAGAGCTGTCTAGCAGCCTCTTGGTCATATTCCAATTTATTCATGATGACGACAGCACCTCCTTTGTCAGCCTTTTTGATTATGATGTCAGGGTTGTTTCTGAGGCTGTAGATGGCGTTGTGTTCAGCATTGCTGAGGTTATGTGGCAAGTGATGTTGCTTTTCCACAATTTCAGCCTTTGCACGTTGACGGAAGCAATCTATGTAGAAATCCAGTCTGTTGTTTCGACCATCCGGAGGAGTCCACGCAGAATCCTTTTTTTATTTTATTTTATTTTAAATATTCCTGTGGTCATAGCCTGCTGCACGCGCCATAAGATTTATGAGGCTAAAGGTGAAAAGTTTCCCCCAGGGTGGATTGCAGAGGCGGATTGCCTTGCTGCTGAATTTGAGCAGCCGGACACCAGGGATATTAGAGGGGCACAACGGGGGGGCTATTCAAATCAGGGAGGCTTTGAGGCAACATTTTGACAATGAGAACCAGTAATGTGTTTTTCTATACAGTACTCTGTCATGCTTTGCTAACTTGCCACCTCGCATGACCATTGTGATGACTCCTGATCGGGATTTGTAGTCAGCTAGTCTTGTACAATCCCTTCACCTACTTCTAGAATATACAGAGCAAAGGATAGTTCTACCTCATATAACCGAGCAGCATCAACTCAAAAAAATCACTTACCACAGCTCTCCTCTCCTGCATCATACACACTAGACGGACTGCTGGGACTGGCTAGACTCCTCCGGAGTGGAAAAGAGGTCCTGACTTGCCGCACCACTGGACGACCCTGCCGTGTGCTCCATATCATCCTTCAACTCGACCTCCTCATCCATGACTACGTCCTTGGGGTTGAATCCATTGTCCGCCACCTCCAGCCCTGACGTCCATGGGTCTCTTGGCAATGGAGGTGGGGTTGCCACCAAGGATGGCGTCCAGCTCCTTACAGAAGTGGCAGGTCTTCGGTGCAGCACCACAGCTACGGTTTGCCTCCCTTGCCTTCTGGTACACTTGCCTCAGCTCCTTTCTCTTCACACAGCACTGATGTGTGTCCCGTTCGTAGCCCTTAACCAACATGCCACGAGACCATATGTATGGAAGTTCCTATGGCTGGAGTGAAGCTTGAACTGCACAGCCTCCGCTCCCTACAGTGCCAGCAGATCCAACAACTCAGCTGTGTTCCAAGCGGTGAGTGTTTGCTATGTGGAGCTGCCACAGTCAGCTGGGAAGATGCCATGAGAGCTCTCCACACCGAGCAAACCAAGTGGAATATCAAAAATTCCCAGGCCTTTAAAAGGGAAGGGGCGGATGCCTGTGTAATTGGGTACAGGACAGCGGAGTTCAAACTGCTGACCAGAGCGGTCAGGATGGGCACTGTGGGATACTTTCTGGAGGCCATTTACAGCGACGTAACGAAGCAGAAGAGTTTTGTTGGCAGAAGGAGCATTGCAGTGTGTACACCTCAACCGTTTTGTCAATGAAACCTGACTTTTGTCGACAAAACTGTGTAGCGTGGACAAGGCCTGTGCCAACATCCAGATCCCACCTAAAGACTCCCTTCTCCAGTTTTGCACACAAGCAATGAGTCATTTCCATAAAAAAAAAAACAGGCTATTCATTCTCTGGACATCCCAGTGCCTCCTGTCTTTTCTGTGTCTGTCTTTTGGGCCCTAATCCTGCTATCAGATCCACATGGGTAGGGCCCCCCTGAAGCCAATAGGAGGCCATGTGCATGTGTCTGACTGCGTGGCTCTGATTCCAGGATAGGGCCTTAAAATTGTAAGCAACTTGGCAGGGATCAGCTTTAGTTTGTGTCTTGTACAGTGCCGGTGCTTAAGAAATGCTAAACAATTCATACAATACAGGAATTGCAATACTGAATCGAATTCAGGGGTTCACCTAGTATCCCGTTTCCTACCATGGCCAGCATCTGATGCTTCAGAGGAAGGTACAAGAACCCTGTAGTAGGTGTTTGTGGACAGCTGATATGCTATGACCACTGCTTAGCATGCTGTTCGTAATTGTTTTATTGTTGCCTTATGCTTCCCTCCCCGTCTGTCTGTCTCCTCCTATTGGTTCTTGTTTTACACTCTGATTAAAGCTCTTTGGACCAGACATGGTCTTTTTGTTACATGTGTCTAGTCCCTGGTACTGATCCCTGACTGGCTCCTCTGGCTCTACTGCAATACCAGTAACAGACCCCCTGCAGTCAGAAGCTGGTTTATGCCTTGAAGTAGAAGAGTTTATCGCCTTGCCCACACCCTGGTTTATATATTAATATTTACTATAATAACTCTGGATATTCTTGTTAGCTGCATAAACTGCCACCCTTTTTGGAATCATGCTACAGTCTTGCCCTCAATTATATCTTGTGGCAAGGAGTTCCACATAACAATTGTGCAATGTGTGAAAAATCATTAACTTTATCAGGTTTGAATTTCCTACTTTTCATTTCACTGAATGTGCCCTTGTTCTTGTGTTCTCCTAGCCTTGTAGACTTTAAGATCAGAAGGGACCATCGTGATCATCTAGTCTGACTTCCTGCACATCGCAGGCCACAGAACCTTACCCACCCACTCGTGTAATAGACTCCTAACCTCTGGCTGAGTTACTGAAGTCCTCAAATCATGGTTTAAAGTCCTCAAGTTACAAAAAATTCACCATTTACACTAGTTTAAGCCTGCAAGTTACCTGTGCCCCATGCTGCAGAGGAAGGCAAAAAATCTGCTAATTTGACACAGGAGAAGATTCCGTCCCAATCCCAAATCTAGCGATCAGTTAGACCCTGGGCATGTGAGCAAGACCCACCAGGCAGATACCTGGGAAAGAATTCTCTGTAGTAACTCAGAGCCCTCCCACTCTAGTGTCCCTCCTCTGGCCGTTGGGGATTTTTTATTCAAAGTTCTAATCTACCTTCTTTAGACCAGGGGTAGGCAACCTATGGCACGCGTGCCGAAGGCAGCATGCGAGCTGATTTTCAGTGGCACTCACACTGCCCGGGTCCTGGTCACCGGTCTGGTGGGCTCTACATTTTAATTTAATTTTATATGAAGCTTCTTAAACATTTTAAAAACCTTATTTACTTTACATACAACAATAGTTTAGTTATATATTATAGACTTATAGAAAGAGACCTTCTAAAAACGTTAAAATGTTAAAATGTATCACTGGCATGCGAAACCTTAAATTAGAGTGAATAAATGAAGACTCGGCACACCACTTCTGAAAGGTTGCTGACCCCTGCTCTAGACCATTCATAATATTGTATACACCTCTACCCCAATATAACGCGACCCGATATAACACGAATTCGGATATAACACAGTAAAGCAGCGCTCCGGGGGGGCAGGGCTGCACTCTCCGGCGGATCAAAGCAAGTTCGATATAACGCGGTTTCACCTATAATGTGGTAAGATTTTTTGACTCCTGAGGACAGCATTATATCGGGGTGGAGGTGTACCTTTATTCTGTCTCCTTACTCATCTCCTCTCTAAGGCAAACAGTTCCATTTATTTCAATCTCTCTTCAAATGAGAGCTTCCCTATGCCTCAGTCATTCTAGTCAACCATCCCTGAGCCCCTGGAATTCTGCTATATGAATAAAACAATAATAAAATAAAATAACTACAAAAATCAATGGTGTTATTGATATGTATTTGTATTGTGGTAGCACGGAGAGACCCCCAACCAGGGATTGTACCCTCCTGTGCTAAACACTGCTCTACACACACAAGTCCCTGCACCAAAGAAATGTGTCATGTCCAACTGTGAATGAAATGAAATGAAGCGGATGAATGAGTGACCTTATAACTGTTCTGTTGGAACAGACCCAGAGTGTTTGGTTTTCTAAAGTATTTGTCTTGTCTTCCAGAGATCAGAGTCCCCTGCAAGCGGCCACTGGTACGGGCCCTGCCCAGAGAGACAGCAAGCCTACCTTGGTTACTGCTGCTCTGGGGCCCTGCTGCAGTAGTTCTGTGGCATTGTCTGCAGCGTGGAGAGCGAGATTCATGCGGCGTATACCAGGTCCCTGCATGAGCCAAAGCGGTGGGAGCCTGGGCGGAGATATAAATCCAAGTCTCTGTGAAATCCTGGACAAGTCACCACGGCAGAGGCTCAAAGGCAGGCTTGGCTAAGGCTGACCTGCCAGCCTGCCTCATGCATGGCTTCCGTTTTGCATCCAAGAACCCGCCTCCAGCTTACTTGGTCACACCTTAGGAAACAAGTTTCATGTTTCAGGCAGATACAGGGAGCAGATGTTACCCATTTCTGTGTGATCACAAGGATGTGTTTACAAGAAGGGACATTCCTCAGATCCAGTCCTACTAAAACATGGATCGAGCCACCAGAAACAAATGCCACCTAATGCCTACACAAAACACCTGGGTCTGATCCTGTTACATTAAGGCCCATTCACACCATTCTGGCCTGAGGCCTAGAAAAATCAGGTATTTCATACCGATACATCTCTGTGGAATGATGATTGGTGATTGATTGATTGACAGATTGATGATACTGTCATTATGTGTGAAAGAGGAAATGATTTCTAAGGTTTTTGAAGAACCCTCATTTAGGGATGAAAGTTAACGAGCTCTCCGGTAATGCAGTTTTTGATGTCGGAGTTGTTTTGGAGAGTAAATGAAGAATTGACAATACAGTGGCCCTGAGGATACATCTTGAATGTGGTTGACAAAAGATTTGATAAAGTACATACTGTTAAATGGGCACATTTAAACTGTTAGACAGGAGAGAAAAAGAAATATAAGTGCCCAACACGTCCATTTCTACCAGTCAAAAACAGCTCACGTTCTCTTTTACCTTTGTTGGACCTCTTTGGGTGAGTTCAGTCCCAGACTTCATACACAGGATCCTTCACATTGTCTTTCTTTGTGGCCATAAATAATGTATATAGTGTTAAGCGGAGTTCAATGATAGACTCCACTTTACCTAACATGGACAAGACTATTAGGAAATAGGACTCCAGGTTAGATGCAACATTACGTTCTCTTGTTAATGTACTAACTGAACCCAGTGAAAATATATGCACCCTTATCTTCAAGGTGAAAGGCTGCAAGAACAATCTGGTCCCCACTGCATGACCGTGTCCTGGGCAGGTTATACCAGCCTCTGACAAGGATCTGAGTATTCCATGACTCTTGCATATTAACTGCAATTGTCCTGCCAATAAGGTATTTTTGGACTCAATTAAAATGTATTGAATTGAGTCAGATTGGCTGGATGGGACTTGAGGAGAAACAAGGAAGTGGTGAGCCCTTCAGGATGGGAGGAGACTGCAGGGGATGATGCTAGAGGCACCCACTGCAGGGGGTGTTTTGACATCTTAATTGAGGACCTGTCAATCCTGGCTGCAACCCTTAGGCCATGTCTACACTACCACTTCTGTTGGCAAAACTTATGTTGCTCAGGGAGCTTCTCCCACTGACATAGCTACTGCTGTTCATTGGGGGCGGTTTAATTATATTGACAGGAGAGCTCTCTCCTGGCTACACAAGAGATCTTACAGTGGTACAGCTCTGTGCTGCGCAATGCTTCTCCACCTGCAGTACAATGCATTCGTCATCAAGGGATCAATCCTGCAAGGTGCTGAGCAGTCTGACCCTGATCCAGCAAACCGATGGGACTATGCACATGCTCAAACACATGCTTACGTGCTTTGTTGGGTTGGGGTCAAAGTGCTCACCGCTTTGCAGGTTCAAGATCTTGGCGAAATATTGATATCGAATTCAATTCTGGGCTAAGGCCATGATCAATATATTTAGACACACAGTAAGTCTGATGTTCTAAGTTTTAAAAATGTTAAACCAGAAACACACAAAATATTATAAAGCCAGTAAAAAAAAATTAAAATTGGTTAATTTTAAATGCTTCTAACTTGTAAATTAATCAATAAAATAATTTAAAATGTTCACAGAAATTTGTCTAGATGTTTCACAGAGTGGTGAGAGTTTGGAAAGAAATATTTTGTTCTTCTTAGAAAAAAATCCCTGGAATTAGTCCCCAACATTATTTAAAGCAAACTTCCACCATATGGAATCAAGGCCACCATCTCCATAATTAAACTTTGTTATATCCTTGATACCACTTGAAACAGCTGATTCAGTCCTTACTGATCTCAGTTTGCACATTTTTGGACAGTGGATTCAGAGAAGCAGTGTATTTTAAAGACTTGTAAGCAGGAGCTAGCGCTGAATGGAAGAGCTAGTAGCGACGCTGACTGTGCCCAAGCTCTGTGCCTGGTGGTGGGATTATTTGTCACATGGAGTGGATGTGGAATTTGGGGAAGATGCCCTCTTCCCTGTGCATGAGGCCTAGCAGACTGGTCACACACAGAGTCAGCAGGAGCAGCTGCAAGATGGGAAAACATGGGAGAAGAGGGGGCGGAAGGAGCTGAACTTGCCACTTCCCTCCTGAGGAGCTTTGGAGAATGCAGTCCCTGTAGCTAAGTAAGTGTAACACATTGTCTAACAAGCACAACATTGTTCACGTTATTGATTTGGGGCTTAATCCAGCTTCAACGGAGTCAGTGGGAGCCTGGCCTGGCCCTTATTCCTGGGTCACAGACATTTTGCCAGACTGAGGGCTGAATGGGGAATTTGCCACGGACTGCAGGGAATGCCCCTGTAACACTGCATGCAGTGGCGGAGGGTGTGAGTGCCAACCTCAGGGCAGACTGTTAGGAAGCTGGGCACAAACCTCAAATAGGTGGTGAGTTCGATACTTAGACTCCACCAACCAATTATCATGTTTAAACTCTTCAGACACTATAACAGACTTAACATGGAGTCACAGACAGTCCCCCCTTGGGTACTTGCATCTATCTCGCACCCACGTGAGCCTGCCTTTGTGACAGATGGACCCTGACACCAAGGATCACAGCAATATTCAGGTTATTCCCAGCCTCAAGGGACCAGTGACTTACCCCAGGCCAATTGCACCTCAGATCGCACACCGAAGACAACGTCTGTAGCCAATCCTATAATAAACTACCTACAGATTCATTAAATAGGAAAGTGAAACCAGAGAGTTATTTACAAGGTTAAAGGAGGTAAACATAGATACACAAATGGGCTACAATCTTAAGCTTCTATACTCAACAAGCTCCGTATGTCCTTTAGGGCGAACCCAGGCTAAGCAGCTGTGGATCTCTTGCTTATGCCTACAAACACTTTGCCCCTCGGAGTCCAAGCAGCATAGAGATACCAAATTATTTTTGTTTGGGGTTTTTATCTCCCTCCTGCCCTGTACTCTGAGCTGCAAATTCAGCTGGTGGGGAGAGGAGATGGAGAGAGTCCACTTGCATGACTCATCTTCATGGGGAGGAGAGACGAACAACAGAAGTCTTTTGTCCTGTTTCTGACAATATGTAAGGAGATTCCAGTTGCAATGTCCCACAATACTCAGTCTGGTATCAATGGATCTTTCCTTTTGGAAAGGGTGTAACACTTTCTGTTGAAGAGCAGCCCTTCACACTAATTGGTCTCTCATCTGGTGATTTACACAGTCACAAAGGCTCACAACACAACAGCTCAGATATTACCTGGGATATAGACGTTACAAGTGAGATTAATGCAGGCAGCAGCTCACAAGCATTCAATAAAGTCTAAACATTAAACACATTCTTATCATTCTAATATCTATTTTAACAACACTAACACACAGGTGAGCCAGCCTGATTCCAGCTCTGTATTTGTATTCTGTATTCAACTGAGACATGGGGACCTTGGCATGAGCTGGCCATGATCTGCTGGTGTCACAGCCCCTAAAAAGAACAAATTGCAACTACCTTTAATATGGATAGACAGTCCACAGAAACTACAGATCAAAAAAAAAAAAAAAAAATCAAAACCTTTTTTTTCAAACCAAATGTTAATCTGCTGTGTACCTTGTAATGTGTTAAAAGAAACTCAGATAGTGTGGAGGTTTAGCAAAGATCTCATTATGTTTCAGATTCCTCAAATCTCTAACAAGAAAAAAATGTAGGTGTGGGAGTTAGAATTATGGTGGGAGAAGCTTTACCACCTACACAACAAAAATGCCCCCTGCTGTTTGATTTGTAAACTGCCAACTACACTTTGTATAAATAAAATTTGTAATCTGTAAACTCTGTGGGGCAGGGACTATCTTTGAACAGCGCCCACCACAATGGGGCCCTGATTCTGATCAGGATCTCCGGGTACTACTGAATTATAACCATTACAATTATGCATATTAAGGTTGCAAAGTCAAGCTCTTAAAACTTAGGTAATGTCAGTTTTACGGTTGTCTGTGAAAGGTTAATTCAGCCCCCTTGTGTGTAGGCCTTATGATTAAGGCTGCGATTTAGTCATAGAAGTCGCGGAATCCATGACTTCAAAAGACCTCCGTGACTTCAGCCAGCACCACCACTGCTCCCAGCCACCATGGGCGGCAGGGGGTATCTACTGCTCCCAGCCACTGTGGACAGCAAGGGGGACCCCCACTGCTTCCGGCCGCTGTGGGTGGCAAGAAGGACCCCTGCTGCTCCCTGCCCATGCGGGGGTCGGAGGGACCCGGCGTCTGGTGCAGGGCCCAGGACATAGGTGCAGAATTTCTAATCTGCCAGGGGGTGCTCCCCTCCACCTCTGCCCAGGCCCTGCCCCCACTCCATCCCTTCCCCCAAGGCCCCACCCCGCCCTGCTTCTTCCTACCCCCACTCCACCCCCGCCCCACCTCTTCCCTGCCGAATTCCACCCCCTCCCCCAAGTGTGCTGCGCCCTTGCTCCTCTCCCCTCCCCCCAGCACCTCCTGATGCCACGAAACAGCTGATCCACGGTAGGCGGTAGGTGCTGAGAAGGAGGGGGAGGCACTGATCGGCGGGGCCCGCCGGCGGGCAGGAGGTGCTGGGGGGAAGGGGAGTTTCTGGTAGGTGGGCTGCCGGTGGCCGCCGCTCGCCTCCTCACCCTTCCCCCGCCCACCGCTCTCCTCCTTGCTGTCTATCCACCTGCCTGCCTCCTCACCCCCCTCCCACCTGCCGCTCACCTCCCCGCTCGCCTTCTCACCCCGCTCGCCTCCCGCCTCACCTCCCCACAATTTTGTCAAAGCGTGCCGCCCAGGGCGGTTGCCCTGATTTGCCATACCCCAGGGACAGCTCTGCCTGCCCCCATAATGGAAATAAGGCATAAATTTTTAACAGCGAGAGTAATTAACCATTGGAACAATTTATCAAGAGTCAGGGTGGATTCTCCATCACTGATGATTTTTAAATCACGATTGGATATTTTTCTAAAAGATCTACCCTAGGAATTATTTGAGGGAAATTCTCTGGCCTGTGTTATACAGGAGGTCAGACTAGATGATCACAGCAGTCTCTTCTGGGCTTGGAATCTATGACAAACCCCATCCTGCCTTATATCTCCCTCTGTTCCTGTCCTCCCCAGTCTGCCCTGTCCTTCCCCACCCTGCTCCTGTCTCTGCTCCTCACCCCTCTGCATTCAAGTTAAGGTGCTTCTTCCTTCTTCTCCATGCTGCCTGTACACCACCAGGGAGCATTTTAAGAGAAAAGGAAAGACATTCTCCCTGCTCTAAGTTCTAGTACCAAGCACCACAGTGGCTCCTGAGGCCCAGGAATAGCAGTTGCAGGGAAAGTAGTGCTAAGCCCTGGAGCCCTGAGCTGGAGCACTCTCAGTAGAGATGCAATGTTTGGAGAATGTAGCTGCTAAACTCTAACAAACCTCTTCTGAGCATGTGCACGTGGTGATTTCCAGAGAGTTACAAATGTTGGTGGGTTTCACAATGCAGCAAAAAGCAGCTTTCTAACTCCAGAATGACACCTCCGCTCCAGTCAAAGTTCAAAGTCCCCGCTGCAAAGATTGGCTACAATTTTTCAACAAAACCACTGTAATAATTTTTTAACCTTGGCAAAACAACCTATTTTCCTCTAACTGTGTTCTCAGAAATGACAGAATCATTTTTGCTGAAGCTTTCCAGAAAAATTTAGCCTGAGGCAGACACCAGCATGGAAAATGTCAGCCCAAACACTTAAAATTTGGCAAAATATAAGGAAATTAAAACAGTGTCTTTCTTACTGCAGAAAGTGTTAGGCAACCTTAATTATAGGTGTTGCTGCCTGCTTCCCGTGTAATACTAATAACTTTCGGATTAGATCCTAAAAGGCACTAACACAAATACAATACTGGAATTATAAGAATTCACAATTTCAATATCAAACACATTTGAAAGTATATTTTAATGACAACCTAAAAATATAAAGAACATATGCATATTACTGGTTTTACACTTGAGGGTTGAAGAGTCTCTTATTTAAGAAGCTCTGTCATCTAAAAATACCCCTGCAGCAACATTTTACTAATATAATTTCAAAAATGGTAAAGAATAATTCTGAGTAAAATATATTTTTTGTACTTCACATTTTGAGTTAATTTTAGTGCTGGTGAAAAATGCTGACTAATAGCCATGAGGACTGAAGGCCTCAATTTCTCCACAGAACAGGTTCTAGGTGCCAATGAAACTATTCAGGTAAAGTTCTGATTAAAAGCAACACAAAAGTTGGCATGACAGACAAGTGTAACCTGGAACAGCATGTGCATTCACTGACAGAGCTCTGAGCGTAAACTTGTCAGTGTTGTTCTGCTTCTAGGCAAAACTATAGGCTTCCAACTTGTCTGGGTATCAAATTCAGCCCAAATACTTTGTACAGAGTAATCAACATAACATATGGCATGAATGGCATTAGAACACTTTTTATTTTGGAAGGCTGTCCCTAAAATAGGCTATTTAAGGGTGAAAAGAGAATAGTGACAGGGTGACAGGTTTGTATATAATTTTTGGTGGTGCCCAGAACGGGTCCAAGTCCTACCCTCCACCCCCACACACACACCTGCCTAAGACTCTGGGAGGGAGTTTGGTGCGGGAGGGGTGTGGGCTCTGGGAGGGAGTTGGGGTGCAGGAGGGGGTTTGGGCTCTGGGACGGAGTTGGGTGCGGGTTGCAGGCTCTGGGCTGGGGCAGGGGGTAAGACAGGAGGTAATTGTCCTGATCTGTTCAGCACTGGAGAGGCCTCAGCTGGAGTACTGTGTCCAGTTCTGGGTGCCAAACATTGGGAGTGATGTAGACAAATTGGAATGTTCGAGGAGAGCAACAAAAATGGTAAAAGGTTCAGAAACCCTGACCTACAAGGAAAGGGTTACAAAATGGGTATGCTTAGTCTTGGAAAAAGGAATCTGAGACATCCTCTGATAACAGTCTTCAAATATGATAAGGACTTTTATAAGGAGAATGGTGATCAATTATTCTCCTATCCACTGAAGGTAGGACAAGAAGTAATGGGGTTAATCTGCAGGAAGGGAGATTTAGGTTAAATATTAGGGAAAACTTTCTAACTCTAAGGATAGTTAAGCTCTGGAACAGGCTTCCAATGGAGGTTGTGGAATCCCCAACGCTGGAGGATTTTAAGAACAGGTTAGACAATATATGTAGACCATCCCTACCTACATATATTTGTCCTGCCTCAGCGCAGGGGGCTGGACTAGATGACCTCTTGAGGTCCCTTCCACCCCTACATTTCTAGGATTCTATGTCAACAAAATAATTCTAAGACAAATAGTGCATAAATAACACTTATTTTCTTCCTTACTAGTATTGGTAATAACAAGGGATAGATGTTTCCTACTATGCGGAAACTTTTCTCACTAAAGACACTCACCTTGTAGTTATTTCCCTACTTTGTTTTGCCAATCTGGTGTTGTACATGACTGAAGAGTTGCACAGGTACTTAAGTGATGAGATCCAGATAACGGGTCTCTGAGTGTTTGAGCGATGTGTAATTGATACCTTGTTGTGAATGGTGCAAAGCAAGGATACAACATCCTGCAAAGGTCCTGGAGAATCTCGTCTGTCCCACATGTAACCATGTTTGTGGTTCTTGAAATGGTCTGACCTAGCAGGTTCACTTACAGTGTTTGCTGAATCCTTGTATATAGACATCAGTGTGAGACTCCATCATTTCTATTTTGTATTTTGTTTAATTGGTTGAGTGTGCTTTCATTTGATAATCTGCTACTGGAGTTCTAGAGTAGGACCGTATGTTCCAGCTCTCTCAGCGTACTCGTGCAGTTGAATTAATTTTTTTTCTGAAGAAGTTGTGACTCTGACCAGGGGTGCTGGAGAGCCATTGAACCAAACTGTAAACCCTGCATACAATGGAAACCTCATCAAGCCAAGGGGGTGTGGCAGCACCCACAGCACCCCTAGTTCCAACACCTATGACTCTGACATCTTAAATAAGGGTTAATGCAAATACAATAATTTATAATTTGCTAATTTAAATCCCTGGCCCAATCAATTTCAGTTTGCTCATTTTAAAAGTTATTTAAATTAAATTCTGCTTAAAACATACACCCATGCAACCTCACTGATTTAAATAGGGTTGCCTGGAAAGTGATGGCAGGATTTGACTCATTTATGTTTAAATGAGTATTTTGCTTCTTCCCAACCTTCCTCTAATTTGATCCTGCAGTGAAGTCAGAATCTGAATTAGGACGTGACATTCATTTCCAGGATGTGAGATTGTGGAGTTGCAAAACAGAATTACGACAGACTTTTCTGCAGAATCAAGATGGAAAAAGCTTTTATTCAACCCTTAAAGGCTGAAATAATAGCAATGGGAATACAAAAAATGACTGGCCAAATACACTGTTTTTGAATGAGTTCTTTCCCCCCCTAATTTAATTATTATTAGAAAAAAACATGGTAAAATATCCCCCACCCCCTTTCATTTAAACTAGTCCTAAATCAGAACTTTCTCTTAGCAGCAAAACTGATCTTACCTGCCGTGTTTCATTTCCTTTTGGAAACTTTAAATGTTGATTCTTCCCTGTACAAAGGAAAAATTGGTTAAAACTGCACCGTGCCCTTTTAGAAAATTACACAGACCCTGCCCTGTGGAGCTTTATAATCCCTCCATGGAAATGAAGAGATTAGCATCTGAATGCAATGCAAAATGAATCCAGAATACAAAATGATTTGCAGGCTTCTTTAAACGTTTGCATTATTTATTTATTTGTCTGAATGACTGTTCAGTTGGGATGGTGGCATTTTCCTCGGGCTTCCGCTCCCCTCCTTCGTTAGAAAAATAAAAGAACGAGAGAAGGTGCGGTTTGCAAAAGGGGTCGGGGAGGAAACAGAGTCGCTGCGGGGGGAAATCGAAGTAAAAGGACGAAGCGGATCGCTCCCGACATGGAATGTGCTCGGCTGCCCTGAAGCCCGCTCGCTCGCAGGGCGTGTGGAAAGTGCCGTTTGCAGAAAGCCGAGTGAAGGAGACGGGCAGACAGAGCCCATAGTGCTGACGTTGGAGGCCCAACCCTTGTGAGGTTGCAGAGGGTAAATGGTCCGGCGCTGGCTGGCGCTGGCGCTGGCGGGGGGAGCCGGGTCGTGGGCGGGGAAAGCGGCCCTGGAAGCGCCCTGATTGCTGGAGAGACGCCGCCAGTCGGCTCGGCTCCCCCAGTCACGCAGAGCGCTAGTGGGAGAGCCACACTTCTCGTCTGCCCCGGCCGGAGTGTGAGCCGTGTGTGCCCGGCCAGCAGCCCCACGCCCGGACGGTGCAGCGCCAGCCAGGGAGCCGCCAGCCCCTTTCGATGGAGGAGCAGCCCGGCCAGCACCACCACCACCCCCCGCACCACCACCACCATTACTACTACTACAACCACAACCACCACCACCACCTCCAGCAGAGCCCCTACCTGCCGCCGGCGGCCGAGCCCGGCCCCAAGGCCCCGCCGAAGCCGCTGCCGAAGCATGAGCACAAGCACGCGGGCCCGCAGCACCAGGACACGCCGAAGCGGAAAACAGGTGCGGGAGGCCGGGGCGCGGGGCCGCGAGAACCGGGGCGGGGGGCGGGGGCGGGCTGGGCTGGAACGCGGGGCGGGCCGGGGCGGGGGTCCCGGGCAGCCCCGGCGGGCGGCAGTGCCGGGGGAGCGGCCCCTGCCGTGTCGTGTCACCGCCTCCCCCGGGAGCGGCCGGGCCGGCGTGACCTTCCCGGCGGCGGGGCGGGGCGGGGCGGCCCGGCTCCCCCTGGCCCTGCGCCGAGGCCTCGGGCGGGGGTTCGGCCGCGGCCCCGGCCCCCTCCCCCGGCCCGGCTGGAACATTCTCCGCGGCTCTCGGGCCGCTTCCTGTCCGCCATGTTGGGAGCCGGGCCCGGCGCGGGGAGCCGCCGGCCGGCCGGGCCTAGGGGCTGGGCCCCACCCGCGACGGCCCCACCCGGGCCCGCCCCCCGCCGCAGCGGCCCCTGGGTGGGCCTGGGCCTGGGCGGGGGCGGCCCTGTGGGGGCAGCGTCTCGGCGCGGCCTGCGCGGGGCTCGGCTCAGCGGGCAGGTTTCCCGCTCCCCGGCTGGGGGAGGGGGGCCGGGGCCTGGCGGGGGAGGGAGCTGAGGGGGCGGCGGGGGCCGCGGCCTGGCGGGGGTTGGGCGGGGCCGGGCCGGGGGCTCTGGCGAAGGAGGCGGCGGGGGGAGCCGAGGGGCAGCGCGCGGGGCCTGGGAGCTCGGCGGCGGGTGGGCAGGGCCGCGTGGGGCGCTGGCGGGGCTAGGCCTGGCGCTCTGGGTGGGACGGGCGGGGGCTGCGGGGAGGCCGGGCCGCCCCCTGGGAGTAGCAGCACATGGCCCGGGGTGGGGGGGGCACGTTGGGGTGAACCCCGCTCAGCCCGGCTGCAGGGCCCAGCGCCCACCCAGCGCCTGGGCTTGAAGCACTTGGGCGGCCCGGCCAGCTGCCTGTCCCCGGCCCTAAGCAGTGGGGGGCACGGGGCAGTGGAGATTTTATTCTTAATGGAGGTGCTCATTTGTGCAGCAAAGATGGCTATGTATAGCCTTCTCCCCCAGGTCCTTTGTGTGAGCGGAGTATAAACTGGCCCCTTTCCTCTCCAATACGTGTCTGGTTTTATGTTGGAGGGCGTGGGAAGGGGAGATTTACAGGCTTTACCTTGGGTTTGTTTAATGTAAATGTTGCCCCAAAGCTCCCCACTGTAAGTGAAGACAAACACTGGGTTGTAGGTTAGAGAGCTTTGAGAGAAGCGCCTAGCTTCTCTGGAGTCAGACTTCAGTAAGCAGGATTAAGCTTAAATTGATTTTATTAGGGCTCCATGTTTGTGACAGTTTCTAGAACATCACATTGAAATATAAAATTTCAGTGCAGTGTGCATTCAGACACCACTCCTCAGGAAACCTTTTGTGCCCTTCAAATGCAGGCAATGGCAGCTTTGCCTCGATGTCTGGAGAAACTGGGGAATTCTTTACTCTCTGAGAAAACTTAGCTGGTGTTCTGGATTTGCTGAAGGATCAAAAAGAAATTACTCTGCCAATAACATAATGGCAATAGATTTCTAAGGCCCTGATTCTGTGAGTGGAATCTTAGACTCATTTGGATTTTCATCACAATTAATGGGACTCCACATGGGGATACGGGCCGGCCTGCCTGCTCAAATCTGGTTGCAGGATTAGGACCTGAGAAATAAAACTCCCTGTACAATATGGGGGTCTTTCAGTCTCTCAGATCCTCAAGTGCTTTTTGGGTATATTAAGGGATTATTTTATCTACCACTGAAAAGCAGCAACCTTTTGGGTGCAGTAGTTATTTAACAAATAACACAGAAACCCTACATAATGGTTTAAGGCTGCAAAGTCAAGAATCTCATATCCATTTGAAACTATGGGTGAGACCTTAGACACATTTGAATTTGGCCATGACACGCTGTACATTCTTCACTGGGGCTAGGGCATCATTAATAACATAAGGGGTCAGGACCTTAGGTTTTCATCTTATGCCATAGGTGGCAATTCCAGCCAATGCAGTGCATCTCTCACCTCCCAGCATTATCCTGGCATGTGCTGAATTAACACCTCTGCTGCTGAATGGCTTATTCAGTCATAGCACCTTAGAAGTAGGGTATGCGCCTGCCACTACAGACCAAATGCCGTCATTCCTTGGCCTGGTCTGCACCTAAAATTTAGGTCAGCCTACCTACATCACTCAGGGCTGTGAAAAATTTCACAGCTGTGCAACATAGGTGGACGTAACCCCCACTGTAGGTGCAGCTATGTTGATGAAATAATTTCTGTGGACCTAGCTACCACCTCTTGAGAGGGTAGATTTACTACAGAAACCAAAAACACCCTTCCATTGATGTGGCAAGTGTTACACTACAGTGATGTAGATGCAGGTGTGCCTCTGTAGCACTTGTAGTGTGGACATACCCTTGGTTTGTGGGAGTACAGGCTGAGATAGTATAGTTGTACTACTAAAAAACCTAGTAACACTGTTGGCTGGTATTGTGATATGACTGTGTGCACAGAGGAATTTTTTTCTTGTTGTAGAATTAAAACTAAATGAACTGTAAATTCCCACAATGGTCCTATAATATGTAAGAAAAATGTTCACTCTGAACAGTTCAAGCATGGATTAGAATGTGTTCTCATGAGAACTAATTCTGCTCTTATCCCCAGCACAAGAGTGGTTAATAACCTTCACTTCTGCCTTCAGGATGTGAGCTTTCAGCATGGAAAGACAGGCATTGATATTACATCTGACAGTGGTAGGGGCCTGCCACCATGATACCAGCACTGATCTTGGTACATGGGTGTAAATGGTAGTGCCAAGTGCTGGCAGATCTCTCCCCTGTCCTGGCATTATTTTGTCTAGCTAGTGTATTTAAAAATAAAATGTATTAGTGCTTGTCCATAACAAAAACAATTGGTCAAATTATAAAATGTGATATAAGACAACAAATAATACACACATTCATTAATTCTCCACACAATTCAGCATCAGTATTTTAAACTCCATAAAGCTTCCTGGGAGAGTGACAGCACATTGTCTCGTTGTGATTAGAAAATATCTTCCTTTCAATACCCAGGTAAAATCCTAGCTTTTGTATTAGTGGAAGAAAGGCTGTATTCAAAAGTAGAGATCCCAGCCATTTCTCTGGGAGCTTGATTCTGCTTCCAAGGAAGCCCTTGGAAAAACTCTCATTGCCTTCCATGGTGTGAGACTGGTCTTTAAGTGATTTTATAACTGGCAGTCCAGAGGGTCCTTCAGAGAATTCATTCCAAATACCTCACTTTCATTCATTGAAAACTAAACTGTGGGTAAGGATCTGATCCTAAATCCATTGAAGTCACTCTGGAGTTTTTTTTTTTTATTGACTTCATTAGACTCTGCATGGGGCTGGGCTTCCTAAATGCTATTCTCAAGGAGCTGAAGGGAAGAATCTCCAAACATTTCTCTGGCCCACATCCAGTTTAATGACAGAAAAATAAAAACATCCTAAAACTTGCCGATTTTCCGGTTAAGGTTATTTGTATGTTGGGTGAATAAGACCATCAGCACAGAAATTTGGAATTGTGTTAGCATCTTTCTACCAAGTACCGGTATTCAAACATGGTTCTCCAGAAAAGTGGTAGCTAAAGCAGACTGATTCCTCCCCCCCCCCCCCCCCCCCACACACACACAGATCACACTGCAGGATCGGGGCCATGGTTTCAAATCTCAGTGTGGCCAGGTCTTTGTTTTTACAACTTGTATTACTGATGCCTGTGTGTGTACTTAATGGTACGTTGTAGTAAAGTTCAGAAAGCTGTTGGAATGCCATGTGCATTTAGTCTTTTAAAATGTTCTTTTGCTGGCTACCCAAAAGGCAATTAGGGACCTGAACTGTATCAAAAATAGATGTCAAGGTGCCCCAAACCTGCATGCTAATGAGTCTTGCACAATCATCTGCAGGTGAGTGTAATAGGGGACTGACTAAGTATATGCTGAAACAAGTTATTAAGCAAAATAACTGAATAAAAATAATATCCAAGTTTACCGCCTTTGGATATATTGGGAAGTTGTGTGCCTTTCGACTAATGCCTGTCAAATTCCAGTTTAAAAATGTCCTTCTGAGGTCTTTTTTGGGGTCTCATGGCCAAACAAAACATCTGGAAACACACTTCTGTGTTTCTAAAACTTGACAGTGGCAGAATAAGCTTCTCTATTTGAAGTGCACCTTTACAGCTGTCAAGCCAACACCTTGTATTCCAGGCATTAGCTTGGAGAAAATTTACGCAGTTCATGTAAATGCCTGAAACTGGAACTTGAAACTGTTGACACTCTTAATGAAGTCAAAAGCAAAATCCATTAATTTCTCTCACTCCTGATGCATAGTGGTCTTATGATCATTCTCTTTATCTTGTTTTATTAAATAGTGATGTCAGAAATCTGATTCACAAAAGGCCTTATACAGTATCTTATCCTTGAGAAGACTTGCTCTCTGCATGTCATCCAAAACTAATTTTCAATCCTTGGCTCATCCATTAGAATTCCATCAATCTGTGCTAAGTTGGGTTGAAGTATTTATGGTCAACAATATTAACACCATTACATTATTGGAAAACTTATAGCAGTTGCTGAGAGTTACACACTGTCTTACCTTGTTTAACCTCCCTCTACAAGCTGAGCAATAGGGTTCTTGCAGGAATCTCCCTGGTTCAGAGTCCCACAAGATATGACCACTTACCCTCAGATGCCTGGCAGCTGAATGTCGGCACTATAAGTACTTCAGCAACCCAGCTGCAGCTACGCCGCTGTAGTGTAGACCCTACAGCAATAAAAGGGGTTTTTCTGTAGCAGTAGTAAATCCACTGACCTAGCTGTGTCTGCATTGTGGGTTAAGTTGACCTGTCTGTGTTGTACAGAGCCTGAACTTTTTCACAGCCCTGAGCAATGTAGCTAAGTTGACCTTAGTTTTAGTTGTAGACTAGGCAGGAGTGTTTAGGATGCAAGATCCCTTAATTTTGAGAGTGACAGTTTTTAGCATAGCAGTTGAAGAAGAAGAAAATTTCTGCTTGGTAAATATTCATTCTCAACTTGCTAGACCAGGGTGTCACCTGCATTACACCATTTTTACAACAGTGTAATGAATCGGGCCCAACATGTTTTCTGTTGAGGAGAACACGAGAGTTTTCTTGCATCTGAAAAGTTTGACACAGTCAAGCCATATTAAGATAATTTGAGGCCCCAGAGATGCCAGACACCTGCCCTTGAAGTGGCAGTAGTGATCACTCCCCCCCAACCCCTCCCCCCCAAAAATAAAAAAGGTTAGGGGCAACACCCTGGATCTCCTTTCTTGTCCCAAGAGCTCCAGCAGGGCCCTCCCCCTCCAAAGGGGTAGCAGCAGGGAACTCCATTATTTACTTGTTTATGGTGGGTGGACTGAGCCCACCGCATTCTTCCCCTGTCACAAATATAGTTCCCTGTTGATGTAGTGATGGTGGGGCCCTCCAGAGCTGTAGGTCTTGGAGTTGTGCGCCATTCATGTGCATGGGACAGTTCATGCTTTTCTGCAGACATCAATGCATCAGTTACACCTGGTCATATTTTTTAATTTCTCTTCGCAACCACGAGGGCTAGAAACCTACTTTTTCTTTTGAGGGAAGCTGAGATTCTGATGTTATCGCATGATTCAATGAGGTGGGGATCTAGGTAAGGGCCTGTGTTTCCTGTACCTAAATCCAGATCTGCCAATACTTCCATTTTCCCCAGGGTGCCCTTGTAATACTGTAGTTTTTCAATGGCTTGGCCTCACACTGATGGAAAAGTTCACCTAAAGAATAGAAGATTTTTTCTTTACAGTTGTGTTATCTTTTTAAAGCTAATAACTCATGCAGGGAAGTGGTGGGCCTCCTATCACTTTTAACACTATTTTCAAATGACATGAGGGAATGTTACAATGGGAAATTTTCTAAAAGCATTTCCAAAGCTGATGAGCACTGGAAAATGTAGCTCACAGATAGTACTTAGGGATAGGATGAAGTGAGAGTTGGGGCTATTTGTCTCTCACTGACCTGGGTGCAAAAAGCTGTGTTTGAGAAACAATGACAAGGTGGAAACGTAATCAGTGTATGAATTGGATGAAGTCCTGATGATCAACAGGGACTTTGAAGTAGCTTGTATAGCAATGTCCTAAGCATTCTTAAACTTACCAGAATCAAACCATATTATCATATGCATAGTATGCATCCGAAGAAGTGGGCTGTAGTCCACGAAAGCTTATGCTCTAATAAATTTGTTAGTCTCTAAGGTGCCACATGTACTCCTGTTCTTTTTCCATATTATCATGTATCTTTAAGTGAATAAGAATTTTACTAGGAAAATAGCATAATTTCTTCATCTTCACACCAAAAATACAGTCACATAACAAAGAGGTGGAATTTGGTCATGGTTAACTGTCACTGACATTTGTGCACTTGAGCTTTGCATGGCAGTCAGTTCTAAATAATATTGCAGACCTTAAAGATGGCAGGAGCTTATAAAAATTGGCCCTCTATTCATAATCTGCTGTGTTTTAAGAAATTGACTTAGCAAAGGTGGAAGATCCAGCTGTCCAGTTGTAGCTTCTTGGGAGTGAATTTTCCCCTTCCTTGATCTGAAAATCCAAAATAACGTTTCAGTTCTCTTCAGCATTGAGAGTAGCCTGATTGCTTTCTGTATGCAAAGGGATATATTCTTTAAAAAATTAAGAGCCCAGAGGCCTGCCAAATGCTCTATTGCATGTTAGAGTCCATAGAGAAGTGTTTCCTTCTAGTGGATTTATGTGCTTAACTCCCATCATTGAGGTGAGACCGGACCCTTTACTTTGACGTTAAGTGGTAAGGACCTGCCTTCACATATCAAAGGGTGGACACTTTTTACTCTTTTAAAAAGCCTCTTTGAAGAAGCTGGTTATGCTTAGAGGTTTAATTATAGCTTTTTTTCAATCAGAAGTTTAACGTTTCACATTTTAATTCTTGCCTTTTTGTTGTTTTTTGCCTGTTTGTAGGTTATGGAGAGCTAAATGGTAACGCAGGAGAAAGAGAAGTATCATTAAAGGGCCTGTGTGCTGATGAAACAACCAACCCATCTTCCAGGGTACCGAATGGCAGCCAGCAACTTGTAGACACTAATGTAAACCCAAAGCAGACTGTTAAGGCCAGCACCTTTGGGAAAGCTGGAATCAAACCCAAGAACTTCATTCAGAAAAACAGTATGGACAAAAAGAATGAAAAAATTTATGAGAATAAACTTAGAGAAAATCAATCCTCAGACAAGCCAGAGGCAGTATCTATTCCAAATGGTGTTGTAACAAATAGTTCTGCTTATATCACTAATGGCTATGTAGGCAAAGGGGCAGATAATGATGGTAGTGGGTCTGAGAGTGGCTATACCACACCTAAGAAACGGAAAGGCAGGCGTAACAGTGCCAAGGGTTGTGAGAACTTGAATCTAGTGCAGGACAAAATAATGCAACAGGAGGTCAATGCCCCATCCTTAAAACAGGAACTTGAGAGTTTCAAGACTGATTATAGTGAACAAAAGGGAAACCGAGTTGACAATACTAAGCCTGTTTGGAAGTATGAAACTGGGCCTGGAGGAGCAGGCCGTGGGAAAACTGGGGTTGGGGAGGTACAACGAAAAAACTCTGATGCCAAACCTGGGATTAGCAGCAAAAAGTTTGATGACCGGCCCAAGGGGAAGCATGCATCAGCAGCTGCATCAAAAGAGGACTCGTGGACCCTGTTTAAACCACCCCCAGTTTTTCCAGTGGACAACAGCAGTGCTAAAATAGTTCCTAAAATAAGTTATGCAAGCAAAGTTAAAGAAAACCTCAACAAAGCAGCTCAAAACCCATCTTCGTCTCTGTCTTCTTCATCGTCGTCTTCATCTACTGGAGAAACGCAGGTCCAGATGCCGAGTCGACTCTCCCAAGTCCCCATGTCTGCTATGAAGTCTGTTACTTCTGCTAGCTTTTCGAATGGGCCCATTTTAGCAGGGTCTGATGGAAATGTATATTCTCCAGGGACCCAGCCACTGCTCACAACTGCTGCTAGTACTTTAACATCAACCTCGTCTGAGTCCGTACACCAGGACATAAGTACAACTTCAACAGCCGTTGAACAAAAGAAGTCTAGCCTTTTTATCTACCCTTCAAATATGCAATCTGTGCTTTTGGGCACAGCACAGGTAGATCTGCCGTCTCAGACAAATCAGCAGAACCTGGGGGATATCTTCCAGAACCAGTGGGGTTTATCATTTATAAACGAGCCCAGTGCTGGGCCTGAGACTGTTCTGGGGAAATCAGTGGATAATAAAATAATGGAAGTGACATTTCAAGGGGAATATCCTGCCACTTTGGTTTCACAGGGTGCTGAAATCATTCCCTCAGGAACTGAACAACCTGTGTTTCCTAAGGCTTATGAGCTGGAAAAACGGACTAGCCCTCAAATACTTAGTGCTATTATAAAGCCTGGGACTGC
Source organism: Malaclemys terrapin pileata (assembly GCF_027887155.1). Classification (NCBI taxonomy): domain Eukaryota; kingdom Metazoa; phylum Chordata; order Testudines; family Emydidae; genus Malaclemys; species Malaclemys terrapin. Next base: position 2,287,155 of record NC_071522.1, on the reverse strand, counting down.
TAGTGAGATTGGAGTCTTGTCTTTGGAGCCACATCACATAGGTGACCTGCAAATGGCAGACACCAGTAGCCAAGGTGCTTTAATATTCCTCTCAAAGGACTATGAACTAGAGAATCCCTTGGCCTCTCCTACGAACAATTTGTTAGCCTCCGCCAAAGATCAGAGGTACCAGAGAGGCCTAGAAAGGAAAGATAGCTGGGGTTCTTTTGACCTGAGGGCTGCTATTGTATATCACACTAAAGGTAATGGTTCAATTTGTTTCCTAATGGAGCTCTCTCTTAATTGGTTTGGGAAAATCCAATCCGGTAAAGTTTGCATGCCTTGATCTTAAGAAGGGCCCTGATGCTCCCAGTCTTTGATGGCCAGCAGTATAAGAATTTTGTTTTTAAAATACTCTAGCAGTCACTTGATTTCATTCAAGCCATGTTAAAGGTGCTCACGTCTCTATTCATGTGGGTAAGTGAGAGAGATTTGGTAGAGGTAATAGTTAGTTAGCAGCTGTTTTACCTTTGGTGCCTGTTTGTCTGTTTTAAATTCATGTATGGTGAGTAGATCTTCCAAAACTTCCTGACGTTGAAGAGGGTGAAAACTCAGCACTGGTTCACCTGGTCTGTTCCTCTTGTTTTAAGGCTGTCTGTCACAGACAAGGCTTCAGGGTGTGGGGTGTTTTTTAAGAGCTGGGTGTTCGAGATGTGACGTGGATATTTCCAGCTAGGAGCCAATAGAATAAAATAACTCAAATTACCCCGGTTCTTGTTTGGCTCAGAAGCTTTTGAATGTTCACAAGCTCTCTGCCTCTTCTTGCCAGCTCTGCAGTTCAGTTAGCTAGGTCGGGGCGGGCAAACTTTTTGGCCTGAGGGCCACATCGGGTTTCCAAAATTGTATGGAGGGCTGGTTGGAGAGGCTGTGCTTCCGCAAACAGCCAGGCGTGGCCTGACCCCTATCCGACTACTCCCTGTCCCCTGATTGCCCCCTGCTGCCCCATCCAACCCCTCCTCTCATTCCTGACTGTCGTCCCGTTCTCTCCCTCCCCCCCCCCGCCCGGGACCCCTGCCCCATCCAACCACCCCTTCTCCCTGTCCCTGACTGCCCCCTGCTGACCCATCCAACCCCTCCTCTCATTCCTGACTGCCCCCCCACACACACACACACTCACACCCCGGGGACCCTTGCCCCATCCAACCACCCCTTCTCCCTGTCCCCTGACTGCCCCTGGGACCCCTGCCCCCCTCCCCCCAACCACCACCCTGAACTCCCCTGCCCTCTATCCAACCCCCGCTCCCTGCCCCCTTACCACTCCATCGGTGCTACAGCTGCGCCACCTGGCTGGAGACAGCCACGCCACCGTGCCGCACAGAGCGCCGGGTCAGGCCGGGCTCTGCAGCTGCGCTGCCCCAGGAGCTCGCTGCCCAGAGCATTGTGCCAGCAGCGCAGTGAGCTGAGGCTGCCGGGGAGGGGGAGGGGGAACAGCAGGGGAGGGGCTGGGGGCTAGCCTCACGGGTCAGGGGCTGGGCAGGAGCGGGCCATAGTTTGCCCACCTCTGAGCTAGGTGCTCCTTTGACTTGCTGTTGCTTATCTACCTTTTGGGCAGTTCCCTTTTATTTTATTTTTTGCTATCTCTTCTCCCCTCCTCCTCCTCCCCCCCCCACCAAAAAGAAAGGGGGGGAAGATGCTCCAGGCAGTCTTACATGAAGTATTCCTTTCAGGGGAGAGCTGAATGATAGCTGCTCAGAAGTGGGGGACAAGATTTCTTTAATGGCCTAAGTGGAAATTTAATGCATTATGACCCATTGCCGAGAGAGAGTGCAAAATTACCTCTCCAAGGCCTTCATAGTTCATTCAGGTAAAGCATAGAAATCTTGGTGGCTTTGCTTGCTATTAAGCAACTCAAAAATTATTCCAGGTCATCACACTGTAACTTCGTAACCCTTTATGCACTAGTATTCTCATTGGGAATAACAACCTAGTGTTCATCAATTTATTTTTATCTACACTTCAGGATTTCTTTTCGTTTCTTTTAGTCACGAAGCAGAGCTTTAGAATTTTGTGTTCCTTGCACCTGTTGAGTCTTGAATCTCAGCCAGCCTTTCAGAGAAAACCAGGGACACTGGGAAATAAAGTTCCAGACAAGCCTCATCCTGCCATGTCTGGAGACTTCTGCAACAGTTGCAAATTTGGATTTTTATTTTGGTTTTGCTCAGCGTAAATTTATTTTTTAAAGAAACTCAGTAGCCATTCTGTTACCCCTGTTCTTTAGATCTCTTCCCTTCTTCGGTCAGCTGGGCAAGACTGTCTCCACCTAAATAGTAGTAGCTACATTGGAGGTGATTAACAACCCCCCTCCCATGCTCTATGAAGGAGCTAATCATTGTCAATGGCAGAAATATACACTTCTAAACTATTTGTGCAGCTCTTCCCTTTCCTTTGCCAGCAGCCCCCTCTGCCCACACCTGTACACACTTTTTCTATTTTGGCCCATCCAGAGCAGTAACTCCAGTCATACTATGATTCTGGGATATGTTTGGGGTGAGCTGGAGTTCTTTGCCCCCAACATCTTTCTCAGGTGACTTCTTTATTTCTCAACTTGCCTTCTCCTATACCAATTTCCAGATGATTTCTAGGCTGAAGCCAAGATATCGATATTGGGTGCATGTCTCTTGTAATCAATGCCATACAAATCATGTGACATGGGTTGCTGGGAAGAACCTGAGCATGCATCATACGAGTCAGTGCTCATTAGATGCCTCTCCTGGTTTGGGGAGTGGAAACCAAAGTCCAAATTTGAGTGTCTTCCCATTTTTCTGCTTTCTGGTTCATCTGTATGTTTGCATTTGTTCTGAAAGATTCCAGCATGATTTGGAGCATATTTTCTGAAGTGCCACTTTTTTGGATCTGTGGTGTGAGACCTACTGCTCTTCCCCACAGACAGCTACAAAAAGTAATTACTCGTTAAGGCCATGATCCTGCAATCAAATCCTGGTGGGTGACCAGGCAGAGCCCAATTGAAATTGGTGAGCTCCACGCTGGTGCAAGGGTCTGTCTGCCCACATCCAGTTACAGGATATGGGCCGTTGTCCGTGATCTGTATGTGTGGGTGAAAATACCAGCACCATTTTCTGCTTATGTTCTGTTGGCCTACAGTCAGACCACAGCACAGAGCAGGGGGTTGGACTAGATGACCTCCTGAGGTCCCTTCCAACTGATATTCTATGATTCTACATCATGAACAAGCTCTAATAAAATGTCTAACAAAGCTTCAGAATATGTAGAACAGCAAAATAATGGTAAGTTCTCCACGGTTCTGCCACTGCTTGTCTTGTGCAGTTTCCCAGTGTCCCTGATAAATAACTGCCATGTTCCTTTGAAGTAAGTCTGATAAATCGTTCTGTGCTATCTGCAATGGTGAGAAGCTGAAAGCCTGACTTGTGTTTTAGCTGTTGTAGTTTGCGGGAGATTTGTGCAGACTGAACAGTTAGTGTGTTTGGATTTCATTGGGGAATAGCTCCTCTAAAGCAAATAACCTGGAAAGAGAGGTGTTGATGGCTCGCTTCTCAGATCTGTCTTCCATATTAATCTGGTAACGCTCATAGTTGAGTCCTCGCAAACTAAAACACAGGATGGTTCTGCTGATAATTTCTGTACATGTATGTTCCATCCACGAGTTGAAAGTGCTTTATACAATGTGAGTAACAGTCTCAGCTTCCCATTGAAAGGTGTTGCTGCCCTTTTACTGATGGGGAGGGGGAAACTGAGGCACCCGGCAGTACAATCACAGAGGCAGCTGGGAATAGCATTTGAGTCCTAGTCCTGTGCTTTAGGCATTGGACAGTGTTGTCTTTTCAGACAGGGTACGATTTGCTATAAGGTCTATTGCTGGATATGGGAATTCTTGGAGTGGAATGTTTGTACATGTGAAGACATGTACCCAGTGTGCTTTTGCCCTCATCAATTTGCTGGGCACATGGGTGTCAGGCACTGGAATTATGCTGAAGGTCTGGCAGTGCTTGCTTGTGCACCTTTTTATTTTTTGGATGCTCTGAAAGTTAGTTTCACATAAGTCTTTCTCCCTGCTTTGCCTCCAGGGTTCCATTGAAAAGGGACTATTATGGTCATCTAGTCTGACCTCCTGCATAACACTGGTCCATTTCAACTAGTAATTTCTGTAACAAACCCATAACTTCTGGGTGAGCTAAACATTGCTTCTTGTTCTATTCTTAGAGGCTAAGGTGAACAAATTTTCTCCCTCCTCCTTATGACACCCTTTTAGATACCTGAAAACTGCTCTCATGTCCCCTCTCAGGCGTCTCTTTTCCAAACTAAACAAACCCAATTCTTTCAGCCTTCCTTCATAGGTCATGTTCTCTAGACCTTTAATCATTCTTGTTGCTCTTCTCTGGACCCTTTCCAATTTCTCCACATCTTTCTGGAAATGCAGTGCCCAGAACTGGACACAATACTCCAGCCGAGGCCTAACCAGAGCAGAGTAGAGCGGAAGAATGTTTTAGCCTTGTGCATTGTTTCCTGTACCAAACCAGAACAGAATATAAATCCCTCCGACCAGCAAGTAGGGACACAAATCAAACCATGGGGAAGCTGATATTAAAAAGCCTCCCTCTCTCTAGCTTCCTTTCTAGTTTTCTGTTTTGAGCAGGATATTTACAGTTGACATAGTAAATTGAAATCATCAAACATCTAGTCCACGGCACTACTGAAATATGTAACCTGTTGGCCACTAGCAGGCTCCCTGGAGGGAGAGATTTTACGGAAGTTAAGTATCCATCTTTATATAGAATCATAGCCAGGCTTCTGTTTCCCATTAGGTTAGGCCCCTCTTGTATTGTCAGAGCCATATGTGTGGGACTGGGGAACCCCATTGAATCCATAGGGCTCCGTGCAGGTGTCTTCACACAGGTCCCATTGTAGGATTGAGGCCTTGGATAACAGGATTCTTGATTTCCTAGATAAGTAGTAATTCCATAATCTCAAGCCGTATGACTGGACACTGCTGGAACGCCCTGTCCCAGACATCTCCTGAGATCACCAGGAAGATGGAGCTCCTGCCTGCCAGAGCTGAGCCCTGGTCCAGTGGAATTTAAGAGCTTCATAGAGCATGGACCTGGAGAGCCCAGGGTTTGGGAGACCTCACGGGAAGGGTACCAGACCCATTGAATCTCATCCCTATTCTCTTGGAAGGGTTTGCTAGTAAAATCTTTCAGGGTTTGCAGGTCTCTGGAGCGAAGATGCACTGTTTCACTTGTCATTGCTCCTGAAAATCTAGCGCATCTTCTTCTCCCACCCCCCCACCCCTGCACATTTCACTGATGCTTGAGGCTTTGCAGTCTGAGCTGAGGTCCTGGAGCAGGAACATACTGTGTATCTTTGGTGGTTTTTTTTTGGGGGGGGGGGGGGGGGGCGGAGGGGTGGCAGCGCTGCTCTTGCTTTTTAAGGAATGGGTTATTCGATTCCTGGTTAAGTTCTCCTTTGTATTTCTGGGGGTTATGTAAGCCTCCTCTAGGGAAGGGCAATTGTGGAAATAAAAGGATCTTCTTGGTGCTGTCTCACTGCTGTAAATCCTGTGGGGAGCGTGGAGAAGTTGCAGCTCATATTATTGTGTCTGAAAAAAGAGGGAGGCTAGGAGCGTCAAACTTCACCAGCATCAGTATGTAAAAACCGATCCCAAAACAGAGAATGGGAAGCTGGGAAATCCGCTCATAGATCGAAGGGACTTAGCCTACAATTCTAAACAGTCTTCTACTAATCGTTCCAAATTACGCAACTTTCCTTTTTCTCTGTCCTTCACCCCCGGTCATTGTCCTGATGAATTTAAAGGGGTTTTCTGCCATGGTCAATTTGTTGAGCTGCCAGATATGAATGGCCAATGAGTGAGGCACCGAGATAATCCAGAACTACGGGGAAAACTCAGATTCATTCTAGGAAAAGCGTATTGAACGAAGAATCCAACATTAAGATTGATGGAAGTATTAAGCTCATTAGTTCTCTGTTGTAATTGGCTCGAGAGAGCCAATGGGGAGAGAAGTATTTTTCCTTCATGAAAACGTTTCAGCAGGTAAATAATATGTTCAGATAATATGGGGTGACTGCATTTCAGTGTTACAGGTCAGTCAGAGGAGAGGGAGGAACATGTATTTGTTCTTATTTAACATTTAAACCCATTCCTTATTAGAATAGTTAATTCAAGGTTTATGGCAGTCTGTCTCAGACTAATGTGATGAGCTCATAAATTATGTTAATTCTTCAGGATTTGTCAGACTGTACGCTTTGATAACCATCACTTCAAGATAGCCAGGAATTACAGGACCCTGCTCCAATCGCCCTCGTCCCTTCTACCTGTCCTTCTTGGGAGAAAAAGGAAGATCACATTTGGAGGCTAAAGGCTAGTCTACCCCAAGTTACATCGGCACAGCTCTGTCCCTTGGGTGTGAAATCCACATCCTTGAGAGGCCAAGTTAAGCCAATGTAACCCCTTGTGTTGGCAGTGCTAGGTTGATGGAAGAATTCTTCTGTCAACCTAACCTTCACCTCTCAGGAAGGTGGACTACTCAGTGACAGGAGAACCCCTCCCCTGAATATAGAAGGGGTGTACACTGACGCGCTGCAGCATTTTGAGAGGTAGCTTAAGGAAGCTGCGTTCCTTTTACGTTTTTTCCTTTTCGGGCATGTCTGTACCACAGAATTACATCAACCGAAGTTCTATTCCGTGTGTCAGCAATGTGTCTCCTCATTAGGAGTGCTTGTACTGATTGTACCGTCAGTGTGAGACATTGTGGGATTGCTTCTTAAAGACCATAAGTCAATGTAAGCAACTCCATGTTTGCACTGACACTACATTGACCTTGACACTCTGCTGCTTGTGGAGGGGGAGTTAAGTCAGTGGCACGCGGTAGCTACGTTGACAGGAGCAAAATTATGGTGTAGACACTTCCATAGTTAGGTTGACACAAGCTACCTTGCATTGACCAAACTCTGTAGTATAGACCAGGCCTTAGATTACAAACATCAGACAACTTTTTGCCTTTCTCATTTTAGTGCTGTATGAGTCTGTCTTTCGGTGTCGGACATGCTCTGATGTAATACAGCTTTCACACTTGTGGCATCTGATGCAGTGAGGACCAAACGAAAGCACAGAAGCCAAGAACTTTTCCTGATTTTTTTTTTTCCATGAGTGGTGGTGGGTGGAAGGAGTTTGAACTCTTCCTCATCTTTATTCTAATATAACTGATTTGAATCATTACAGTGTTTGATAGTAACTTGTTAATTGTTCTGTAGCTAGCAAGAGGGCTCATGGTTTCCAGTTGTCTTTTTTCCTTTTTCCTTTCCCACCCAGTTGGACAAGACTGTTCGTAACAGTGATCTTCTTTAGCAGCTAGGAAATGGTGCATGCACTGTGTCATTTTGAATGGGCAAGTGTAATGCCGCTTTGCACTTCCAATAAATGCTTCATTTCACCTCCTAGAAGGCTGCATTGCACTGATGAGTAGTGGTCACTTATGGCCCGGACCTCTCTCAGGCTGTTGTGAGGCTTAGTTAATGTTTTGTAAAGCACTTTGTGTCATCTGATGAGCGCAGAGTATTATTGTTATCATGACATGAAAATAACAGGCCCAATAAAATTTTGTGACTGGCTTTGTAACAAAGGCCTAAATGTTATCAGAGTTCTCACTGCATGTATCAATATGCAACTTCTTGCCCACAGAGCTTGCCATATAAGCAAACAAAACACAGGTGGGTGATGGGGAAACCACCGTACAAACAGTTGAGGTGGCATTTGGCATGTACCAGGTTAAATCTGTTAATTTTGTAGGTATTTTCCTTTTGCCCCTTGCCCTTTCCATGCTGCCTAACTTCCTTATTGCCTAGTTCCAGTGTTTGTAGGCCCCCACTCCCATTCTTGGTAATAGTATTGCTGTTCTCCCACAGCTATTCTCTGTTCCTGCCCTCTTCCCATCCACATCCTGCTTAGCACAGTTACTGGCTTTGCTCTCAGAAAGAACAGGAGTACTTGTGGCACCTTAGACTAACAAATTTATTTGAGCATAAGCTTTCATGAGCTACAGCCCACTTCATCGGATGTATGCTGTAGCCCACGAAAGCTTATGCTCAAATAAATTTGTTAGTGTGGACCAGGACTGAGAGACTAACCCCCCCCACTTCAAACTAAGGTACGAAACGTAGCTGAATTCGAAGTACCTTAGTCCGAACTTACCGCGGGTCCAGACGCGGCAGGCAGGCTCCCCCATTGATGCCGCGTACTCCTCTCGCCGAGCTGGAGTAGCGGTGTCGACGGCGAGCACTTCCGGGATCGATTTATCGTGTCTAGACAAGACGCAATAAATCGATCCCAGAAGATCAATTGCTTACAGCCGGACCAAGAAGTAAATGTAGACCTGCCCTCGGGTGCCGCAAGTACTCCTGTTCTTTTTGCGGATACAGACTAACACGGCTGGTACTCTGAAAGCTCTCAGAAAGGAATTCTTAAAGCTGATTCATTTTTGCAGCATTTCTGCTCCTTTCCCACAAATATAAGCCATACAGTAAAGACCTGTTACGTGAATAACCCTGTTTCTTTTCAAGAGGACTCAAGATCTGTTACGAAATAGAGTTTGGCTTCCTTAGAGAAGTCACATTTTGTGTTGTATCTTCCTGTGGGTACCCTGCATGTGAATTTGAGTAGGGTAGACGTATTTAAAGTGCCATCACTGTATGTCTTTGTTGGGGTAAGGTAAATAGAAAATGTGTGTTCTGTTAGTGAGCATTTGTTTAAATTGGCTCCAGGATGCTTTTATAACGAAAGCTGTATGTTGAGCAAGTAGCTTGGCAATCTCTTGATGTTTCTGTGCATACTTTTGTGTCTCAGGCCTGGTCTACACTAGAAAATGAAGGCATCTTAACTACATTGTTTAGAGGTGTGGAAAAAGCCACACCACTGAGTAGCATAGTTAAACCAACCTAGCCCCCAGTGTGGACAGTGCTAGGTCAACAGAAGAGTTCTTCCAGCCACCTAGCTACCACTTCTCAGGGAGGTGGGTTTCCTATGTAGACGGGAGATAGTGTCCACATGGTGCAGCTGTAACATTTTCAAGTGTAGACATGTCCTCGTTCCTCTGATATGTTGGCAGAAATGCTTCTTACTGGTTTCATGGTGATCTTAGTCAAATACCATTCTGTATGCCATGCTTCAGCAGTGAGCCAGGAGGCACTTACTTTTTCTGGCAGTTTTAATTTCACATGCTATAACTGTCTACTCATAAAAATCAGCACTTCAGGCTACTTGTAGAAGTTGAAATAGTTGCTTCTAAGGGGTATTCCAGTCAGGATAGTAAATCGTGAGCTGGGTAGCGATTTGTAAGACCTGGAAAGTGGCAAGTGACACATCTCGTTTCTGATACGAAGTTGGCTGTCTAACTTCTGAGGCTGTATTGCAGCTGCTCCTAGGCCTCTGATTACCACATCGTTCAGGCCTGATTCCCCTCTGCACCAGAGCAACCTCGTGCACTTCAGTGTTACTGCGGACAGAAATTGGCCTTTTATCTGATAAATTCAGTGCAGCAGTTCTAGTAGAGTGCTAAGCCTGAAAAGGAAATCCTGTCCTGAAGCTTCGCTGACTGTCCAGTAGTGCTGCAGAACACTAACTCTCTCTCTCTTTTGCCTTCACAGAAATGGAATCTATTTGGAATTTGCAAAAGCAAGGTAAGAGTTTTAAAAAATGAAACGGTGACACTAGTAACAATGAGATGTTACATTAAACCAAGACAGCTTAAGAGCTGAGCATGGTGGAGCAGTGTCCTGAACAAAAGCAGGCAGTGGGTGAGATGTCTGGGGCTTGGCTTCTAAAGGTGCTGACCACTGTCCGCTCCCCGTGATGCTAGCTGAAGCTGTGGGTGCTCAGAAGTGGTGACCATCAGGACTGAAAGCCCCATCGTGAAATGTAAAAAAAAAATTAGGCTAGGTCTGATTACGCCTGTAATTTTGTAATTGCTGGTGTCAGACTTCACCCAAATATCAACCTTGAACTTTCCTGGGTATCCAGATTTCAGCTGTGAAAATGAAGTTTCTTTTCACTTGTGGGAAGAACGCTAAATGAAGACCTTTGTACTTTTTGCTGTATTACTGCACTGATCTAATGTTGGGAGCGAGCACTCATCTGTGTGGAGTCAATTAGGCTCTTGAATACATTGGCTGGAGGTGGTGTTGCTGGGAGTCCACTGGAACGCTGCACAGCTCTTTTGTATAGAGGAAGTAGATCACTGACCTGTCAGCAAAGAGGAAACTGCCTTTTAAATTGTGGCAGTTCAGTGAGGGGAAAAAGAAGGGTTTTAACAATTAGCTAAGTGTTTTGCTGGTTTGTGGGTCTCCGGCCCATGAATATTTTCTGCTTCAGAACCTGAACACTGTTTGTTTAATTTGTTTAAAGCTGAATTTAATTTTTCTTTTCAGATCCCAAAAGGATAATCACTTACGATGAAGCCATGGAATGTCCAGATCAATGAAGGTAGCAGGACAAGACTGCCTGTTATAACCTTTCTGCAGCGTGAGGCTGTTCACAGGGGACAAAAGGCTTTTATGCGCCTTCTAAATCTTCAGTGCAGCAGAGGAACCATAACTAGAATCACAGGATAATATATACAAATTATATATAGTTATTTAAAAAATGGCGACTGAAAGTAATTAGACTTCTTAAGGAATCTGAAAATTTATTTCAACAGACTTCACACGTGATTATTTAATCTCCGGTACTGAATAGGTTTTTTTAGTTTTGTTTTTGTTTAAAGAGCGAATGCAAATGATTAATGAATACAGACTCAATTCACAAGCCTGGTTCTAAAGTTCCTGCTGTCATCAACATGGGCAACAGTGACCGTTGGAGAGGCATTTCCACTTTACAAGGTTTCTGTTTCTTGTTCTGTGACTGTAGTGATACACTAATCACAGGGAAATCGGGATGTTTCACCATCCTTCATCTCCCCTTCCCCTCCACCTCCTTTTTGTTTTACTTTGAACCCTGTGTGAATGCTGGAGAAACGCCTTGAAGTTTGCAGGGTTTCCTTTTTTCCAGAGAATATAATCTGCATGTCTTGCCAGGAGTCAAACAGCCCATCAGGTGCTGAGAAAATTGTCTTAAAGCATCATTCTTCTGGGGGGAAAGATTGTAATTCTGCAGTTCTGGGATACACATTGGTTTTACAGAGTTGACAAAACTCCGGTTACATTTTGGACTATTACAACTGAAGAGCTCTTTCATGAGTGTCATTTTAAAAGACAACATGCAAAACAAGCAATTGGTTTAGGCATTTAATATGGAAAAAACCCTGTTCCCACACTTTTATGCCATTGTATCACTGGGAGCAAAAAATATATATATATGCATATATATATATATCTCCTGCTATCAAATGTAGGTGCTTCATATTTGCTCTGTCTGTCTCTTAACACTAAATGTGCTTTTTTCCTGTTTTCACTGAAAACCTGAAGAGAAATTGTTTGTGTTCTGCTAACTTTCATCCTTCTTCAATTATTTTTTCTCTTTAGAAATAAGTTCTAAAAAAAGAAGGAAAAAAAAAAGGAAAAAAAAAAAAGAAAAAGGAAAAAAGAGAAAAAACCTATGGGAATCGTAACCCTTTCCCATTTGTCCCTAAAAGCAATGGGTGAGGGAATACTGTCCCGGCCATTGGAAATATTCTTTTATATTTTAATGCAGTCTGTGTATTTCTGAGCTCTTTTGCTGCTTCTCATGATATCTCTATTAAAATATATTTTATTACAAGAGCAAAATGGGGGGGTAGGAATGAAAAGTTAAAAAAATCAAAACAAAGGAAAGCTTTCTGGCAATAGCAAAGAAGGCGGAAGAGTGCAGGCTCCAATTGTGTAATCCATACTGTTGCGCTGCAGCTTGTGTGTAGCATGTTAAAAATGCGTTGGGTTTTTGTTTTGTTTTGTTTTTAGTTTGTTTTTGGTATTTTTGTTTTTTTTTAAGGTGCAAAATTCCTGGGGTCCAATGTAAGACTGATCAGTTAATCATTAGTGAAACAAAACAAGTTTTCTGCCCTGTCCAAATTCCATACAGACACAACTCTTAAATATTCTTGTGTGTTCACAGCTGAGTGCTGGCTAAAATATTTGGGCATTTAGATTGACAGGAGTTAGCATCTGGTAAAATCAGACTGGATCCCATGGGGTATTAGGGGACGGAAATAACCCCATTACTTTTGCCTACTCTTTGTGCTTAGATGTATCTACTCTTTTTTAAAAAGAAAATAATTAGGTATGTAGCATGCGTGTTTTTTGTTTTAATTGTTTCATGCTTTTATTGAGGTTGTTCCTGAATGAAGCTCTCAGGTTCATAGTGGGACAAAGAAACTTTAATTTTTCCTCTACCTTTTTAAAATTGTTCGCTTTCTGCCATGCTTAGTTTTAAAAGTATAACTGTGGATTGCCTACTCCATTTTATGTATTATAACACTATATAATATATATATATATATATATATTATATAGTGTTATATATAAATAACTTACTGTATCAGTCCAGGTTCAGAAACTTGTGGTTGGCCAGTTGCGGAATAGTTCTATTTCACCTATAAACTGTATCACCTTTACAGGTGTTTGTAACTTTCAAATGTACAATATGTTTACAGATGTGCCCTGCATCTAGTCCTCCCACGTTCCTATTTTTTAATTCTGTTAAGTCTCCTGACTGCTTGCCAAAAGATGGAATCGCTGTTGGTTCCTCTGTGAAAGAGAACTGATGCGTTCTTGAGCTTTAAAGTGTTGAACAAACTGGAAAATATGACTTAAAAGAATGAGGCGAAAAATGTTTGGGTTTTTTGTTTGTTTGTTTTGTTTTAATCTTTCAGGTCAATAGCAAAGTCTCTAGTTTGTTTTACAGGCTTTAAAGTTCTGCTGTATATTTATTTGCCTTGTGTAATCACTTGCCGCCTTAAGAGCTGGATTCCATATAAAAAAGCCCTGTTTTGCTTGCGTGGGGTATAAAGCTGTGCTCCCCACAACATCTGCTTTTGGGGCTGGTGTGATGCAGGAGCGGAACAGCAATATCTTTTAAATGGAATCTGACCCTTAGAGTTTAGAAATGTGTCTTAGTCTTGCTGAGTATTGAGGAAACTCACCTTAGCCAATCCAGTGCATCTTTCAAATAACGAAATAAGTTCTCAAAAGAAACAGAATAAAATAATCTCTAAATGTTTGTTCCCCCTGCTTTTACTCACACCTTGCCCCTTCCCTAGGCGCATTGGTATTTGATGCAGAAACACCTTCTACAGTTCTCTCCATTGTGTTTTTGAGCATCTCATCTCTTAAAATATTTCACCGTCTGCCTCTTCCACTCGAAAGCTCCATTGGTTGTACCATTGGCTTAAAGCAGTTAGGAAATTCTCTTTCTGGGAGCCCTGTAGTTCCAGCTTGCTAACAAAGGCAGTATTTCTGGGCAACAGAAACTTTGGATAAACTTTATTGCCTAGGGACAGGCAGGACCATGGAATAAACTTCCTTTGTGCTGTTTTGTAACACTTAACCCTCTCTGTGTCTGCAGTCTTTCTCCTTAAGTCCTCACACAATTCTTTACTGAGCACTTATTAAAAAAAATCTTAAGAGTTAATCTGTTTTCTGATTATTTTTGTGTAAATTTATAAAAACAAATTCAGCTGTGACTAACTTAGTCCATTTAAACAATGCTATTGTGTTACTGAATTGTCCTTGGGCTCAGAGTATTAGTACTGTAGCATAAACCAAATACAGCCTAGAAAAGGTGCCACCTTCTCCCATCTGGGGACTGAACATGGTGTGAGGGTGCATGAAGGGAGGTGGGATGTGAAGACTAGGAACTGAATGAATGTGTGTGCAAGCGTTTTATTCCTGTTTGGAGAACGAACTTTGTATTTATTTTGTGCCATTTGTTTTTATTATACTGAGTAAAATAAGTTTAAAACAAAACCCTAAAGTACATGTAGTATTGGAAAGTGGCACTAAGAATGAAATCATGATCTATTTTTTTAATAGCTATGAAGATACTAATTCAGGTTAAAGGCTTCTTTTAACTTTCTCTTTTGATTGTAGGCCCTATGAGTCAACCTACTCCTTACCCCTCCCCCTTCCCTTACCAAGTGAAGTTTTATATTTATTTGACTATTCCAGCACAAGAGGGGGTGTGTGCGCACACGCGTGTACGTGTCCTCTTCCTTCCTCTTAAGTAAAATCTGAACCCCCCCACCTCTCTCCTTTCTTCATCCCTCTAGTGGCAGGTTTCATTGGGGTATTAGCTGTAATGTGTCTTGCACAAATGAAACCTGAATGTGTACCAAAATAAACACGTGGCTGTTTCTCTTTGGTGGACTGAGGTGTGTTTTTGTCCACTCCAAGGAATGGCTTAACAGTTGCCCTGTGTTTTCCCCCTTCCCTCCTATGATGGAGATGTCTGTCCTTGCATTCAGACAGCATTGGCCTCTGCTCTCCTCATTTGGTATCCCATCAGACTGACAGGGCTGCGGTTACTTTCAAGTATTTGATTTAAAAAAAAAAAAATCCCAGCTCAGTTATTTGGGTACCCTGATTACAGCTGCAGAGGCCAGTTGCCTAGCAGATCTGGTGTGCACCTTTGAGAGCTACCTATGTAGTGTAGATGGCTTCTGGTTTGGCAAGGCCAGGCCGAGTTCTTGTCACTAACCCATTTTGAACCATAAATCTGACTGTTTGCCTTCTTTGATTGCTGCAAACTTCTTTTCAATATGGAAAAGCCATTTTGTGGTTAAATTGGTAACTATGTCATGTACTCAATGGCTGGGGGAGGGGACTAGAGAGAGCAGGCTATTTCAATCAAAATGAAAATCACTTTCTGCTTTGATAAAATAACTTCAGAGAGATGGAAATTGTCCTCTCTAACTTTCGTAGGCAATTAATGTTTTTCTACCACTCCTTTCAAAGACCAGGATTTTGATGCAAATGCACCTTCTTCATAAACAGCTGCTAAAAGGTGGTGGTGGTAGTAGGAACATTTCTTGATGGTAGCATGGCAGAAAGTTGTTACATGCATAATTATTGCAGGACAACTTGTACGTGGCTAATAGTGTCTGTGTGTTAAGGTCTTGCTCTTTCTGGTAATAGCATTTTCAATAACTTGCTCCAGTGTCTGGTGCTTTCAGTAATCCTATCACTCGGATGTTTTTGTACATGTTTAGTGTTCATTTTCATTATCGAGGCTGTTTGCAAGGGAGGAGGTGAGCGGGGTTAGGAGAGGAGAGAGCAAGGCTAAATATTCAAGCTGCTACAAGAGTTTTTTGCAGGTGCACACGGCAAGATTCACTTGGTGGTTGCAAGATCTTTGCTAGCCAAGTGTGGTGTGGCTGAAGCAGGGAATGGTGGGGGAGGGGATAGAAGTCCTGGCTTTTGGCACAGTAGGGGTAATGGAATTGTGCCTACCCATGTGAAAAAGTGAAACCAGTTGAGAACCATGAATCTGAACTGATGCAAAGGATTGGAAGATCTCCGGCTCCTCTACAGACACACTGCATTACAGAGCTTCAAAAATGTGCCCAATTTGTATTACATCACAGGGTAAAGCTGGCTTCCTTATATCCCGTCTAAAGTCCTCAAAGTTGTATAACTTAGCACCATGACACTAGAGTAGTGGATGTCTGAGGCAGCGCAGGAGTGTTGTATTGTGTGACCTTGTGTTCAGAGTGTAATAATTCCTCAGTGATACGCTGCTAGGAATGTTGGGTTGCTGTTGTGAAATGGAAATCTCATTAAAGAAACAGAAGTCATAGCTTCGCTTTCACTGGGGGATACTGAGTTGTATTTATCGTAGACTGTTAATCAGAAAACTTCACTTGTGTCCAGAGTTCTAAAGCCATTTTGTAACATAGCAGTATCCCTTTTCTACAGCCTTATTGAGTTTAGTAGCTTCTTTAAATAAAAAAAAAACAAAAACAAAAAAACAAAACCATTTTTCTTTCTGTGGTATGAACATTGTATACTGCGAACATATGAACGTTCAGCAAATGTCAAACTTGCAGTTTTTTCTTAAAAACTGTCTGCTTTCCATACAGTCTTTCCTCAGGTGCTAAATAAGGGTTCCAAAAAAACGGATACTGCTTTAGGAGTTTCTGCTTTATTCCTAAAATACATATTTTTTTTTGCTTAGGTGTTATAAAGATTCAGTATTTTAACAAGAATGTTTTTGTTTTAATATGTAAATAAGAATATGCTTCTTTAGTTTGGTTTTATCCTTTTTGGGCCTATGTTAGTCTCATTTATCCTTTCGAGAAGGACTTTCTTGTGACCTTGAAGACATTTCATTAAGTGTTGCGTTTAAGAATGAATCTACAATTGTTCACGTCTTGGATTAATGCTACTGCTGCTATCAGTAACTCTGAAAATCAAGAATGTGATGCACTTTTTACATGACCATATAGTTCTTCTAAGGACGGTTTGACCCCTCCTGTAACACAGCCATGAATTCTGAGGCTAACCTAGAAACTTTGGTGCTGAACCATCTATGAGAATTACTATGCAATGCAAGCAAAGGAACACTGTGTATCCTTTCTCCCTCAGACTGCTATTGGAAAGGTGGGGCAGATGCCTGAGATGTCCCTTTCTCTTCCTTTTGGCTGGAACAGGGAATACAGCTAAGAGTAACCTTAGGTCAAAGAAATGTAGTTGAAGCATATTCTGGTTTTTAGCCATGTAGATCTTCGGAAGGAAAATGCTGATCGCTGCAAAATCATCTTTTTAATGCTTCATCTCAATGTGAAATTTATGGTGAGGATTAACCAGCAGTATTAAAAATCAGCCAGTTGTAGCTCAGCTTTTCCAAAGTTGTGAAACACTCTTGTTGTTTTTGCCTGGTGTCTTCTCCGGCTGCTCTCAGGCTGATGGGGGAGCCCAGCTGGCATCTGAGGTTCGCTGTTTTTTCCCATGTTCCACTAGTGCAGAGAGACCTTGAGGTTGGTCTCTCTGCTTTGTTTAGCTACAGAACAAAAATGTGAATGATTACAAATAAATGAAGGCATACGGGTTAGTGAGAAGGGGAGTGTCTCTGGTATCATGGCACTGGCTCATTTGACGTAGAAGCACCAGAGCTATTCACCTTTGTAGTTCTCAGCCAGATCGCTCACAAGCCATGCACTCCTGTTCCACAGGAGAGCCTGCGTGCCGTTAAGTGAGAGATTGCTGGAGGAACAAAAGGGAATTTACTTGATCTTTCTGTTGTAGAAAACTTTTTTTTTTAAAGTGGGTAGAAATTTTTGTAGGGTGAGGGAAGAATTGAGGGGTCTGAAATTGCATGTGATCATGCTTCTGAAACATAAGTCAAACTGCAATATGGTAGGTAAATATAGAGCAGAGTCTTCTGCCTTCATTAGCTTGTCAGCACTCTATTTTTTTTGTTGACCGGTGTTTGCTTTTTAAAATAACGTGCCTTGCATGCCTGTTTAATTAAAAAATATATATATTTCAAATTGTCAAACTCACCAGTGATTCGTTGTGGAGCTTTGCATTGGTAATTCTGGACTTCTCACCCCCTTGTATGGCATAATGAATTCCCCCTTCTGCAATCTGGGATTGGCTATAGTTCTCAGTAACCAGCTGGATCAGCTGTCAAACGAGGGCATAATCTTAAATTGACTCTGAATAGTGGCTGTTTTACAGGCTTGGGGGGGGAATTCCAATCCTATGACATGGCACCTTTCCTATCTGAACGTGACCCATATTTGTGTGTGTTTAAAGGAACCTGGCTCACTGTTCTTCCCCTATTCACAAAAGAAGGTGTTGTAATGCTTTGTCTGCAGAACTGTGGAAGGTCTGGAATCAACTACACTCTGGAATTCAGGTTTTCTGCAGAGGCCGAAAATTCCATTTACTGGGCTGGATTTTCCTCCTGTTCTTCTCTCTCTTCCCCCCCCCCCCCCTTAAGTTTTGTAAAGGAAAAAAGAAAATGCACCTTGCTTAAAATAAAAAGAAATGCTTGTTTGCAACCATTGACTATATTAAACTGTGCAATTCTTGTTTTCTCCATTTCTGCATCTCTCTAAATTCAGTCTCCCCAAAGTGATTTTTTTCTGTTTTAAGCCTCTGTATTTCTGCCACTGTAAATGTGAAAGCTTGCTTGCATTACTTTTTAGAAATGCATTTTGCACACTCGGGTTTCGCTGAAGCTCCGTGAAAAGGTTAGTCCTAAGCAGATGAATAAAGCTATGCACATGTTTTGAAAGTTTAATTTGTGTCTCATTACCAGAAGTGACTTATCTGTTCTTGTTTGCATTCCTGTGCGATCATTGCATATGTTAGCTTTACCATCTCTCTGAGGGTGTGACATAAGATGGCAGTTCTGTGCTATCAGTCCACTAGCAGAAAACTGGTGCTTCTTTTAGTAGCCCGAGGGTTTGGTTTTGGTTTTGTTTAGTTTAAAAGCCTAATTTAGAGATTTAAGTTGGAGGGAGAAGGGTGTGGTGTGTCAGTTTGCTGGATATATCCCTCGAGATCCTTGAGTGACTGTGTCCTTTCTGTTAAGGACATGAGGAGGTGTTGCCTTCAGACTAGCTGAGAAGCTGCAGTGTGGGGGAAGACTGATCAGTTTACACTTGCTGCTTTTCAATCCCATTTGAGAGGACAGCCCTGATTATGGGATGTTTAATTTGAAACTAGTTTAACCCATTTGCTCAGACGAGTGGGGGGTGGACTGTGTAGAGGGAAAACAATTTTAAAAAACCATTTAGTCTTTGCCCATAGTGCAAGGCAAGAGACAGGCTCCGCTGTATTAATTGCTGCAGTATGCGTGCAGTAAATGGGTGACATATTGGCCACATTGAAGCTGATGGCAAAAATCCCTTTGATCTCCAGGAAGCCAAGATTTTTGCCCTGTGTCTTTACTGTTGTTTATGCAGATGTGTGGCTGTGCTACATTGGTTTGATTGAACCATCCTTGAAAACTCTTCTGTGATCTAGCCCAGGCCCTTGGTGTGTAGGAGTGGCTGGATTTCATGTTAGACACCGTATCCCAAACAGCTTTCTTCCGTGTGCTCCCTTAGTTGTGGCTGAAATTTGTACTCCTGTTACAGGAGCTTTTTCTGTACAGAACAGGGCTGCTTTTCTATCTGTCACACGTGGACTTCCTTCCTTCAGTGGCTCAGGCACCAAGTGGCTTGGAGGCTCTCAACATGTTTACTTAGGGGAAAATAAAACCACAGTCCCTCCTGACTATTTCAGTGTTAATGGCACTTTGAAACTCAACTGCATACTACAGACCCAGAAAGTTGGGCTCATACGTGTGGTCTCTCATGGCAGGAACTGCAGGAGCACAGCAGGCGGTGTCTTGCATGGATAACAGCCTGTGCTCGTATATCTGCCAATAGTTCATTTCTTTTCAGGTTACTGGTATGTATTTTAAAATCACAGCAGATCCTGTCTTACCAGTTCAGGAGCTGAATTACCTCTTCATGTCTAAGAGGGATAGCCCCTCTCTGTTACCGGTGGGGTAGCTATGTACTACCACACACAATGTTAAAGGTAGTTGTTTTCTTGTCCCCTTCCCAATAATTTGAAATAGGCAAAAATATTGTGTACCCAGTTACAAACAGACATTTTCCAGATTGTGGGAGGGGTGGGCTAGAGCATTTAGTGTAATACATAAATACCTGCTATAGCTGTATCTAGTGCAGGCTGTTGCAGCCTCGTATGTTAGAGTGATGTCACAAAACTTAAGGATAGAGACTATCCATGAGCTGTAATGGCAGAATAGATCTTTACTGAAGATGTCGTACTTCACACTTTAAATGTTTAAAAAGTTACCTTAATTTCATTTATTCTATATTGCACCAACTGGTCTTCAAATGTTACCCAAATTCACTACTTTATCAGGAAGAAAACAGAAAATTGTGTAGCTCAAATACATTGACAGACAATAAGTGATGATGTAAATTGTTGAATAAAAAATTTAAAATTTACAGGTGTCGGCGTGTTTTTCTCATTCTCTCTTACGGGGTCCTTTTAAAAAAAAAAAAAATTCTGGGGCTGATTACTTGAGTTTTACTCGTGCATTATCAGGCAGTGACATTGCACAAATGTTGATACACTTTATTAGCGAGCCCTCAACATGAAGAGAAGTGGGTCTGTGGAGCACAGAACCGAGTATAGAGTTGTCCATTACAGAGCTGCCCTGGTGGCTTAGTGCAGGTGTATCCAACTGCTAGCCAAAATAACATTGATTCATAGATTCCAAGGCCAGAAGGGACCACTGTGCTCAGTCCGTTTGCCTTCCTGTACAGCACAAGCCAGAGAACATCCCCATCATAATTCCTAGGGCAGAGCTTTTAGAAAAACCTCCAACCTTGACTTAAAAATTGTCAGGGATGGAGAATCCATCATGACCCTTGGTAAATTGTTCCAATGGTTAATTCCTCGCTGTTAAAAATCTTCACCTTATTTCCAGTCTGAATTTCTTGCTTCAACTTCCAGCCATTGGATCATGTTCTCCTTCTCTT
The DNA here is from genome assembly GCF_027887155.1 of Malaclemys terrapin pileata. Taxonomy (NCBI): domain Eukaryota; kingdom Metazoa; phylum Chordata; order Testudines; family Emydidae; genus Malaclemys; species Malaclemys terrapin. The sequence continues at coordinate 2,266,648 of NC_071522.1, read as the reverse complement.
GGCTAGATTGCAAAGTATCAATTATTTGTTCCCCATGTCAGGACTTGTAGACTGGGATTAAGTCACCCTGAACCTTCTCTTTAAGCTAAATAGCTTGAGCTCTTTGAGTCTTGCTCTAAGGCAGGTTTTCTAATCCTTTTAATCATTCTCACGGCTCCTCTCTGAACCCCCTGCCCTCTTCTGGATGGTGGACACCAGAACAGGGCAAAGGATCCCAGTAGTGGCGGCATCTGTGCCAGAGGTGGCGGCATCTGTGCTCCTACGCCATTTCCTCATTTATGCATCCAAGGATCGCATTAGCTCTTTTGGCCACAGCATCACACTTGGGAGCTTATGCTCAGCTGCTGCCCAGGATCGAGTTCCCCATGCTGTCAGTACGGCCTGCCTTCTCTGTTCCTAGATGTGCACGTTTAGCTGTATTAAAGCACACGCTCTGTGCTTATGCCCAGTTTACCAGTTGATCCAGCTCACTCTCTGGGAATGACCTGTCCTCTTCATTGTGTACCACTCCCCTCATTTTTGTGTCCTGTCTTCTTCAAGGTCATTAATAAAGTGCTGAATAGTGTAGTGCTAAGAGCCAATCCCTGCAGGATCCCACTGGGAACACGCCCCCCTGATATGCAGTGCTGGTCTGAGCTAGGGTGCCATGCTGGTCAGTAATGCCTAATGGCCAGCTACTGCAGCACTGGTAACAAGTCAAGGAGGCAGGTGGACTCAGCTCAACCTCCTTCACTGTGATGCTGTGGGGTTTTTTTTGTTTTTTGTTTTTTTTTGTTGTTTGTTTGGTTTTTTTTTTTTTTTTGCAGTGCAAGGGAAGGAGGACAGGGCTCTGGGGTCTATCACTTCAGGGGAGTGGGGCGGAGAAAAAGAAGTTGAACATTTTGTAGCTGTAGGGCAGCGATGAGTGAATCTGCCCATCTTGAAGAGAACTGCTAAAAACTGGGGGGAGAACATCCCGTCTGCAGGTCAGTGGCTAGGAGACCATATCTGCTCCACGTGGTTTGAACACGGAAGGCTTCTGCTGATTGCTACATCACACTTGGATTTTAACTATTGTGACAGACCCAGACCAGTGGGGTACAGCTGTCTGGTAGAGGGCAAATATACTGGTCACTGGAGGAGTAGTTTTCTGTTCCCTGAGTGACCAGAGCAGGGGATGCACTAGAGTAATCAGGAACCTGCTAGAACCAGTTAAGGCAGGCAGGCTAATTAGGACACCTGGAGCCAATTAAGAAGAAGCTGCTAGAATCAATTAAGGCAGGCTAATCAGGGCACCTGGGTTTTAAAAGGAGCTCACTTCAGTTTGTGGTGTGAGTGTGAGGAGCTGGGAGCAAGAGGCGCAAGGAGCTGAGAGTGAGAGGGTGTGCTGCTGGAGAACTGAGGAGCACAAGCGTTATCAGACACCAGGAGGAAGGTCCTGTGGTGAGAATAAGGAAGGTGGTTGGAGGAGGCCATGGGGAAGTAGCCCAGGGAGTTGTAGCTTTCATGTAGCTGTTACAGGAGGCACTAGAGACAGCTGCAGTCCACAGGGCCCTGGGCTGGAACCCGGGGTAGAGGGTGGGCTCGGGTTCCCCCCCAAACCTCCCAATTGACCTGGACTGTGGGTTCTTCCAGAGGGGAAGGTTTCTGGGCTGTTCCCAACCCACATGGTGAATCTCTGAGGCAAGAAAATCTGCCAATAGGTGCAGGACCCACCAAGATAGAGGAGGAACTTTGTCACACTATGTTGTCTCCCTGTTTTCACTGCAGCCCTTTTCCACCATAGACCTATATTAAGTTGGTTTTGCAAGGAGCTAGGTGTGCTGACGACCTGCCCACTGACAGACTAATGGCTGCAGTACCGTGCTTGTGAGAAGATTGCCTCATTCTGAACTCACTGGTGTAAATCTCAAGCCACTCCACTGAAGTCAATGGACTTACCTATGTGTAAAGTCGTTGAAAGGAAGGAGAATTGGGCCCAATGTCTTGGCTAGTTGTGATGTGAATTTGAGACGACCTAGTGCACGTTTCAATACCCTTTGTTAATTCTGAACACTGGAGTGACGGAGTCCAAACTGTCCAGCCAGGAAAGCTGCAAACAAACATCATGGTAGCACTTTCTTTCAGTGACATTTATTGGTAATTGCAGCAATTAGTACCATGAAGAAGTGATGTCCTAACAGCAGTCACAGTACAAGAAAGGAATCTGTTTTGTAAGGGGAAGTGCTAGCACCATAGGGATCAGTGTGCTTTAGAAATCCAGTGAAGACGCTCTTGAAGAAGGAGAGCCTGTGAACACAAACATCTATTGTTGGACACGCCGAATAGACTGGACCTGGAAGGTCTGGGCGTGTGAGCCCCACTCTCTCCAGTGCTTGTAATCTCCACCGTGATGGTCACTCTCCAAAATGTACTGGTAGCCACGGTAACCAGGATACTGGTAGCAAACCCAGCTGGAACAAACAGAGTCAGAAAGCTGTTGGACTTGGAAAGGGGAGAAATCCCCTAGCCTACAAATCTAGAACTATCCTAGGTGTATCTTGGTGAATTGCTCACCCAAACCCCTGCCTCTAAACTGCTGCTAGAAAACAGGGAGAGGAAAAGACCCTATATGGCACTAAAGAAGAAAGTACTCTTTTCTTGTCAAACTGGAGTTAGTGTCCCAGCTTTATTGTGGGTAAGCCATTTGCAAACCATCATGAATTTGTCATTGTGCTCAGATGTGAACCCATGTGCTGCTGTGTCCAACAGGACTGCAGATTGTGGCGCATTCTGGAGTGCGACCAGCCCTCTGGCTGCTGCAGAATTCCTGCTCGATCTGCTGTTTTTTTAAGGTTGCATTCCTCTGAGCCCTAGCCCAGGTAGCGCTGTCTTCACCTGAAAGCCCTTGGCTGCCCATGCCTATGTGCTGAGGTTCTGATGTGCTTGAGCAGTGCCACAGATGAGGGACTAAGGAAAGGGTAGAACTGCATTGTGGCCTGTAGGATGAATTCTGCATGTTCCATTTCAACAATGGAGATGGCCCTTGCTCGGATCAAGCCTTGGCCCTGCCTACATTAAGGACATTTGCAAGTTGATGGAGTTAAACTAGAACAAACCCCTAATGCAGATGTGGCACTGGCAGAAAAACAGGGTGTCCCTAGCCCAGTACCATACCCAAGTTATCTACACCTGCTGCGCTCCGGTCAGAACATCTCCAGCAGGGGTTGTGCCAGTGGTGGAGCTATGCACTCCCCCAGCAGGGCAGGCGGGTCCCTTTAGGGGACCCTGCTGCGACGGGGAATCCTACAGCCAGCCTCCTGCTCTCAGGCCTCGGGTGCGCTAAGCCTGCGTGTCTCACTTACGCGCCACACTGCACCTTCATGGAGCCCACTTCGTTGTTTCCCCAGCCCATTGCCTGCAGGGAGGGGTAGTCGTCCGATAGTTCCCACTGGCGTCCCATGAAGTTCTCCTTCTCAAAGACTGTCATCTTGGATTCCTTGTGATTCTGGGCCACAGGAATAGAGCAGACATGAGAGGGAAGCCAGCAGCATCTTTCAAACAGATTGTGTGGTGGAAAACCGGCAGCTCCTAGTGCTGGGCCCCTCGCTCCAGACACTCACCCTGGGTTCTGACCCCCAGTGACCGGCTGTCTCACATCTATTAACCAGGATAAGAGATCCACGTCTGAAGCAGAAGGTATGAAAATGTTACGCTAAAGAAAGGGAGGTGCGGCCATCTACATCCCCTGCCCTATTGCTGAGGGGCTCGGATACTGCAGCGATGGACAGCCAATGGTTCTGCACTTCCAGACTTTAGCAGCCCCTGGCTGTAGCTTGCCTTACAACTCTACAAAAATGACCCAGCTAATCGTAGATCCAAGGGGGAGGGGGAATCTGAGTGCATCTGAACCCCCCTCGGAGGTGCCTTACTTGCCCCTGAACAGCCAGGAGAACTGTTCCATTGAACCTCCATGCTTTACCCTGAGCTTACAGCCCCTCGTCAGCTTAGCCCTGCCAGCGGTGGTGCTGCACACACGCCTGAGAGCTGGGCCATGGGCTCATCCAGCACCACACTTCCATGTGTTCTACACAGCACAGAGAGGACAGGTCGAAAGTCTGCGGGCGATACCAAACTGGGAGGGGTTGCAAGTGCTTTGGAGGACAGAATTAGAATTCAAAATGCTCTGGACAAACTGGAGAAATGGTCTGAAGTAAATAGGATTAAATTCCCCAAGGACAAATGCAAAGTACTCCACTTAGGAAGGAACAGTCTGTTGCACACGCACAAAATGGGAAATGACGGCCTAGGAAAGAGTCCTGCGGCGAGGGAGCTAGGGGCTATCATGGATCACAAGCTAAGTATGAGTCAACAGTGTAACTCTGTTGCCCAAAAAAAAAAAAAAAAAAGAAGCAAATATCATTCTGGGATGTATTAGCAGGAGTGTTGTAAGCAAGACATAAGGAGTAATTCTTCTGCTCTACTCTGCTGATTAGGCCTCAACTGGAGTATTTGTGTCCTGTTCTGGGCGCCACATTTCAGGAAAACTGTGGACAAATTGGAGACAGTCCGGAAGAGAGCACCAAAAATGATTAAAAAGAACAGGAGTACTTGTGGCACCTTAGAGACTAAGGTGCCACAAGTACTCCTGTTCTTTTTATGGATACAGACTAACACGGCTGCTACTCTGAAACCAAAAATGATTCAAGGTCTAGAAAACATGACTTCTGAGGGAAGATGGGGGGGGGGGAGAAATTGGTTCTGTCTGGAGAAGAGAAGACGGAGGGGCGACATGAGAACAGTTTTCTTGTACTGTACATAAAAAGTTAGGAGGAGGGAGAAGAATTGTTGTTCTTAACCTCTGCGGACAGGACAAGAAGCAATGGGCTTAAATTGCAGCAAGGGAGGTCTAGGTTGGACATTAGGAAAAAGTTCATAACTGTCAGGGTGGCTAAGCACTGGAATAAATTGCCTAGGGCGGTTGTGGAAGCTCCATCATTGGAGATCTTTAAGAGCAGGTTAGACAAACACCTGTCAGGGATGGTCTAGATAATACTTAGTCCTGCCATGAGTGCAGGGGACTGGACTAGATGACCTCTCGAGGTCCCTTCCAGTCCTACCATTCTACTTAGCTGCAGTGACCATTTTTAATCAGAGTGGTTGTATTTGCTCACTTACTCTCCAGCTGCCATTAGTAATCTGACTCTTTACTACCAGCGTGATGGTTTCCCTGCCTCTAGTCCAGGCCTCCCAGCAGCATCCATCAAAGGGAAGAGTAGGTGACCGTCAGGCTGATTTGCAGCAGCTGGTAAAAGTTTTAGGCTACTTCGTTCCAAAAAAAGATGTGAGCCCTTCCCCTCCCCCAGCCCTGAGCCCAGGAGGCACCTTTCTGGAGGAGTGCTTTCTGCATAACTACACTTAGCAGGAAGGCAGCAGGGGGCTGGGCACCTTTGCTGCTGGGAAATGCGACAGGGTTGAAGAGGCCGGGGAATTGCACTTACAGCACAGCAGATGGGGCGGAAGGACATCAGGCGCTCGGTGTGGTAGGCGTTGCTCCCACTCCAGGCATCCCACCGTGGGTATTCGCCCCTTTCCAAGATGAACTGCTGCCCACAGAAGCTGGTGTGCTCATAACCGATCCAGCTGCAACGACAGAGCAGAGCTCCATAGCTCCTCCAGGGGCAGCTCCAGGCCTGGAGGCCGGGCCCCAGACATGCAGTGGGGGAAGCAGGCAGGCCTGCCCTGGCCGTCTCCACCATCGTCACTCGGAAAAGGGCCCAGAAAATCCCCGTGGGCTCCCTCGCTGCAAGAAGAGAGAGGAGACCAGGCGTGGCCCCATCCGCCTCCAACTGTGCTGTCAGGTCTGGCTGGCTGCAAGCTGCCGCTTCTCCTGGGCGGGCTGCCCGAGGGGAATGGAGCGCGCATGGCACCCAGGGCTGCTAGCTGTGCCCAGGGTTAGGACAGGCCCTGCTCTGATAGTCACCTAAGCTGGAGGCAGTATGGCACCGAGCTGCGTGCGTTCGTGCCAAGGGCCTGCACGGCTATGCCAGGCCTGCCCCGTGTAAGTGACTGCAGGATGGGCCAGGGATTGGCCAGGCTCATTACACATGCCTGGGTGTCTTCATCATGCGGGCTGCAGCGTTCGCCAAGACGGAGCAGGGGGAGGCTCCAGGGAATGGACTCCCCAGCTGGAGCCCCCACGTCCCCTGGGTTACAGGTGCCCTGCACCAGCTCTGACAGCTCCACCCTCCGTCGCTGGGCTGAAAGGGAGATTTTCTTCAGACGTTTTTTACTGTGGAAATATGGGGACTGTCACATGCTGCTGCTCCCAGAGGTTTCAGGAGGAGTCCCGAGGGTCTCTGCTGCCTATGGTGAACCCTGCACCGAAGGGCTGGGGGAGGTTTGATCTTCCCAAGAGGTGCCAGCACGGTCTCTAGGCCTGGGAGTTATGGGCGACTAACACACAAGATGTTGGCTCCGCTCCTCAGTTGCTCGGGTTTCGCTCTCTTGCAACGCTGTCATCGGGCTAGTTCCCCAGAGGCAGCGGTGGGCTGAATTCCTAATGTCCGAAACGCCGCCCCCTGCCCCGGTTCTCCCAACCACTCGCCCTGCCTCTCTCCACCACCACAGCAACAAGGCATCAGCCCCGCTCTGAGAGATGCTTCCCCGGTCGCCTCTCGTGCCCACAGCAGCGGGCAAGTCTCTGTGAAACTAGTACCCACGCTGCCCACCGGAGGGCCTGCAAAGCGGCCGGGAGACGGCTTGGATGTGACTAGGGATGGCTGCTTCTGCCCAAATCTGTTCTGCGGTTAGATGGGGGCTGAATTTCTCTTCCTTTCTGCGCCTTCAGGAGCGAGAATCTGAGCCTCTAAACCCCCGCCCCCCAACCCCTGCTGCGTCCCTGCAGCTGTCTGCCAAGGAGAGCGAGTGACTCGGGTGGCAGGTGGGATGGGGTAGAGATGCCCCTGGTGCATTGTCCGCTTGTGCTGGTGCTGGGCCGCCCGCAGTCCCCTCCTGTCCTGTGTATTAGAATCTCTACCGGGGCTTCCCCCCTTCAGCTGGCTATAACGTTTGGAGGCGGGTTGTTGGGCACAGGGAGGGTGTGAGGGAAAACAAGCTCACCCGAGCACGCAGTGGGGTTTGAGGGCTGAGTGGCACGAGCTGTGGCTCGACACTGCATGGGCATCCTAGCTGGTTGTTGCTGCCTGGCTAGCGTGTGCCTCCTGCCTTAATCCTGTTAGCAGTGTCAGCCTCTCTCCCGCTTCCCCAACCCTCACTGCAGCGGGGTTCTCACTGCAGGGCCTGTTCTCAGCATTAATGGGCTGGAAGGGGCAGAGAAATTGTCCCTCTGCTGTGCAGTAGATTCCCCATTTTGGTTGGTGGAGAGGGGCTCCTACCGCTCCTGGAGCCCTGAGTCTCTGCATGTTTTTCTGCTGTGGACCCCACCTTTCCGGGCAAAGCAATGGGGCAGGGGTCTCTTCAGAGTCCTCCGTGCTGCTGCTTACCTAGCTGGTGGTGTTGCTGCAGGGTGGCAGGCATGCTGCTACCAGGCAGAGCATGTGGCCAGTGCGGTGTGATGCATCCTGGTGACTGGGCCCAGCTCTCCTGTACGGCAGCGGACAGGCCGAGCCGGTGTCATTGACTGCTGGGATCCCAAGCAGGCAAGAGCCCCAGGCCCAGAGTCACTCTGCAGACAGGTTGGGACTAGACTGGCGCTCCTGGGGCGAGAGAACTGTTTAGTGCTGGGCTTGCTAAGCCGGGAGGTTCCACTTAGCCATTTGGCATACTAGACGTAGAGCTGGAGGGGGCTTTGGTGCAAACGGGGCCATACGGTCTGGGGGGATGCTGGGAAGGGGAGATGCTTGTGAGCAGGGCTCTCTGCTCTCCGGAGGCGGCTGCCTTGAGGCCGTGTCGGGCCTGGCAGGCCTGGCTGTGTGAGGAAGCTGCAGTGCGTTAACCAATTTCAAAGCGACAGGGTTAATCTGGTGCAGAGCCCTGGGTGGGCACGAGCTGGGGCTCTCGGGGTTAGCTCACGCCGATGGGGAATGGGATTACGCTGAATCGCACTAACCCACGCTGCAGCCCGTGACTTGGTGTGTCGTAGGTGACCATAGAGTGCAGGCCCTGGCTGCAGCTTCAGAGCCGCGCTCAAACTGAAGAAATGGGCTTAACCCCCATCTCAGCAAGGGCTGTGTGACTTTCCCATGTAGACAAGGCCTGCGAATGGCGAACGCTGGCACAGAGACTGGCAAGGGTTTGCCAGCAGGCTGGCACCTGTGGCTAGGATTTGCTCTGGATGCTGGTGGGTGGGTAGGTATCTGCTGCCTGTGCATGAAGGACTTAAGACTTCCAGCACAGAGACCGGCTCAACTGTCCAAAATCTGCCCCCATTTCTCCCTGCCCCTCACCAGCCCCCTCCTCCTGCCACGGTGACTGCTGTCCCTGCTGCTCACTTTAATTACCTACGTTTTCGTGTTGGTGCCATCCGCGCTCTGCTCCATCCCCCTTGGGTGCAGTCCTGCGCTGCAGGACCCGAAATGGGACACTAGCTTCCCCCTCCCCCCCCGCTGGGTAAGCGGAGCCCAGGAGCCACCTGGCTACTAGCCCTTGTGTTTTAGCTTCTCCTGAGGTGAGATGACAACGTGGCCCGGCCGTGCTCCGTCCTCACCCGCCAGCCACTTCCCCAAAGCCGCGCAGAAGGAGCCGCCCAGAGCTTGGTACTTACGCGCCACTTTCCACCTTCAGGGAGCGGATGTTCTCGAAGCCGCACTCGATGATGGTGGGGCAGGCCGAGGTGAACTCCATCTTCTTTCCCTGGAAGTTTTCCTGGTCGTAGGCTGTGATCTGAAAGGAAGAGTCGTCCCCACTGAGTGCCACTGAAGTGGGGGAGGGGCGTGGTGCATGTTAACAGTCCTGGTGAACGGGGTGCTCATTGAACAAGAATTAAGGTTAATGCCCCAGCTACCGCTGGACACTGCGTGGGCTGCATCTGTGCCCCATAGTGCTGACCCCCAGTGCCCCTGTTATTCCAGCGAGGGAGCTCTATCACCCAGCTGGGACTTGTAGCACTCAGGTGCAAGGGAGGTCAGACCAGCCTTGGCTGCATGGACACGTTTTTTCTCACCTCCCCTATGGCGCACTCTCCTGTCTGTGGCGACGAGCTCCGGCCTCAGCTGGGGCATCCCTGTGAGGGGTATGGAAGCGACCGCAGCCCCGCTGCGTGCACGGAGCCGTGCTGATGCCAGGCAGGCTGCAGCGTCGACACCCCTAGGGCTGCACTTAGAACTCACGCTAGTTCCACTCCGAAGTCTCCCGCAAAGAGGGTTAGGCGGAGAAAGGAAGAGCAGGGACTTTCCCTGTGCCTTGGGCTAGTGGACAAGATCATCACCTCCCCCCAGCAGCATCTGTGGCAGCCACTTCTTTGTCCACCCCCCTAGATTTACATACCTTCTCTTGTTCCTTCTCACACGCCTGCCCAGCAGGCCAGAACTGCTCCCAGCACCACAGCTGCTCCCCGGCAAATACACTAGTAAACCCCTTCGGTGGCAGCTCTGTTAGACCTCAGCCGGCTTTGCTCCAGCCACGCTTGCTCCCCTCCCCTTCACACCTCCAGCGTCGGCCTGCTGTGCTTGACGGGCACAGGCCTTCCTGGCAAGCGACTGACGAAGCTGGACCAGTGAGCATTCACGCCAGCAGTGCGCGGCCACTCCTTACCCAGGGCAGGGAACTCCTGCCATGTGACTTCTGTGGCAACAGACTGGGGTGCTCAGCGCAGAGCCGGCTCCAGGCACCAGCTTAACAAGCAGGTGCTTGGGGCGGCCAAGGGAGAGGGGTGGCAGGTCCCTCACTCCCTCTAGGAGCGAAGGACCTGCCGCCGCCAATCGTGGCTTTTTTTTTTTTTGCTTGGGGTGGTAGAAATGCTGGAGCCGGCCCTGGCTCAGTGTGGTCCAGCAGGTCAGCACTGGGCTGAGGAGACCTAGGCTTGGCCACGGGGGGTCACCTTGGCCAAGTCACTTTTGTCCTTCTTTCCCCTCCCCTCCCTGTTGATCACATCTAATGTGTGGGCAGTGACCGGGTGGGTGCAGTGCCCAGCACACATCCAGCGGGGGCCTCAAGCCCCTACGTGATACAATTTATAATCTGCGGTACAGGTGGGACGTACCTTCCACGGGCCCATGGGGCCAGGCAGAGGGTTTGTCTGAGCCATCTTTGCTGCGGGGCCGGTGCCTGAAAAGGAGGGAAAAGCACAACTCGCATCACAATGACACTGGCACAGAGCCAAGCAGGCTACTTTGAAAAAGCTTTTTGGCAGGTGTTTGCTAGCGCCCACCGTTCTGTCATTCATTAGGTCACCCCTGCATTCACTGCGGCCCCATGCGCTCCCCGTTGTCCCGTGCAGAGGGTGGTGTGGGGCAGCGCTGTTCTCCGTGGCCACCATTGGGCATGTCCGACATGAATTGAGTGAAAGAGAACGCGCCTGGCAGCAGGCTGGGACCGAGACTATTCCAGGGCAGCTGCAACCTTGTGAGGTGACTGGGGACAGGTGGTGACACACCCCACACCCCACCATGGCTTGGCACAGGTCTACACACCCACCCCACCATGGCTTGGCACAGGTACAGATCTACACACAGACCTCCCCCACACCCACCCCACCATGGCTTGGCACAGGTCTACATCCCCACCCACCCCCACCCCACCATGGCTTGGTACAGGTACAGATCTACACACAGACCTCCCCCACACACACCCCACCATGGCTTGGTACAGATCTACACACAGACCTCCCCCAGGTACAGGTACACACACACACCAGCATGATAGGGTACAGGTGTACACACACACACACTCACACACCCCAGCGTGATAGGGTACAGGTTCTGAGCTGGTGGCTTGGGGGAGTTGTGGGGGCTCTTGATGCCATATGGAGCTGATTCCCACCTCCCCCCCCCACCCCCCGGTTGGCTTTAACCCAGGCAGTGCTCTGGTTGCTCATGCCCCCTGCTCTGGAGGAAGCCTGGCCTGGGTTATGTGAACCTGGCCTGGCATTTAGGGACAAACAGCTGGTGATTTTCTCCTTACTGGTGCCCAGAGATGATCCCCTGGGCCTGGGGTGCCCCTGGGAAGAGGAGGTTTGTTTCCAAGGAAGACCCTCCACCTGCAAGCCTCCTTTCCCCACCTGCCCCTGGGCCTGCAGCTGAGGGGGATTCATGCAGAGGAGACGAGAGACCCGGGTTGATCTGCTGATTCATTCAAGGTTCTTTTATCTGTTACACCAACAGGGCTATCTCTCAGCAGAGACCAGACACCTGCTGTGGCCAGGAGCCCCCTGCTAGCCTGGGCAGGGTTAGTTCCTGGGAGTAGACTCAGATCTTCCAGACAGATGTGCTGGCAATGAGCATCCTCCCCTAAGGGCAGTCATGTCACCCCGTACAGGTAACAACACCCACCAGGGATGGCTACAAGGTACCTCCACCACAAGGGGACGTGGTGTTACCCCCCTGCTTGGTAGCATTGTTAATTGACAGCAGAAATGCTGGCAAATACTAAAACCTTGGTGAGTGCCTCAGTCTAGCTGCATTCCTGGCTTGGCTGTTGTTTCTGTGGGTCCTTCTCACACAATTTAGTTTTCAAACGTTGTCATGGGGAAGTTCTGTCTACTACCTTCTCCCCTCCCCATATACCCCCATCACAGCAGGATTGGAGCACCCCCCCCATGCAGAAACAGAACCCAAACATGTTCTCTCTCTTTTCCTTCCGAGACTGTAGGAGGAAGAGCTTATAATGTGTGTGTGTGTGTGTGTGTGTGTATGAGCAGGTGTGTAAGTGGGGAGGTGTACTATGTGTCTGGGGGTGTGTACGCCCTGTCCGGGTGTGTGCGTGTGTGGGTGTATTCCATGTCTGAGTGGGTGTGTATGTGTGCGTGTGTATTCCATGTCTGAGGGGGTGTGTGTGTGTGTGTGCATGTGTGGGTATATTCCATGTCTGGGTGGATGTGGGTATATTCCATGTCTGGGTGTGCAAAGATCTGTGGGTTAGGGAACACATCTTCCTAAGTGTTTGCACAGCACCTAGCGGAGTGAGGTCCCAGTTGGGGCGTGTGAGCGTTACCATGATATAGATATTAAACGCTACGAGTGACAGCTCGTCTCCAGGCAGCGCAGCCCAGGTATAACAGAGACATCACCTGCATACCCAGCTACGCTCTGCTGCATCCTCCAGGCACGGATTCCCTGCTCCGTCCACGTATCCTCTAGAGACTTTACTTTGCCCCTCAGCCCATAGCTGAGGTGAAGAAACCATTTCCACTGAAAATGGCAGAGTGCAAAGGAGGCGGCCGACCCCAGGCTCCTGGGCGGGGGTGTTAACCTGAAACCTCCCCAACGACCTTGTCCGTGTCTCTGGCTGTCACGCCCTATGTGTGACCTGGGACACTTGGTCACGGGTTGAAAGGCCCAAGTTGAGAGCTGTAGTGTACCACTCGGTCTTTGCAAAGGGCTCACTCCTGGGCAGTTGGATTTCAGCTCCCGGCGCTAGGCAGGAAGGAGGCTGGGCCCGCCTGGCTCGTGGGAAAGGAGAGAGAATGGAGGAGGCGATAGGAAAAGTTGAAAATTCAGCCCCAGGACTCACCTAGCTCGGCCTGCACTGCTGCTTCCTCCATGTAATATCTGCCTGCTCCAGCACCTCTGGTTATATAGCAGCCGGCTGGCCGGGGCCCCCGGGCAGGGTTTGTAGAGCAGTCAGCACTATGCTTTCTCTGAGATCCTTTCTGCTGAGCCTCAGAGATTCCAGCAGCTCAGCCCCATAGTCTGAGCCACGGTCGCCTGTTTGCCCGGCTAATCTTGGTCACAAATGACTCAACAGCTTCGTCGCTCTGGTACTTTCCAGCCTGGCAGCATCATTCCAAGCTTGGGGTTCTGTCTCTGTCCCCTCTCCCCTCCCCTGCCGGGACGCCCCCCACGATTGCTCAGAAAGGGTCTTGGTATTTCCTTTTTCAGGCCAGTGTTTTGACTGTTGTCAGAGAGGAGCCTCGCAGAACGGGACAAAGCTTTTCCCCAGCAAGAGAAGAAAAAGAGACCAACAGTGAAGGGGGGATGCTACCCAGCCTGAAGCACCCCACCCTGCTAGCAGCTGCTGGGAAAGGGGTGAGTCCTGCTGCCTGACCGAGCCAGAGGGCTTGTTACCCCACATGCATGTAAAGGGAGGGGAGCAGCTCTCTGGACAGAGAAGATTTAGGGTGTGGGCTGAGTGACCCTGAGGGAGGATCCCTCTCAATCTATATTAGTACTCAGATGGCCCCCGTCACCCTAGTATCTGAGAATCGCATCATCTTTAATGGATTTACCCCCCAGATTATCCCATAAGGGGAATTATCCCCATGGTTCCAATGGGGGAACTGAATCCCAGAGAGGCTAAGTGACTGGCCCAAGGTCACATGGGAATCAGTAGCAGAACCAGGAACTGAAGACTGGTCTCCCAAGCCCCAGGCCAGCACCCTGACCGCTGGGCTGTCCTTCCTCTCTAGGAGCCCCAAAGTGAGTGAAGGCGTCAGAGCTGAACGTGACCTGGGTTTTGATTTGTGTGTTAATTAACCTCCCTCCCGGGGGGAGCCGGGGCTCCCTGGAGGTTTGCTGTCTGAGACCAGCTTGGGAAGGGCTCTGGCTGAGGGCTCCAAGACAGAAGCAGCCGCTGGACACTGACAGAGACAACGAAGTGCATCGCCCCAGGTCCGTACCATCGAGCGCAGGCCTGGTGCAGTGTGAATGTCAGGCCATGCACCAAGGCCCTGCTCAGCAGTTCCCCAGCCCGGCTTTCCAGGGCCATCGAGGGTCTCTCCAGGGTGGGTAACATCCTGCAGCACAGACGGCCTCCCAGGAGCTCTGCAGGCGAACGCCAAGCTGCTCAGGGTGGAGGAAAGGAACCTGCAGCCGGTCTCTGGGCCACACATGCTCTTCTCACCACCTGACCTTCAGCTAACCGGGGTGGGTGCAGGCTCCCAGAACTACCCTTGTCCCGGTGGAGACAAGGTGGGTGAGGGAATATCTTTTATTGGACCAAATTCTGGTGTGGAAGGTTCTGAGCTTCACAGAGCTCTGCTTCCCCTCTGGGGAGGGGAACCGGAGCCGCTGAGCTAAAATACAAGCTGGGCAGATGGTTCAGCGTGTGCCAGAGGAGACCTTCTCTTGGTGCTTTGCAGACCAGCTCGGGGGGTGTTTGTGGGCTGCAGGAGACCTGCTGTGCTTGGCAGAGCCCCAGCCCGCGAGCTCTCTGGGCAGGAGCTGTCTGTGTGCTGCGCCCTGCTCTGTTAAATACTCCCCTGCTAGCTATCAGAGACCTGCAGAAAGCGTAAAGCGTCTCACCAGCAGCCCAGCTCCAGCCTACACTGGTGGTCTCACACTCCATGACTGGGGCCCAGATCCTGCCTGCCCCGCGCTCTTTGGTAACCATAGTTACCGGATCTCTCTTTGTCCCATCCCTGCCCTGGGGTTATCCCAAGTGGCCTGGTATGAGCAGGTTTCAACCCAGGCCCACCCACTGCTGACCCCTGCAGGGCATGAGTCCCGTGGGTGGACGGGCAGGACTCCTTGTGGCCAGGTCCTGGGCCAGGGCATGCCAGCCAGGCCTGTGTTTGCTGTGAGGCTGCTGGGGCCTGGGGCCTTCTGCCTTCGCATTGACTGCACAGAGGTGGCTGCCTGCCCTGCAGCGCTCTCCAAACAAGTGAGGTCATGCGCAGGCTGCCGGCTCAGCGCATTGCTCCCCGCGGCACAATGCGGCCCTATGACGTCTGACTGCCCCTTTTGTTTGGCACTAAGCAGTGAGAGGGGACAAACAAAGCGCCCCGTCAGCTCCACCTGGGCCTGGCTATTGTCCTAGCAGGGCTCTGGAGGCTGGGCTCCTGCGCCAGCCCCAGCCAAGGGGGCACACAGGGGCACTGGCTCTCCCCAGTGCCCTTCTCCTGGAGCCACCGTTGCCAGGGGGCTCTGGGGCGAGGGAGGGGCCCTCATCCCGCAGGAACATTCCTGGGGTGGGGGGAGCATACAGCTGTCTTTTCAACAAGAAAGCCTCTACCTGGGGTGTCTGCCCCTAGTGCCCCCCCCGGACGCTTGGAGGGGAAACAGGGCAGCCTGAAGTCCCTGGTAGGGCACAGCAGGTCTCTGTACCGCTGGGGAGGAAAACGCCAAGCTGCAGTGTGATTGCCCAGCCCCTGCCCTAAGGGCCGCATACCCTCCACCAGGGATGGGAACCAGGCGGGGCAGGGGAGCACACCAGCACAGGAGAATCAATTATGGCTTGTAGGAAGAAGCCAGCCTCAAAGTGGGTTATTGCTCCTACAGTCGCAGGACTAGGGCTCGATGGTCATTTGGGACACAAGCCTACGCAGGGGCCTAAGCCCCTCATCATGCCCACATGTGGGCTACACAGTGCACTGGGGCAAGTGGGAACTGGGCACCTTTCCCACTTACCCCGGAACAGGGAAGTGGGGAGTAGGTGGAGGCTGGGCTCTGACCCCTAAAACACCAGCTGGTACCAGCTGAGCTTGCATGGGGCGTGGTCCCCTCTCCTGGAGTGCGCCTGGAGGGGGCTTGTCTGAGGCACACTCCTGGGGCAGTGCAGCTCCTGCACTCCCCCAGCTCAGGGCTTTGCCTGACGGCACAATTGAGCACTCAAAGGCTTTTACAAACTGGATATTACTAACCTGGAGAAAGTCTGCCCCTAGTAGGTGAGGAGGGAGAGGAATCTGTGCTGATACCCCACCCCAGAGCTGCCTGGTCTTCAACAAGAACAAGGAACATGCTACGCCCGACAGACAATCACACCCTCGCATTGAGTTTTAAGGCCAGAAGAGCCTCTCCCAGGGATTCTTGCAGTGAGCCCAGATCCATTTCCTTCCTCAATCCTTCGGGGCTGGATTTAAAGCTGTCATGTGACAGAGAACCCCTCAGAACCCTCGGCAAGTTGTCAACAGTTAATTTCCCTCCCTGCTAGAAAATTGTGCCTTAGCTCTAGTTAGTTCCAGTCTGAATTTCAGCTTCCAACCATTAGACCTTGTCCTGCTTTTTGCTGCTAGTATAAAGAGCTGCCTCTGATCAAAAATCTCTTCCCCAGATCGGTCCTTATAGACCATAATCAAGTTACTTCTCAGCCTTCTCTTGGATGAGATCAATCGATTGACTGTCTTTAGTCTCTCACTCCAAAGCAAGTTCCCAGACCCTGAGTCCTTCTTGTAGCAATAAACTCATTTTTTAACCAGTTTCAGTTTGCAGCATCCTGTCTGAACAATCTCCTCCTTGCTGCCTTAGATATTTGTGTGAGATCGCTGCCCAGATGCTTTTCAGAGCACGGAAGGCCCAGCGGATCTATGGATATACACTTGCTCCAGAGACCTTCTCCTCTATTTGAGATATGGACAGTGTGCACTGAAGTCATCTCAGGCCAGACTCTGCCGTCCCTACTCATGGTAAGTAGCACCTCACTCTGCAAGTACCCTGGGGGAGTAAAGCACTATTCAGTGTGAGTAACAGTGGCAGACTCTGTCCCTTTCCTACCAGCTCTGTTCTGTATTTCAACCAGCAACGCAGCTTCCCTTAATAACAGGCACAGGATGTGGCTAATTAAGCTGCCACTTCAGGTGGCCTGTACGTGCCAGCAGACTTGGAGAAGTCCTCTGTGATACACCTAGTCAGCAGCATGTGGTGTAAGCGCTGCTTGGTCCCTTTTCTGACAGCAACACGGGAATGGGGATACAGGGAGTGCAGAATCGGGCCCCCTGGCGTTGTTGTACTGCTTCTGGCCACTGGAGGGAGAGCGAATCACAAGAAGTGAGCTGGTCCGTCTGTGCCCAGGCCCGACAGCCGACACATGCGCCCAGGTGGCCTGTGGCCCTGCTGGCTGCAGAGTTTTGTCCCCTCCAAAAGCCACCCAGGCGCCCGCCAGCCAGACACAACGAGAGCGTGGGGTGGGGGGGGTGGAGGGAAGCGGAAACTTTCCCTGATCGTCTCCTTTGGGACGGGGGTGGGAGGGGATGCTGGTTCTTCAGCTCGAGCAGGGAGCTGCAGAGGGACCCAGGCTGGGCAGATCGACGGGGGCCCGTCTGCACCCGTGTGGGGGGATGAAGGAAAATGAAATGCTCTCCGTAAAGCTGCTGTTGTGCTCCTACGGCTGCTGGTTTAGTTAGTCTTTGTAGCCAAAGGCAGAGGCTGTTAACGGGGAGCAGACCTACAGCATCTCCCTGTGATCCTCGTGTGCCCTCCTGCCCCCCGTCCACTGGCCTCCACCAGCTGCCCCTCGCCTTACGCTTGGGGAAGGGGCTGTCCTTGTGCTCTGTGCTGGTCCAGTGCCTAGCGCAACGGGGCCTGATCTGCACCAGCACAATACAAACAGGTTTCAGGGTAGCAGCCGTGTTAGTCTGTATCCTCAAAGAGAACAGGAGTACTTGTGGCACCTTAGAGACTAACAAATTTATTAGAGCATAATAGATACATCCGAAGAAGTGGGTTGTAGCCCACGAAAGCTTATGCTCTAATAAATGTGTTAGTCTCTAAGGTGCCACAAGTACTCCTGTTCTTTTTGACAATACAAACAGTAATGAACAGATAGGAAAGGCAAAAGCAAACCCGGCCAGTGGTGGTCGTGTGCAGTGCTGGGAGCTGTGCCCTGCGGGCTGAGCTGGACAGCTTCCACGCACCATAACGTTGACGATGGACACGGGCAGGAATCAGCTACCCCAGTCTCAGACCTGGTAGCCCAGGATAACCGGCTCCACGCTAGGGGCTGTACCATTTACAGGTCTCCAAACCAATACAGCTGTGCCTAGGCCAGCCCTAAGTTCTATCCCTGCCTCTGATATCAGCTCTCTCTATGGCTTCAGGTCACTGCCTCCGCCATGCCCCCTGCAGGACTCCTGTGCCCAGCTAGTGGGTACAGGGCACACACCTGACCCTTGAACCCCACAGCCCAGAGGCTGAGCATGTGAATTCCCCGCCCGCCCTGCCATGGTCTTCCCTAGCGAGCACAGCCCCAGAAGCACCCACACCCTCTGCTGTCAGCTTGCCCTTTCACGGTGTACATTTGCTGACCATTTGGTTGAATTTCTGGCCATTTGAGTTCACCTTGGGTCGGTCTGGAAGAACAGGGCCTAAGGGGTGTCCCACCCACCCCACAGTGCTCCCCACTTCAGAGAGGCGAGAGAGGTACTTGGGAACGGCGCTGTCTGCAAGGGCTCCCCAAAGGGCCTGTAAGACGTCTCTCTAGACCCAGCTCCTGCAAGAGGCTCTGCTAGCGCATGGGTCTGGGGGACTTTCTCCTAAAAAGCTTGATGCAATATCCCAGCCTGAGAGGAGCCAGCCCCTTGCAAAGGCAGGTTCCCCAGGCTGGGTCTAGGTTCTTTGGCTGGAGCTGAGGAGAACACCTCGGACGGGCTGGGGTTTGCCGAAGGCTGCATGGTACTCACATAAGGATTGTGCTGTCAGATCCAGCTGGAGCCCAGGGCAACTGGCTTTTCTAGATCCTCGGGATACCCAAAAGGAGAAACCCTTTAGCACCACAGAATGAATTCCCTCCTGTTCTAGTCTCTACAGGTTCTCATACCCCCAGGGCCGCCGAGAGCGGGTTTGGGCCCCGGTGAAAAAAATTTTTCGGGCCCCCCAACAAGGGCAGACCGGCTACACAGGGCCGATGAGGAGGGGGGGGAAGTCGGGCCCAGGGCCCCCTTCCGGACCGCTGGGCCCTGGTAATTTGTACCGGCTTTCCCCCCCCCTCGTTGGCCCTGCATACCCCCCGACCACTACAGTATCTGAACACTGTCCAGCAGTGCACTAAGCAATGCAGCTAGCATCTGTCACGTGTGGTTTGCTCTCGTCCTCTCCCCGGCGGGGGATTGTGCGTACAGCAGAGTGGTTTGTTTTGGAAGGTGTTTTTTTAACAGCCATGCTGCTCTGGGTTTGGGTCAGAGAAGGCCAATGGGAGCAGGACCCCTGGGGAGGTTTGGGGTGGCCCTGAGTTCCTGGGGGTCTGAGACTGGCCCCGTGGGATGCTCTGTTTGCTGCCCAGCTGGGCTCTGCCCTGGTGGTAGAAAGTTCCACGGGCCCGAGGGATGGAGTTATGGAGCTCGGTCCCCAGCCCGGAGCCATAGACCCCTCTAGATATGGTAGGGTGACCAGACAGCAAATGTGAAAAATCGGGACAGGTGGTGGGGGGTAATCGGAGCCCATATAAGAAAAAGACCCAAAAATCGGGACTGTCCCTATAAAATCGGGACATCTGGTCACCCTAAGATACGGTGAGCCCAGGCCGGTGAGCGCCTTGAAGACCAGGCCCGAGACGCGGTATGCTATGGGAAGCCAGCGCAGAGAGCTAAAACGCAGCCCCCTCTGGGGCAAAACGCAGGAGCTGCAACAGTGCACAGCCACCCCCATTCCTTACCCAAAGGCCACAGCGACTGCTCAGCTGGGAGACTGCCACTGATTCAGCCAAACGGCGTCTCCCCGGTGCGACCTGTGACCCATTGCTAGGCTGACCGGAGACTCGGAGCAAGCTTGGGCTACCCGTCAGTTGGCATGCAGGGCTGGACGGAGAAATCCGAGTGCAGCCCCAAGGCATGTGCCCTTCCCATTCAGGCAAGGGGATACCTGCAGCAGCGTAGCCAGCTGCCGTGCCTTCACTGGAAAGTACCCAGGCACCCTGCTCTCCCGGCCAGCCCCAGCCCTGCTCCTCCAGCTGGACAGGTGGCTCCTGGACTTCTCAGCCCCACGTGCCCAAGACAAAAGGAAAGCACAAAATGCAGTGCTGACAAAGGCAGGCAGCTGTGTCACAGTCCCCTCCCCCCTGCAAGGCCTGTGTCTAATCTGCCTATTCAATGCTGGGCCGGTTGGCCACAGTCCATCTGGTGGAGCGGCCCAGGGTGTGCTGCCGGCTCTCTGGTTATGCCGGTGAACTCCCTGCTGGGCCGCCGCGGTGCAGTGGAACAATCTATTGCCTGGGCACTTGCTGCATGGCTGTAAATCTGCCTCTCCCTTTCCCCGGCGGAGGGAACGCTGCACCCTGAGAGCTAGGTGCGAGTCCGAGGGGGTAAATGCTGGGACTGTACAGTTGGAACCTGCCTCTCTCCTGGGGCTGCAGTTCACTGCTGGGAGCAGCCTGGCGGAGCCCATGGCCCTGGTCTCAGCGGCACTGGGGCCCTTGGTTAATATATTGCACAGAAATGACCTTCCTTGGTCCCTCCACTCTCCGCAGCATTCAGAGGCGGCCAGCACTGAAACAGGGCCTGTTGCTCTCTGCAGCTGTGTTCCAGTGGGTGGATTTCTAACGAGACCTCGGCTGGACAGAGAGTATCCCAAGGGCAAGCATGTCCCTTCTGAGCCCATACGCTGGATGGGCGTGCACCAGTGCCTCATTATGCTACTGCAAATTCAGGGGTGCACAACGCAAGGCACGAAGCCACTCGAGAGCAGCAACTTTATGGCGTTTGGGGTCACTGCCCCCGAGGGTACTTTCATTCTGCAGTGGTGGGTGCGTGGTGCAGAAATGCAAGACCGAGGGCTATGCCTCCCATTCAGCGCTGCGTACTCTGACCGCAACAGAGCTAAGTTGGGCAAGCTCATGGGGGAAGCGGCTGGAGCCGCCTCAGCATCTGGTCTGGTTAGAGCACATGCAATGGAACGGGAGGTGACAGGAGCCCGGAGGAGTGCTCTAGGCGCTGGTGTGGCAGGGGCCCCAGCGGGAAGATGATGGCTGGTTTGTATTTTTCATTCCCACACCTGGCTGGGAATGCTGTGCAGGAGCAAAGTCCCCTGTCAGTTCACACTGCATCAGGTCAGTTCCACACATCCCTTCAAACTGAAATTCAGATGCAAGCACAAGTGGCAATAGCCACTCTCTGAGAGCTGGGCCCTCGCCGATCACAGACAGACACATGCGCAGGGGAGTTTCCTGGCTGTCTGGCTGGTGAGTCTTGCCCACATGCTCAGGGTTTAGCTGATCGCCATATTTGGGGTTGAGAAGGAATTTTCCTCTGGGGCAGATTGGCAGAGACCCTGGGTTTTTTTCGCCTTCCTCCGCAGCGTGGGGCCCATGGGTCACTTGCTGGAGGATTCTCTGCACCTTGAAGTCTTTAAACCATGATTTGAGGACTTCAAGAGCTCAGATATAGGTTAGGGGCTTGATACAGGAGTGGGTGGGTGAGATTCTGTGGTCTGCGTTGTGCAGGAGGTCAGACTAGACAGTCATAATGGTCCCTTCTGACCTTAAAGTCCATGAGTGTTTCCTCCAAAAACTGAAAGACAATGACCCCAAAGCAATCCCAGTCTTCTCTGCGGGAGATCCTGCCTCCTTGAGTTGGCTTCCAGTTTCTCAACCTGGCCCTGGGTCTGGGTCAGGCCTGGGGTGTTCGTTAGGCAGAGGTTATTCCTTTCACAGCCACCTGAAGAGCAAGTAGGATGGCACCACATTCCCACCGTTGTTACTCCTTTGATGTCAGGACTGGCGCTGGCTCCTCACGCCTGGCTCCATCTAGGTCAATGAGCTTTGAGATCCTTCGATGAACAGTGCAGTACGGCATGCGAAGGGTTAGTGGGTGAGTTTGCAAATGCCCAGGTACAAGTGGCCTGGGCCTAGCAGCTCCCTGTTCTTCTCTAAGGCCAGGTTTGGCTGGTCAAGGCCTTTTGATCGCCCAGGCCACGTTCATGCACAGAAGGCTGGAGTCTAAGCCGTGTAACTGGCCATTGCGCCACTCATGCCCATGCGTGATGTCCATTTAGCACAGCTGGGGTGGTGTCTCCTTCGGGTTTGTGTGGCATCTTCCCACTTCACTGGCGCCAGGAGAGAGCTGCCGGTCACTGGTGCTCTCTAGGGTGACCAGAGAGTAAGTATGAGAAATCAGGACACTTTTTTTGGGGGGTGGAGGGGGTCTAGTTGTGTATGTAAAACAAAGCCCCTAATATGGGGTCACCCCAGTGCTATTAGCAGTGACGCGGCCTGTCCAGCACGTTGTCAGTCTGCCAGTGCCCCTCCTCCTGTCACCGAGCGTTCTGCGCTGCCGGCACTGCGCCGGGGAGTTTGTTGTTCTGGCGGATTCTAGCGGCTGCCTAGCTGAACAGAAGGGCTGATCACCATTGTACATTCGTGTCTGCAAAAACTGGCCCTTTTTGTCCTCTGCAAACCACTGACAATGAAAGTTTGAAGCCATTTAGTGACGTGCTCGGCCTGTTCCCCAAGCAGGCCAGCAGAGGCAGCCTCACCTCCCGGCCAGCAGAGCAATACAAAAGGGCCTTAGGTAAGCTGCACCTTTCAGCTTTCTTTCACACTCCACTCCAGAGAAGAGACCCTTCTCAGCAGGGCACGGCCAGCCCCACCCCTGCTCTGAAAGGGGGTCCCTCCAGGTCTGTCTCAGCATGGCTTTTAAGGGTTACCCTTTCACCGCACTGGGTGTTTTTTCATGCATGAGCCACCCAACGCTGCTTTAGGGTGCTTGGCAGCAGATACAATGCAGAATAAAATCCACGTCCGCTTTCAACTCCTCATTGAGCACAGGCTGCATCTGAAGCTAGAGTCCAGTACATCCCTGCTGGCCCTGCTCAAGGAGACGGAATTAACGGCCTGGCATAAAGGGACATGCATAGACATTGCGGGGACGGGCGTCAGGGGCTGAACTGTCTGTTCACGTGAAGGCTCAGCCAGGACCCAATTGCTGTCAGAACTGCTTGGGTACAACAGGGATTTTGCCTGAATTAGTGCTGCAGCCTTTGTCTCTAGATCAGCGGTACCCCGGGTGATTCTTTCTGAGCATCTGGACTGCAGCAATCCGCCTCTCGCCACGTAAACTCCCTCCTGGCAGCTGCATGTCGCTCCACAATCAGTTTCCCAGCGTTCCTGCCTTGGGCTTTGTCCGATCAAAGTGTATTGATTCTTCACAGCTAGATGCGCTAAGCAAAGTGTGTTTCTTTGCTTTGGCCCCAACCAGGTTGGTGGTAAATTATTTCTTCCTGGACGGAACTGGGCAGAATCGGAGACCCGGGTCACTTCACAGGGCTGTATAAGAACTGGGTGAAGAGCAAAGAAAGGACAGACAAACAGATCTTAACGGTCTGAATATTTGTAATTAGCTCATCAGCACGGGATCTGGGTCCAAATGTCCAGGGGCCGCAGCGATTGTGAAATGTGCGTAACAACTGCCGTTGCCATTGGAACACGTGATAATGCTACTGTCACAGCGCCCATTTCACCTCCTGCTAGATGGATCCCGGCAGAACCTTCGAGGTCCTGTGATCTACAGCATCAGCTCACGGGCACCTCAGGGACGGGGGGTGCACCAGGGATATGAATGAGTTGCTAACTGGCTCTGTGAACTTGCTGGTTTTCCGCATCTTGCTCTGTATTCGCTTCACTTGTTCCCCACCGGCTCCCACACGGGCACCGGTCAGCTGTTTACGGCAGCCCAGCACCACGCCCCTGCCAGTGGAAAGAAATGGCTGATGACACTTCTCATTTTCCGAAGCCTACTGGTCAACTTGGTGGGAGTTGCTGGTGATGGCGCCGATGGTCCCAATTTACCTGCAGCGTCAGCTGTGGCAATTTCATGGTTGCATCCCCCTGTGGTTCTGCACCTTTCAGATGGCCTCGGTCTCCACCCCGTCCGAGCTCCACCAGATCGCCACAGACAAGAGGGTGTAGCTGTAGGGATGGAGTCTGTGTCCTTGAGCTTCTGCAAAGTATGGCGGCCAGTGAGCAATTGCCGGGGAAGTGCGACCTCGGTCAATGACTGGCCTGAGGGCAAAGCAGCATCCAAGAATCGGGAATAGGTGATGCGAAAACTCACCAGGATGACAGTTCAAGGCTCAGCTCATCTTTCAGATTGGGCCTTGGTCACGTATATTGCCCATGTGGCTGTGTGGTCCTGCATGCAGCGAGGATTGGGTGGGGGGGAACTGCATTACCTCTTTGGGTTTGATGTCTCACCTTTTCCCGAGGGAGACTTACCCCTGCTCCGCCAGGCCAGACTGCTTTATCTGACCATAGTGGGATTGGCCTGGCTGTTCCTTGGACCCTGGCCGAGTTGCATTACTGGGCCGCTCTTGTGGCTTTTGTATCCTCTTGTCAACCTACTCCACCTGCTCTGAGCTTACGAGACAGGAGGCTAGAATTGCAGACCAGAGCCCCTTCTCCTCCCGCTGATGGGCTCCATCTTGCAGGCCTCCTTGACGCTGCTTCAGGAGAGACCTCTCTTCAAACCACAGTCTCCTTCAGAAACGATCCCAGCGACGCTTCCCCAAAGAAAAGCCCGACGTCAAATGCAAGCCTGGAAACGGGGCTAGAACATCCTGGCTTTAGAACATATCAGGATCTGTGGATTTATTAGCCTGTGGTTACATTGGCAATGGCCATTGCAAACCCACAATAGAAATACACGCCGACAACAGACGGGTAACAGCTACGCTACAGAACTAATTGTTACACACACCACAAGGCCCATTTAAATGCCTGCCTTAACCACATGTTAGGTGGCCAAATCCCTCGGGCTGCCTTTAGCTAGATGCTCCTGTCTCAGAGGCGTGCAGTTATCAGTCTTGATCACTCACTGATAAAGCACAAAGTCCCATTTAAAACTCTGCCCCTAAATTCAGTTCCTGGAGTTCTCCAGCTACTTTGACCGGAGACCGCTGTCAGGAGCAGAGGTCTGTGCTGCTTCGGGTAGCAGGGATTTTAAACCCCACGGAAGGCAGTGGGACCTGGGCCTCTACCTCCCTTGCGCTCCTTTGGAAATCCCAGCCCTGGCCCTTAGGTTTCTGCAGCTACTTCCAGTTTGCGTTGCCCCACTTCTCAAGGGTATTTCTGACCATGGCAATGCTGCATCAGCCCCAGATAAGCTGCTTCACCTACATGGGAGATGTCCCAGTTGCACCGTCCCCTCTCTGGTGCACCCCCCAAGTATCAGGCCACGTGTCTTTACCTATCCTGGGGTCGGATTCCACAATTCTCCCACTCCCAGACTAGGTGCTGGGGGACAGTACCCTGGGCATCCACCATGCTTACCTGGAGGCCCGGCTGAGTTCTGGTTCTTCCCTTCAGGAGTCTGTGCCCAGTGAAGTACCACGACCAGGGTGGATAAAAATCAATGATTAAAAAAAAAAAAACATCGGATTTTTTTTTAATTTAAATCGGAATTTTTTTATAAAGTGCTTTTAGAGGAAAAAAACCTATCTAAAGATACATTATAGCTCAAAGATATCTGGTCATGGAATAGGGATTATACATTCTAATTCTATAATATGAGACAATATATTCATGTAATGTTTAAGTAAAGTTTTGTAAAAGAGTTCCAATAGTTCATGGATTAGGGACCCAATTTTATGGGGCTCCAGGGGCTTCTGTATAGATTATTTAGGTTAATCTTTCTATCTACCCAATGGGACTCAGTGCTCAGTCTAGAAGATACCATCAGAGATGCTAAGTTTTGCAGTTCTCAAACTGTGGATTTGTGTCTCCAGAGATAACATGCTTGTTAACAGCAAAAATGTTTTTAAATAAATAATATATAGAGGTGAGAAATAACAGACCTCAACCCTATTGTCCCTCTGCAAATTTGTGTACAGAGTCAACCCCTTACCTCTCTCTAAAAGTGCAAAGTTTCTAAAAGTCCAATAAATAGAAGATTGTTGGGGACTGAATAGATCTGGGCAAGGAGAAGAAGTCTGGAGATAAATGTGAAAAGGGGGGACAGGCAGCAGAAACAAAAGTGAAACTGTTTGAGCAGCACATTCCAGAAGTCTTGAGGTCTTTCTGAGTGTAGCCTTCATTGATTTGAGATCTACCATACCATTCTCTCACTAGAAGGGAAAACCCATACAGATCTGTCGCAGCTTAGGCCCATTTAACATGTGCGATTTCAGCTTTATGCGGTCGGCAAAAACAAAAACAAACAAAAAGAGAAAAATAACAATTGAAATATTGTTTCTGTAGCGCGGGCGATTCCGCCTGCCATTACACTCAATGTAATTTTGACTATACGCGATTTTCGCTTTAGGCACTGACTGCGGAACGTAACCCCAGCGTGAGATGAGACAGACCTGTAATGGCAGCAGGCCGTAAGAGAGACCCAGTTTGGGAATAAGAACCATTCAAGAAATATATGTTTGCTGATGATGTTTTAAAGAAAGTTACACCAGCGAACTGGTGGAAGTCACTTAAGGACTTGGATTCAGAGACTGTTGAAGTGATAATCTCACTTTTAAAAGCAGTAGCTTCTTCTGCCGGTATAGAAAGAATATTTTCTTCCTTTGGACTAATTTATTCCATATTGAGAAATCGTTTGGGACCTGAAAAAGCAGGAAAGCTTGTTTTTCTTTTCCAGATTATGAACAAACAGGAAAATGAAGGTGAAAATGACTGAGTTAGCTGCAGAAGCCAATATTTTAAGTTTCTCATGTTGACCTGGTTGACATAGTCTATTTAATTTTTGTTTTTAAATATTTCATTTAACTAATTTAGTTAAAAACAAGCCTGATTTTAAAAAACTTGAACATTTAACTAAATTCAAAAATTCATATGCTTGTTTTGTTCAAATATTATACGTTTGCTGTTGAAGATAAAAATCCAGAATACATAACATTGTTGTTTTAGTTACATAAAACAGTTTAAATGTCTGTCCGGTGATGGCTAGAAAATCCTCCAAATATTAATGATTAACCTGTTGAATTGGAGATAGTTCACCACCCAGTGACTCCATAAATATCTGCTTCAATTACCTTCAATAAATGAAATAACCAAACAATCATTTATTTTCTGATATAGCTGTAAAACTAATCTGAAAAGTTTTCAAAATAAATCACTTTAAAAATGTATAGTGTGTACCTTCTAAAAATGAAACCTACGTTTATCTCTGAGTTGTGAAGAATATGTATTCCGATTATAACAACCAATAAGAATGTACTTTTATGTAGAAATCCATGATTAAATGGAATCTTCCTGACTAGTGATTTAAATCATGATATAAATCAAATCCACCCTGACTGTGACACAAGAGCCTTCATAGCCAAAGGGCTGCTTATTTCAACTAAAGGAACAGATCATAAAAGGATTTGAAAAAAAACAAACTGTCTACACCATCAGAGGGGTAGCCGTGTTAGTCTGGATCTGGATCTGGAAAAAGCGACAGACTATAGACTAACTACTAATGTACTGGAGCATAAGCTGTCGTGGGTGAATACCCACTTCGTCAGACATATTCACCCATGAAAGCTTATGCTCCAATACGTCTGTCTATAAGGTGCAACAGGACTCTTTGTCGCTGTCTACACCATGTTGGTCTTACCTAAAGGCTTCCCACCTCTGACGGTAACCCAGGCAGGGGTGCCTTCAGACACCCACAGCGGGTGCTTGTGTCTCAGCCGGACTCCCCCAAACAACTCCCCCACTCTCGCGAGTTGTCCTTTTTGAGCTGCTCTAGTTCTCTTGCTCGCTCCTCTGTGTCCCTTCTGCAGATACCCAGGCTCAGCAGGAGATGGAGTCAGAGTCCTCAGAGCCAGTGGCTCTATCATTGTCCCTTAACAACTCTCAGGTGTTTGCTGAGAGGTGGCTGCCTTATCTTGAGCTAGTCTTTCACTTCCTGCTGGCTTTTCCTTACAGCCCTCTAGGAGCCCAACCCAATATATTCACATCGTGACTATCCCAACATCCAGTGTCTGTACATCACTACAGAGATGCTCCATATCCATCCCAGGAGCCTCGGCATGTTTCATTTGTTCTAAGATCAGACTGGTTTTACTATGCTGTGCAATTCTAGCCAGATGGACCTGGGTGTGCTTTACACAGAGCTCAGTGGCCCCAGCTCTGCACTGCAGTCACCTCTGGGGAAGACCACAGCAGCTCTTTATGACAGGACATAAAAAATAAACACAGATTGTATTTGTTACCTTACCTGTCGTCTGCGCCAGGGTTTCTGTGCGGCCCATCCCTGTCATACCTGAGCACATTAGGGGAATTATTTTCATGAGCCCCCAAGAGGCAGGGAAATGCTGTTATCCTCAGAACTGGGTACTGAAAGCCAGAGAAATGAAGTGAGTTGCCCCATGTCAAGGCTGTGGGACAGTTGGAGAGTGTACCCTGATCTCGTGGGCTCTGTGGCAGGCCCCGAATCACAAGGACGATCTGCCTGGCCCCCTTCTCACCTTCCGTTTGTGTGCACATGCGCATGTATATGTTTGTACCGGCAACAACTTATGAGAGCCAGTGTGAATGTCCACGTCTCTGTGTGTCATGCTGTCCAGTATGGGGCTGTGTGATGCTATATTGTGTGTGTGTAGCTTTCCACTGTCTGTGAGAGTGCATGTAAGGATAGCTGGAAAATGAGTTTGCAAAACCAGTGTGTGTGTGTAAGGCTGGTGTGTGTAAGGATGGCCTGTGTGTGTGAGGCAGGCTAGTGTGAGTGTGTGATGCCTAAGGCTAGTTGGTGCCTCTGTGTAGCATGTAAGGCTGGCTGGTGTCTTGTGTGTGTGTGTGTGTGTCTATAATGCTGGCCGGTGTGTGGGTCTGTAAGACTGGCCGGTGTGGATGGGTGTGCAAGATTTGTGGGTGTAGAAGGGTGGCTGGCAGAGGTGCAATGCTGACTGATGGGTGTGCAAGGCTGGGAGGCTGTGTGTACAAGTTTGGCTGGGGGGGCTGGGTATGTAAGGATAGGTAGCGGTGTTGGGTATGCAAGGATATGTGTGTGTGGGTTTTCAAGGCAGGCTGGTGGAGATGCAAGGCTTGGTGTACAAGGGTGTGTGTGTGGAGGAGTGGATGTGCAAGGCTAGCTGATGGGTGGGGTGAGAGGCTGTGCAAAGGTGAGTGTGCAAGGCTGGTGGCTGGGCATGTGTGCAAGGATGTGTGGGGTGGGTGTGCAAGACAGAGAGCGCGAGGCTGCAGAAGGAGGTGCAGGGGGTGTGGGGCAGGCAGGCACAAGGCTGGGTGTGCAAGGCAGAATGTACAAGTGTGGATGGGTGTGTAAGGCAGAGTGTGCATGGCTATAGGGGATAAGTGTGCAAGACTCCACTTAGGAAGGAACAATCAGTTTCACACATACAGAATGGGAAGAGACTGTCTAGGAAGGAATAGGCAGAAAGGGATCTAGGGGTTATAGTGGACCACAAGCTAAATATGAGTCAACAGTGTGATGCTGTTGCAAAAAAAGCAAACATGATTCTGGGATGTATTAACAGGTGTGTTGTGAGCAAGACACGAGAAGTCATTCTTCCGCTCTACTCTGCGCTGGTTAGGCCTCAACTGGAGTAATGTGTCCACTTCTGGGATTTCTCAAGAAAGATGTGGAGAAATTGGAAAGGGTCCAGAGAGGAGCAACAAGAATGATGAAAGGTCTAGAGAACATGACCTATGAAGGAAGGCTGAAAGAATTGGGTTTGTTTAGTTTGGAAAAGAGAAGACCGAGAGGGGACATGATAGCAGTTTTCAGGTATCTAAAAGGGTGTCATAAGGAGGAGGGAGAAAACTTGTTCACCTTAGCCTCTAAGAATAGAACAAGAAGCAATGGGTTTAAACTACAGCAAGGGAGGTTTAGGTTGGACATTAGGAAAAAGTTCCTAACTGTTAGGGTGGTTAAACACTGGAATAAATTGCCTAGGGAGGTTGTGGAATCTCCATCTCTGGAGATATTTAAGAATAGGTTAGATAAATGTCTATCTGGGATGGTCTAGACAGCATTTGGTCCTGCCATGAGGGCAGGTGAATGGACTCGGTGACCTCTCGAGGTCCCTTCCAGTCCTAGAATCTATGAATCTATAAGGCAGAGTGTGCAAGGTTGTGGGGATACAGGGCTAGGTGTGGGTGTGCAAGGCTGTGGGGAGTGCAGAACTGTGGGGGGATGGATGTGCACAGCAGAGAGTGCAAGGCTGAGAGTATGCAGGGCTGTGTGTGTGGGATGGGTGTGCAGGGCAGTGTGGGGGGCTGAGTGTGCAAGGGTGGGGTGAGCATGTCTGAGTGTGCAAGGCTGTGGGGTGTGCAAGGCTGTGGGTGTGCAGGGCTGGGTGTGCATGGCTGTGGGTGTGCATGGTAGGGGGTGCAGGGCTTTGGGTGTGCACAATGGGGGTGCAGGGCGGTGTGTGTGGGGGGTGGGGTGTGCAAGGTTGTGGGTGTGAACGGCAGGGTGTGCACGGTGGGGGTGTGTGCAAGGCTGTGGGTGTGCATGGCGGGGGGTACAGGGCGGTGGGTGGGGGGCTGGGTGTGCAAGGCTGTGGGTGTGCACGGCGGGGGGGGTAGGGCTGTGGGGGTGCAGGGCGGTGGGGGAGGCTGGGTGTGCAAGGCTGGGGGGGTGCATGGTGGGGGGGTGCA
Source organism: Malaclemys terrapin pileata (assembly GCF_027887155.1). NCBI lineage: Eukaryota > Metazoa > Chordata > Testudines > Emydidae > Malaclemys > Malaclemys terrapin. Next base: position 2,236,375 of record NC_071522.1, on the reverse strand, counting down.
CAGCTGGGTGTGCAAGGCTGTGGGTGTGCTCGGCGGGGGGTGCAGGGCTGGGTGTGCAAGGCTGTGGGTGTGCACGTCAGGGGGGTGCAGGGCTGGGTGTACAAGGCTGTGGGGGTGCACGGCGGGGGGTGCAGGGCTGGGTGTGCAAGGCTGTGGTGGTGCGGGGCGCTGTGTGAGGGGGCTGGGTGTGCAAGGCTGTAGGTGTGCACGTCGGGGGGTGCAGGGCTGGGGGGGTGCACGGCGGGGGGTGCAAGGATGGGGGGTGCACGGCGGGGGGTGCAGGGCTGGGTGTGCAAGGCTGTGGGGGTGCAGGGCGCTGTGGGGGGGCTGGGTGTACAAGGCTGTGGGGGTGCACGGCGGGGGGCGCAGGGCTGTGGGGGTGCACGGCGGGGGGTGCAAGGATGGGGGGTGCAGGGCGCTGTGGGGGGGCTGGGTGTACAAGGCTGTGGGGGTGCACGGCGGGGGGCGCAGGGCTGGGTGTACAAGGCTGTGGGGGTGCAGGGCGCTGTGGGGGGGCTGGGTGTACAAGGCTGTGGGGGTGCACGGCGGGGGGCGCAGGGCTGGGTGTACAAGGCTGTGGGGGTGCACGGCGGGGGGCGCAGGGCTGGGGGGGTGCACGGCGGGGGGCGCAGGGCTGGGTGTACAAGGCTGTGGGGGTGCACGGCGGGGGGCGCAGGGCTGGGGGGGTGCACGGCGGGGGGTGCAAGGATGGGGGTGCACGGCGGGGGGTGCAGGGCTGGGTGTGCAAGGCTGTGGGGGTGCAGGGCGCTGTGGGGGGGCTGGGTGTACAAGGCTGTGGGGGTGCACGGCGGGGGGCGCAGGGCTGTGGGGGTGCACGGCGGGGGGTGCAAGGATGGGGGGTGCACGGCGGGGGGCGCAGGGCTGGGTGTGCAAGGCTGTGGGGGTGCACGGCGGGGGGCGCAGGGCTGTGGGGGTGCACGGCGGGGGGTGCAAGGATGGGGGGTGCACGGCGGGGGGCGCAGGGCTGGGTGTGCAAGGCTGTGCACGGCGGGGGGCGCAGGGCTGGGTGTGCAAGGCTGTGCACGGCGGGGGGCGCAGGGCTGGGTGTGCAAGGCTGTGGGGGTGCACGGCGGGGGGTGCACGGCGGGGGGTGCAAGGATGGGGGGTGCACGGCGGGGGGCGCAGGGCTGGGTGTGCAAGGCTGTGCACGGCGGGGGGTGCAGGGCTGGCGTTGGGCCGGGCCGGGCCGCGCCGCTCCCCCGCCGCTGCCGGCTCCGGGGCGATCCGGGCTGGGCCCCGCTCCCCGCCCCGCCCCGCCCCGCCCCCGGCCCGGGCCCGTCTCGGCCGCGCGCCGCGAGCTCCGGCGGCCGGTGAGTGCGGTCGGGCGCGGGCCGGGCTGCGGGCGGCGGAGCCGGGCGGGGAGGCCGGGAAGACGCGGCGCCAGGTACCGGGGGAGGCGGTCCGTGCCCGGGGCCCAGCCGACATGGAGCGCCGGGCCGGGCCGGGGGGTGGGTCAGTGTCACCGTCACCCGCCCACCGTGTGTCTGCGGGGCTAGGGGTCTGCCCCCCCCCCGCGTGTGTGTGTGAGAGACCCCTGTGTGGGGGAGATGTAGGGGTGTGTGTATGGGGGATAGGGGTGTGTATCCCCCCCTGTGTGTGTGGGGGCGATGGGGTGTGTCCCCCCCCCGTGTGTGTGATCCCTTGTGTATGTGTTTCAGTCCCCTCCCCCCGTGTGTGTGTCCCCCCATGTGTGTGTGGGGGGGATGTAGGGGTGTGTGTCCCCCCCGTGTGTGTGATCCCTTGTGTATGTGTGTCAGTCCCCTCCCCCCGTGTGTCCCCCCATGTGTGTGTGTGGGGGGATGTAGGGGTGTGTGTGTGTGTGTGTGTGTCACGTGTATGTGTAGGATAGGGGTGTGTGTGATCCCTCCCTGTGTGTGTGATCCCTTATGTATGTGTGTCAGTCCCCTCTCCCCGTGTGTGTGTGTCCCCCCATGTGTGTGGGGGGGATGTAGGGGTGTGTCACCTGCCCTGGTTTTGTGGTCCATGGCGGTGCCAGTACCTGGCCAGCTGGGCCACCACCTCGTTTGTGGGTGGGGGTGGAGGCTGTGCTCTGACCCTGTGTGCAGGGGCCCTGGCAGGATGGGGGCTGGGGGCTGGCAGATGTGGGGTGCTGGGGGATGGGTGCTGGCAGATGTGGGGGGCTGGCAGATGTGGGGGGCTGGGTGCTGGGCGCTGGCAGATGTGGGGGAATGGGGGGCTGTGCATGGCAGATGTGGGGTGCTGGCAGCGAGGTGTTGAGGGACGAGGGGTCACTGTTGCTGTGCCCCCAGAGCAGGGCAGGTCCTATGGTCTCTGGGAGCGTGGCTCTCTGGGCAGGGCTTAGTTTGTGCCAGGGCTGAGCCCCGGTGCCGCCTGGCCTGGCGGTTCAGAGCCTCGGGCACCTCCGGGCCTGCTGCGTTACTTATGAATGTAAAAATATTGCTTGAGCCCCAGCCCCTCTTTCATTGCAAATTCAGCACTGGCTCGGGCTGTGTGTGTGCTGGGTGGCAGCTGCTCAAGGCTTTGCATGGGAGCCCATTATCTCCGCGTGCCATTAACTCTCTGGCTGCTGGAGACAGCCTGCCTTCCCCGCCTGCAGCAGCTGTCTGGCACCTGGGCCCCCTTTCTCTCTCTGTGGACAAAACAATTGGGGGGGGGGGCAGAGAAGGAAGGAGCTGAGTTGCTTTGCTACATTGAAGCAAGATGTGGAGGGCTAATTGGGCTAATCCTGGGGAATACTTGAGAGTTGGGGCCTGGAAAGGCAAACCTACTCCAGGTTCCCTGTGCTGCTGTTACTGCTAGTCCTTTGCCTGCTGTTTACCTCTCCGTTTCCAAGGTAGGGAACTCCTCGTGCGTAATGAACAATTTCATACCAGTGTAGGGCTTCCTTCGTTCCTCCCTCTAGCCCTGGCAGGGCTGGGTTGCATCGCACTGATTTGTAGTGCTGGTCTCACTGCTGCAGTGTTGTAGCCAGTGAGAACTGGGGTGGGCTTGCCTAGGCTGGGTAAGGCTGATGGTGATAAGGGGAAACCTGTTCCGTTGCCTGTATCCCTGGCGCTGCCGGGCTGTGACTTTTGGCCTAATAGCTAGAAAGCAGGCAAAAGTATCCCTGGGGATGGCTGAGGTTTGAGCTGCCTGCCTCCTGCCCAGGGGGTTACTGTACGTTGACTTGCCTAGGGAGGAATGAATATCTAGAGTAGCAAACATCTGCCGAAGGGCTCAAAAACTCTGGTTTCAGGCAGTTATGTGAGATGTAAATTAGCTGGCCAACAAGGAACTAAACTTAGGACAATGACATAAAACAATACTTGCATGGGGGGGGGCGGGGAGGGGAGGGACTCAGCATTCCCTCTATCAGATGGAGCTGAGGCGCTCCGAGCCTGGCGGGGTGCTTTAAAAAAATGTCCAGGCAGTTTTCTTAGCCATGGCTAGCTATGGATCTGTACAATCTAACTTCTGAAATAGCTGTATGATACAGATCCGATGTGTCTCTGGCTGGAAACATCATATGAAAAGAAACTTCTGTATTTGTAGGGTCTAATTCAAACAAAGCCTTGAACTTTGAACAATAATCAACTCCTTGCTCTTTACCTTTGTTTGCCACGTTGATTCTGTTTGCTGTTGCAGAAAAGAGCTGCATTTGCTCACCCCTGAAGCTTAAGGTGTCAGAAATGTAGCCTAGGTGCATTGTGGCAACTGGCAAGGACTGAGTCACAGTTCTTCTCCCACAAGAGGAACTGTAACTGGTGTGGAGAATGGGCGACTTCCTTGTAACCTCTAACCTGCATTTTCCCCCAACATTTCCAGGTTGTACTGTGTTAAATGCTGTTGAATAATTGCTCACAATTTCTCTCCCACCCAAAACCTAACCCTGTGCTGAATAATTTCTCTGCAATGTACATTTTGTAATTAGTATTCAATCTTTGTTTGTAGCTGCCTTTATTACAACACTGCCCTTGTTTGTGCTGAAGCAGGTATTGCAAACAAGACCTGGGTGTAGCGGACAGGGTTATGGCCTTGTATAGGGTTCTCAGAGGAGGGTGGAGTGCTGATGTGCAAATACTATGGAAATCCTTCCAGACTGTGTCACCAGTTCAGAGAGTGACACTTCAGACTGTCAACAGTTGTGCTTGTTTGTTTTAGCCTCCTTAGCCAGAGCTGGGGACTGTTTATCTGCAGCAACAGCAGCCGAAAGGAACAAATTAATCAGCTGGGCTGTTTCCTTCACTGCCCCCATGTTGTCTGCTGGAGGGTGAGCTCACCGCAGGGCCGTGGCCATTGCAAAATACACCAAAAACTGCCTCAGAGAAGGGCAGCTCCTTTTGTGTGGGACTTAGATGGACAGGAATCTGTCTCATCCAGATGCATCTTGGCATATGCATAAGGTTAGGCAGACACTGAGTTACTCCTTGAGATCTGCTATGGACACTGGGAAATAGTGCTTTGTAATTAATCTTCCTTATTATAGGGAAACACTAAATTCTGATTTCCTCAGATTAGTCAATGAATCCTACTGCTGGTGGATCTTGAGTGCTCTCAACCCATCCTTTACACTGGTGCAAGTAATGCAAGGTCCCATCTAAATGTGCAGTAGAACCTCTGACATGGGCCTTCTGTCTGGACTGCTCATGGAAACCGCATTAGCACCATACTGGTAAGAATCCTAGGTGCACCAATTTAATTTAAATTGATTTTAAAACGGATTTAGTTAAATCTGTGCAAACCCCTATGTCGACACTTCAATTTTGGTTTCATAGTGGCTTATTTCTCTTTAGCGGAAAACTTGATCCTAATCTGCTTCCGCTAAATTGATATAAACTAGGTTTATATCGTTTTAAGAGAGATTCCATGTAGCCTTTTGCACTGGTTTAACAAAATCAGTGTCACACCTCTTGTTAAACCTGTGCTCTTTGCTTATAGATGAGCCCTTAGCATGGTTTGCTAAAGAGGTGCTACAACAACTTCCCAGGACAGGCTAGGCAGGGCCTGAAAGACAGTTTTCCTGTGTGCCAAAACTTCTGTATGATGAGAGCAGATAGGGTCATCTCATTAAATACACAATGCAACCAGTGTCCAGAACAGAGGGCTTGAACCCTTATGTTACTGAGCCAGAAAGAAAGAGACTAGCAACAAATTGGTGCTCCAAGGTCCTTTTGTTACCACTACATTGAACAAGAATGTACTTTGTTCGAGAGGTGTTGTCTAGTCAGAGTCTCAGTTTAGGTGCTTCCCCCAGAAGGTCTAAAGGCTTTTTGATTTTTCAGTGTTAAGCAGCAGTTTGTCATTTTCATTATTTTATCCAGAATACAAAGGTGGGAGGGGGACTGGGTGGGTTGGGGATGGTTTGTATGGAGAGTTTCACCTCTGGGGGCCAGGCTGGCTTGTGTCTGGGAGGCATTCCCATCAGACAGCTGTTCAGTAGTCCTTGTGAAACAAGTTGGTGGGTCTCATTTTATTTCCTAGTGAGACAGGTGCCCACGTCACAAAGCCCGTTACTGTCATTGGCGCCTGTATTAGTGGTCTGGGTGGAGAGATCAAGGACTGATGGGTGTCCCTGCAGGGCGGGGCTGAGGCAGTGGTGCCTAGGGAAGCTGAGTCTGCTGGTGGACTTGCTCTGTGGATAGAGAAGATTCAGTCTCTGGGCTTGCCAGTGCAGCACTGAATTCACTTTTGTTTGGGGTACCCCCGGGGAGAGAGAGCCAGCCCTAATATGTGCCAGAAGCAAATGTCAATACCGAGATGTAAAGGCACTCGGGGCTGTAGGGGAGATGTGTCAAAGAATGGGTCCCCTGCCACAAATGGTGAAAGCAGCCCCATCCAGGACACCGGAGTACAAACATGGGGAAGGGAGTGGCTAGGATAACGGCGCAGGTTTGGGAGTGTTTAATGAGTGCTCTGGAGGAACTTTTGTTAATTGGGTGGCTGAGGGCGGAGAGCAAGCAGTGGAGTTGGTGAGTGGCAGGGAGTGATGCTTGGGCGGAGGGTGAGGCAGGAGCTGGGTAGTGCCGACCAGGGCTGTGCAGACACTGTAGCCATATTTTAGTCTGACAACTTGCACAAGGGAGAAGTGGCTGAGTATTTTAACTCTGTGTGTAGACAGACAGACAGACAGACAGACAGACACACACACACACACACATCCTGTGTTGCAGTTGGCTGGCATCAGGACTCCTGGCTGTGCTCTGATTCCGGGGAGCTTGGGCAAATTGTTTCCTTGCCATGTGCCTCAGTCTCTCTCTCTCTAACATGGGCACTCTGGTACCTTGGATAAGGTGCTTTGAGACTGGAGCGTGAGCATGCTGTGTGTGTGAAGTGTCGCTGTATTCTTCCCCTCCGTCCCTTGCCCCATGGAGAGTTTGTCCTTTCTGAATAGCCCCCTTCCCCTCCCCCCCCCCCCCCCACCCGGCCTCTGGCCTGCCATCTCCTCTCCTAGGCGAACTCTACAAGATCATGCCTGAAGTATGCAGTTGCTCTGAACATTCCTAGGGCCAGATAAGCTCCATGTGACACAAGAGCGAGTCAGTGAGAGAGAGAGAGATGCACTTGGAGCTCAGAGCGTGCAATTCGGTAGCAAAGGATCATTTCTCTCCTGCCTCCTGGTGACCTGGGCTTTGACTGGTGGTGTAGAGCGCATGAGACCCATGAAAATCGGCTCTGCAGGAGATCTCTGCTCAGCAGCTGGGGCATTGGGAGGGGGCCTGCCTTTCAAGGTAGCGTCCTCTCTCTACACCCGTATGAAGGGTGTTCTTAAGCCTGACTTCATAAGCAGCTGGTGACACAGTTTCCCTTTGGAATGAGTGTGTCTTCCTCCTCAGCTAACAGCCCAACAGCCGTTGGTGTTTCTAGCAGAAAGGCTGTAACAGCTTAGAACAGGTGCCCCCAGACCTGGCTCCAACCGGGGCCCTGTTGTCAGCTTGCCAGAAACCCGAGGGCTGCATCCAGTTTATATCAAAAGGAACAAATTACTGTTGCTCTCCTCTTCCTCCCAGAGGTTCACCAGGGCCCAGCATGGCATCAGAAGGGCCCAGTGCATGGTGGGACTTGTAGTCCTATGGGCTCCCCCTCCACATGATAGAGGAGGGTGCCATTGGGCTGCATTGTCTCCCTGGGTTGCCCTTTGGCCTGGCTGCCCAAGTGCTGGGTCTCATTGGAAAGGCCATGCGCCGGGGATGTTCCTGCCCTGTGCTGTACGCCATCCCTCTGCATTCTGGTTTCGGTCCCTGGGATCCACCTAAGGAACCTGGCTGGCTCTCCAGCCTGGCGCCCAGTGCCCTGCCTTGCTACTGCCCTGCTGTGAATAATGCAGGGGGCTTCAAGCTGGGAGCATGTAGCCTGTTCTATTAATTGGCAATGCTGATTAGCAATGCAAATTGTAACACTTACTTTCGCATCTGTTGGGGGAATACAAAGACTAGGCTGGAGTGTGGGGGAGGGGAGGGAGGGAGAGGGTTGTCTCTTCCAGCAAACAATGCCCTGTCTCAAACACCCCAGCTGTAGCTGACTCCCCATGTAAAGGCCTGGCTGGGTAGTGGCTGTGGGGGACGTCTGGCTGCTTTAGGAAGGAGTTTTTTTGCCCTCCAAGGGACTTGGGTCGGGGGAGGGAGGGAGTCACCCTGCGGGGTAATGATCGCAGTGGTATCTTGATCACTGTCTGTGGTCCACAGGAGCTGGTGACGATGGTCCCAGGCTGGGATCCCACCTTTCCTTGTCATTTTCTGTTCTGCTTGCGTGACTGCCTGGTGCAAGGGAAGCAGTCCTGACCCATGGCAGAGTGCTGAATGACCCTTGTGCCGAGATCTGACATCTGACTGGTGCCTTCCTAGCAAGAATGGGGTTCAAATCTTTCAAAATACCAGAGGCTACACGGGTGGAGAACATAAGGCACTTCAGGAGCAGAGCGAGGCCTAGCATGCTTGCCCATGTGTCCATTCTCTCTGTGTTCCTGCCAAACCCCTCAAATCCCTGATGTCACGTGGCACGTCCATCCAGGTGTGTTGGCTTTGACTGCTGGTTGTGCAGGAAACTCCCAGCCTCCAAACCTCCCCCATAGAAAGACAGGCTCTGAGGGTGGCATGGTTCCCGGAGGAGGATTATGGGGCTAATGATAGTAGTTGTGTGAGATCTGCGGCTGAGACGCTCAGAGTCTTAGCATTGCAATTGTGTCCTGGTGGTTTGAGCTGAGATCTCCATCGCTCTGATTCACTTGGAACCTGGCCCTCTGTGGAAGAAACCTCTGTGCTTTCCCTGGCGTCACCTCTCCTGTCCTTCCTTCCCACCGGTGTGGGTCTGAGACACAGGAAGTGCTGGGAGCGGAATTGGTCCCAGAGAAAATGTGCTGGAGCCCTCTGGAAGATTTCCCATTAGCCTTGCTGATATCAGGAGCCTTTTCCCATCGGGGGCCACTGCAGTCACCTCTGCAATAAAGGCTTTGGCGATGCGGGGCTGGTAGGTGGTGGCTGTTCAGTGTGATCAGACCCGTCAGCTAGTCTCTCTGTTCTGTGTGAGCCTCACTGTCCCCGCTCCTGGCTGCACCCCTCTAAAGCGGCGGGGCAGCACCTCTGCCATGCCAGGCTAAACTGATAGTGATGATATTGTCGGCTGATAACCGCCCAGCCCTGCTGGGGGATGGGCCCCTTCTGGACTGGAGCAGTAACTCCAGTGCTCAAGTGGGTTTTTGCCGTTGTGCTGTGCGCTGTCACCACACTGTGTGTAGAATAGCTCCATCAGTGCGCTGGGTGCTGTGCGGGCAGGACCTGCTCTGACCAGATGAGCTATAGATGGAGGGTGGGGTGGGAGTCACCTGGGGAAGTTCAGCATCTCATTAGCTCCCTGTGGCTCGGTGTGAGTGGAGGCCCAGAGCCCCTAGGGCAGAGCAGTGTCTTCACTTCTGCCTGGCCCTATGCAAGGAAGGGCCCGCCTGGGCTGAGTTTGGGCCGAGACCCCCAAGTGCCTGGAGAGACTGTGCCTTCTGTCAGTATCCCTGTCTGTCTGTCCTGCCTGAGTTTTACTGTCGCTGTGCTGACCCTGGCTGCTTCCCCCATTGCGTTCCTGAGCGTCTGCTCAGTCTAAGGAGGGGGAAGAATGCAGGGCAGGGTCAAGAGGTCAGGTCAGTTGCTGCAGTATTCAGGACTTGAAGCCAAGAAGGAAGGAGTTGGGGGCGGGACGGGGACTTGCTAGGTTCCCCTTTTAGGGGCTGTGAGGAGAGAAAATGGAGAGTGTCCTACAGCGGAGTACAGACTTCCTGGCTGTGGCTGGCTGTGGGAATGGAAGCAAAGCAGGCAAGTGACTGCTGTGTGGTGTGTGTGTGTGTCAGGAAGTAGAGAAAGAGCATGAGCGCTCCACTGTTGTGTTTCAGATGGGCTGCACGTGGGCCACAAGGCATTGGGGTGCTGGGTGAGAGGGACGTGGGTCGGAGTCAGGAACGGCTGGGTTCTGTTCCCAGCTCTGCCACTGACCTGCTGCCTGGGCAAGTCGCTTCCTCTGCAAAGGAGGGGCAGGTAATGCTGCCCTGCCGCACAGGGACCACAGGGTATGTCTACACTGCAGATAGACACCCACGGCTGGCCTGTGCCGCTGACGGGCTGGGGCTAAGGGGCTGTTTAATTGCCATGTAGACGTTCAGGTGGGACTGCAGCTGGAGCTCTGGGACTATCCCACCTCGCTGGGTCCTAGAGCCTGGGCTCCAGCCTTAGCCTGAATGTCTACACCGCAATTAAACAACCCCCTAGTCTGAATCCCTTTCCCTGAGTCAGCTGGCATGGGCCAGCCGTGGGTGTCTAATGCAGTGTAGACATACCTGGTGAGGATTAGGTAATTACAGAAGATGGCAAGTGATAGCACAGGAACATGGGAATTGCCACAGTGGGTCAGACTAGTGATCCACCTACCCCAGGGGCCAGTATCAGATGTCCTGAAAGCCCACAGTGGATAGTGCTGGAATAATTTGCCCCTGGGGCATTTCCTCTTGACCCCATTACTTAGCGGTGATTCATGCCCAGGAGCAGGAGGGTGCCTGACCTTTGTGACTGTGTCTCCTCTCTCACATAGAGGTACGCAGGGTGAATTATGAGGCAGATTGAGGCTTTAGTGTGGGATGTTTCCAAATGTTGTGTTAAAGTTTATGAACATTGATAAATGAAAGGTGTCCATGGACCAATGGAGAGACAAGGTAGCGGAGGGAATAGCTTCTGTTGGTGAGAGAGACAAGGGACCACCTCAAACGAGGAGCCCTCTTGTGCTCCACACACTGGAAGAATGCAGACGTCAATGGACTAATGACATTGCCGTGTTCAGTACGGAGCCGGCCTGGCCCGGGTACAGCTTCAGAAGAGCAAAGGAAAGACACATGCTCTTCAGACTGTGCTGTGAACAATCTCAAGTGTCAGTTCCCCTTCCTTGGCCTGCGTGTTCCTGCCCAGGCTGAGTGTGCGGCCTGGGCAGGTGGCTTAGTCATGCTCCTCGGGATCGCTGTGCCTTTGGCTGGGGTGTGTGAGGAGAAGCGCTCCCCGGGGCTGAGTGAGAGCCCTTCCCAAGGCAGCCTGTGCCAGTGACAGGAGATTCCACCTTGCTATTGTAAATGCAGTGCCTGGCTGGGGCCTTGCTGATATTCGGGGGCGCCGCCGCTTCCATTTTTCATTCTTTTCTTTGCCAGAGGCTTTGCCCCCACGGGCTGTGTGCTCGGGGCCACATTGTGTAATCAGTGGCCCCTTGCTTGGACTCCTGTACTCTCTGCCCATCTTACCCTTGGGATGAGCTGCCCTCTGGTATGCCTGAGCCAGGTGCAATGTGCTAGTGCTGCACTAGCCTGGCCCGTGGACAGGAGGTGCCTGAGGAGATGAGGAAGGAGGGTGGTCTTGTGAGTCCCTTTGGAACGGCTGGGTGCTTTGCTCTGACATGGGGCCTGGTTCAGTCTGGAGCAAGCAGACGCATCTCCCCTATGGTCTAGCCCCTTGGTGTGTAATCCGCACTCGTTCTGCAGCTCTGCTGACTGGCCAATCACCCTGCTGCTTACGTCACTGCGGTATGTGCCCTGTGTGCACAGCTGAGAGCCGGGCTGGCAGCTCCAGGGCTGCACCTAGTTATCATAAAATAGAGCAAATTGCAGCCGCTCTCATCATCAGAGCAGAGGTGCGGCTGGCGTAGGTGACGGGTTCCAGCGTGCCCTGCTGGCTCTCTTGCCAGGAGGCAGAAGTAGGAGAGGGAGCAGTCATGTGTGGTACACGTGTGCAGAGTTGCTGGTTGGGGTGTCAAATCCAGCACAGAGAATAAGCCTTCAGTTATCCCCCCGCTGCACAGACCTAGGGCGGGCGCTGCAGGAGGAGGCTGGTGAAGGCTCCAATGTTGTGGCAGTTGGCAGGATGCTGGGGGCAGGGTGAACACCGTGGTGAAGCCAAGCTGTGTGTTTTTGGCCTGGTAACCCTCTCAACATGTGACAAGAGTTCTCGTGGGTCTTTGTCATGCTGCATGTGCTGTGGGCGGGTGTCCCGGGCTCCTTGTGTCTGTCTGTATGAGCGTGTGCCCATGTGGCTGGCCCGCACTGGGAGGAGACATGTTTCACCAGCTCCTTCCCTGGCAGCACTTGGCGGCAGAGCCTGGGGGCCGGAGCTCACCATCGACAAGCTCCTTCTCTTTCTCTTGCCTTATCCTGGTTTTGCCAGCTGGGCTCCAGATTCCCCTCACCCATGAGCTCTGGACTCGTTAGGCCGAAGGGGCTGTTAAAGGGTGAGGGGTCAAAGGAAAAGCACTTTGTATGTCGATAGCTGGTCCTTGAGGCAGGGACCGCAGCAGGGAGCATGCCATTGCTGTGCCTAATAAGAGCCTCGCAGGCTGGAATTGCTCTTGGGCTTGTCTGCATTTGAAAGGTCATTCGAATTAAGGGAGGGGGTTAATTTAAAATGCAGTAGATATTGCTGAATAACTCCAAGTGTGGACAAGCCCTTACTCTGGTGCTGGTTTCAGGAGTCAGAGGAAAGATGCTCAGTACTTAGAATCATAGAATAGCAGGGTTGGAAGAGACCTCAGGAGGTCATCTAGTCCAACCCCCTGCTCAAAGTTTAAATCATTAATACTTAAATAAAAGGAAGGCAGTGTTGGTCTAGTGGTGGAGTGAGATTTGGGACTCCTGGCTTCCATTCTAGCTTTGCCATTTTGGGCAACTCCCATCTCTGCTCTGTGCCTCAGTGTCCCCATCTGTGAAACGGGTCTAACAGTTCCTGTCCACAGGAAGGCAGTGCAGATTAATGTTAGCAGCTAGTAGGAGGCATGGAAGGCACTCTGGAGGGACAAAATGCTGCTGCTGGTGCTCCCCAGTGTTGACCCAACATTGATTGACATCCCTGGGCCTCCTGATGTCTCTTTTCTGTTTGGCAAGTGCTGGGTTTTGGCTTTGTGTGTTAGCTGTGCCTTGAAATGGGTCTGAAATCATCCTGCTCTTTGTCCTCCCTCGTGCGTGCGCTCTCCTTAGTGTGCAGCCCGGATTCACCTTATAACTGTTGTACAGCCAGAAGGGGGAGCTCAGGAACACAGCACAATGGGGCGTGGGCGTGTGTGTGTGCTCCCTACGTAAATTGCTTCTGTTTCTCAGAGCACATGAACTGACAGCTCTGAAAGCAGATATTTACAATCTGGAGTATTCTCCCATCAGATACATTGTGTTAAGGGTAATTTCTTTAACTGGGTGACTTCCTGCTACATTTACATATATTTATCGGTCTGTATCTCTCTATTTTTTTTCCATACAGCTGTTTGATTTTGTCTTGTTTTGGTAAACAAATCACACAGTGGAGCTTGGAGTGTAATTGGCCAGAATCTGTGTGTGCAATATTGACGAGGAAAGAATTGTCTTGAGAGAGCCATATCTCTTACCTGACAGCGAAGGGTGTGATCACAGGGTATGGTTTTGTGACGCCACAGAGTGTGCACCTCTGGTGTTATTTGGACTTCCTTTTGGCTCTGGGCACATATAATAGCTCAGACCTGTTGGCCCACTGATTTTGGGTGTATGCTATTATCAGGGTGCTGGCTGGGGTATTGGCTAAAACCCCCATAGAGGGGGAGGAGAAATATCCCTCCCTATATGAGTAATGCAGCAATTCTTGCAATTCCTCTTTGGCTGTGGCAGCCCTGGAGAAGGCAGTTGGAGCAGTAGCCCTGGCAGGGGCTTTTGCTTCTAGCTGGGACTGATTGGCTGAGGAGTGAGCCAGGCTGTTCATGTGTCTGTAACGTTTTGCAGCAGGCTGGGTACCTCCCCCAAAGTCAGGGAGATGCAGCCGAATGAAAGAGCGACTGTTCCTAGAGGTCGCCTGGCAGCATCACGGGTTCTGTGTTGCAGAGACTAATTTTAGACACTTATCACTGTCTCAGAGGGATGAGAGTTTCCAGGATCCTGTTTATTCTAATAATAATAATAAAAAAATAAAAATGACTAGTAAGGGCTATGTTTTCTGTGTTCCCTGCAGGAAGCTTCCCTTCCCCCAGGCAGGGACCGCTAGCTGCTGCTGTTAGCTCAGGTCCCCTTTCTTCTGGGTCACTGATGGGGAGGGGCCTCAGTGCTCAGGGGTTTTGTGACCGAGGGAAAGAGGCACCGCTGCTTTTTGAAAGGCCCAGGACAGAAGCCTAGGGCAGGGCTTTCCCCTGTCCTAACAAGGCCTCTGTTTATTTTAACAAGGGGCTTTTTGAGTGAGAGAGCAAGAGACTCTTACAGCTACAGCAAAGCAAGAATGGGCTGGATGCAGTCCTGTATCAGGGAGGGAATCTCTGTGCGGGCTGAAACCCTGCAAGTAAAATCAGACCTTTACTTGGCGAGACCTGCATTCCCCTGCAGCTGCTGGCCTGCCCTGCCTAAGGCACAGCAGGGGATGGATGCATGAGAAATTCTCCTTTAGAGGTTAGTGGTGCTCTCCGTTGTGGGGGAGCAGGGGAGGAAGTTCAGGTCTTGACAGGTAGAGGGATGGGGGCAGAAGAAGGGGATTTTGTTTCAAGACGTGCCCATGTGACCTGAGCTGATTTGGGATCTGGAGTTGTCTTTGGAAGAAGCTTTTCCATCCGCCTCTGACATCCACCTTATTCTGCCTGTGATGCGCCATGCTGGGGTCTCCCAGTACTGTTACCTTTGAGCTAGAGGGGAGAGGAGAAAAGCTTGTATGCAGGAGCCCTCTGTTAACCCTGTCCTGATGTTTTCTCTCTCTGGCAGAGGGTCATTTGCTGTGTTCAGGCATCCACTGCAGGACACCTGCATCCTCTCCTTACTGGGAAGAGTCTTCAGTGCTGTTGAAAGCTGCCAGATTGACAGCCATAGAGATGAGCTTTTCTGCTTCCCCCACCTGTGCTCCTCAGCCCTGCCTGTGCAGCGGGGCGGGGAGGCAAGGGGTGGTGTGTGGGAATGCTGTTACATCCAGTTGTTGTTTGGGCGAGAGGGGAGTATGGTCCCAGTGGCTCATTTGTTCCTTGGCGTCTCGGTTGGGGTTGTTAATCGGGGCCTGAGTCCAATGGAGATGCAGCTGCTCGCTGCCTCCCAGGGTCAGGCCGTAGAGAGAGAATGATGTATCTTGTGACATGGGCCCTTGTCCACTTGCAGCTGTCTGTGAGCCACCCCCTCACTTTGCATAGCCCATGGAGCGCTTATGGTAGCTTGCTTAACGCCAGGCTGAGCTGGGAACCAGCCTCCTAGGATTGAGATGTTTTTTGAATCCCATCCCTAGCCCTTCGGCTTTCCCCGATGTGGCTATCTCAAACGCAACAGGAAAAGGTGGGCTGCCCTGTGCCCTCGCCCCATGTGTGCAGCTCCTGTTGCCATCAGAGAAGCTGCGGGCTCGATAGCCTGGTATGTGCCCTGGCGGGGAGCGGGCAGTGCGAGCCAGAGAGCAGCAGAGTCTGGGTTTGGGGGGCTGGGCCATAGGTCCAGGCTGGGGAATTGGGAGGTGCCCGTCGTGCGAGCTCCTCTGGCTAACAAGATGTTTTGTTTCTGTTCTTTGCCTGTGCAGCAGCAGACCCAGCAGAAAGGCAGCAGGACCCAGAGCTGTAGAGCGGCTGCCGCTGACTCTCAGCGGCCTCCTGCCCTTTGGAGCGCGGGTGCCTCCCGCGAGCCCTTCCAACATGTTTAACTTGAAGAAAAAGGACAAAGATAAAGATGGGTCGAGGAAGGACAAGAAGGAAAAGAAGGAGAAAAAGGAGCGGATGTCGGCAGCCGAGCTCAAGAGCCTGGAGGAGATGAGCCTGCGCAGGGGCTTCTTCAACCTCAGCCGCACCTCCAAGAGAGAGTCCAAGTCCCGGCTGGAGATCTCCAACCCCATTCCCATCAAGGTGGCCAGTGGCTCAGACCTGCACCTCACTGACATCGACTCAGACAGCAACCGGGGCAGCGTGATCCTGGACTCGGGCCATCTCAGCACAGCCAGCTCCAGCGATGACCTCAAGGTGGACGACACAAACTTCAAGGGCTCGGTTCTGCAGCGGGCGGCCAAGTTCGGCTCCCTGGCCAAGCAGAACTCCCAAATGATTGTCAAGAGGTTCTCCTTCTCCCAGAAGAGCCGGGACGAGAGTGCCTCGGAGACCTCCACACCCTCCGAGCACTCTGCAGCCCCTTCCCCGCAGGTGGAGGTGCGCATGCTGGAGACTCAGCTCAGCAAGCAGGGAGCACCCATGGGCCACCTGAGGGCCCCCTCATCATCGGCGCTGCGAGCCAGGGTGCCCGAGGTGGTCAGCAAGAGGTTTCCTGCTGAGCTGAGGCTGCCCATGGTGGTGCCGCCCCAGCCCCCCGTTCCCCGGGAGCTGGAGCTGCAGCGGCGTAACACCGGTGACTTTGGGTTCTCTCTGCGTCGCACGACCATGCTGGACCGGGCCCCTGACGGGCAGGTGTACAGGCGGGTGGTACACTTTGCGGAGCCGGGTGCTGGCACCAAGGACCTGGCACTGGGGTTGGTGCCGGGGGACCGGCTGGTGGAAATCAACGGCCGGAACGTGGAGAACAAGTCTCGAGACGAGATAGTGGAGATGATCCGGCAGTCAGGGGAGACTGTGCGGCTGAAAGTGCAGCCCATCCTGGAGCTGAGCGAGTTGAGCCGCTGCTGGCTGAGGAGCAGCGAGGGGCTGCGCCGAGCGGCCTTCGATGTGAGTAGCCCGTTGCTAAAGTGTGTCGGTCTCTTTGGTTCGTTCAGTGCTAACCAGCCCTGGGGTAGCCAGCTCTGCTCCCCTGGCAGCTCTGAGGTTGGGGGATAGCGCACATGGGCACTGGTTTGGTGCGGCTTGTGTGTGACTAGGGAGGGGGCAGTGCCCAAAGCTTTTCCCATCTGAAAGGAATAGGCAGTGAGGAGCAGGGGATTCTGGGAGATGGTATTAGCGTGTGGCCCCCGACGTGGCTCTGGTGTGGCAATTTAAAGTAATAGCAGCTTACAAGGTTTCGCCTGGTGTTGCTGGAGATTTTTGGGGAGGGGATGTGTGTGTGTTTGGACCAGTCACCGCCTCCCTTCACAGGTTTAGGGGGTGCCCCTTGAAAAGAGAACTGGGAGCAGCTATTGGTGGGAGAGAGCCTTCTGGACCTGGCGTGTCTGCTAGAACCTCGTGCAGGCATTTCTTTTTATCGTACTGAAGAGAGCTTCTGTGGTCAGCTGTGCGTTACACAGACTTGGGTGCCCTGGACTCCTGGCAAGTCATCACAGCAGCCTGCAGTGTCTGCCTGGGCTCCCTGGGATAGATCCCTATATAGACACCTGTTCTTGGCGCGCCTTATGCCTGCATTATAAATGTAACATCCTGGACTGCTCCTGGGGCCGGATTCAGGCCTGTGGAGTGAGCCAGCTACTTAGCTGTATGTGCATTGTGGGGAAATAGAACCACAGGGTTCGTCCCCAATTTCTCTGTGGTGAAACATGTAGTCCCTTAGCTCATATACACTGATGTGCTTGTCACTGCTCCGTATGCAGAGAGCCAGGGGAGGGGAACTGGAGAATGTGGTCAGAGGTTCCCTCAGTTAAAGACGGTTCTTCATTCCCATAGCCCAGTAGGACCCAGACTTCGATCCATTGCAGTAACTGAGATCTGGGTCTCCTGACCTATTTGAACTCTCTTCTTCCCCCTGGGGAGTTATGACATGTTGGAGTTGGGGCCTTGGAAATACCTTGCCTGTGGTGTGAAGGACTGTGAGGATATAAGGTGCTGGTCAGATGGGAGCAGAGCCTCCCTGGCTACACAGCTGTTAGCTCTTGCTCCCTGCCAGGGCCCTACCCAGGTTTCACTCATTGTGTGGGCAGAGATGTGTCATATTGAACATTGCGTCTCAGCTGACACGACTTTCAGCAGGACAGTCCTTGTCTACACTGAGTGCTAAGCCATGTTTGACATTGCCAGGGCAGGTGTAAACTGAAATGAGATTTTCTAGTGTAAACGTGCCCTTAAGAAAATGTTGTGTCCTTCTAGCACAGCCATGCAAAATTCCTCTTGCACGCTCACTGGGGGCAGCACCTCTTTTCATGGGCAAGTAAAATATCCCTAGTTTTTTCACTAGAATCATGGTTGTGAAATGGGGGCCAATAGATTTTTTGTTTCTTCTAGAGAACTGTACATTTTCCTGGTAGCTCTGCACGGCTCCAGTAGCACTTTGTGTTGCAGGAAGCGGTCTTGGAAAGCCCAGCTCTGTAATGCCTTTGAATCCCTTGAACAAGGGAGTGGATTGTTGTACATATCAGATAACTAAATGTGTTGCTGCTGTTTTAAAAGAAAGTGAAAAGATTGCTCACTTGCTGTTCTGGTGGTTCAGGTAATCCAGATACTAAATACTGACAGGCTCTCATGGAAATACCGTCTAAAAAGTTAACCATTTAAACGATTCAAAATCTGTTGTTTAAGCAGTTAACCAATTAAGCGGCTGGGGCCGATCCTGCCGGCCGACCTGGGGTTAACAGTTAAGGTGGGTTAAATAGTAAGACTATTGCTTACCAGTTAACCTTTTACATCCCTAATAAAGAGGAGCAAACGCTTATGGCATGGTTGATAGAAACTATTGTTTGGTTGATAGAAAATGCCACCATGCAAAGGGTTAATTTTGCCACAACATTCTGTGCTGCTTCCAAAGTGGCTGTGCTCTGTGGCTGCTGATGGTGACCCAGGAGAGCAGAGAGCCTCCTGGGTAATTAGCCTGGAAAACAGGATAAGCTATTTAAAGGGACAGGATCTAGTGGTTTAAGTCCAACATGTAGCTTTGGTAAAAATAAATAAATTAAATCAAATCCTGGCATTTTCCTGTTTACAGTGTAATGAAAACAGTGTTCTTGGTTTGGATATAACCCTTCCCCTGCCAGTTTGTTGGCATTGTGGGGCTGGGCTGTGGCATGAGAACCTGTGTGTGAAACTGACTTGAACAAAAGCGAAGCTGACTAGTTTATTTTTATTGTTCCCAGGGAGGGACATGTATAAAGAAAACAAACAGCATCCCTGGTGGGAAGCTAAATGAGGGTTGGGTTCAACAACCCAGGAAGGTGCTAGCAGTGTGGGGCAGGGCTGGTTTTGCTCAGCAGAATCCCTTTGCTCTGCCCAGATGAGCAGTGGAGTGGAGTGGAATGAGGCCAGTGGGACAGGGAGGTTCTGAGGAGTGTCCAGAAGCCGGGTTGGAGGAGATACACAGCAAACCGAAACGTGTCTGCTGCTGCAGAGTTTGGCAGGTGCTGAGGTTTTGGAGTGTCAGGCACCTGGCTCAGAGTCTGTGTTCTGCAGCTGTGAGCCATATGTGTGTGTGGTGGCTCCATGTCTAGATGCGTCTCCTGTAGTTTCAGTGGGGAATGTTTCTGCATATAGCAGTCCGATCCTAGAGGGAAATAAGCTTTGCTGCTCACCGCCAGAGGCATCCCCATAGTACCGCCGTGCAAAAAGGGTGCTTTCCCGTAGCCACGTTGAGCCGCGCTGTGGATATGGGGGTGTCTCCCAAGGGGGGATTATTGAAGTAGTGCCGTGTGTATACCACGGGGTGGGACACGTGTGGTTTATAAATCGCAGTGCGTCGTTTGTGAAGTGCCAAGTGCACTGTGGTGCTGTGTAGACAGTAATGTAACAGCTCGGTGGCCCGTATCCTGCTTGCTAGTACAGTGGCCACCCAGCTACACTCTACATTGGCTTGTTGACTAACTGAGCCTCTCGTTCTGACAGGGTCATTTTAAGTTTGGACAAAGCCCCCCAAAATGCGAGGCCCCTGAAGAGTTAAGCATGCCTCTGACACGGAAAGATGCACTTGCATTTTAGCTCCAGCTGCCTGGACAAGAATACCCTTTACGTCTAAAAGAATCAAAGCTTGGCCTTGTTTCAGGCTTCTGCCAAAGGGATGTGTATTGTGAAGCATGCAGTCAGCATTGTAGGATCAGCTGCTAAAGGACCTGCCAGATGTTTATGGTGCAGAAATGAGTAGGAAGTCCTAAGGAAATGTGCAGCATAATGGAAACCGACAAAATCTAAGAAGTCTCTTTCAGTGGAGAGTGCGTTCAAGGAAGGTCTCCAAGTAAAAGCCAAACGGCTATGTTTGCCTGGTACCGAGTTAGGGTGGGGAGGAAAGGCAGCCGGTCTCTGGGCCACATCAGCACCTGACCCTCTGCTTATGTGGAAGTGGCCTGGGCTCCCAATATTACTCTTGTCTTAGTGGTTTTCAGACCAGCTGGGGAGGCGGGGGGTGGGGGGGGGGAGGAAGGGGAATCTGGGCTGCAGGAGACCTGCTGTATCTTGTCATAATCCCAGAATGGGAGCTCTCTGTAATGCAAATCATCCTCATAGCAAATAGCAGCAAAGGGCCTTGCCTTTCATTTTGCACTGGTGTTCTGAGCATCTGGGTGGGCCAAGGTTTTGCTGGGGTCTTTGCCTTGCCAGGGGAACAACATAATGGCTTCAGGATCCAAAGGGTGAGCCAAAGGTCTGTGTGCAGAGGGTGATATTACGAGGCACAGGCAGTGCCTTCAGTCCAGAATGACAACTTATGGGCATCCCTGGCAGAGACCTAGGTGTCACCTGGCGGGAAGGCTCCCGGGATGCACTTGCTGTCATTTGTGCTGCAGGACTTGTCTATATCCATACTGATCAGGAGGAGTTATGCTGGGGCAGATGCTTTTATTGGGTTAAAACTGGTTGTGGTGAATTAGCTTGCAACCATTATAAGCCAGGTTTAAATCAGAATGTCCACACACAAAATTGCACCAATTTAGCTAAATCTGTTCAGAATCACTCCTTAGTTCAGTGAGGACAGGTGTCAGCAGTGTAACCTGGGCCTTGTAAGAGATGGCAGCAGGAAAGCTCTGGGAGCATGTACCGTGTACACTCTTGTAGCGCCTGTTGCTTTGATTGGGTAGGCCCTACAGTAAGCATCACTTTTTGGTACTTAGCTCTGGAATAATTAACAATCAACTACCCCCCCCCTCCATTCCCCCCTTTTTAAAAAATGGAGATATTCCTTCCCACCAGCGATAAAGGAACGGCCGGCAGCCCTTCTCACGGAGTCAGCACAATGGGACAGTCGTGTAAATATCAGCTGGCTGGGCCAGGCACGCTCTGTGCAACTACTTGGCAGATATTTGTGTTCTGCATTAGAACTGGCCCCCACCCTCCAGCTTGGTTTCGTCTGCTTCATCCTACAGCAGAGCCTTAGATAACATTTGTGACCAGAGAGCCTGCTGCAGTGGACACGAATGAAATGCCATCCCTTTGCTGCAGGATCAAGTAGGCAGAGAAGAAGAGATGGGAAGGAGCAAGGCCCTGGTTTAACACACACAGCTTTGCTTAGCAGATGGATCCAGCCAGACCCTCTGGCATTCAGGTGGATGGATTTATGCTTTGTCTGAGAGCTTTAACAGTGTACTTCATGGCTGACATACAAGCAAAGAGATTCTGAGTTAAGGCAGCACCTCCACCTGGGGCCTAGGAGGCATTGCAGAAATTGGTGCATGAAGCTACAGCCTATGTGGGCTGCCCCAATGGGCCAATTTAGGGAGTGAGGGTCAGCACAAGGGCTAACTACTACTCGGATCCTACTTCAGGCCTCAGAGCAGGGCTAGCTAGGCCCTGTGGAGCGTAGGCGTTGTGCTGGCCCTGTGCACAGAGGGGTGAATTTCACCCCGAGTGACTACGGAGGTTGGACCTCGTTGCTTGTGTTTGCTGGTTGTGCTGTAGCGCACGTTGTGATGCAGTTGTGTTGTTTGGCAGGTATTTGCTGAATGTGATGCTTGCAGAAGCCTCCTGGTCGGCCTGCGGAGACCAGCCCAGGCACTCAGACTGATTTTGCTAGAGTTCTGCTGGATTGGAAAATAAAGAGCGACTCAGGTCCTGTCAGAGCAGCTGGAGCTGCAGTTGTTGAGAAGCCAGTAACATGTATCCCCACGTGCCGGCAGTTCCCCTGACTGCTGGTGAAGGCTCCATGCCTTGAGTCTAGCTTCCTTTTCCTCCTCTCCCGTGGCACCTGTATGTTTAGGCTGCAGGAAAGTTCTGATGGTTGCGGACCTCTTTCCCCTGCCCCCCAGCTGTCTCTCTCGGTATGTTGACCTCCTCTCAAAATCATAAGGAAGCTGATTGGAATCTTTCAGATCATTCTAGCCAGAGGTGCATGTTTGATTATGAAAGAGGCAACGTCAGGATGGGTGGTGATGCTGATGTAGCGTGTGTCTTGGGGAGCAGGTTGCTGCGCTGTGGATAGCTGTCTTCTGTGCTGATGACACTTTGCTGGCGATGTCCTCAGAGGAGGGTTTGTAGGGTAGATGAGCAGATTTGACCTACTCATTGCTGGTAGGAGCAATCCCTGCTCTTCCGTATGCTGCTGTGCCTTGTCTGTGTCGTGGAGCATTCTGAATCTGAACGCACAACGCCTGCTGCTGGGGGAAAGTGGCCGGTCTGTGGCAGCCACGAGATCTCCGAGATTTCCACAGGAGCACAGAGTCTGTCGAGCACCTCCAGCAGCTCTGTAAGTGGCCAGTGCATTAGGGCTTTGTGTCTGACCGTCTGAGTTCTAGTCATTCTCCAGAGCCAGTCCTGAATCACAGCTATTACCTTTCTGCGTCGAAATGTCTCCATCTCCTCTTTGGAGAGGTTGGGGGTGGGAAGCGAGCCTTACAAGCTCTTGCTGTCTCTATTACACTGTTCTTCCCACTTCCTTTGCCTTTTGCTCCAAGTCATGGCCCGAGCCTGCTAAAGATGTGTAGAGATTTGTGGTTGCTGAGAGAAATTGCCCAGCACTAGAGCTCTGAGCTGAGCTCAGCTCACATGGCATGAGCATCTTGAGGTAGCTTTCCAATAAAAAGTTAAAAAGCAGATGCTGAAAATGTAAGTTCAGCATGTAACATACAGTGAAACCTAAGGTTTGATGAGACCCTTTGCATCTGCTTGCCGTGTGAGTGCCTTTCCCGTGGGTATCCTTGTTTAAGGTAGGCTGGAGACCAGGAGGTCCGCTGCCGAGTTCTCTCCCTGTCTGTAAGTGCCTAGCTGAGGGCAGTTCCCTGCAGTGTTGTGTGTTCCCACCTTGGCAATGGCTTGAAGCAGTTTGGTCTGGTTTATGCTGCCCACCCAAACCCTCTTTGCAGCCTGTTGAACTGGAACTGAGCTAAACCCAGGTGCAAATGTCAAGCTTTCAAATGAAGTTAAAAGTCCGGTGTGGAAAGGCCCATGAAGAACCCTCTTGATTTGGCAGGCCTGAAATTTGAATGACTTTTTTCCTTATGTATTTGCAAAGCTGAAACAGTTCTTTCCAATTCTTCAAACCAAGTGTTTCCCTTCTGCATTTATCTTTACAATCAAGTAATGCTGGCACCCCTTGCTCACCAGTGTGGCTACAGTGTAACACAGCAGCGAGAACACAGCATCACCATCCAACTTCCCGGAGGGCTGGCGAAAGAGAAGAGAACAAGCCCGTGTTGTCTCCAAGTGATGTGGGAGGAATGGGGTAGAACTGAGCAGAAGGACACGGAGGACACAAGACTGTTTCACAGTGTCAGTCTTCGCAGCTAAGGACCATCTCTTGACTTTGACTTTGAACAGAGAACTGAGATGTGTCCTTGGGGAACCTGCCCTGTGTGGGAAAGAAAACTGTTAGTCCATCACCCTGGCCATCCCTGTGTGGTATTGACTCCGTGACAGCAGGAGGAGGATCTCATGTGTGAACTGTAGTGTAGTGGTTAGTGGGCCGAGTGTAGCTAGTTGAAAGGCTGGGGTGCATTGTGTATGGAGACCTTTTAATCCTCAGCTGTTGTCAATACTTAGCTCGTTACAGCACTTCACATCCCTAGATCACACAGTGCTTTCCAGAGGAAGCTGTGGTGTTATCCTGATGTACGGTCAGGGAAACTGAGGCACAGACTTGCCCAAGGTCGCAAAACGAGTCAGCAGCAAAGCTGGGAACAGAGCTCAGGAGTCCTGGTGCTACTGGCTTGTGCTGCCTCTTTGACATACCTGCATCTCATGTGCTTTCCTTTGGCCCTCGAGCTGCCAGAGATCTAGCTGGCTGGTTGGATCATGTATGTGGCGCACCGCTCTGCTGATTGGGCAGTGACCCTCGAGGGAGAACAGACCATTATTGGCATCGCTAGTCTCTGAAGTATTTCCTGTTCCTGTCTTCGGAAACCCTTTCCCCGTGACCAGTGCCAAGAAAGGGTGAAATAACTTGGAGGCGTCACCAAATTCCTGGGCTGCTGGTTTGCTGTCAGGATGTTTGTTCCTAGGCAGTACGGTTACACTGTTAACGTTTCACTTGCTGCTATCCCAGCGCATGACTGGTGTGCCTTGGGGTCAGAAATGACTTCCGCCTCCAGCCAGTGAAGGGAGGGAGAGACCCAGCCAGAGGTTTAGTCCAGTGTTAATAAGAACGTAGGTTTAGACAGCGCTTTGAATATCACAGGACCCCAAAGCCCCTTGCTGCTATAAATGGCAGGGCAGAGCTGCAGTCAGGTGAAGTGCATACTGAACATCCAGCCAGTTGAATGTAACCCTGAACCCAGGGAAGCCACCCAAAGCTGTAGAGGAACCAGGAGAGAGCAGGTGCACGGATCAGAAGTCTCTTGCAACATTGGTAACTCTGAACAAAACGTTATGGTTGTTCTTTCAAAAGTTAACTACTGAACATTGACTTAATACAGCTTTGAAACTTTACATAAGAATGGCCATACTGGGTCAGACCAAAGGCCCATCTAGCCCAGTATCCTGTCTTCCAACAGTGGCCAGTGCCAGGTGTCCCAGAGGGAATAAACAGACAGGTAATCTTCAAGTGATCCATCCCGTCGCTCATTCCCAGCTTCTGGCAAACAGAGGCTAGGGACACCATCCTTGCCCATCCTGGCTAATAGCCATTGATGGACCTATCCTCCATGAACTTATCTAGTTCTTTTTTGAACCTTCTTATAGTCTTGGCCTTTACAGCATCCTCTGGCAAGAAGTTCCACAGGTTGACTGTGCTTTGTGTTAAGAACTACGTCCTTTTGTTTGTTTTAAACCTGCTGCCTATTAATTTTATTTGGTGACCCCTAGTTCTCATGTTATGAGGAGTAAATAACACTTCCTTATTTGCTTTCTCCATACCAGTCATGATTTCATAGACCTCTATCATATCTCTCCTTAGTCATCTCTTTTCCAGGCTGAAAAGTCCCAGTCTTATTAATCTCTCCTCATATGGCAGCCGTTCCATACCCCTAATAATTTTTATTGCCCTTTTCTGAACCTTTTCCAA
Source organism: Malaclemys terrapin pileata (assembly GCF_027887155.1). NCBI lineage: Eukaryota > Metazoa > Chordata > Testudines > Emydidae > Malaclemys > Malaclemys terrapin. The sequence goes on along the minus strand of NC_071522.1, from coordinate 2,211,705 downwards.
TTCCAATATATCTTTTTTGAGATGGGGCAACCACATCTGTATTTAGTATTCAAGATGTGGGCGTACCATGGATTTATATAGCGGCAATATGATATTTTCTGTCTTATTATCTATCCCTTTCTTAAGGATTCCCAACATTTTGTTCGCTTTTTTGACTGCCGCTGCACATTGAGTGGATGTTTTCAGAGAACTATCCACAATGACTCCAAGATCTCTTTCTTGAGTGGTAACAGCTAAATTAGACCCCATCATTTTATATATATAGTTGGGATGATGTTTTCCAACGTGCATTACTTTGCATTTATCAACATTGAATTTCATCTGCCATTTTGTTGCCCAGTCATCCAGTTTTGTGAGATCCTTTTGTAGCTCTTTGCAGTCTGCCTGGGACTTAGCTATCTTGAGTAGTTTCGTATCATCTGCAAATTTTGTCACCTCACTGTTTACCTCTTTTCCCAGATCATTTATGAATATGTTGAATAGGACTGGTCCCAGTACAGACCCCTGGGGGACACCACTATTTACTTCTCTCCATTCTGAAAACTGATCATTTATTCTTACCCTTTCCCCCCTATCTTTTAACCAGTTACCAATCCATGTGAGGATCTTCCCTCTTATCCCATGACAGTTTACTTTGCTTAAGAGCCTTTGGTGAGGGACCTTGTCAAAGGCTTTCTGAAAGTCTAAGTAGACTATATCCACTGGATCCCCCTTGTCCACATGCTTGTTGACCCCCTCAAAGAATTCTAGTAGATTGGTGAGGCATGATTTCCCTTTACAAAAACCATGTTGGCTCTTCCCCAACAAATTATGTTAATGTATGTGTCTGACAATTTTGTTCTTGACTATAGTTTCAACCAGTTTGCCCGATACTGACGTCAGGCTTACCGGCCTGTAATTGCTGGGATCACCTCTGGAGCCATTTTTAAAAATTGGCGTCACATTAGCTATCCTCCGGTCATGTGGTACAGAAGCTGATTTAAATGATAGGTTACAAACTACAGTTAGTAGTTCTGCAATTTCACATTTGAGTTCCTTCAGAACTCTTGGGTGATACCATCTGGTCCTGGTGACTTATTACTGTTTAGTTTATCAATTTGTTCCAAAACCTCCTCTAATGACACCTCAATCTGGGACAGCTCCTCAGATTTGTCACCTAAAAAGAATGTCTCAGGTTTGGGAATCTTCCCTCACATCCTGATCCGCAAAGGCCAATGCAAAGAATTTATTTAGTTTCTCTGCTGTGGCCTTATCATCCTTGAGTGCTCCTTTAGCACCTCGATTGTCCAGTGGCCCCACTGGTTGTTTAGCTGGCTTCTAATGTACTTAAAAATGTTTTTTGCTATTACTTTTTAGTCTTTAGCTAGCTGTTCTTCAAATTCTTTTTTGTCCTTCCTAAGTATATTTGTTCACTTCATTTGCCAGAGTTTATGCTCCTTTCTATTTTCCTTTACTATGCAGAAGAAAAATGCTGCTTTTAACCATCATAATTTAAATGAAACCAGCACAGAAAGTTTCTTTCCTTGTCAAATCTGTTTGTAAACTTTCCCTTTATTGATGTTTAGCACAGTACTGTACTATATTTGCTTTTATTTTTGTCTCTGCTGCTGCCTGATTGCATACTTGTGGTTCCAGATTAGATGCGTGGTTGCCTAGTCAGTTCGTAACTCTGGTGTTTTCATAACTCTTTGTTGCTGTTTCTATTGAGAGAGAAGGCAGCTTAGGTCTGAGGTTTTCATTCCCTTTGTAGTTCGGAATGTGTCCCCGCCTCCGGAAAGGGCGGAAGCCCTTGTTTTGTGCAGGTTCGTTGATGATAGTCACTAGAATACAGTGTCACAGCTGCTGTTTTTAACTGGCTTTGTTGGCTGGGTCTGAGGAGACCTGTAATGGGCTGGGATCTCTTCCTGCCCGCTGGAGAGAGGAGAGCTCGGAATCCGTGGCTGGTGCCCCGAATAAACCCTTGGAATAGATCTCGTGGGTTCTTCGGCTGAGGAAGCCGAGACGGCAAAGGTGACCGCTCACCCTGGGAGAGCTGCATGGATGTCCTTTGGGCAGCGAAGGTCTCACGGCACCTATTTGCTTGGACACCCAGTCATCAGGAGCGTGGAGTGTCTCACCATAGAACTCCTGGAGCAGGGGCCCGGCTCTGCACTCTTAAGGGGCTGGAAGGCATGTCCAAGAAATTCTCGACCTCTGAATGGGAGAGCCAATGCCACGTGGAAACTGGGGAGCAACGGGAGAGTCTCTGGGGTTAGGGTGCTTTGCCCGGAGAGCTGGAGAGAAGTAGTGGTGTAAGGAGCCCGGCTGTGACGGGGGAGCATGCTGCGGGTTTGAGACTCTGGGCCTGGAAGTGGGAGGAGAGAGGTGGAGTTTCAGAGCTCCTTGCTGCATCTGGCTGTGCAATCACAAGTGTGTGAAAGTGCTTTGGGGGACTCCATTCCCAATTCCTGCTGCTTGTGCTGGGGGACGTGGTAGCCGTGTCAGTACCAGGATAGAGAGAGACACAGGGGTGAGGGAATATCTCTCATTGGACCTGCTTCTGCTGGTGTACAAGACGAGCCTTCCAGCTACACAGAGCTCTTCTGCAGGGCTGAGAAATGTACCCAGAGTGTCGCTACTTATGCTAAACGATTTGTACCTTGTATTTAGCTGAGACGCTCTGAGCACATTTCCCAGCCCTGCAGAAGAGCTCTGTGTGTAGCTTGAAAGCTTGTCTCTCTCGCCAGCAGAAGCTGGTCCAATGAAAGATATGACCTCTTCTCTCCTCCTCCCCCCCCCCCCCCCGGTTCTTGTAATGGGGACAGCAGAGGCAGGGGTTTGCCCTGGAAGAGGGGATTACGTCCTCCTCATCACCCCACCAGCTCAGAATGTTTCACCCAGATGGAGTGATGGATTCCCCACTCTCCTCCACGCCCCGCAGTGAGATGGGCATCGGGGTTCAGCTCTGAACTGTGCTTGGCTGTTCAGGACTGCCTACAGGGTCTCCCAGGAATAGATAGGCTACCAAAGCAAACAGACTGCCATAGAGTCATAGACTTCAAGGTCAGAAGGGACCATCATGATTGTCTAGTCTGACCTACTGCCCAACGCAGGCCACAGAATGTATCAAACCTCTAACCTATGTCCGAGCTGTTGAAATCCTCAAATCGTGGCAAAGACTTCAAGGTGCAGAGAATCCTCCAGCAAGTGACCTGTGCCCCACGCTGCAGAGGAAGGCGAACCACCCCCCCGCCCCTGGGTCTCTGCCAATCTGCCCTGGAGGAAAATTCCTTCCCGACCCCAAATATGGCGATCAGCTAAACCCTGAGCATGTGGGCAAGACTCACCAGCCAGACACCCAGGAAAGAATTCTCTGTAGTAACTCAGATCCCACCCCCTCTAACATCCCATCACAGGCCATTGGGCATATTTATCTGCTAATAATCAAAGATCAATTAATTGCCAAAATGAGGCTATCTCATCATACCACCCCCTCCATAAACTTATCAAGCTTAGTCTTGAAGCCAGATATGTCTTTTGCCCCCTCTGTTCCCCTTGGAAGGCTGCTCCAGAACTTCACTCCTCTGATGGTTCGAAACCTTCGTCTAATTTCAAGTCTAAACTTCCTTCACTCTGTGGGCTCTTCTGAGTGCACGCAGTAACAGAATGTCGTCAGCACTCCGAGCATCGTCCCATCCTTCGGGCGACAGCTTGTTAGCAGCAGGGTTGTTTGTTGATGCCGCTTTCCCTGTGACACACACAGTCTGCACATGAAAGCTCAGGACAGCTGAAAGATGCCATGCGTGAGACAGGGAGTGGGGTCCCTAACGGTGGAAATATCAACATGCAGTGAGCTCCGGGGGCTGCTGAACACTTCTGCAGATCAAACCTGAGGGTAATGAGCAGCCGTCAGAATTACGGCCTAGTTCGTTACCACAGCATGCACCCGATCCAGTCACTGTGCTCACAAGGCACAGAGACCCTCCTGCATGGGTTAGCGGTATGGTTACCCATAGACTAGCTCAAGAAGAGAGGCAGGATGGTCCAGGGTTAGGGTGCTGGCCTGGGACTTGGGAGTCCTGGGTTCAGTCCCCTCCTCCCTAGGTTACCTTGGGCAAGTCTGTCCCTTCCTCTGTGTGCCTCAGTTCCCCATGTGGGGTTAACAGCACTCCCTTACTCGGGGTGCTGGGAGGATAGAGATGCTCACATGCTGTGGCGACGGGGGCTATGTACGAAGAGAGAGGATATGTACAAGCCTGTGCTAATTGTTGGCTTTCCATAGCTAGAGTACAGAATAGCTGAGTTTAATGACACAAAAGGAAGAGGGGGGAGCTGAGAGCTTCACTGTCTGCCTGCTGTGCTCTGCTCCACATGAGCAGTGTCCCACGCCCTCAGTCTCCCTCCTGCTCATCCTGCCCACTTGCACAGGAGGGTGGCAGTAGATGGGGGGTTCCATGTGGAACTTGCCATGCCTGGATGTAGCCTTGCCATGCAGAACTGCTTTTGAGGGGAGTTGCTGTAAAGAGGGCCTTTAAACCTGGGTACTCAGGAGTTTCTGGCATCATGGGCCTAAAGAAGATGCTGCAGCTCTCCCCCTGCAGACAGCGCTGTGACTGTTCTAATCCTCTGCAAGCCAAAGCCATTGGGAGCACAGAGCCGGTGACTCCCAAAGCAGTACTGGCTCACGGGTTCCTGCCTGGGGCATGAGGGCTGTGCCTGCACTCAGTGTGTGGGCAGCTATGACACCTTGCAGGAATGACGCGATCGGGGTGGGGGGCTGGATTACCTTCTCGGACTCAGGGCCTGTTCTGGTAAAGCTGGTGCCTTTGCTGCTTGTGAGAAAGACATTGTGCTGGGACGAGGATTTCGCCTCCGGAGTGGCTCTTGTGAAATCAGGGTGAAGTTGAGCATGTTCAGCCCTGGTCACGAAATGGCTGTTTGCAGTGAAACGCTGCTGCCTTGTTGCAGTCCCTCCTGGGGCAGGGGCGGCTCTGTGACGCTCTCCGGGGAGAAACCCCGGAGCACCGCTCATGTCTGACTGCTCGGCCGGAGCCGTTCAAGGTGCAGACCTGCTGCAGAGAGGCCCGTGCTCTCCCCAAGGCCCCGCAAAGCTGCAAGGAATGTTTCTGTTCTTAATTTAAATAAAAATGATCCATTTTTTGGAAACAGGAAATGATCTACATATTTTGGCCATTGCTTTAGAAACCTCCCCGTTTTGCAGTGGGGAAGCACACAGAGCGGGATGCCGTGGGCCTCTCAGGCCCCTCATTTACAATGCTGCTTAAGTTGTGGTGCCTGGCATTTGTGGCAGCAGCTGGTCAGTTGTGGGGTGGCCGAGAGGTGAGCTGTGTAGGGTCTCTGTAAGCGTTGATCCTGCGCACTCTCTGAGCACACATGGCTGTGTGGCCAGCCCCACCTGGAGCCCACTTCTTTTTGATAGGAAGGCTTGTGTTTCTTCTGGGAAGTGACAGCAGGGCAGGAGCAATGTTGGAAGAGATAATGTTTTACAGACCCGAACAATGTTGGAAGAGATAATGTTCCCTCAGATGCTTGTGGTTTGCCTCCACTGCTCCCCTTGGAAGGCTGCTCCAGACCTTCACTCCTCTGATGGTTAGAAACCTTCGTCTAATTTCAAGGCTAAACTTCCTGATGGCCAGTTTATATCCATTTGTTCTTGTGTCCACATTGGTATTGAGCTGAAATAATTCCTCTCCCTCCCTGGTATTTATCCCTCTGATATATTTATACAGAGCAATCATATCTCCCCTCAGCCTTCTTTTGGTTAGGCTAAACAAGCCAAGCTCTTTGAGTCTCCTTTCATAAGACAGGTTTTCCATTCCTCGGATTATCCTAGTAGCCCTTCTCTGTACCTGTTCCAGTTTGAATTCATCCTTCTTAAACATGGGAGACCAGAACGGCACACAATATTCCAGATGAGGTCTCACCAGTGCCTTGTATAACGGTACTAACACCTCCTTATCTCTACTGGAAATACCTCGCCTGATGCATCCCAAGACCGCATTAGCTTTTTTCATGGCCATATCACATTGGCAGCTCATAATCCTCCTGTGATCAACCAATACTCGGAGGTCCTTCTCCTCCTCTGTTACTTCCAACTGATGCGTCCCCAGCTTATAACAAAAATTCTTGTTATTAATCCCTAAATGCATGACCTTGCACTTTTCACTATTAAATTTCATCCTATTACTATTACTCCAGTTTACAAGGTCATCCAGATCTTCCTGTATGATATCCTGGTCCTTCTCTGTATTAGCAACACCTCCCAGTTCAGTCTCTGGGACCCATTCATCCGCTGCCTTTTCAGTGGAAGCTTCCAGCAGGGAGGCTAGTTAGTGCCGACTGTGGTATTTTGTGATGTCTCTTGGGAACTGGACTGAGAACCCACACGTTGAACAGCGTTGCTGCTGACCTGTGACTAGAGGGGCCCAGCTGCACTGTCCCCATGTCCTTCATCCTGTCTGTGTCATGTGGATGGTGCAGTGAGTGATTGGCAGGTCTAGGGCTGCTTTCTAGATTTGTCTCAAACCCTTTGTGCTAGGTTGATTTGTCAGCCTGACTTCCGGGCAGCCCTGTTTACAGTGCTAATGAGAGCAGCTGAAATCAGAGCGACTGGCGGCAGAGCAGGGCATATGTCTGCGTCGCTGGGAGGAATGTGCAGCGCCGTTGCTGGAGACGCCCTTTTGGGTGCTGTAATGCAATGCACCAGGGCCCCTGAGCAGAGAGCCCCTCACGCCCAAAGTTCACCCCTGGCCTCTTCTGACAGGCTGGCTCTGCTCCAAGTTTGTATTTGTTTATTTACCATTTAAATTCTTCTGGTAAGTAGCAGGTATGCACAGTTCTCTTCTGGCAGGGGCAGAAATATTCCAGCGACGCCCCAGAGCACTACAGCACTTCAGAGAGACCACAAATATTCAGTGTTTGTGCCAGCAGAGCCCTGAGTGCCCCCACACATCGCTATCTCTGGAGTCATCTCTCGCTGCACCATCAGATGTGCACATGGTGCTTGTGCTCTGCTCAGAGGTCAGATCAGCCGTCTCCCACTCCAGAGGAAGATTTCTGGGAGTCCCTCACTTCCTACCTTCTTGGGGTGCACTGCTGAGATTTCCCGTCTCTGCACTGTGAAACGTATCACTGTAGAGTCTGGCTGTGCATTAGCTGGCCAGAGGTGCCAAGTTGTATTCTCTCCTTGAGAGCCCACTGACTTCCCTGTCTTCCTGGTGCCAAGCGCTGCCCACGGGGACCACATCTCAGCATTAGGCAGGGAATGTCTGGTCTGATGTGGCTTGTTGAACGTACAACCCCAGAGCCGAGGCAGTTAGGAGCTAAAAGAAGGGCTGGGGGAAGGGGGCTTTCTCTGATTACAGTGCTTGCTGCAGACCCCACTTGTAGCCCTTGGCTTGGCCTGTATTGCTCTATTGAAATAGAGGTTGCAGGAGACACAGGAAATACTCTGGATTTTTCCCTGGCTCCAATTATCCTGGAGACACTTTGGCGTTTTTTTTGTATTTCTCCAAGGAAAGTTGGTAATTTCTCTCCCTGTTCAGCCACCATTCGAGCTGCCTGGATCCCACGTTGCTGGGTGTAGGGCAGGGGAACCTTGCTGGAGATGGCAGCGAAGGAAGGGGCAGGTGGTGGAGTGGCTGCTCTGGTATGTTTTAGGAGCAGCAGGTGAGGAGTGATGGGAGGAGGGGCCTCGTCCTGGTGATAACTGAGCAGGACTGAAAGTGGGTCTCCAGAGGAGAGGGGAAAGCCCTGCTCTGTCCCTCCAGGCCAGCTCCTGGGAGCCAGGGCAGGATTGTCCTTCCCTGCCTTGGTCATCCTGTCCCTGCCTAGCTGGAAGTGTCCCAAGCCATGGGGTAAGTCACGGCCTCCCTTAGGCAAATGGTTCTCATAGCTTCGGAGCGGGTCTGCGATGGGCTGTGGCTCCCCCCGCCCCATGAAAGGGAGCAGGCTGGTGGGATGGAGTGGTCCATGCCATTCAGGGCTCTGTGGCAATGATATCCTATAGGCCAGTGACTCATTCCCAGCGTGATTGGGCCAGTTCCCTAGCCTGCTTCCGGCTGGCCCAGCTGCCTCCCAGTAAGCTCTGTGTCTCCAGCTCCCTAGTGGCACAGAGCCACTCCAAAGCCCCAGTTCCCTGCCTAGACCGTGGCTCCTGTGTGCTCCTACGTCCCACCCAGGAGTGACTACACTTGTGATAGGCCTTGGGTGTTGGTGGGGCTGAGGTCAGGGCTGCAGCCCACTGGGCTGGGGGCTTTGGGGTGAGGGGTGGCAGGGTGGTGCTGAGGAAGGGTGGGGAGCTGTCTCCAGCTGCTGGGCTAGGGTGGTCTCTGCTGCAGTTGCTCCGAAAGGCTCTGAGGAGGAATGAGAGGAATCTGCTGGTGGAGCAGAAATCCTGGTTGTGAGCAGGGGCCCAAGGGAGAGGCTGAGCTGCTGAGAGTGGCATTCCGGAGCACAGAACCGGGGGGGCGGGGGAATCCAGTCTCTTTGCAGCCCTCTGCTTGTTCCCAGCGTCCCCCGACACCCAGCCGGGTCAGAGCCATTCTCTGCTTCCTGGCAACCCTCTGCGTGGGCAGGCTGGGCTGTCGACCTTCTGAGCCCTGGCGGAGAGGAGAGGTGCCAAAGGATTGAGTGGTGTGTGTGCTGGGCTCCTGAACAGTGCCTGGGAGGAGGTAACAGCCTCCCTGTCCCGCTGCAGCTCTCTTCGCGTCACAGCCGGGAATGTGGCTGCCCTGCCCCACTTGGTTTCTCTCTTCTCCAGACTGTCCCCTGCTCTGCTGCGCTCCGGCACTCTTACCATTGTACCCGTCTTCTTCCCAGCTGCCCTCCACCTAAACCTTGCAGACGTCCCTTAGTCCCTGCCAGCCCCCTCTGCTGCTCCAGTGTCCCCACAGCAGTGAGGGTTGCTCCTACCCTTGCGGCACTCCATCTGCGTGGGATTCGCTCCCCACTCTGCCGGGGCAGCGGGAGGTGCTGTGGCAGCACGGCAGAGTCAGGAACCAATGTGTGGTCCCTCGTGTTGAGGAGAGAGTGATTCCGCTGCCCTGGCGTGTGCGTCTTCTGCTGCAGCATCTGCAGCCCGCTGACTTGCTCTTGGGAATGAACTGCCTTGTCTTTGTAGCAAGGACACTGGATGCGGAGCTCCATCTGCCTGACGCCCGCCCTGGCATGGAAGCAATGTGTCTCTGCCGTGCCTGCGGGGAGGCGATTGATCTGGCCAGTGCTTTGCTTGCCCTGCTCTGTGCTGTGTCCCTAGTGGGTCGAAGCCCGTGTCGGGGTGCAGCTGAATCTGTCACGCAGGGCCAAGCACAGTTAGCTGCACCAAGGTAGCAGGGGCCCTAGGGCTGCCCCTGTTTCCAAAGAATGGAGGGAATTGCCCTAAGGGAGTGTGGCACAAGGGCGAGTCCAGATGCTACAGGCTGAGACCTACGTCACCCCTGACCGCACCGTGCCAGCTGCCTTCTGCCATCCCCGCCCCGGAGTGTGAAGGAACAGAACGCTTTAATGGGGAGAGAGGACGCTTTGTGTGGGATTGCTGTGGATTTGGCCCTGTGCAGGGCCCCGAGTGGAATGACGAGACCTGAGTGAGTGGGATGGATCCCATGGGGGACTCCCTGGGGCTCTGGTTCTGCAGTTGATCCTGCTCCAATAGGTCAGTCCCGGAGCCTCTTCCTGCCCTCGTCGGTGCTGTACGGCCCTGGAGATGCTGGGTGATCAGTGGAGGAATCCTTAAATTGCAGAGCAAACCTCCTCCCCAGCCCCACAATAAAATGGCTGCACCTGGGAGTCAGCCCGGCTGCGTGGGAAGCCTTGGTGGAACATGGCAGGGGAAGGCAGTGTGCATCTGGAGTCGGGCAGGGGGTCCTGCTGTGGGGGCTAGAGAGCTGTTGTCAGCACCATTGGCCTCCAAGCTAATCCTCTGAAAAACAGCGTGTCCCAGCAGCTGCCATCCGGAAAACTTCCTGCTTTCTGTCAGCCTGGCCACGGGCCCGGTGAGCTGCCCAGAGCAGGCTGTGGTGTTCTGTGTGGCAGAGACCCCTCGGCAAGAGAACTCCCCCTCTTTGGGCTGGGCAGTCATTGTCTGAGAACTGTTCTGCTCACTGCAGAGGGGGAGAACTGTCTCCCTGCAATAGCTGGTGGGATTCCCCAGTGACTGAGCAAGGGGAGGATAGCCCCACTTCCAGTCTCCCGTATTCCAGCGGGAGATCAGGGCTCATGGCCTGCAACCCCGGCAGAGTCACCAGATGGGATTGGCACACTAGACTCTGCTCGGTATCCCTGCCCCGGCTCCCATCGCCCTAGGCACCTCCTGGCTGCAGCCGCCCCCACATTCCTGAGCCGTGCATCACTTTCCAGCGTTCAGGCCTTGTGAGTCTGCTGCCCCACGCTCTGTGGGCTGTAGGATTTGGAGAGCCCTGCTCTGTGGCTGCTCAGTTCTGGTCTTTCTCCTCCCCTTGGCAGAGGGAGGTATAGCCACCGGCTGGGACATGGAAATGTTTATGTGCAAAAATTCCTGTGCATTGACCATATCCTGGCTAGCCTAGGGCTCCCCAATGGACGCGAAATGGCCTTGATCTTTCTGCTAATAACTCATCTCAACGTGTGTCCTCCCAGCCCTTTCTGATCTGGGAAACTTCTCCTGCACTGCCCTAGATTTCCACCACCACCTGCCCATGTCGTGGTCACTCTCCCTCCAGCCAAGGAACGTGGACCTGGCTTATTCCAGGTCACGGCCTGGGGGTAGGTGTGAGAGATGCCTTCCTTGCGAAGGTCTGGGGGGCTAGGAGTAGGGAGCCCTAACAGCTCTGTGAGGCCTGCTGGGCTTCTGGCTGTGACCTTCCCCAGAGCTCAGGGGAGTTCAGATCTGGGGCTGGGTCATGTTTCTCTCTGCCCAGGCCAGAGCCCAGCCTTCACTGCCCTACCACCTGGCATGCTGGTCCCAGTGAAGAGGAAGAGGACATGGGAGGGAATGTTTGTAGCCAGGAGCCCCAGATTTGGGCATTGTCCCATTGCTTGGGGCCAGGCTCTGTTGCACACAGGTCGAGGAGGGCGCCTTTCTCACCAGCTTAGAACAAACTCTCCTGCTGAGCAGAGTATGGGCAAAGGCGGCCCTTTGGAAGGCTCTGGCAAATCCTAGTGTTAATATTGGTCAGCAAATGGCAGAGGCCTGGTTTCAGGGTATTCTCTTCCACAGTCATCTGTGGTTACCCGTAATTTGTCCCTTGGGGTTTCTGGTCAGCAGCCAACCAGCAGCAGAGATAAATCCTGAGCCAGTCAGGAGAATATGAAATGTCCTGAACTCTCGGGCCACAAGCTGTGGGAGTGCTATGGCCAGCGTCATTGGATGGTAAATGATCTAAAGACCTCGGCAAGGGAAGAGTGGTGGGGATGAACTGCAGCAGTCAAGCCGATCCCAGGGCCCTGTGCTCCAACAGCAGTCAGATGTCCTCTGAGCTGGGACCACAAATCCTTTCTTGCTCCTTAAGGGAATTTGGTGTCACTCAGACGATGAATCTTTGCCAAAGACCCTCAGAAATGTACTAGGGTATTCTCCAGTCCTGGTGCTTCACACTGCCGCATGGACTGTGTCTCCACCGTTCACTGCTGTAGCAAAATGTCTCATTCTCTAAGGAGAGCAGCAGCCAAGGGTGGGGCAAAACAGGCCAGTGTCCTCATCGGGCTGATGAAATCTTGGAACTGCTCCGCTCCGAACATTGGCCTGGTCTTCCCAGTGCACTGAACTCCAGGCCAAGACCCTGCACACAGCTTGAGTCTGGCTTGTTTCTTTCCATCGCAGCTCTGCTGGAGCTTGGTCCAGCAAGTACTTCCAGCTCAGTAACTGGCCAGACCTTCCCAGGGGATTTGGCTATGCTGAGAAAATGTCTGATGCAATAACTTCCTTGCAGGCGTGGATAGCTGGCTGGCATGCTTACATGCATTGGTGTCCAGGCCTACCCAGGGGCAGCTGGTGGCTGCACACATGTGCTAGAGGGGAAGAGAGGGAATTGCTTGTTGAAGAATGGCCGGGCTGGCCTGGTAGGAAGTGCTAATGATGATGCCCAAGGAAGGAACCGCTTCCTCTCGCATTTCCCTTGAGCTGTGGCTGGCTGAGGGAGCCAGGCAGAGAGCTTCCTGGATTTCTGCATGCTGCTCCCCAACCGCTGCCCCCCGTCCCCCAAGTCCTGCTTTCCAGGACACCCCAAACGCTTGGGAATTGCCTTTGCTGCTGAGTGATTTGGCTCCCTCTGTCCATCCCTGGGGGCTGAGCAGGAATCTGCATGCACATTGTCTCGAGTCCTGGGGGTCTGGAATGCAGCCTCTCGGGGTGCTTGTCCCTCTGCCTGCGACCTGGAATGCCTTGAGTGTGCCCTGCCCGGACTTCTTAGCAGCAGGAAGAGATCTCAGCTGGAGGGAGAGGAAGTTGTGAGGGCAAGGACCTCAGTGGGGAGCCTGGCTTCTGGGGAGGGAGGAGCTCTGGGATGGGGCTGTTGGTAGCTCTCTGGAGACTCTCCAACCTCCCTCCCCCTGGCTCCTGCGATCTCCACCATCACTCTGCCCTCACTCCTCTCCTGTCCCCCTCATTCTCCAGGGCCCCTCATTGTGCTATCAAAGTGCCTTTCCTCCGGTTTGTGTCTGCCCGTTGCCCCTCTCTGCCCCTCCTTGTGACTCTGGGGGGGGGGGGGGGGAGAGAGCTTGCTTGTTCCCTTCCGCAGCCCCCCGGGGCACTGAGCCACTTACATGCTTCCTGTGCCTCCCTCTCCCCTTTGCAGCACACGTGGCTCTCCTGGGACGGTCGCCGTGGCAGGGAAGTGCCTGGTTCTCAAGGACAAACCTGCAACACAGAGCTCTTTCCCATAAACACTGGAAGGAAATGCCTGGCAGTGCCTTAAACCCCATTCGGCAGCGGGTGCTAGCCTTTACCTGACGTCTGTTCCTGTCCATTTCTGGAGCCCACAGGCTGCGCCAAGTCCCTCATCCTCCCTGGGCACAGGGGCACTTGGCCTTGCAGCTCCTTGTTAGCCTGTTCTGAGAAGGGAGCGTCCCGCTGATAAGCGAAAGCCTCACATGTGCCGTGGGGGAGGCTTTCATTCCCTGCTGTGAGCATTAACAATACTTGGAGCTTTTCAGCTACCGGACTAAGGATAGAGGTGGTCAAACCTCCTGCTTCAGGGCCCAGTTCGCCACTGCAGTGGTCAGGAGGGAACCCGCCCCTTGCCCTGTGAACAGCAGTGTGCAATGACTCTGAAGCACCCATGCAGGAATCGGTGCTGGAGGCAGGTGGCTGGGCTAAGTGGTTCTGATTCAGCAGCTGCTGTTTGTGAGTGTGAGCTTAGCCGTCCCTCTGGGTTCGCAGTCAGGCCTGTGGGGGCTGCAGGCCAGGGAGCGCAGGGGAAGTTCGCCCCGCTGCCCCCAGTGCTGTGCTGCTCTGAGGGGAGGGAGCTGCCGGCCACCACCCTGGAACATCCCGCCCCGCCTAGGCAGCTGTTTGTGTGCTGAACGGACGAGGGGCAGTGCAAGCCTCTCGGGCAGCCCCTCAGATTGCCTGGGGACAGCACATGCTCTCAATGGAAGGTGCAATCCGCAGCGGAGGCTTTGGGGGAGAAACGAGCAGGTGGCTTAGTGTCAGCTGAAGGGCTGGTGTCTGCTCTCCGGCGTGAGGAAGAGTCTCCTCCCCACTCGTGGTGTATTGGTGTGGACTGCAGCTAACCACTCCTTTCGGGCCTGTTTGTTGTGCCAACCCAAGCACGTTTCTTTGATCTGCGAGCAGATCCCCCGTCTGGGCTACCGGGACCCGCTGTATTTCTTGAGCTCTGTGCACACCTCTTGCAGTGGGGGATGAAGAAGGCGGGGTATTGCTCTGAAAGCCCCCAGCCCTGTCTCTTCACCTAAGCCTGGTGCCCGTGGATCCTGGCCATGGGAAGCCAGTGTGGCCGGGTGAGCTGGGATCTCCCCAGGCCTGCACACAGCCTGCCGGCAAACAGGTCTAACCGGGTGCCAGCCGCTTCTGTCTCCTGGCATCTGAGCAGTGCTGGTTCCTTCCCTGGGAAACAAGTGCATTGCTGCAGTCATTGCTGCCCACTGCAGCTGGCCTGTTAGCTCCTAGGCTGCTGGGTCCCCCAATGCCATGCTACAGTGTTCCTTAGGACCAGCAGAACGGGGCGCGCTGTGTGTGTGGGGCTGGGTGGTGACGTACGCGCCCTTTTGAAACGCTCCTTTGGGGGGCTCCAGGCTGCCTCTGACTGGAAAGCAAAAACCCGACTGCAGTGTGCTCCAGCCGCCCTCCCGAACCGGAGCCTGACTCCACTGCTGGCCACTGCACTGGGGGCTTGGAAGGGGGAGGGCAGGCGGCTCCCTCCGCCGTTCCCAGGGAGATGGGCTCTGCCTTTGCAGCCGTCTCGGGCCTGACCCTGCACCTTGACAGATCTCCCCGCCCTGGGTGTCTTATTTTTATGGCAGGTATTGAACTTCTTGCAGTGCCAAATGCGAGCGGGTCCCTCGCATAGCACCTGGGCCATGCTGGCTGCAGGGGCGGCAGGAACCTGCAGTGTGCTGCCTGAGGGGGACTCTCCCTAGGCCCAGGGTGAAGGCAGGTTTCAGCAGCAGAGGGCCAGCGAGACCCCTTGGAGCCTCCATGCGCCCTGCATAGCAGGCTGGGCAGCTTGGCAATCTGGTGGCCCATCTTCAGCTGTGGGGTTGAACGACACACCCCAGGGCATTGCTGCCTGTGGGCTGAGAGTTTGCCCAGGGCTACCCCATCTCTTGGCCTGTGCCATTCGTGTGCCGTGGTTTGTCCTGCCCCCCTTCTGGCAAGCATTGGAGTAGGTGGGAGGAAACCCCCAGTTCTCATTCATCTTCTCAGGGCCCTATTCCCGTCTGTTGCCATGGACACGGTTGTATGATCTCTACCGAGCTTTGCAGCAAAAGCCGCTTTACTGTCGACTTGGCTGGTGTGGGTGGGGAGAGAGCCAGCGAGAATGACCTGGGTTTGCAGGCCCAGCTCTGGGCTGCAGTTCAGGCATATTTCTGAACCTGGGGACGGGGAGCCCCCAATCCCCGAGGCGCCTGCCCTCTGAGGGCTGGAGGGGATGCTGCTAAGGCACCATGGACCCGCCCTGATGCTCCCTTCTTTGCTTTTCCCCTCTAGGATGGGGGGGACAAATGTAACACCTGGGGTTCTGCAGCATGGCCCGTCCTGCCCTCCCCTCTGCTGCTGAGACGCTAAGGATCCCAGCATGATCCTGCGGCCTTGGGGGAGCGCAGGGGAACGTGGGGAGGGATAAGCAAATGGAGGTGCCTGGTGGGAGAATGCAGCACCACGCCCCTCCTTCTCCACCCGAGTGACTAGATGGCGCAGTGGGAAGTGCTGGTCCCTCTCTGTCCCAGAGCTGCTCCGGGCTCTGACCTCTCCCTGCCACCCTGGTGTCTGGGGCTGGGGGAGTGCTGGCTGCCTGTGGAACATGCAACTGTCTCGCTGCTTGGCAGACAGGCGGGTTAACCCAGCTACTGCTAATTAGCGCTCATTAGGAACAAACGACAATGGAGGCCTGCTGGCTGTGGCGGGGGTGTGTAACTCTGGCCTGGGACACAGGGCAATTCAGTGTAGGGCCATTAACTCATGGCTTGCTCTCCCAGCCAGATCGCTCTTCTCACAGGCTTTCTTGTCTTGGGTGTCACGGCCTCAGGCGTTGCGGGCTGCGGTTCTTCATGGACTGCCCCCCAGATGTTATACAGGAGACATGCCACCAAGCTCAGGGCTCACTGAGTGCAGGACCGCAGAGGGAAGCCCCTTTCAAAGGCTCTGTGTAATCTGGGGGCATGCCAGCAAATATGGGGCATTGGCAAAGCTGGGTGGGGGCCCAGGACTAGAATGAGGGTACTGCAGGATTAGAAATGGCCCCGGGGCTATTGGTGGCCCCTAGAGACAGCCTGACGTGCCTCCTGGAGCAAACAGGAGGGTTCTCTGGGTGTTTTCTGATGGCCTCCTGGTTTCTGTAGTGAGAACATGCTCATACGTGAAATTTCCTCCTGAAGCCTCTGCAAGCTCTGTGTCTGCCCTGTGTCCTGGGGGTCCTCTGGCCCACTTGGCTGGAGTGGGAGTTTTGGCTAAGCCAGCTATGCAGTATTGCATCTGCTGCTGACAGCAGCCCCCTCTGAAAGCGAAATGCAGTAGATGTTTAACACGGAGCGTTACATGACAGCTCCGAGCGGGACGTGAAGCTGCAGCATGGCTGGATGCAGTCGCTCCGACTGGGCTTTGGCCAGAGTGCTGGGGGTGCCCACCCCGTGGGGAAAGGACCATGGGGTCGTTAGTGACTGAGCCGTCAGGACCTTGCTTTTCTGTGTCCGCACCAGGGCTCAGCTGCACAGTTCAGCTCCAGTGGCTTTGCTTTCGCAGCAACCTGTCCCCCCCACACCCCGTCTCCCTGAGGGGAAGTGCTCCAGAGCCGGGCTCGTGCTCCGCAAGTCATCCGGGCGCCTCTGCTTCTCCAGGAGTGGGTGGTGCCCTCACCACAGCAAATCTGTGAGCCTTGCACGAACCTGTCACGGCTAGTGAAGGGCGCTCGTGCAGAGTGCAGCCAGCTGGGAGCGGGAGGCCTGCGCCATCTGCTGGACACAGCGGGTTTGAACGGCTAAGGCCTCCCGCTTAAAACAAGTGGGAGATTGTTTTTGTGCCTTCGTGTGCGCTGCCCTCCACGTGCTGGCGCTGCTCACGGGGTACTTGCACGCTTGGGAGCTGCTGCACCATGTTATTCCCACCCAGGCCAGATAGATTAGCGCTGCCACCTTCTCTCCCCCGCTGAGGACTCTGTGATCCTGACTCCCTCTCCTTGGCAGGTCCCAAACACCCAGGCTGTCTCCCTGGCAAACACCATGGGCTTACTGGACTCTCGCCAGGTGGTCCTGTCCTACCCCCTAGCACTGAGACGTGGGGTCCTTCCAGTTTGCTACCAGCCCCCCGGGGAGAGCAGAGTAGAGATGCTCTGGTCGGCTTCTCCCCCTAGATACCGCCTGCTCACTCCATTTCCCTGTGCTCAGGCCATAAATCCAAACCAGGCCATTCTGCCGTGGTTTCCATGGCTGGTTCCTGTGCTCTTGGGATTGGATTCAGGGGGGACAAGAGTTAACTTCCCCCGTCCTCTCCCACCCTGTGTAAATATTTCACTGCATATGTAAAATGTCAGGGTACTGTTTCTATTCATATGAGGCTTTGTCAAGTGTTTTACCAATGCAGACCAAATGTTGGGCCTGAAATGGGTTTCTCTGTGACAGTCCTACATATGGACCCCTCCAGATTTCAGCTGGAATGTGTACGGGCATCCGTTTGGGAAAGGCAGCCAGAGAGCCCAGACCCTGTGAACTGGCTGGATCTGGAAGCCTTGCTTGCGGGTACCCCAGTGAGCCAGGCTGGGGGACACCGGTGTTTAGCACCTTGAGCCCCAGGAGTGTGTGTGAATCCATAGTGTGAAAGACACTGGCCTTGTGTGCGGGAATGTCTTCCTCAGTGTGTCTCCCTGGTGGTGGCGCTAACACAGGCTCTGATCACTGCCCCCTAGGCTGAGCAGTTAGAGGGTGTGGTGGTTCACCGGCAGAGCTGCAGCCGGGGGAAGCTTTTTAAGAAGGAACCCAGCCTGGCTGCTTGGAGCACACGCTTCCCCTGAATCTGGAGCGACACACACAGGGTTATCCCTTCCCTGAGCCGCTGTCTTGCCAGGAGCTCTGGCTGCCAGCAGAGCAAGCGGCCACCTGGGGAGCGCGTCTGCATTTCTGCTGCTCCCCCCGTCCTGTTTCCTGTCTGCTCCGCGGAGGGGTTATTTGTGCTCTGTGTACACTCCCTGTCGCCTGTGTCGGGCCTGCACTCCTCCCTTTGCTGCTTGTCTTCCTTCTACCACCTGCCATGGCACAGGGCCTGGAGCAGGACGCAGTCGCTGGCGCGGGCACAGCCTGTGGAAACCAGTGGGGCTGTCCCCCCCCCCCCCCGAGCTGTAGAGGGCTCAGCTCAGGAGGACTCTGGCCCCTCTTGTGGGGGGGTTATCTTGCTTCCCTGTCACACGAGCCTGTGTCCAGAGGCTGTTCTGCAGGGCCAGGTGCAGTGTCCAGCCCCGGTTCCCCTGTGTAGCTGGCAGCGTGGGGGGTGAGGTGCTCGCGGCGGCCACGCTCCCCTTGGAGGAGGGTTTCCTTCCGCAGAGCAGCGTTTAGCAGCCCGGCTGCCAGACGCCCACATCACTTCCTCTCCCTGCAGCGAGGCCCTTTACCCCGGCGGTGCAGCTCTTCCCATGTGTGCATTCAAAGGCCAGGCAAAGGCGAGTGGGACCGGGGGTGGGGGCTGGCGACAGGGAGCAGGGCAGGCTTGCACTCTGCCTTGCATTCTTTGGCTATTTTTAGGGTGGCTGTATCAGCCCAGCTGTCCCTGTGCCTCCGGCTGCAGCGCTGGGGAACTGACACTTGGCTTACCTATCGTGTTACGCTCACTCTCTTTGCACGGACGTCCTGCCTGGTTGCCTGCTCGGCACTCTCCTCTCGGGCGCTGCCAGGGCCCCGGCCCCAGCTCACTGGTAAGGTAGAAGGCTCTCCAGGTAAGGGCTCCTTCCCCTCGCTTGGAGTGCCTGGCGTGCGCCCACAGCTCAGAGGTGGAGCGCTCTCGGCTCGCCGGGGGCCAGCAGGCCACCATTGTAAGGCTGGCCTATTTTTAGATGCTGCCCAGAGTGTATTGGAGACGTGCTGATGTTTCCCAGTCATTTGCCCTGCCGTGGCTCAGTCTAGCGGGCATCCAGGCTTTGCAGGGGCCCTTGGGGATGAGGTGTGATTTCCCTTGTGGCCTGCTGAGAGTGCGGCCGGCTCCTGCCCGCAGAGCGGGGAGCGTGGGCCCCGTAGGAGAGCCCTGGTTAACCATCCTGGTGACTCTAACAGACTTGCTAACGTCTAGAGAACCCTTCACGGGGAGTTTGCTAACGCTGGCACCTGAGCAAACGCCCGGAGCTGGGAGGGCTCCTGGGACAGCCTCTTGGGCACTGCCCAGCGGCATTGCAGTGCCACTCGGCACTCCGGGGAAGGTACGTTTCACTGAGCCTGCTCCTGCATTGTAGTGCTGGGGCAGCCGGAGATTTCTGCTTCCAGGCCCTGCCCTTGAGATGTGCTGTCTGCAGATTTATTTCTCCAAGCCCCTTTCTTTGTCGGGGGCTGTGCTGGAGTAGCTTTTCGGTAGTGAGGCAGGTGTGGGGAGGAGTCCAAGCCCTGGAATGTGATGTTTGCTGTTCAAAGGGCTATCCCCTACTCCCTGGGCTGTGAGGAGCCCGGCTGAGCCAGACTCTGCTGCTCCTCTGGGCAGGGCCTGGGATGGCCGTGCCTTGGGCTGCCTTGGCGCCGCCAGTGAGTGAGGCTTCGTTGGCTGGGAGCTGAGTACAACTACTCCCACTGCAGGGATTTCCCCGGCCTGGGGCGTTGCTGTGCGCCCACCACCCTGGTGTCTGGGTGCTGGGGAGTTCATTCTTGGGTGTCACTCAGTTCCCCTCTGGATCGCAGCGTTGGCTTAAGCTGGGGTAAGCAGTTATCTTTGGACGAGGTCCAGACTCCAGAGAAAATAATAATAATAAAAGTAAATAACAAGATTTTGCAGTCAGTTCAAAAGTGTCTGGAGGTCTGGCTTTGGCCCCAGTCCACCTACTGACTGCCCTGGCTTAAAGCTTTGTTTGGTAAAGGACCAGCCTGGAGCCTTTTCCGCCCCGTCAGGAGCGGTCTGGTGCCTGCGGGATCAGTCTCGTTAAGAGCAGACCCATGCAGAACCCTTCGCTCGCTGTGTCCGGGAGCGCTAACCAAGCAGTCTGAGCACTGGCCCTGTCAAAGCGAAGTGGAACCGAGCAAATCATCACGTACAGATCAAAGGAGAGGTGGGAGAACTGGAGACCAGTCGAATGCAGGAGGATAAAAAGCTGCTTAGAGGAGCCAGTTTTCTGTGGCACGAGCTCTGGAGTGCGGAAAGCCTGTCAGGCTCTCTGTGGCTTACACGGTTGTGTATAAGGAAACCGGTTTCCAAGGCGGGTGCATTAGCAGGGACCCCGGCTGTGCCGAGGGGCAGCAGCAGTACCTGCCTGCATGTAGCCCTGCTGCTGTGGGGCTGTGGGGGAACTGCTGCTGGCCAGGCCAAGGCTGGGGAGTGGGACTGCCCAGCACTGGCACAAGGCTAACGGCAGCCACGCCAGCCAGGAGCTGGGACGCAGCCTGCTGGTGTCCCCGTCGCCAGCTGTGGCCCTTTCGTCCCTGCTGTCCAGGGTCGGTTGAGTAGTGAAGCTGGGGTGTGCTGGTCTTGTGTGAGAGGGAGACCCTGGATAACTCAGTGCTTGGCTGGGGTTCTGGGGGGAGGCTCCCCGCTGGGACAGGGCTGGTCTCATACAGGGACTGTCTGACGGAGCCGGAAGCAGGAAACCAGACAGAGGCCTCTGCCTCCAAATTTGTGGTCAGAGTTTTGACAAGTGTAACAAGGTCAGATTCCGGGAGGGGAGGGAGCAGCTCACTTCCCCAAAGGGATTCCCTCCCACCACCCGATCTGAGCCCTACGTACAGGGGTCTGGGCGGATCGTGCCTGCCTGGCCAGCCTGCTGCAGCCCTCACGCAGTCATTGCCCAGGAGCTGGGCCGTCCCCAAGCCGCTCATCACCCTGTTTGGGCTCACTGAAATCCTGGGCATCTGGGCCTTGGCAGCCAGCAGCACTGACACGCCGTAAATGGTGAGTGCCGTGTGTGGGGCCGGCTGGAGAGGGGAGGGGCGCCCAGTGGGACAAGGTCCCTCCTCCACGGAGTTTGCTAGCTCATGCCACAGGCTGGCTCGGGGGCTGTGGGGTATCTGTCATTGCTTGTCACCAGTCCGGATCCGGCAGTGACCAAAGGATATCGTCAGCTGCCCTCTGGTGGGTTCCTTAATGGGCCAAGTGCCCATGTCACCCAAGTGCCCCAGGCAAGCTCATTGGAATGACCCTTGTGGCTCTTCTCGGCAGAGGGGCGGGCAGGGGCCGGTCCCCTCACTCCAGAGGCTTTGCTGCAGGGCAGGGCTGAGGCATGTTGGGGTGGGGAGCTTGTCCTGCTGCCGCCCAGGCTGTGCCAGTTTTCTGGCTGCACGTCTCCGGAGCGGTCTGGCAGCCTCCCCCGGAGAGGCTACACTGGGCTTGCTGGGGAGGCACGGAGCAGCCTGGGGCAGGGCCTGTGGGGCCGTTCCATTCCCTCGGGCTGAGAATGAGTGAGCGCGCCTGTGAAACGCACTTTCCACGGGGATTTCAGTGCTATCTTCAGCCCCGGCGCCGGAGAGCTTCGGCTGGGAAAGGCTCCCCCTGCAGGGATCTGGGGCAGGGCGGCCCCCCAGCTGGTGCCAGCCCAGCGTTTGGGTTTGAGTGGATTTAAACCTCCCTCCCTGCCTACGCCCTGTTGAGCCCCCGAGTTGCTCACAGACTAGCAGGGTGAGAGCCCTGTTCTGTTTCTCTGAGTCACAGTGGCCAGAGTGCAGCTCAGACAGGATCCAGTGGGGCCCACTGGATTTGTTTGGGGGAAGCGATCTTCAGGACCTTCCCGTCTGCCTGGCCTCTCCTGTCATGGGCAGGAAGGCGACTGCGTACCCCACAAGGCGTGCTGGAGGCAAGGCTGTTCTCTGAATCCCCCAGGGGGTAGTGCAGTGTAGCATGCTCCTGGGGGATGGGGCGAAGGCACCGCTGCCCAACAGGGTGCCCTCTGCTCTGCCTAGCTCTCTCTCTCTCTCGGCTTGAGGCCTGAGGAGAGGGTATGGAACGACTGGAAAGCTTAATAAATCTGCTTGGTTTGTGCTTTTAAAAGTGGGATGTGTGCAGCCTGCTGCTGCTGCTAGAGGGTTCCTGGGGGCCTGAGTTCACGAGCTCAACCGAAGGGATGGAAGTGATGAAATCCATTCTCCAGGGGGGCCTGGGGCACTGGCGTTAAACAGGAGTTAACAGAGAGGGGTAAACCTGGGAAAGTCCCTTTCCCTCGTGGTGGCTGGAGCGTCCCCTTTCCTTTCACTAGTTCTGCACTCACTTGGGTTCTCCCAGGCTAGACAAGATTGGAACGCCTAAGGGACAGGCCGGCACCCCGCCTGTCCCCCACAGAGCTGATTTCTGCACAGCCTGGCTCTAGCTGACTGGTGCCGTGATGATGGACGGGCAGCCGAGGACAGTTTGTGCCAATGGAGGCTGTGGTAGTTGCCAGGAGGCCTCTGTATTCGACTCACCAGGTTTCTGCTGGCGGCGAGCTGCGGAGCTGTCTCTTGTGCGCTCCTGCCATGCTGGGCTCCGAGCCTCGCTCTGCGCTCTAACAATTCCACCACATGCAGGTCCAACCAACCCCTCCACTGATCCATGCGATGTGGTCCCTGCTCATCCCTGCTGGAGCCCAGCACCTCCCACGTTTCCATCTGTCAGGCAGGCTGGCTGAGCCTTTCAGCTTCTAGCCACACCCACGTGGGGCAAAATGTCGGCATGAGTTCACTCCATTGTTGTTTTCCGTTCTTGCCGTGTGAATGGAGAGGTGGGCTGCAGAGGTTTCCTTGTCAGGACTCGTATAGCTCCTGGGAGTCCCCAGTGCTGTACGGCATGGCCGCATGTTATCAGCTGCGGGAAATCAACGAGAGGACTCTGTGTTCGCTCCATTGTGTTGCTTGGTACTGGGAGTTCTCTGAGGCAGGCGTAGCTCTGTGCACGCTTACGGTGCCACATGTTAGTGATAAATAGGAAAGGGTGTAGTTTAGCTAGGAAGCGTGTTTCCTCTCCAGGCACCGGAGCAGCCAGACTTTCTTGAGCTGCTGGACTCTGGGCTGAGTTGTATCCTCAGTAATTTGCCTTACTGCTGTGTAGCCAGTGTAATTGCTGAGATCTCTATTTTACACTGCACAATTTCTCCTCTTTGCCAAAGGCCAGAACTGTATGTAAGAGTTGGCAGGGTGTGCGCCTCTCCCCTCAGGTCAGGAGGGGAAGCAGTGACCCTGCCCTAGTCCTAGAGGGCGTAATTGGGGCACTTTGTATAGCTCTGTATTATGTTTATGTTTTACGTATAGTTGCCGCTTAAATCCCAGTAACTCCTCGGGGTAGATATGCCTGTGAGTGCCGGGGTTCCTGCTGGGAGCCCTGACGATTGGGGCTCTGTCTGTCTGTTTTACTAGCCGGCTGCTTGTCTTGTGATGCTGTTCTCCTGTAAAGCTGGTGCTGAAAATAGCAAGGGCAGGAACAGCTTTTAGCTAATTAACAGGAAAACAGAAGAAAATGTATCTCCCAATAGAGTCTGTGCCGTGAGCTGCTGTCTGGAGACGTGGCTGAAGTTTGGTTCTCTGACTGGCTGTTCTCCCCATTTGCAGAGCATTCAGTCTGGCTCTGCTCTCACGCCTTCGTCTTGTAATAGCTCTCATTTTACAGAATTCATTCTTTGAAATTTCCTTGGAGGGCTTCCCCCTTTCCCTGTCTTACCCCCGTATGCATCCCAGGCATAGCCCAGCACCCCTGCTGAATGGAAGAAGCAAGGTCATCGCTTTAATGTAAGTTTCACCTTTCCTCTTTCTTCCTCCCAGTCAGGGTAGCTGTCCCGGTTCCAGCTCCATGTGACATCGCCATGGCCTTTTCTTCACGGTTTGCATTCTGGGAACAAAAGGGAAGTCTCTTTTGTGTTTCCGCCCCTGCAGTGCTCGGCCTTTGTGCAGTTTGTGTGCCCAGCAGACAGCATGTTTCCAGGAAGCCGCCCCTAGTTTGCCCAGTTCGGGGAGCTTGCAGGGTGCAGTGGTGGGGCCTGGGAGGGCGGGCACAGCACCGCAGCATGCACTTCAGGCACTTGGTTTCAAACAGCTCTTGCGAACTTCCGCCTGGTGCGATGTGCTGCTCCCTTGGGTGCAATCCCCCCAGTGCAGCGGCCAGCACAAGGCCTGACATGGGATTTCAGTCATGTCCTCTGCACCGGGGCAAAATTCCCCCCCTGTGAGCTGAGCAAACTGGGAGCTGCTCCCCCCATCACTAACATCTGCCTGATAAATACTCTGTGTCTTCTAAACCCGTGTTAAGCAGCACTAACATCTGGGCCAGCTGTGCTGTAAGAACATTACTGTAACCTTGGCTTTGGGGTCTGTGCAGGGAGGCAAAGCGGAGAGCCCACAGCTGCTGTGCGGTCAGTCGCTCTTGCCGCTCTGGAGTGCAATGTGCAGGAGCAGTGCCCAAGCCAGCATGAGCCATTCTGGGGGAGCGGGGGCTGAGCTGTACTCGCCAGCAGTAGCCCAAGCTGGTGAGGAAGGATTCCCTTCTGTGCGCTGACCTCACCTTGTGAGACTCCTTTGGTACCATGAGTCAGGCGGAATCTAAATGCAGACACCGAGCTCCAGGGTGGGGAGCTCCTTGGGGGGTTGTCTAAATGCTCTGGAGAAGCTTCCCAAGGTGTTGTCAGAGCTCCTGCTCCGGAGAGCACCGGTCTGTGGGGGCCAAGTGCCGTGCGGGAGCCGTGGCTTCGCTGGCTAGGAGCCTGGGTGCCCTGGAAGCAGTGAAATGGTGAGACACTGAAGCCTGTGACATCCTGAAACCCAAGTTCAACAGTAGCTGTGCGTGTGGGGTGGGGGCTGAGTTTCCCCTTGTGCCATGGTATCGGGAGATTACCCCAAGGAGCGGTTACTAATGCATGGCCTGAGTGGGTGACTTACTAATGCCGCCAGTGGCCTGCTCGTGACTGACTTTCACGGAAGATGTTCCTCACCACGTTTAATTGCAACCGTTGCCACTTGCCTCATGCGGGGGCGGGGGGGGCTGTATTTCCCTCAGCTAAAGCTGGGGGACAGCAGTCAGCCGTGAATGCTGCTCAACAGGGATGGGAATAGCTGAAATCCCAGCTGGGGCCTAGGGGTTAGGTAGGCTTCAAGGAGAAACGGCCGACTGACTGCAGGGACTATTGACTCGGTCATGTTCAGGCTTTTCACACTGCTTTCTGTTTTCATGGCCTCTCTCAGGGTCTGATCCTAGAACCAGTGAAGTCCATGGGAGCTGTTCCACGGTTTTCAGTGAGCTTTGGCTCAGGCCCGTAATTGGGTTGTCCCCGTTAAGATGGCACACCTTGGGCGATGGCTTGCCCTGACTAGAGATCAGCTATTAATTGGCGAGTTGCCGTACTTCCCGCTGCCAGCGACCCCTCGTTGCTAATGCAGTGCAGGGCACAATCACACAGGCCAAGGAAAGTTTCCTCCATATTAGTCTATCCTCTGTTGTAGAGAGGCCTTTTCAGAGCACTGCCAGGTTTAAAGAAGCCCCGGTCACCGTGTGCCTTCCCTGGAGTTTTCCAGGGCGGGCAAAGGCATGTGCTTGTGTTCGCCGGCGCTTCCAAAGGGATGGCTGCTGGAGAGATTAGCCGATGACGTTTAACATGCAATACAGCGTCTGATGTGGTAAGAGCAGGGGCAGCTCGCCCCAAGCCAGGTCACTTTCCTTATCTGAGCACTTGGCTTTTCACTTGTTACTCAGTTTAGCTCAGTTGTCAGAGCTAAGCCGAGTAACAAGCAGAAAGCCAGAAACCCTCCTGGGGAGGGGAAATGGGGCTTCAGCTGCCAGCTCCGTCACCAACTGCAAATACAGTCCCTCCTGTTTGCTGGAGCTTCGCTGCTGTGAGCTATGGAGCATGTCGCACGTTACTGACCTAGGGCAGCTGAGTGGTGTTACAAAGCCATGCAGGAGGAGTGTTTCAGTGTCATCTTTGCTTTCTCCCCCTCAGCAGGCCCGGTGCGGTTTTTGATTTTGAAATAATTGGGAAACATTTTTGCACTCATCTCCAATGCTTGTGAATGTCAGGGTCCGTGGCTTTGCCATGGCCTATGCTTCAGAGGAAGGCACAAAAGTCCCCCCCCAACACACTCCATTGTGTAATGGCATCTCTTGGGCGGCTGTTGCTTCCTGAGTCCCACAAGCAGCCGCTCTTTGCTCTGAAGCATGAGTATCAGTAGTCCTTGTAACTTTCTCCACGCTAATATATCTGCTAATGCTACTCTTGGTCTCATAACTGTTGTCATCTTTGAACCTTACTAAGCTGTTTGCCCCAGCGTCCTGCAGTGGTGAGTTCCAAAGGTTCTGCTTCTGCTTCAACTCTTGTGGTCGCAGCAGTGAATTGCACAAGAATGGGAGCAGCGTGAGCCGAAGTCTCTGGAAGCAGCTTCACCCCCACAGCTCTGATCTCGGCCACGCTTGTGTGCTCAGCACGTGCTAGTGCAAAGTGTGTGCAATAGAAACTCTGGAAGTCCCTTTGAGAGCTCTGACTGAAATGTGCCCCTCTTCTCTGTTTATCCCCCAGGTTAAGGACGAGGACAAAGATTTATCTGTGAAAAAAACTGGGAAAGAGGATGGGGCAGTAAGTGTCTGTGGGATCGGGGGGCTAGCTTTGAGTGATGCATCCAGCTCGTGCTAACTCACAGGCCCAATAACCTCCTTTGAGACCCAAAGGCCATTGACGGCTGGTACCAGACCGACTCTGTGTGATGGGCAGCTCGCTCTTTGGGCTGGTACTGGCACTGCTGGTGACAAAGAAGTGGACCCAGGGTGGCGGGCTGCTTCTGGCTCTGGGGGCCGCGACGTTACCCCTCCAGGGTGGTGAGCGTCTGGTTCAGCAAAGCTGCTGCTGTTTTTCCTTTCTGAGGGTGGGATTTATCCAGTGAGGAGAAGCCGCGCTCCCCAGGGGCAGTGGGCTGGGTGCGGCTCCCTCTGGGGGCAGCTGGTCACACCCCTGGGTAGGCCCGAGAGGCCTGTAGAGGTTCACGGGGTGAATCCCATGTGGCAGTGCCCAGGCTGCCTCTGCCATGTGCTGCTTTGAGCCGTCAGGCCAGCCTGCCCCCCTTGCCTAGTGCCCGCTTATCGGGGTCAGGCAGTGTGATTCTGTGGCTGCGGGGTGGTTACCTTGGAGACGGGATGGAAGCAGAACGGGGATTTGATTGGCTGAGCATGAGATGCAGGTAGAAGTGGTCGCTGAGCAGGTTGGCATGTCATTCTGCATCCACGTACTGCCTGTAGGATGCTGACCCCCAGGGGCTGGGGGCAGATCCCTCTGTGCTAATGAGGGTGGAGCCAAAGGAGAGGGCATCAGCTGTCTTGAGAGGGGATGGTTGGTTGCTGCACTAAGGCTCAGATGCGGCGCCGCTGGAAGCAGTGGTTCACGTCCCAGCAGGGTCGCTCTGTGCTCCTCACCAGGCCGATCCATGGAGTGGTGGCAGGTTATTGGGATGGTCTTTCACATGCACCCTTAAGAGCCCAGGCTTGCTCTGCTGTGCAGGGCTAGTAAAGGTCCTGGGACATGCTCCGTCAGTGTCCTTGTGCCTCCTGTCCCCACACCAAACTCTCCTTTCTTTCCTCTGTTGTTGTGCATGAGCTGTTTGGCTCCTCCCCAGAGGTGGATCAAGTGATTCCTGTATATTGGTGGTTAGCAAAGCTCTGTGGGACCCCTCCAGAGGAAAGAAATGACAAACAGCGCTGGTAAAGCGGTAATCTTATCAAAGTCCCAGCTCATCTTGTATCGCTATAAAAGTGACTTTACAGAAAGATACATACAGCATCATCACTAATCTGCATGACTGGCAGTTTGGGCTGGGTGCAGCCTCCTCTCCTCCAGTCCCGCGTCCAGAGAGCCATCCCGCTATTCAGACACAGAGCGCAGGCTGCGGTAGCGGAGCTGTGGAGATGCTGCCCCTCTGACACCCAGCAGTGTCACCTCTCACTTCAGTGGCATTGATCAGCGAACATCAC
Organism: Malaclemys terrapin pileata; assembly: GCF_027887155.1. NCBI lineage: Eukaryota > Metazoa > Chordata > Testudines > Emydidae > Malaclemys > Malaclemys terrapin. Next base: position 2,183,969 of record NC_071522.1, on the reverse strand, counting down.
GGTTGATGCGGTATCAGCAGGCAGGTCCCTGGCGCTGGGAACGTTGATCCCATGTGGGCTGCTGCTGGCTGACCTTTTGGGAGCTCCTCCGCACGCTTGCTCTTCCCCAGCTGAGAAGAGGGCTGGCTGGCAGCCACTCGGCACAGATCGGCCGCCCGATCGCCGCCGAGTCCAGGGGCTGTGGGACGCGGCTCGCCTTTCCGGGGATCCCTGTCCCTCGCCAGGGAGGGCTTTGCCTGTAAGGTATTTGCAGTCATGGCGCATCCAGTCCAGGCACAGAGCTGAGTTGGCTTTCTTGGGAGCTGCTCCCCAGAGCAGCTTGGTGCACAAGAGAGCAGGGATCCTTCACCTGCCTCACTTGAGCTGTCACAAGCCCTGTTCCCTCTGAATGCCTTCTGCTGTGGGCCCCTGTCCTTCCTGCAGGGGCCTGGGGAGTGAAGTGCACAGTGGGCCCCCCCGGAGAGGCGGTTTTTGTGAGTGCTTTGCCTTCCCATCAACTTGCTGCAGAGTGCTTCTCAAGGCAGGCTGTGCTGCAGTGCAGTCTGTTAAGGAGGCTAGATTCAAGTCTAATGTATTATCCCTGCTTCAGATCTCACCGGCATGCGCGCCGGCTAGGAGCGGTGACACAAACAGGGTCTCTTTAACCTGAGTTTTGTCACCACCTGCTGTGCAAGGTTAACCCGTTGGGGGCTTGGCTGCTCACTCAGACGGGCACGTCTCTTCTTTCCTGTGTTGGCTTTAATTGGAGCATGGGGGGTGGGGTTGTCTGGGGGTCGATAAGAGGTTCCTGTGTGGTTTGCATGAGGACTAACGTCCTACGCGATGGTAAATGAGCTGGGAAGGCAATTCCAAGGCGTGCCCTGTGAGTGGGGCACCGATTTGCAGGGAGAATTGCTGAGCGTGTGAATATGCGGCAGCACCCCTGCTGGCCAGGTTGATTCCCCCCCCCCCCCCCTTTGAAATCGAAATGGAGCGCGCAGCTTCCTGCACGAGGCTGGAGGGGCCGAGCGCTCAGCTTTGAACGGTGGGACAGTATTGGCAGCATTTAGGGAAAAGAAAACTGTGGTGGGATTGGGAGATGCTGCCCTGCATGGTACCAGCCCAAATGCAGACTCTAGCTGGCTTTGTTCCTACCTCTCCAAAGTATCAGCTGCTGGCTGGAGACCTAGCGATCAAACAGGGGCAGCACCATGCTAGTGAGATCCATTTCGCTATCACCAGTAACATGCTCCATTAGTCTCAGACCGGGGCTGTAAACCATGCACAGGGAGAGCAGCCCAGAGCTGAGTGACAGACAGAGGTCTTGGCAGGTGCGTATGAGGGACAGGTGAGGGGCGTGGTCAGGACCAGCTGTGTCACCAAATGAACTGCATACAGAGACAGGACTAGGCCAGCAGCCTGAGACGCCCAGCGGGATCTATGCTGGCCCAGGATCTTGCGTCTCTCCCCACCGGATCGTGGTGGGTGTGGGAGGATGGGTGTGAGCCACTCGTTCCTGGCAGGATGGGAAGAGCAGGCCTCTGGGCCTAGGGGTGTGAGACGAACTGGGAATGTTCTTAATGTTTTCTCTAAATACTGTGTGGGTGCCTCAGTTTCCCCTATGCAGTTCTTAAGTATCTAGGTGGTGGAATAAGGGTGTATAGTTGCTGCAGAGCAAAGGGCCAGTGCACATAAATGCCCGACACTCTGTCTCCTAGCAACTGATGGCCTGGGCCCCTCCTCTGCAAGGTACCAACTGAAGGTGTTGGAGACAAAAAGATCAGGTGACCTCCTGGCCTGGGAAAGAGACAAAAGCCAGAAAGGAGGGGCTGGAGGGGGTTTCAGTTTGGAGCTGGCTGGGGACTAGGAGTGAGGGCAGACAGGGTGTCTGGCTCGCGGGACCCCAGGATGGATCCGGCTGAGGGGTCTGGTTCTTTGTACCTACAAGCTCTGTTTTAGACCGTGTTCCTGTCATCTAATGAACCTCTGTTTTACTGGCTGGCTGAGAGTCATGTTTGACTGCAAAGTTGGGGTGCGTGCAGGACCTCTGGCTTCCCCAGGATCCCGCCTGAGCGGACTCACTGTGGGAAGCGCACGGAGGGACATATGCTGAATGCTCCAAGGAGAGACCCAGGAGGTGAAGCCATGTAGGCTTCTTGCCCTGAAGACAGTCTGCTCTGAGGGAGAGGAGGCTCCCCAAAGTCCTGACTGGCTTTGTGGGGAGCAGTTCCAGAGCATCGCCTGGGGACTCCGTGACAGGGTGTTTCTCAGTAATTTGGTTTTCCTGCTGCAGCCATCACTAACGACATGATGCAGAACTGATGCCACAGGACTTGGCTCCAGGAGTTAGTTCAAAGCCCTTTGTTTATCCTTCTTGCCAAGGAATTGGCAGCTCCCAGGTTTCTTATCCACCTGCCTCTCTGCAGACAGTTGGGGCAGGGTGGAACCCACCCCTGCCGCCTCCTTCACCATGGAAAGTCTCAGCAGAGGCCTTGAATTAATTGTTAGGCTCAAATGCTCACATCTTGGGCTGGTCCCGCTGGAGTCTGGCAGCAACATAAACCTCTGAGAGGAGTCCCCCAACCCGTGCAGGACTTGTGTGCGCGTCCTGGTGCTGTCATGGTGGAGACAGGAGCCCCAACCATCTGTACGTGCTTTGAGCCACTGAGCCCAGAGCGGGGGGAGCTCTGCGGGTCTAGGCTCAGGTGGGAGTGGTCGTCTGCAGGTTGTCTCTTCCAGTTATAGTGCAGGGAGAGGTTTCTCCTCTGCCCCCCACCAGACTGGCCCTTACAGGAGGTGGGGGACCAACTGTCCTCCATCCCCTGTGCTGCGGGTGCCCCTCTCCCCTGTTGCGGGGAGGTGTCCCCCAGCATTGTGGTGTTAGACGCCCCAGCAGGCAGGGTCACACATTGACATCATCTTCTGCCTGCCTGCACCTGGAGATGTGGTGAAACTTTCTGGGAGTGTTTCCGTTAGCCCTGGTGCTAGAGCTCAAAGCAGCAGCGCATGAAGAAGGCCCTCTCCAGAGGGAGCCATCCACCGTAGCTCCTTTTCCAAACCCGTCCTTGGGAAGCGCCCTGCAGAGCAGTGCCTGGTCTGGACTCCGTGAGGGGTGCAGCTTTGTTACCGGTGCTCTTTGTAAGCCATGCCGCATGGCGAGGTCTCAGAACAAGCTTGTCCTGGCCTGGGAAAACCGTGAACACTAAACAAAGCATCTGTAGCTCCAAGGCCCAGTCCTACGCCCATTGCAGCCGATGGCAGAACTGCTGCTGATGGCAGTGGGTGCAGGGTGGAGCCCAGAACACTCTTCTCCTCTCTCTGTCACCTGCGATGTGGATGCACTGGAGGGGTTTGCAGGGGGGCTGGGGCTGGGTTAGCTCGGTGTGCACGTGTGTGTGTTGTGGTAAGGGGATGTCCTCCTGTAATGTGATCATGTATTTGTAACTGTAGTCAGAAAATCCAAATGCAGGGAAAGACGAGCCACCCGCTTCCCGAAGCCCAGAGCCTCCAGTGTGTCCAGAGAGAGTGAAGAGCCCAGAGCCGCTGCTCAACGGTGATAACCAGCCGCCCTCCCTCGCACCTGCCCAGACCATGAACGGCCTGGAAGGATCCAGGGCTGGCTCGCTGGCCCAGCCCGAGCCGCTGGGAGCGGAGAGCCAGGGCCTGTCCAGGAAGAGAGTGGTGAGGGTGGTGCGGAAGGTGGTGCGCAAAGTCCTGCCTGGTGAGGACTCTGGCAGCACCAAGGAGCTGGGGAGGGACGTGAAATCTCCTGAGCCAGCTTCGCCAGCCAAAAAGGAAGAGAAGGCGCCACAGAGGGTGGTGTCTCCATCTCCACTGCCTGCGTCTTCCCCGAAGCCGGAGCCCAAGGAGACTGGCCCCAAGGATGAGATCTCGGTGGGTCTGAGAAGCCTGATGTCCCGAGGCAAAACCAAACAGCACAGGCCTCGCCTCAGGCCAGCGGAGAAGCAGGCGGAGGAGAAAGCTCCCAACCTGAAAACACCCGCAGTGGGGAGGGAACCCGAGAAGCCTGGCTCCCCGTCTCCTGCACAGGAGGAAGGGCCAGTCGCCGCCCCACACCCCAAAGCAAAGCAAGAGCAGACGGTGCAACCCTCAGGAGCCAAAGTGGAGCCAGCACAAGCGGCACCTCAGGAAGCAGCTGCCCTGGGGCAAGCCAAGGTACGCACCAGTGTGTGCGGTCTAGACCGGTGATGCATGGCACCGGCGTGTGGTCTGGGCCTGTCACTCCTAACACTGCTTGTGAGTGCCGCGGGGCTGAGCGTGCTGATCGCTGCCAGCACACATCCAGGGCCTGGGCGCGTGTCCGTGCACACGTGCGGTGCATGGCTTTTCCTCGCAGGAGTGTGAGGACGTGCCAGTTCGATCTGTTTGGTGACCGGTGCATGGTGTGAGCTGCTCACCGTAACTAACTGCGTGTTCCTAGCCCCGTGCTGGTGCTGCTCCTCCCAGGTCAGTGCACGGGGCCCGTTATCGGACCTGTCCCAATGCGTGGGCTTGCTCCGGTTCGCCTGCGAGGAGGAGCCCTGTGTCTACTCAGCAATGGGAGCCCCTGTGGCTGTTCGTTCCCCTTGTTGAGCTCCGGGTATGCCATAAGGAGAGGGGTGGGCTCCAGCAGCAGTCAGCTGTGACCTTTCCCCTCCCAGCTCTGTCTGGTAGCGAGTCTCTGAACAATTTGTTCCGGGGTTGTGTTTTAGGGACAGAGCTCATTCCACCAGGGCGCTGCACTGGGGGGGCTCGCAGAGCAGGCTTTGCCCCCTTCCTCCAACAGGCAGAACCTCTGGGATCTCCTGGGGGAGCCAGGTCCTTGTCCAGGACGCAGGTGCCCTGCCCTGGCTGCTCCAAACCAGGGACAGTTAGTACTTCCCCTTCGCTCAGAGCAGCACACCCCTGCCACCCCCAGGGCTTCCTGGGAACCTCTTGCAGATGCTGTTCATTTCTCAAGACCTGGGAGTCGGTTCCCCAGGTCCCTCTCTGAGCCATCGTTGCCACTCCCGGAGTGACAGGAGGGGGCGCTGCAGAGCCAGGTGTTCCTGCCTGCCCAAGGCGTTGAGCGCTTGGCCCCATTGTTCGTGCCACCACGAGCCCTCTGCCCCAGGAACCTGACCTGTCTCCTGCATGCCAGCACTGTGTCCTAATCACACGCCCCTTCCCGGCCCCTTTGGTGCTAGCCCGGTGTGGTGTGAAATGTTGGTTAGTCTGCAGCCTGACGTGTGCTGTGCAGCGTATGTGAGGCTGGGCGTTGGCCCAGCCCAGCATGTGGGGGGGAACCTCGCCTGGTCTCCGAAGGACAAACCCAAGTCACTCAGCGTCCCTGTCTCTGTCTGACCCGGCTCTCTCCATGGAGGAACCCCAGCAAGCAGAGAAGCAGCTGCCTCCCCCAGGAGCCGCAGAGGGATCTCCCCAGCAGGTGTGCGTGGTGAGCTGCTGGGTGGGGGAGTTGGGGACGGGAGGCCGGTGCTGTCGGGGGCAGTGAAAGGCCCGTGACCACCATTGGGCAGTGTCACTGAGACGGTAACTGGCTAAGCTCTTAGTTCAGGAGTTGTGCAGAGCGTGCCAGCCTGGCCAGGTAGAACACACCTGGCGGTGGCCGTGCCTGGGCGTGTGCTGGACTCGGGGGCGGCAAGGCCCTCCTTGTGAATGGCCGAGCGTTGGCCTGCTCCTGTGAGTGCTTCGCTCCCAGGTGGGTGCTGCTGGTTTGCCCGGGGCGCACTCTAGTGTGGGGGGACGATCTGAGCTCCCCCCCGGTAACTAGCGTGTTCCTGGGACAGTTGCTTTGGGGTCGGGTGTGTTTCCAGAAATGTGGCCAGAGAGCCAAGATCTTTGGCTGGCAGCTCTTGGGCCTGGCTCCAGCCTCTCCCCCCGAGGGAAGTTTGCTGGGCCCCGGCCTGCCTGGTCAGGCTCTACGGAAGGGTCGCTGCTTGCAAGCGCAGTCCCTTGGCTCTGGTATCGCCGCCCTCGAGCACACGCAGACCCTGCGGGAACCTGAAGAAGCCTTTGCTATGCAGCGTTAAATGTAGCCCTGCCGCCATGTGCGTTGGCCTGGGAGCCGCTAACCACCGCGGTTCAAGTCTGTCTTGCTACAGCAACCAGTGGAGCCGGGGGCGTTAACGAACCCCCTCCCCGAGCCCCCTCCTCCGCTGGGCCTGAGCTTCTGGATGCCACGCACTGGTTCTCCGGGTGTGACTGGCCGTACTCTTCCCCACGTGCCCCTCGTGCTGGGCGAACCCTCGGCTCTCTAGCTTGGGAGGCTGGATCGGCCCCCTCCTTCCTCCTTGCCCTTAGCGGCTGCCAAGCACTGCAGCAAGCCCCCGCCTCTTCTAGTGGGGGGCCAGGCCAGCATCCCCTCTGCTCAGCAAGCAGGTTGGATCCCCACGCAGGGACTCAGGACCATGGAGCCCTCCCGGGCCACGTGGTGAGCATGTGAGCTCCGCAGGGTTAACCCCCAGCTAGTTCGTAGTGTTGGTGGAGTGTGTTACAAGTGCTGCCCCCTTGGTGCCCTGCGTGGGCAGAGGGGCCAGTGCGCCAGCCCAGACAGACAGTGAGGCCTTTGCCTGGGAGCTGTGAACGCTGTGCGCCTTCGTCCCCCTGGGGAGTGCTGGCTGCAGGCTCTGCCTTGGCTCTTCCCAGCGGGAGAAGGGGCTGAGACCTCCCTGAGGGAGCCTTGCCCCAGCCCTCTCCCTGCAGCATGCAGGGCATGCGAACTCCCATGCTGTTCAGGGGGCAAACGCACACTCCTGCATTTGTCAGCAGCTCTGAGGGCCCAAGGAGGCCAGCTTCCGCCGGCCTTTGGCAAAGCACCGCAGCAGTTTGCCAGCAGCCAGGTCCCCAGCTGCCTCCTTTGCTCAGGGCTGGCCGTGGCACGAAGGGTGACGCTAATGCTGGTTTGACCTTTAGGCTGCAGCCGGCCCCGGTTCCCAGCTGACCCCCGTGGAGGAAGCTCACAGACGGCTGGAGAGGATCTTCATGGCTGCTGTAATTCAAGGAGTTATTCCTACGTACCTGTGTACATGCACCTGCTCAGCTCTCCCAGCCAGCGTGCTGTGGCTTCCCCGCTGCTTGTGCCCCGGGTGTGTGGCAGCTCGGACTCGGAGTGCCTCCGGGAGTGGGCTGGCGTGCTCCCTTTGCTCTTCCGTGTGCCTGGAAGCTGCCGGCAGGCACCTCAGACCTCTCCTTGCCATTTGGGAGCCATCAGGAGCTTCTAAGCCCTGAGGCTGCGGGTGCTGCCGCTGTACCTCGTCTGGCGAGAAGCCTCCGCTGTCGTGTGCTGGAGCTCCCTGGTTTGATTAAATCCCCCTTTGCCCCCCACATCTGGCTGCACAGGTCACAGGTTTCTCTTCCACAAAAACCATTTTCCTCGCTGTGTGAAATACGTATCAGCACCAGCTACCTACACTAACAAGTCCAGGGCGCACAGCCCAGGGGCTAAGGGCTGCTTGGCCAGTGGGCAGGGTAGGAGCGGCGCTCTGCTCTCTGAGGATGCCCCTCTTCTATCCCTTGCCAGTATTACTGCCCGTAGGAGGGTGTGTGCGGCTCGGGGGCCTGCCGTTCCCTTTCATCCTGGCACTGCCCACGCAGGAGAGGCCCCAGTTTGCGTCCTGCGCTTCCTCTCCAATGCCTCAGCTGCCTGCCACGGACCAACGGCTGCACCTCGGGGGTGTGGGAAGTGACCCAGAGCGCAGCAGGGGATGTCCCGACACGGGCCCCGGGTCACTCGTCCCTTCTCTGGACCCTGTCCTCTGACTCCTGGGGGTGGGAGTTAGCGGAGTGTCGGGGAGAGGCCGTGGCCAGGTGGACTTGCGCCACGTGTGGAAGGGTAACACTGGGGTGAGTCTGCTGGCGCTCTGCAGCCTGGAGAAGGAAGCGTGTCACCCCTCCTGTGCCAACGGGCAGCCCATACCTGCTGTCCCCAATGGCCTACTGGGCCCTCTACTCCTGGCGAATGGCTCCTGGCGCCTCGAGCCCGGCTGCATTCGCCGAGGAGGGTGACAGCAGCTGCAGTTACTCACTTGGGTTTACACCAGGGCGGCATTTGGGCTGCTGGCAAGTGAGCAGCGCAGCCCGCGGGTGCAGCCCGGAGTCGGGCAGGTCTGCAGCCTGTAGAGGGTTGGTACTGACCCTGGTGAGCAGCCGTCGGTGGAAAGGCCAGTGAGCGCCCTGGGGCGGGCCATGGTCAGCACCAGGAGTGGTTCCATTAGTAGCAGGGCCATTGATTACCAGTGGGTGACCTGCTTCCTCCACCCTCCTCCTCCTCCAGGAGAGGGCTTTGGGCCGCCCAGCAGTGAGGCTGGTGGCTGGCTGGAGTCAGAGGTGGGCTAGCTTTGTTGGGTCCACTCTGCAGCACTGGCTCTTGGAAACCCAACCTGGCCTGCAGTAGGGGAAGGCTCAGCGGATTGGGGTTTGAAAGGGCCGGGGCAGGATTGCTCTGTGATGCTGGCTGCAGTCCCTGGGGTCAGACCCATTCACTGTGGACCCAGCCCAGCATCACATCCTTGTTGGTTCACTCATGGCTGTACCAGGCGATTAGCAGTTCCACCGAGGGGTTTCGTCATCAGGGAGTAGAGCCAGCTGCTGCGACTCCTGCACTGGCTTGGAGGCCAGGCTCCGTTGAGACGCAGCCGTGCAGTTCCTTCGCGTACGCCGGAGCCCATGCGAGGTGCCGGCAGAAGTTGGCTGGCTCTGGGAGCTGGCCTTGCTGGTAGAGTGATGCCCCGCTGGCCTGAGAAGGGTGGTGGTGTCCCCTGAGCCGTGGGGAAGTGGTTGGTTGGAGCAGCGCGTGGTTGGATGTTGATGTGGGGTTTTGGCCCGGGCAGTCACACGCCTGCTCTGTTTGGGGTCGCTGGCCGGGGTGAGTTTCCTTCAATTCTCTGCTTATCTCAGCCTCTTTCTTCTCCTTTTTCCCCTTCTTGCCTTGCTGCCATTAGCTGGAGCCTGTGGCCTCCCCGTCAGCACAGAGTCAGGTACTGTACCCCTGCCCACAGGAGCTCTCTGCTTCCACCGGTGACCTCCCACCGTCGTCTGTCTGCCTCTGGGCTGGTGTCTGTGCACGCGCCTCATGCTGGAGTGTAAGGCTTTCTTCACCTCTCTCCTCTCCGGCCTGCCCCGTCCGGTTCTCTGCCCTTCTCAGTCCTGCCATTGTGCTAGCTAGACCTGCTCCGGAGCCATTCTGTAGTAGTCCCAAGTCCGCCCACCTGTGGGCGGGGGCTCGTGTGTTACTAATGAGCCGTGAGACTTTCCTCCTACTAGCCAGGCAAGCGTGTGTGGGGCGGGGAACAGGCCGCCCGGCTCCCGGCAGCGGGAGGCCGCGTACGGCGGGGCAGGGAACAGGCCGCCCGGCTCCCGGCAGCGGGAGGCCGTGTACGGCGGGGCAGGGAACAGGCCGCCCGGCTCCCGGCAGCGGGAGGCCGTGTACGGCGGGGCAGGGAACAGGCTGCCCGGCTCCCGGCAGCGGGAGGCTGCGTACGGCGGGGCGGGGAACAGGCCTCCTGGTTCCCGGCAGCGGGAGACCGCGTACGGCAGGGCGGGGAACAGGCCGCCCGGCTCCTGGCAGCGGGAGGCTGCATTGGCCAGTGCCACTGACCGTTGGCCTCCCCAAGCTTCTGGAGCTAGTGTGGGTCTCCCTCAGGCCAGAGGCTGCCTTCGTGCACTGGGGCTTCCTGGCTGCAGCCTGACTTGTTCACCTCTGTGCAGGAGTTGCCTTGGGGTGGGAGTTATTCCCACCCGGAAAGCAGGAGGTGTGAGCTCTGCACTGGGATGGTGCCCGTGAGCTTGCTGAGTACGGTCCTGGCGCTGGGCTGGCAGCAGAGGACAGACATGCAGATCAGTGTGGGCATGGGGAGTCTGTTGGACAGTCTCAGGCAAGAGGAGCAGGAGCAGCTGTTAACTGTCTCCGCAGAAGGCTGCATTCCCAGGTCCTCACCTGCTCACAGTGAGTGGGACGAAGGACGCCGCACCCTTGCCGGCTGTCCGTCCCCAGGAGTCAGTGGCAGAGCTGACAAGAGAACCCAGGAGTCCTGACTCCCGGCTGTAGGCCCTGTGTACTGAGTAGGCTGCCTCTCGACTGTACGGGTGCCACCACTTGGCCTGCTCCTTGTACCGACAAACGCCCAAAGGTGAAGGGCCTGGCTGAGCAGCAGAGTGGTATAGGCAGTAAACTCCCCCAGACCTCCAGCGAGGACTTGGGTCCCCAAGGCTGCAAACACCTGAGTGTGGACGAGGTTCCCGAACCGGGGCTGGTCTGATGAGCCCAGAGGGCGGCTGTAGACAGGGCGAGGGAGGCAGGTTCCATTCCCCGGCCCGGCAGGTAAATGGGCAATCGAGAGCCTCTTGCCTCAGGTGCAGTCTCTGTCTCCACCTGCTGGTCAGCAGTGAAACCTGCATCCCCTCCTGGGCTCTGGGGGGACATGCGAGTGCGATCGATCGCCCAGCCCCAGTGGGCTCTGGTCTGTTATTGGCTGTGCAGTCACCCAGGGAGGGCGGGGTCCGCAGCGCTCCGGGCGCTGGGCTGTGCGTGTCTTGGAGCGTTGTCCTCTTGCCCGTTCAGCTGCCAAGCTGGACTCTCCGTGACATTCGCTCCCAGACACGCACGCAGCTGCGTTTGGGGAGCAAGAATCTGCAATGCTGGGGGGTCCCGTTCACCCTTCTGAGCAGGGGGTGAGGGTTCCCCCACGTGCTGGAGAACATGCCCACTTTAATACTTCCTCCCCGATGTCCGGGCAGCCTGCCTGTTAGCCTAGGCGGGACCCTCCTTCCCACTGGCTCCTCCTTTTCCCGGCTGCTTGTGGATTGGATAACTGGGGGGCATGGCAAGGCAGGGAGGGAGGCTTGCCCCCAGGCCTCCCGTGTGGTGGGGCAGAGCATTGAGGTCAAGGCCCAGGCCTGGGAGACGCACTCCAGGTCTGCCACTTACTCCTTGGGTGACCGTGGGCAGGTCAGCGGCCTCTCTTCAGAGGCCCAGCTCTGCAAAGCGCTTGGGGGGCGCGCTGGGAAACGCAGGGCACTGTTGTTCATTGTGACCCGGGGAGCTGTGGGTGGGGGCTGCAGGACACTGCCACCCTGAGTGCAGCGTGGGCACCGGACACTCTCCTGCAGCGTGGCAGGGGGTGCTCGGGGCAGTGCTGACTGTGCCGAAGGGTCGGGAGAGACGCTGTGCCACTGGCCCCTCGTTGCATGGTCGGCAGGTTTTGTCCCATTCACCTCCATTCGCTTCTCATAGTGGCTTCCCTGCTCTCTGCGCCTTCCCCTGGGGGGAGAGGACATTAACCCTTTACACCTTGCTTCCCCATCGGCCTCAATAGGGACAGGCGGACGATGCCCCAGCAGCCAAGTTGAGCCCAGTCTTTGCTGCATCCCTGCCTCAGGTTTGGCTGCTTGACCACACTAACGTTTCTGGGAGTGTCTGTGAATTTGCTTGATGCTGGGCAGTGGGGGGGACTGCCTTGTTTGTGTGCTGGTGTGTTGCTCCCCCTCTTTCTGTTTGCATGAAGCCTTTGCCCTGCACGTTTGCATGAGGTCGTTGGTGGGACAAGGTCTTAGCCAGGACAGCTGGAAAAGCCCCCTGGGCCTGTCCAATCTACTCTCCACAGGCCAGCCTGGGGTTGCTCCCTGAAGGAACATGGCCCTGTCCAGTGACTCCAAGGTTCAGGGCCTGCCCTCGGGGGGATTCCTCCACCCAGCAGAGCCCGCTGTTGGGCAGCTTTGCCAAATAGCCTGACCCCCGGTTCTCCCCTGTGGCCCACCCTCAGCAGTTCTCCTGTCCCGCGAGCCCCAGAGAGCTGGGCCTGGTTTGCAGAGCTGTCTATGTGAGGCCCTGTTTGCATGGCCGTGGGGGTGTTGCTTTGTGACACTCCAGGTGTCTGCATTTGCAGAGTTGCCACGTGGTGCTCTCCATGCCCTGTGCGGGGGGGCAGGGGCTGCATACATTGTTCACTTGGCTTGGAGGTTTAGGGCTGTCCCTTCTCTGCACTCTCCCTGTGTGCACGTGTTCATTCTGCTCTGCAGGATGCACTGTGTTCCCCGCTGCCCTGCCCTGCTCTTCCTTTCTGAGGTGCGAGGGGGTCGCACACTCAGCTTGGATGTGTTGGTCCAAGACCCGATGTGAGGCTGGCTGGAGCTGGGTGGCTGCTCTGAGAGCTTGTGTTGCGCAGACCAGGCTGGCTGTTAGTGGCGCAGGGGTGCTGCCATGCTCCCTTTGATGGCTAGAGCCAGGCTCTGTCACGTGGAACAGCAGGGACCAGCTTTCCCACCCCAGTCACTGCCGAGCTCTCTGGGTCTGAGTTCTTCCCTGGGTGGGAGCCCTGGCACAGGGCTGGGTTCTGTCCTGGTGATCAGGGGGCGCCTGGGTGGGGAGAGGGGAGGGCAGCAGGGTGAGAGGCGGTGCTGGAGTCTCTGATGGCCTGGGCCGGTCCAGTCCCCCCAGCCTGAGCCGTGACCTCTTCCCCTTTCTCCTCGTTCTGGCAGGCGAAGACGGAGGAGCAGATTGCTGCCGAGGAGGCCTGGTATGAGACGGACAAGGTGTGGCTGGTCCACAAGGATGGCTTCTCCTTGGGTGAGTGTTGTCCTTCACCTTCCATGGGAGGCCCTGGCCCTGGCTTCCTTGGGGCAGTGCTGTGCAGTAGGGCTAGACCACGGCTCTGCTCACAGCCCCCCTTGCTGCTCTCCAGCTAATGGCGCGGGGCAGAGCTCTAGCCTGGCTCTGACCTGCCAGGTGACAGGCAGAAGAGCAGAGCTCCAGAAGGCATCAGTAGTGTGCCCTTGCAGCGTGAGAGCGGGGTGCCTTCTCCTGAGCCTCCACGCCCGTGCCAGGGCTCAGGGAGGCAAGTGGTAACCAGCCAGGTCCCTGGCCACCTGTGTGTCATGTGCTGCCCAGCGGGTTCCAGCCGGCGCGGGGAGACGCGGCCAGGGGAGTGCCCCGTCCTGCTGTCTGGAAGAAGTGGGGCCTGGTGTGCAGGAGCAGCCTGACCTCAGTGCCAGAGCTCCACCACTAGGTGTCAGCGTGTCCCCGGGCACGGGAAGAGATGGGGGGGGGGGGGACACGAGGGGCTGTGGTGCCAGGAGAGCCTGCCCATGCCATGGCATGTTCCCTTGGCAGCGAGCCAACTGCGAGCGGATGAAGCGAGCCTCCTGCCCGAAGGGAAGGTGAAGGTGAAACTGGACCACGATGGGGCCGTGCTGGAAGTGGACGAGGATGACGTGGAGAAGGTGGGAGCCCGGGGCCCTGATTCTGGCTGGGGGGCAGGAGCAGGGGCTGCAGGGTGGGCGAGAAGTGGATCTGTGCCTGCGGTGGCAGGGGCTGTGTGGGGTAGGGGCTGGGATTCCCTGCCTGATGCTGCCTGTCCCCTCTGTGTCCCCAGGCGAACCCGCCGTCCTGTGACCGGGTGGAGGACCTGGCCAACCTCGTCTATCTCAATGAATCCAGCGTGCTGCACACGGTGCGCCAGCGCTACGGGGGTAACCTGATCCACACCTACGCGGGGCCCACCGTGCTGGTCGTCAACCCGCTCAGCTCCCCCTCCATGTACTCCGAGAAGGTAACGCTGCAGCTCAGGGCCTGGCTGCATTAACCCTTGTCACAGCTTCTGCACTCAATCCACGGGGGTCCCACTCCACCGGCAGCGGGCTAGAAGAGTGCCCGGGGGACAGAGCCCAGGGTTGGGAGCCAGGAAGTGCTGAGTTCCCAGCGATGCGACCGTGCCCTGGGTGACGCCAGCCTCCCCCGCTTGCTGGTCTGTAACGGCGATGGTAGTGCTGCCCTGCCTCGCGGGCACGGCGGACAGCCCCTGGGCTCTCACTGGGGGTCTGTGCTCCTGGTATGGGGGCGAGGGTGGACTCTCCTGCGGGTGTGGGGGGCAGGGACAGCCGCAAGTGCAGTTATTGGCTGTGTTCTCTCCTGGCTGCATTGCCCGTGTTGAGGAGAGGTCCTGCTGGACGGTGCCAGCAGGTGGGCCTGCTGTCCCATCCGTCTCTCAGCGCGTTGGGTAAGGTCCGCTGCTCCTGCTCCTGCCCGTGGGAGCCCTGGAGCGGGGGAAGGAGCGATTCGCGTGGGGCTGAGGGCCCCGCCCAGGATGGCTGGAGGGGGAGTGGCCTGGCCCGGCCAGCGCCACGCTAAGTCACCCAGCCCCCTGCACTCTCCCCAGGTGATGCACATGTTCAAAGGGTGCCGCAGGGAAGACATGTCTCCGCACATCTACGCCGTGGCCCAGGCCGCCTACCGCAACATGCTGATGAGCCGCCAGGATCAGTCAATCGTCCTGCTGGGGAGCAGCGGCAGTGGCAAGACTACCTGCTGCCAGCACCTGATCCAGTACCTGGCCACCGTAGCTGGCAGCACGGGGAAGATCTTCTCAGGTGAGTGCCCAGCCGTGCTGGCCGGGCCGTGGCCATAGGAGAGCGCTGACCTGCCGAGATCTGCTCCACTCGACGCTTCTGCAGCCTGGATGGGCCCTTCACTGCTCTCGCCGACACCTGGCCCGGGCGGGTTATTAGCAGCTCTCTGGGACCCGTCAGCACTGCTCCTGGGGCAGCTAGAGGGGACGCCGAGGGCCCCTTGCAGCACTGCTGGCTCCTGCCAGCCCCACGTTGCTTGGGGGATTGCTTTCTGGGTCCCTGGCCACGGGCGTGAGCTGGGGAGCACAGCTCGGACCAAGGGCACCTGCTCCCTCTAGGGTGGCGCTGGGGTCCCTGGGTGGCGAGGTTGCCCTGCTGCTGCCAGTCTGGCCCTGCACCGTGGGCACACCGAGGCGCTTGCTCTGTAACTAACACAGCCCTCTGGGCCACGGGGCCGGCCGTGCACACGCCCCCTTGCTTGTGTCCCCACAGCGGAGAAGTGGCAGGCGCTCTACACCATCCTGGAGGCTTTTGGCAACAGCAGCACCAGTATGAACGGCAACGCCACTCGCTTCTCCCAGATCGTCTCGCTGGACTTCGATCAGGCTGGCCAGGTGGCCTCAGCCTCCATACAGGTGAGAGGGGGCTGGGGAGAGAACACACACGGTGTGTGCTGAGCGAACAGCTGGGGGGGCCTGGATGGCGTTGGGCAGTGACCACAGAACAGGGACCTGGTACCTAGCTCAGAGCTTGGGGCTGTCCCTGGCACATGACTCCTAACAGGACCTGCGGCCTGTCCCACCAGCCCCATTGTGGCTGGCCCAAATGGGGAGCTGCCTTTGGCAGTCTCAGCAGGAAGCCAGGGACCCACTGGGGCCTGGAGATTGAACTCCCCTCCTTCCAGATCGGCGCTAAAGCTGCCCCCTGCTGGTCTCAGTGTGGGGCTAGGCTGGCGCGGGCAGGCTGCCTGCCTGGGCTCTCCCTTGAAAGCGGAGCTGCGTGTTCACAGCCACGCTCAGCAGCTGCACTGCTGGTAAATCCACTCTGTGATGATTGGCCTCCTTTGCTGGTGCTCATCTTCCTTCACATCTGGAGCACAGCACAGCTAGGTGGCGACGTGTCGCAGACGGCCTTGATTTCCTTTCCTTGCGGAATTAGTCTCCCGTAACAAGGCGTCTCTCTCCCTTCCGCCACTCATAAAAGCTGGCACCAGCGTGGTAAGGAGAGCGCAGCCGTTAACGTTCAGCCAAGTCCCTCTGTAGGCCCCTGTACCTAGAGCTGCTAATCAGCTGCGGGGAGATAGGTTCAGGGAGGCTGAGGAGGCTTCAGAGTCTGTCGCTTTACCGGTGTTTGTATTGCCATAATCAGCTGCCACCCAATGAGAGCGACCCCTGGCCTGGGGTTAGACGGGGCAGGGGCGTGGCAGCGTCACCAGGGCATGGGGCAGAGGCAGTCACTGGCTGTGACGAAGTGGGACTGTTCTTAATGTTTCCTCTGAATACTGTGTGGGTGCCTCAGTTTCCCTGTGCATGTCTTAAGTCTCCAGTGTGCATAAATGGCCGACACTTTGTATCCTGGCAACAAATGGCCAGGCCCTTCCCCTCTGCAAGGGAATAGCTAAAGGGGAACAAAGAGATCAGGTGACCTCCTGGCCCGGGAAAGGGACAGAGCCCAGAGGAGGAGGGGCTGGAGGGTGAGTCAGTTTGGAGCTGTCTGGGGACTAGGAGTGAGTGCAGACGGGGGTGTCTGGCTCGTGGGACTCCAGAATGGACCCATCTGAGGGATCCCGTTCTCTGGACCTAAAAGCTCTGTTTTAGACGATGTTCCTGTCATCTAATAAACCTCTGTTTTACTGGCTGGCTGAGAGTCACGTCTGACTGCAAAGTGGGGGTGTGTGCAGGACCCTCTGGCTTCCCCAGGACCCCGCCTGGGCGGACTCGCTGTGGGAAGCGCACGGAGGGGCATATGCTGAATGCTCCCAGGAGAGACCCAGGAGGTGAAGCCATGTGAGCTTCTTGCCCTGAAGACAGTCTGCTCCGAGGGAGAGGAAGCTCCCCAAGGTCCTGACTGGCTTTGTGGGGAGCAGTTCCAGAGCATCGCCCGGGGACTCCGTGACACTGGCGGGCAGGCAAGAATAGCTCAGCCCCCAGGGAAAGCTCGGCACCCGGCGTGTGACTGGGATTTGACCTCCCACTGAGGCAGCTGGAAGGCGCCTGCTAGAGACAGGCTGGGTGTAATTGATTGCGTCTGTTGGGCTAACACTGAAGGGCCTTGGGCCCCGTTGTAGCAGGCACGGGTAGACACAGGCAGCCCAGAGATGGTCCCTGCCCCAGAGTGCTGCCCGCCCACGAGTCAGAAAAAGCAGGGCTGGAGGTCAGGGGGGAGGGGAAGGGGCCAGCAGCGCCAGGTGCTTTGGGCTGCTGTTGCAGCAGGCCCAGCCTCGGTGAACAGAGCCGGGCCTGTGCACTGGTGCTGCCTGGCTGGTGGGCAGCTGGCAGTGTGCCACAGCCCCGCCCCAAATGTCTCCATTCTGGTCCCCAGACGATGCTGCTGGAGAAGCTGAGGGTCACCAAGCGGCCGGCCAACGAGGCCACCTTCAATGTCTTCTACTACCTGCTGGCTGGCACGGACAATGCCCTCAGGTGAGCCCTGCGCCACCTGCCCCCATCACTGCCTCTCGCCCTCCCCTGGCAATGGGGTCCGTTGCTGTGGTGACGGTCTGAACGCTGGCGGGTCTCTAAGCTCTGCTCCAGCCATTCCCCTGCCAAGACTCGCTTTGCCCGCTGCTGAGAGCCAGCCTCGGCCCGCTGGGTACGGGGCTGCAAGCCCATGGGCGTCTCTGGGACGTCATGGAGATGGCAGGGGACAGAGAGGGGTCGGCAGTGCAGCTGGCATGGTGTGGGCTGGCTGCCCCATCAGGCACGTGGCAACATGAGTCTGTGTAGCCTGCAGGGGTCTGAGAGAGAGCAGGGTCCCGGAAGCTGCCTCTGTGCCTTGCGGCAGGGAATCTTATTCCAGAGAACAGGGCTTGGTGTGTTGAGCTGAATCAGGCCTCGGGGGAAGCTGGCCCTGGCGTGGGGCCTGTCAGCGCAGGCCGGCCCTGTAACGCTGTGTTTTCTCCCTGCAGAACTGAGCTTCACTTCAGCCACTTCGCAGAGACCAACGTGTTTGGGATTGTGCCACTGTCCAAGGTGACTCAGGGCAGAGCCGGGTGGGGCTGGTGTTACGAGGGCGCGGTCCTGCATGGGCAGGGCCCACCTCCCCAGGTCTGACCCAGCATGGGCTGGGCCCTGGGGGCCCGGCTGAGCAGGGGGGCCCTTGGATGAAAGTCCAAGGCCGACACAGTCACTGTGGGGCTGCTGGAACAGCTGCAGAGACCGGGGGGCCTGGGCGGTTCATTGGGGGCTGCTGCTGCCTGCCAGCTCCCGGGGAGCGACGCAACCCAGTGACGGCGAAGCCTCCGCCTTTCCCAGAGAAACGGACTCTCCGTCGCCTGGGCGCCATCCGTTTACTCTTCTGCTCTCCACCTGAGCCCCAGGATTAGCCTTTGATGTAGATTTTTAATTAAAAGCTTAACTAAAGCCTTCCCTGCACATGCCGGACGCCCCGCTCTGTCGTTCACGGGGGCAGCGTGACCTCTGTGAGGACGCCTGCTTTGCCCTGGCCCAGGTACTCTCCCCGGGATCCATGCAGACCTGGCCTTGGGGCGAGGGGAGCAGGGCAGGGGCTGGAGCTCTGGCCCAGAGCGGGTGGCTGTTAGCCAGCGGTGAGAAAAGCCACCCCTTTGACTGAGGCAGCGGCACCGTGTTCCCTTGTTCTCCAGCCGGAAGAAAAGCAGAAGGCAGCCCAGCAGTTCAGCAAGCTCCAGGCTGCCATGAAAGTGCTGGGCATCTCCGGCGATGAGCAGAAGGCGTTCTGGCTTGTCCTGGGGGCCATTTATCATCTGGGGGCCGCAGGAGCCACCAAAGGTAACCAACTGTTCAGAACTTCACTGGGCACTTTAATAAGCCGAGGTTTGCCAGTCTGAACTGCCTTTCCATGCACGGTTGTTTCCCGAGAGGTGACTGAAAGGCCTATCCCCACAGGGCACGGCAGTGCCCAGGGGAGGTTCTCTCCGAACTACTCCTGGGGGTTAGTGAACCCTGCGTAGAACTTCTTCTTTCTTTCCCCCTCGGCAGCCCTGTGTGCGCTGCGCCCTGCTGACTCCTGGCTGCACCCGGTGGGGCATGCTTTGGGGCCAGGATCATCCCCAGTGCTCGATCCACCCAGCTTTCATTCACTGTCATTCACAAGGGAAATCACCAGCTCACCATTGACCTCAGGGCCTTGTGCAAGGCTGTCCGCACACTGGGGGCGGAGGGGACGCTGCACAGCCCTGGCTCCAGCCCTAGTGTTCCCCAGCTTCCTCCCTCCCCCACAAAACGGGCGGGAGCATGGGCATGCTGCTGGTGGCGCTGGGTTGCTGCAGGAGAGACCCGTGGGGTGGGGCTGAGGCTAAGCAGAGCGGTTCTGAGGCCTGTCCTGAGTTGAGGCAGCAGTATTGGGAAGATATTTGGGTTTCCAGCCCTTGGCTCAGGGAAAGCCTTAGTGGCCACACTGTGCAGGGACGGAAGCCACGTCCCCTCCCTGGAGCAGGCCTTGGCTGCTTCCCTGGGCAGGCGGCTGACGTGTGCATGAGGACGGCCTGCCTTGTCCTCCCGTTCCTGGACTAATAATTGGCCTCCTCTCACAGGGCCCTTTGCAGGAGGAGTTGGCAA
Source organism: Malaclemys terrapin pileata (assembly GCF_027887155.1). Classification (NCBI taxonomy): domain Eukaryota; kingdom Metazoa; phylum Chordata; order Testudines; family Emydidae; genus Malaclemys; species Malaclemys terrapin. The sequence continues at coordinate 2,164,893 of NC_071522.1, read as the reverse complement.
TTGCCTCTGGTCTCTCCTGGGGCTGTGGGGTCTGCTCCGTGCCCTGTGCTGGTGGCATGGGGGCAGGGGCTGCACACTGAGCTGGGGGGGAAACACCGATCCCAGTCCCACTGCGTTGTGTTCTGAGGAGCCCCTCCAGGCTGCCGGAGCAGCGTGTGTGGTCATAGGCCCGGTGTATTGTGTCTGCCCCGGCAGGGCATGTGGCAGGTTCTCGGGGCCAGGTCTGTGTCTCGGCACTGGCTGGAAGGCCCAGTTCTAGAGCTGGGAGAGTGCCTAGAGGGGCTACGGCCAAGGCAGAGCCCCAGGTGGACTTGGGGCAAGTGCAGGGCCCTGAGCGCGCCGTGTGACGAGACACAGAGCTGCTGGGTTTGCCCTGGCGTGATTTGGGAGCTCACAGCGCTCTCTCTGAGCTGGGGTTCCCCCGGCCTTCAGCCATGTCAGATAGCAGGAGGGGGCAGCTCATCTCTCCGAGGCGGCGTTCTGGGGAAGTCTGTCTGCCCGCGCTCTCGCCCCGCCCCCCCAGCAGTGTCCGAGGGCGGTGGGTCATGCTGGCGTCTGCTCCCCGCTGGCGCCATGGGATTTCCCTTGTGAGACGGGTCCCAGAGGTTCCTGCTGTGACTCGCCGGGCTTGGATTTTACAGCCCAGAGAGCGCTGCCGGGAAAGGCCCCTCACACCATTGCACCACAGGGGCTGTTTTGCAGGGGGCAGGGGAAGGTGATTTCATAACATCCCCAAGCTGGAAGGGACCTGGGGCAAGAGCAGCCCCCCGGCATTGGTGTTAATGAAGAGGTGGTGTCTGTAGCTAGGGGGCTGGAGTGGAGTCAGGGTCTGCGGGGGAGCAGCCTCAGTCGCTGTGTGTTGCAGATCCTGCTCTGCCAGGTACCATGCTCGGGGCGTGAAGGGGATTTTTATCCGTGCGGTGTCTCACAAAGCAGACCAAGGCCCTGCTGGAGAGGGGGAGAAGGACCCTGTGGCATGACTGCCCCTGCCCCTCTGCCAGCTGGCCCCTGGGCTGGCAGCCGGGGCAGCCCATGAGGTTGGATTACAGCCCCTCAGTACACAGGCCGGCCCTCAATCCAGGCCCAACCTTGTCCCGCTCTGTGCGGCTGCCCTGGAGCCGGGGTTAGATATGCTGCCCTCTGCGTTCCAGCAGCTCCTTGGGCAGTTGCTTGAGGGAGGGGCTGTCTTTGATCCATGTTGAGCGGGGCCCGGTGGAAAGGTCCCAGGATGGCCCCAGAGAACCTCAGGGCTTCCTGAGCCGTGGGGCCCACAGGGCACGTCTGTCTGCGAGCGTGGCTCACTGGCTGCCCTGTTGATGAGAGGCTCCCAGCGTGGTGGCCTTCACTGACTCCGGCCTGATGGGTCTGTATGGGGCCCCAGTGCCACCTCGCATGGGGCTGTGCGGGCACAAACCTGCCCCAGGTTGGGGCTGGCGAGAGCAGCCAGCGGATTGGCATGGGGGGCAGAAGGGTGAGTGGAAAGATGGGTGCCAGGCCCTGGGTTGGGGGCTGGTGTGTGCCTCCTGTGGCTGCCTGGCTTCGAGGAGGGGCCCCGGCAGGGGTGGCATGTCCGTGTCCGTGTCTGTCTGTGTGTGTGCGTGTGGCAGTGTGCGTTGGCTTGCCACGCTTGCCCCCAGGGGTGGCCCGTCCACCCAGTGCAGGTGTTCGCTGGCAGCAGCTGTCACCGGCGCATTCTAACCCCCTGTTTTTGTTTGCATGGTGCATGCCGTCCCTTGGCAATGCAGACACCGACGAAGGTAAAGCCTCCTTTCTCTCTGCTTCCCCACTGCTGTGTTCCACGTGTTACCCATTAACTCACTCTCCCTGTGTGTCCCCGGCTCCTTGCCTGGTGCCAGGCGTCCCCGCATTTCCCCTCCCCCAGGGCAGCTGGGGGTATTCGGGTTCGGGCATCCCCATGTTTCCCGTCCCCCAGGGCGGCCGGGGGCGTCGGTTGGAGGAAGAGCTGCAGCGAGAGCTCTGCCCGACGCCTTGCCGGGAGGTCGGCTCCTCCCGCTTCTGCAAGAAGCGCCCTAAGACCCAGCCCAGCCGGGATCCAGGGCAGCTCCCTGGCGCGCTGGGGAGGGACGTGCCCTGCGTCACCCCCCGCCGAGGTGGATCCTCCGTCCCAGGCAGGCACTGTCTGGAGCCCTGGCTTCGGGGCACTGCTGGGTGGGAACACGAGAGCGCCTTTCTGTTATCCCAGCATGGCGGCATGTCTCAGCCGTCGGTCTCAGTCACTGAGTGCCAGTCCCCTCTCCTCGAACTCTGGACTCCATGCTCCTTATGGCCCAGTCTGCCCCGCTCCGCACCGAGCTCTTCGCGCTGCGCGAGTGACTAGTGGCCAGGCTGGACAGCAGGGTTGGCTGCGCCGAGCCCTGACACTGCCGCGTCCCCTCCCGCGCTCCCCAGCCACTCCTAGCTGCTGCTTTGTCTTGCACTGAACCTCTTTCCCCGGCATTGCTGTTCTTTGAGGACACCTGCCGCCGGCCCCGTGCCTGGGTTGGGATGCCCCCACACTAGACAGCCCCTCGGGGAACCGGCTGCATTCCCAGCACTAAGACTCTCTCCCTCCCCGCTAGCTGGGAGGAAGCAATTTGCTCGGCACGAGTGGGCCCAGAAGGCTGCTTACCTGCTGGGCTGCAGCCTGGAGGAGCTGTCTTCATCTATCTTCAAGCACCAGCCCAAAGGGAGCCTGCAGCGATCCACGTCCTTCCGCCAGGGGCCCGAGGAAGCCGGCTTGGGAGATGGCTCAGGTACTGGGTTGCTGCCGAACATGGGGCGCGGATGGTGTCAGTCGATAGCATCGAGCAAGGTGATGGCACTTCCTGCAGGTGCCCGGAGCCTGGCTTCCCTCCCCCGACCGTCTGCCTTCCTTTGCAGCTGATGCCCTCCTGGGTCTGTAACTAGCCAAATGGGAGAGGAGCATGGGCCAGTGGTTAGGACACTGCCCCGGAGTTTGAGAGACCTGGATTCATTCAACTCCCTGCTCCACCACAGACTGCCTGCGCGACCTTGGGCATGTCCCTTTGCCTCCCTGGGTTCTGTTCCCACGGGGGATAATAGCACTGCCCTATGAACACATAGGACAGCAGGATTCCCCTGGACCCCATCATCTCCTCGTCATGAGTCTCTGAATGGGATTGAGCTGGGCCCTATCGTCTGAGCACGTCACAGCCCTCAGGGCCAGCCCCGGGAGACGCAGGGCAGGGCTGTTCCCCTGGTACCGGGGGAAGCCGAGGCTCAGGGTGGCTGTGACTGCCCAAGGCCGAGCAGGGATCGGGCCCCAAGTTCCAGGCTAGCGCCCAAAGCACTGAGCTGCCCTTCCTCTCCGTGCCCTGGCATTCTGGGGGTGCCGGCTGTTACCAGGGGTCACTTTGGAAGCATTTTGCTTTCGGGTTGCAAGGAGGGTGATGATGTGGGAGCTGAGGCCCAGGCTGCCTGGGTCTGCTCACTAGACGTGCTGAAACCTGGGTTGCCCCTTCTCCCCCCGCCCAGCACGGAGCCGCCCGAGCTGTGGACAAGAACACAGGACGGTCTGAGCCCAGAAAACAGCTGAGGGCCCCGAATCCCACCCCCTTTTCTGACGGGCCCCAGTCCTACCCCAGGTTCCTCCTCAAAACAGCCACTCCTTGCCACCCACTTCCCAGCATCTCCCGCTGAGGTCAGCAAGGGGTCCAGACCCTCGGGAGTCACCACCCTCTTTTGACAGGCAAGGGCAGAGGCCTATAGCAGGTGTCAGCCAGGGAGCTGGTGTAACACTGACGTGCCGCCGTTCCCAGTCCCCCTCAGAGCCCTGGATCAGCTCCCCGAGCCGGTCCTGCCCTGGCACAGGAAGTGGGGCCTTGAGCCGCACAGCATATGGGTGGGGGGAGTGCCATCGCCTTGACTCTGGAATCATTTCTCCCCCCAGGCTCCAGGCTGACTGCTCTGGAGTGCTTGGAAGGCCTGGCCTCGGGCTTGTATTCAGAGCTCTTCACGCTGCTCATCTCGCTGCTGAACCGGTACGCGCCTGCGCCGAGGCCATGCTGGCACAGAGTGCAGCGGGGTGGGGAGGGGTGTAGGGCAGGAGCCTCACTCCCCCTGCTGGGGTGAGCCGTCCTGGCCCCGTGTGCGTTGGCCAAGCCCAGACCACCAAGCTGTCCTGCTGCTGGAGCTCAGCATCGCCCCGGCTGGTGGCCGGAGACGGCAGCCAGGGAGAGCTGTCCGTGCTCCGCTTCGGGGAAGGGACCTGGTCTGGCATGCTCTCCTCGCCCGGCCCCTGCAGCTCCGCTGTGTGCTCCGGAGCCGGGAGCAAGGCCCAGGCAGGGCTCTGATGCATTGAGGACAGCAGAGACCGCTACCCTAGGGCAGCCGGGTACCAGGAAAGGGGCCCTCCTGCCCAGTGTGATCACTGGGGGAAGTGGTTCACCTCACACCTGTAGCCAGGGCATTCGGGGGCGTTTGTCTTCCTCTGGAGCTGCAGGCGTCGCTCCTGACAAGGCACAGGACCAGGCCGGTTTGATCCCATGCCCTGCGTGGAGCCTGGTGTGCCCTAGCCCCTTTCTCCCCCCACGCAGGGCTCTCAAGTCCAGCCAGCATTCCCTGTGCTCCATGATGCTTGTGGACACCCCAGGCTTCCAGAACCCCGAGCTGGCAAACCAGAGCCGCGGGGCCAGCTTTGAGGAGCTGTGCCACAACTATGCCCAGGAGCGGCTGCAGACGCTGTTCCACGAGCGCACCTTCACTCAGGAGCTGGAGCGATACAAGGAGGTATTGCCTGAGGGAGCCCTGTCTCGTCCCGTGGCAGAGACCTGCTCCCCGGCAGGAGCCCAGCGAGGGTCTGGCAAGCCCCCCCGCTGCGGAGAAGCTACGGGCGCTGCTCTTGCCCAGGGCACGGTGGCTCTGGGCTGTACAGGGTGTGAGGAAGGGGCAGCGGAGGCTGTTTCCTTAGCTAGTTGTGTTGCCGTCTCCTCTCTGCTCTAGCATCTACTAGACTCCAGCTGATTTCTAACCCTGTAGGTGACTCGGGCAGTCACGCCTAGACAGGACTCAGCTAATCAGTAGCTCTGAATCTGGTGCTTCTTGCAGCAGGGGTTTCCCCGGGAACAGGCCATTTGCCATTGGCCCTGCCCTGGGCACTGGTGGCTTTGCTAGCAGCCCTGTGCATTGCAGTCACCCCTGGCAGCGATGGAGGGCTGGCTCCTGGCAAACTCCCCAGGGTGGGAGGGGAGCTGTGTGCACCAGCCAGGTCGGGCCCACTGCAGGGGGCTAATTGGGCCCAGACGCCTTTGCTCACGGCTGGGCGGGTTCTCAGTGCCCACGTGGGAAGGGTGCGCCCATTCTGCTGCACTGCCTGTGTGCACAGCCCAGCTAACCCTGAACCCCCAGGCTGGGGAGGGCTCTGGGAGCGAGAGCCTGGTGCGAAGCCAGCCCAGGGTGGTTGTTGCTCCTGGCCCTGGCTCTGGGTCTCAGCCCAGCTCCTTGGGGTGCTGGTGTCTGTGACCCAGGAACCACCCTTTGGTGATGACTCCAGGATTGGCTAGACCGTGGAGGCTGAGTTCCCCCGTCTATTTGAGATGGCTCCCCCAGGACGCTTTGCCCAGTGCCCCCCATCCTCACTTCACGGGGGACCATGGGCCCTCTCCCAGCCCCTTCCAAACACCCCAGCGGCAGCTGCTCTGCCTTCACCCTGGAGGAGTGTGACCCAGCCTTGGGAGCTCCCGCTCTTTGCCTCCTGCGCGGCCCAGGGGGCCGACTCCCTTCGCACAGCACACTGCCTGGTTATTGCTCTGCCTTCTCTGGTGGGGGACACGGCGGTTCCCCCCCGGGTGTGATTACAGCCCAGCCCGGTCCCCCCGGCTCACCCCTGAATAGTGCACGCTGGCCAGGGCCGTGACCCCACTCCCCTGCCCCAGGGACTCCCCTTCCTCAGCTGAGCGCCATGGGGAGCAGCCCGGGGCAGTGGGCTGACCGGTGGGAGGGAGGCTGGGGCTCTCCAGGGAAACCCCTGTGGTCTAATGGCCTGTAGTTTTTATTCAGACTAATGTACTGACTGACCCTCTCTGGGTCCCGTAACTATGATCTTTAGTCACACAGGCACTAACCCTTCGTCTGTCCGTCCTCTCTAGGAAAGCATAGAGCTTGCATTAGATGACATAGAGCCCAGTACCTCTGGCTCTGTAGCCACTGTAGACCAAGCCTCACACCAAGCACTGGTAAGCACATGCCGGCTTTCATGGCAAGAATGTCTCTCCTCCCTCCCCTCCCCTCCCCTCCCTGCCGTGTCGAAAGCTCCTTTCCAGGCCAGAGCACCTCCTGCTCCCTGAGCCAGCAGCTTTGCAGGGCCCCTGGCTAAGCACTGGGCAGGGAGTTGCACTTTGCTCTGGGCCGGATCTTGACAGGGCTGGGCAGGGGGACCTGGGGGGTTTCTTGTGTGCAGACAGGGTGAGGGGAGGCTGCCTGGCTCCAAGCTCCCCTCCAAAGCAGGGTGTTCCCTTGTTCCTAGCTACAGCCAGAGGATCCCAGCCAGTCACCAGCACCCAGAAGCCTGCAGGAGGTTCTGCTGCCTTTGCCTGCATGCAGAGGAGACCCCTCAGTCCCCTGGCAGATGCACTCCTGGGGTTACCTTGGTGGGGAGATGCCAGGTTAACTCCAGTGTCACACGCGATTGCAGCCGTGCTGGGAGCTCTCCGTAGCAGCAGCACTCATCCAGCTGGTTACCTGGCGCTAACAGAGAGAGGCTTCTGGCTCTGGGTGGGGAGGCCGCTGTTAGCGGGGGCTTGCTCTGATCTGCTCCGGGTGGCATTGGTCTGCCCACTTGCTGGCAGAGCCAGTCCAGGGGGATGCAGTTAGTCCTGATGTCTGCAGAGCTGTCGGGGAGGTGGCCCTCCCCATGCTGGGGCAGCAGGGCTCAGCGGGGAGGCACAGTCTGTCTCTTCCCCTCCTGGGAGGAACAGCCGTCCCTTCCCAGTCTGACGTCTTCTCTGAGGTGGGCCGTGGTCTCTGCGTCAGCTCGTGGGGCCAGCGGTCCCCTCACTCGTCTCCAGACCGCCCAGCTCTCGGGCGGAAGAACTGTTTCCATTCCCCCTGTTGGTTCCCTGCATCGTGCTGGCGGCTCTGCGGGGTGGGTGGCTGAGGGTCACCCTGAGGGAAGCTCTCTGCTGGGGGTGTCTGGGGGAGAAGAGAGGTGATCCCAGCCCCCCTTGCTTTGCTCTCTGCTGCACTTCCATATGCCATACTCCAGACCTCTCTCAGCCCCATCCCGCCCAGTGCTCTGTGCCCGAGGCTGGGAATGGCCCCGCTTCCCTCGGAGCCTGGCCGCCCACCCAACCACATTTGCTGCCGAGCTGGGGGTTTCCGTGGGGCAGCAGCGCGGGCGGCTTTGCTCGGCGTGCTGGGGCGGGCGATCGTGCCGGGCAGACGGCTCAAGGCAAGCGGGGGGAGATTTGGGCGGTGGGGCCACGTCACCAGTAATTACCTCTCCCGCTAACGCCTTGGCCAATGAAGAAGCAGGAGAACAGCAGGCTTGAGAGCTGCTGCTGCCCCTCCCCCTGGCGACGGAGGGGCTGCGTTCGGCGCCGATCCATTGCTGTCGTTTATGGAGCTTTCGGAATCAGACCCACGCTGCCAGGGCCCTTCTCCTCCCCGCTAGCAGTGACTACGGCAGGGGGAGGCCCTGCCCTGATCACCCAGGCAGTGCCAGAGAGTGCGGCTGAGTACCTGTTGCCTGGGGGGCTCTGGAAGCTCCCTGGGAAACGGACGGGAGGCACATGGAGGCCTGCCCTTCTGACTGCGTAGAGTCACTTCCCCCGGCACTGAAAGACAGCTGTCTCTGGGGCAGGACTGAGCAGCACTTGAGCAGCGCAGCGCAACAGCACAGGCTGGAAAGCAAAGGGTCCTGTGGCCCATTGGAGCGTCAGGGAGCTTAGGGAGGCCCAGTGGCACTTCCGGCTCTAAGAGCTTCCCCTTGAGAAAAGGCCCAGCAGGGTTTCAATGGGCAGGACCAGGGCTTGGCATCAGCGGGAAGACGCAGTCTGCCTGGGGTGCGCTGGCACCATGGGGCCAGGATGGGAGCGACAGGCTTGCCAAGGAGAAAGAGGGCAGCCAGGCTGATCCTCAGGGTGGCAGTGGCAGGGGGACCTTACTGTGTAGCCTGGCTTGTGGTGCAGGAGCGCCAGGTGGCAGGGTGGTCAGCTGTGTTAGCAGCCCTGCCCGCCGGCCCAGCGGGCACTCGGGGAAGCGACTCTCCCTGCACGGAGATCTTGCCACAGGCTCGATAGGAAATGCCATAAAGTGGTAAAGGAGTGAAATGAATGCAGGCCCAGGGCAGTGAGGCACCCAGGGGTGCATGCCATCGAGTAGCACTGAGCCCACGGGAACCGAGCGCCCCCTCCCTGCAGGGCGGGAATTGCCTTCCTGGAGTAACCCGAGTGGCTTCACCCTGCGCCCAGGCCCGTGCGTGCAGAGATTGACAGAGGCAGGGAGGGCCTCGGTGCCTCGCCCTGCTACCCAGTGAGAAGCCAGGGGAGCAGCCAGCGGCAGGGTGGGAGAGCGTCGGCCTGAGATGTGGTGGGTGCATCTCGCTGAGCTCTGCGCGGTGGATTTGCCCGTCGGTGGCTGGGTGCGAATGCTCCTGCCTGACGTGTTTTACTGGCTCGGGTATTAAGTATTGATTCTTTCTCTGCAAAGAATCTCTGAAGTGTTACTCAGAGCGAGGCGTTGCCACTCGCTCTGACGTGTCCCAGACTCCCGTAGGGCTGGGGCTAGGACAGATCTCTCCCTCTCCAAGGGCTCTCGGCCCAGGGCATACCGGGGCGCATGCTGCCAGTCCCCGCGTGCCCAGCAGGTGGGGAGCAGACACGCTTCGGGTGATGCGTGCGGTTGGGACCGTCTCTGCAGGTGCGCTCCTTGGCCCGCACGGATGAGGCCCGTGGGCTCCTGTGGCTGCTGGAGGAGGAGGCTTTGCAGCCTGCGGGAAACGAGGACACGCTGCTGGAACGGCTCTTCGCCTACTACGGGCCCCAGGAGGGAGATAAGAAAGGTAAGGGGGGAGTCAGCCCTCCGCAGGCCCAGCCAGGCCCTCTGCACTCTTCCCCTCCCGACTCCTGGCTCGCGCCGAAGGGAGGCCTTCAGTCCAGTTGTGTCCTTTGTACAGGAAACATACAGTGCGTGTGGCCTGTGTGTGCCAGGAGCCATGGCCCAGGGGCCCCGCAGGCTCAGGGGGAGGGCCATGCACCCCTCCAGGGGAGGGTGGGGCACCTGGGCAGGAGATGGGGAGGGGATGCTCCCGTCCTGTGCAAAGGGCTGCTCTCCAGCTCTGGCAGCTTGGCCCGGGGGGGTGTTGGGTGCTGCTCACTCCAGGCTCGTGCTGCAGGGCTAGCAATAGCCGACCGGGTGTACGAACTCGGGCTGGAGACCCGGGGAAGGGCCCCGAGCCCGAGCGGACACGTCTGCACCCCGCAGCATGAGCCCGAAGCCGTTGACCTGGGCGCTGAGACTCGCTGGCACGGAGTTCTAGCCTCTGTTTCCTTGTGTGTGAGCTTTGCCAGGGCTCTTGTGCGAAGTTCCCTGTAAGCTGCGCGGCCGCACAGCAGCCTGTTGAGTGCTGCAACCCCCCCGGGGACCGGCCACTCCCCCAGCCCCCAACCTGCCGGGGGCGCCCCTCCCCGGGCCCCAACTCAGCCTGTGGCCTGGACCTGCCGGGGTGGCGTGGCCGGAGCAGCTCTTCCCCCGCCCAGACCTGCTGGGGCCAGGGGAGGGGTGCCTATCCTGCTGCCCCGGAGATCCTAGGGTCTCCATATTGGTGCACGTGGGTGGGACAGATTCGAGGGAACACTGCCCTCGTGCCTTCTTGGCCCAGGATAGGGGATCTCTGGCCCCGCTGGGGACCGGTTCGCTAATGGGGTTTCTGTCCCTACAGGCCACAGCCCGTTACTCCGAAGCGACAAGCCCCGCCACTTCTTCCTGGGTCACAGCTACGGCACCAACTGGGTGGAGTACGACGCCACAGGCTGGCTGCATTATGTCCGGCAGAACCCAGCGTCTCAGAACGCCGCAGCTGTCCTGCAGGAATCTCAGAAGTAAGCAGCGGCTGTGCAGTAAGAGGCTGTGGCTGGGGGAAGGGCCTGGGGTCGGCGGGCACAGGACACGGCCCCAGGGAGGGGGGAGGCTGGCGTGGCTGCTCTGCTGGGGTGGTTCACACTCTTTGAAAGGCAAAATCTTAATTTCCAGTCCCCCAGGAGCAGCTGCTGAGCAGGGGTGGCTGGGCGCTGGTCCATGCCCTGGCAGCCGGGCAGGGGAGAAACAGCCTCTTCCTTTTGAGCAACGTGGTTGCAGGGGCTGGGTGACCTCTCAGGCCCCGTTCCACCATTCTGCCCCCCTGGCTGGGTCACGCTGCGGGCTGCGGGCAGGGTATGGCATGGCCTCTCGCCACAGATTGCCCGTGGTGTGACACAGGGGCTGCGGTCCTGAGCCACGCCGGGCTCTACAGTGCTGGTTTAAAGGGCCCCAGGAGGCTCTCTGGTTTCGCTGCAAACCTGTGAATTACACATCTCTGCCTCAGGGCGGGTGACCCGTGTGTTCCCATCGCCGCCAGGCATCCATGCCTGTGATGTCCCAGTGCCGCGCTGCTCGCCTCGGGGTCTGTGGAGCAGCGAGAGCAGTGAGATGATCATGCCAGGGACGGCTAGGGGAAGAGTTAGCATGCCTGAGCCGTCTCTCCCATGGGAGGTGTGCGCAGTGCTGCTGGGGCCCAAGCCTCTGCTTCCAGCCCTGTCCGGCATCTGGGCTGCGGAGGGATTTCTCTGCATCGTCAGCATGGGGGCTCCCCTGACCCTATTGCCAGTCCCTGAGGCGGACAGTGCGGGCGGCGGTCGCCATGTTTAAATCTTCCGGAGGTGTCTGTCAGCCCCCCTTCCGAGCGCCCGTGCAGATGCCTCTCTGCTGGCTTTGTGCCTTTCCCGGTGGGGTTGCTGCTGCCTGCCCCCCGAGTGTGTGGTGGGACTCCAGCCGCGCAGTTCTGTTCACGTGTGTCCCAGGCTCCCCGCTCAGCTGGGGGCCGGGGGTTATGGGTGATAACGTGCGCTCCCTCGGCCGACCCAGAACAAACAGGAGGTCATACGCTGACCATGGCTACACGCACACATTCCCTCGCTCCCCAGAGCAGGTGAGACCCTGGCACTGAGCCCTGTGCAGTGCCCGGGAATGGCCACGCCCAGCCTGCTGTCGCTGTGGCATCACCTCCTGGGGCCATGGCAGGGAAAGACGTGGGGCGGCTGGTCACCTTCTCTCTCTGATGTCAGGAAAATCATCAGCAGCCTGTTTATGGGCCGGGCGGGTACGGCCCTGGTGCTGTCGGGCTCCATCGCCGGCTTGGAAGGCGGGTCCCAGCTGGCCCTGCGCAGGGCCACCAGCATGCGCAAGACCTTCACCACGGGGGTGGCAGCGGTGAAGAAGAAGTCACTGTGCATTCAGATCAAGCTGCAAGTGGTGAGTGAGTGAGAGCCAGGGCCCGTGACCCCTCCCTGCTCCCAGGGGCCAGGCCCCGTTCTCCCACAGGTGGGCAACAGCCAGGGATGGAGCTAGGAGCCCGCGGGAATCCCTGCGCCCAGCCGTTTGCCCTAAGCACTGTCCCATTGCCCCGCTGCTTTATATTGGCTCTGCCAGTCACACCGTCCCTTGCGCTGCTCACAGGCATTGCTCCTGGGCCTGGCTGCAGGAGGCAATGCCGAAGTGACCCGCCCAAATAGCCAGGCCGTGGGTGCCCGTCTCCCCCTTCTCCTGCTGGCAGGGCTCCCTTTGTCCCCCCACCCTCGCTGCACACCTGTGCCCGCGGGCCCTGGAGGGGTGGTGTTCCCCTCTGCCATCTGGTCCATTCCCATTCGCTGGGACAGCCTCTGTTGCATGCCCCAGTAGCCTTGGCAGCAGGTACCAGGGTCCCTGCAGGAGCGGGGCTGGACCCAGCATCTGCCATTCGTGCTGCGTGCGCAGGGTTAGACAGCGAGCGACTGGCTGCTCAGCCCCAGTGCAGAGACGTGGGAGCTGCTGGGTAACGCCACTGGTGGGGTTAGACTGCCCCTTCCCCCCAGCCTGACGGCACTATGCACTCTGCAGCAAACTCCGGCTGCGGGGGCTTTGCTCTCCCCAGACAAAGCTGCAGGATCATAACTGATCCGAGGGGCAGTTTCTCCTCACCCCAGCTTCTGCCACATGGGGTGAAGGCCGTGCCCGAGCCCCCGGCACGCCCAGGCTGAGCCATCCTCTCCCCGCCCCCAGGATGCTCTGGTTGACACCATCAAGAAGTCGAAGATCCACTTTGTGCACTGCCTCCTGCCCAAAGTGGAGGGCTGGAGCGGGGACCCCAAGGGGCCGGCGGCGCGGCGGATCAGCAGCAGCGAGCTGGACCTGCACGGGGAGCACTGTGAGGCGGGGCTCATGCAGCTTGACGTGCCCCTGCTGAGGGCCCAGGTCAGGGGCTCCCGGCTCCTCGACGCGCTGCGCATGTACCGGCAAGGTTTGTGCTCTCCTCCGGGGCGGCGGGCCCAGGCCTGTTCTGCGGGAGCAATGGGGGGCAGCCCCAGCACCCAGATCCTAACGAGCGGGCTGGACTTCACTGTGGTATGCTCGGGAGGGCCAGAGACGCGAGCAGGGACCCTGTGCCTGTGGGATGCAGAGAGGGGCCCAGGGACTGGTCCTCCAGCACTGCAGGTAATGGGTCCCACCGCTGCCCATTGCTAGCACTCAGTGCAGCTGTGCCAGGGCGGGCGCTGCCCTCAGGGACCAGGGAAGCCAGATGGGAATTTTCTGAGCTGTGGACAATGAAGAGGTGGCAAATCCCTTAACTGGATTCCAGGCTAAATACTGGGGCGTTCCCTTCCTCCCCCCAGGAAGGAGGCATGTGACTCTCACCTTGCTTGTAAGCCAGGCACCCAATGGGGCCCAGCTCAGTTCCTAGGGGGCAGGGGCCCACATCCCAGCAGGGGGCCAGTTAATGCCGGGGGCAGCCTTGGCAAAGGCGCTAAGAACTGACCTGGCTCCTGGAGAACAAGCTCCTTTTTATCCCTGGAGACAGCAGGCCACGCTCATGGGTCTGCCCCGGTGACTTCCCAGGAGAGCTACCTTCCGGGCGAACAGCCCACCTGCCCTGTGCCGCGACTGGCCTGGGGGGCTGAGCCCCTCTCCCGGAGAGCAGTGCCTGCTCCTGCCTCCCAAACCACAGAGCACAAGAGAACTCTGGGCCATGTGGGAGGCGCTCTGAGGTCACGGTGCGGGGCAGCAGAGGAGTGTGGGTGAGCCAGCGCTGCTCCCTCGGCTGTGCCTGCTCTGTGGGGAGAGGCCTTTGCTCTCCAGGGCCCTCCGCTCCTTTCCCTAATTACGAAATGGGCTACAACTGGTCAGTGCTGACTCTGCAGGTGGGCTGCTCCCTGCTCGGCCGGGGAGAGAATGAGACCTCATCTATTGATCAGCACAGACACCCTGCTCTGGAGTTGGTGTTTATTATTTCAAAGCCAGATTACTGCTCTGAACCAAAATCAATGTGGCTCGCACAGCCCGGGATCGATGGCCCGCGGCCGCCTGGGCTGTGCTAGGCTCAGCGCCCCATCGATAGCACCAATGATGAATTAAGATGTGAAGCATCAACTCCGCTATCTTTGCACATCAATTAATTACAGTCCAGGGACAGTCCAGAGCAGAGTCTGTTCATAAGATCCCTGGTCACTTGATCCAGTTACACACACTCGCCTCAGCCCTGTCCCAAGTCAGGCGGTCGGCTGGTTTCTCTCCGGAACTTGCAGAAAGCCACAACCAATGTTGCCAAGCAAGGGCTGCGTAAAATCACCTTTGAGAAACTGCCAGGCCCTGGCAGCTGTTGGGGTGGCATGGTTGGCTGGTGCCTGCCCCTGCCGAGAGGCTGGGCGTGGACACGTTCACCAGCATGCTGTGCGAGGTGCCGGTGCGCTCCGCAGGGGTAACACCCTGTGTGCCACGCCTGCCCTCCTGCGGCTCTGTCCGGTGACTCGGGAGAGGGGCCTCCCTCCCCAGTGCCGGCCCTGCCTCGCCTTGCGGGACTTGAACGAGCTGCTGGAGTCACAGCAGGAGACCCTGCATCTCCAGGCGTTCACCTGCCTCTTGCCCTAGGACTGCAATGGGGCCCCTCACCCTCCGCAACGGCAAGGAATTGCCTGGGTGGCTCTGGTGCTGCTCTGAAACAGCTGCTAGGTTCCACTTCACAGGTGGCTGCACTTCAGTGGCTGTGTGTAGTTTAGCCCTCCGTTCCCCTCCCTGCCGCTGGCCTTTCCGCAGGGAACGAGCCCATTGGGCCACATCCCGTCCGGTGGGCTCCAGGCAGGGCGCTCCCTCGCGCTGGGGTGCGGCAGGGTGCTCCCAAAAGCCAGCACCCGCTGCAGCCATGTGCCTGAGCCTTGGCTGGCAGAGGGCTGGGTGAGAGGTGCAGTCTGGAGAGCCAGTGTGTGGATGTCCTGGGTGGGTGGCCCTGCGTGCTGGGCATGGGGGGTCTCTGCATCTCCAGCGTCCTGCCCAAGATGCTGCCAGACTGTCCCTGCACCGCGAGGCCTGGGGAGTGGCAAGCCCAGAGCCCCTGGAGGGCGAGGGCTCCAGGCAGGCAGGATCTTCCCCTGGGCTTCATAGCCCAGCTGGCTCCCCCCAGGGCCTTGTGGCAGCGGGACATAGGAACTGCTCCCCATGCTCAGGGGCTTCCGGTGGGGCTGCTGTCCTCGCGCGGCTCTGCGGGCTGGTGCTGGGTGAGGCGGGGCTGGAAGGGGCAGCCTGTGCACACCACCGCCGCCAGCTCCTTCCTGCAGCCTTCTGAGTCTCTGCCTTCCCGCACCGGGGGCCAAGGCACATGCCCGCTTTCCTGTGCTCTGCCCCCAGGTTACCCGGATCACATGGTCTTCTCGGAGTTCCGGCGGCGCTTCGACGTTCTGGCCCCTCACCTGACCAAGAAACACGGGCGGAATTACATCGTCACAGATGAGAAACGGGTGCGTGTCGGAGCGGGCAGGCCGCGTGATGGCAGTGCCCAGATCACTGTGCCAGGTCTGCCTGCCCCGCAGACATGGGGCGGGTGGGGAAATGGAGACTGAGATGGGCAGTGACTTGCCCAAAGACTTGCCTAGAGCCCAGCCCTTCTGAGTGCCAGGCAGTGCTCTCTGCCCGGGCCATGCTGCCCCTGGAAGTGCCCATGCTAGAGAATGGTGAGAGGAGTGCCCCCGGAGCCTAGTGTAGCCAGGGCACCTTCCCTTCAGCTGAGAAAGGGAGCCTGCTGCAGCCGACCCTCCT
Organism: Malaclemys terrapin pileata; assembly: GCF_027887155.1. Taxonomy (NCBI): domain Eukaryota; kingdom Metazoa; phylum Chordata; order Testudines; family Emydidae; genus Malaclemys; species Malaclemys terrapin. Next base: position 2,149,617 of record NC_071522.1, on the reverse strand, counting down.
CTTTTGAAGAGCTCCTGCAGCTGGCGTGTGCCCTGCTCCTCTCTGTTCCCGGCAAGTGGCGTGTAGTTTGTCATGGCTCCCCATGGCCCCTGTGCTAGGTGCTGGATGGGGACGTGGGAAGGGCCGGAGCCCCCCAAGGAGCTGTCGGTGGCTGTGGCAGGGAGACAGTCTGTGTACGGTGCCGCAGCCGAGGATGGAGAGGGACAGGTCATGCAGCGAGTGGTGGGGTTCCCGCTGCTGTGAGACCAGGCAGGGCCTTGTACACAGAGTGGCTTTGCTGTCCCAGAGCCCCCAGGAGCGCAGCGCAGCGCAGCGTGTTTCACAGAGTGGGGAGCTGGCTCTTCCGCACTGGGCATTGGTGCTGGTCGCGCTCTGCGGGGGAGAGGACTGATCCCATGGGCTGGGTTTTGCTGGGGGCTCCCCATTGGCCTGAGCCCAGCCGTGCAGCCTGGCAAGGACCTTCCGCCCTCGCGGGAGGGTCTAGCTGGCGGCATTGCTGACGCCCGGCCGGGAGAGGGCTCTAGTCGGTGACGGGAACGCAGGATGGAGCCGCGTGAAGCGTCTGGTCTGGCTGCTGCGCTCTGGTCCCCGGCGAGGGCCGTGTTTCCTGCTTCACCGCTAAGCGCTGGGCGAGTGTTGAACCCAGCAGGCAGCCTGCCAGGACTGCGTAGGCAGGTTGCAGAAGGAGGGGGCAGGCAGGCAGCCCCTCTCCAGCCCTTGCCTACCATGTAGTGTGTCCCGTGGCCAGGCTGGCTGGTGGCTGGGCGCTGGCTGCGTGGGCAGCGGGGAAGCTAAGCGATGCGCTGAGTGCAGCGTGGGAAGGGGACCAGGAGGCCAGGCAGCTCCAGGAGACAAAGGCTTCCTTGACTAGCCGTGACCTCCTCCTCCTCCCCCTAGAAGAGCACGTGGGCCCTGGGGCTGGGACGGCGCTCGCTGCACCTTGGAGCTGGCAGCACGTGCCTGCTCGGGGAGCAAGCAGCTCTCCCTGGAGACAGCCCGTGTGGCACGCTGGCTGGGTGTGCGAGAGGGAGTCCCCTGAGTGCAGAGGGCACGTGCCCTGCTGGGGGGGATAGGGGCGTGTCTGCTGCCCGCTGCGTTCGGTGCCCCTTTGCTCTCAGCAGGGCTCGTTAGCAGTGCCGAGCTCTAGCTCAGCGAGCGTGGCTGGGCGCTCCCGCCAAGCCTCCTTGCAGCTGAGCCGCCCGCCCCAACGCTGACTCCCCCTGTCCCTGCAGGCTGTGGAAGAGCTCCTGGAATCGCTGGACCTCGAGAAGAGCAGTTACCACATGGGCCTGAGCCGGGTAAGCCTCCGGGCGTTCCTGCCATTCCCAGCCAGCCCTCGGGGACTGTCCCGGGCTCTGCGCAGCCCCTCGCCCCAGCGAGGCCCCTCAGGGAGGTGAAACCAGTCACACACCCGCTGTACAATGCACCTCTGGGGCCCCCGGCCGTGGTGCGTGCTGGGGGATCGCAGCCGAGCCGGAGCCAGGCTGACAGCACTTCAGAGCCAGTCACATTCCCAGCAGACTGGGCCGAGTCCCTGTGGGCACCTGGCACCGACACAAACGCACTGCTCCCTCTGCAGAGCCACGCCCAGGCAGGCCGGCTCGCTGCGCCTCCTCCGGGCCACTCAGCCCGGGCTGCTTCCCGGAACCTCGTGTGGTGGCTGGGCCGTCGGGCACCTTGCCGGGGACACAGGCTGCAGCCCTGAGGTGTCCATGTCTCTCACTCATGTCCCGTCGGTGACCCCCAGCATGGGGCTGGGGTTGTGGGGAGGGCTGCTTGGCCCTGGGACCTTGTCGTCCGCCCCCCCCCCCCCCCCCCCCGCTCTGGCAGTGGCACCGGGGAGCATGTGAGTTGGGTTGCAGTGTACTGAGAGCAGCAGAGGATCTCTGCTTGACCCTGGGGGCGTGGGGCGCTGCTTGCTGGCACCCCCAGCTCTGAGTGTCTGAGCACGGGGATGGGGGGGGCCACGCAGCAGCCATCTCGCCCCAGAGCTGAGTCATGCAAGAGCTCAGGCCCCAGCATTCACAGCGGCAGCTCAGACACCTGCGAGCCCCCCTGGGGCCTAGCATCCCTCTCCCCTGCCCTGCTCCCCAGACCCGTGAGGTCAGTGCAGGGGGGGGAGCAGGGGATTCTTGGGGTGCATTGCTCTGGGCACAGTCTGGGGCAGATGCAGCCCGGTGGGAGCGTGGCCTGTTTGGAGGGGTCAGGCTGGCTGAGCGATGCGCTGAGTGCAGCGTGGGAAGGGGGCCGGGAGGCCCGGCAGCTCCAGGAGACAAAGGCTTCCTTGTCTTTCCGGGCGTCGGGCTTCCCCGCGCTGGGTGCTGGGACAGGAGGAGCTGTGTCTGCCCGTCCCGCCCACGGCATTCCAGGGGGCCGAAGGCGAGCTCTGCCCGGCCACGGTGCCTGCTGCCCCCCCCCCCCCCCCCCCGGGGCCAGAGAGCCAGCGGCCGGGGAGGGGTCTCCCCTGCTCAGGAGCAGGGGACGCTGGAGGGCTGAGCGGCAGGACCACGTGGTATTGAGGCCTGCTCCATGGCACCGACTGCGAGGTGCGACTGGCGTTTCATGCTGCAGGGGCCTCCGTCAGGGACGGGCACCTCTCCCTGGTCTGGGGTGGCACCGCAGACCCAAAGGGGCAGCTAGTCTCCTGGCAGAGGCCAGGCCGCTCTGTGCCGCGTGGCTCATGTGAGAAGACAGCCGGGGCCTTGGAGAGCGTGGGGGTGGAAGTGAACGTCTCACGTTCTCCTAGCCCAGCACCAGGTACCCCCCACCCCGGGTCTGCAGACGGGGCGTCGCAGCCATTGCTGTCAGACAGATGCATTCGCTCTGCAGTGACTCCTCTGGGTTATTGTTACCTAGGGGTGTCTGGGGCCTGAGCCGGGGGTGATGGGAGACGCTGCGCTGGAGCGAGGGCAGAGGAGTGCTGACTGCACTGCCTATGGCCCGGCCTGGCAGACCAGCCTTCTGCAGGCCTCTGGGGCGGGTTATCGCCCCATCTGCTCCCCAGCCGTCCGTCCCCCCGTCTGTCTGCTCCGCAGCCACAGCTGCACCTGGCCCAAAGCACGCAGGTGCCGATCAGGCTCCAGCGGTGGCATTAGTCGCAGCCCATCTCCAGGGCGCGGCGCCTGCCTGGCCCCAGCGGGAGAGGGGCTGGGGGTGGTCTGGCTGCACATCGTAGCGCAGGGCAGTGGCCGAGGCTGCCTGCAGGCAGCAAGCTGGCAGGGGAGCTGTTCTGTCCGTGAGGCCAGCCAAGCGGGGGTCACTCCTATATCTCTGCCTCCAGCTTTGCAGGGCTGGGCCGCTGGACTCGGGTGGCAGGGGGGCAGCCCAGGGCAGTCTGGTCTCGGGGAGGTGAGCCTGGGGGAGCAGCGCGGCCCAGAGAGGCAGAGGGAGCTGCCTGTCTCCGGTGCAGCTGGGAGTGTGCTGCAGGGAGCAGGGGGGAAGACTGCGCAGCCTCTGGCCTCGTGTGCCATGCTGTCCCCATGGCGGCTCTGCCGGGTGCTGGCAGCTGCGCGGATCCCCTCCGCGCTCCGGCTCCCCCACCCATACTTGGGCCCCTCTGTACACACGCCTCCTTAGCCTGCCCTGCCTGGGGGCTGCTTGCTCCCCCAAGTGGGCCGGGCTGGCTCGGAGAGTGGCCGATGTGAGAAAAGAGGCACTGAGCTGTACTGCACTGTCTGCCCCCGGGGCTCTGCTCACTGCTCTCCTCCCCCACAGGTGTTTTTCCGGGCAGGGACCCTGGCCAAGCTTGAGGAGCAGCGAGACGAGCAAACGAGCAAGAACATTGCACTCTTCCAGGCTGCGTGCAGGGGCTTCCTGGCGCGCCAGCAGTTCAAGAAGAGAAAGGTATTCAGCAGGGCAGCCTGCCCGCCCCCCCACGTTCCTCTTCCCGTTTACAGCTGCATGACTTCGCCTAAAATGGGCAGCTCTGCCTTCAGCGCCGCCCCCTCCGAGTTGGGCTTCCCCGGGGGGGATCTTGCCTGCGGGGCACCCGCCATGGAGGAGACGGAGCCGCTCCTGCTCTCCAGTGTGGTCCCAGCGTGCCGACAGCCGCCCCCCCGTGAGGAGCCGGGCAGAAGGGCTGCGTGGGGGCTGGGGAGGAGGAGGTATCTCCCGCTGGCTTCTGTGCACTCCAGGCTGCAGCCCGCCGGAGCCGGGAGCCGACGTTACGGGTACAAGCTGGCACCCGCTGCACCGCAAGGGGGGCTGTGTGCGGCTCTGCGGGACAGCGGCTCTGCCGTTAAGATTAAGTAGCTGTGTCAGCTCTTCCTTGTATTACTGAAGGGTCCATAAAGCAGAGCTGGCGGGCGTGCCCGCAGGAGTAGCTCTGATGGCTGCGTGGGGCGCGGGGGCTGGGATTCATCCAGCAGTGGAGAAACCAGGTGCAGTTGTTCGAAGGAGGGGGACAGGAGTGGCTGTGCGGGCAGGCAGGGGCTCTGCTCCGCCAGGCCCCCAGCAGGCAATGCCTCCCACTCCCCCCGGGCCAGGGCCCCAGGTCTCCGTGTTCTCCACGGGGGATTGGCTCCCTCGGGGGCAGACACGGTGCAGGGTGGGGCTGCCCTGACCCGGGCTGCTCTCCCCAGATCCAGGAGCTGGCTATCCGCTGCGTGCAGAAGAACATCAAGAAGAACAAGGGGGTGAAGGACTGGTGCTGGTGGAAGCTCTTCACCACGGTGCGGCCCCTCATCGAGGTGCAGCTGACAGAGGACCAGATCCGGGGCAAAGACGTGCGTAGGACCTCGCAGCCGCTCGGGGAAGGGGAGTGCAAATGGGAAACTGGCCCTTGCCCCTTCCGCGCAGGGGATGTGAGGAGATGGGGGGGCACTCCAAGGACGGGTTGGAAAGCGACAGCCTGTCGTAGACCAGGCTGCGGGAAAGGCCGTGCAGAGTGCTCGGCAGAGAGCCCCAGCCCCCTGGGGGCTCCAGCCCTGCTGGCGTGGGGGGCTCAGACCCCCAAACTGGCATCAGGTATTAACAGCTCAGTTCCTGCAGCCTGGGGGGACCCTGCTATCCCAGCCCTGGGCTCTCTGCCTCCCGGACTGGTGACGCCGCCTCATTGCTGCTTGGGGGCCCTGCTGCCCCAGCCCTGTCCCCCCCTCATTGCTGCTTGGGGGCCCTGCTGCCCCAGCCCTGTCCCCCCCCTCATTGCTGCTTGGGGACCCTGCTGCCCCAGCCCTGTCCCCCCCTCATTGCCATCTCTGCTCCAGGAGGAGATCCAGCAGCTGAAGGGCAGGCTCGAGAAGGTGGAGAGAGAGCGCAACGAGCTGCGACTGGGCAGCGACCGGCTGGAGAGCAGGGTACGTCCGGCCGGGCATGTGGGCGCGGTGCCAGCTGCTTGCCCCGGCTCGCTGCGTGGCCCGGGGGTGCAAGGCAGAGGGGTGGTTCCCTTTCCTGGTCCCTGTGCAGGCCCCGTGGCCAGGCCCCGCCTCGCTGTGATCCCTGGGCACTGCCCCTTCCCCCCACCCCAGCCATGGCACCCGCTCAGCCTGGCTCTGCTGCTCCCCAGGTGGCAGAGCTCACGGCGGAGCTGACGGACGAGCGGCACACGGGCGAGTCGGCCTCCCAGCTGCTGGATGCGGAGACGGCCGAGCGGCTGCGGGCGGAGAAGGAGATGAAGGATCTGCAGGTGAGCGTCTCTTGTGTCCAAGGGGGGCTGGCGGCCGGTGCACTCCACCGTTCCCTCCGTGAGCGGCCTCCTTTTGCTGGGCTGTGGGAGCCTGGAGCAGGACACCCAGCCGCACACTGGCAGTGCCCCCTGCTCCCCCCGGTCTGGCACTGCCCCCTGTGCCTGAACACCAGCCACCTGCTCCCCCTGCCCTGCCCTGCCCCTCCCCCCCGGTCTGGGAATGCCCCCTGTGCCTTCCCACAAACCCCCTCTCCGCTCCTTGGCGCCGACCTGGGCCTGGTGCCCTGCTCCACCCCTCTGCACCGACCTGAGCCTTGTTTCCCCCTCCCAGGCCAAGTACGAGTCGCTGAAAAAGCAGATGGATTCCATGGAAATGGAAGTGATGGAGGCGCGACTCATCCGGGCGGCCGAGCTCAATGGGGACCTCGACGACGAAGACTCAGGTGCTGGCCTGCCCCAGGCAGCCCCCCGGGACTCCCTGGAGCCCCCTCTCGCTCCCTGCCCTCCGCTCCCCTCCATCTCCACACACGGGGGCGCATCACCCATCTCACTCTGCGCCCTGGGCAGGTGACATTCCCGATCCATGCTCGGTGTCACCCCTGCCCCCTGGGGGGGCTCTCACCATCCGCCTTCAGCACACGAGGCAGCAGCAGCAGCGATGCCCCCGCTTCCCCCCGCCCTGTTCCGTGTGCTCCGCAAGCCCAGTCTGGGGTCTGCTCAGCCCAGGGCTCCGGTTCCCTCCCGCAGGCAGCGAGTGGCGGCTGAAGTACGAGCGAGCCATCCGCGAGGTGGATTTCACCAAGAAGCGCATGCAGCAGGAGTTTGAGGATAAGCTGGAGGTGGAGCAGCAGAACAAGAGGCAGCAGGAGAGAAGAGTGAGTGTGCCTAGCCCTGCCAGGGGTGTGACACGTGCACCGGTGACCTCCCTCCCCCCCCAGCATCTCCTTCACTGGGGGACTCAGAACTCAGCCTCTCTGCCAGCGCTGCTGGCTCCATTAACCCCCGTGCAGCGCCTTGTGACGGTGGTGCCCGTGGGAGCCAGCTGGGGTCACTCAGGGTGAAGGGCAAAGAGAACGGGGCAGACAAACCCCAAATGCTGGTGGATATTCCAATACTTAGATTTACCAACCAGCCCAAAACAGCTTGGTTACTCAGAAGTCCAAACAACGCAGTTCCCTTAAAGTGCCCAGCCTCAGGCCTCTGTCCAGACACACACGTCAGATATGATGATAATTACTGAAAATCTTATCTCATCATATAAAAGAAAAGGTTCTTCCAACCCCAAAGGATCGGACACACACCCAGGTCCAATTATAACCTAGATCTTACTCAAAATACACGCTTAGAGACAATTCTTGTTAACTAAAATTTATTAGAAAAGAGAGAGAGTGTTGGTTAAAGGATCAATATACAGACAGACTTGAATTCAGTTCTTGAGGTTCAGATACATAGCAGAGATGAGCTTGTAGTTACCAAAATTCCTCTTAGAAATACTCCATAGGTTATAGTCCAATGCCCATATTCAGGGTGACTCCAGTCAGTGACTGGGGATCTCAGTTCTTGTGGCTTAAGGTTTCCCCCTCTTGAAACCCAAAGCAGATCTGAGATAAAATAGGACGGTGTCCCAGGGTTTTTATACATTTTCCAGCAGCCTCTCGGCCTGAGAGAATAAGCTTAATCTTCTGTCTCCCAAACATCCTGGCAATTAGCATAGTGTAATTTATCCATTAAACAGTTCAGATACAGTTTATCACAACCTTCAAAGAGACATAGTAGAGACAATAATACTATTTCGCTCAAGTGTCGTCATAAATGTTAATATTCCTTTTTTGATCTTTGAATTAAAGCTATAGCAATAGACAAGACTTATTTGCTTACATCACAAGCTCTGAGCAAACAGCTCCCTTCCTCTCTGTAACAATGCCGGCTGCATTTCAAAGCTCTGTGCATTTACCTGTCTTCCTAGCCAGGCTCTGAAGTTGGGCCCTGGGTCAGGGCAGTCTGGGAGGTAATTAACTCTTTCTGGCCCTGTCACTTTTCAGTGAGAGATTCCACTCCTAACGTCACATGCCTAGAGCCCGGGCCGGACAGAGGCTGTCTGCTCACCCTCCCCTCCCACCCCCCCGCCCGGGAAGGGGCTCAGCCCAAAGGCTCTGTGGCGGAGTCGGGAGGTTGAGTGGCGGCGATGGGATGCCCAGCCTCCTCCCCCTGCAGAGCCCTAATCCGTGCCCCCCCCGCAGCTGGCGGATCTGCAGGCCGATAATGAGGAGTGCCAGCGTGCCCTGCAGCAGCTGAGGAAGAAGTGTCAGCGCCTGACGGCAGAGCTGCAGGACACCAAACTGCACCTGGAGGGGCAGCAGGGGCGCAGCCACGAGCTGGAGAAGAAGCAGCGGAGGTGAGCAGCGTGGGGCACCAAGTGGGCACTCCTCCCCCCCGGCCCAGCTGGAATGTGCCCTGCTGCCAGACCACTGCCAGCCCCAGAGGCAGAGCCAGCAGGTGGGCGTGAGGCAGCCCAGTGGCCTCTGGCGAGAGAGACCCGGGCTCAGTTCCCGGCTCAGCCGTGGACTCGCCGTGTGTCTTTGGAGTGATGGGCCCGAGGGACTTAGGAGCCTACGTCCGTTTTCAGCCTTGGGCTCCTGCGGGAACATCTCCGGGCAGCTGGGGGTGATTCCCAGGCCGATGGAACGAGCGCGCTACGGGCGGCCAGGTGGGCGCGGCACACTCCCGTCCGACACCCCACGCACATCGCGCTGGATCGGCGCTAGGGCCTGTACGGCTGCAGCTCCAGTGTAGACGGGCCCTGAGTCACGGTGCCGCTTTTGAAACAGTTCCCCTGAGGGTACTGCGGGGATGGGGGCCCACCAATGAGATGGGGGCCTGATCAGCTCTTGTCTTCTCCCAGCCTCGGGCCCCCTCTGGCCAGTCAGCAGGGGCTGTTCCCAGAGGGTGATGTGCCCCCCCCCCGGGGATCTGCTCTCTGCGCTGCCTGGGGTGGCCAGGATCAGCACCTGGACGAGTTAGAGAGAGCGGCGCCGTGGCAGAGGGAGGGGCTAGCTGCCCCGAGTATGTGCCCATCACAGACCCTAGGCACATGCTCAGCAGCGACCCCTCCTGCTGCTCACCCAGAGGTCGCGCGGGGTCATCTTCTCGAGCTGGGACTCTCCCCCCAGCTCCCAGGGTCCACACACCCTCAGAGGCATTTCCCTCCTTTCCTGGCCCCGTGCATCAGGCCAGGACACTGTCCTGCTCCACGGCGCATCTGCTGTCGCCCATGGCTCTCCTGGCTGTCCGGTGCGGGCCGGCTCCCTGCACGGCTCCAGGAATCGGCATTGCCAGCGGACTAGGCAGTGACAGGCCAGAGCTGAGCAGGAAGGAGGTGATGCTGCACCCGCCTCCCACGCTGAACACCCTCAGGCTGTCCTGGCTGCGTTAGCACCATGGCCTTCTTCCCAGAAGGAAGGTGCTTAGCTGCCTGTCCACAGGGACCACGGCCTGGTGTTGATCAGCCCCTGCTCCCCAGGGCTTCAGTGCCGGCTGGGAATCTCCTGGGGGGCCCAGGCTGGGAGGTGGGGAAAGATGCGTGCCCTTCTGGGCTGGAGCCAGGTGCACCTTCTCAGCAGGAGCTGCTGCCCCAGCCGGTCTCGGCTTCGTCCCGCCCGGATCCTGCCTGGGGCAGTGACTGGCAGATGCTGGGGGAGGGCGCCCCGGCACGGGGCGGGTTTGGTGCCTGAGCCGAGCTGGCGTGCGGACAGCTGACGGCCTGGCCGTGGGTGTCTTGCAGGTTTGACAGCGAGCTCGCTCAGGCTCATGAAGAAGCCCAGCGAGAGAAGCTGCTGCGGGAGAAGCTGAGTCGGGAGAAGGACATGCTCATCGCAGAGGTCTTCGGTCTCAAGCAGCAGCTGGAGGTGAGGAGAACAGCGACCCCATTCCCTGCCCCTCGCCGGCGGGGCCGCAGCTGGGCGCTCGGTGCAGCCAGCTCAGCGGGCTCTCCCTGCGCTCTCTTCCAGGACAAAGACTCCGACATCATGAGCTTCAGCCAGAAGGTGGAAGCCCTGGAGGCCGAGCTCCAAGACGTCTCCTCCCAGGAGTCCAAGGACGAGGCCTCCCTGGCCAAGGTGAAGAAGCAGCTGCGGGACCTAGAGGCGAAGGTCAAGGACCAGGAGGAGGAGCTGGATGAGCAGGCCGGGACCATCCAGCTGCTGGAGCAGGTGCGGCGGGGGCCCGGCGCAGACCAGACTCCCCTCGGGGGGACGGTGGGGGGCGACCCACTGGATTCGATCCTGGCTCGATGCAGGGATCAGGGTGCGGCTCCCTCCTCGAGTGGGCGGCTGGTTTCTGGGTGTGCCAGTTTCATGTGGGTTTGTCGTGCTGGCTCCTCCCGCCCAGGGCTCGCACGGCTCTGGCCAGCCGGCTTGCTGGGTGACCCTGCGTTCAGCGTGGGCGGGGGGCTCCCCCTCTGCTGCTGCAGCCCCCTCCGGGGGACTAGAGCGCGGGGCGACCGGCTGGTGTGTGGGGCCAGGCCTGCCCCGGGGGCTCGGAGAGACAGGAACGCTGCCTTCCCGGCACAGAGCAGTGACCTGCAAGGGCCGCAGAGATGCTGGCTGGCAGAGCAGCAGCGTGGGCCTTGGACTGGGGGCATTGCGAGTGTCACTGCTGTGGCCCCGTCTCTGGCGCCGAGCCCTGGCGATGGGCAGGGAGCAGGTGACCCCGTCTCTGGCGCCGAGCCCCGGCGATGGGCAGGGAGTGTTTGTCACCTCAGCTCCCCAGGACGAGGGCTCCCCTGTCCCTGCGCTCCCTGGCAGTTCGTAGCCGGGGTAACACAGGACCTCTCCCTGGGTGCAGGCCGGTTGCTCTGTGCCGTGCCGGCCAAGAAGGCATCAGCGTTACCGGGGTAGACAGCTGCTGTCTAGTGTGCTGGGTTGTGGGGATTGAGGGTTATGGAAGGTCCGACAGGCCTTGGGCTGGCCCTGTCCGTGTGCTGCCCCCGAGGGCTAGTGGCCGTGCTCTGCCTGGCTGCGTTCGGGCTCGGCGGGATGGAAGTGGTCAGCAGAGGGCCGCCCTGCCAGGAGGGAGGCGGCCAGGCCCCCAGCATCGGGCTGACCGGGGCGGCTTTCCGCCCACAGGCCAAGCTGCGTCTGGAGATGGAGATGGAACGCCTGCGGCAGACCCATTCCAAGGAGGTGGAAAGCCGTGACGAGGAGGTGGAGGAGATCAGGCAGTCGTGCCAGAAGAAGGTAGGGCCAGGGCGTCGCTCTGCCCTTGCTGCTGGGCAGGGGCCCATGGAGAGCCGGCTGCCTCCCTGCTGCCTGGCACCCACGTACCTCAGGAGAGAAGGGGGGGCTCTTTCCTAGCCATTAATCCCCTCTCTCCTGTTCCACTCCATGATATCCCTGCCCCACTGCATAGTGCCCCCCCCCCCCGAGACCCGGTGCTGTGGGGCTGGCGGGAGGGCCCTGTGATGCGATGGGCGGGTTGTGTTAATCTGGCTCCCCATGCAGCTCGGCCCCTGGCCTGGTGAGTTTAACCAGTCGCTCGCCCGTCCGCTCGCTCTGCCTGCGCTCGCCAGGTCAGGCAGCGCGCTGGCTCCCCTCCAACGAGCGCAATGGCACAGGGACTTGCGCCGGCTGAGCCAGTGTCTCCCCACTTCCCCACAAGGCTGGGGGTCAGGTAATTTCGGTGCCCTCAGTCCGGATTCATAGCCCCCACTGGCCAGTCCTAGGGTCTCTCCTGAGCCGGGACAGTCCATATCCCCAGATTGCCTCGTGGGTCATGTCTGCAGGAGCTGAGGGGGGGGCAGGGCCTGACTAGGACAGCGACCCAGGGCTTGCCGAGGGGCCCCCCAGCCGGGAGATGACTGGCTAGTGCAGGTTAGGGCCCGATCTGTGCTCGCTGCCCTGCGCCCCCTCGCCCTGTCCCCCCCTTGCCCGGCCACCCCCTCGTCCCGCGCACCGCTCGCCCATCCCGCGCACCACTCGCCCAGCCCCCCCGGCCCAAGCGTGCCTCATGGAAACCTTCTTGCTCTTGTGTGTGGGGTGCCGGGCGCAGCTGAAGCAGATGGAAGTGCAGCTGGAGGAAGAGTACGAAGATAAGCAGAAGGTGCTAAGAGAGAAGCGAGAGCTGGAGAGCAAGCTGGCTGCCGCTAGTGATCAGGTACTGCCCGGGCGAGAGACCCCGCCTGGGGATGCAGCGTGGAGCTGGACCGCCCTGGGGTTAATGGCCAGGACTAACCCCAGCCGGGCGCACTCATCGGGGGCACTGCCAGGAGTAGGAGGCTTGGCGCCAGCATGGCAGAATGGGGCGTGGGCACCCCGGCTGGCTAGTCCCTAAGCCAGAGCTGGCCCCTCTGTGTCTGCCCCAGGAGCACTCCGCTAGCCTGCCGCTGTCTGGGGCGGAACAGGCTGTGGTCCCTGGCTGGGAGCTCAGAGCCGAGGCTGGCAAGCAGCTGCCTCTGCGGAGGGAGCGTGGGCCCGGCGATGCAGGGTGTAAGGCCGGGCAGGCAGAGCAGAGGGAGTGCGGTGCCCACTCTGTGCCCGGGTGGCACCGTCCCCTGCAAGTGCTGAGCTCCGGCGGGCTGGGGGCTCTGGCCATTGCAGGTGTGGCGCTCAGGTTCCAGGGGGAGCCGTGCCCATTGCTGTGGGGGTGGGGGACCTCTCTGGGATGGAGCGTGTAGAGCGGGCATGCCCTCAAGCCCCTGCATGGCCTCCCCACGCCCAGGTCAGCCAGCGGGACTTTGAGACGGAGAAGCGGCTGCGCAAGGATCTGAAGAGAACCAAGGCGCTGCTGGCAGATGCCCAGATCATGCTGGATCACCTGAAAAACAACGCGCCCAGCAAGAGGGAGATCGCTCAGCTCAGAAACCAGGTGTGCACCGCCCACGCGCTGCTCCTGGCCTGCCTTGTCCTCCGTGTCCCCCGAAGGGTGTTCCCAGCCCTGGGCATTCAGCGGCTCTGGGCGAGGGAGAGCCAGGGGAGCTCAGGGCCCTTGTGGGGATGGAGATATCCCATCTCCTAGAACTGGAAGGGACCTTGAAAGGTCATCAAGTCCAGCCCCCTGCCTTCACTAGCAGGACCAAGTACTGATTTTGCCCCAGATTCCCAAGTGGCCCCCTCAAGGATTGAACTCACAACCCTGGGTTTAGCAGGCCAATGCTCAAACCACTGAGCTATCCCTCCGCCCCCCCGATCCCTGTGCTCTAGACTGCCGCCCCCCGCCCCCGCTCCCCACGGCGTGCGCTGGCCGTGTCTGGCACGGCATTCCGTGCCTGCCACTCCTGAAACGGCTCCTTGGCATCACCAGTGCTGCTGCCTCCTGGGCACGCAAGGCTACCGCGGCTGCTGCCCCCGGCCCCTCCCATGCCGTGCCCGGTGCGTCGCCCATACCATGCCCAGTGTGTTGACCATGCCGTGCCCGGTGCTGACAATCCCTGTGTCGGGCTCTCTCTGCAGCTGGAGGAGTCCGAATTCACCTGCGCGGCGGCGGTCAAAGCCCGCAAGTCCATGGAGGTGGAAATCGAGGATCTTCACCTGCAGATCGATGACATCTCCAAAGCCAAGGCAGCCGTGAGTGCCTGAGCCGGTTCCCGGCCCGCGGGGCTCCCCTCCCCCGTGCCCTGCGCCGAGCCAGATGCCAAGGGGCTCCTGCCCTCACCCCAGTGTTCTGCCAGTGCAGTGTGCCCAGCAGGCTTGTGCAGGCCGCTCCAGGCCCCATGGATCATGGCCATCCGAGAGCCTTATGGCTATGGCAGGCAAAGGGGGCACCAGCTTCCAGCAGGCATGAGCACCTCGAGCTAATTCCTCCTGGCTCTCGTCATCAATCTGCTTACGCAGGGGAAAGCCGCTGAGCCCACCCCCGAGAGCCAGTCCGTCCCTGGCCTGTGTCCGGCTCAGGCTCGGCGCTCTGGTGTGCTGGAAGGTCCATTATTGTCATGGGTTCTGGCCCGCCCCAGGCAGAACCCATCTGGTGCCCAGCTATGGCAGGACGGAGGGGCCCAGAGGTGCCTGCTGCTGGTGCTGGCTGGGCTGGGGGAGCCTCAGAGGCAGTGGGTGGGGGGCGGCAGCGTATGTGGGGCTGGGCGGCCTCACCTCTCTCTCCACTCTCTCCCCCCGCCCACCCCCAGCTGGAGGAGCAGCTGAGCCGGCTGCAGCGGGAGAAAAATGAGGTGCAGAGCCGCCTGGAGGAGGACCAGGAGGACATGAACGAGCTGATGAAGAAGCACAAAGCATCAGTGGCCCAGGTGATGCCACCCACGCCCAGCGCCACCAGTCCTGTGTGCTGCCGGTCCCCCTTCCTCCCCCGGCGCCCCTGGCACCCTGTGCACGTCCCCCAGCCCCCGGGCACCCCGTCCTCACTCCCCCCCCCAGCACCCTGTGCACGCCCTCCCAGGCACCCTGTCCTCTTCCCCCTTCCCCCCCCCTCCCCCGGCACCCTGTGCAGGCCCAGCCCGCACCCTGCTAGCCCAGCCTTGCCCCACCGACACCTCTCTGTGGAGGCTGGAAGTGAGGCGAGCCGTTAGGTGTCTTCACCCCGCTCTGTAGTCTCAGCTGAGCTCCGGCCATCCCTGGCATCCCAAAGGGCACCGCTGGATTCTGTGCCGTGAGCCCGCCCAGGAGAGCTGGCGGGGGGGCTGCCCGGAGGCTGGCAAGTCCCACTGCCTGCCCTAGGGGTGCTGCGCCCTTAGCCAGGCCCTGGGGCTGGGGGAGGGCAGCGGGGCTGGCAGTGGATTCTGAGCAGCCCAGACGCTCTCTGTCCACAGGCCTCCCGGGATCTGGCCCAGATAAATGACCTCCAGTCCCAGCTGGAAGACACCAACAAAGAGAAGCAGGAGCTGCAGGAGAAGGTAGTGGGGTGGCCTGAGTCGTCATCGGGGGGGTGGGGGGGGAAGTGTGCTGGCAGGTCTCGCCGCCCAGAGCACGGCCTTTGGGTTGGGAGGGGCTGGGCCCCTGCACTGCAATGCGGGACACGAGCGACGTGAGTCCGGCCGTTTGCGGAGACCCGCGTGCTGCTCCAGGGCCACGGCCGGGTCGTTTAGCCTGACCCTCTCTGCAAGAGCCAAACGGGGGGAATGGCTGGCCCCAGCCGCCCGCGCTGCATGCAGGAGTCCGGAGATCCTGGCAGAGCCCAGCAGCAAGCACAGGGCCAGCCACCCAGCATGGGCACTGCCTACAGAGAGCCCCTACCTCCCTTGGCGATGGTCCCAGCCTGGCTCTGCCGCTCTCCCAGGGAAGAAGCCGTTTGGGCAAACGGGCGCATGGCCTGCAGTGCCCCCCTGTGGCCGGGGGCTGGAGAGAAGGGAGCACCCGGGGGCTGGTTCAAGGGGCTGTGTCTGTCTGCGGCTGAGCCGGAGAGCTGCCGCATGTGCTGGCCCGTCTGGCCCTTCTCCCGATCCGGGACCAAGCCTTGGTTTTCTCTTGGCGTGACCTGAGCTGCTGCCTGTCCTGTCCCCAGCTGCAAGGGCTGCAGAGCCAGCTGGAGTTCCTCGAGCAGTCCATGGTGGACAAATCTCTGGTCAGCCGGCAGGAAGCCAAGATCCGGGAGCTGGAGACACGGCTAGAGTTCGAGAGGACCCAAGTCAAACGCCTGGAGGTAGGGAGCTCCGGATGGTCCTGGCCCTGCAGGTCGCGATGTTGGGGGAGGAGGGGAGCCGGACCTCCTCTGAGCACGGCGGGGAGCAGGGCAGCCCCATCAGCGCAGCGGGCTCCCCAACGAGCGGGTCTGCCAGTGGCTCCCGGCCTGGCCTGTACACTGGCTGTGAGCTCCCTGGGCATCGGGTGATCTGAGCCCAGCCCTCGTTTCCAGCGCAGCCACAGCTGGGAGCGAGCTCCCGTGGAGGAGTGTCCATCGAGGGAAGTTGGCAGCTGCTGCTCCAGTCACTCTGTAGGGCTGGCTGGGAGGGGAGCCCCCAGCAGCCTCTCAGCCAGCCTGTGCCAGCAGGCTCAGCTGCGGCTGCAGCCACTGGGCACCGTCAGGCAGCCAGCGGGGCACAGTCCTCACCCCTGGCACGTGCCGTCCGTGCGAAGCCTGGACCGAAAGGTCCTCCTGTCCCAGAGCAGGTGCTGCGGGTTTGGGCAGGGTTGATGGTGCCACTGGGGGAGGCTGAGGGCTCCTGATGCAGCACTAACACCGCCCCGGAGTGGCCTGTGCAGAGCTCTGGACTGGGGGCGCTGTCTAGGCAGCTCTCTCCGGGCCTTCCGCTGCCCAAAGCCTGTTCCCTGCGTCAGCACCCTGCTGGGCCCTGTCCCCCGACCCCCCCCGGCTCCACGCCTGCCTGGGCTGGTTATCGGCGGGCGCTGATAACAATAATTCGCCGTCCAGCCGGCGTGCGGCAAAGTGCTGCTCTTCGCCTGCATTGACTTAGTGAAATTATAGACTCTGCCGCTCCCTCCCAGCGCAGCCTGCTTGATATTCCGTGTTCGCAGGCCCTTTCTGCGCTGCGCTCAGCTCTCCCTTGCCGTATTTTCCTGCCGTTATTCCCCTTCCCCTCTCTCTGGCGGGGCCATAAATATGCAGCGGATGGCTCAGCTGCTGGGAAGGATCGAGTCTATTTTTTCTCAGCGTTACAGGCTGTAATTACTTCACACAAAGTTAAATCTATTTTTCCAATTCGCCAAAGCCCCACGATTGTTCTGCCCCCTCCCTCGCCCGGGGGAAGCGGCTCCTCCGTTCTCCCCCCGCCCCAGCCCCCTCATGTAAATGCATGGCGCTGGGTTCATTTGTTCCATTAGCGCTCAGTGGGAAGCGACGGGGCGGCGCTCGCTCCCGAGCCGGGCTGGGTAATTGCCGCTCTCCGCTGTGATTATTCTTGACGAGTGAATATTGATTCTGTCAGGGCTGCCGTCTCCCCGTCACCTGCTGCGGGGAGGGAAGGTGAGCGTGGGAGGGGCCAGCGCGGGGACTCAGCAGCCCTCGGTTGAGCCGCCCCTGCTCTGGGCAGGGCACCCGGGAGCTGCTGTGGCTTGGCAGGGCCTTGATGACTGGCTCACACCTAGGGTGGCTGTTGAGGTGCCCTGGTCCTAGAAGGTCCAAATGTCCCTGCTGATCTCGAGGGGAGCCAGGATTCCTGGGTTCTGTTCCCTGCCCTGCCTGGGGATTGGGGTAACTGTGACCCCTGGAGGGGGAGCGTCCCTGCCTGACTGTGTCCCGTTCCCCATGCCCCCAGAGCCTGGCCAGCCGCCTGAAGGAGAACATGGAGAAGCTGACGGAGGAGCGGGACCAGCGTGCAGCCGCTGAGAACCGGGAGAAGGAGCAGAACAAGCGGCTGCAGCGTCAGCTGCGGGACACCAAGGAGGAGATGGGCGAGCTGGCCAAGAAGGAAGCCGAGGCCAGCCGCAAGAAGCATGAGCTGGTGAGGAAGCCTGGCCAGAGGGCGAGGCAGGGGCAGCCAACCCACCCCCTCCCCGCTGACCTGTCAGTGCCCCTGACTGGCTACGGGGAGCACCGCCCCAGTGTGCCCTGGGATGGGAGCAGAGACCAGCCAGCCCACCCCCACCCCGCTGGACTGACTACGGGGAGCACCGCCCCAATGTGCCCCGGGATGGGAGCAGAGACCAGCCGGGATGCCCCCATCGGGGTCGGATGCGCAGCCTTAAGTATATGGGTCAGGCCACTGATCCCCAAACATCGCTATGAAACCAGGCTGATTAGCGTAGGTCCTACCCATAAACAAAGCCTGGCAGGGGAAACTGGGAGCTGGGCATCTTGAGAACAGTCCTTTAAAAATGGGAGATGGGCTAAACCCACCCCTGGTGTAACTGCCCCGGGGGAGGAGAGGGAGCAAATCTGCCCCTGGTGTAACTGCCCTGGGGGCGCGCAGGGGGCAAATCCGCCGCTGGTGTAACTGCCTTGTGACATGCTGGGCACACCTCTGGTCCCTCCCTGCCGGTGGACAGGACGGGTGCTGCACTCCAGCTGTGGCTGCCCCGACTTCTCTGGGGGGTGACAGCCCATCACTGGGGTGGCTGTTCCCTGCGGCATGTGGCTGCAGCCGATGCTCACGGGGTTCGCTTTCCCCAAGGAAATGGACCTGGAGAGCCTGGAGGCCGCCAACCAGAGCCTGCAGTCTGACCTGAAGCTGGCGTTCAAGCGGATCGGGGACCTGCAGGCTGCCATCGAGGACGAGATGGAGAGCGACGACAACGAGGACCTCATCAACAGGTGGGAGCCACACAGTTCCCTGCCGGAGACCCCCTCCACCCGCCAGGGCCCAGAAAACTCCCACATCCTGCTCAGGCCTTCCTAACGGACCGGGCAGGGCTGCCCCATGGCGAGGCTGGTGGGTCCCCCATGGGCATGCTGCAGTCAGCTCCCCCCCTTCCTCCAAGCACGACCACCGATGCATCTCTGCACGGCAGGGTTTGAATGTGCCCGGGTAGCGGCTGGTCGGGTGCAGGGCTACTCTGTGCCTGGGGGGGCTGGTTCTTTGCAGCAATTCAGGCAGGTCAGATCTTATCTTCCCCCTGCTCCAGTTCTCCCACTTCCCCTCACCATAAAACGGGAGAGCAGCTTCTGTTTCCCGGAGACTTGGAAATGATGGGACGAGCCGGCGCGCTCCTGTGTCCCTGGGGAGTAATTCCAGCTGGCCACCCTTGGCCTTACATTGCCGCTTGCAAACCAAGCACTTGTTTATGGTGCTGGGTGCGTCCGCACCTGCCGAGTGTGGCTGGGAGGCGGGCTGGGCTAGTGGATAGAGCTCTGGACTGGGACTCTGCCTCTGGCCTGCTGGGGAACTCTGGGCAAGTCATTTCACCTCTATGCCTCAGTTTCCCTGTCTGTTAAATGGGCGTATTGACACTGACCTTGGGAAAGTGTGTGGAGAGCAGCGGATGGAAAATGCTCTCGAAGACCTAGGTGTTATTATGGGGCACGCCTGCAGGGGGAGCAGCTGAGTACTGCCTGCTGTGCCACAAACAGCCACCCCGGGAACCATCGTCAGAAAGCATCGCTAGCAACTCCAGTGCCCACCGCAGGTGGCCGGGGCGCCGGGCTGGGGCTGGGGCTGCGCACTGAGACGCCGGACTCGCACTCAGCAGACCTGGGGTCTGGCCCTGGCGCACTGTAATCTGCAAGTGTGGGGAAGTGCGTTGGGCTCTCCCCACGGGAGACAGTGCCGCTGTCTGAACTAGGGGCCGCCAACCGCTCCTCGTTACCCCCCTCCCCAGCTGTGCTCATTGGTTTGCCTCGGTTCGTTTCTGTTGTGGTTTTGTTCCATTTTGCCTCTTTAAGTTCATTTATTTTCTTTGTCCCCCCGCCCCCCCCCTCCCCCCATTCTCAGTTTGCAGGACGTGGTGACAAAGTATCAGAAAAGAAAGAATAAACTGTGAGGATCTCAACTCTCCTCTCCAATTAAATAACCCCTTGTTCCTAACCCTGAGCATGCCTGGAAGGAGCCCGCCGCTGGGCCCTGCATGTCGCCCCCACAGCGTGCTCCATGCATGTGCATTAGCTCTAAACCTCTAACACCCCCCCGCCGGGCCGGGAGCCTCTCCATGCCACGAGGGACCAGTGCTGGAGCCGCATCACAGAGGCCCATAGCTGGAGGGGGGCTGTGTCACTGGGTGGGGGATGCCCCGAGCCCCTGCAGCTCCTGGTTGGCTGGTTCAGGATGGCACCGTTGCATGCTGGGATTGGCAGTCTCCAGGGGCTGCATTGTGAGCATTCAGCCCGCCAGGCTCACTTCAGCCATGCCTGGAGCAGCTGTTCGCGTCACACCAGGCTCTGCAGGTAACGTTGCCAGCGTAACTGACAGGCTGCGCCTCTCCCCCGGGAGTCCCGGCAGCATCTTCCGTAGCCGCTCCTGGAACGGAGAGGAAATCAATTATAAATCTGGATGTCCTGGGAATATGATGAGACAATAACTCATCCCTTCTCCTCACAAGGCAACAGGCAAAGCTGTGCACACCTAGGACAAGTGCCCCCTGCCCCCAGAATGACCACTCCCCCAGGCTCCCTGTCCCTGAAGCCCCGTCAGATAAGGTGTGTTTGGCCTGGGAACAGACAGATAGCAAAGAAGGCCCCCAATTGTTTGCCGTCTCAGTGGCTCCTGACCTCTCCAAAGCCAGAACAGCGCCCCCAGTGGGGGATCAGGCCCCAGTGCAGCAGCTGGCAGGGAGTGGGGATTTGTGGGGCGTGGATATTGCTCGTTTGGTTTCAGATGCCATGCTGGGTCAGAGCAGCTGGGCTGGTCTCCTGCCTTTGGCATTGGCTGATAATTGATGCTTCAGAGGAAAGTATAAAGCCCCATGATGCACCTGGCCAGTGGAGCAATTGCGTGTGGATGAGAGTGAGTCATTCCCTTGCCCAGCCACGATGCCCTGAAGCCCGAGGTTTAGTGATCACAAATGGTGCCGCTGGGAATGTCTGGTTTGTCTGGGGCATCTTCGCTGTCCCTCGATCCCTCACAGGCTTCGCCAGGTTGTAGGGAGAGGAGAGGCGTGTGGAAGCATGTGGAGGGAGTGCCATTAGGTGCTGCCCTGCCCCAACGGCTCTGTGCTCTGCCGGGCTAGGTGTCCCTTGCAGAGCCTTCCTTTATTTCACAGGCCCTGGGTTTGAAGACGAGGGGTCAGGCGCCGTCCCCTGGAACCTGAGGCTTGGGTGTCTCTGGACTGGCTTTGCCAGTGAGGTCTCTTTCCTGAGCCAGGAGGGGCTGTTGGTTGTGAAAGGATCTATAACAGCTAATGATAAATGTAATCGTGTGTAACAGTGATAGAGGGCCACTGGAGCCTTGTTGTCACACACAATTAATATCCTCCGCAGCTCAGTCTCCGTTTGTTTGTTCCCTTGTGATTTGGATCCCAGTTAACTAATGGCACACTAGTCTGGACATAAATTGTGTTTGACATCAAGTTTAATTCCGACGATTTAAAATCTCAGCTGCCCCCAGAGTTTGTTTATGAGGCTTATTGTTTTTAAGGAAAATAACCAAGCGTTGCCTGCGTTAGATTGCAGAGGAGGGAGACGTTTGTATGATCAAGTGCAGTCCATTGCTTTGAATTTAACAAGGAGAATTCATAGTCGGGGTCTATAATAGCCCGTCCCCTGTGCGATTCCGCCCCATGCTCCCCAGGCAGAGAAGAGCCCTAAGGCTAGGCAGATAAAATGCTCATTTAAGATCACATTATATATCTGTTCCCAGGCACACTTGCAATTCTAACAAAGTTACCTTGGGTTCCCGAGAGACTTCCTTCCCTTTTACCAGCCAGTTAGTGTTGGGGGAAGCCAGGGCAGAGTTATTGAGCCGAGTGAGATGGGAAGGAAAATAATGTTTCGATTTACTTATAGATACAGTTGTTATTGCTATAACCCTAATGAAAGCAGTAAACAGTTATGTATTAACAGAGATTTATACAGAACTGCTTCTAACATGGAGAGAGAGATTTTGCAGTGCATACAGCACCTTCTTTCTACAGGCAATCAATAGGGTTATGAACGGTGGTTATAAATTCGCTGTTTTAAGCCAGATCGGGCTTTCTTTATGTGTGTGTATAAATCAGGCAGCTCTGTCGTTACGGAGGGGCTCGCCTGCCACTGTAAATCTGCCCGCCACACTTGGGCACCCAGCCTGCCAGAGTCATTTCCGTTCTGTCTGCTAAACTCCTGTTTACCCAGAGACATCAACATAGCTCTTCCTTGCTGTAATTTTGCACTTGATGGAGGCCTATAAAATGAGCCCACTTATTTCCCTCCCAACCCTCTGCTCTTTGCAGATTTGAAATTTCATTCACTCCCAGAATTGCAGCCTGTTTCTTGCTTTTCTTTCTCCCCTTTGTTATTTATTCAGAGACATAATTCTGTACAGAAGGGCCTCTCCTGCTGATACGGATGAAAGGAAATTTATCCTCTGGGTTGGGGGGAAGCCCAGCAGATCCACAGTGAGGGACGTGTTGAACAATATTTTTCTAAATTTATACAAAGCATCCCAGCCTGCATCCCAAGCCACTCTCAGTGTAATCGCTGGGGGAAGCTGTGTGCAGAGCCCAGCCCACTGGCTGGCCCCTGTTGTGCCCAGGACTAGTCTGCTGGGGTCACCGCTCCACCTTAAAAACACTGGGCTTGCCTGGTTGGCTGGCCCTAGCCACCCTGCTCAGTGAGCCACCAGCTCAGGTGTCCAAGGGTCATTCAGAGCCTCGTGTTGCAGCCATCCCAATGTGCTTTTGCAGTGACTGTGGGCGGTGCACGGGGCAGCTGCACCAGGAAATGAAGAATCGCACAACGTACAGGGTTATTGGGTCCAGTTGAACAGAGGCCCGGTTTGGCTGCCCTTGGAGAAACTGTGTCCCTCAATCCCCTATTGCAGCCTGGGCATGTGTGTGTTCTCTGTCACATGCACGCCGTCCACAGCCCCCACTATCCCAGCCTGGGCTCCCCCTCCCCTGGCTTTGCCAGTGCCCCCCAATCCCAACCCACAGCCCCCCTGCTAGACCAGCCCTGGCTCCTGCCTGCCCCCCTCCCACAGCTCTGCCGGTGCATCCCAGTGTTGACCTGCAGCAGCCCTTGCTGTTTCGCTCCCAGGTCTGTCTGGAGCAGAGATCAGTGCTCCAAATGGCAAGGTGATGTGCCTGCCGCCAAGTATCTCCTCTGTAAACTTTGCCTTATGTACACACACATCCCCGCAGTCCTGGTCCAATGTCCTTCTGGGAAGTGTTTGGAAGCTGTGACGATGCGGTTCTGGCGGGACCCAACTGAGAGTGCCAATTCAGGACAAATTGCTAAAACAGGGCAGTCACAGCCCAAGGCTGGCAAACCAAACCAGCCAGACAAAGAGGACTTTGGCTTCACCCCACTGGCTAACCACAAGTCACACAAACAATTCCCTTAGACACTCCAGTTTCCCAGTATCACCACCAGTGCCACTCGTTATGGGGATGAATGGTTATGAAAACCAATACCCCAGTAAAAGAAAAAGGTTCTCCTGATCCCAAAGGACCAAGCCCCAGACCCAGGTCAATATACAAATCAGATCTTTCCCACAAATCACACTGTTGCCAGTCCTTTAAAATCTAAAGGTTTATTCCTAAAAGGAAAAAGATAGAGATGAGAGTTAGAATCGGTTAAATGGAATCAATTACATACAGGAATGGCAAAGTTCTTGGTTCAGGCTTGCAGCAGTGATAGAATAAACTGCAGGTTCAAATTAAGTCTCTGGAACATCCCCAGCTGGGATGGGTCATTCAGTCCTTTGTTCAGAGCTTCAGTTGTAGCAAAGTCCCTCCAGAGGTAAGAAGCAGGATTGAAGACAAGATGGAAATGAGGCATCAGCCTTATATAGTCTTTTCCAGGTGTAAGAACACCTCTTTGTCCTTACTGTGGAAAATTACAGCAAAATGGAGTCTGGAGTCACATGGTCCAGTCCCTGCATACTTTGCTGAGTCTCAAGGCATATTTGCCTTCTCTCAATGGGTCCATTGTATAGCTAATGGTCCTTAATGGGCCATCAAGCAGGCTAGGCAGAGCTAACACCAGCTTGTCTGGGATGTCACCTAGAAGCATAGCATAAGTTTGAAATACTGACAGTATAGAGCCAATATTCATAACTTCAACTACAAAATGATACACACATATAGACAGCATAATCATAACCAGTAAACCATAACCTTGTCTAAGACACCCCATTTGACCTCCTTTATACAAGATTTGGGTGCCACTACAGGACCTTGGTTGCCACAATGATCTATATGGTCCCAGATTATATCAATAACGTCACAGAAGCGTTGTTCCCTTTTCCTTCAGCTCCCTTTGCCTGTCTCCCGTTAGAGGGGGCCTTGGCTCTGAGCCCAGGGCTCTGATCGATCCAAGGGCGCAGCCGGTTCATAATGTAGCGGCATTTAAATGAAACTAACGCGAGCCCTTTGCACAGAGTTCCTGTGTCTAATTGAGAGCACAGTTGTGGAGATGTAAAATTGCTGGAGCAGTAAGAACTGCTCAGTAAAAGTGTCTGTCCAAGGTGTGGGCCTCGCCATGCTCCCTCATGGCCAGTTAGCCAGCGCACTGAGGGGGTGCATTGCAGGGGGCTTGCCTTGCGGAGCCGGTTAATGTGGGGGGAGCAGCGCTCGGTGCACTGTGTATTGCTAAGCAGTGCTGGGCTTACTGCCTGTGCATTAATTCATAGAGTGCTTTGGTCCCCCAGGCGTGCCTGGGAAGGCCAGCTCATTCCCTGCGCCAGGCCCTGACCATCCAAACGTATAAACAGAACGTGACCTCAGCCAGCATCTGACATGTCTCTGAGGCGGGCAGAAGCAGCACTTGCTCATGGGTGGGGCACAGTAGAGGGAGCCAGGACTCCTGGGTGCTGTTCATCCCTCTGTCACCCACTCAGTCCCTGTCTGGGCACTGCCCCACCCCACAAGAAGTGGGCCTGGCGCCAGGAGATTTGCGTCGTCGGTGCCGTTGTGGCTGTGTTTCCAACATGGGCAGGGCAGGTGCGCAGCCCGTTGGAGCTCTCTGAAGTCTAGGAAGGAGTGTGACTTGCACTGCCCGCTCGTGGCCAGCTCGCAGCCGGGCTGGAGGTGTGGGAGACGGGCTTTGCTGGGAGTGAGTCACTCGACTCGGGGTCCAAGGCAGGATCCCTGCCCCAAGAGGGGGCCACACGTTCTCCAGGTCCTGCCCCACATCGAGGGATTGGGAGCCCCTTCCCCTGCCGGACTGAGCCAGGAACGTTCTCCTGGGGGCGCGCGGGGCTGCCCGGTCAATGGGACAGGACTTTGGGAGGCCTGCCAGCGGGAGGCTCCGAGGTGCCAGTTGAGCCCGCGTTGCAGCGTGTCCTGGTCCGTAGGGCGGCACACTCAGACCCCGCTTGGCAGAGTCCGTAGCTGCATGGGGAGCCAGGCTGCCTGCCTCAGGTGTTAATCTCTCCCGCCGGATCTCTCCCTCTGGCAGTGAGGGGGACTCAGACGTGGACTCGGAGCTGGAGGACCGCGTGGATGGAGTGAAATCGTGGCTCTCCAGGAACAAAGGCTCCTCCAAAGCAGTCTCCGATGACGGCAGCTGGAAGAGCTCCAGGTCAGTGTGGGGTCAGCGTCCCCGGGGAAACAGCCACTTGCCATCGCTTCTCCCCATAGCCACCGGGCGGGGGCTGTCACCCAGCAGCTCTCACGGCGCTTCCCTTCCGGGGACCCCAGGCTCAGCAGCCCCGTGGGGGAGGTAGCTGGTCTCCGTCACTCGGTCGCTTGCCGGGTGCAGGGTTCGCCAGGGCTGGAGCAGCTGTGCCATCCAGGAGGGTGCCCCCCAGCAGCCAAGCATGGGCCGCCCCCCGCCACGTGCTGCCTGCAGAGAACACTGACCAATCAGGGCTGGGCCTGCAGCGATGGCTCCCACAGCTTGCCCGGAGCCGGCGTGATGCTGGTGGGCAGAGCAGTTAAAGTATCCAGCTACCCTTCCTTTGAACCCCTGAGAGGCCAAGCCCCACGGGGAGTGTGTATTGATCTCTGGATAGAGCACTCATTGCTATGGCAACTACGTGCATTGAATTTCAAACATAAATTGGAAGGTACCAAAGATGTGTGAGCTGGAAGCGCTGGAGCCGCGACCGAGCCCCTGGTTCCCACTGCTCTGCCCCTTGGTTCGCTCAGCAGATGGGATTGCTGTGAGCAGGGCCCTGTCCGTGGCTTTCCCCTGTGCCTCAGGGGAGCACCCGCGGGGCTGGGCGGGCCTGGCACCCCTCGCCTGGAGAAGCAGCTACCTGATGAGTACAGATTGGTTTGGTATAAAAGCAATTTCCTGCTCTGGATTCAGGGGTCCCAGGGGCTTCTCCCCTCTCCACAGAGCCAAGGCTGTTTTTCTTAATTGGTTTAATTTATTCGGCGGTGCAGATGTAGAGCGTTTGGTGTTGGGGATAAGTTGGCTATCAAAGGCGGCGGCTCCAGGTAGTTGACAATGAAATAATTGAATGAAACGTTTTAAAGGGGGATAAAAGCGATGGGATAGAACAATACCCTCATTTGCATGACATTTCCCAGGAAGCTATTTTCCACTGATGCAAATTATTTAGCTGGGTTTGCTCTGCTGCCTTCCTCTCTCCTTTGCCCGGTGTCTCTCTCTGATCTCACCTGCTCTCTCTCTCACCCCTCCCTCCCCATTTGCTGCTGTCCACTGGTCACTCTCCTCAGGCCGGCCCTGAACTCGGCCCCCAAGGAGGGGAAGGAAGGCAGAGAGCCCAAGGAGGCCGAGGAGCGGCCGGTCTCTGTCATGAGCTCCCTGAGTTACAGGAAACGGCTCAACCTGAAGGACTCTATTGGTGGCCAGGGGGACGAGGAGACACTGTTCTCCACCCTAAGCGAGCGGCCGGCCTCCCCAGACAGGTCTTTCCGCAAGGCCAAGCGCAGCTCGGCAGCCAGCAGCCAGGAGGAGACCGGCTCCGTCAGCTCGTGGAAGAAGGCCCCAGGCAGCGAGGACCCTGATGACAGGGGCTCTGTCATCTCACAAGCCTTCTCGGAGGCCAGTAGCAGAGCCCGGAAGGGGCTGGAGAAGAGGTGGTCTGTCACCACGGCTGACTTTGACCAGGCCTCTGCCCTGTCTGCCCCGGCCAGCCGGGCTGCCTCCTCCCGGCACGGGCTGGAGGCTGATGAGGCCGACGCTAGGTCCACACTGAGCTTCACACTTTCAAGCCCAGGCAGCTTGCGGCGCAGCACGTCCCGGCTCAGCGAGCCGCTGGCTGGCGTCTCCAGTGCCCTCAGCCCACCGCGGAGCCACCGGGCAGAACTGGGGCTGGAGACCTCGACCCTGGGCAGCCGGGTCGACTCTCGGCTCTCCCTGAGCAGGAGCCGGCTGGATGAGTTGGATGACGTGTCTAGCGTGGCTCTGAGTGACACCCGCTCCCTGTACAGCCAGCATTCGCTCGGGCGCAGCTTCTCTGTGCCCCCCCGGCCCAGGACCTCCGCCTCCAACGAGATGCAGCCGGAGGATTCAGAAATCCGGCCCGTCAGCCACCGCTCCTACCTGGACCCTGACTTGGAG
Source organism: Malaclemys terrapin pileata (assembly GCF_027887155.1). NCBI lineage: Eukaryota > Metazoa > Chordata > Testudines > Emydidae > Malaclemys > Malaclemys terrapin. The sequence continues at coordinate 2,123,051 of NC_071522.1, read as the reverse complement.
GCTGCCATCAATGAGGTCCTCAACTACAAGCCCATCAAGTTCAAGCGCTCCAGCTTGGACCCGGACTCGGAGGAGGAGGACAAGAGGAGCGTGCGGAGCGCCAGGAGCGCCACACGGCCGGAGAGCTCGGAGCGCTCCTTCAGCAGCCTGCGCCGCTCCGCCTCGGCCTTGGACTGCTCCCGGCCGCACAGCAGCAAGGGCCGGAGGAGCAGCAGCAGCTCCGAAGATGACTCCTCGGAGGAGGAGCGCAAGAAGAGCGCCAAGAAGAAGTCCAAGAAGAAGTCCAAGAAGAAGAAGCTGCCTTCGGATTCGGAGTCCTCCTCGGACTCCTCGTCCAGCTCCTACCACAGCAGCTCCAGCGTCAAGAAGGGCCCCAAGAAGAAGAGCCCGGCCTCCGAAGGGGAGGGAGCCGCAGAGGGGAGGGACGCCGAGAAATCAAGCAAGCGCCTGAAGAAGGAGGAGAAGAAGCGGAAGAAGCAGGTGGACAGCCTGATGATGAAATACCTCTACCGGCCCGAGAGCGACTAAGGCAGTAGGTGCCGAGTGGTGTGCAGTGCAGCATGCCAGCATGCCCGTGTGCCACTAACCCCAGTCACCCTCCACTCCCTGCTGCCCCTTGCCCCAGCCCACCCGGGCAGCATGTCTCTAGCTCGGGGAATGCCTCTGAACTCACTGCCCCGCCCCACAGCTGCCCGAGCCCGGCTAAGCCGGCTACTGCAGCTAAATCAGTCACGCTGGGAACCCCTAATGGCCTCGGGCAGGGCGGTTCAGCAGCTCATTCACAATGGGGGGGGGGCTGTAATCCCGGCAGCCCGGCACTGCTCAGTGGCATTGGGGCACTCTGGGGTTTGCAGGCCCTGAATTACTAACCCTGCCAGGGCTGAGCCTGGCACGGGCCCCACCTCCGTCAGTCAGCCTGCTCCTCCCCACTGCTGCAGTGAAGCCGCCTGTGTTCAGCATGAGGCCACATCACTGCTGTGGGGTTTGGCCGGCGCTGCCGCTTGGCAGAGACTGACCCGTTTGGAAACCCGCCGGAAAAGGACGCCGCTCCAGCGTAGGGCTCCCCTGTGTAACTCGCTGTGGGGTGAGGCGTGGGGCCTGCCTTTGGCTTCCATACACTCCCGTGTCAGTGCAACCCAGGCAAAGCCAGCGGGAGCGCAGAGCACTGGCAATAGTCACAAAGGGTTTTTGCTGCTAGTGTCTCCCTTCCAGGGATTAGTGGCTGGCGCGTGCAGGACACTGAGAAGCACTAATCCCTCCCGGCCTTTCAGAAACCGTTAAGTATGCGGCTGTATTTATTTCTCCTGAAATTAATGGGTCACAGTGCATTGCAGGATCCACCGCTCCCGGTTCAGACCGGGGATTAGTTACTGCAGGAAAGACGAGCATCAGGCTGTATATAAAAAGGCCCTAACAAAGTGCATGTGCTGCCAGACTAAACCTGCCGTGGCATGAACAGCTCCCACACCCCACCACTGCAGACCCTCTGCAGTCTCATGGGCAAACTTGATGGAAATCCTCAGATGTCTTCATGCCCTGCCCTCTTGCTCTCTCCCTGCTGGCCTGTCGGAAGCATACTGACTGCTTCTGGGGTGTTGTAACTCTGAGCCAGCAGCACCCACACTGGCCCCAGCTGAGGGCTCCTTGGCACCCTTAGAGATGAGGCAGCTGGACACAGAGCCCGTGGTTCTCTCAAGCTCCCACACTGTGCTGTGTAATGTCATGCACCGCTTCTCCACCACGTGGTGAGAGACAAGGCGGCTTGTCACCAAGATGGGACAGTGCAGGCGTCCCAGAGCTCAGGGGTGTTCAGCTCAAGGGTGCCGGTTCAGAGCCATCTCTGCGTAAAGCAGAACCAGCTGCAGCTACCATCAGCTCCGATATAGAGAGTGGCCAGCAGAGACTACGCATCCCAGCATGCAGTGCTGCTCCAATCAAGCTGGTGCCTTGCATGCTGCGATCTGTCATCTCAGCTCTGTAAGGAGGAGGTGGCTCCATGGGCTGGTTCCCAGCCCCTTGGGCTGCCCTGTATCGGAGTCCCCTTTCGCAGAGCTCTTCCCCCCGCTTTTGGGATTCCAGGCAGAGTGGGGTACTGGGGGTGCTTTGAGATTCCCCTTGGCCCACTGAGGGCCGGGGGTGCTCACCATGTGATTGCTGCTGCTGAGTTTCCGTCTGAGCCAGGGGATGTTACTCGTGCACACCGACGGGCTTGGCCTCCCTCCCAGCACCCCGGACAGTGGGCTAGATTGTGCCCCCACTTCCTGCACAGGGACTGTGGGCTTGCGAAGGGCGGGGACGAGGACTGGAAGCCTCCAGCAGAATGGCATGCGCGTGCAGGGAGCCCCCTGCCCAGGCTGGAGTTACTGCCACGCCCGTTGCCAGGTGTGTGTTGTGTGAGGCGGGCGGGGGGGCAGCCGTATGTGTGACTGCAGCTTAGTGAGCAGCACTGTGCCCGAGGCGCTCCACGGGCGAGGCGGGGCGAGACTTGCTGGGCTCTAGGCCCTGCCCTGGGCACTTCCCCTGGAAATGGAAAACTCTCCGTGAATTCCTCCCGCTGGGGGTGGGGCCGTGTGATTCTCCCCAGACGTCCCATGAGCAAATCTGGTGTGGTGCTGCGCACGGAAAGCAGGCAGTGCCATGGGGCCCTGGGCATTCCCTGTGGGCTAGGAGTCGTCACTTGCCCTCCTCTGTGTAGCCCCCCAATTCCCTGACCATTCTGGGATTAATGGGGCAGCTGGTTACCTCGAAAGATAGACACCCCCTCGCACAGGTACATATGGCATGGTGCGGGCGTGGGGCACTGCTCTGGCTGACTGTGGCTGGGCTCCCTGGAGGAACAGGGCCTTGTTCTGTAGCTCTGGTCACTTTCGGGTTCTTTCTTAAGCAGGCAGTTGGGTGGGAGATGTGGAGGGATGAGCCGGAAGCGGCTGGGCTCGGGGAGTGCCGAATGGCCCCAGGACCCCACCTTCGGCAGCACAGCTGTGCTTTTTAAGCTCCCAGGAGGAATGTGGGTTGAAGCTGCTGAATGCTCATCTCAGGCAGGTGTTGTGGGGTCACTGCCCCCCCAGGATTGTTGGAGGGACCCAGCACTTGGCATATGACACAATCTGGGTATTGAAATGGCAGCATTTCCAGCTAGCTCCCCACCCCGGTCAGGGCGCAGGTTGTGTTAGGCTGTCACTAGTCCGGCAGCCAGGGGGGAGCCGCTCTCTTTGCTCCTGGTGGGCACCCGGGGGCGAGGCGGGAGATCTGCAGGAGAGGCCAGTCAGGAACGGCAGCTCTGGGAAGGCTCTGCAGGGAGGGGGAAGGGAAGCGACTGCGGTCGGGGCCGGGGTTTTTTCTAGCAGGAATTTATTTGTGTATTAAATTGTTTCCGACAGCTTTGAATGGGAGAATTATCTGAGAAGGAAAGAAGCTTTTTAAACAATTCTTTTAAAGTGTTCAATTGCTGGAACAATCCCCTGCAGCTGGGGCTGCCGCGCTGCTTGTTTGTAACGTGTGTGACGCCGGAGCTGCCGTATCAGCAATGGAGGGGGCAGTTTCTCTTGTCTGGCCAAGGCTGGCATTCAAGGGTTTGAATCAGCGGCTGCGCTCAGAGGGGACGTAAGCAGGGGAAGGCGCAGGCTGGTAGAGGTGAGGGGAAGGGGTGTGAACGCTCCGTGACTGGTGAGCAGGACAGATTAACAGGCAGTGACGGATAATGTAGCCTCGCACCTTCGCCGTCTTGAATAGAAATGAAATCCACTTGTGAGCTCCCCCAGGTCACCTGGACTGCGTGGCTGCGCTGGGTTCCCGGAGCTGGGCGAATAGGCAGGGAAATGTCTGTAGATGTTGGATGGGAAGATGAGGTTGAGTTTGTCGGCGCGCTCACCCCACAGACCCTCCAGCGGACGAGTTTCTCTAGCACAGACGCTCACACGAAGCAAATTTCAAGTGTGAATATTTGCTGACGGCAAAGCCCTTATTTAAAATTTGCGCTGTTGCTTAATAACAGTTATCCAATCAGGAAACTGAAATGGTCCCATGTGACCTAAGTAACTGCCTACCCAGCGCAAAGTTCAGAATTCAAATAGTGAATTTTCTCGTCTGCAATTTCTTTTCACAGGGAAAGAATAGGTACAAAACTTTAAATAATGGACGAATTCTGCAATTTCACAGTCTTCTCGCAAACGCTTCCTGAGCAGATAGAGGTGCAATTCAACAAATGCATGATTTGTTGCAGATTACTTGCTTAGCTCTGCTAACTCCAGGGGAGAGTAAATCTCTCTAAATGGTCTGAAAATGTCTTAAAAATAATAAAAAAGACTAATGAGCCCTCGTAAAGAAAGCTGCCAGGTTGACAGTCTGCTGTGGCAGAAGCAGTCCTGGGGGAATTCAGCTTCCATGTCAACGCACAACTCTCCCAATTATCCAGAGCTGAATGCTAGTACTTAAAAACCACTCCCCCCCCCCCCCCGACACACACACAACCGGCTTTTGGGAACAACAGAAACTTTGAACGCCTCCGCCTGGCCCATGCCTTCCAGTGGGAGCGGCCATCCCTGTCTCTGTCCAGCAGAAGGCCCAGCGGGAGCCAGGAACTCTGGTACTGATCTGCTGGGTGTTCTTGGCAATTCAGGGAGTGCCTAGCCAGAAGGGAGCACTGTGATCATGGAGTCTGACCTGCCCCAACGAGATTCCTAAGGCAGAACTGCAAGAAAAACATCCAGTTGGGATTTTAAAATGGTCAGGGTTGGAGCATTCTTCCTTTGCCCCCTCCCCAGCCCCGCCCCTGGGTAAATTGTCCCAGTGATTAATTCCTCTCACCCGTACAAACGTACGCCTTATTGCCAGTCTTTGTTTAGCTTCAGGTTCCAGCCATTGGACCCTGTTAGACCTGCCTCTGCTCGGCTTAACAGCCCAGGATCAAATATTTGTTCCCCATGTAGGTGTCACGGAGTATTGGGGAACTCAGGGCCCTGCACCCCCGGCTTCCTGCGATTCACCATGACTCTCAGCCAGCCAGTAAAGCAGAAGGTTTATTTGGATGACAGGAATACAGTCCAAGACAGGTCTTGCAGGAACAGACAACAGGGCCCCCCTCAGTTAGGTCCAGCTTGGGGTCCCAGGGCATCCCAGCCCCCCCCCCCCCCCTTTGGGGGGGTCAGAGCCATCTCTGCCTCCCAGCCATCTCTCCAGCCGGCTTCCAACACTCTGCCTTCAGCGACCCCTCCCACAGCCTTTGTTCAGTTTCCCGGGCCAAGGTGTCACCTGGCCTCCAACCCCTTCCTGGGTTCTCATGTTACACGCTCAGGTATGTTCCCTCAGGCAGACTCCCATCCCCCGATGCAGACTACCCTAGCCACACTCCCCTGTCAGCATTCACAGACCACAGTAAGAACAGTCCCAGTTCGTCACAGTAGGCACCTCTAGATTAAACAAGTCACCCCTTAATCTTCTGTTTGTTCAGCTACATAGACTGAGCCCCTCTCGGCATTCTAAGGCAGGTTTGATCCTTCCATCATTCTTGTGGTTCTTCTCTGAACCTTCTCCCATTTATCAACATCCTTCTGGAATTGCAGGCCACGGGATTCCAGCAGCAATCACTACAGAGGTAAAACCACCTCTCTGCTCCTACTGCAGAGTCCCCTGTTCATATATCCAAGGGTCGCATGAGCTGTTTTGGCCACACAATCCCTACGTCCTTTTCAGAGTCCCCCATCCTGTAAATATGGCCTGCCACCTTTGCTGCTAGGTGTGTCCATTTACAGTTAGACATAGTACAGCACATTAGCTGCATGCACCCAGCTTACCAGGTGAGCCAGGTCGCTCTGGATCAGTGACCTGTCCTCATTACACTCCCCTCATTTCTGTGTCATCTGCAAACTTTATCAGTGATGATTTTATGTTTTCTATGGATAAAAATGTTAACTAGCACCGGACCCCACTAAAAACTCACCCGCTCCATGACGATTCCGTATTTCGAGGCCTGTCAGGTAGCCAGCTTTTAATCCACGTAACCTGTGCCAGCTTCATTTGATAGCTTTCTAGTTTTTAATCTAAATGTCGTGTAGTACCAAACCAAACACCTTCAAGAATCTACGTATATGACGTCAACACTATGACCTTTATCAGCCAAACCTGTACTCGTGTCAAAGAGAGATCCAATTAGTTTGAGCAGGCCTATTTTCCATATAGTTAATTATATTACCTTCCTTTAATTCTTCATTAATCAAGTCCTGTGTCAGGGGCTCCATTATCTTGCCTGGGATCGATGTCAGGTTGATAGGCCTATAATGACCCTGGTCATCCCATTTACTCTTAAAAAATTGCTTTCTTCCATGTTCTGGACACTTCCCCAGTGCTCCAGGACTTATTGAAAATCCAAACTCCAGCAAGCTACTCAGCCAGCTCTTTTAAAGCTCTTGGATGCAAGTCCCTTCCCCCCTTTCTGCCTGTTTCCCAATCTATAAAGTGGGCCCCTGTCTCAGAGCAGGGTCTGGGTAGCACCGGATACGGCCCTGCGGGTATCTTGGTCCTGTGTGGAGTACTGGAGGAGAGACGGCAGTGCCAGCAGTGCAAGGTCCTTGGGTGTATCTGCTGTTGTCTCTGTCGGATGCTCGCAGGGACATGTGATGGCAGCCCTGCTTAGCTGCTCCCGGGCCCAAGGCAGGGCAGAGCGCGTGGGCCGGGCTCCTAGCGCTGTTCTGAGGTGTGTCCCAGTGCCCAGTAAATGTTGGGACATAGTAGTAAGGCTCGGTCTCCCTGGAGTCCCTTTGATCTGAGTCTAAAGGCCTTTGCAGATGTTAGTTACGCCTCACCCCATGGCTGGTACCCCTGATTGCAACTGGGAAACTGAGGCAGAGCCCAATCCCAAGAGCCTGCGCTTGGGCCACCAAAGGACAGCCCATCCCCTAACATCTGGGTGTTCTCCAGGGGTGGGGGCAGGCTGTGCCGGTGGGCTCTCCCCACAACGGACGTGCCCCCTCGCTATCTCACTCCTCGGGGCTCCGGCTGGCTGGCTACAGAGCCTGGGGGCCCGTGCTCAGGGTTGGGAGAAGGGGGCACTAGGAGGTGGCGGTGCAGAAGGCTGTGTACAGGAGCAGAGCTGCGCCAGGGAGTTCGGATGGCTGCGAGTTCGCCTGGCCCTCAGCACAGGATAATAATGCACTGAGCCAGGAGACACACATGGGCCCGCCCAGCCCTGTGCTGCCAGAGGGCCCCTTCCCCTCTGGGGCGGGTCCATGCCGCGCCACACAGGCCCCCCAACTCCCTATGCCCAGCCTCCCCCAGACCCGCTATGCCGAGCGCCTCCCCTGCCACAGCCCCACCACTGCCCAGTGCCCTGCAGACCAGCACCCCCAACTGCCCAGCACCCCCAACTGCCCCGCACCCCACACAGACCCCCCACTGCCCAGCACCTCCCCACAGAGACCCACCCCCATGCCCTGCCCCCTGGCCGCACCCCTCGGCCCTACTGAGCCAGCACAGATCAGGGATCCCCCTCCCAGCACAGTCCTAGGGGGCAGAACAGCTGAAGCTTGGGAGCACAGAGCAGTCCCAGCCCTACCTGCCTGGCGCTGGTGCCCGCGGTGGAGAAGAGGCGTTTCCTTGCAGGGGCGGGGCAGCCACCAACTTCCCCAGCCCGCTGCTTCTGCAGAGCAAGCCCTGAGGCCCGCCCGAGAGATTTAAAATGGCCCGGGGCTCCCAGCCACCGCTACCGCAGCAACAGTGGCAGCTGGGTGCCCCCAGGACCTTTTAAATTACCTGGGCCCCTGGGCAATTGCCCCCTTTGCCCCCCTCTATTGGCAGGCCTGCCTGCATGGGGTGGGGGCAAATGGGGGAGCCTTCTCATTTCTTAATGGCGCCAGGGAGCTGGGTGCTGGGGAAAGCCTGGGGGCCTGCTCCTCTTAGCCCCCCCTCCCAGGATAAGAGCCCTCATGTGCCTGCGGAGACTGCCCACCAGGGCCCAGTCACTCAGCTGGCCTCCGCCCCACCAACCCACTTTCCCGCAGCATGGCCTGGCCTCCCTGCTGCCCAGCCGAGGCTCTGAGGTTTGGGGGTTTGGATCTGAGCCCCGGGGTGGGCGTTGGAAGAAGCCCAGCCCCATAGGGGGAGCACTGCTGCCCAAGGCAGGGCCTGACATGCATCTCCTGAGGTGATGTCTGCTCTTCCCTGGTTGTTTGCTAACCTTGTTCCCTCCGTGCAGCCCCCCAGGCTACCGCCGGCAGTTCGCCTGTGACAAATCGGAGGAGGAGCGAGCCACTTTGGAAAGCATGCCTAGGTCCAGGGACTCCTCCAGGGGCTACCTGAGTGACAGCGACACAGAGAGCAAGCCAGCGGAGACCTCAGCATAGCCCGGGAGGATGCCTGGAGGGACGCTTTTTCCACAGCCTCAGAAATACTCTGCCTCGCAGATCCGTGAGCCAGCCCACGCAAGGCCTTGGCGACCCTCAGACTGGCCTCCAGAGAGCTCCTGGCAGCCCCTCGACAAGCGCCTTGCCTGGGAAATGCTGCATTTACAGATTGTCACCACCTCCGCTGTCTTGTGTGCACCCAGGATTTCCTGCATGGTGGAAAATGTTAATCTAAAGCCCTCTTCTCCAACCCCTCCCTCAGAGCGACTGCAGACCTGTGCGCGCCTCGCTGGTCGACAGCGGCTGTAATACCCTCGGCTGGGGTGAGTTGGCATCTCCGGACCGGACCGGTCAGTGTTCCTTCCCCGAGGTCCTGCCAGCTTGCCCCACCCCGTGCGACCCCCATGCCGCTCCAGCCTGGGGACTGCTCCATTCTCAGTGGAGGGGAAGCTGAGCTGGTCTTCAGGGGCTTTTTTCCTCCTCAGTGCCTGCTGTCTTTTATTTTATAACTTAACCCCCCAGCCCGTGTGTGTCTGGGCCGACGGGAGGGGCCCTGGCAGCCCCCGTTTCCACTGTCACTCCTTCCTGTTCAGCTGAGCCAAAGAGGACGCTTTCTTACTTGGCTTAAAAAACCCAGTGAAGAATGAAGCTGGTTTCCCGGTGCAGCTGTCAGTGGGGTTCTGCATGTGACAGCACAGTCCAGGCACGCCTGGGTGTGCATCTCGCACACTCACGCTCACTGTGCTGCTGCATGTGGGGTTTCCTTGCACATGGTTTTCTGTTTCCCAGGCATGGCGATTGATTTTGAGTCATTTCTTTTTCCAGGGGCTGGTGCCTAGCACACAGTTTTGTTTAAAGTATTCTTGAAATAAAATGTACCCCTGCCCTTGTCCACACGCATGTGCACACGCATGTGCACACGCACACACACGGTGCCTGGAGAGTATACATGGGCAGGCGCTCCACAGCACACGCACATTCATTCACACCCGCACTGTCTGCTGAGCCTGTGGGCAGGAGCTCCACAGCGCCTCCTCTGGTCACAGGGGGCCAGAGCTCCAGAATAACTGCATCTGCTCGCTTGGGCGTGTGCCAGGGCTCTTCTCCGCAGCTGCCCCCTTTACTGACTCCACTGCCCTCGTCGATGCCAAGGAAGCGGCTTATCTCCCTCCAGGACTCAGTCCCCAGAGCCAGCCGCGCGGGTACGGTCATCTCTGCTAACTTCTCAGTGGCTGGACTGGACACTGGAGCTGCCCAGCCCTGCCTGTCTGGTTTGCACTAGTTCGGCTGTGTGTCTTTTCCTATCCGTTTAAATATTAAATGTCATTTATGGCTGGTGACGCCGGCTCCTCCCCTCAGGTTGTTTGTTGCTGCTGCCAGCAGGGGGAAGGGAGGCGAGGTGGGTGCTGGGTGCGGGGGCACCACTCAGCCAGGAAGTGGTGGTTTTCCTGCGGGGCAGCAGTGCGAAAGCTGCGCGGGGCGTGGAGCCTGCGGGGGCAAAGCGTCTGGAGAGGGATGGGGGGTGCCGTGATTTGAGTTAACCCAGCGTGGCAACAGTCCAGCTTCCCCCCTACGCCTATAACAGAGTGTGATTGTTCATGAACCAATCTCTGGGCTGCCGTCCTGTGTGGCGGCTCCACTCTCCCTCCCCATCCACCCCCAGGCGGTGTCACAGCCTGGCTCCTGGGCTTCCCTTGTGGGGCGAGCCTTTGCCGTGGTGCAGGCTCGTGTCTTGTGGCTTCCCTCTCAGGTCACCCAGCAGTCGGATGCTAAGTGCAGGGTCAGGCGCGTTCACTCCCAGCAGCTAGTGAGGAGGCTGGAGTCCACCCCCCGCCAGGGCAGAGCCGCTCGGCTGTTGGAGCTCCCTGGGGTGGGCTGGGAGCTGCTGAGGCTGGGGGTGGGTGGCCGGCCAGGAGCAGCAGAGGCTCTGGCAGGGCTTTCAGGCCCAGCTGACCTGTGGCTGACCTGGAGCTTTGCCTCCCACTCCCTCCTATCCCCGAAGGCCCTCTTAGCCCATCCTCAGCAGCCCCGTGCTGGAGCCTGGCGCTGTTAGTTCAGGGCCTAGCCACCGATTATCTCCCAGCGGCTGCCTGGGCCACTCCAACCCCTATGGCTGTTAGTACAGCTCGTGCCGCGGCGCCCTGCTCTGGGCTGGCATCCCCGGCCCGCTGGCTGGTGCTGGGGAGAGGAGCCGGGGATGGGACTCGCTGGGTTTCAGGTGCCAGGTGCTGCAGGAGAAGAGCTGCCCAAGGAATGGGCAGGAAATCTCAGCCACAAATCTCGGCTTGTTGGAGCAGATGGTGCATGCCAAGCGCTCGGGCGCCGCGGGCTGATCCACCTGGCTGCCGCTCAGCATAATCAGCCAGAGAAACACGTCCCAGCGTGAGCAGCCCCCCAGCAGCCTCTGCCCCGTACATGAGCCAGGTGGGCTGGGCCCGGGGTTCGGCCTCTCAATCAGGGCCTTGTGCCCCTCTCACCATCACAGCTGTGGCCCTTGCCTGCTTCTCTGCCCCTCAGTTCACCTACACGACGGGTCCCTCCCACCCCCGATTCCCCGAGTGCGCGGCCTCACCCCCTCCATCCCTGCTGATGTGGTAACCAGGCAAATCCCCTGCAGAGACAAGCTGGGCCAGGCCTGAACGCCCATATGCCAGGCCCTGCTTTGCCTCCCCTGGTCCTTGCCGTGAGTCCATCATCCCCGCACTTCTGTTGGGGGCCGGGTGTCTGTCACCAGGACCCCTGGGGCCTTGCGTGACAATGGAAGAGCCCCGGCCGACAGCATCTCCTGCGCCGGGGCAAGGCCTCCTTTCTCCCTGCATGGGCTCTTCCCCCAGGCCCGAGCCCCCTGCTTTGTCTCCGTGCCAGCCGCCACCCGGTGCGCTCCCGTTCCATTTCCTGCCTCCCCTAAGGTAGCGCCCGACCCTTCTCTCCCATTGCCTCACCAAGGGCAGCCTTGATGGTTCGTTCACCCACTCCGATCTGCCTGCTGCCTCGTGGCTCCTGCCCCGGCCCTAGGAAACGCTCCCTTCTTGCCCCGTGGGCAGCGACAAGGGGAGTGAGGAAACCGTTTCTTTTCATGCTGCATTTCCCCTGCTCTCCAGTGCAGGTGGGCGCTGGCTGCCTGAGCCCCCCCTTCATGTGCCGGGCGGTAGTGAAGTGCTGCTTGTCGCGGGGTCCCTGGGTGGCACCGTTGCTGGATGTCCTGGCCTGTGTGGGCAAACCCTGGCTCTGGCTGGCACCGGCCCCAGCTCAGCTGCTTCCCTTGGCTCGGGACTGAAAGGTGGCAGAGAGGGGAAGGGAGACATTGGGCCCGGCCTCCGGTCTGTCGTGGGGGTGAGCCCCAGGAGCGCCGCGCTGGGGCCGTTCGTGCCGCTGGTTGGAGTCAGTTTGGGCATCTTAAAGGGGTAATTGGCCGAACCCTCCCCAGGAACACGAGCAGCAGGAAAGGGTGGAACAGAGCACGTCCCTGTTGCGGAGTATTGGGGGACTCAGGGCCCTGCACCCCCGGCTTCCTGCGATTCACCATGACTCTCAGCCAGCCAGTAAAGCAGAAGGTTTATTTGGATGACAGGAATACAGTCCAAGACAGGTCTTGCAGGCACAGACAACAGGGCCCCCCTCAGTTAGGTCCAGCTTGGGGTCCCAGGGCATGCCAGCCCACCCCCCTTTGGGGGGTCAGAGCCATCTCTGCCTCCCAGCCATCTCTCCAGCCTCCTTCTAGCCTGCTTCCAGCACTCTCCTTTTGCGACCCCTCCCACAGCCTTTGTTCAGTTTCCCGGGCTAAGGAGTCACCTCACCTTCAACCCCTTCCTGGGTTCTCATGTTACACACTCAGGTATGCGCCCTCGGGCGCCCTCGGGCAGATCCCATCCTGCAATGCAGACTATCCCAGCACACTCCCCTGTCAGCATTCACAGACCACCGTGCGAACAGGCCCAGTTCGTCACATCTCTCCCCCCTTTGAGACCGAACTGAGCAGGGTCACTTTAGCCAGTGACCCGGGGAAGTTCGAACCTACCCCCGTTCCCATGGATGCCCCCGCATCCCTCCCATTCCTTGGTGAGAATTACACCAGGCCCCTCCAGTTTCACGCTCCCCCTTAGGTTGGGGTTGCTTGATGGCACTCGCAGTTCGCATGTGGGAAGGTTTATGCGGCCTGCGCCCTTTTCCCACCCCCATACCTCTGGGGCTCCAACTGGGCTGTGGTCTTCTCCCAGCGCTCCAGTCTGGAGGTCTGTGCTTTGGGCTCTCTTGGTTTAGAGCCGCCCTTTTTACCTTGGCCACCCTCCGAAAAGGCTCCTCTATGCTGGGCAAGGGTCCTAAAGCTGTTTTCCCCTTGTCCCAGGCCTTCCTCCCCCTCTGACAGGGGTCACAGGATCCGCAGTACTGTCGGACAGTAACAAAGACCCCAGGCCAGTAAAAGCTCCGTAGCAGCCTCTGCTGGGTACGCCAGGTTCCCTGGTGCCCTGAGAGGGGAATGTCATGGGCCCGGCACAGCAGCTGGCGGCGATACTTCTGGGGTACCACCAGCTGCCTCCTGATCCCCCCTGACTCCATTTTCCCTGGGGGAGCCCATTCTCGGTACAGGAACCCCTTCTCCCACAGGAACCTTTTCCGGCCACCTCGTCCCATGGTCTGTACCGCATTGAGGTCGGCCAGGTCCCTTATCTTCCGCAAGGAGGGATCTCTCTGCAACTCGGCCTGGAACTCAGCAGCTGGGACGGGGATGGCCACCTGCTCTTTCTCGCCCGCTGGGTCCGAAGCTGCAGCCTCCCTGAGCCGCGTCCCTGGGCGTTCCCTCCCCACCAGGTTAGAGTCCCGCGCCTCAGGCAAGGCACCCCCCCCAAGGCCAGGGCGCAGTGCCCCTCGCCGGCTCTGACCGCGGGTCACAACTAAGGCGGTCTGGGGGCTGCTGGGCCAGTCCTCTAGGTCCCCCCCCATCAACACCTCAGTGGGCAAATGGTGGTGCACTCCCACGTCCTTGGGGCCCTCCTTGGCCCCCCATTTCAGGTGTACCCTCGCTACGGGAACCTTGAATGGGGTCCCGCCCACCCCGGTCAGGGTCAGGAAGGTGTTGGGCACCACCCGATCTGGGGCCACCACCTCGGGCCGGGCCAGTGTCACCTCTGCGCCCGTGTCCCAGTAACCATAAACTTCCTTCCCATCCACCTCCAGGGGAACAAGGCACTCGCTCCGCAGGGACAGCCCCGTGCCAACCCTGTAAACGGAGAACTTTGAATCCGGAGCATCTGGCCCCCCAGAGAAGCTGGCCTGGGGCTCTCCTCCCTCCTTAGCAGGTGGTACTCTGCCAGCCCCCCTTCCCTGGGAATGCTGCCTCTCGCCGGGCTGGGTCTCTACCCAGTCAACCCTCTGTGGGTTCGGCCTGCTCAGTCTGTCCCTGAGCCTGGGGCACTGGGCCCGTATGTGGCCCTTTTGGCCACAGTGGTAGCAGCCCATGTCCCATGGGTCCCCTTGAGTGGGTCGGATAGTCCTGATGCCGGATGTTCCCCTCTGATGGGGTTTTTCTGTATTTTCCCACGGGGAGGTCCCATGGTGACTCTCTCTCTGCGTTGTGGTGGGATTGCTCCTTTGGGACTCCTCCCTGCCACCCCCTGACCGGCTCTTTACAAACTCATCAGCCAGCTGCCCGGCGTGTCGCGGGTTCTCTGGCTTTCTGTCCACCAACCACAGCCTCAGGTCGGATGGGCACCGCTCATACAGTTGCTCCAGTACCAGCAGTTTAATCAGGTCCTCCTTCGTCTGGGCCCCACCAGCCCACTTGCTGGCGTATCTTTCCATGCGGGCGGCTAGTTGCAGATATGAGATCTCAGGGGTTTTATCTTGACTCCGGAACCTTTCCCGGTACATCTCAGGAGTCAGCCCAAACTCTCGTAGCAGGGCCTTTTTGAATAGTTCGTAGTCCCCTTTCTCTGCCTCTCCCAGTTGGCGGTACAATGCCACGGATTTGGGGTCCAGTAAGGGGGTAAGGACCCGGAGTCTGTCCGCGGGATCCACCCGGTGCAGCTCGCAGGCCGTCTCAAAGGCCTCCAGGAAGTCATCCATGTCCTCCCCCTCCTTGTATGGGGCCATGATGCACTTATCAAAGCTCCGTGCAGTCCTGGGTCCTCCCTCACTCACCGCAGCCGGGGGTTCGCTGCCCCTCAGTCTCGCCAGTTCCAGGTCATGCTGACGCTGTCTCTCATTCTCCTGTCTCTGTCTCTCTTTCTCCTCCCGTTCACGCTGATGCTGTCTCTCTTTCTCCTCCCGTTCATGCTGTCTCTGTCTCTCTTTCTCCTCCCGTTCATGCTGTCTCTGTTGTTCACGATCCTCCAGCTCTCTCAGTTTTAGCTCTTTCTCCCATTCCAGCCAATTCCGCTCCCCGGATGCCGAACGTCGCCGGGAGGATCCTCTGCTGGCCGGCGAGCTTCGCCGGGGGGACCCCCTGCTGGCCGGGGGGCCCACGGCGCCTTCGGTATTTGCTGGGCTCCTCCCCACCCTTCCCCTAGGCATAGGAAGGAGGGGTCTCGGGACGCCCTCAGCAGCCGGCTGACCACTCCCAGCTGGGACAGACACTGGGGCCTGCGCTGCATTTGCCAGGCTGCTTCCCTGAGACACAGGGATCAGTTCATTCGCGCGATCTTCCGCCTCCAGCTGGGCAATGAGCTGTTCTTTGGTGAGCCTCCCAATGCGCAGCCGCCTCTGCTTGCACAGCTCCACCAGGTCGCTCTTAAGCCGCTTGGCATACATCTTCCTGCTGGCCACTCACCGGCCTGTGTGCTCACAGCTCCCCACAGTTCCCAGGGGGCCCCCTAGTGTGCCAGCCCTTCTCGAGGTCACCACCTCTCTGCCAGGGTCGAGCTGCAGACTCCTCCGCCCCTGGGACCACTCGCTGCGATCCCCTCGGGGGACCCTGTTACTGCAAAAGTCCTTCTCGCTGGTCACACACTCCCAGGGGTAATAACCGTCTCTCTCTCACTCTTCAGCGCGCCTGGTCCCCGTCAATCCCCCTTCGTTTTACTGCTCCCCAGTCACTTACTGCAGGAAGCGCCGTCCACGGGGTGCAGTAGATCCCGCCGCTGCCACCAGTTGTTGCGGAGTATTGGGGGACTCAGGGCCCTGCACCCCCGGCTTCCTGCGATTCACCATGACTCTCAGCCAGCCAGTAAAGCAGAAGGTTTATTTGGATGACAGGAATACAGTCCAAGACAGGTCTTGCAGGCACAGACAACAGGGCCCCCCTCAGTTAGGTCCAGCTTGGGGTCCCAGGGCATGCCAGCCCACCCCCCTTTGGGGGGTCAGAGCCATCTCTGCCTCCCAGCCATCTCTCCAGCCTCCTTCTAGCCTGCTTCCAGCACTCTCCTTTTGCGACCCCTCCCACAGCCTTTGTTCAGTTTCCCGGGCTAAGGAGTCACCTCACCTTCAACCCCTTCCTGGGTTCTCATGTTACACACTCAGGTATGCGCCCTCGGGCGCCCTCGGGCAGATCCCATCCTGCAATGCAGACTATCCCAGCACACTCCCCTGTCAGCATTCACAGACCACCGTGCGAACAGGCCCAGTTCGTCACAGTCCCTCCCCGCCCCGGCCGCGCACACGCATGATTTATGGCTTGGCGCCTTTGCAGGATGCTTGGGAGAAAAAATGTGCTGAATATTTGCTACGTGACACACAAGAGCTGCTGGCCGAGGGAAGCCAGCTCCACTGTAGGCCCCGCACCCTGCACCCGCTCAGGGCTTCAGCCAGAAGCCTGGCTCCCTCCTGGCCCGCAGGGGAATGGGGCAGGCGGAGCTGGGGGGAGCAGCCGGGCACGTGGCAGAGGGAGGGAGGGAGGTGGTGCCCTGGGCTGGGGCAGCCTGCTTGCCCCCTAGTGCTGTGCTCCAGGCCAATGGGCCAGCCCTCACTCACCCCAGCACGGACGTCTTCCTGGGGCCCTGTGGGGCCCAGAGCTCATCTGCTGCTCTCCTCTGCCCACTCCTCATCCCCACCTGGGCCCCTGCCTGCCCTGCTGCCCACCCCTGCTCACCGCTCATCCCCTCCCAGGCCCACCCCTGCCCTGCTGCCCACCCCTCATTCCCCTCTAGGCCCACCCCTGCTCACCCCTCATCCCCTCCCAGGCCCACCCCTGCCCTGCTGCCCACCCCTCATTCCCCTCTGGGCCCACCCCTGCCCTGCTGCTCACCCCTTATCCCCCTCTGGGCCCACCCCTGCCCTGCTGCCCACCCCTGCCCATGCCTCGTCCCCTCCCGGGCCCCCGCCTGCCCATGGTGATTTGTGCTGACGTGTGTCGTCTGCTGCTTTCCCCCACCCCCCGTTTCCATCCCCCGCGGGCTCCTGGACACACGCAGCTGGTCTCCTCCCATTAAGGCTGAGCCCAGCTGCATCCCCCGGCCCGGTTCTGCCTGGCTCTGGGGGAGGAGAGTGCAGGCAGCCCCTCCTGGCGGGAGCTTGGGAGGCTGGCTCGGGCGTTCCCAGTAGGCGGCATGCAGGGCCGGCGTTCCCTCCTCCCTGCATGGAGCCCGGCTGGCTCCCCACCCGCACAGCCAGGGCCCCGAGACGCCCCTGTCATCAGCACTTGCTGCTGCTGTCGCTTCCCCTGATTGCCTCTGCCATGGTGCATTAGCGCAGCTGCCTGCCAAGGGCTTCATTGCTGCCAGCCCGGCGGGAGCGGGACGGGGGCCCTGGGCTGCCTCTGCATAGCCCGTGCCAGCGGCCGAGCCCACGGGACAGAGCAGGCTGGGCTGGCCGGGACCCCCGGGATTCACCTGCACAGCTGGCACTGCCTCCCCATGGCTCAGAGCTCAGCCCCCAGCGCGCTGCCCCCTGGCCTGCCCCTGCCCTGCCTGGGCCAACCCTCCCACCCCCCAGCGCGCTGCCCCCTGGCCTGGCCCTGCCCTGCCCAACCCTCCCACCCCCCCCAGCGCACTGCCCCCATGGCCTGCCCCTGCCCTGCCCTGCCCGGGCCAACCCTCCCACCCCCCAGCGCGCTGCCCCCCTGGCCTGACCCCGCCCTGCCTTGCCCAGCCCAACCCTCCCACCCCCCAGCGCACTGCCCCCCTGGCCTGACCCTGCCCTGCCCAGCCCAATCCTCCCAGCCCCCAGCGTGCTGCCCCCTGGCCCTGCCCGGCCCAACCCTCACATCCCCACCCCCCAGCGCGCTGCCCCGGCCTGGCCTTGCACTGTTGGATCCAATCCCACCTGCCCTGGGCCATGGGCTAGGGCAACTCACCCCATGCAATGGATGGGAGGGACTGGCCCAGCCTGGTTCCCCCTGGCTCCAGGCCTGCCCCACTTTCCGTGTCCCACTCCTGCTCAGGGGCAGGGGCTGAGGCAGAGGCTGCGTGTCCCCCCCGCCCCATGGAAGGTGTTTGAATCATTTATAAATCGCAATAAATATGCAGATGAGAAGCAGGGCCTGGGAGCCCTCGGGCGGCTGGTGTTAATTATTTAAAGTTATGGTAATTTGGAAGAGCCACTTATTTGCATAATCACGCTCGGAATCTCTGCAGCGTGGTGCCCTGGTGTATGCTGGGTAGTGGAGGCCGGGCCCAGTCTTGGCCCCTTCCCTGAGCGTTTCCCCTTGAGGGCCCGTGTGGCGCTCAGCCCACGGGCGGCTCGCTGGGCTGGCGGGAGCAGCAGCAGGCCCCTGGGGGCCACCAAGGCCTTTGGCTGGGCCGGGAATGGGTCCTCAGAGGCCAGCAGCAGCCCCCCACTGCCTGGCTGGAGACGCTGCTCCTCACTTCCCGCCCAACCTCCTAGCTGCAGGGCCCCCCAGCTCCTGCCCTGCGCTTGGGCGGGTCCCAAAGCCCCTTGGGGCCCTTTGATTGGGGAGCACCAGAGCTCCCTGCCTGCCCCTTCCCCTGGGCACCGCGACTGGAGCCCCCCGGCCTGCCCGCGCTCCCTGTGTCTCCAGCCACCTCCCCTTGCGCCCCAGGGAGCTGGGGGGGTCCCTGCTCCATCCCGCCTGTGCCGGCTTCGCTGACCCATCTGTCACCGCGCGTGTCCAGTCAGCTGCCAGCCGCCCTCCAGCCTCTGCGCCTCCCCTGCGCCACGGCAGGAGATTCGCCCAGGTCCCGGTTATCTGCTGCCGCGGTTGGCAGCTGGGCATGAAGCTGCCGCCTAGGGCCGCACCGTGCCCGCTGCCTGACGCTGTACTGGGAGCCAGCTTCTCCGAGCTGCTCTGCCCGCAGCCATAAGGAGCGGGGGCCCCCCAGAGCCGTGTAGACAGAGACCGAGGCAGAGCCAGGCATGGAGCCAGAGTCCTGCTTCCAGCCCCTTTTCCTTGCGCCACATCTGTTTGCGAGGAAGGCCGGCCCTGGGGTTGGGTTCATCTCCCTTCCCTGCCCCAGACTCCCTGGATGACCCAGGGCCTGAAGGGAGGCTCTGTGTACGCTAGGCGCTGGAGGCGAGCGTCCAGCTCAGCGAGCCAGGGCAGGGTAGTCCCAGGGCAGGGTAGTCTTTGCAGAGGCTGGCTTGCGGGGAGCGTGTGCACGGGAGCTGGCGGGGGCTCACCCCAGCTCCATGGCCAGATGCGGCCTTAGACTCTGCTGACCCTCCTCCCTCACCCTGCCGCTCCCAGCCAGGAAAAGGGAGCCGAGAGCCCATGGGGGCAGCTGGGCTCCTGGGGGGAGCTGCACCGACTGAGAGCCCTGCCCCTCACCCCCCCGTGCTGCCCCCCTTCAGTGGGGGAAACGCTCACCACAGCCAGGAGCAGGGGAGTGCGTTCGTCGGCAATGGCAGCTATTAAGGCGACCTATATAGGCCGCCAGGGCTGCAGGGCAGCTGTGTCCTGACGTGCTGCAGCAGAGGGCCAGTACGCCCAGCGAGCGCGAGCCCCTTCCTGCCCCTGGCCTCGGCCCTTTGGTCAGCGCTCCTGCCAGGTGCTCGCTGGCTCCCGGGCTGCGAGGGGAGTTCATTGCTCTGCTCCGGGGCACCCTGGACCCCAATCAGCGAGTGAAATGCAAATGTGGGAACCTGGAAGCCCCCGGTAGGCGGGCAGGTCCCCAGGCCTTGGGCAGGGGGGATGGGCCTGGCTGGCATGGGAACCCAGCTCCCTGTGTCGCTCCAGCCTGTCTGCCCTTCCCTCTGCCCCGTGGCGATGTTGCTGAGCAGGTGACGCTTCTCGGGGCTGTGGGTCACCGTCCTCCCACCTGCCCCCAGCGCCAGGGCGTCAGGTCCCTGCCCCACAGCCTGGCAGCCACTCGCGCCCTCCTGCGGGCTCCACCAACCTGCCTTGGGCCTGCCGACAGCTGCACCAGCCCCCGCGTTTCTCTGTGGGCACCAGCCCCCACAGAAACCCCAGCTCCCCGCTCCTGCAGCACACCCAGCACCTGAGTTCAGTTATAAAACGGGAATTGACCGGAGCCAGCCCATGGCGAGGTGGGGACGAATGGTTACATCCAAAACCCGTCGGCTCCTGTCTCCCCTGCAGCCCCGTCCCCTCGGCAGGCAGGCAGCTGGGCCCCGGTTCTTCCCCTCTCGTATGCTCCAGCACGGCTCACAGAGCGAAGGCTGCAGGGCGCCTCTCTGCGCCCCCAAACGCACCACACCAGCCCTGTGATGGTCACCTCAAGCCAGGGTTCCTGCCCCGCTCCAGCTGCAGGCTCCCCGGGTGCCTTCACCCCGCTGTGCCAGCGGCTTCGTGTGTGAGAACAAATGCTGCCCCCACCCCCTGCGCCCGGCTCGCTGCCTTTGAGTGACCTGCCTGATCCACCAGGCCTGGAGATCGTCGCATCTCCCCGGAGCTCCTCGCGTGTCCCTGGACCTAGCGCTCTTGTGAGGCAGGTTCCTTAGAGCCAGGGGGTCCCCGGATCCATTGGCATTGGCAGCGAGAGCTCCTTGCACCGTGAGACATGTGGGCGCCAGTGCAGCGGGCAATGGGGTGGCTGCACCCTCCGCCCAGCATGCCCAGCTCCAGCTTAGCCCGGGCAATGGACCCGCAGCTGCTGCTGGGCCACAGTGCGATGGCCTTACCTGTGCCCGCTGCGCGGATTCGCCTGCTCCCCATGGGGAGCCCGGCTCAGCCTGTCAAGCCAGGCAGGGCCTGGATCAGTGCGGCAGAAAACCAAACAGCCGGGGCGGGGTGAGCATGCCACACACTGCCCCTGCCCCAGGCAGGGGCCCTCGCACCCTCCGCAGTCCCTGCGGGGCAGCCAGATGGCTGCGGCTGGCGTCTGAACTAAGTGATTCATCACGCCCAGCGCTGCCCTTAACCCCTCCGCCGGAAACCCGGGGCAAGGCCGGGCTGTCCCCACGCAGGACCTGGCCTGGGCCACGGCAACCCGCCTGGCGCACGGGGCTGCTTCCCCGCTGGCGCCGTCGGCTCCAGAGCCCCAAGCCAGGAGCCGGGCCGGTTCTCACGTGAGCGCTTGGAAACAAATGGGGCAGGCTGGGCACGCGGCGCCATAAAGCCTGCGCTGCACTAATGCGCTTTCATTACGTGGGAGCGATCTAATGATAATAAAATGGCACATTTAACATTCAAACAGTCACTTGCCCCCTAAGCGAGTGTCTCCTGCTCAAACAGCTTCATCGTCCTGAGCCCGACAACGCGCCGGGATGAGCTGGTGCCGAGCGGCGCCGCTGCAAAGCACACGGCGGGGAGGGGGGCACCTGCTGGAGGCGGCTTCATGTGTGGGGCCAGGCGGGGGCAGCTCAGGCTCGCGCCCACGGCTCACTGCTGGCCGGCCTGGAGCCACGTGGGGCCAAGACGGGGCTTAGTGTCTCATGGCGCCATCGGTCGATCTCCAAGTGAGCCAGGGACCCCCCACCTGTCCGGCCCCACTCATCCGTCCAACCTACCCCACCCGTCCGTCCAACCCCCACCCGTCCAACCTACCCCACCTGTCCGTCCAACCCCCACCCATCCAACCTACCCCCACCTGTCTGGCCAACCCCCACCCGTCCGGCCCCACTCATCCATCCAACTTACCCCACCTGTCTGTCCAACCCTCACCCGTCCAACCTACCCCACCTGTCCGTCCAACCCCCACCCATCCAACCTACCCCCACCTGTCTGGCCAACCCCCACCTGTCCAGCCCCACTCATCCATCCAACTTACCCCACCCGTCCGGCCCCACTCATCCATCCAACTTACCCCACCTGTCTGTCCAACCCTCACCCGTCCAACCTACCCCCACCTGTCTGGCCAACCCCCACCCGTCCAACCTACCCCACCTGTCCGTCCAACCCCCACCCGTCCAACCTACCCCCACCTGTCTGGCCAACCCCCACCTGTCCAGCCCCACTCATCTGGCCAACCTACCCCCACCTGTCCAGCCAACCCCCACCTCTCCAACCTACCCCCACCCGTCCGGCCCACCCCCACCCAGCATGGTGGGGCTTGTTCAGCTTCCTGGGGCCCAGAGAGCCCCCAGCCCCCTCCATGCTGGCCGGGGTCCCCCCAGCTGGGGTGAGAGAGAGCTGGCACACGGGGATGGCTTGCCAGTGTTTATTGGTTGGAACAGGAGTGGGGAGTCCCATGCTCCCCTTGTCTCGGGCTGTGTGTGCCCAGCACGGGGGGATGCTGAGACCCAAACAAACTGGGGTACAGAGCCCAGGCAGAGGGGTGACCCCCCCACACTCAGCTCGACCCCCCCAGGCCCGCAGCCAGGCCCCCCGTTTCTGTCCGGGCTCGGCCAGCCTGCAGAGCTTGGGGCCAGCGACGCTGGTAGCAGAAACCCCTGGGCCCAGCCCAGCTCCAGCACTGGCGCGGGGTCGCTGGGCACGTGGCCATGCCCATGAAGCCTTGGGGTGGACGGCAGTTCTCCCCTGGTCTCCTCCCGGCCCCGTAGGCCCCAGCCCCGGGGCAGCCCAGGTGCAGGGCAGGCTACAGGGCAGCGGCGGGCAGGGCTGGGAAGCGACGGATGCGAAACGGCTCCATGGCGTAGGACGGCTCCTCCCCCACGCTGAGCTGGCACAAGAGCTTCCCGACCACTGGCGCCAGCTTGAACCCATGGCCTGTGTGGGCAGAAGCGCAGAGACTCCAGTCGGCTGGGAACGGCCGCCCCGAGAGCTAGCCCCGTGCCACGGGCACTGCCCATGCTCGCCTGCCCCCGGGCTGGCACAGGCCTCAGCCACCCCAGCCAGGCTGCCGGCCAGTGTCCCTGGGAACGCCCGGGGCGCCCTGCAGCTGGGGGGATCTGCACCACACCGTCCCCGTGGGGTGGGACCAGCACTGGGGCAGGGCTGAGCAGTGGAGCAGATTGAATGGGGCCTGGGGATGGAGCAGCGGGGAGGGGGGCAGCTGGGCCATCCCAGCCCCATGGGGAACATCCCGGTCCCTAGGCAGCCATCCCCAGCACTGCACTGGCACTGCTTACCCGAGAACCCCCCGCCGTCCCACCCCCACTTACCCGAGACCCCCCGCCGTCCCACCCCCACTTGCCCGAGAACCCCCCGCCGTCCCACCCCCACTTGCCCGAGAACCCCCGCCGTCCCACCCCCACTTACCCGAGAACCCTTCCCCGCCGTCCCACCCCCACTTACCCGAGAACCCTGCCCCAATGACGATGTTGCTGAACTTGGGGTGCCGATCCAGAACGAAGTCTTCATCTGGGGTGTTCTGCGGGGAGCCAGTGCGCGCATGTCAAGGAGGGCAGAGCACCCCCCAAGGATGGGCGAGGGGGGCACTGGCGCCCTGGTTCCTGCTGGGGTGGGGAGGGTCTGGGGGCACCCAAGTGACTTTGGGGTCCATCGCCTGGCCTGTCCATCACCACCCATGTGGGGCATGACCTGGGAGCAGGCATCTAAGCAGAGGCCAGGCTGCCTGGGAGCCAGGACTCCTGGGTTCTGGCCCTGGCAGGGGAGTAGGGGCTAGCAGGTTGGGGACAGGGGGATTGGGAGCCAGGACTAGCTCCAGGCAGGGGGTGCCCACGTGAGCTGGCAGGCTCTGGGAGGGGAGTTCTTGGGCCCAGCGTCTGCCCCTCACCGTGTACATGCAGTGCTCCACCACGGCCGGCTCTGGCACCAGCCCTGGCAGGTATTTGTTGACGAAGTCCTGGAGGATCTGGATGTCAGGCAGGGCCGAGGCCTCGGGCGGCCGGTCACGCTCCTCGGGGTCTGCTGGGCTGCCAGCGTGATAGCAGATCTGGTGGGGTTAGGAGGGAGGGTCAGGCTATCCCTGCTCCTTTCCAGCGCAGGCCCTGCAGAGCACCACTGAGCTGGGCTCTCCCCCAGGCTCCCTCCCCCGAAGCTCTGTGCCCGCCCCCACCCCCACCCCCACCCCCGCAAAGGCAGGGTTGGCAAAGCCCAGGGCTGCAGCAGTGGGGCTGCATCAGGCCTGGAAGCGCCCATATCCTGCCTGTCCCCCAACAAAGTGTGTGGAGGTGTGTGTGCACACGTGTGTGTGGGTGTATGTACATGTGTGTGTGTCTGTGTGCACACACGTGTGAGAGGGTGTGTGTGTGGACATGTGTGTGTGTGTGCACACGCGTGCGAGAGGGTGTGTATGTGCTCATATGTGTCTGTGTGCACATACGTGCAAGAGTGTGTGTGTGTGTGTGTGTGTATGGACACGTGTGTGTGTCTGTGTGTGCACATGCGTACGAAAGGGTATGTATGTGTGTATGAACACGTGGGTGCATGGGTGCATAAGCTGGGTCCCCCTCCGTGCTGCACTGTCTCACCTTCACCAGTCCTGGGTACTCGTTGGAGGGCAGCCCGTAGATGTGGTGGGGGGTGCGGAGGGCCAGGAAGCAGGGGAAATTTGCTGAGACCCCATAAGCCCCGGGGACCTTCTCCTTCCAGTAGCAGACGTTGATGCGCAGCGTCTGCAGGGCAGGGAGCACATGGGTTGCTGCCACCCGTGGTGAGTCGTCTCCTCCCTGCCTGAGGGTGGGGGATGTGGGGAAGAGCGATGCGGCTCCCTTGGGGCGGGGGCATGTGGGGGTGGCAGTGCAGTGAGCGAGGTTCGGGGCCAGCCGGACCCACTACCACGCAGCAGAGCTGGCAGGCAGGGTGGGAGGCCAGGTCTCCTCCTGGCTGGTGCCTGGTGCCCTTCTGCCCAGCCTGACCCAGCTGAGCTCCTAGGCCAGTGCCCCCCTCCCCGTGCCACATGTCACAGCCGCTCCAGGCAGCGACTGCAGGGCTCTGACCACCCAAACAGCGACCCCTGGCAAGGTGCGCTCGCTCCTCCCAGCCCTGTCCGCACAGGCATGGAGCCCGCAGGCCTGCGCAGGGACACGGAGCCCCACATGTCTGTGGGTGTGACGAAGTGGGACTGTTCTTAATGTTTCCTCTGAATACTGTGTGGGTGCCTCAGTTTCCCCTATGCATTTCTTAAGTCTCTAGGTGGTGGGGAAAGGCCAGTGTGCATAAATCACGGACACTCTGTCTCCCTGGCAACAAATGGACAGGGCCCTTCCCCCCCTGCAAGGAAATAGCTAAAGGTGAACAAAGGGATCAGGTGACCTCCTGGCCCAGGAAAGAGACAAAGCCCAGAGAAGAAGGGGCTGGAGGGGGTTTGAGAGTTGGAGCTACCTGGGGACTAGGAGTGAGGGCAGACGTGGGTGTCTGGCTCTCTGAACCCCAGAATGGACCCGGCCAAGGGGTCCCGTTCGCTGCTGTACCTACAAGCTCTGTTTTAGACGATGTTCCTGTCATCTAATGAACCTCTGTTTTACTGGCTGGCTGAGAGTCACGTCTGACTGCGAAGTGGGGGGGTGCCTTTGGCTTCCCCAGGACCCTGCCGGGGCGGACTCGCTGTGGGAAGCGCACGGGGGGGCATATGCTGAATGCTGCAAGCTCAGACCCAGGAAGGTGAAGCCGTGTGAGCTCCTTGCCCTGAAGACAGTCTGCTCCGAGGGAGAGGAGGCTCCCCAAGGTCCTGACTGGCTTTGTGGGGAGCAGTTCTAGAGCATCGCCCGGGGACTCCGTGACACCAGGCATGAGCCAGGGCAAGGACACGGAGCCCCACATGCCCAGCCAGGCGCACGCAGGGACACGGAGCCCCACGTGCCCAGCCAGGCGTGAGCCAGGGCGGGGACACGGAGCCCCATGTGCCCAGCCAGGCGCATGCAAGACACGGAGCCCCACGTGCCCAGCCAGGACACGCACGCGAGGGTGAGCCGGCTGCAGGCGGGTGCCAGGGTGGAAGTGAGCTGTGCAGAGCAGCAGAGCACTGGGTAATGATCCTGTGCTCGCGCTGACCCTGCCCCACCCCAACGTCACCCGGGCACAGCCAGATGCAGCCCTTACCTGGAGAGGCAGCTGCAGCCCCAGCGGGGCCAGGAGCTTATTGGCCCAGGGGCCGGCTGTAATCACCAGACTCTTGGCTTGGTACACCCCTCCGCTGGTTGTCACGGTAACCACGACCCCCGGCTTGATGTCAGTCACCTTCTCCCCGTCGCGCAGGGCTCCCCCGCACCGCCGGACCCCGTCCTGGGGAGGGAGACGGCTCAGCCTGGGGCGGGGGCCCTGCCCAAGGGGTCGAGCGGCGCAGCGTAGTGCACAGCCCCTGCAGTCAGTGGGTGTGAGCCCGGCCAGGGAACCCCTCGTTCCTGGGCCCCGCAATGGGGCCAAGCCAGGCTCTGGCACGGGAGTGTGACGGGGCCCCACGCGGGCTGCTGGCTGCCCATGGCCTTGCAGAGACGGTGCAGAGGGCACATGCCGGGGATGAGAAATGCCAGGCAAAGCTGTGGAGCTCCGGGCACCACGTGGCAGCACCCCCAGGCGCTGGGCAGAGCACTGGGCGTTCCCCACGGTGCAGGGACTCCAGCTGAGCCTCATCCCATGTCTGTGGCAAGAGTGGCCATTGGTCTGGCTTGTGGCCTGGCTGGAGCTGTCCCAGGGGTTGCAGGGCCTGGAGGTGATGCTGTGGGTACCCCCATCTCCTGGGGCCACGCGCCCCAGGCCCAGCCCGGTACCTGCACAGCCCGGAGTGCCCTGTCCGCGGAGAGGACCCCTGCAGTGCGGTCGGACACGCCCACCTCCCCGCAGTAGGGCCGGATGCCGGGGAAGCGCTCGTGCAGCGACTCCGTGGTGAACAGCTCGCCGGGGACGTCGTGCTGTGCCAAGGTCCGGCAGCAGTGCTGGAACTCGGGGTTGGTGTTGGCCCCCAGAACCAGCAGCCCCGTCTGCCTGTGGAGATGGGCCAGGGAGCAGAGTGTTATGGCACCGGGCAGTCGCTGCCCACGTCCCGGCCCCGCGTGGGGTGTGCCACGAGCCCCCTCCATTCCCAGCCCCCTCTGGCAGGCTGGGACGCGGAGCCAGCAAGAGGGGCGGTGACTTGCCCAGGGGCCACCAGCAGGTTAGTCCAGGCCCTACCCACTGGGCCACGCTGCCAGGGATGCTGACTGCAGATGCAGCGCTGTCCATGTTCCAGTATCGCAGGGTTTGGTGCAGGCTGCCGCCCCGGCGGTCGGATGTGGTTAAATAACAAAGGTTAGGGGCCAAGGGGCCGGGCTGTGACGGTGCCACGCGGCATCCACCAGGCGCTGCCTAAGCAAGTGAGGGGGGAACCTGCAGGGCGCAGCTGTTACCGGGGCTGGAGTAGCAGGGGGCTGAGGGGCACTGGCAGAGCTGGGGGGCGGTTGGCACTGCGGCAGGTCATCCCGTGGCCACGTAGGGAGCCTGGCCTGGATCCCTCCCATCACTAAACGCCAGGGGGGCGATTCCTGCCCTTCCCGGCGGCTGGGCAGTGCCGATTCCTGCCCCCAGCAGGCGGGAATCTCCCCTCTGAACCGCGGCTGCTGCTGCCCCACAAGAGACTGGGTCTGTCTCTCCCCGGGGCCGCACCGTCATGGGAGATCCCTGAGCACTGCCAGCCCACGGGACAGCCCAGCCCCTGCGTGGAGAACGGGCAGGGCCCCAGGGGCGAGGCCAAAGGATCTGGGAGTCAGGAAGGGGCCGTTCTGCCGGGCTCCCGTCTCACACGATCGATAGCTCCATTAGCTCCGACCCTGGCTAGATGGGGAATCGTTTATATGTTTATTTCCTTAATGGCTCGTCCTTTATAGAGTCAGATAAATTACTGGGAGTCCGTCTCGCCCGCCATGCACCCTGCTGCCTTGGGAGGCAGCCGGTGCTGAGCACCCCCAGGGCAGGCCAGAGCAGGGCAAGGGCTGGGCGGGGGTGTGTGTGTGTGTGGCCCCGTGAGTCGCTGGGACAGAGTTCAAAGCCTGGTTTGGAGCCAAGGGAGAAAGTTGGGGGCTCTCAGGCTGACGGTTAGTGGGCTGCTACCGGCAGAACAGGGGTGATGGGGCGGTCCGGGTCTGGAATGGCAGGAGTGCTGTAGATCACGTGATCGGAGCCCCTGTGAGCAGTCGGTTTGTGCGGTAACGTATCAGCCTGGCACCCGTGCTCCCTTGTGGAGTATGTCTCAGTTCGCCATGAGTTTGCCCTGTGCTGGGGGGACTGTCTGTAGGAGGAGGGGGGCCCAGGGTCAGGTGGGCGGTGTTGCTGCACGCTGTTCAGGGGCTGCCATGTCCCACCCCAGAGGTGGCTGCAGATGGCTGGCAAAGTCTAAAGCGGGTCACAGGGCGCGTGGGAGCTGGTAATTAATGGTGACCGGACATCCTTGAGCCCGGAAACAGGCCTCGCTGGCCCCCTGCTGCGGGTTATTTCCCCCACTGGGCCAGGCCAGGGTCTGGCTGAGGCTGACTTGGGGCAGTGCCTCGTGAGCCAGCAGGAGTCACCCACTTCCTGGGGCACGAGCTGCGGCTCTGCTGGGCTGGGAGTCCAGGGGCCATCCAGCAGACCTGCCCCCGGCCTCTGCCCCAGGCCCACCCTGGGACTCCTGCCGGCGCAGGGCCAGGGACTGCCCTGGCTAACCAATGCCTAAGGAAGGCCAAGACAAGTGGGGCTGGAGGGTGCTGAGGGTCACAGTTAGGGGTGCTGGGATGAGGGTGGGGGGCCAGGGAGGGGGCCTCACCCTGAGCCCTAGGGGTACTATGAGAGCCTCCCGGGGCTCGCTGCAGGGGCTGCCCCGGCCTCGCTGCTGTGCCCAGCATGGCTCTGGCCTGAAGAGCAGGCTCCGTCTGCTCCCTCCCCCGCATCCTGGCAGCTCTGGGCCAGGTGCGCTGGGGGTGGGGTCTGTGGCTCCGCCCCAGGCCAGGTGGGCGTGCAGCCAGTGCGGCAAGCACCTAGCGGAGCAGGCCCCTTCCTGAGCGGGTGAGCGGGGGGCTGAGCACGGTGTGTCATGGTGCAAGCCCATGGGTCCCGGCTGTCTAGGTGAGGTTTCTGCAGGGCCCCGCTGGCCCAGGGGCTGAGAGCTCCTGTGGGCTGCAGCCCGGCCCTGGGCCACGCTGGCTGGCTCCTGGGGGCGGGCTCCGGGCTGCTCTGCCTCCCTTGAGCTGGGCCCAGGCACTGCCTGGCCCTTGCTGGCGTGATTGGAAGTGGAGGCTTTTCAGCATGCATGGAGGTCTGGGACACACTCCCCTAATGCTAAGGCCTCCTGCGGCGGTGCAAGTGCTCGCCCTGTGGGCCTGGCCCCCTGCAGCTCTGCCCTAGGGCTCTGCATGCTGGCATGGGGGGAAGGGGTTTCTGAGCCGCTGGCAGCCCCGTGCCAATGTTCACAGGTGGGCTGCCACCTCCCTCCTGGGCTCTCCATCCATGCCCGGCCCCTGCACTGCAGCCCCTACCAGTCCCCTGGCCTGTGGGGCTGTGGCCCAGATGGAGGGGGGCCCATCTCGCTGATAGCAGCTGAGCAGTCAGCCAAGGACCGGGGTGGATGGAAATTGATCATTTGTTTTCCCCTGCCTGTTAACATGGCCTAGCACGGAGCTGCTGCTGGCGTCCCCTCTGGGAGCGGGGTCACGCCATGACCCCTCCAGTGCTCAGCGTCACCGGGGCTGCTGGCAATGTGTACCCAGAGGTCTGGAGCCCAAGCCAGGCTTGCATAGGGGAGTACGGAGCTGTAGTCTCTGTCCTAGGGGACACTTCGGAGCCCCGGGAGCTGGCTGGGCACCGTCCCGTTCAGAGCAGCGTGGCCAGCAGCAGCGCTGTACTGCTCCTGGGAGATCCGCAGGAGATGGCTGGGGGCTGGTGGAGCAGCGAGACCCTCCGTGCACTTTGCCAGCCTGAGTCCGGGCGGCGCTGCCAATCGGGATTGCTCGGCTCCAGCTCTGGCTGTTTGTCGCGGTCGCCAGAGGAAACCAGGTCGCTCTGTCTAGGGCCCAGGCCGGCGGGGGGGAGAGAGGGGTTGTTATCACTCAAACATGGCTCATGCTCGGTGCCAGGGACTTCGCTCCTTCTGCTGCTCTTTGCTGGGCCCTGTTTGCGCTCGCTGGCCTGGGCACCCCGACCAACGAGGGACGGGCCCCATCTGTGCTCTAGGATCCTGGCTGGACGCAGTCCTGTGTCTCCCACGCCCGGTTCCCTTCCCTGTGCTAACAGAGCCTAAGCCTGGCGGGATTGCTAGCCTCTCCTCCTGCTCTCGGCATGCCTTGGCGGGCTGGCACAGCGCCCCGTTGTGCTCTTGGGCCGGGCCCAAGGCTACCAGGGGGCTGGCCTGGGAGTGGGGGGTTCAATCTGCTCTCGTTCGGGCAGGCCCCACAGTGAACGGAGACGCTGCTGAATCTCGGGGCAGTAAAATCCTGCCCCTGCCCTGACGTGGGGCTGAGCCGCTCGGCCAACGACCCCTTAATGCTTCACTTGGTCCCTGGTGTCGGCTACTCTGGGGCAGCCTGGCCAGTCCTTTCCATTGTTTGCAGTGTCTGGCCAGCGCCTGGGGGGAGTAACCCGGCTGGGGGCCAGGGCCTGTGGCTGGCTCCCTTCCCCCAGGCCAGGCTGGCTGCCCCTGCAGCTCTGACAGCCGGGCCGAGGCCTGGAGCGCGCAATGCTAAGCATGGGCCGTGGGGCTCGCTGGCATGGCCTCGGCCCGGCTGCTGTTCTGCTGGGGCCCAGCTGGGGCCCTGTGCCTCCCGGCCCCCAGCTCCGAGGCGTCAGGGCTGAGTTTCCTCCAGCAGATCCCCTTGCAAGGGAGCCGAGCCCCCGGCGGGCGGCACCTCACCTGTACAGCGGGACGCCAGCCTCGGCTTCCAGCTGCTCCCACAGGCGGTAGCTCTCTGCCATCATCCGCGCGTAGTGCTCCTGGGGGTAGGCGTGGCGGATTATCCGGCTCTGGCCATGGGAGCTGCCTCGGGAGTGAGGCAGGGGGAACTGCCAGGACAGGGGAGGGTTAGCTGGAGATCCCGGCCTGCTCTGGGGATGCTGGTTCCCTCTGCCAGCCCTGGCTGTGGTGCTGCTGGGAGCCCACTAGCTCTGCCTGGGCGGGTGCATGCGACTTGCGTGCCCGCACCTGGGCTGGGGCAGGGCACCTTGGACATCCTAGGGCAGCGCTGGAGCCAGCCCCCTCCCTGAGCCATGCTCCCTCCCCATGCTGCAGGGGAGGCTGGGGGCAGCAGCTGCCCTGGCGCGGTGGGCAGAGGTACCCGGACCTTCCCCCCTCTTTGCCATCGCTTCCTGAGTGTCTGGGTTCCAGCTGCTCTCTGCCCTGGCTGTGGGGCACCCGGTGGGCACAGCTGGGCCACACGCCCCTGCCTGGCTGGTGCAATAGCTCGGGGGGGCTGAGACCCGTTGGCGAGGGCTGCCCGGGTGCTGCCCGCTCTGCGGGGAATGCAGTGATTTGCCCCGGCCCCTCTGGCCAGTGCTGAGCCATGCGGGGTCCTAGGTGCCAGGTGGTCACTGATCTCGGCTGTAGGGCCCCCGCGGGCCCAGCCTGGGGCAGGTCTGTAGCGCCCCCGTGTGGCAGCGTCGCACAGCCCCAGCCGCTGCTCTCTCAGCTGGCAAGTCCTGGCTACCGAGAGCCCCTGGCATATGGGCGGCTCTGCCCTGAAGTGCTGTCGGGGGGCGGGTGAGGGTGCGCCTCCCAGCTGCAGGGACCCCACCTGGAGAGGGGGAGCAGGGGCTTAGCTCCCCCCAGCTCTGGGGGGTGGGCCGGAGCCTGCAGCGGAGCTGCGCTGTGCAGAGCTTGTGTCTGGGGCGATGTCCGTCCTGCCGACTGGCTGTCGCTCAGGCAGACCCCGGGCGTTCGGCCTCGCTCCTGTGTAGGCTCAGTGCTGGGCTGTGTCTGCCCTGCAGTGCCCCCAGAGCTGCGTGTCGGGGGGTACCTGTTCCAGCAGGAGGGTCTCTCTGCCCCGCTTGGCCAGGTGGTAGGCAGTGAAGGACCCCTGGATCCCGGCCCCCACCACGATGGTGTCGTAGAGGGAGCTGTGGGGCTCGCCTGCAGCCGCCATCTTCAGTCCTCCCCCTGTTGCAGGGGCCTGGGACCGGAGCCAGGAGCAAAGTTCAGGCTTCTGGCATGGTCAGGCAGGAAGCTGTGTGGAGCTGACTTCCGGCCACGGTGGGCCTGCCTCCAGCAGCCGGCGCCGGCCTTCTGCATCCGAGTCCCTGGGGCTTCCTGGCTCCCCAGTATGTGCCCCAGCTGGCTGGTCTGGGTCCCTGGCTGCTTCCCCCTGCCACGGGGCCTGGAGCAGCCCAGCCCTGGGGGGGGGGCATAAGTGCACTGGGCATCTCCCACCCACCCCGTCCCTGAGCAGGGCATCGTGTGGCCTCTGCCAGGGACTATCCCCGGACGCTGCTGGAACCCGCAGGACTCCTGCCTCCCTCACAGCCATGCCACGCAAATGCTCTGGCCCCAGCCCGGCCAGGTCAGTCCCTGGGACACCATCTGCAAAGGGTGGGGGGCATCCAGGGCCCCTGGAAGCAAGGTGGGGAGCACTGGGCAAACTTCCCTTGTGCACTGCTCTGCCCTGCCCCTCAATCAAACCCGCACCCCCCGTCCCAGCCCTGAGCTTCCCCCTGCTCTGCCCTGCCCCTCAATCGAACCCGCACCCGCTGTCCCAGCCCTGAGCTCCCCCTGCTCTGCCCTGCCCCTCAATTGAACCCGCCCCCCCCCCCCCCCGTTCCAGCCCTGAGCTCCCCCCTGCTCTGCCAGTGCCTCTCAATCCTGACCCGCAGCCCTCGATAGCCCAGCCTGGGCCTTCCTACTCTTAGCTCTACCTGTGGCTGATTACTTGTCCTGCGGCTCCGGCCCGAGGGCCCATCTGCGCTGCACTCAGCGTGTGGCGGCAGCTCGGCTGGGCAGACCTGGGCTAGCCTGTGGCTGGCTCTGCGACTAAAAGGAGCAGGGAGCACGTGGTGGCCTGGGCCTGTTCCCGCGCGGCTGGCCTGCCCTTCTCTCACTGACTTGCTCTTCAGCCTGTTGGGGCACGAAGGCCAGTAGCATCGCTCTGCCCGTCGGCACTGCTGCGCCAGCTTACCCCAGCAAGGAGCTGGCCCGGGCGTCTGCTCCTTCGCCCTGTGGCCAGCCTGTGACGTGCTGGATTCATTCGCTGGCCGGCCAGTCTCCTTCCCCAGCTAACGGGAGGCGGTGGAAACGCGCCTGCATTATTGATCATTAATCGCTGCGGTTTGGCTCTCTCCGGACAACCCATCCAGCTCCTGCGCGGGTGAGCGCCAGCCCAGAGCTCCACCCTGGCTTCCTGCCAGCCGTGTCTCCTGCCGCGGGACCCCCCGGCCCTGCCTCTCAGCGCCGCACCGCGCTGGCATGGGCCCACATGCAAAGCTGCCCCGACTGTGGCCTGGAGCGAGCGTCCTCCTCCGAGCACGGGCCACTGGCACTGCACACGGCTGCTCAGTGAGCTGGGGGCAAGTGAATTCGATGATGGAAAACCAACCAGCTCCCCTGGCCCCCGCCAGGTGGGGAGAGTGGGACACTTCTGGGGAGGGCCCCGGGCTGCTGGCATCTCCCCCTCCCCCGTGCAGCGACTAGCGACACTCACCCTGTAACCCCCAGAGCTGCACACATCAGGGGGCAGGGCAGTGATGGGCTAGCGACTGGTTGCAACCGGAGCCGAAGCTGGGGGCTGAGGTCGAGCCCTTGCAGCTCTGGGGTCCCTAGAAGGATCCGAATTGCGTCTATCCCAGATCCCAGCCTCTGTGCAGCTTCCAGAGCTTCGTCTGCTCTAGGCCCAAGCGCTGGGGCTTCCCCCTGGTCCTGGGGGTAGACGCTTCCACACCCCTCGCCCTCCCACTGGGGGCCAGATATACCCTGTGGGGCTGGGATTTCCTGACCAGCGCTAGCTGCCACACACAGACAGACACACACACCCCGCCTGCGAGGAGTCAGACAGCCCGGCCTGCTCGGCGGGCGTGTGGGTCGCGTGCGTCCTGCCCCTGTGTAGCTGCTGGCTCGGGGGCTGCTCTTGCTGCGTGACTTTGGGCAGGACACTTCCACCTAGCTAGAGATTCGCACCGTGCCCTGTGTCACGCAGTCGGGAGCGGGGCGGATTGACTTGGCAATGTCTGTTAGTTTTACTGGGACTGTCTGCATGGGGGATGGGAGAGCAGGGGATGACTTTAGGTGAGGGACGGTCCCTGAGCCTGTAACCTGAGCCAGGAGCGGGGTGGGGCAGGTGACACCTTGGCCCCGGAAACTGGACAAAGGGAGAGGAGGAGTCAAGGAGGGGGAGAGAGCCGGCTGGAGGGGTTTTTGGTTTCAGTTTGGGCTGGCTGGGAAGAGGCAGGGAACCCAAGTCTGGGGTCTAAGATCCTTGCCCCCCACAGGGACCTGGCTGAGGGGTCCTGGTTGTACCTACAAGCCCTGCTTGAGACTGTGTTCCTGTCGTCTAATAAACCTTCTGTTTTACTGGCTGGCTGAGAGTCACGGTGAATCGCAGGAAGTGGGGGGTGCAGGGCCCTGACCCCCCACACTCTGTGACACCCATCACCCTGGCGTCTGGGCTCCCCCAGTGTCCTATGGGGGCTCGTCCCAGGCTGAACCCTGCTTTGCTTGGGAGAGTTGCCCCAAGGTGCTCTGGCAGCAGGGTTTTCGCCTCCTTGCGTGTAATATGTGCTGGCTGGGTGGACTTAGGCAATCGGAGGGTTGGGGAGGGGCTGTAATTCCCCCCCCCTCTGGAAAAGGGGGATTGCACAGAACAGACACTGCGTCTGGAAGAGAAGCGCCGTTATCTCACTGGGGTAACGGGCCCTTTGAGGGCCATTATTCCTGAGCTCTGGCCCCCACATCAACAAAAGCTGCCTCTGCCTCAGAGCTTGCTGTGCGTGCATCACTGCCCTCCCTTGAGCGGAACTGGAACTGCCTGACTTTGTGTCATTGGCCCTGTACTGCTAGCAGCTGGTGGTGATTTTCCACCACCTCAGCTGGCAGGGACTGTGCTTTTAGCACCGACCCACCCTGGTTTTGTCCCTGGCATGGCGGGAAGTGGGGCATCCTAAGCAGTTCTGACTTTGCTACGATTCCCCCCCAGGCATGTGGTGGGTGGCCTTTAGTGTTTGGGAAGCGCTTTGAAATCCTCATGCGCCCGTGCTGGACGAGTGTGGGATTGCTGGGGGCAGCGGGCGATGCAAAGCCCTAACCTGCCCCCTGTCCAGAGAGACCTGCCACCACTCCAGCCACAAAGCCCATGTTCTGCTCAAGTCCCGCTCCTCGTGCCAGCCTCTCTGCGGGTGGTGGAGTTCGCCCTAGAGAGACAGAGGCTCCCGGTCTCTGCCTCCCCTGCCCTCCAGCTCCAGAGCAGCGAGCGGCGTCCCATGTCATGCGCTACACGTGAGCGGGATCGGGGGGAAGCTCCGAATCGTGGCTTCCCCTCTCGTTTTGTTTGGACACGTACGTGGAACGACCCCCCTTTTCTGCGCGCTCCATTGCAAACATAACCGCCGCCGAAAGGGCGGTTTGCCCTCCACAGCGTAGAAGGAAACCAATCCACCTGCCTTCTGAGCCGTGCGCCCTCTCCCGCTGCTGCAGCCTGGCAGGAGGGTGCGGAGAGGAGCGTGTAGCTAGACAGCGGGGTTTTTTCTCTTTACATTTTTACACCAGTTCTTGATATGAATAATAGTAATAAAAAAATCTGCACATCACGGCACTTATGTCTCAGCAATTGCAGGCTGTGTCCTGGGGCAGCGTGCGGGCGAGGAGAGAGCTGGCTGTGGAATAGTGCATTGCTGAGCACGCCGAGCCGGCGCAGGGGGCGAACTCACGGGCGCTGGGAAACCGAGAGAGCCAGAGAAATCAATCAGTCTGTGGAACGGCCGACCCCGGCTGAGCAGAGCCGCTGCGAGGTCCCGGGAAATCGCTGCACGGCTTGGGAAACGTCCAGCGTGCACCGTCAGTGGGGCCGGCCTGAGTGTCAGCTGGGGGCAGCCGGGCAGTTCTGCGGGTCGCTCTCCACCACTTGGAAAGTGCAGTCGCTGCTTGCGGGACGGGGGGCCGTGCACATGGAGCGTGGGCCGGGACCATTAGGAAAGGGATAGATAAGAGAGTAAATATAACCCCCTGGTACACCTACCCCTGGGATACTGGGTGCAGTGCTGGGCGTCCCGGCTCCGGAAAGATGGAAAGGTTCAGAGAAAGGCTACAAACATGATGAGGGGCCTGGAGTAGCATCCAGTTGAGGGGAGCTCAGAGACTGGGACTGTTCAGCTTGGGAAAGAGACAACGAAGGGGGAGATGATGGAGGTCTATGAAATCATGACTGGTGTGGAGGACGTGACTTGGGAACATAACATACAAAGCAGGGGTCACCCACTGACATGACTAGGCAGCAGGTGTAGAGCACACACCAGGAGTGTGTCTCCCATGGTCGGTCTGTGGAACTCCTTGCCAGGGGATGGTGTGCAGGCCAGAAGTATACCTGGGCTCAGAAAAGGATGAGAGAAGTCCATGGAGGATGGTCCATCAATGGCCATTAGCTAGGCTGGGCGGGGACACGACCACATGCTCTGGGTGTCCCTAAGCCTCTGACTGCCCGAAGCTGGGCCTGGACGCCAGGGGCTGGATCATTCCATAATCCCCCTGTTCTGTTTGTTCGCTCTGGTATCAGCCGGGGGCTGCACACACTTGACCGCAGCTGGGGTGGGGGGGAGGGCAGGAGCCGCAAACACCTCCCCGGGAGTCCGGGCTTGTTGGCACAAACGGATCCTGTCTCTCCCTGAGCCCCCTTGTGTGTCCTGTGCTGACAGTCGGCCCCTCACCTCCTGCGGCAGGCTCTAGCGTGCAGCCCGGAGCATCGTCCCTGCAGCCCACAGCGGCTGTGCTGGGGGTGCAGGGCTCACAGATGGCCTCTCCTGGGCCGAGAGGGGCACGGGGCCGGGAGGCAGCCTCTGGGGTGGGCTCAAGTGAGTATTTCCTACGGCAGCTCCAGCAAATGATTCTCTGATTCCTCCCCAGGTGTCACGGACTCACAGATGATGCCCACTCTTGGCCCCGTGTGGTCCGTGGGGGGTGCCCCTTTCAGTGAGACAGCCCTTCTCGGGGGTCCACTCTCTCTCGGGGTTAGGCCCCTCCACCTCCTGGAGCTGCACCTCTCTCTCCAGCCCAGAGCCCCCCTGCTTCCCCGGTGGGCATCTGACATTACCGGCCCCAAGCCCCGCCTCTGTCCATTGTCTGCTCTCCAGGTAAACAGGATCGTAAACCGGGCCTGGCCCTCCTCTCCTCTCTTCTGTCCTCTGGCCCCTCTGGCTGGAACCGGCTGGTTAGGTCATGGGTTCCTCTCTTTACAGCCCATTGTCTTCCCTCTGGCCAGAACCGGCTGGGACTCCTGAGCTGGGTCCTCAGGTTGCCAGGTCACCGGATCGCTGGGGTGTCCATCCTCCAGGCCATCGGCTGGGGTCCCAAGTTCCCTGCTGGTCTTCTGCAACAACAAACTCCCACTCCCTCTCCCTTCCCCTCGTTAAAGCAGTAACACCCAGGGACACTGAGTCCCACCCCCTCTGCATGCAAACCATTGGAAAACCAAGGAAAATACAAGAAAAGTCCCCGCTTCGTCACACCAGGCGCGAGGAGAAGGGCCCGTCTCCGGGCCAGTCTGCACCAGGGCCCCAGCGGCACGCAGCAGACTGTAGCCCAGACGGAGCGGTCCGGTGACTGTCGGGGCTGGGGGGGTGCAGAGCAAACCCCACACCAGAGCTCTCAGTAACTGGCCTCTGCTGCGACGTGTACCCCAGGAGCAGCTCTCCCCATGAGTGGGGTGAACCCGGGGTGGGTCAGGCCCAGGCCCCACGGCACAAGAGGGGCTGGATTCTGGGGGAGCTGAGCGCTGGAGTCCTGGCGGAGTGGAGCAAGCGCAGAGCTGGGGGAGGAGAAGCTGCCTGCACTAGGGGATTCGATTGCAAGTGCTCACAAAATCCCCCCGACAAGCCATGGCGCTGCCCGTCTGCACTGGTGCCAGGAGCCGGGTGGAGTGTGTGGCATTATTTCCCCGAGGGCGAAGCGCGCTCAGCTCCCGGAGCACGTTACCGCCAAAGCCCTGTGCTCTCCGGCGGCAGCCCAGGCAGGAGGAAGGGTTTGGGGTTTGCTGATGGCGATATGGGGCGACGGGAGCAGGCGGGCCGAGTGCAGGTTCAGATCTACCTTGTAATGGGGCTGACGCTCCGCGGAGGGGGATTAGCTCCCAGTGTCACACATTGGTATTCCTGCCATTAAACCAGGCAGAGATAGGGATCGCACCGCTCGCGCTGAGCCAGGGATGCTTATTTCCCCCTGGCCGAGATCCACACCCGGCCTGTGATCTCGGCCGTGCGCAGAGCTGGGGGGCGCAGCCAGCCCCACTGCAGAGGGAACATGCACCAGAGCGGAGCGCTGAGCCCTCTTTGCTGCAATTAGTCTTCTGGACAGATGTCGCTGTGCCACAGGGAGCTGGATTTCCCCAAATCAATCTACTCAGCAACTCTTCACTTGTCATTAGAAATGAACCCAGCGCTGCCTGCCTGCAAGGCCCACTGGTGAGGGGGCCACCGCCGCCGTTCCCGGCAAGTGCCCCTCTTGGAGCGTGTCTGGCTGGGGCTCTGCCCTCCCCGGGCGCGGAGCAGCCAGCACGGCTCAGTCTAATTGCTTTGTGTTTTGCAGCCTTAGCCCTGACGCGGGGAGGGGAGGGAGATGATCAAAGGCCGGCAGGGTGGAGATGAAAAGGCAGAGTGGGCCTTGCTGTGTAGCGATGCTCTCAGCCCTCCACTTTATTCGCTCCTTTCTCTCGGGTGCTGCCGACAGCCAGAGGCTGCAGCGTCTCTTTGCTGGGGCTGACTTCCCCCCCACCCCCCGTAACAGCTCTGTACTCCACCCGAGGTGCTCCTGGATAATGCCCACCCGCACCCGTCTTCCTCAGGACAGGGCTCCCTTCCCGGCCTGCCCAGCCCGCTCCCGCAGAGAGCACCTACACTGGCCCCTCCGGCTTCCTCGGCACCATGGCCCTTCTCAGGCTCCGGGGCTTGGAAAGCAGGCGCTGACCAGCCTGCCCCGGGCATCTCCATTGCTCCCAGCTGGTCGCCAAGGTCACACACAGGAAACCAAGTCCACAAGTCCAACCTCCCTCCCTCCCTCGGCTTCCAACTCCAATGCAAAGCTGCCCCCTGGGGACCCCGCCTCTGGCCCCGCTGCCTTGCTGCTGGCCCCTGACCTGGCCTGGAGCTGGCCGGTGCTTGTTTGCGTATCCTGGTCCCGGCTTTCCCTGGAGACACTGAGTCACTTCTTGCCTCAGATCCAGAGGTGAAAGTAAGCCGGTCCGATCCGGTCCGGCGTACCGGCAAGAGCCAGTACACCGTGCCTGACCGCGGCGGGGATTTAAAGGGCTCTGGGCTCCCCGCTGCTGCAGGGGGGAGCCCTGGGCCCTTTAATTTGCTCCTGAGCCCCGGGGGCTCCCAGCCACCTCTGCAGCCGGGAGCCCTGGGTGATTTAAAGGCCCTCGGACTCCCTGCCACAGCCAGTGCCCCAGGGCCTTTAAATCCTGAGAGGCCCCGCCTCTTCTGGTCGAGGCCACGCCTCTTCCGGATGAGACCACGCCCCCTCGGGACTCCGGCAGTACAAGTAAGTCCTGTAAGTTACTTTCACCCCTGCTCGGATCCTTCTTCCCTCTTTAGCTGGTGAACGCACGCTCGCTCTCTGGGGAGAGCTGGGGGATGAAAGCGGGGGGGAATTGCTACCAATCTGCTTTGCACCCTGGGACCGCGCCAGGGGCCAGATCCCCAGCGTGGCACCAGAGCTGTGCTTGCGCCTGGCGCTGGGCAGCGTTCTCACGCCCCGGGGATCCCAGTGACTGACACCTCCTGGGGTCGCTCTCGGTTTGCACCATCTATGGCCTGCGAGGTGTGGAAGGGTGAACATGAAGAAATCTAGTGGGTCCCATGCAGGGCCCTGGGACCGCGGGGAGGGAATTAGTGTGAGCCCCGGCAGCCCGCCTGGGCTCGCGCTCTGAAACAATTTGATTTATTTCGATCTCTCCGATATCATACACTGCATTTATAAACGTCAGCGCAGAAACGTACAGGGCCG
The DNA here is from genome assembly GCF_027887155.1 of Malaclemys terrapin pileata. NCBI lineage: Eukaryota > Metazoa > Chordata > Testudines > Emydidae > Malaclemys > Malaclemys terrapin. Next base: position 2,083,492 of record NC_071522.1, on the reverse strand, counting down.
GCTCCCACTCCTGGCTGAGGAGAGTCCTCCATCCTCAGCAGCAGATAAAGTTTTCTCCTGGTCTTGATTTATAGGAGCTGATACCATCGGGACGTGCGGGAAAGCAGGGAAAAAACGAAAGCCAAGGCAGAAAACCCCCTAAACAAGCGAGAGCTAGAGGGAGATTTATGAGAAAAGGTTGGGAACTATATTTAAAAGAACCCCCCAGCGACTGAGTCTAACTGTGCAAGAAATGAATCCAGCCCCGCGCCCTCCCGAGCGCTATCGTGCTCGCCGAGATGCAAGGAAGAGCCACAAACCTCCAGCGCTTGGAAACAGAGCCACTGGAGCCCTGGGGCTTTATCCCTGGCCAGCACGCGGCGGGGCCGGACTCTCAGCCTGCAGCTTGCTAGCACCAGTGTGGAAGTAGGTAACACGTGGCTTGGCACACCCCGTTTCTCGCTGGGGCAGTGGGGTTTGAAGGGGAAAGTGCAGCTGCGGCGTGTAGCCAGCTGCACCTGTGCCGAGTGAGCGTGAAATGCGGCTGCAGTGAATTCCCCATTGCTCAGCTGGGGTGAGGTGTGGCACCCTGGGGGCAGGCTGTGATACCCGGGCCAGGCGCAGGGCAGTGCGGAGAAAGAGTGGCCCACATGTTAGGAAACTAGCCTAGGGAGACCTAGGGTTAATTCCCTGCTCTGCCACAGACTCCCTGTGCGCCCTTGGGCTAGTCACTTAGCCTCCATGTGCCTCAGTTTCCCTTCTGTACAATGGGGATGATAGCCCAGCTGAGGAGACGCAGCCGGTTCTGGCCAGTGGGAGGACAATGGGCTGCAGAGTGAGGACCCAGTGACCTAACCAACCGGTTCCAGACAGAGGAGAGAAGCAGGAGCGGAGGCCCCGGTTTATGACCCTGTTTACCTGGAGAGAAGACAATGGACAGAGGCGGGGCCTGGGGCCGGTGATCTCAGATGCCCAGCTGCGAGCAGGGGGGCTCCGGGCTGGAGAGGGGAAGTAGGCAGAGCCCACCTGGTTGCAGAGAGACTGGGACGTGCTGTGCTGAGGGAGGCCAGGCCTGAGTGTCAGAGAGCTTCCTGTGCTGTGTTCAACTCTCAATAAACCCTCCTGTTTTATGCTAGCTGAGAGTCACTCCGGTCTAGAGAACAGGGTTGCATCAACCCCTTCGGGGGTGGAGGCCCCAGGGGTCCAGAGCGAGTGGACTCCCTGAGGGGGCCCACAGCAGAGACAGACGTGCTAAGGCTCAGAGAGGTGCGGCTCCAGGAGATGGAGGGGGCTGACCCCGAGAGACAGTGGACCCCCGAGAAGGGCTGTCTCACTAAAAGAGGCACACCACCCACGGACCGCACGGGGCCAAGAGTGGGCACGATCTGTGAGTCCGTGACAGGCTTGTGCTGGCAAGCGATGTGTGCCACACCGGGCAGGAGGCTGCAGCTCTCTGGCCTAGATCACAAGCCCAGGCGGCCTGACTTTGCCAGAGTCTGTCTCCCCAGTGAAATTCCCATGTGCCTCAGACAAAACCTGCCCCCAAACAGACCTGCTGTCGCAGCTTCTGGGGCTGAGGCCGGCACATGCCTGCAGAGAGACACCCCCGAGGGGAGCCCAGGGCTGGGGATACCAATACCAACAAGAGTCAAGCCCCAAACTCCTGCCAAGGTCTAAAGAGCCCTGGCTGGCTTCTCCCCGCTTCCAGGGCCGATCTAACCTCCCTCCAGACAGAGAAAGTACTGACATTAGTAGAAGCTTTGATGTGATTATTCCCCTCTATTCGGCACTGGTGAGGCCACAGCTGGAGTATTGCGTTCAGTTTTGGGCCCCCCTACTACAGAAGGGATGTGGACAAATTGGAGAGAGTCCAGCAGAGGGCAACAAATATGATTAGGAGGCTGGGGCACATGACTTATGAGGAGAGGCTGAGGGAACTGGGCTTATTTAGTCTGCAGAAGAGAAGAATGAGGGGGGATTTGATAGCAGCCTTCAACTACCTGAAGGGGGTTCCAAAGAGGATGGAGCTCGGCTGTTCTCAGTGGTGGCAGATGACAGAACAAGGAGCAATGGTCTCAAGTTGCGGTGGGGGAGGTTTAGGTTGGATATTAGGAAAAACTATTTCACTAGGAGGGTGGTGAAGCACTGGAATGGGTTACCTAGGGAGGTGGTGGAATCTCCTTCCTTAGAGATTTTTAAGGCCCATCTTGACAAAGCCCTGGCTGGGATGATTTAGTTGGTGTTGGTCCTGCTTTGAGCAGGGGATTGGACTAGATGACCGCCTGAGGTCTCTTCCAACCCCAATCTTCTATGACTGTCCTATAAATCTCCAGAAAGGCCTGGAGTCAGGGCCCTGTCCAGCCACCCAAACGGGGCAGTTCCTGGGGCCGGAACCAATCTCTGAGGAAATGGGTTGGATCCGCGGCTCCGCTCAGGTACTCCTGACCCATGCTGACGTTCTGCTGCCCCGTCCCATGCCTGGGTTCTGCTCGCTCGCCGTAACTGGGCTTAATGCTCACTCCATGCCTGGCCCAGGGCCGGCTCCGCTGTGATGCTGGTGAACTGGCTGGCCCGGCACATGCGGGCGTTTAATACTTCTGCACACGTAATAACTGTGATTGCCTTTATTAGAGAATTTAATGAAAAATGGAGAAGGGGGGGGGGAGAAACCCTGGCCTGTGAAAAGCAGCTAATAAGATTCTGCCCGAAGTGTGGCGAGGAAAGAAAAGGGGGAGAAAGCACATTAGGAACCAGATAATGAGATAAATGAAAGACCGCGGGGAGGATAATTTCTGCAGATGACTTGCTGGGTGGTTGTAAAAATGTTAATTTGCTGATCTCTCCCCCACTCCCCCTGCCTGGCGCTGGGTTGTTCCTCCGGTTCCTGGCCTTGCCTCTTGTCCGGGATCCAGCTGCTTTCAGCCGGAGGCTCCAGATGGTGGGGAGCCGGGGTCCTTCTGGTGCAATAGTAAGGAGTCCCGGCACCTGGTGCCCTGTGGGAACCTGCTGATTTCAGTGGATTTGTGCTGATGGCATCATGCCAGACTCCCCTTGCTCCAGGAGCTGCGGGGAGTTCGCAGGCAGGGAGCCCCGTCCTTCCAGCCGTGTCAGAGGGGTGGATACAGCCAGAGCTGTGGTGTCGCTCTCTGGGACGCAGCCCCTGCTGCCTTTGCCAGTGGGTTATGTGAGGCTCTGAAATGCCCGCCAGTGGCCTCCTGCAGCCAGCTCTGGCAGAGGGGCTGTGGGTACGCGGCAGGCAGGGCACCGGGCGGCGGTGCCAAGCTGCCTCCAGGAGGATCCGGCTCAGAAGACCCAGGCTGGCCAGCGAGTGCGACCAAAGCTTTGGGGCAGGGGCCGGAGCAGATTCCCGAGGTACACAGTGGGGGCGGGGGGGAAAAGCGCTGCAGCCTGGCGGTCGCTGGGACCAAAGGGAAGAGCCCGGCGCCAGGCCGTGGAGAGTCACAGCAGCAGCCGCCTCCTGCCCCGACGCTGCCTCCCGTGGGGACAGGGGAGCTCTGGGAGGCTGCAGTGGCCAGCGACCGCGCGCCCTGGAGACCCAGCGCAGGCCCCAAGCCGGCTTTATGGCCCCTCAGCAGCACCTTTGTGCGGAGCAGAGACCCACCCAGCTCGGTGCACATGGAGCCTCACTCTGGCTGCTGTCCTCACCCAGCGGGGCGCCCTGGGGCTGCAGGACACGGGGGCCTCGCTGCCAATTTGCAGGGCACTTGATCGCGCCTGTGAACGTGCGCCACAGAGACCCAGGTGCACTGTCTCCTTAGGGGGCGACCCACCAAACCTGCCAGGCCCCAGCATGCACTGAGCCTGCCTCCCTGGAGCAGGGCATGCTGGGAGCTGTAGTTCCTGCAAGCTGCACATCGAGGACGGCCCGAGGTCCTGAGCAGCCCGTGGGGAGCGACGACCGATCTGGGGTGTCTCTGCAGAGGGTGCGCGTTAGGCTGTGCTCTCCCCAAGTTTCTCCTGGCCACCCCGGGGAGACGCTGCAAATTGCCAAGTGGATTTTAATCTTGTTCCTGGTGGTTTAATTGTAGGAAGGAGGAGGAGGGGTGAGGAAAGTCAACTTCCCTGTGTTTACACATCAACATCTTAATAACCACCCATTCCGAGGAGTCAGCTAGGAAACATAATTGAACAGCAAATGAACGGCTGTTTACCCCGCGCCGGCTTGGCTTGCGAGATGTTTTACTGTGTACAAAAATTTGCCTTTAAGTAATTTTCCAATTTGTATTGCTGAGCATGTGCGGGTTTAATTGCCGACAGGAGAGAGAGGGAGTTCTGTTCTGTGCAAAGGCACCGGCTCCTCGCACTTGTGCTGAATTCCTGATCGGAGGAGCCCCACGCTCCTGGAGCAGCGCTCGGCGTGCTGGGAGGTGCGCGGGTCTCTTGTCAACTCCAGACTTTTAGCATGAGGCTCTCAGTGTTTTTTTGCTTTTCTTAAAGTCCCACCTATTGGGCTCAGGTGACCGAGCTCAGAATCTCAGCTGGTTTTAAGGCATGTTTCTAGCCCTCCTGGTTGCTGATAAAAGCTGCAAAACGTGACCCAGGTGTAACCTGAAGGCTCTGAAACAAGGACAGTGGCAGAGCCCCCCCCCCCCCCCATCCCCATCTATTCACTTTTTAAATCTCTTGATACTTAGCTAACCGTGTGAGTTCTTGAGGCCTGTCTCCCGAGCAGGTCTGGGGTGAGTGTATCTGCACACTCCAGGGAAGGGCGTTTGCATCTGAGAAGCTCGCCAGGCCGTGCACCCTCCAGGCTGAAGCGAGACTTGAAAGCTGATGACACTTGGGGCCGGCCCAGCGCAGAGGGCAGGTTTCACCAGTTGTGTGGTGCAGAGTGTGTACCTCTCACACACACACACGCAGGTTCGTGCGAGCAGCGTGCTGGGGTGTGAGGCCGGTGGGGGCGGTCCTCATGGCTGGGGGGGGTGGGCAGTGCACCTTGCTCTGCCTACAATGAGGGGGTGAGCACCCAGGGGTGTGGTGCGAGGGTGCTGCTTGTGCGTTGTGTTGTGCTGGCCCCCAGAACACACCCTGACAGCTGCTCTGCCAGGTTGTCGTCCACAACCTGCTGCAGGAAAGAGCAGCGCACAAAGTCTCTTCCCCCAGCACTCTCGGCTGCCACCCACCTCCCCTTCCCTGGGCAGCTGCCCGCTGTGCCAACCCCCCCGGCGTGTGCAGCCGAGTGACAGCTGGGCCCGGGCGTTGGTGCGGCTCTGCAGGAGCTGGGCTGTGATGCAGGCCGGCGGCTCCGGCGCTCAGCGGGGGAGGAAGAAATTGAGCCCCAGCCCTGCCCCCGGAAGCCTCTTCACGGCCACCTGGCACCCTAAAGCCTTCCTCAGCGGACACAAGCCGCTCCCCTTCCTGCGCTGATTGTATTTACACTGGTCTCGGCGGCTACGAATTCCCTGGGGGCCCCGATCCAGCCGCCCCAGGCCGCGTCGCCATTCCGGTTCCAGCGCCTGTCCGCCGCGGGGCCTTTCCGCCTTCTCTTCGCTCCATTGAAACTGAAAAGCTAATTGAGTCCCAGTTTTCTCTGCTTTGATGTGAGCCGAGCTGGGCCCGCTTGGGCCCTTCCTCCGCGCTCGGGGTGAAATTCCAGCTGCAAGCGCGACAGGCTCCCGTGTGTGTGGGGGGTGTGGGGGTGTGCATGCACAAATGTGTGTGTGTGAGCGTGCATGTGTGCACGTGTCGTGCGTGTACAGCGTGTGTGGGTGTGCACGTGGATGTGTGTGTGTGTGGGTGTGCAGGCCATGACATTCTGCTCCCCTATGCAGGGCCGCCCAGCTCTGGTGTTTGGCGCCTACAGGCTGAAGACTCTCCCCTCAAGCTGGCTCTTTGCCTTCCTCTGCCTGCCCGGAGGTTTGCAGTGACACTTGCAAATGAGGCAGCTCTGGTTCCTCCTCCGCAAGGCAGCTGATTTGATCCTAATGACATTCCGGCCCCTTCCCCTGCATCGCCTGCTTTGCAGCTGTGGTATTTTTAGCTTGGCTCTGCCCTAGCCCAGAGGAGCTAATGCTGCCGCTCTCCAGCCCCTCCAAATGGCCTCCAAAGAGGCGTCAGAGGGGTAACCGGTGAGCTTGGAAATATCCACCCCCATTCTGGCAGGCTGTTTGCTCCCTGTGCGCTGGATGGGCTGTCTGCAGCACAGGGACGCGCGTTGCCTAGCCACACCGGCTGTGACGGACAGGCCCAGCAGTGCATGTTAGTACTGCAGAGTGCGGCATCACGCGTGCTGGTGTCCCCTGGGTGCAGGCCACAGGCCGTGCTGGACCTGCCTGGGGCCTTGGTCCCACTCTGGGAGGTTTGCTGGCTACGCCTGGCACTGAGCAGCCTGAGGCAGGCCCTGCTCACAGAGTCTGGCACGAACAGGGCTGATATTGCAGAAATTCACATTCCTAAGAAGTGCTAGTCACAGAGCACTCACACAAACATCCCGCTATCAAGGATGGTACAAAAACATTCCCCAAGGATAACAGGAACACACTGACCCCTCCTAAAAGATAAGGTCAGGATGACATAATAGAGATGTTTTGATCCAACCAACATGTATAAGATGATGGGTGATAACTAGCCACATCAGGGGGCAATAACTATGTCAGCAGGGCAGTACTACCTTGTTTGTATCGGGGTGTAAAGATGTATTTCGGAGGGAGTGTCTTTGGCCTTAGGGAGGAACGGAAAGTCCCGCCATTCACTGAGCTGGTCCATTGTCACGGGCATACATGTATTAGTGGTCTAGTAGAGTCTGTGGGATACTAGTATCGTGCTTTGTCGACAATAAACCTGGCTGGGTGCCTTCGTCCCTTAACAGATCTTGTGGTCATTGGGTACTTTGCTTGAGGTCTGCCATGCCAGCTGTCTGCACACAGCTGGGGCGGCACACAGAAGGAACACATACATGCAGCCCAAACATCTATCAACATCTACCCACAGGGGGCATGCTGACCAGAAGGCCGGGCATGTGCAGTGGTCCTAAAGCAACTGAGTGCAGGCCCCTTCTCAGCCAGCCTTGGAGGCCTTGGGGAGCCAGCAATGTGTCCTTGGGCAGCTCACATCTCCCCATGCAACAGCCCTGCTCAGATCCAATTCGGAGGACACCACGAACACCTGCTGGCTTCTCCTCGCCAGCCTCCACGCAGCAAGGAGCACGGTCCCAGTTACACCCAGGGAAACTGAGGCACAGAGACACCAGGTTACTTGCAGAGGGTGTCGAGATTCACGGATTCCAAGGCCAGAAGGGCCCACTGTTATCATATCATCTGCGCTCCCACGTAGCACAGAGACCTGCCTGTGATCATTCCCAGAGCAGATCTCTCTGAACAGCAGTCAGTCTGGATTTAAAGCTTGCCAGGGATGCCTTGGTCAATTGTTCCAGTGGTTAATTACCCTCGCCGTTAACAATTCACACCTTAGTTCCTGTCTGAATTTGTCTAGCGTCAGGTTCCAGCCGCTGGATTGAGTCCGACCAGGTGTAGGGCTGGGCTGAAGGGCCCGTTATTAAATGTTTGTCTCCCTGTAGGCGCTTGTAGCCTGGGATCAGGTCACAGCCCTTTGCTGTGAGCGCCCTGCATCTGTCACCAGGAGGCAGGGCTGCTGACCCTTCACTTGTTCTCGTGGCTCTTCTCCGACCCCTCTCCACTTTACCCACTGCCGCCTTGAATCGTGGGCACCAGAACTGGGCGCAGGATTCCAGCAGCGGGCAGTGCCATGTGCTAAAATAACCTCCCTGCTCCTACCCGAAATCCCCCCATTTACGCAGCCCGGCGTCGCACCAGGGCTCCAGGTTGGTGGCTCAGCGCTCCTGGCTCCCAGCTCTGGGCTCAGGCCACAGGCCATGGCTTGTCCCCCTGTGTCCAAGGAGCTGCTGTGTGAGGGGACGAGCTGCACCAGAGCCATGTCTGGGCTAGTGGCAGAGGGTACGTCTGCACGGCAGGAAAACTCTGGAGCAATGAGGCTCCAGCCCGGGCTCACACTAACAAGAGCTGTGTCGGTGTTCGGGCTCAGGCTGGAAATCAGGCTCTGAAACCCCCCTCCCGAGCTCCAGCCCAAGCCTGAACATCTACACAGGTATGTTTAGCCCCATAGTGCGAGCCCCAGGCTGCAGCCCCAGACCCTGCACCTCACTGCCTTGTTTTGCTGGCTGGACGTGCCCAGAGCTGAGAAGGGTGGCAGGAAGATTCCACATCTAGCGTATCGCCTGCCATCTCTCACAGCCACTCCAAACCTCTTCTTCCATGAGCAACTCCATCCGATTGACCGAGGGCCGGGATTACAGTGCTCTGCTGCGCCCACCGGCGTCTCGCTCCCGGCTCTGCTCTGTCACTGCCTTGGCGAGGGAGGAACAGGCTTGCTTTGGGTTCTGTGTCACTTGATGTGCTGGTGGCCACTGGACTAGACTGTGCCACAGTCCCCTGGCACTAGCTTTCCGTGGCTAGGGCAGGACTGGGTGCCAGCCTGCCTGGGTTCTGTCTGTAGCCTTGCCACTGATTCACTATGTGCGGGAATCGCTCGTGTCTCTGCAGGATGATGGCAGGCCGACACGCCGGCCTTGGACTAACCATCTGCAGGAGGGAAAGGACCCTAAAGGCACTTTGCAAATGCTGCTCAGCCCGGGCAAGTCCCAGCTCCTTGTTTTTTTGATAAGCCCCTTGTTTGCCTCTGGGGATAAAGACTGGGCCAGTTGATTTTGTACCTGGCCTGGGAAATGGTGCTGTTTTATTTATATTGTGTTCATTTATTTATCTGTTGGTTTGCAAGGTTCTAGCCACTGACACCAATCGATGTTCAAAGCAGCTCACATTTGTGCTTCAGTTCTGGCCTTATTCTGTCACCTGAATTATGTCGCATTCAAAGGGAACGGGGCGGGGTAAAAACCCCCTGGGTGAGCTTGCAAATGGAAGGTGACTGATAATCTAGCGATGAAAAGAATAATGAAAGATTAGAGCGAGTGGGTGGTATAAATGTAACGGAAAATTGTTTCCTATAAATTTTCCCTTTCCCTCCCCACTGTTTTGTTGTCTGCTCTCGTTAGGGCCCTTACAAGGGGCTGCTTGTAACTCTCACATTTTATCTATGAAAGCACATTTGTCTACAGATTAGCAAAGCATGCAGTTTGTTTCACGGGAAACATTTTTTTTCGGTTGCAATTTATTATGTCCATAAAATATTTTGTAGCCTTTTTTTTTCTTCCAGGAGCAAACAGTTTGATTTAGGGCCCTACAGAGTTTAAGGTAACTTTTATGTGGTTAGCTATGACACTCTCTATAATTTGGGGGGCAGTAAGAACTGTTTAATTTTGCAGACACACAAATCCGGAGCTCCTTGAAGCCAAGCGCTTTGGCGTCTGTGCAGTGTACATGTGGGGTTTTTCTTTCTTTTTGATTTAAAAAAATGAAAAGATTGCATCTCATTGGTGCAATGAATAATACATTTAAAGGGTTTTGCAAGCTGCATTTGATCCCCAGCATATTCCCCTGTGCCAGAGAGAGGGCTCCAGAGTGGCGCTGTCAACAGTTTGCTTTGTGAATTATTCTTTTTTATTTTGCAAATAACAGTAATAATAATATAGAACTACAGAAGAGTCGGAGTAAGCAAAGGCCTCCCTGGAGGTGCAGGCACAGTGGCCAAGGCTCAGAGGGGTTAAAAGAAAGGAGAAGAGAGCGGCTCTGGGCTCACACCCCTGCTCCCCTGGCTGACAGATCTGGTGTTTTGGAAAACTGCCCCGGAGTGGCTATTGATGTGGGGGTTTGGTGGGGGAGGGGGAGGAGCCGAGTGGCTAAGAAGGAAGCCATGAGAGCAGGTGCAAATGTGCAAGAGATGCTTTGAGTGTCCTGTGTGCCAGGGGCCAGCACCCAGCCTCGTACTGTGGACACGTCCGCACAGAGAGCGCTGGTGTGAGTGCCGTGCGGGTAGCCACACCTGGGCTAGCTTTACTCTAGCTGGCCAGGCAGTGAGGACATGGCCTCGCCCCCCAGTACAAGTCTGTCAGGGACCTCTTGTTCTTGACAAATCCAGGCTGCCTGTTACTTCTGACCATATGGTCTTCTAGGTGTTTGCAAATTGATTGCTTAATTATTTGTCCATTACTGAAGTTACGCTGGCCTCTGCAGATCAGGGTTACACTTTTCTCTGAGCAAAGCTCGTACTCCACCATTTCTTCCAGAGAAGTTTGCAGCTTCATCAAATGCACAGGCAGCCATCTCTTTGGGGATCAATTGACAAGCATTTAACTCTTCTAAACTAAGGGCTGGGGAAGCCGACAGGTGCGGAGGAGCATGTGGTTCGGACAGAGATATCCCTTAGGGAGGATCTATTAATGGAGATTTTCTATGTCCTAGTAAAGAGGAGAAGATGGAAGATGATAAAATACAGGTAGGATCTGATGAGAAACAGTCAAATGAAAGTCCCATTCAATTACATCATGTAATGGGAGACAGCTAAAAAGTGACAAGTTTTTAAAGTGCTTATATACCAGTGCTAGAAGTCTAAATAATAAGATGGGCGAACTAGAGTGCCTCGTATTAAATGAGGATATTGATCTAATCGGCATCACAGAAACTTGGTGGAATGAGGATAATCAATGGGACACAGTAATACCAGGGAACAAAACATATCGGAAGGACCGAACAGGTTGTGCTGAGTGGGGGAGTGGCGTTATATGTGAAAGAAAGCGTAAAATCAAATTAAGTAAAAATCTTAAATGAACGAAACTGTACCACAGAATCTCTATGGATAGTAATTCCATGCTCGAATAATAAGAATATAGCAGTAGGGATATATTACTGATCACCTGGCCAGGATGGTGATAGTGACTGTGAAATGCTCAGGGAGATTAGAGAGGCTATAAAAATAAAAAACACAATAATAATGGGGGATTTCAACTATCCCCATATTGACTGGGGACATGTCACCTCAGGCCGGGATGCAGAGATAAAGTTTTTTGACACCTTAAGGCTTCTTGGAGCAACTAGTCCTGGAACCCACGAGAGCAGAGGCAATTCTTGATTTAGTCCTAAGTGCAGCACAGGATCTGGTCCAAGAGGTGACGATAGCTGGATCTCTTGGTAATAGTGACCATAATATAATTAAATTTAACATCCCGGTGGTGGGGAAAACACCACAGCAGCCCAACCCTGTAGCGTTTAATTTCAGAAAATGGAACTACACAAAGATTAGGAGGTTAGTGAAAGGATGATAAGGCCACAGCAGAGAAACTAAATGAATTCTTTGCATCGGCCTTTGCGGATCAGGATGTGAGGGAGATTCCCACACGCGAGACATTCTTTTTAGGTGACAGATCTGAGGAACTGTCCCAGATTGAGGTGTCATTAGAGGAGGTTTTGGAACAAATTGATAAACTAAACAGCAGTAAGTCACCAGGACCAGATGTATTCACCCAAGAGTTCTGAAGGAACTCAAATGTGAAATTGCAGAACTACTAACTGTAGTCTGTAACCTATCATTTAAATCAGCTTCTGTACCACATGACTGGAGGACAGCTGATGTGATGCCAATTTTTAAAAAGGCTCCAGAGGTGATCCTGGCAATTACAGGCTGGTAAGCCTGACTTCAGTACCGGGCAAACTGGTTGAAACTATAGTCAAGAACAAAATTGTCAGACACATACATTAACATAGTTTGTTGGGGAAGAGTCAACATGGTTTGTGTAAAGGGAAATCATGCCTCACCAATCTACTAGAATTATTTGAGGGGGTCAACAAGCATGTGGACAAGTGGATAGAGTGTACTTAGATTTTCAGAAAGCCTTTGACAAGGTCCCTCACCAAAGGTTCTAAAGCAAAGTAAGCGGTCATGGGATAAGAGGGAAGGTTCTCTCATGGATTGTAACTGGTTAAAAGATAGAAAACAAAGGGTTGGAATAAATGGTCAGTTTTCAGAATGGAGAGAAGTAAATAGTGGTGTCCCTCAGGGGTCTGTACAGGACCAGTCCTATTCAACATATTCATAAATGATCTGGAAAAAGGGGTAAACAGTGAGGTGCCAAATTTGCAGATGATACTAAACTACTTAAGGGGTGTGGATTTTTTACACCCCAGAGAGACATAGCTTTCAGTGTAGACAAGCCCTGAAGGGGGACATGATAGCAGTCTTCAAGTATATAAAACGTTATAAAGAAGAGGGTGATAAATTGTTCTCCTTAATCACTGAGGACAGGACAAGAAACAATGAGGTTAAATTGCAGCAAGGGAGGTTTAGGTTGGACATTAGGAAAAACTTGCTAACTGTCAGGGTGGTTAAGCACTGGAACAAATTGCCTAGGGAGGCTGTGAATTCTCCATCACTGAAGGTTTTTAAGAGCAGGTTAGATAAACACCTGTCAGGGATGGTCTAGATAATACTTAGTCCTGCCATGAGTGCAGCGGACTGGACTAGATGACCTCTCGAGGTCCTTTCCAGTCTTACTATTCTATGCTTCTGTGACTGGCAGCAGTGCCAGCTGTCAGTGGGGTGGGTGGGGCCGTGCCGGTGGCTTTGCTCTAGGGGAAGGTTCAGGCTGGGCTTTGCCAAGCCACCAATAGAATTTGGGTGCTGTGTTCTCAGCACCAGCCCCCTGTGCTCAGACAGGGCCCAGGCCCCCCAAATCATGAAATTTACACTGTAAAGCTTTTTAAATTACTACTGGTAAGCTGTCCGGCAGTGACTCCAGAGTGAGTTCCAACCTCAGGGCAGACTGTTAGGAACCAGAGCCCAACCCCTGTTGGCTGTCAGTTCTGTAGGTAGATTTCATCAACTAGTTATCAGGTGTGAACTCCTCAGGTAGGATAACAGCCTCAGCACGGAGCCACAGATAGTCCCTTGGGAGCTCTCCAATCTGTCTCACCACGCAGGTGAGCCAGCCTTTGTGATAGATGGTCCCTTCCACTCCCAGTCCCAAAGGCCCAGTCACTTACCCCAGGCCAATTGCACCTCAGATCGCACACCAAAGACAATGCTGGTAGCCAGTCCTGTAAAAACCTATTGACCGATTTATTATGTAGGGAAAGGAAATAGGAGCGTTATTGACAAGGTTAAAGCAGGTAAATGTACAGACCCAAATGGTTACAATTGTAAGTTTCAAAAGGTAATTGAAACTTCTATGATAAGCAAGACCGCCATGTCCTTTGGGGCTTACCCAGGCTAAGCACTGGGGATCAGTTGCTTACGCCTAGTAATCTTTGCTCCCCAGAGTCCAAGCAGCATAAAGATTCAGTTCCTCCTTGTTAGAGTTTTTTTTTATTCCCTTCCCCCCTTCTTCGCTGAGCAGCAAACACAGCTGATGTGAGGAATTCACTTGCAAGACGCCTCTTCATGTGCGGGGGAGGGGAAGGACAACAAAGTCTTTTGTTCTCTTTAATGTTCCGCTCTAGTCCGTCTGGTGTCAATGGCCCTTCTTTGTCTGGCCAGCACTTCACACTAGCTAATGGCTCTCTCCTGTCTGGTGATTTACTCCCTCACAGAGGCTTGCAATGCAAATGCTCCAGTCTTGCATTGCAGCGTGGGATGCAGATGTTAATACGCACAGCAACTGACAAACATTCCTCAAAGTCTAACCACTAAACACACTCGGATCATCCCAATACCTATTTCAACAACACTGACGCACAGGTGTGCAGCCGGATTCCAGCTCTGTGCTTGTCAGTGTTCAGCTGAGACACGGGGACCTTGGCATGAGCTGGCACCTGGCTGCCAGCGAACTACACAGTTCTTGGTTGGTTACCCACCTGCCGTGTAATTTTGTCGGGGTGGGGGTGTTCTTTTATGAATACACTAGGTATTGGTTGGCACGCCAGTGCTCCTGCAGGAGGTTACTTTGTGATGGTGATGATTTTATAATACATTTAGTTACAGTCAGTGGAGGGTTCTTTTTATTTGGCTATGGCGGGTGGAGATTTTCACATTTTCAAGCTTTTCTTCAGCCATGAAAGCTAGAAACTTTCTCTTTTTTTCAATGAAAGCCAAGTTTCTCAGGTAATGCCATGAAAATCACTACACACATGATAAAGTCACAAGAGTCAGCAGCAGACGTTCTCATTTAAAACAGATGATAACAGAGCCCAGGTCTCCTTGGTGTTAGAACTGATCATAAACCCCCTGGTGACTTATGGGGGGGGGGGGTGAGGGGAAATCACTGAACGTTCCCATGGCAAATTAGGTCAGTGGAAAACAATTTGAGAACGGTTCAGTTTTGGATGAAAAGCTGGCATGGGGTCCATGTCCAAAGCTATTTTTTCTTTCAGACAAGAAACCGTCAACCAGCTCTGTTTACTAGATGAGAGGGTGCGTGGGTGAGTGGAATTTACCCGCGTGCGGACGTACAGCACAAGGCCTAGGCACTAAATTAAGTTCTGCTTCAGCCCTCTGGGATCCAACTTAATTGGTGCCTGGGACTTACTTAGTGCCGGGGTCTTGGCACAAGGGGGAATTTCACCCTGGATGAGTGGGTACAAATAGCCCTTTACTGGGACAATGGGAAGCAGAACCACGCAGAGCAAAAGGCAATCGCACAGCCTGGGAAAGCGACTGTCGAGGCCCAAGGCAGGACAGAAGAGATTGTTCCTGCCCTGGATCCACACCAGTAACCAACCCCTGGCCACCCCAGGCGTGGGCTACCTGTGTGGAGTCCCATAGGACTTGTCTGTCATTTATTTGGGGATCCCTCGTTTGGCGCCATCTCACGCCTGTCCTCTCACATTGAGGATGTGATTGGTGGTGGCACCTCAGAGCCCCAGTCCTGGGCCAGGAGCCCGTTGGGCAAAGCACTGGCTAAACACAAAGGCGCCTTGTGACGAACTGGGACTGTTCTTAATGTGGTCTTTGAATGCTGAGTGGGGAGTGTTGGCTGGGGAAGGTTGCAGGGGAGTTTGGCTGGGGCTGGCTGCATTGGGGATGGGAGACTGGCCTTGAGGAAGGATACCTGAGCATGTAACATAAGAACCAGGAGGGGGATTGGGGCCAGGTGACACCTCTGCCCGGGAAACTGGACAAAGGAGCCGGGGGGGGGGAGGCTGAGTGAGAGGCTGGAGGGAGTTTCAGTTTGGAGCTGGCTGAGGAAATGAAGGGGAGCCTAGATGGGGCTCTGACCTTCCAACGGCGCTATGGCCTCCCTGTCCCCCCCCAAGAGGTACCTAACTGAGGGGGTCCTGTTGTCTGTGCCTGCAAGACCTGTCTTGGCCTGTGTTCCTGTCGTCTAAATAAACCTTCTGCTTTACTGGCTGGCAATTGGCAGCAGCTGTGGTCTCTCCCCCCTCCCCCCCCCCCCGCGCTATCTGAAGCCTTGTGGGAAATCCAGTGCAGCCATGGGGAGGGGACCTTCCTGCGGCAGGGGGTTACTTAGGGCAGGAGCTGATGCTCACTGGGAGTAGCTTAGTGGAGAGGCCCTGCCGGCCGCCGGCTGGGGAAGGCGAGATGCTGCTCACTCCGTCTCGAGGGGTGTTCATGGCTCCCGGGCCCCCGGGCTGTCCGTACGGCACGCCCAGCGGCCTTTGCTCGCACTCTGGGTGCAGCTGTGTTGGCTGCAAGCTGCTGGAGCGAGAGTGGCGGGGTGGGCAGTCCCTGCGAAGCAAGCAGTCGCCCTGGGCTCCGGCTCAGCCTGCAGAAGGTAGGGCAGAGCTTGCTCCACGCGTCTCCTCCCATCCCCCTGGCAGGGGGGTTCTGCATGCTGCTGTCTGCAGGCTCCGAGGGGCCAGCTCCCCGTGCCTGCTGGATGCCCCACGCTTCGGCCAGCGCTGGGCACTCTGCCAGTCACCTGAGGGCTGGGGTGACTCTCCTGTGGGACAGCAGCTCCACTCAGGAACCCAGGGCTGATCCTGTAGGGCCCGGGCCCCCTGCACCCACGGGGGCCAGGTAGAGCTGTGGGGGGAGGGGTGCTTGCCCAATCTGAACTCTGTTTGAGTCAGTCCTTTCCTTGGGCCCTTGCCTTTCCCCCTCCGCCTGGGCAGGGCCCCCACCCTTTGGGGCAGGTCGAGAAGCAGATCTCCCTCCGAGCCAGGTTTCTGCACAGAGCCAGACACGTGACGCTCAGGCGTCCCCAGAGACGACCCGACTGACTGTCGGAGTTTGGGGCAGGGGGAAAAGGCGTCAAGCCTCAGCCCAAGAGTGAGTGTCAGGCTGGAGCAAGAGGGAAGTGGGCTCTGTTGTTCTCCTCTCTTCACACCACTTGGCAAAACCCTTCCCTGTCTTTCCCTTCACTTCTTCCCCCTCTCTCTCTGTCTCCTTTTCATCAGGCTGTTTCCCCTGCTTTGCGCGCTGATTTATTTGACAATCAGCCTGTGTCTGTAAATGCACTGCCCCATGTCACAAATATAAAATTTAATGAGCACTTGAGAACATAACGCTTTCTCCTTGCTTGGCAAAGGCGCTATGTCAAATCAATGAAAGGGCTGCTTGTCAGAAGCCGAACTTTGCCCTTGATTAAGGTCCAGGAGATGAGGATGATTTCACTGCACCGGCAGAGGAGCTGCACTGCACTGCACAACCTGCACTTCACTTTTCATCTCGCCTTTAATCAGCCACTAATCTTTTCATTCAGCCGCTGGAGGAGCCTTCCAGCCGTTGAGACTTTCCCGCTCCCTGGTGTTCGTTAGTCAGTGTTTGTGCTTCTTGGTGTAAAAGGTGCCAGGCAGGCTGCTAGCCCCTCCCTGCAGAACAGGGCAGGTTGTACTGGGCCAGTGGCACCCTGCCCTGCTGTGGGTGCTGATCACACTGGGGAGTGTCCTGGGGGGCGCTGCTCAGGCAGGGGGCTTGGTATAAGGGAGAGGATCCAGAGGGCGGGCTGAGCAGTCTGGAGGGAGGAGCACAGGGAGCAGCACTCCTATGGCGAGAGCTTGGGTCGGATCCTGTGTCTCATTCGGCACGCTGAGCCCCCGGCTGGGGTAAGTGCTGATCTGCTGCAGCCTGTATCTGGCGCAGGACAGCCACTGGCTCGGGTGACTCTGGGAACTCCCTGCCTCAGGTTTCCTGGGCCCTCTGTGGCCCCTGAAGTTGGGGGGTGATGAGGGGGCGGCTCTCGTGGGGCTGCCACCAGAGACCAGCCAGCTCTCCTGGATGCTTGCTGGAGCACTGCATAAGAGGTCGCACCGCCCAGGCAGCAGGCTGGCCCTGGCACCCCCGGCAGCACGTGTGAGGGAGGGTCATGCCCGCTTGCTCGTGAACTGGCTGTCACAGCTCGGGGGAGCCCTTGCTCTGAAATCCCTTCAGCCTGGTGCGTGTCTCCCCGCCCCGCCAGTGACCGTGGGGGAGGGGGACCCAGCAGTAGCGTAGCTAGCGGGGTTCAGGGGAAGCGGCTGCTTCCCCTGACCACATTCCCCAAAAGTGGCGCCTGCGGAACGGGGCCGCGGGCTGGCTCCCACCGCTCCGGCAGAACGGGGCCGCGGGTTCCCGGTGCTCCAGGCAGGACTCCAGCCCTGAAAGCGTGGCCAGGGGTCTCGGTGCCCTGGACAGCGCTCCGGATGGGGAAGCGGGGTGGCCCTGCGCATGCGCCGCTCTGTCTTTCGGCGGCATTTCGGCGGCCCTGCGCAGGGCCGCCGAAATGCCACCGAAGGACCGGCGCCTTTTTTCTCTGCTGCTCCTCCTCAGCTGCAACCCTGGCTATGCCACTGGGGCCCAGCACACTTGCCAGGGCCAGGGGACATTGCTTTTATCCTCACTATAATTCTTCAGTGGCTTAACCGGCAGCTGGATTTAAGGCCTTTCATCACTCGCCAGGATAAAATCGCCACCTCTGTGCAGCCCAGGGCATGGGATATTTATGCCTCTCTCCCGCGCAGCTCCCATAAAACTCACTCCCCGCAGCAGTGAAGAAATGCTGCGTGGTTTCCTCCCCCCCTTTGTCACAGCTGGAGCCGTTCACTCTGCTCCACAGGGTTCAAGCCCCAATTGCAGCTGGTCAGGGGAGCTTCTCTCCGCTCGCCCCGCCCCTGGGCACGGCAGCTGCCAGCCGGGAAGCATGTTCTGCTCGTTGCTAGCTGCAGCCTGGCAGGGTCATTTAGCAGCTGGCTGAGCTGCGGGGCACAGAGCTGTGTAGCCCAGCTTTGTTGGCAGGGAGCTCCCCTTTATCTCCCTCCTGTCTGCAGCATGCGACGCGCTCGCCTGGGTCCGCCACAGCACGGGGAACTTGGCTGCGTCCGCATGAGCGGGGAGGAGACAGCGATGGGCCGAGACAGCGAGCTGGCGGAGGGGAAAAGAGCAGGAGAGGAAATGGAGCACAAGGAAGGCGCCAGCACCGAGGTGTGGGCGCAGGTGGGAAGCAGGCCAAGGCAGCGCAGGCGAGAGAGACACAGGAGGAGGGGCTGAGGATGCCAGGCCTGGCCCTTCTCCTTCACCCGCCCGAGCTGAGATCGTGTCTCTTGCCAGGGCTCTCACTTGCCTGCCCCGGCTGCACTGCCCAGGGGCCCAGCCTAGAAGATGCAGACCCCCAGAAGAGCTGGACGGTGAGCCAGGCCAGGCAGCAAGACCCCCCACTCCCAGTGTGCCTGGCTCCCTCACACCCATGCCCATGGTGCCAAGGCTAGCTGGCAGGGGCTGGTTGCCCAGGGTGCCGGCCGACCCATCAATTCCAAGGCCAGAAGGAACCACTGTGATCATCTCATCTGACCCCCCGGATCGCAAGGGCCAGAGACCTGCTTTCCTAGGGCAGAGCTGCTGGATGGAGCGTGGTGCCAGCATCATGGTTCCCTTCCGAACGCCAGTGCCCAGGGGCGAGTTACCAGCCTTGCCACCAGCCAGTCACTGGGAAAGGGGGCAGCCAATGAGCTGACAGCCCGTGGGGCATGCGTAGCGCATCCTTAGACAGCCAGGGCCTGGGGCTGGAGCCCTCCCCAATCTGCAGGAGCCAGGGAATGTGCTTCCGGCCCAGGGCAGCTCTGAGTGGGGAGGTCTCCGAAGGACAGGAGCGGTTCTGGAATTCAGCGTAATTCAGTGCTAGGGATTAGCCAGCGTTGTTTGCTAAACCTCGCTGCCCTCGCCAGTCCCTTACCCTGCCTGGCACCGGCACAAGGCCGTGGCACCTGGTGTCCCAGGCCGGGGATGCCCAGGCTGGGCCGCGGGGGGCATGCGATGCCTGGGCTCTCTGGATGCAGCCAGCCGCTCTGTCCTGCTCAGCACAGGCTGGTGTTTGCAATGTCGCGCGAGAGATGGGGCCGCGCCGCAGAACTCCCACATCTTGGTGCCTGGGGGTGTAGGAGCCAGGGGCTGGTTTGTTTCGTTAGTGAGGGTGGCCAGTCAGGGGCTGGGATCCAGCTCGCAGCACCCACAGAGCGGGGGCAGGTTTGGAGCAGGGGGGTGGGCTGGACAGTGACCAGGTCAAGGGCGTGGGCCACGTGTGGTCTCTGTGGTCTCCCCTCCCCCCCCGCTGAGCAGCTATGGAGCCTGCGGGGCTGTGTGGTGTAGGTGCTGAGCCGCGTAGCTCTGTGCCCACAGGGTGAGGACAGGCTGCTGACCCGCGTGGGCTAGGACGGGGCCTGCTGGCTTTAAAGTCCCAGCAGGTGCCAGCGGCAGGAGAAGTGTTTAAAGCTGGTGCTGACAAGAGCCGCACGCAGTGGCAGCAGGTGGCTGATACGTGATCCGGGCGTCGGGGGAGTCGCAGCAGGTGACATTTATTGGGAGGTTTTTAAAAAAAGCCCCAACCGCCAACACCGACAGTCATTCCCTAAGAAAGGGAGCCAGAGCAAGGCAGCAAACCCGCGCTCGGAGCTGCTGCCGGGCAGGAACCGTACCACGCAGGAACCTTGGCAAGTTGTGGTCTTTCAGCAGCTGGGTAAGTATAGCTCTGTGCAGCCTGTGTGTGTGTGTACCAATGAGTGTGCGTGCAGTGTCTGCGTGTGGGAATCTGTGCACATGCAGTGTATGCGCACGTCTGCACATGTGTGCATGTGCTGTGTGTGTGCAGCAGTGTGTATGCATGCCTGTGTGTATGCTGTGTCTATGTGTGTGCGCTGGGTGTGCGTGTGTGGCTGTGTGTACACGGGTGCATGGGCTGTGTCTGTATGTGTGTGTGCAGTGGTGTGCATGTGGATGTGTCTGTGTGTGTGCAGCAGTGTGTGTTCGTGGCTGTGTTAACTACATGCCGTGTGACTGGGGAACACGGAGCCCAAAGCGCTGATTAGCAGTGAACAGGGCTAGCCAGCCAGTGCAGAGGGCTCCCTTGTAATGAGATCGGGAGGCTGGAGGGGAGCTTTGCCTGGATTTGGGAGACGCCGACAATAACACACAGAACCTGCAGGTTTTTTTTATTACTTGACAGCTAATTAGAAGAATTAATTTACTTGGGCTTTTGCAGTTTAAAAGACATTATTTACTGGTTAATTGTTGTTATTACAAAATGTTAAATATCATTTATTTTGCCCCCCTGACTGCTAATCTCCCGGTAATTTATTAGGTAGCATGGAGCCTTAATCACGTTTGTAAGGCAGGGAAAGTCCCGAACCATGACAGGAGGAGGCGGGAATTACCAGACCCGCCAGGCGTGGAGCCGGGCCCTGCTGCAGGCAGGGAATGGAAGTTGTGCAAATGCTTAAAAGAAAAAGATTCCGATCAGATAAAAGGAAAGCAAGAGGAAGCACAGGGAACTTGAAGAGCCTGCCTGAGGAACACAGGCCTTGCCAGCGTGGCGGGCCCAGGGTCCTGTCTCTGCCAGCAGGTTCTCGGAGGAACATCCCAGTGGCAGATGTGGGCTAAGCTGCCCCCCATGCGATCCCATCCTGATCGCTGATAGTTATTAGCTATCTAGAGCCGCTAGCAGCCCCAGCCATGGCCTAGGCCCAGCGTGCATGGCGCTGTACACACACAAGACCAAGAGACCTATAGTCTAAGAGACAATGGGAGCCTGAGGAAGCAAGGAGGCAATTTCGCTCAGCACGGTGGGCGGTGTCACAGTGCCCCAGCCGCCGAGGCAGAGACGGGCGTACACCTGGGCGTAGGAGGTTTCACGTGTGTGTTAGCCGTAACTGTGAGAACTCTGGCTGTCCTCACTCTCCACTTCCCTTGGGGCCATGCTTGGCCTCGAGCCGTGTGGCTTCGCTCACTCCTCCGCCCAGCCCAGGAGCACAGGAGGTGGCTGCCCTGATCCCTCCAGGTGCTGCTGAGCTCGCAGGGTCCCGGTGGGAGCGGCTGAGTGCAGAGCCATTGAAAATCTGGCCCTGTTCCTTTTGCACCTGCTCTGCACAGGTGTTGCCGACTCCACCGGGCACTGCTGAATCGGGTCTCGACTGACTTCCAACTACAGCCGTCCTTGGCCTTTGCCGACATGGAAAGTCTTAACCGGCGCATTGATGGCTCCTGGCAGCTGCTGCAGTTTCACCTTGGTCTGGAGACCCGTGCGTGGACACATGGCAAGTTCTCACCAAGCTGAGGGTCAGACGGTGCCAATCTGGGATGAGAGCTGGGATCACCGCAAGAGCCGATTTTGCTGCCTTTGCTGGGCTGCAGTGCAGTGTGAGTCCTGCAGACTCCCACGAGCCGTCTCCTTGGAACAATGGGCCGGCTAGCACGTCTTCAGCCAGGCGTGTGGGCAGGCCTCGGCCCGGCTTTGTTCCTTAGCAAAGGGTCCTGGATGCACTCGGAAATCAGCACTCGGGAATCAGTTCACCAGAGGAGAACACAGGGACGTTTTTCAAATGTACATCTCTCCACACACTCTTTAAACCCTCTTTCTATTCCCCTGGTCCCCGCAGTGCGGCTCATGATTCACGACCTCCTGGTTTATCAACACGTTTTATGCTAAAGAATTGCTTTCAAGCTGAAGCTGCTCTCCAGCTCCCGCTGGGTTTACAGGCTTTTACTAAGTTTTTAGGTATTTAAAATGCAGTTTGTAATTGATCAGACAATGCCGCTGCAGCCCCCAGCCCCGGTGGAAGCTTGCTGTGGGCACAGGTGGGCAGTCCCTCTGGGAGCTCCAGGCCGGGGGTGCTCTGCTGGGGCAGAGGGCAGGAAGGGGGGAGCAGAGAGAAAAGGGGGTTTCTAAGTGAGAAACCAACTCTTCCTTCAGATGAAGAAACTAATTTCAAATCCCACTGCTCCGGGAATCAGGAGAATTGTGCTGGAAGCGAAGGCAACAAGAAAGGAAATGTGAGCTGCTGCGGAGTCAAACGCTGCCATTGGACCAGGCGCAAACGAGAACGGGGCGGGCGCCTGGCTGGCTAGCTGAAGTGGAGTCTTAGTAGGCATGCACCGGGTCCCGGCGCATCCTGGCTTTGCCCCATCCTCTCCCAGCACCACCTGCCATGCAGAATCAGCTCCCAGGCTACCCTGAGGGCTGGGGTTGGACTCGGGCAGAGTCCTGGGCCTGGACATGTAGGGTTTTTCCCAGCTCAAGGCTCATCTATTCCGCCGAGGCTGGTGCGTCTCAGGCCATCAGGCTCCTAGGTCCGCGTGTGAGGCGGCAGAGGGGCTCGAACGGTGCTGGGTCCTTTTGCCTTACGTCTCCAATGCAATTAACGAGAAGACACACATGGCTGCTATTCCCTGCTGTCCCCCACGTGCCCCCTGTATCGCTTGCGAGCACGAGGCCCGGCTTCCCTTGCCCCAGTGGTCAGCCTTTTCCTTCCCTTTTAATTAACTGAGCTGTGCCCTGAACAACAAAACGTTGCCTGGAAATTTAATCTCTGCAGCTTTCAACTGGTTACCTAGAAAATAGGCAAGAATGTTCAATTACCACAGCTGCTGCAGACAAGATGTGCTGGTCTCACGGCTCCTTTCATGCAATCTCCTGCCCACACCCACCCGGAGAGTGATTGCTGCTTGGTCAGCGTGCGGCTCTGCTCCCACAGGCCAGGGAGCTGCACGGCCTGTGAGCCGGGCCACCAGGAATCAGCCGAGTGGGTTCAAGGCCCTTCTCTCTGATAGCACATGGCCCCCGGGGGCACTGGGTTCCTTCGCCCAGCTCTGACAGGCCAGGTGATGCTAATCAGTGCATTTCTGTGCTGACACCTGGAGTGCTGGGAAGGGCGGCTGGGCCACCCAAAGGGCAGGCCCCAGATACTGGCGCACTGACAGTGCAGCAAAGCACCTCTCTGTTACGGCTGCGCCAGCGCAAACCCTCAGCTGCAAGCAGGAGCCCTGGCCATAGGCAGTCGCGGCTGGGCAGATCAAGTGGCGGAGGGGCTGTGAGGGGCAAAGACCCTGGGGAGCAGCAGGGAGGTCTTACCCCACATTGCACTGAGATCTAGGATCTGATTTCTACTAGTCGACCATTGCGTTGCTGCTGGCTGGAGGCCCCTAGATGCCGGATCCCCTAGCGTATGTGCGGCAGTTAGTGGCTCGGATATTACCGGCGGGTGTCTTCAGGGGTGCGAGCCAAGCAGACCCCCGTTTGCGCTTGCTGATTGCACATGTATTCATCACTGAGGCAGGCCCTGGGAACCGACGGCCTCTCTCCACACAGCGTGGGCAGCGGCAGTGCAAGCTACCCCAGGGCTTGGCGGGAGAGGCCTCCCTCGAGTCCCCCGGTAGAGCTGCACTGAGACGGTCTCTCTCTGGCGCTGGTCTCAGCGCCCTGCACGAGCCGCCCTGCTCCATTAAGGGCGAGCACCTTCCCTGCATTTGCCAGTGTGAATAATTCACCACTTTCCCTGGTTTGATCATGCTCCTTGCGGGCGCCAGCTCTTTGAATGGCTGTACCTGCTTCAGCTTTTCACGCAGAGCATGACGAATAATTAATTATCCATGAAATGTTAAATGGCAAAAATGACTCCTCTGCCGCTGGCTGCACACAATCGACGGTGCCAGGGAAGCCCGGCTTCGCGGCCGCTGACTAATTCAGGGGGAGCTGGGTGCCCCGTGCACCCCTGAGCCCTGCGTGGGGCTGGGGGGGAGGGGGCTGTGGCATGGCGCTAACACACTAGAAGAAGATGAAATGAACATGGCCCACATTAAATGGCTTAAAAGCTGGCGAAGCGATTGGCGTGGAAACGGGACTCATCACGGAGAGGCCATGTTTCTATTGGGGTCCTGCAGGGATCGGCTCTTGGCCCTGTGCCATTTAACAGTTTTATCAAAGACCTGGAAGAAAACATAAAATCGTCACCGATCCAGTTTGCAGATGACACAAAAATCGGGGATTGGTAACAATGAAGAGGACAGGTCACTGATGCGGAGATCTGGACCACTTGGTAAACTAGGTGCAAACAAACCACATGCCTTTTAATACAGCTAAATGCAAGTGTGCCCGTCTAGGCCATGCTCACAGGGTGCGGGATTCTAGCCTGGGACGCAGGAACTCTGGAGAACCTTTGGGGATCATGCGATAAGCCCCCAGTGCGACGCTGTGACCAAAAAGGCTAATGTGCGCCTGGGCTGTAGAAAGAGGGGAAGCTCGGGTAGGAGCAGAGAGGTTATTTTACCTGTGTGTGGCACTGGTGTGACCGCTGCTGGAATCCCGTGTCCAGTTCTGAGGTCCACAATTCCAGAAGGACGGTGGTAAATTGGGAGGGCGCAGAGAAGAGCCCCGAGAATGACTAAGGAATTAGAAAACCTGCCTTACAGTGATAGATTGGCTCATTGAGTCTATTCAGCTGCACACAGGTACAGGGGTGACTTGATCCCAGGCTGTAAGTACCCGCACGGGGAACAGAGATTTGCTACTGGGCTCTGCAATCCAGCAGAGAGAGGTCGACCCCAATCCCGTAGCTGGAAGTTGAAGTGAGACACATTCAGTCTGGAAACAAGACATGCATCACCCCCTGGACATGGTCATGTGGATTCTCCACCACTGACGATCTGTACAGTGAAGAAGAGACCTGCTCTAGGGATTACATGGGGCAGGTCTCTGGCCCGTGCTACACAGGGGGTCAGACTCGATGGTCACCGTGCTGCTTCTGGCCTGCACTCCAGGAATCTTTGATGGTGCTGCTGCGGGGTCCGGCGCCGAGGAGCCAGCGTGCACGCTTTGCTTTACCCTGGCCCTTCTTCCATTAGAACTCAGGGCCTTGGGAGCAGCCCAATGAACAGGGCTTGGAAATCCCATTTCCCCTGAACTCTGCAGTGCCCTACGCGCTGCCAGAGGCTCCGTTCACGTGCCCCAGGCCTGCCTGTGCTGTGCGTGGAGCCAGCGCTCTGCCTTTCCCACGGGGCCTCGGTTAGCAACTCGCACCCCGCCTGAGCCAGACCCCTCACCTCCCCCCTCTGCCTTCGGGTGCTCGGCAGGAGTAGCAGGAAGGCTGGTCCCAGTAGGCAGGGTGCTTGCTGGTGCATCAGCAAGACCTTCCTGCTGGCAGCCCAGAAGTCTCTGCCCACAGAAAACCAACCTCCTCCTAAGGAAACTGTCTGGGAAGCCAGTTCTCGTGCTCCGGGAGGGCTGACAGTAACAAACGAGCCGCGCTCCCCGCGGCAGCTGCAATCTGCTTGGGTTTCTTTATTTCCTTAGTCATCTCTCCAGCCCTGGGCTGGGACCAGCCGTCCTGTGCTAACCCTGCCGAACAGCGAGGGGCAAAAAGCTGCACCCCGCAGGACAAGAGCAGGACTTGGCAGGAGGAAGGGGGGATGGATGGGAGGGGATAGGGGACGTGGGAAGGTTCAAGCTGCATGGGTGTGAATGATATGTGGGGAGCTTGGATTATGACACCCCTCTGGAAGGGGGTAAACTGAGGCACAGAGCCTGTTGGCCAATAGCCTTGCTAGCGCCCGGCAGGTGACCTTGGAAATGATTCCATACCTGGCAAACAACCAGCTGTATATCAGAGCCATGCCAGGGCCTGGTGAGCTGGGGCGAGGGGTGTATGCTGCACCCCAAGGTGCTGGGGAAGTGGCTTTGCTGAGTGGAGCAGGGGCCTTTCAGCGCAGCCGTGTGCAAACCAGGGCACACTGGAGACAGGGGCTGAGTGGGGCTGAAGGTGCGAGCCAGGAGCTCGCTACACCAGGGCTAGCAGGGCAGGAGGGAGCAGCCCAGCACCATTAACGCCCCAGGCCTCACCCCCTGCCCTGCCTCACCCTAAGGCCAGCCTGGCAGCCTGCACCCCCGAGCCAGAGGCTCTGAGACTGAACCTGCTTCTTTAGGTGAAGGTGCAGCAGGGTGGGCACCTCATGGCCTCAGAGGAGGCTGTGGCTGGCATTGAGGGGGCAACGTGACCACGCCTTGATGCTGTCAGCAGGCCTTGGCATGACGTGAAGGGGCATTTTGCCTTCCCATATGGAGACATTGCTGGCTGTCACAGAGTCACAGGATTGGGGCGATGCCCCAGCTTTTAAACTGTCCCTTGGAGGAACCTTTCAGTGTGCCAGACCCCCAAGGGGGCCCACTCTTTGTATGTACGTCATGCCTGAAATGCAGCCACATCTGGGGTGGAGAGCAGCAACCAACATGTGACTAGCACCATGCACAATAATGGGCCGGAGGTCGGTTCTCCAAGGGCACCAGGGAAACACGACTCCCAAGACTAGTGCCCTGCGTTGATCTCCATGCAGGGCAAGACATGTGTCCTGAGCCAGATGTACAACCGCAGCAGGTGAAACCACAGTGGCTCTGAAGGGGAAGGCGTCTCCTGTCCCAGCTGGTGGCGTGGTAAGCCGGGCGCTGAGAGCCAGGCACGTTGGCAGGGACACAGTGACTGTGTCTGCAGCGTGGCAGGAGGGGGTCAGTGACAGGGCTGCGCGTGGGGGGTTAATGAGTCCTGACTTGTGCCTCAGTCGCTACAAAGCACCTCCTGCCCGCCAAGCCCCCTCTGCAGTGCTGCACCCGACGCTGGGGGCGCGCCCCCGGCACCGGCCTCTCACCGGCAGGGAAGCAGAATGGGAGAACGCTGGGGGCAGCCCGAGGCCCTCGCTGCAGAGCCCTCCTCCCCAGATGGCAGATCTCTGGGGCCGACCTTGGGAATTACAGTCCGGGGAGGGTGGGGTTGAGATCAGATGGGCACTCCTACGAGGCACAGGTGGGAACCCCTCTCCCCAGGGGATGTGCTGTCACTGCGGGCTCCTGCTGTCCCTCCCTGTAACCTCGGAGAAGGTGGCTGTTAGGGACCAGCTCCCTGGCTGGCAGTGAGCTCAGAACCCCATCTCCTTCCTCCTGCTGTGTCCCCATGCCCACGGCGCTGCCGCAGCCCTCTGTGCCAGCCTCACGTCCCAGCCTCTTTGCTAGCAGCTGGGCACGGCTGCCAATAAATTCAGAGAGCGAGAGAGAGACGAGCTGGAGGGGAAAAAAATCCCTGGCCTCCTTTGTCCCTGCATGTTCCTCTTGACCCTGGTTTAAATTAACTGGAAGTGATTTTCATGGCAGCAAGAAATCAGTTTCCTAAAGAAGCGTGTGAGGGTCAGGAGAGCCCTGCCACGCTGCACTGTAAAAATGAAATACTTGCAGCGCTGGCCCAGCCAGATTGATGGGCCTGTCTGAGCAGGGAGGAAAACAGCGCTGGGCTGAACGTCCCAGCTCTGGAGACATTCAAACTAGGAGACAGGGAGAGTTTGCGTTTGGTGCTGTGTGTCGGTGTGGGTGTGTGTCTTTGAATGTTGGTGCAAGCTGTGTGTGTGTGGTGGTGTCTGAGTGCGTTAGTGCAGGTGTGTGTCTGTGTGTTGGTGCAGGCACTGTGTGTTTCTGTTGGTGTTGGTGTTATCTGGGTGTGTTGGTGCAGGCTCTGTGTGTGTTGGTGTTGTGTGTTGGTTCGGGCTGTGTGTGTTGATGTTTGGGTGTGTTGGTGTAGGCTGTGTGTGTGTGTTGGTGCAGGCTGTGTGTGTTAGTGTTGTCTGGGTGTGTTGATGTAGGCTGGGTGTGTACGTGTATGTGTGTTGATGTAGGCTCTGTGTGTGCATGTGTGATGCAGGCTGTGTATGGGTGGGTGTGTTGATGCAGGCTCTGTGTGTGTGTGCGTGTGTGTGAGATACAAGCTCTGTGTGTGTGTGTATGTTGATGCTGTCTGTGTGTGTTGTTGCAGTGTGTGTTGTGTTGTGTGTTGATGCAGTGTGTGTTGTTGCAGTGTGTGTGTGTGTAATATTAGATAAAAATTCTAGTTCCATCTAGCTCTCTGCCTACTGTTTGGAAGCATTTCCCTCAGCGGCCGGCTCATCTGTGATGTCACAAGTAACCTGTGACGACATCACAGCCTCTCGGCGCTCAGGGAGCCGCAGGGGAGGAATTCAAAGCGGTAGAATTACGGTGCCTGGCAGCGAGGGAAGCGTGTGCCCTGCCGTCCTGTTCATTTCATGTTAAGCAAACATGGGGCTACCTGCTGTACGCTTCCAAGAACAGCTGCTGGAGCCCTGATGTTTACCAGAAAGTGGCTCTGAGACGCTGGCATTGTGCAGTTCCACGTCCATTATCCCTCAGCGGCGCCGGCTCAAATTTGCCCAAATTACAAGCGAAAAGCTGTTTCTTTCTCTAGCTGCCAACCCGGCAGGCTCCTCCCAGGGATCACTCAAGCTGGCCACTGGCTGGCTCACGCCTCATCCCCAGGAGCGAAGATTCTGCAACTGAAGCTTAATGAACAATTCTCTCGGTGATGAGCCCCCCAGAGCCAGACCAGACCAGGTCCTTCTCCCTCAGCTGGGCTGGCTCCGCAGGGCCAACCGGAGAGAGAAGGGGCAAACCCTGAATTCTGTCACTGGGGAAAGCAGATCTGAGTCCGGACGCACACGACAGCGGTGGGTCAGCTGCCTTGCCCCATGTGCTCATTTAAACCTCTGCAGTGTCAGGGCCAAGTGCCAGAAGGGAGAATTCATTGATGTTGTGCAGTGGGCCTCGGAGACTGGTTTGCTCAGGGTTTGCATATTGCACCCAGGATCTTAATTAGCAACAGCTCTGGAGGAGAGGGAAGGGTGTGGCCAGCGGTGGGGGATGGAGTCAGGGCCCATTGCAGCTGGTGCGAGGGTGTGTGGCTCTGCCAAGGCCTTGCTGCAAGCGCCTACCATCAGCAAGCGGGAAAGGGCTCCCGGCCAGGCCACAGGGCTGAGCTGCACTTGCGGATGCCAGCTCCGGTACTGCTGCCTCCAGGCACTCAGCAATCGGGAGCCGGGACTCCCCCAGATCAGGTGAGTTTTAAATTATTCCAGCTTGGCCTTGCGGTTTGTGAGCCGGGCAGGGCCACATCTCCAGCGGATCCCACAGCAGCAGGGTTAGAACGTGAAATGGCTTCTTAGAAGCTGTTTCTCCTGCAGTCCCAGGCCTCCAGGAGCTGGGGCTTTCGGCAGGCACCAGCTGTCACGAGCTCCCAATACAGCTGTGTGAGTTGGCAGCGCTGACCATGAGCCTTTGGTTAAGCTCCCGCCCGGCACTGGAAGGAAAGAGTAAAATGAATTCTTGGGCCAGATCCCCGGCTGGTGTAAACCGGAGTAGCTTCAGGTCTTTGGCTGCTGCAGAGGCAAGGAGGGGGGAGGTAATAGCTTTTATTGGCCCAGCTTCGGGGCATGCAGAGCCCTTCCCTAAGGCTGGGGCTGGGGCGCTGAGTGTCAGGAGCGGATTGGTCAGCGTAAGGACTTCACACCTGTTGCACGAGCCCATTGGAGGTTAACACTCAGCAGGAGACGGGGGTCAGTGGGCTACAGAGTGTTGTGATGAGCCATAAATCCAGGTCTTTCCCGAGGCTCTGCTTTTTAGTGTCTAGCCGAGCCGTGAAGTCCAGTGCCCCGGGCTGTGCAGGATTCCTCTGGACGAGGATAAATTGGCACCGGAGTCCCAGGCTGACTTACACCCCTAGGGGTTCCATCCACCAGCGAGATACAAACGTGGGCTAATCAGAGCAGCCCGGTGACGGAAGAAAACTCCGCTAGTGCTGCAGAAATTCAAAGCCGCTCGCTGGCCTGGCGTGCTCACGTCACTCCAAACAAGGGCTGGTCTCCTCTGGAACTGACATGGCATAGCTCGGTCTCTCCGGGCGTGAAACATCCACCTTCCCAGAGCCGGGGCTAGACTGACCTAACCCTGGTGTAGACAGAAGAATTCCTCCGCCAACCTAGCTGCCGCCTCTCGGGGAGGTGATTAACTGCAGCGACAGGAGAACCCTCCCATCGGTGTAGGTAGTGTCTACACTGACGTGCTACAGCGGCACAGCGTGTGGACGACCCCATAGACCGAGATCAATTGCCCCTGCTCGGTGCGACTTGTAGTGTGTTTACATTGATTGTCTGGATTGCAGGAGGGCTGTCTGCCGGGGGTGTCTGCTACTGACCCGCACAAGCCTTTGATTCCCCCCAAATACATTGATGTATCCAGCTGCAGAGCCCCCAGGTTCGAGAGTCAGTGAGGGGGATGAGTC
Organism: Malaclemys terrapin pileata; assembly: GCF_027887155.1. NCBI lineage: Eukaryota > Metazoa > Chordata > Testudines > Emydidae > Malaclemys > Malaclemys terrapin. The sequence continues at coordinate 2,053,325 of NC_071522.1, read as the reverse complement.
GTGCTACTTGGTTCACAGGTCACTGCTGCTTAATGCGATGCTGTATTTTCCCGGGTGTCTGTGAACGTCCCACTTTGAGCCCCATTAGTATTCCCGGGCTCTGCCCGTCACTGGGGGCCGCTGGGTGACCTGCAGCCCATGGGCAGCGCCCGCCAGCTTGGTCCACTGGATTCCCTTTTCCTTCCCAGTGGTGCTGGGACAGTCCTAGGGAGATGGCCCGAGGCATGGCAGGGCTGCCAGTCCTCACCCCCACTTAGCTGGCATGATGGGGGAAGAGAGCAGTAGCTTATTCCCTGTGGGAGGGGATTGTGCCAGGCCCCACCCACTTCTCTGGGGCTCTCCTGTGGTTGGGCAGCTCCGCCCCACCCTTTACACAGAGCCGGGGGGCAGGGTCCAGCTAGCCCCTGTTAAGCCATGAGCCGCTGACTCTGGTGTGTGTGTGTGTGTGTGTTGTAGCGGCCCTACACACTGGTGTGTGTGTGTGTAGCACAGTCCCTAGCCTGACTCGAAGCTCTGGATGCTCCAGTGGTGCACATAATGAACGGACCTAGCACAATGAATCTATTGGACCAGCCAGGGAAGACTGGGAGGGTCTCCCAAGGCCTGGGTGCGCACAGAACCCACCAGTAACTCTGCCAGGCAAAACCAGGGCCTTGGGTCCCACAGACGCCAGCCCTGGCTGCTTAGGAAGCTAGACCCTGCCTCCTGCGTCACTCGACCAGCCCTGGCATTGTCCTTTCCTCGGGAGCTGCATGGGGAGGGGCTCCGGGGCATGACATTACCTGCTGAGCTCAGGATTTAAACAGAAGCACAATAATAATAATAATTAACAAGCCGATGTACTGGGAGTCCCCAGTTGAGTCCCGTGCTCTCAGCGCCTCTTCCCAGTTGATCCGATAACCAAGGGAACTGAGATCTAGTCTCTCTGACGATGTCTCAGCTGCCAGTTTGTGCATGTTCTGGGTCTGCTCAGCAAACCTGCTCTGATCTGACCTGTCTGCAATGCTCCGAGCCCCTGTGTCATCTCCCTAATCCATGTGGAGGAGAAGCAGCTCAGGAAATTGATTAGCAAACAAATATGCAGCAGGTGATCTGATTGATTTTCTCATTCCCTGCTACAGGCAGCATGGTTCCTGCCACCTTTATAGGGCCAGAGTTGAAGCAGTAAATAAAAAGATTGCTTCCAATTTCCAAGTGCTTCTTTCTAATCAGTTGGGACTTCAGTGAGCTCTGGAAGAGCTGAAACCAAGCACAGGCTGCTCAAAGTCTGTTTTGGGGACCGGGGCTGGGGCAGGGGGAGTGGGTTGGTTGCCAGTTTGAGGATGATTTGACAAGAGGAGAATTTGCATTTTCTGTCCCTTTCTCTGCCCGCTGCCGAGGAAGGGGGAAGTTTGGAGTCCGTGCTAACGCTGCGGATGAGCGAGGCTAGCGTGACGTTGGTGGGCGGTGCTGGACAGTACTGGGACTGTGACTCAACGGGCTGTAATTATCCAGGAGGGGGGGATACTAAAAGACCCATCAGGAAGCCTTTTCGACAGCTGGTTATTATCCCCGCCAGAGACAAGAGAGTTCTTCCTTTGCTGGAGCTGCTGGGCCAGCGAACGTGATTTGAAGCTTTGCCTCATGGGAGCTTGGCAAAGCTCCCGTCTCCCAATGGTTCGGCTTCCGCCTCGCTCCCCTCCTCACTCTCGAGCACACAAAGAGCAACAGGGGACGTTCGCTCCAAATGTCTTGTATATGTCTGCTCGAAGCCAGCCAACGCGAAGCCCCATGTGTCCCCTCAGCCGGCCTGGCTGAGTGCAGAATGGCTGCTGTCCTGGGAGGACGAACAGCGTAGTGCAGGGGAAGCAAAGCAGACCAGTGAGCTTGGCAGACACGGCCCAGTTCTGACAGGACAGGGCGGGCGAGGAACCCGGGCTTTGGCTACAAACTGGGCTCCAGCTCCTCGGGCTCCTTCAATGCAGCCTCTGTCTGGCCTCTACGACATCACAGCTGCTGTGATGTCACAAACCCAGACTAGCCCAGGAGGAACCTGCTGGCCCTGAGTGGCCACGCGGCGGCTCTGAGCGCTCTCAGCCCAGGGTCTCTTGCATGGCAGAGATGACTCTGTGCTTCTTGGCTTCTGTGGGTTGAAGCTGGAGGAGCCGTGCTGCCTGACCGTAGCGCTGGTGCGATTCAGAGCTAGCCAGCTGCGTGGGATTCCCATGGAGATAGAAAGATGACACGTTGGAGGTTAGTGTTACTAAGCGGCTGGTGGCACGGACGTTCATGTGACAGTTTTGTTCAGCTGTGGCAGGCAGGCAGCTGCTACCCTGTAGCTGGGACGGCTCCGGCAAGAGCCTGCTAATTGGCTGCAGTGGGCTCAGCCAGAGGGCCACGGGCACCGATCCGTCACAGCAAAGTGTGGACTGACTCCCACCGTTGCCGAGCTGGGTCTCAAACCCAGCCCCACTGGGCTCTGGGGAAGCAGCCTGGACCATCGTGCCATGCCCCGGGAATTCACAGACTTGGGGGGCCAGCTGCCGTTCTCCGGGCTCGCCTGGGGACAGGCCCTGCAATGCTGCGGGACGCAGCCAGCCCTGCAGGTTTGTGCGGTGAGCTACCCCGGCACCCCCAGTGGCTTCTGCTCACACCTGGGGCCTGACTCCATTGTAACAAAGCTCACCCAAGGGGAGGCGGCTGCAGGCCTTGCCGGCTGGGCCCAGGGACAGAGGAGGCAGGAGCTTGTGTAGCCGTCAGCAGCTGGAAAGTGGCAACTTACAAGAAATCCAGCCGGGTTGAGCCCCTGTCTATGCATGAAGAGACGGGGAAGGTGTCTGCTGCGCCGCCCTGGAGGCCACAAGGAGCATCACGCGTCTGCTCTGGCCAGTCTGGACTCATACAAGGCAATCCTAGCTCGGGCTGTCGCGTGTCCCAGTTCTCCCAGGATCGTCCCTTCTTTGAGTAGCTGTCCTGGGAACACTAGACAGGTGCCCAGAACACACGGCCAGCTGGCCACTGCTGTGGGCTCCGGATCATCCTGCGTGGCCCCTCGTTTGGACCTCAAGGGGTGGCAGCCCTCGCACTAGATCAGTGGCAGAGAGACAATCCAAGCCAATCGGCTCAAGCGTTTATCTCCTTCCGGATTGCGTGTCCTTGCCCACCTTCACCCGGCTTCGGGGTGACGAGGCCGGCGCTTGGCTCCCCGGGCGCCCTGGATGGCGTCTCTGCTCAGAATTAAATCTGCAGTGCTGATAACTTGCTGAGCCCGGGTTAGTGCTTGAAAGGGCATTTCTCAGAGCTGCAATTTCCCCTCGTATCTCTGGGATGGGAATGAGAATTACACGGGCTGTCTCGGATTGAGGTCAGCCCCGGCAGCTTGCCGAAGCACTGACAATATCCCTCTCATCTGCGCCAGAGCAAATGCTCTGCACAGAAAGTTGTGAGCGAAGGAGAGGAGATGACAGGAGAGCTGCTGCCAATCTGAGCAGTGAATGCCAGGAGAAGAGCGGTCCTGACAACAGCCTGTCTCACATCCAATCAAGTGTCAGGCCGGAGATGTGGGACTTTGAGGCTCCTGGATAGCTCTAATGATCTGAGCTGAGCCCCTTGGCTCCGTGAGAGGGACGGGGGATTGGATTTCATATCTTTTAACAAGATTGCATGAATCAGTAACACTTGACAACTTGGTAGAAATAGCCATGTACTTCAGACCCCGGAAATTACCTTTCAGCTTTAGATCCTCAGAGCAGCTGGCATTCCAGCCCGTGGACACAGCCCTGGGCTTGGGCTTTTCTGCCTCCCATGGTTTCGCAGGAGGAGGTGCCTCGAGCAGCAGCTTTCTCATTTTCCTAAGAGAACTGGGGCCCAGGCATCAGGCCCTTTGTCTCTTGAAACTCAACACAAGTGGAAGAAGTTTTTTGGCGAGCTGGAATTACCCAAACCCCTTCACTGTTGCTGACCTGCCATCCTGAAAGCTCTCCCCCTCCTCAGTTAATGGGCCCTCTTCCCTGTCCCTAAGCATTTTGCAGACATTGACACACCTGTGAAGCAGGGAGGATTATTAGCTGTAGTTTATGGATGGGGAAACTGAGGCACATAAGGGTTCTGACTTGCCCAAGATCCTATAGTAGGCAGGGCTGAGATCAGAATGCAGGAATTCTTGGCACTCTGTTCCTACTTCCTGCCAAAGGCACACAAAGGCAACTGAAATAAATCATGAACATACATTAATTGTCCAGGTCCACTCCTCCTCTGCGTCTGCCCTTCTACATCTGGCTTAGCTCACCAGCTCTCCCCAGCAGGCACTGTCTGTTCATTGTGTCTTGTCAGCACTTATTCAATAATAATTAATAATAACAGAGTACCCTGGCTTCATCTGTTTTGTGTCACTGACAACTCCAGCCCTGCATGGCTCTTCCTCTGGGTCATTGATTTCCTTAGTGGGTCAGACCAGCCCCAATGCTGATCCTGGTGAGACACCAGCACTCAGCTTCCTCTAGACCAATCTACTGCCTCTGACAGATGTCTTCTATCTTTGGTACCCATGGCAGGTCCATATTGATTGCAGCAGCCTGCCTGTGTGATACGTAGTGACCTTGTAGATTACCTTTAGTCTGTGGTGCTGCCAAGTACAGGAAAAGGAATGTTTTCCTGACTCCCAGAGGCTCTTCGCTCCTGTGTTTCTAAATATTCTGCCCTGAAGGTCTTGCTCGTTAATGGTGACATGCAAAGGGACTATACAGCTGCGCTTGGGCTTGTTTGTCATGGAGAGAGAAGGTCAGAAACGTTTGTCTTTAAAAAGTGTGTGTGTGTGTGGGGGGGGGGGTTCCTGCTTCTTTTCACGCTGGTGCCTGGACTCACAAGAGCTTGCTGCTTGTTACAGTGACTGAACGGTGAGTAGCTGAGAGAGGAGGGACTGTTTAAACCTCTTGGCTTTTAAACACGTATTCAACTCTGAGGCCTAATGAACTCTTCAGGAAAAGGATTTCTTTGCTAATGATTCATCTTCCGGCCCTTCCCAAGCTGCCAGCACTTGCACACCCATACTGAGACCCACAGGCGCCTCCAGCAACACTCTGGACTAGTTTAACCTTCCTGGTATTTCAAAGGTTAAAAAAAGGTTTGAGGCCGAAAGGGGGAACCTTCAGGGTGTTTTAAATGATACTCAAAGGAGGCCATGAGTCCTTTGCAGGGCTTCTGTTAGCAGGGCCTCCTCCCTCCCTGTGTCTCGGCTGTGGATTTCCTGGTCTGTCCCTTGTTCCTGGCCCCTTTCCCATCTGCCTTCAGGCTGGCCCAGCTGCTGTTTCCAGGATCGAAGGGGAAGGAGGGAAATTAACAACTCTCGGCATCTGTTAACAATGTGGGCCCGGTCCTCTCTCGTCCTGTGCCTTGTACGGCCATCAACTCCAGTGCAAAGCACGTGGCACTCACCTTGCACGAGTCAGTGATGGTGTGAAGTGCAAGGCATGGAGAATCAGGCCCTGTGTTTTGGCTAAAGCTCCCCTCCATCCCCAGGGATGGCCGTAGTTATGTGAATGCACCCAATGGCCTGATCTGGGGACGAGCCACCCACTCCCCCTCTCTGCATTGCTCAGTGCTGCCTGGAGCCTGCTGGGCACAGGCCTCGGCCCCCTCCTGTCACGTGCTGACAGGACTTCCAGCAGCACCTGGTCTCTGTGCAGTGCTGGGAGCTGGGTCCACTTCCACAGCATCTCCTCATGCACCTGAAGCACCTTTGCAGTTTGCCCTTTGGTTTCTCCCCCCCACCACCCCATCCTTCAGTCACTTCCCTGGTCCCCTCCTCAGCCCGGGTGTTTCCGGGCTCACCAGGCTGCCATCCTGTACACATTTTGGCCAGCCCTCATGGGGGCAACCTAGCAGCAGCCCGGAGACCCTCCCCCGGCTGCATCGGTTTTTAGGATCCATTAGAAACCAAGCTCCTAATCTGCCATTTTCCACTCTCAGAGGCCCCTCCCCCCTCCACTTCTCGCCCTTGGCTAACTCCTTGAATGTGCCCTATATGCTCAGTTGTTGCGATCTACCTGCCTTGGTGCTTGGTGCCCTGGGTGTTCTCGCAGCACAGCTGGGCCACGCTTTACATTTGCCATTTGCCCAAAGGTCACAAATCACCCAAGCAAGAACCTCCTGCCAGCTTCCGCTTGCGTCTCGGCTCGGCGGCTTCCACTGGCATTGTAAAGAATTGGGCTGGAGTGAAGAACCACCCCTGACCCCAGGAGCCTCGGATAACTGGGGGGACCCAGAAACTCGGGTGCTGTCTGAGCTCACGCAGCTGTGAGACAAGCCATGGGGAAATGATGAGGTTTTCAATTAAATTCAGTCTTCAGCTTGTCATGCACTTCAGATAAATGCAAACACACCGAGACACTGTCTCACACGCACACATCCACACACCTCCAGCAGGCTCCAAAGGGGCTGATTATTCGTCTGCGAGTTTATTTGCTGCTTTGTTTGTTGAGCTGTATTTGCATTCACATATCATTTCTCTTCCCATCGCTTCCCTTCAATAAAGCTTTGACGGTACCTGCAAATCAGGTGTTTGTTTTATTTTTAAATCAACAGCTATTTTTAAAGGCGTCCCCCCTCATTAAGAGTCCAAGTATGTGCCCTGGAAAGTGCCAAGCAGCTTAAAGTTATTTGAATATCATAATATTAGAAAGTTCAATTTGGCTTCAAACTGCACATCTTCTGAGTCCTTTCAGAAGCGTTTTTGCATTAAACATTTATAGAGCTACTGAGGATCAAAGTTTCAAATTTAGCATTGAAAGTGCTTTGCAGATGTGTGCTGGGTGCCTAGCCCGCAATGAAACTCAGCTCTCCATGGAGGCTCCAGCATCTAAGCTGCTTGGGGCTTTCAAAACAGTTGCTTTTTTGTCACTTAAAATGGTAACTGAGAATCCAGTGTTACTTGGATCCCTGGTCTGCTCTCCCCTCACGTATTGTAGGGTTACTGCAAATGCTCTGCATTGCCTAGGCGAACAATAGCTAGTATTGTCTTGTCTGTACGTGTATTTAAAAAACAGAGGCTACTTCCTCCCACTCTGAATCACGTGTGATTTAGAGCTGCCCCAGGCTAGAGCAGTGTTCTCCTGCTCTCACTTGGAACGTGGGTGTACCAGCAATGTCAGAGCGGGAGCAGAAATAAGTGACCAGAGCCATGTGTGTATGCCACTAAGAACGAGGTGCAGGAATCCAGTGGGGTGGAGTTCCACTGGTACCAAAGCCCGGAGAGTTCGAGCAGTATAAAGCGGGAACTCGGTTGCCTTCAGTGCGGTTATGCTAACATACACCTGGAGTAAGAGGGTCAGTCTTCCTCGAAATGCCCTCCTATCCAGCCGAGGGGCCAGGTGCTAGGCAAGGATGTTGGAAAGAAACGTTTCCCTTTCATCTCAGCATTTCTATCCCATGTTCAGCCAGGACGTGGGAGGGAGGGGCAGGCTCTGCCTACTGGGAAAGGCCGCTCTGCTTCTTAAGAGAATCATGATTTGCAGCAAGCAGATTCCTTCCTAGGATCTCAGCTTAGGGTACCCAGCGGAGGGCTGCTAACAGCCTGATGCCTACGCTTGGTTTGCAGCACTTTGCCAGCTTCCAGGTGGAAGTGCAGCCTCTGTGGGTGACAGGCCAATGCCGCGCTCAGGGGGAGAAGGTGCATGGCCACGCTGGGGCAAGACAAAGCCCTGGCCCCAAGTATATGGACAGGCTGCAGAACGGCTCCTTCGGCGGCCTGTTGCTGTGTGTTTGTGGAGGTAGGTACAGGCTGGAAGGGCGCTGCAGCCATTTCCCTGGGGTGTGGTGCCTGCCCGAACCCAAAGCCAGCTGGACTCTGACTAAGGGGGGATTTCATTAAGCAAACAGCTGATTTTTTTATTTTAATTATTTTATTTACTACATTCAGACGTGTCCAGCTAGCAGCTTGGAGCAGCTCTCCGAGCTCATTCCAAACGCCATCTGTCTGCTGCCAGCAGTTCTTTCTGTCGCTTGGAAATCGCTGCTCTCCCCCCAGGAGGAGGTTACCATTCAACGCAAGGAGGAGAAATCCAAAGCAGGGGCCCAGAGGCCGGACCCAGAATGGGTCTGAATCCAGTAACCATTCAATCCCCCGGATCTCTAGGGCTGTCCTTGGGTCTGGTTCTGCCCCAGGAGAAGGCAGGGCTGACAGATGGGGGAAAGGGGGAGGGGGGCAGGCACGAGGAAGCCTCCTGCCAGAGCTGCCCTTCCTCCAGCCTGGAAAATAACAACTGGGGCAACTCGCTGGAACCGAACAAGGACGATTTAGGGATGGGTGGGGGAGGGGCTATCCTTGTCAAATCTGCTTGACTGGCCCCGCGAGCGATTAACCTTGTGCAGGTCGCAGGTCGGCAGGAAGGAGACGCGGGCTCCGGCCCGGGGGCCAGGGAGGGAGCCCGGGAAGGGCTGCGCGCCCCCCGCCCGAAGGAGCCCGGCTCTCCGCAGTCACTCGCTGAGATCCCCGCGGCACCAGCCCGGCGCTGCCCTGTCCCGGGCCGGCAGCTGCCTCCTTTGTGAGCTCCAAAGCCGGCTGCGTTACCCCTGCGGGGCCCCCCCGTGCGTGCGCCCCGCAACTCGCCGCCAACTTTGCCGGGTGTGCGGGACTCCGGCGGCGCTGCGGGCGGGGGCAGGGGGGGCGCTGGCAGCGCCATGTGACGCCGGGGGGGCAGATCCGGGGCCGGCGCTGCCCCCGCCCCCCAGCCCGGCGCAGCGGGGAGGAACCAGCCCCCCTCCCCCGGAGCGGCGGCCGGGCGTCCCCGCAGGATTGGCGGGGCGCGCTACTCGCAGCGTTACGGTAGGAGCGGCTCGCCGGAGCAGACGCCAGGCGCTCTCCGCGGTGCTGACGGGCAGCGCCGGGTCCGGAGCCGCAGCTGAGCGCGGGGAGCGCGGATTGCAGCCGCGCCGAGCCCCGGCCATGGGCGCCGCGCCGGGGGCTCCCGCCCGCGGGCTCGCCGGCTGCCTGCTGCTGCTCGCCGCGCTGCTCCAGGGCCAGGCTCGAGGTAAGAGCTCGCTCCGCGCCCGCCCCCCAACTTCTCCGGGGGGCGCCGCTGCCCCCCCTCGGGCCGCCCGCCTGGGGTTCGCCCGGGTCCCCCGCAGCCCGGGCAGCCGGTCCCAGCCCCGGCTCTGCTGCCTGGCGCCCGCCGCTGGGCTCGGGGCTCCGCACGGCGCAGCCCGGCCGAGGCTGCGGATCCGCCCGAGCCCGAGGGGTCCCCCCGGGCCCGGCCGCTCCCGGCCAGCGCGGCTCCTTGCGCCAAACTTTGCCAAGTTGCGCTCTCCCGTCAACTCGGCTGCCGGCTCCCCGGGATCCTCCGCCCCGCGGAGCCCACTGGCCAGGAGCAGCCGAGGCGCCCCCCGGGCAGCGGCCGATCCGGCGGTGGGGCAGCCGGGCCCCCTTGCCCGGACTAACCCCGCCAGGCGCTGCGAGGAGCGGGCTCGGGGTGGGGTCCGTGACCCGAGCCGGGTGTCGCTCTGGGGCCCCTGGTCCTGCGGGCTGGGGGGTGCCGGGCCCGGCAGAAGTTCGGAGACTGGCGGGTTTGCGGGGTAGACACGGGAGCTCGCTCGCGGGTGGGGAGCGGGCTGGGGACTTCGGCTCCCGGCCGGGACGCAGCCGCGCCCGGCCCGGGGAGAGGCGTTCGGGGAACAATTCCGGCAGCCCCCGGCCGGCTCTGGGCGGCTCGCTCGGCCGCAGGGTGCGCGGGGTGTCGGGCACCGCAGCCCGCTGCTAGGGGCGCGGGGCTGGAGCGCGGGGCTGGGCGTAGCTGATCCTTTTGCCTTCGGACCTCAGTTGCCGAGTGTCTGTAATTCCTACGCGGGGTCCCGCCTCGGCTGGGACCCCCCTGGCCCGAGCCGTGGGGGGATGAGGCTGGCCCGGCGCGCCTGCCCCCAACAGCCCCGCCGTTCCCTGCAGGTCCCGGCGCGGCTGCTCTAGCGCCCGCTCCGAATGACTGGAGCTGCCCGTGTAAACGCGTGTGAGTCTGCTCTGCCTTTGGCCGCCCCGTTACCCCTCCCGGCACGGCGCGGACTGCTGGTAAAGCTCCTTTGTAGCGCTGCAAACAGGAGTAGCCTGCCCGGGCCGGGGGGGACACGGAGCTGGTTTACCCCGAGCCTCCTGCGATTGGGGTGAAACCGGATTCCGCACGAACCGCTTCGCTGAAGCGGGTGTTTCTGGCTGCGGGTCTCGCAGCACCGCCCGCCCTCTGCTGATAGCGGGGCTGCCAGACACCAATTCCCGCCGCCTTCGCCAGGAGCCCGCGCTTCGCCGCCTCCTTTCCTTCGGCTTCCTGTGATCTTCGCCGAACGACTTGTCCTGCTGCGCCCGTTGTCAGAGCGCCCCGGGGCCCCGGGGCCCCGGCCGGCTCCGCGCTCCCCACAGCTCCGGGTGTGCCCTCAGCCCATGGGCAGCAGTGGGCGGGCGATGGGGCGAAAATCCTGCCCAGCTGCTGACCTAAGATGGTGGTTTGGCTCCCAGAGCCCCCCCCATGTGCTGCTTCCCGGGGCTGGCGCTCTAGGGCCGGTTTCTGTGGGCTGGCGGGTCGGCCCTGCCAGTAACATGGGAGAGTCCTGGGGGCTGGTGCACCAGGCAGTGGCTAATTGAGGGGAGGCCTGGCTCTGGTCTGGCCTGGCTCTTCCCAGTCTCTGGTATTAATACAATAACAAGCTCCCATGCTGGACATGATCAAAAGAGAAACCCCCACCAGAGCCGGTAATACACCTTCCCTGGTGCCTTTTCCTCCTGGAGGAGCCTCCCCCGGCTGCTTAGATGTTCAGTAGCTTTTTTTCTTCTAACATCCATTTATACCCACTAGGGTTAGGGCACGGCCCAGGCCCCCTGGTGCTGCTGTGATGCCTTCGGTTGCCAGTAGTGCTTCTGGGGCATCTGCCCCATCCTGCTGCAATGGCCCCTGGCTCTGTGACCTCTGCACAGCCCAGGCCATCGCAAACGGCACTGGGGGCATAACGCCTGGCGTCCCAGTCCCCCCCGTCTCCGCTCTGGCTCCTCTCCCGGGACGCCAGCAGAGGACGGACATGCGGAGCTATGGTGAAGGCAGAACCACAGACTGGTTACCAATCCCCCTGCTCTGCTCACTGCGGATCCTCCGAGCAGCTGGACTGTTCCCGAGTGTGAGCCCTGCCCGGGGCTCCTTGCCCAGGGATCCGCGCTGGGCTGGACGTTGCCAGGGAGGCCAGAGTTACCGTTTTGGAGAGAGGGAGGAAGGCCGTATTACCTCGCCGTGGCACATGGTCATGTCTCCGGGTAGCTCGCCAAGGGAAACACTGTTAGCTCGCTGGGCCTGATCCGAAGCCCAGGGAACCAATCAGAGTCTCCCCACGGGGTCTGGCTCAGGCCCTTGTTCGGGTGGTGAGCTGCCCCTGTGTTCCCCACCACCCCCGCCTAGAGCAGAGGGCCCCCCAGGCTGTGGGAGAACGCTGCTTCATGCTGGCTGCAAGGACTCTCCCAGGAGCCTGGGAAGGCCTCTCTCCCCTACCCTGCCTGCATCTCCAGAGGGCTGACTGGCCCCTTGGGTTTTCCTTAATTGCCACATTGTCTGACATGCCCTTAAATCTGCAGTGCTCCTGTAGTCTCATTGCTCTGGGTATTTCGGGATTGATTTCTCTGTGACTTGGAGCTTTGCTTCTTTCCTTGCTCGGGGACGGAGCTCGCAGCTCACATGAGTCAGAACACTTGTTAGTCTATAAAGCCTTGGCTCAATAATTCTCCCAAATACTCCCCTATTAGGCTGATATTAGGCTGGCATTACTCAGAGTGCTCCAGTGCTTCCCTGCATGGAAATGCAGAGGCCATCTTGAAAACCATGTCAAGCTTCTTGCTGGTGCTTTAATTGCAAGCTACAGGCCAAGGAGCTGAGTGTCTCTGGCTCCTCACGCTCCAGCCCCCAGTGGAACTGTGTCTTGGTGGGAGGAGGCCGGGCAGCCTAAGGGTAGCAGTGGGCCATCCTTGGGGAGTGAGGGTGACTGCCAGGTGAACCTCTTTGTTAACCAGAGGTTGCTGCGAGCTAGCCGGAGGAAAAGCAAACAGCAGCCGGCTTCCCTTGGGTGCTGGAGGTAGCGGGAACATGAGCTGCTAAGTGTCAAACTCTTTTTTCCCCCCTTCCAAACCTGGTGGTGCGTGTCCTGAACTCTCCCTGAAATGAAGATGCCTGGGAAAAAAACAGCCCACCTTAGCAGAGCTTGCTGTGTTTGCTCCGTCGCTGCTTTGCTGCGCTGGAGGCAGCCAGATGGCAATAGGAATGACACCCTGAGTGGGAGAGGGATGCTCTAAGCCAGCCATATGGCAGGGGCCTGGGGGGAGTCCTCCGTGTCAGGCAGGAGGATTTCAGCCTGCAAGGCGGTTCTCGGAGCGCGTTGGATGGCAGGGGGCGGGAGGCTAGGCTTTCAGGCTGCATCGCTCGGCACTCCGAGGGCAGGGAAATTACAGTTCTCCAAATATATGCGGTTTAGCTGAGGCTGTGGGAGGCTGTAATTAAACTTGCTGAGGGTTGGATGAGCGTGTTTGCACCTCCCCTCTGGAGGAGGATTTGTATGTGCGTGATGGACCTTCCTCTGCATCATTGGCAGCCAGGAGGGGGGGCCTCAACCAACGGGGGCTGGGGGAACTTGGCCAATGGAACTGTGCTGAGGATCTGGTCCCGGGGCTGTTGGGGGCCCAGTTAATGGAGTTTGTACCGTGTGCTGTTCCCACTCCATGTGTGCTGTGAGCAGCTCCTCCGAAGAGTAGAAATGGGATATTTGGGTCCCGCTGGCTTCTTAGGGTGGTGACTGGTGCTGAGCTCCTGGCAGGAATGTGAGCTGCAATTTCTAACTACCACCTCGCTGACCTTTGGAGGCTGTTGTGTTTCCCAGAGACCCTGAGTGGCCGGGCAGGGAGCTGCCAGGGCCCCGTTGGCTTGGTGGGTAATTACTAGCTGTTTTCGTAGTGCAGTACATCTCTCCCCTTGGATTTATTGGTAGACGGGTTCCCTTGTCGCTTTCAGACTTGTTTGCGTTGTTCAGGGCATTCCTGCCCCAGCAGAGCTCACTGACGGAGGGCAAGGCATGAGCAAACGTGGTTAATAGTGGAGATGCAAGGAGAAGCCGTATCTAGCTAGTTACATAAAGCACCATATGTTGTCGGCAGTAATTCAGCCTTGTAAGCAATGCAAAGACGTCGACATTGCTGGCTGGCTGGCAGATATGCAGCTGTTGCCCACAATGCTTTGCATGGTGCTGTTCTGGGGGAATGTCATCAGCGCTGGAGTTCGCAGCCGGGGAGTGTTTGCTGGAGCTGGAAGGTTAATTGATTTCCCATCCATAGTTGTGTGCCTCAAATCTGCCTCCTAAAGCAGCTGCCGGGGTGGGGGGAGATGGGCTGAGTTTCAGAACAGTCTGAAGCACTTGGCTGGGTCAATATTGAAATGTTAGGCCTGTCCCAGTGTGTCTCTGGAGTGCCTCCATGGAAGTCAGTGTAGTTTCAAAGCTGGTTTAAGGCTCAGGGACCATAGGCCTAGGGCCCCAGCTCCTGGAGTCAGGTGATCAGCACAAGACCTCCGCTTCCTTTTTTAAATAAAAAGCTCTTGTGGTTGAGGAGAAAAGCTCAAAACCATGTCCTGCATGTAACCGACACAGCAACATCTGCCAGTGTCTGCAGAGAGCCTGAACCCATTGCTGTGAGAGGCGTCACCCACTCCATTCAGTTCAATGGGAGTTCATGCCATGACCTGCTGCTCTGGGGGGCTTCAGCAGCATTATCCCAGCTGGTCCCTGGGGTTGGTCTAAGAGGATGGTGCTGCATGAGCTAGACTGGAACCATCCCCAAGCTAGAGTCAGCTCCCCACACCCTGAGGCTGGGAGCTGGGGAGAGGCCCTGCAGCTCCCTGCTCTGGCCGGGGCCCCTCTCATGCAGGGTGGCGAAGGAGGCAGGGCTGGGGGCACTGTGGTGCTCTGGCACTGGGGAGCTGGTCAGCACGACAGCAAGCTGGGAAAGACCAGGCTGATGGTCCAGCCGTGCCCCACTTCCATGGCTCAGCACTTGGAACCGCACTCCCTGTAGCCGGTGCAGGGCCAGCGTGGCCGTGGGGTCCGGGCAGGCCGCAGCGAAGCTCTAGCCGTAATTGCAAGGCAGGAGGCTGCCTGCACGGTGCCTGCTGTGTCAGTGTAATGATTTTTAATGAGCAATTACCTTTAGTCATTCTCCTAATTTCTGAATATCAATAAAGTTAATTAAACTCTGCATGTGTGTTTCTTTTGAGCAGCAAGCAGATGAAAGGTAGGGAGGGCACACCGGCGAGAGGCGCCTCCAGCTCCAGGGCTGACAGCCTCTTCCCGAGCAGGAGGTGGGTGGGATTGGAGTGGAGATGGGGAGCCCTCCTGCCCCCCTCCCTGTGCTGCAGCCCTTGGGGGAGCTGAGCAGTGCTGAGTTTGTAATGAACGAGGCACCGGGGCTGAGCACTGGATCTGAGCAAGGGGCTCGTGCTGGGGATGGACCGCCCGCAAAGCGATGCGTCACTTGTAGTGGCTTCACAGCAGCGTGGCCGTGACTGGCTGCTGGGCCCCCCAGCCGTCTCCTTGCCTGGGCTGAGGTGGCACTAGGAGCAAAGCTGGGAGCTGGGGGACCTGAAGGCCCCTTGCACCTGGGCCTGCTGCTGTCAGGGCGCGGTTGTCGTGAGCCTGCAGTTCCTCGGCCATTAAGGAAAATGGAGCCCTGGTCACAGGCTGGTGGAGTTCGGGGAGGCCCCTTTAGTGCTCCCCAACCCTCCAGGTGTGCGTTCTGCTCCACCTGCATAACACAGGGCCGGCCTGCCGCTCCTCGGGGCTGGAGGGCCTGGCCCCCATCGGGCATCGTCTAGAGCCTGGGACACCTTGTAGCCCCCATGTGAGAGTGGGACACTGCCCAGAGAGCCCCCAGCCAAGGGAGGCACAGCCCAGACTAGGGCTGGGGAGGGCAGGCAGCAAGGGGGCAGCTGCATCCTTGTTAGGCTTGTTCTGACTTTCATTTCCAGGGACCTCAGGAGGCGAACTGGAGAGGGGGGGGGCAATTGTCGTCTTTTGCCCAGTATCGCTGTGGGGAGCGGCTGATCCTGGGGTGCATGGGGCAGCCCTGGGGGCTGGCGTCTGGGGCTCGGGGTGGCCATGAGGGGCAGCGTCTTGACTTGGGGCTGCTGCGCTCCCAGGTTGGCCTCCTGAGCCTGTTGTGGGCTGTCCAGGGAAGGAACACTTGGCCCATGTGATGGGGAAGAGTCACCCCATGGGATTGTCAGCACAGCAGGGCGAAGGCAGGGCCCCAGCTGGTAAATGACCTTGATCTCGACTGGAGTCCTTTCTCAGTGGTTCCATACACGTCAATTCCACATCCCCGCGGGGACCTCTGCCAGTCAGCCGGCGCCGCAGCGGCCTACTGGGAGGCCCCAGCATTCCCCGCATTGTTTAGGGCAGGGCCCAGGGGACGTGTTTAGGGCAGGGCCCGATCCTGCTGTTCAGGCTACGTTTCCCGCCCCTCGCTGTGCGTCCCACCCGTGAGAAGACCTGTTGGTGGCCTTTGAACCTCGCGGGTTCTCTCGGCATCTATGGCTCTGCCCTGTGCCTGGCCAGGGGCTGGCGGTGCTGGGTGCAGGAAGGCAGGGACTGAGCAAGCTTCCCACGCCTCTGTCAGGGCATTCCCAGCCCTGACACCACCTTCCCCAGCCTGTGTCCTGGGGCCAGTCCAGACATGCAGGAGACAGGGGACCCTCTGGTGGTGAGGTATGTGTCATCTCTTGCGCTTCAGAACCTGGGGCCTGTGCATTCTTGGTGTTTAACCAGGCCCCTGACAAAGTATCCTGCCTGCTGCAGTTGGAGCTTGCCGCACTCCTGCCAGGACCTGGTAGCGTGCCCAGGGCAGAGCTGTGCCCTGGCCACACAACCCATGCACCTGGGAGCCCTGGGGCATGCTCCGCCAGGACTATGGGGCACGTTCCTGGGAGCGTGGGCCTGGGTGGCTTCCTCCCTCTGAGCTGGGCCCTGCCATGCCCACAGAGCCCTTCAGCCCCTGGAGTAATAACCCATGGGTGTGACAGCACCCCCTGCTGGGTGTGGAGCAGCCACCGCCTGCCAGCCCCATTCCCCAAGCAGTGCATGTTCCGGGGGATGCCCAGAGGAAGCCAGGGCGCAAAGCGACACAAACCCAAAGGACTGCAGCTTGTGGGAGGATGGCCCCGGGGTGCCCTGGTGATGGCCCAGAGCTGACGGTAGCAACAGGCTCCTTACATCAGAATGGCCATTGGTGCCTGCTGGGTAATCCCAGAGGATTAGGGTGGATCAGCTCAGTTGGGAAGGGAGGGGCAGGGGGGAGGGGAAGGCTGGGCTAGCAGGGGGTTACAGGCTGGGATTGGGGGCACCGGTGGGGCTGGGTGAGGGAGCCCAGGGCTAGGTTAGCAGGGGGTTACAGGCTGGGATTGGGGGCACCGGTGGGGCTGGTTGAGGGAGCCCAGGGCTGGGCTAGCAGGGGGTTACGGGCTGGGATTGGGGGCACCGGTGGGGCTGTGTGAGGGGGCAGCCCAGGGCTCGGCTAGCAGGGGGTTGTAGGCTGGGATTGGGGGCACCAGTGGGGCTGGGTGAGGGGGCAGCCCAGGGCTGGGCTAGCAGGGGGTTACGGGCTGGGATTGGGGGCACCGGTGGGGCTGGGTGAGGGAGCCCAGGGCTGGGCTAGCAGGGAGTTACAGGCTGGGATTGGGGGCACCGGTGGGGCTGGGTGATGGGGAGCCCAGGGCTAGGCTAGCAGGGGGTTACAGGCTGGGATTGGGGGCACCGGTGGGGCTGGTTGAGGGAGCCCAGGGCTGGGCTAGCAGGGGGTTACGGGCTGGGATTGGGGGCACCGGTGGGGCTGTGTGAGGGGGCAGCCCAGGGCTCGGCTAGCAGGGGGTTGTAGGCTGGGATTGGGGGCACCAGTGGGGCTGGGTGAGGGGGCAGCCCAGGGCTGGGCTAGCAGGGGGTTACGGGCTGGGATTGGGGGCACCGGTGGGGCTGGGTGAGGGAGCCCAGGGCTGGGCTAGCAGGGAGTTACAGGCTGGGATTGGGGGCACCGGTGGGGCTGGGTGAGGGAGCCCAGGGCTAGGTTAGCAGGGGGTTACAGGCTGGGATTGGGGGCACCGGTGGGGCTGGTTGAGGGAGCCCAGGGCTGGGCTAGCAGGGGGTTACGGGCTGGGATTGGGGGCACCGGTGGGGCTGTGTGAGGGGGCAGCCCAGGGCTCGGCTAGCAGGGGGTTGTAGGCTGGGATTGGGGGCACCAGTGGGGCTGGGTGAGGGGGCAGCCCAGGGCTGGGCTAGCAGGGGGTTACGGGCTGGGATTGGGGGCACCGGTGGGGCTGGGTGAGGGAGCCCAGGGCTGGGCTAGCAGGGGGTTACAGGCTGGGATTGGGGGCACCGGTGGGGCTGGGTGAGGGAGCCCAGGGCTAGGTTAGCAGGGGGTTACAGGCTGGGATTGGGGGCACCGGTGGGGCTGGTTGAGGGAGCCCAGGGCTGGGCTAGCAGGGGGTTACGGGCTGGGATTGGGGGCACCGGTGGGGCTGTGTGAGGGGGCAGCCCAGGGCTCGGCTAGCAGGGGGTTGTAGGCTGGGATTGGGGGCACCAGTGGGGCTGGGTGAGGGGGCAGCCCAGGGCTGGGCTAGCAGGGGGTTACGGGCTGGGATTGGGGGCACCGGTGGGGCTGGGTGAGGGAGCCCAGGGCTGGGCTAGCAGGGAGTTACAGGCTGGGATTGGGGGCACCGGTGGGGCTGGGTGATGGGGAGCCCAGGGCTAGGCTAGCAGGGGGTTGCAGGCTGGGATTGGGGGCACCGGTGGGGCTGGGTGAGGGAGCCCAGGGCTGGGCTAGCAGGGGGTTACAGGCTGGGATTGGGGGCACCGGTGGGGCTGGGTGAGGGAGCCCAGGGCTCGGCTAGCAGGGGGTTGCAGGCTGGGATTGGGGGCACTGGTGGGGCTGGGTGAGGGAGCCCAGGGCTGGGCTAGTAGGGGGTTGCAGGCTGGGATTGGGGGCACCAGTGGGGCTGGGTGAGGGGGAGCCCAGGGCTAGGCTAGCAGGGGGTTGCAGGCTGGGATTGGGGGCACCGGTGGGGCTGGGTGAGGGAGCCCAGGGCTGGGCTAGCAGGGGGTTACAGGCTGGGATTGGGGGCACCGGTGGGGCTGGGTGAGGGAGCCCAGGGCTCGGCTAGCAGGGGGTTGCAGGCTGGGATTGGGGGCACCGGTGGAGTTGGGTGACGGGGAGCCCAGGGCTAGGCTAGCAGGGGGTTGTAGGCTGGGATTGGGGGCACCAGTGGGGCTGGGTGAGGGGGAGCCCAGGGCTCGGCCAGCAGGGGGTTGCAGGCTGGGATTGGGGGCACTGGTGGGGCTGGGTGAGGGGGAGCCCAGGGCTCGGCTGCGGGTGGCTGTAAATCAGGAGCTTATGGGAAAGGAAGGGATAAGCTCAGCGCTGCAACCCCCTCCCCTCTGCGCTGTCCCTGAGGCACCTTTCCTGCCTCGGATTCTGCCCCAACAGAGGCTGCCACCTTCTGGGCATCCTGGAACAGATGCCTCGGGCTCCAGCCAGGCTCCTCTCGGCCCCCCAGGGTGTGGGCGGGAGCAGACGGGGCCCAGTGGCCCTTTGAGGTGGTCAGGCCCGGCCCGTGCTGTAGCCAGCAGGCACGGCGGTGCACAGCCGGCGGGTGGATGAGGAGGATCTCTGATCTGCGGCCTGGATCTGAGGCTGCTCGTGTGTCTGGGCCAGTGCGGGCAGCTCGAGCCTGGCCTTGCTGTTCTCTGGCCCGCGGGGACCCTGCGCTTCTGAAGGAATCGCGTCTAACCTGGGGGCAGCCGCCAGTGAAACGTGACCCTGGCGAGGGAGGTGGCGGCAGCAATCACGCAGTGGTGCAGTCAGTTCAGAGCCGGCCAAGGCTGGTGGCAGCCCCTCCCTGCCGTGCAGGGGGCCGGGCAGGGCAGCCCCGGGCCTTGGGAGGCTGGGGGCTAGGAGGAATCCCCCTCGCACAGCAGAGGATTTGCCATCCCCGCTTTGCGCCCTGCCAGCCCCTGCAAAAGGCACCTTGCGCCTGGCACAGCCCTCCCTGAAGCCCGAGGGGCAGCTCACCGAGCCGCATTCAGACCTGCTGGCCCTGCCATGGTTCCTGGAGAGCCCTGGGAGCAGAGCCCACCCAGGGAGTGTGGGGCCGGTGCCTCCCAGAGCGCACGGGCCGAGTGTTCCCCTTCTCTGGGTCAGGGGTACCGGCACTGTCATGCGAAAAGGGTAGAGCCCAGCTGGCTTCTCCTGCCAGTCGGCAAAAGCCAGCTCTGAGCCGGGAGCCCCGCTGGCCCTGGCCGGAGCCGCTGTGGACTCAGAGCAGCGCCTGCTCTGTGCCGTTACGGGGAGGGGCACAGGGTCCCAGTGATGGGGAGGCCTGGGCAGGCCCGTCCCTGAGGGCGAGATGTGGCAGGGTGCGGCACTGGGGGGCATCCTGCCCAGCGAGCGGGGCTGTCTGTGCAGCAGGAGCTGGAAATGGTGGTGCTCATGTCCAGGAGGGGCTGGGGAAGCCGGGGCGTCCGGAGAGGAGCCCCGGCAACATCTGGCTCAGCAATGAGTTGAATACATGTTTGTCCTGCGTCTCGGAGGAGTGTGTCGCTGGGCTGCTGCACTGCCAGCACAGGGGTTATGTGGGGACGGCTCTGGAGAGACGGTGCTTGGCCGCGGCGCGGGGCGGGGCGGGTGAAGGACTGGAC
The DNA here is from genome assembly GCF_027887155.1 of Malaclemys terrapin pileata. Lineage (NCBI taxonomy): Eukaryota > Metazoa > Chordata > Testudines > Emydidae > Malaclemys > Malaclemys terrapin. The sequence continues at coordinate 2,033,606 of NC_071522.1, read as the reverse complement.
TTGCTGGGAGAGGTGCACAATTAACCTGTGAAACTCTCTGCCACAGGCCGGGACTGCAAGTGCCAGGATACAAGGATTAGGTACACAGGCAGGGCGGCCAACCCCAATCCGGCAGCTGGAGTTGCGAAGGAGGGTCCCAGGAGAGGGTGTTGCACAGCAAGGCAGGTGCATTATGGGGACAGGCCTTCCCCACTGGAGGGGCGACCCCAGTCTGGATAGCATCGTTCTGTAGATTGCAGCTGGCCCCAGAGCAGGCTCCCTGGGCAGCGTGGGCTCGGAGCACTTGTGCCCGTGGGACTGGTGAGCTAGGGGGCTGGCTGTGGCAGGGGGCCCAGTGTGGAGGTCGCCGTTCTAGGCGTTGGTTACTGTGGGGCTTCCCGCCCAAAGCGCTGCAGGGAAAGCTTGGTGAGCCAAGCCAGGCTGGGCCTACGGGGATTCGTCAGCACCGCTGGCCCCGGGGCAAGATCTGGGCCTGCGCCCCGGGTGTCGGGCTCTCCCGCGGAGATGCAGGCAGTGGGCACATGAACTCCCCCTCGGTGCCCGGTTCCAAAAGCCCCTAAGGGGGCGAGACGAGGCACCGGGCCCAGGCCCCGGCGGCCAGCGAAGAGCTAGGCCAGGAGGCAAGCTGGCAGCCTGGGCGTTAATAGATGGGGGAAAAGTTCCCTCTCCTGGAGCCAGGAGAAGAGGATAATTTAGCCTCCAATCAATTCTTTAAATGCACACAATTGAAAGATTGCTTTTGAAAGCTGCCTACAAACAGTGTGATAATGGATTCCTCTGGAGTAATAGGCAGCCGACGCGTAAACTTACCACACGAGAGGCCCTGGGCAGCCTTCAGTGCTGAGCTTGTGAAGTAAAAGCAATGAAGCGAAGCTGGGCGAGCGCTGGGCAGTGGCCCCGGCCCTGGCAGGCTGAGCAAAGCGGGCAAGGGAGCCACTGTGGGTGCCTAAAGCACCCCCGGCAATGAGCTGTGGAGACGCACGCCAGCCCGGCTCTGGGGCCGCCTGCTTTGAGTCACTCAAAGGCACTGGCCCCCGGCAGCTCCCCAGCTCGGCCTGGGGTAAACAGCAGCTGGCTCTGGCTCGTGGCCTCTGTGCTTGCAGCCATGACTGATGCTGCTCGTGAGCTGCCCTCCGTCCAGCACCTCTGCGGAGATCTCAAAGCCCTTTCAACTCTGGACACAGCAGCCCCCTGCCACCCAGTTCCTTCAGATGGAAGCGAATTGCAGGTTGTCCCTGCCTTCTCCACTGGCGCCCGCCCCCCACTGGGGCGAGTTATTGGGGGTTAAATAGGAAGATAGGTTGGAGCCCATGTGGGAGCGACACATGGGCGTGGGAGGGGCTGTTGTCGCCCGGGTCAGGATGAAGGGGGAGATGCGATGAGCCCTCTGAGTGGGGGACGCAGTGGGAAGTTGTCCAGTTGAGCAGTAAATTGCATAGGCGCTTGAGGCAAAATTCTTAGGTGGTCTAAACCCTACTGCTCAGCAGTGGGGATGGACTGGGGGCGTGGCAGCCCCAGGAGGGCTCCATGTTTCCCCTCAACCTGCTCTTTGCTTCCCGCGCCCCAGCCCTTGCCTCTGTGGGCGGAGACCCGCGTGGCTCTCCCTGCTGACCGGGGCAGTTTCCTGCCTTCACTGTATTTCCCAGCACCCTTTGTCCTGCCGGCTTTCATCTTGGAGATGGGCAGCAGGTGTAATCGCTGCTCTTCTGGTGAAGCCTGCTTTGTTCTGAAGGTAAAAGTACCAAAGAGACAATATATTACAACAGTGAAAGAACCTCCCCACATACTAATAACCTTACCGGAGATCCCCCCACCCCTAACATGGAGCCATCCATTCAAATCCCCTCCCAAGGGTCGCTTGTGGGGGTTACAAGTTCATCGCAGCTTCAGCTCAGAACTAGCTCACTCATCACATGTTTAGTCCACCCTTTAGACAGGTCAGGGGTCTCTGGGCTGGATTTTCCAGGCGCAGGTAATTAGTAGATAATGGGTTTTTCACCCCGGGGGTAGCTTGAAAAGGGAGGATTGTAAGTGGGAAATCGACTTCAGAGGCATTGTTCCCAAAAGCCCTTTGAAGTTCCTAATCCAACCAGAGATTGCATTAGCCAGTCTCCTAGAACAGGTACATCTAGCCAGCCCCACAATAACAGCCACAATTGCATTGTTAATACAACGGTCCCCTCAGATGCTGCGCTCGATTGAATTAAATTCCTTCGGACATGCAGGATATTGTCAGTCTGTCCCTGGAGGCATGGCGAGGCTCCTTCCGTTGCCTCTGAAACCCCCAGCCCCGACTAACGAGAGCAGGCCCAATCCCTCACTCCAGGGCTGCTAGATCTAACCCCCCAAGCAGGGATCTCCTGTACCATCGCAGCAAATCCATCGTCCCCGCTCCCACCACGTGTCCCAAAGTGCACAGAGCCCAGGGCTGGGGCAGTTCCTGGCACTGTGATGTGCTTCCCCAGGGTGCAACCTGGAGCTGGGGTACCGCCGAGCAATAGCCCAGTTCTGTCACACACAGTCACTCCTTTCCTTCTGACCCATCGCCTCGTGACTCCAAAGGGGTCAGTCCAGTCCTGGAGACAGGTGCCCTTTTCCTGCAGAACAGGACCAAGGACCCGCCTGTGACTGTCTCAGCTCCCCTCCCAGAATGACCTCTTCTACCGGCCAGCTGGGAGCTAGGGACTCACTCGGTCCTTGCCCTTCCTGCGGGTGTCCTGAGAGCTGGCACAGCTCCCCCAGGCAGCCGTCCCCTAGCGGTGAAAGGGTCCCCAGTCCCCGAGCGGCAGCAAGACCCCCGTGTCTCCACTCTCTGCTGAGCACACTGAGGTGAAGCGGTGTGGGCACATGCTGTTCCGTATTGCTGCCCGGCCCCGAGCTCTGCAGCTCCCCCGGGCTCTTGGGTGGGTCTCTGGAGAGCAGCTGGGGGCGCAGGAGAGGTCTCTGCTTGTTTAGATTAAGGCTGCATTCAATTGCAGGCCTACTGAAGGAGCATTAAGACCCGGCCTACATGCTGCAAATTCCAATGGGCATTCTGGCATATATAATTTAAATCCGGTAATGAGATGTGCTGAAGGTTTCAAATATTAATGAGCAGCGAGATGGCTGTGACCCAGGGAAAATGGAGTGAGGTGGTTGAAATTCAAGATCAGATGTAGCTGTGTGACCTCTCCAGAGTGAATTCTCTTCTCTCACTCTGCCTGTGATAGGATTTCTCTGCCTGGGCTGCTTCCTGCCCGCCCAGGCGCTGGGTTTCGGGAGGTCGCTGTGCGTGTACGGAAGCCCTGGGCTAGATCCGCCTGGTGAGCTGGTCGAAATGCAGCTGCTCTTCATTCCCTCGCTTCCCCCCAGACTCTCGGACTGGGCCCGCAGCGGAGAATGGAGGCCTTGGCCCAGCCCGTCCAAGTCAGTGTGCTTGCACCAGCCTCCTGCACCCAGCTAAGGATGGTGGCACGTCTGCCCTGCCACTGCTCCAGCGCGCTCCTCACCCCTCCTCAGCTGCAGTGGCCTCTGGCGAGCTCTCCCCAGCTCCGGGAGCACTGCACTGTGGGACTGGCTGCCCTGGCCCTGGGAGAGTGAGCCAAGCCTGGCACGCGGCGAGGGCATGAGGGGGTTACGGGCGCTGTAGGGCGCAAACAGGAAACGTCTCTCCTCTCTCATGTAGACGAAGCCTTCCCTGCCACTGGCTGAACGTCCGGCTTTGTCTAGGAGCCAGGGGCACCTGCTGTAAGCCGAGTGTCCCTGCAGCAGGCAGTGTGGCCTGGTGGTGAGAGCAAAGGGCCGGGAGCCTGTGTTCATGCTCCGCCACTGACTGGCTGCGTGACCTTGAGGAAGTCTCCCCTCCTCTGTGGCGGATTCCCCATGGGCCGGGGTGGGGAGCAATTGCTGTCTGTCAATGGGCTCGCCTGTCTCCGGTGTTGCGGGTGCAAGGGGTGTGTGGAGGGAGGGGGCAGAGCTGCGCTGTGTACTCCGCATATTCAGTTGTTCCTTCGAGAGGAGATCTTCTTCCCACGCGCACTTGGGGGCGTTTCTGTCCTGTCCCTGCTCATCCTTTGCTTTCAGTTGAATCCGAAACAGACTTGAGTTGATCCCGGAGGGCACAGGAGAGCAGGGGATTTTAGTCAGCAAGGGAGGAGGCTTCCAGCGGCCAACGCCAAGCAGGGGGATCCCAACGCGGGTCTGGTCCCCGGTGCACTGAGCTGAGCCTGTGGGGCTACTGGGTCCCAAGAGAAACACCCCCCTTCCTGCTCTGCCACTGTAGGGCCCCTGGCCCACGTGCCATCTGGCATGTAGCAGTGCAGGTGGTACAGGGAGCTCCCCCCCCATGCCCCAGCAGCGCCGCAGGGTGAGAGTTTGTCAGGTGCAGGGATCTAATCTCCTTTTTAAACTCCTTGCACGCGTCTGCCTGAACGCATGTAATAGACAATCCCCACTTGCGAATGAAATATCGAAGATTCTAGCAGCTGCTGCTTGTAAGGCAGTGCTGCCCGTCCATGCAAGCTGCAGACAGCACAGGTGCCAGCACAGGTGCCAGATGGAGCCGGCTCAGGGCAGCGTGTGGCAGCAGAGGACACAGGGATGCTGGGGGAGGGAAGAGGTGACTTTAACGTCTTACATCTATTGCTAGAATATGGGTCTTTAATGGCTCCAGAATCAAACTGGCTGAGTGGCCCTTTATCGTAGGTCCTATACAAACACAAGGTGGGGATCCTGGACGGCGCAGAGTGCTGTGTTTGCAATCGGTGGGCAAGTGACTCAGACCCAGGTTTGAGGCTGGAACAGGAAGCGCGTTTGGCTATGTGGTCTCGTCTCCCTTCCCGAGCACAGAATGCCCCGCGCCATGGCACACCAGGCTGGTGCCCACCGAGCACAGCTTCCCCAGCTCTCCATGGAGGTGCCAGGCCCTGGCATGTGGGTGTGTCTTTTCCTTCTCCTGCTGATTCCTGCGGGTGGCTGAGCAGGGCTCCGGAGCGGCCTCCAAGGGCTGGGTGACCCCATGGTGCCGGGAAAGGGCACCGGGCCTGTTGAGACCTGGGCTGATGGAAGGGCCTACAGGGAGAGGTAGGGAACGTGCCCCAGAGCCCCACACCCCTGGTGCCGGGCTGGTCATGGCAGGCTCGCGCTCCATGCCAGCTACCTGGGAGCCTCTCGCTCTGCCAGCTCCAGGGTCTCTGCGTTAAGGGGTCGCTTCTTAATTGCCTGAAGCCAAATCCCGGTTAGTGCTGAGGGCCAAGTCTTACCGTGCTGGTTACAGGCCCCTGGCAGTGGGGGCAGGGGCTGGCAGGTGTCCTGCGCCGTGGAGCAGGGGGTTGGATGTGTTGGCAGTGCTCTGCAGGGGGAGGCTGGGTTCTGTCTCACAGGCCATGCGAGTAACTTCCCGCGTGCGGCTGAGGAGTTGTGGCTGCAGGGGATGATGACATGGCTGAGCAGCCGAACATGGAAAGGGAACAAGCAGATCTCGCACGCTTAACGCAAGTGGATTTCAATTATTGTGAGTGTCACAGAGAGATGGGGGCGAGGGGGAGGGGGGAGCCTGGTAAAGGGCAAAACTCCTTTGCTCTCGTCCTTGCTGGCTGGCGAGGGCACGCCTGCAGTTGCGACATGCGCTGGATCCTATCCCAGCCACTGGGGACGGCGGCTGGACGTGCCCTGCAGGCAGCCAGGCGCCCAGCTCGAGGCTGGCTAACTGCCAGCTCCGCTGACGTGCTGGCAATGGAGGGCACTGCACCCCTTGCAGAATTGCAGCTGCTGGCAGTGCGCCACCGCCAACCCAGGCAGGGCCAGGTTCCTCTCCCTGTGTGGCAGGTAGGGGGGTGAGCTGCCCTGGGAGCTGGGGGTACAGGTGGGGCTCCGGGCTGGCTGCCTCTGAACGCTCCCTCTGCGCTGCCCCTTCCGCAGCGTTTGGCCCGGCGGATTATCTCTGGGCTGCCTTGGGCCGTTCCCATGGCGACCTGCTCCCTCCATGCACCTTCTCCCCTCACAGGACAGGACAGGTGGCTGCTGTGTCGGAGGGAGGCTAGGCACAGCTGACAACCGACTGCGCTCTCCTGCTGCGTGGCAGAGGGGGAATGGTACCCGGCCAGGCCTGCTCCCGCTCTGCCAGCCCCTGGTGCCTTTGGTTTCTCTCCATCCGCCCACCTGGGCTCTTTCTACAGCCCGCTGGCTGCTTTGCCCCGGCTGGAGACAGCTTTCTCCTGCAGGTGAGCCCCATGGGCCCCTGCACATGTCCCCTCCCCTCTGCGTCATAGGCCTGTGCCCAGCTCCCTGTGAGTGCGGCGAGCCCTCGGACAGGAGGTGCTGGGGTGTGCCCAGCTTGACCCAGCACTGGCAGTGCACATGGCTTGGTACAGGATGGGAGGCAGATCTCTGGCTCCAAGGAAATCTTGACCCTAGGGAACTGCTGGGCTGGGACTGACCAGGGAGGGCCCTTGCATGGGGTGGCTCCGTGAGCTCCCAGACACCTGGAAGCACCAGAGCTGGGGTCTCGGGTCTCCTTGGCAGACGAGGGTTGGCGAAGTGTGCGGGGGGGCAGAGCAGAGTCGCCCTGGAGCCCCAGCCGTGCTCAGCGCTGCCTGTCTCTCCGCATCAGGCCACGCTGCAGGGCGCAGCCCTTCCCCTCTCCTGCTTGCCGTCGTGTTTGCAAACAGTGGGGCCCCGGGGAGAGCAGTTGCCGTGCTCGCAATCCACTGCAGCGCAGCCAATTAGTAGCAGCAGCACAAGTGGCTCTTCACAAACACACCTCAGGAAACATGATACGGATCCCACGCTGCCAGCAGCCGTCCTGGCACCCGTCAGGCCTTCCCGTGCCCTGTCCGCACCCCGGGCACAGGGCCACATGGGCGGCAGGGGCTGCGTGCGGTTACAGAGCACCCAGCTCACAATTGGGGGTAAGGAACTTCCTGCTCACCCCAGCTGGGGAAACTGAGGCACAAGATGGTCACGCTGTGAGCTTGTGGCGGAGCTGGGAATAGGATCCAGGAGCCCTCAAACCCTCCCCCTCTAGCCCAGCACAGCTGAGACTAGAAACCACGTCCCTTGTTCCACCCACTGCTGAGCAGTCCCCCACCACACTTTTCCAACAGCCCCTTCCCATGCAGCGAGGCTCTCCGTGCTCGAGGCACGGTGTGGGCTGCCCCCAGGGCTCACCCTGGCCAGAAAACATCCCCAGCTCCCCGGCCACACTGTTAGTGTGCTCGCTGGCACCTTTCCAGCATCCCCTCATTGGCACAGCTCTAGCATCGCCGGCTTGGCTACCGGCCCCCCACCTTGGGCGCTGCAGCAAAGGCCACTGAGCTCTGAGCAGAGCCCGCATGGGGGGAGAACTCAACCAGCTGCTGCCCATGGGCACAGAGCCCGCCCAGTAACCTACCCTCTCATGTGCCCCCCCTCAGCCCCCGCTAGATGGCTTCTAACTTCACGCACTGGTGACTGCAAGCTGCCCCCTAGCCTGCGGGGCCAGGGGCCTGCACCCCACACTGCAGCTCGCCCCGCGTGCCCGGCCTCTGCCTCTCCCCGCTGCTGCTCATGCTCTGACCTGAAATGAGATGTGATCGCAGCGAGCGAGCGGGGAAGAAAGTGGCTTTTGTTCCCTGCAGCCGGGCTTTGGGTGCTGAACGCTGCAGGATTTCAGCCAAGGTGCAGCGTCAGCAAGCCCCCCACCCCACTCGCTGCTGTGTGCTCGGGAGATCAGATGCACTGGGGAAGCAGATCGGAGCTGGGGTAGCTCTGTGCTGCCGCCTGGCCCAGCTCCCCCCATAGGGAGGTCGTGCTGGGTTCCAGGGAGGTTGGAGCGGGAGCGTGGCTGCAAATACAAAACTCGGATCTAAGTATTCGGCATCTGAGCTCCCATCTGTTCTCCTGGCACTGGGAGCTGGCCAGATGCTGGGCAAAGGTGTCTCAGAACAGGCCTGGGCATAAGCCCATCCCCTTCCTGGCTGTTCGACCTTCTCTCTGGCTGCTGTTGTGGGTACATGGTGCGTGTGGGAAATGATACGCTAGCCAGCCAATCGGGGAACAGAAATATTGCCATGTGATTCTGGCAGCCAATTGCCCACCTCGCTCAGCGAATGACCAGGCATGAACAGCTGTTTGGGAGTGACCCCTCCCTCACGGCGGAAATTGTATTTTCATGACGCGCCCGCCAAGTGAGCCTGAGTGAGCTGGTCTGTCCAGGGCCCTGCCAGACTACGCGTGCAGAGGGACCCATGGGTGCTGGGTAGCTGGACTCGCTTCACCACCACGTGCCACTGAGGCTTGGCAGCTGCCAGAGAGTCCAGGGAGCGGTGGTTTGGTGCTAGACAGGCAGCGTAGAGCCAGCCTAGGCGTCCTCCCCCGCCCAGGGCACAGCTCCTAGGGCACGTGAGTGAGGGATTGCCACCAATGGACTCTGCTTGGCCCCCCCGTGGTTCATGGGCCCCTGGGCAGCTGCCCTGTGTCTTTTAGGGATAGACGCTCTGAGCCACCCCTGGCACGCGCGGTGAGGAATGGCAGAGACCTGCACTGCGCCGGCAGGCCGCCTGGTCCCCCTGCCTGGCTAACGCAGGCTCCTTCCTCACGCTGGTGCCTCCACTGCTTTGGCACGACTCTGCCCATCAGGTCCCCTCTAGTGCCTTTGCAGTGTGGGATGCAGCGTCTGCCAGGCGCCCAGCCCCAGCGGCTTGCTCTGCTCCGCTCCGGGGAGCTCTGCTGCCAGCCGGCCCCAGCTGGCATACGGGGCAGTTTGCAATGCCCACGGGGATCCCCATGGAGCAGAGCCGGGGGCTGCTTTTCCAGCGGGGGCTAGAAGTTGTCGGGCTGGAAAGTTGCGCAGAAGCCCCGTGGCAAGGGCTATCAGCTGGCGTCTCCAGCGAGGGTGCGAAGCGGGTCACTATTTCGCCATGCCGCTCGCGCCTTGTTTTAATGTCTCTTGTAGCTGCTTATTTTCCCCTTCCCCAAACCCAGTCGGGCTCCGGCTTCGGCTCCAGCACGTCCCGAGTACACATTGCAGGAGGTCACGGCCACGCTGCCTGCAATGAGAAGAGAGAGGGGTTGTTTCAAGTGACGCTGGCTCGGGGAGAAAATGTCACTGTAAGCCTGGCTGGCTCCTTTTGTGTGTGCCTGGCGATGACTCCCGGGGCTGAAATAGCAGCCGACGCGCCATTTATCATCGCCACTGCTCAGGGAAATTGCTGTACAAATGCATTAGCTCCGGCGGGAGAGCGGGGAATCGGGATTAGACGGACACGGGGTGGGGCCGCCGGGGGAGCTGGGAATGGGGGTGGGGGGTGCTTTGGGGCTCTAGCCCTGAGGTTCTGGCCTGCAGCAGGATCTGCCAGGCAGGCTGGGCGTGGACGGCCTAGGACAGCGGTGGGGGAGGGGACGTGGAGAAAGGCAGAGGCTAGCTGCTTTGCTAGGAGCTGGCTCTGCCCAGCACCCCTGCCCCTCTGTACTGCCAGCCCCTCGGCTTAGCTGCCTCCAGGGAGGACGTGGGGGGAAGGACAAGCCCAGCAGGCCTCTCCCATTCTCCAGGGGCCCTCGGGTAGCAAATCGCCTGCCCTGTGGTGCCCCCGGCACGGAGCCCCATGGCGCGGTCAGGCTGGGACAGCAGCCAGGCAATGGGACAGCTGGGCTGGGAGAAGGTGGCAGGGTGAAGCCGTGCTCTGCCATCCTCCCTCCACTGCCCCGCTAGGGGAATGCTCCCTGGGGCTTGGTCCTGCCAAGCAGGTTGTAGCTGGGGTTGGGGAAGGAATTCCAACCTACCCTGGCCAAGTACCAGTGTCCTCTGCCCAGCCAGGCTGCGCTGGTGCACCATGTGCTAGCAAACGGCTCTGAGCTGAGCCAGCCCACAGAGACCGTCGAGTTCGGGGCATTCCCAGGAAGTGCCAGGGCCCACGGGGTCACTGGGCTGGCTGGAGGCCGGCATGGGGGCCTCCCGCTGGCTGCAGGCGTACTGGGGCCGGGCTGGAGCGCTGTGTCCCCCCCCGGACTCCGATGCTCCCCTCTCACAGTGGCCATTCCCGGCAGCCTGCCCCTCCCCCCTTCTCCCCGCCCCCCCCCCAGCCTCGGCCAGTGCACCGCCTGGCCACCCGTCTGCTGGGACTCACTCGGCTCCTCCCGTTTTTTATTTGTCCAGTGACCCAGAAAGTCCCCTCCCCTCCCCACCCCCGCTGGGAGCCGGCAGCCCCTCCCCAGCTGGTGTCTGGGAGGGGATCCGCAGGTGCTCCGGCTGCGCCCCGTCCTGGTGTGGCCCCGGCGCGGGCGCGGCCGGCTGTAGCACAGCTCTGACAGGATAGCTCCATTACCGCTACATGGCTGTAATTTCCAAACATTGCAGTTGATATGTCAGCCGTCATTTGTCATCGCTGTATTTCTCCTTGATGCTCGAGGGAGCCTATTGAGACGACATGTGACACGTGTCAGTGGGTAAATGACTGTTCAATTCAAGGAGAATCGCAAGACACACAAGGTCAAACGCTTCCTTGCGTGCGCCGGCAGGAATATTAAACCGGCGCGGCCTCCCGGAGCTCCAGCGCTGGAGGCGATGCCGGGCCAGCCCCCGGGTACCACCACAGGGCTCGGCGGGAGCCGGGGGCGGCGCGTGGATCGCTCCCTGCATGCGTGCGGGAGCGCAGTGCCAGGCTCCCAGTGGGGACCAGTGCAGTGCTGCAGAGAGGAACTCTGGCGAGGGGCTGAGAGCAGGCGGGTGGGCGGCTCCAGGCATCAGACCCAGGAGAGCTGCCCCGCACCCAGAGCAGCTGGCGGGAAGCCTCGGCGGCAGCAGGGTCTGTGTCTGGGTCCATGGGCACTGTTCCCTAGGGCACAGGCATGGGGGGGAGGGAGGCAGGGAATGTGGGGGCAGAATCCGCTGCGCAAGACGGGATCTAGGCCCAAACAGGACCAAGCAGGGCTGGGGAGCCAGCTCCCTCCAGCCCCAGGAGCCCCCAGAGCCCAAGGCGCTGCCTGGCTTTGTGTGAGCCAGCCCTGCAGGGAGGGGGCAGCCCCCAGCATGGCCCGGCGAGGCATGGAGGGGGCTGGCCCGGGCGGGGACAGCCCAGAGGGGTGGGGGTGACTGCCTGGCACCAGCCCTGGCACCAGCCCTCACCCCAGCACCGCGGGCTTTCTGCTTGAGTAAGACCAGCAAGAATTAAAGCTTCATCGTTCCTGTCCTGTCACGTCTCTCGTTAGCGCCCGTCGCTGGAGGGCTCCTGTCCATTCTCGTTAGCGCCCGGCCCAGCTTTGCGCACCGAACGCTCCTCCATCGCCCGGCTGGGCTGGGTCACCTGTGCCTGCCCGGCTGTTGGACCCTTTGATGCCAGTCCCGCTGCCGTACAGCAACCAGCGCCGGGCGCAATTTTGCATAAATTTTAATTAGGGATTTGTTTGGGTCTTTTTCTTTATGGTGTGTCTCTAAAGCACGCCATGGACCTTGCAGCGAGCGGCACCGGCCTGGGGCGTTGGGAGCAGCCAGGGTTGGTGGGAAGCGATGTCACCTCCATAGTGGGACCGAGTCCAACACGGCAAAACCTGGGGAGCACTTTGGACAGCAGGGTTCGTTGGTGCCAGGCCTGTGTCCAGCCGGCTGGCCCAGGAGGGCTCCAGGCTGCCCCGTTCTGTGTGGCTGGAGCTGGAGACAGGGGGTGGGAACTTGTGGGCAGCAAAAGGTCAGCAGGTGGCCGGAGGCATGGAGGGGAGCAGCGTAGCCATGTTTTATTTATAGTGACCTTTTCCAGGGCCCGGCCCCACCTGGATTCATCAGCCCGTCAGGCTGCTGGACTCGCAGCTTGCCTGATGGAAACCAGGTGTGACAGAGCAGCTATGAGGGGCAAGCACCAGCCAGGCTCTGTGGGCCTGTGATCCCGGCTGCCCAGGCCCCCTCACTCCACGCCAGGGGCCCTCCTCCCATCTCTTTCGCTACCATCTGCAGAGATGTCAGCCAACCACCAGTGCTGGCTCTGGGGATCGACCCGGCAACCCCAGAGCAGGAGGCACCACGGTGCGTGTGTAGGGAGGGGCTCAGATCTGTGTTTGCCCAGCCAGCCCCTCGCCCAGTAGCCAGATTGGTTTCCACCTTGCCCTCCCCGTGCACTCTGCACCTTGCTGCTTCTGGAGTGCATAAAGTAGGGTCCCCGTGATCTAGCCTGGGGCTTCACTCTGCCTTGCCCTGCCCTCTCTGCCTCTCCTTGCGCAGGGCCAGCACCAGCTGGGTGTAGCTGATGTGAACTGGCTCCCTGGATCCCCAACCCCACCAACCCAAGGGAGGGGAGTGGGGTCGTCTCGCCAGGGCCAGGGCGGAGAGAACATAGGTGGCCCCTGAAGGGCAGGATGTGGTGGAAGGTGTCATTTGGAGCAGGCGGTGGGGGGACACGGAGAGCGACTCTCCCACTCACAGGAGCGGCCTGAAGCACAGAAACTAGTACAGGGCCCAGGCTGCAGCCAAACCACATCCCGGCATGCTGCCGGGCCTGGGGGTGCAGTGGCCAGGCCAGTGCTCTGCGAAGAGGCAGCCCCTTCTGCATGCCAGTTCTGTCAGAGGAGACATAAGGAGCAGCCGGCGAATGGCTTGGCAACACGGTTCACTCCAGCAGGTGTGGCAGGGCCCTGATGGGCCAGACCCATGGTACTACCTGGAGGGGTTACCTTGCTCCAGACACTAGGGGTGCCCCAGAGCGTGCAGCAGGGACAGAGGCTTCCCAGCCGGGGCGGCCAGCGTCCTGCCCCGGCTCTCAGCTCCACGCCGGTTCTGGCTGCACAATGTGAGTTGCCCTGCAGCTCCGCGCTAATGGAGAACAAGAGCTGACCCAGAGCACGATTCGCTCTCGCATTCCCATCATGTCTCTCTGCTGTCAGCCTTCCCGGCCCCAGGGGCCGCGGCGCATGCAGGAGGGACCTTGGTGGCGGGCTGGCAGCGGGTGTGGAGGAGTGGGGGGAGACTCTCCATCCCCCGCTTCACCCTGTTCCCGAGAACTTCTCAAGCCTCAGAAATTCCCACCCTTCCCAAAGTCAGGCTGCAGGTTGTGGGGAGGAGCTGTGGGCGGGGCAATATCTCACCAGGCCCCACAAAGCAAACAACCCAGGCAGACTGCTCCCCTCCAAGCAAGCCCTCCGTGCCTCCATGGGCCGCCTGCCTGCGTCCCCGGCCTCCTTGCTCCGAGCTTGGCAGCCAATGCCGTGAAAGGTCATTGCAGACATCGGAGGCGGGGATAGACCAAGGAGCGGCCTCCCCCATGATCACAGGGTTCCGTGCAGGAAGGGACAGCTGTGTGGGGGTTGGGGTGGGGGTGCCCCAGGAAGGTGCCCGGCATGGGTCCTCCACGGGCTCTGCAGGGGTCTGGTGCATCTTGCAGGTGCTTGCTGGTCCTGGGGGCTGTTGCCATGGGCCTGAGGCTGATTGACAGGAGCAGGGGGCTCTGATCTGCAGAGCGGTGGCTGGCGTGGTCCTGGCCATGCTGCAGGGAGCTGCTTTGTCAGCCGACCAGCCAGCCCACTCTCTGCGCCTGCCCTCTGCCCAGGGCCGCTTGCTCGCTCTAATTGCCTCATTTTCATGGCAGCCGGCACCCGGCTCCTGCACAGACAGGGTCTGTTCGCGGGGAGGTTAATGAGTGAGGACTGGGCAAGGCTCCTGCCAGCCAGGGCTTTAGACAATTACAAAGAAAACCGAAGGTCCCCTCTGCTGGCTGGGGTCGCGGGTGGCGCAGAGAGCTCAGCCAGCACTGAGTGATAGCGCGTCCCTCCTCCCCTGCCGCCTGGCCGGCCTTCCAGAGCACGTGGGAGAGGCCCCAGGATTGCTGCAATGCAGCCACCTCTGGGGCACAGCTGCTCTTGGACGGCAGCGTAGGGCAGGGAGCAATGTGCAGCGGGAGCTTGTGCCACAGAGATGCTGACGGTCAAACCATCCCTCCCCCAAAACCTGCCTGTTCCAGCAGGCCCCAGCAGTGCAGAGCGGCAGTGGCTGGGCCCCCGGCCGGCATGCACGCTGCCCCGTCTCGCTCGCTTTGCCAGGCACTAGGTTATTGCTTCGTGCACTGCGCGATATCGATTGAGCACGTTCCCAGCTGCTGTTTGTTTATTTTTTACACTAGACACTATTGATTTCTGCTGGGAACCCCCCGCTTGCCCGCCCCCCCCTTCACCTGCCGCACACAGCACAGAGAGGCTTATTCTCCAGCAGCCCCAACGTGCGTTCGTTGTTAATAGACTGGCGCTCAGGAAGTTTAGGCCCCCAGACCAGCTGCTCCGGCTGGCAACATGTGGTGTGTGCCAAGCACCGGACAGGCTGCTGGGAGCCAGCCTGCAGTGCCCTCCCCGCGAGCCTGCCCCTCCGCACAGCTCCCCTGCGGGCTCAGCTCCAGGGTGCCCCTTGCAATCCAGGGCCAGCCCAGGAGAGCCCAGCCAGGCCCTGCCAGCCCAGGTCCCGGGGAGGGGGAGCTGTCAGGATCTCTGTGCCAATCTGCACTGGAGTAGCCTGCACACGCGCACCGGAGGGCTCTGCTGATGGGCTGAGGCCTCATTAGTACCTGTCCCATGACAGCACAAGCAAGGGTGGGTGGGGCCAGCTAGTGGTTAGCGAAACGGACGGGGAGTCAGGACTCCTGGGTTCTCTCTCTGGCCTAAGGCAGGTCCCGTCGCCGCGCTGTGCTCAGGGTGTGGGTGGCAACGGTGGGGCCTGTGGGATCAGCGGTGGGGGCACTGGCCGTGCAGCTGTCACTAGAGGAAGGGGAAGACAACGGGCTCTGGGTGGTGTCTGTATAAACGCCCATTGCCAGCAGCGGGGACATGCCTGGGTGGGGAGAGGCTTTGTGGGCCTGGGGGGAATTTCCTCTCTTAGCGGCAGTTACCCTGGCCCCTGCAACACCTCGGCCTGGCACTCGGCTGGCACCGCCCTGCACAGGACATCAATTGCCCTGGATGGCAGCTGGAGAAAGCGTCATCTTTATCCCTTTGATCTGAAACCCACCTGGCTGCTTGGGGGCGTTAGCACAGTGACGGGTGCCAGGCCCCCCATAGGGCCAGTGTCCATTGGGCCGGGGGTGTGTGTGTCTTGGCTCGTGGCTGGCGTACCATGTGGCACCCACCTTGCCGCTGCTGCCTGGGGTCCTGGGCGGTGCAGCCATTGTCCCATGGGGAATGTGGCCCCATCACTCAGTACCTGCTGTCTCCCCATGCCCCTCGGGGCCTGTGCGCTCAGGGCTCCTGCTCCCAGCCCCTCCTAGGTCTGGGGGGCTGGCCCGGGGCCCTGAGAACTCCCCACTGGATTCAGCAGGACTCCAGAAGGCAGTTCGTTCCCACCCTCTCTGTGCAGCGGCTGCCCCAGGCTCCAGCCAGCGACTGCCCCGTCTCCAGCGAGCTCGGGGAGCGGGAGAGTTCTCCTCTGCCAGGCTCTGTGGCAAGAGCACGGCGTCCGCGCTGGGGGGTGCTGGCGCTGCGAAGCTGCCGCAGCACCAGGTCTGCACGCCCTGGCGCCTGCAGAGGCAAAGCAGGAGGTGACTGCTGGCTGTGCCCAGCCTGGGGAGTGAACAGGGCGGCCAGTGGCCGTGCCACAGCCTGGGGAGCATCCAAACTGAGCGCTGCATTGCAGGCTGAGCAGCTGCTGGTTGCACAGGAGGCAAATATTCCTCCTCTTCCGGAGCCAGGCGCAGGCAGCCGTCCTGGGGCTGCTGTCACCCCGGGGCTCTGAGCCCCTCCCGCTCTCCGCTGGGGGGCACTGCTTCGGGAGCCTCCGCGGCCTTGAGACCCTCCCTTGTGCTGCGAAGGTGCTGTGCCCCCACATCCCCAGCCCGGTTACCAGGCGTGGCCCCGGCCCCCAGCGGATTGTTCCTGCGCTAGTAATAGGAGCACGGAGGGAGTGTTTCCGATGTGCCCGGCAAAGCTTCAGTAGCGGAGCCTGGCACAGAGCTGGGCCCATCGCTCTTGGGAACCTGGCTCCTGACCCCCTCGCTCCTGCAGAGCCCTCCTGGCAGCGCCTGCCCCTTGGCCCCAGAGCGCCCTGCTTGGCACGGGGCGGCGGCGCACCCAGCGCCCATGGCAGGTGTGCTGGGAGCAGGGCCGGCTCCAGGCCCCAGCGAAGGAAGCAGGTGCCCGGGGCGGCACGTCCGTCCGGTATTGGGACGGCACGTCCGGGTCTGCGGCGGCAATTCGGCGGCGGGTCCTTCACTCCCTCCTCTTCAGCAGCACTTTGGCGGCAGCTCAATCGGGTTTTTCTTTGTTCTCTTTGATTTTTTCGCTGCTTGGGGCGGCAAAAAAGCTGGAGCCGGCCCTGGCTGGGAGCCCCCGCCCCAGGACACTGTGGGCACCACAGCCTGGCAGAGCCGATCTCTCTCTCTCTCCTGGCTTTGCCGAGCAGACGAGCCTCCTTCAGCAGAAGCCAGTGCTGACTTATGTGCGATTAGCCGCGGCGCAGGGCTGATCTGCCAGTGTTTGTTACCAGCTCAGTGCCTAATCCCGCAGTCTAAAGGGCCTTCCGCTAACAAGCAGCCACGCTGCCGGATCCCTGCCTCCAGCAGCTCCACATCTGAGCCGTTTTCCTGAGGCAACCCACCCCCCTGCTCACCCCGCTGCTGGCGTGGTCTCCCCTTCCAGTCGCTTGGTCCCCAGCCAGGGGTGCAGAGCCGAATAGGGGGAGTATGTATCAGGGGGTAGCCGTGTTAGTCTGTATCCACAAAAACAACAAGGAGTCTGGTGGCACCTTAAAGACTAATAGGTTTATTCGGGCATAAGCTTTCGTGGGTAAAAACCCTCACTTCTTCAGATGCATCTGGGGGGAGTGTGGAGCTCAGAGCCTGACTCAGGTTTGATCCCCCGTTCTGGGCGGGGAGTGGGGGCTGGTGAGTTGGCGTGGGGGGAGGAGCAGGACTCCTGGGTTCCATACCACCTCCTCGCTGTGTGATGTCAAGCACATGAATCCATCTCTGTGCCTGTTTCGTCACCGGGGATCCCACAGCTTTGCGCGTGAGGTTTATTCTGTGCTGCTGCCCAGCGCTGTCCCTGGAGCCGCTGGCAGGGGTCCGGTAGCCCAGGCAGTCCCGACTCGGTACCTAGGGCTCAGTCAGCCCCGCCCCGGCTCAGCACTCTCCACCCGCCTGGCGGACCCGGGCACCAGGCGTCTCATGCGGCTCATGGCTGTTCTCAGTGGCAGGTGGGAAGATGAGTGTGGAGGGCTCCGGGGGATAAACACGCCACTGGGCAAAGAGGGTGCCTTTAGCCCAGCCCCCTGGCTGGTGGCTCTGGCCACCTCATGTGCGGTGACCCAGCGCTGGCTTCCCCCTTCCAGTGGGGGGCTAGCATGTGCCCAGCTGTGGCATAAGGGGTGTGGGACGGGGCTGGGACCCAGCCTGTGCCAGGCATGAGGATGGGGGCAGGGCAGGCGGTGCCCAGGGGCCTTCTGCATTGACAGCACCCGTAGGGTACCTGGTGCAGCCCGTTGCATCCCCACTCTCTGGTCCTGCCTTGCCTGCAGCCCAGCATATTGCTCAGGGCATGGTGGGAAACGTTTGGTACTCGCTCCAGGACTGCCCAGCAGCGCCTCTGGCCAGCGCCCGCCGTGGGGAGCGGGGGCACTACTGAGCGATGGCTCTTCCTGCAGAGCCTTGTTCGGTGTTCACCAAAATATCCGGCTGCCTCCGTCCCACCCCCGCAGGGGCTCCCCCAGCCCAGCGTTACATAATGGGCCGCCTGGCTGGCCCTGCGTCTGCCGGCAGCCTCTGGTACAGAGGAGCCGGCGCTGATGAGGTTGCGGGGGTCGCGGAGTGAATCTCTCCTGATGGGGTATTATTAGCATTTCAATTTATTTACACGTTTTGCTGGAGCACAAAACACCCATTGAGAAGTTACATCTCATTATCAGAGCCATCCAGCGAGCAGCAGGAGCAGAGTTATCACCGCCGTTTAGAGCGCTGAGGAGAAAATAACCCACTCAGGGAGAGCTGAGCCCAGCAGCCGGCTGGTTCCGGGGCTGGGGGCAGCATCCGGCAGGGCGG
This sequence comes from Malaclemys terrapin pileata, assembly GCF_027887155.1. NCBI lineage: Eukaryota > Metazoa > Chordata > Testudines > Emydidae > Malaclemys > Malaclemys terrapin. The sequence goes on along the minus strand of NC_071522.1, from coordinate 2,015,655 downwards.
GGCGGAGTGCCAGCACCGGAGCCTTCTCCCTCCCTAGGGCTGGCACCGCCCGATAGCACCAGTGCACCCTGCTGCCCGCTCTGCCAGTGTGTCCCCTGCCCAGGGGAGATGGGGCCGTGCACTTGGCACCCCTCTGTTGGCACTGGTCTCCGCACAGCCACTCCCTGGTTGCTCCTGGGCTGTCTGGCTCCGAGACCCCACAGGACACGGCCTTGTTTTCTGCCCATCTGCCCCGGGTTTGGTCAGGCTCCGTGCAGGGCTGTGGCCACACGGCTCTCGGTGACCCTGGGGTCACTGCTGGATGCCCGGCCCGGGACAGGCAAATTCCCAGAAGCTTTTGCAGGTGGCTGAGTCCTGTGGGGCCACTCGAGGCTTGGTGACAAAGGGGAATCTGCGTTGACTGGCTGTGTCCATGAGTACGCCAGGCCAGGGGGCTGCGGGAATCGCTTCCCCAGAGATCCCACCCCCTGGAGCGGGGAGCCATTGCAGGCAGCAGTTAATGAGCCGGTGTAGGGCTTGGGCTGGAGTGCTAATCCCCTATTAAAACCTAAAAGGGATTCTGGCGCCCTTCAGTATAAACTCATTAACTTTTATGGTATAATAAATGGATCCTATTAAAAAATAATTCCAGTCGTGCTGGGTGCAAGTTAACCTCTTAGAACTTCTGCAACAAGGCATATTTCTCCCTGCTCAGCGAGAGAGGCGGGGGGCAGGGCCTCTCCTGGCCACTACCGTGCAGCGAGGCTCCTCCGGCGCTTTGGGGACGCCCCTGAAAGGCCACCCGCCGGCCCCAGGGGCGCATCCCGGCCCCTGGACTTGGAGGCTGCAGAGCAGGGGCTCCCTCCAACTGCCATCCAACCCTGCTCTACATGCACGTGGTGCTGGGGGCCAGCGCACCAGCTGTTGGCCCCGGACACCTGGGTTCATAGGGGGCCTTGCCATGGTAAGGAGAATGCCTGGTGCCATGAAGTGGGTTAATTATAAAGTAGGAAGGGATGTAAATCTGGCTGTACCAGGGCAGGAAACAGCCATTCGCCAGCTGCTCCTTATGTCTCCTCTGACAGAACTGGCAGTGTCAGGGCCAGGGCTAGGGCTAGGCGGGTCTGGCAAGTCCTGTGACCCCAGAAGTGCCTGGAGTAACAAGTGAAAATGGGGTGGGGGGGAACTCGACTTGTCGTGGCCTGGAGAGACGTTCTCCACAGCCAGCATCTCCTCCACGCCCTGGGTGCTGTGGGTTGAGGGGCGTTAGCTGGGGTGAGGGTGAGTGGAACTAACATAGCATGAGGTGCTGAAGGACTGCATTGAGGGGGGAGCCTGGGGCTGTGATAGTGGGGATGGGGCTGTGGGTCGGGAGTAAGGGGCACTGGCAAAGTTTGGGGGGGGGCCTTTGGCTGACAGCCCCCACCCACTCTCTGAGCACCCCGTTCAGCAGGACTCAGGAACTGGAGCAATAACTTTTTCCCCAATCTTTGAAGCTAAAGCCTCTTAATAGTCCCTTCAAAGTGGCAGTCACGTGGCGATTAATCCTTGAAGGGCCCTGCCCTTGGTAGCGTTCAGTATAATTACCTGCTAATTGGCAGTATCATGTCATCAGTGCTGGCGCGCGGTGTAAGCGCTCCGCCAGGACGTGCCCTGTGCGCTAACACAGCCTGTCTCGGAGCACGCGCCGCCTGGCCACCTCGTGCCGCTGCCTCCTGCAGACACGCCGTGCTCTGCGGGCTGGGCCCTTGGGACATGGCTGGCCCTTGCTGGGCGCGTCCTTGGCTCTCTCTGTCCCGCCCTCCCCGGGAGCTGAACTCTGCTGCAGCACGTTAGCGGGAGTCTCCTGCTCCCCTTTGGCAGGTGGCACAATGGCCCCTGCCACGCCCACCCTGACGTGCATCTGCCACGTCCCCGGTGCTGCCAGGCCTGAGGGAGCTGCGTTGGGCAGCGAGGGGGGCTGCCTGCTCACTCTGGCCGGGGGGCGAAGGGGGCGGGAGCTCCCCGCGACATGGCCGTCCTGCCTTCTCTGAGCCAGGAGCTCCCAGCGCCAGCCTTAGCTCCGTTAGCAGAGCTCTTCTCCTCCTGCAGTTGGAGTTCAATGTTCCCGACAGGTGTTACCACCCTCACCGGTGGTCAGTCACTGCCCCGCACTGGGGACCTGAGAGCCACACGCGCCCCGCTTTGTCCCCACTCCTGCCCTGATCAGGGCAGCTCACTCGCCACCAGCTCCGAACAACCCAACCCAGGTGTGACCAAGGGGCAGGGGAGAGTTAGCAGGGCCCATCTCACCCCAGGCAGACAGTGTAATGTGGATGTGACCCCCCTTAGCACATGAGGAACGCCCTTCCCGTTGGGAAAATCAAGGGTTCTCCACTCCCCAAAGCAATCTCCCTGCTTGTCTGGAAAGAGTAAACAATTCAGACACCGTTTACGTAGGCCCTACAATAAGTCTACTGTTGCGTAGTCTCCGGACGGCACTGGTGTCACTAGTGACCGCATGGCTGAGCTGTGATGTTTTCTGTAACAGGGGAGGGGGCATTCTGGGAGCTCTGTCCCCCCACCCCTCCCACCCCTGCTGGGTAAGGCAGGGCAGGGCATGTGTGGGAGCCGTCCCCGGGAGATGGGATCACACACCAGCTCTTGGGGCACAAGCGGTGGTGGGGAGGAGAGGGAGGGAGAGCGAATTCGCCAGGGAGCCATGTTCAATGGCTCATTAGGACTGATGAAAGCCTTTTCTCATTTAGTCTAAATACTTTAAATGGCTTCACACACAGGTTATTTGCATAGCTTAGGAGATAATGTGCAGGGAGGGCCACTAATGAGGCTGCGGTGCTGGCAGGAGGGGAGCGCGCCTGCCATGGAGCCATGTGGGTTGCCCTGCCCACCCTACCCCGTGCGGCTGGCCCGGGAGGGCCGGAGCGACACTCTGCCAGCTCCTGCTACGTCTGCTGCTTGCCTAATGTCCCAGCTCCTGGAGTCAGGTGACTGGGGGGAAATCTCGGCTGGCATTTCAGAAAAGAGTGCATTCCCAGCCCTCGTGCTGGGGGAGAGCTGCTGGGAACAGGCCCTGAGGCACTGACCCAGGAGCAAAGAACCAGATGTGGTTAGAGTTAAAATCTCCTGACATCAGGGCCCAGTTCAGGATCTGGGCAGGTGGGGGCTGGTGAGGCCAGGTGGGGGGTGGAGGGCGGATGAGTCCATCAAGAGACCCAGTTGCCGGAATAAGCTATTTGAAGACACGGGCGTAGTTTGGGGAGGGCAGGGGGCATTGCCCCCACAAACTGTTGCGTCCCATCCATTAGCAAGTGTTGCATTGCTGGGCATGACTCTCCGGAGCAGCCACGTGCAGGATAAGGGCCCCAATGCCGTCCGGAAGCGCCATCTCCCCAGAGCCTCAGCAGCGCCCATCAGCCGCGTGGCCGGGCTGCCGAACCGGCTGCTGATTGCACAGTCAGTGACGTTCCAGCCCCGGCTCTGTTTACCCAGAAACACACGTCCCCCGATAAAGTCATCAGCTTTATTGAAAGCGATTGGCGCCTCCTCTTAGATACCGTTCCGCCTCGCGGCTCCCGCTCCTCTCCCGGCTGCCCGCCCCTCCTCGCAGGAAATGGGGAGGGGGCCTTCACAGCGCCCCTGTCTTGCCTGGGTGGGGAGGGGGCTGGCTGGCAGCTGGGTTTGTCTCAGTCATGGGGGGGTCAGCTCCAATCCCATCCCTGGCTTGGGACAGTAAGGCCTGGAGCCTGTCTGGGTAGGAGGAGCGGGGTGGGCGCAGTTCTGGGGCAGTTACACAGCTGCCTGTTGCTAGCGTCCTGTCCCCTCCATTCTCCAGGCCCTGGCTCAGGACCCCAGCCCCATGGAGGGCCCCCAGCCTGGCTGCCCGATGGAGCTGCTTGCTGTGTCTCTCAGTGCCAGGGCCAAGTGCGATAGTTTGGGTCTGCAGGATACCGGTGCCAGGGCTAAGGGCTGTGCCCCCTTGGCACCATTGCAATGTGTGGGGCACTGGCATGGGCTGGCCCAGCTCAGCACAGCTCCTAGCAGCTTCCCGTCAGTGACCAGGCTGGGCAGGGCACACGGCCAGCTGCTGAGACTGGCCTGGGGAGCGCTTGGGAGCCTTACTCGGGGCCTGCTGCCCAGGAAAGGGGCGTGCTGTCTCTCAGAGAAGCTGGGGCCTTTGGTGTTCCCAGCAGGGCTTCAGTTCCCCTCCCCTGGGGCCCTGGGCACAGTGTGGAGGCCAGTGGCTCAGTTTGTTCAGCAGCCAGCGGCCCAGGGCATGTGGTGTAAAAGCCATGACTGCCAGCAGGAGCAGGGCAGTGCAGGGCCTTTTGGGGGCAGCTCTGCAGACCCCCCCACACCTCTGGAAAGGGGAGTACTGCTCTGAGGGCGCTGTGCTGGGGGGGACCTGTCCCCCTGCACACATAGCGTCTGTCCCCACAAGCTTGGCAGAGGCTTGTGGCTGTCAGCAGGTGTGGAGGGAATTGGCAGCTGGTCTGAGCACCACCCATCCTGGGGGGTCTCCTGCTGGCTGGACAGGGGTGTTCTGAGCACTTGGGTGCCCCCGGAGCACCAGCCGCCACACCGTGACTTGCCACGATTGGTCCCCTTGGGGGTGGGGGGTGTGATGCCAAGGTTCATAGAGCCAGGCCTCTGGCAGCCCAGCTCCCCGCCTCTCCTTGGCCCCTTCCCCCTTGGCCGCCCGTGTTCTCAGCCGCCTCTCTCCTCCTTCCAGACTTTGCCTCGGAGGAGCCGAACATGGTGGGCCGGAAGGCAGCGGGGAGCTCTGAGGCTGAGGGGGACCAGACGGTGCCCCCCACTCCGGACGAGCTGGAGGGCGAGGTCCGCTTTGTCACCACAGCCCCCACGCTGACGCTGCTCAACCATCACCCCCTGCTGGAGGAGTTCCTGCACGAGGCCCTGGCGAAGAAGGACTATCTGAGGCAGGTGCCCTTCCTCACGTGGGGCCTGGGGGGGCCAGGCCCGGTCATGCCTGACGTGCCAGGGCGGATCACCCAGACCCCCAGAGCCAACCTGCCAAACCAAGATGACCTTCCGGTGTTTTCTGACCTGACCACATCCCTCACTGTGCCAGCCACGGCCCCCGTGACCATGACCAGCACCACGGCCCTGGTGGGAGAGAAGGCCAAGGCCAGAGACACAGAGAGGACCCCAGAAATGGTCAAGCCAGCGTTCACCGCCGAGCTGCTGACCACGGCTGCAGGCCACATGGCGTCATGGGCAGATCCCCGGCCAGCCGGCCCCGAGAGCAACTCTGCCTCTGTCCCCACGGAGCCTCCCATTACCCCCGCGCCTGCCATCTCCCAGGCCGCCCTACCCAACCCGGGTCAAGCCACCACCACCATGGTGACCAGCAACACCCCGACCGCCATCACCCCCACAGCCCGATTTGTCTCACCGCGGGCACCCAGCCCAGTGCTGCCAAGGGCCAAGGATCCCGGGATGGAGGCTGCCACCACAGCCACGGTTTCTGGGGACGACGAGGAAACCACCACAACCACCATCATCACCACAACCACCATCACCACGGTGCAGGTGCCAGGTGAGGGCACTCCCACCCCAGCAGGGGCCAGGGGCACCAGGCCAGGCTGCCTGCTAAAGAGGGGGTGGGGGTGGGGGCACGGTCTTCGGAGAGAGCTGGACCCGCTTTTGGGGTGTCAGTGGGCCGTCGCGCAGGGCAGTCACGACACGTTGGTGACACAAGGGAAGGCGAGGAGGAGTTGGGCACAGCTCTGACTGGCTGCATCGCTCCACGCCCAGTGTGTGGCAGGCATGCAGCCAGCGTGTCACCACATGGCGGGGAGATGGTCCCAGGCTGCAGGAGACACAGCTGCCTCGGCTGGGAGCCGGCTTCCACTGGGACTGGGCTGGTGAGCACCCTGATGGGACAGCTGCTGTCCAGGTATGGAACGGCTGTAAGGACCGTCCCGCCATGCCGACATCAGCTGCTTTGACCTCTCCGCTAGCAGTACTCAGCCCCCAGGTTCCCAGGGTCACGGCCCAGCAGGAGGGGGCGGCAGTTGCTGTGGCGTGCGGCCCCTCCTGTGGTGGGGGGCTGTGGCCGTGGCCCCACCGGGAAGGGTGCGGTGGGAGCTGTACTGGAGACGAGACCAGTGCCCGGTCTACGCTAGCGCTCCCGCCTTTGCACCCCTGCTGGAGCTGCGCCCAGTATAGACGCGCCCTAGAGGGAGGCCAGTTTAGCCCAGGGCCTCTGGCCCAGCGCCACAGTTGCGTGTGAAATGGGGCGTGATGGGGCCTTGGCCTGGGCAAACTCGTATCTAAGGCGATGGGGCTGGTGGGAGGGAGGGCACAGGCTGCTTCTGGCCCTTGGTGGGTACCGGGGATGAGGCTAACCAGGGGTTCCACTTCCCTGGCTGGGGACGAGACCATGAGCCACCCTGTCATCAGCACAAGGTGTCCCAGAGCCTGGGCGAGCGAGAGGAGGGTGAGGATGTTGGGCTCTGTTTGGGGAGGAGGGGTGGAATGGGCCGTCGGAGCAGGGAGCAGGCGTGAGGCCTGTCTGATCCCATGGTTTCCTCTTGCCCCCAGCTCCGTGCAACTGGAACCTCACGGGCCCCGAGGGCTCCTTGGAGTCTCCGGAGCCGGTCAGTTCACCCTACGACAGCCTGGACTGCACCTACACCATCTCCGGGTACCCTGGCTACGGCGTGGAGATCAAGGTCGGTACCGGGGGCTCCTGAATGCCGCATTGCCAGCTTGGGGGGGGGACCCTGCAGGCCCCAAGGCCCTGAGTGGGAAACACACCTGCGCTCGAGGCCGCACAGCGCGGGGGACGGGCGGGGTGGGTCTCTCACGGCGCGAATGGAATCCTAGCGAAGTGCCTCAAACCGCCAAAACACCTGGCTCCCCCCCTTGCCTTTAGCCCCTAAGCCTCACGCTGAGAACGCCCCGGCGGAGCTGCTGAGCACCCTGCATCTCTCCTCCCCCACAACAGATGGCGCTGGTGGTACCAGAGGGCACTCAATATGCAAATCCCTCTGCGCAAAGCATGCTGGGCCTCCCCCACACTACCTGGCAGGGGGCATCTCCAGCTGTGGGACAGGCAGTTGGGTCGCGGTGCCAGGTTGGAGGGGCAGGGCAGGCCCTGCCATGGCTGCAGGAGTGAGTAGCATGGGCACCATTGCAGGAACCAGGGTCACCCACGGCTGTGTGGGTAGGGAGGATTTTCACTCTGGGGGTTGGGGCAATTGTTCCTTTTGGAACTCGTGCCTGGGCACCGGTGCAGCTGAGCCCGGTGGTGCCAGGCAGGCAGGTGAGGTGCTGGGCAGTCCCTGGGCAGGTGTTTCGTGTTTCATAGCTGGGCGGTTGCACAGCCACGGTGCCACGGGTTGGAGACAGCAGCAAAGGCCAGCCCTGCTCTGATGGGGTCTGTGGCGGGCACATGACCCAGCACTCCAGGACTTTCCCTTTTGGCTCTGCAGAACCGCCCGGGAGGGAAACGCTGGCTGGCGAGCTGGAAGGGACCCCCAGGGGGAATAGCAGGGGCGCAATTCAGGAGCCCGTCCAGCAGGAGGTGGCTGCAGGGGGGCTGGAATTGCCGCTGCGGAGCAAACCCAGCCCTCAACCGAGGGGCATGCGAATGCAGTGCTGCTCTCGTGAAAGGGTAACAGAATGTCAGATCAATGCACGTGGTATTTGGCGACATTTGAACAATGCGCTCCAGCCCCCAGCCAGCCCCCCTCCTGGGGCCTAATTAGACCTCGGCAACAGCAGAGCTTTCAGACTCCATCTTAATAAATAAATAACCCCGCTGCCTCCACCTGCCACACAGGCCCCGTCCGTCGAGCCAGGGTGGGTGACGCGCCGGCTGCCCACGCAGAGAGGGCAGGGCGGCGGCACCGGGAGGAGAACCAGGCAGGCTCTGCTTGCCCGGGGCTGGGCATTGTGGGCCTCTGTCATGCTCCAGCTCTACGCCAGGCTCTGGTTTCACATCCCCCAGACCCAGGCTGGGTCGGCCCACAATCACCCGGCATCCTGAGGGGCTGGGGGGGAGATCAGCCCGCGGGCCGGCCCTGGCACAGTGGGAGGGGCTGGCCCGTTACGGCAGGGTGAGCCCAGCGCTGCACTGGGGCTGGCTATGGGGCGGGGAAGCTGATCGCCATGGAGACAGGCGAGGAGTTTCCCCCCGTACCCGTCGTTCTCCATCCCGTGGCAGTTGAACAGCACGGCGAGGAGTTCAGCACGGTGCCGGCCCACACGCAGCGTCCCACCCCCCGCCGCCCGACAGGTACTTCGCGGTAATTAGCGGCGTGGGGCGAGAACGTGTGTACCGGCACTGCTCTCCATTACCGTGTAGCGTTGTTAGCGTTGCTTAATTAACGTCGTTAATATCCAATCACCTCCTAATGAGACAAGCCAACAGCTTGGGGTTTCTCAGGATAAGTGATGATGCCGTTGCAGCAGAGGGCTGCCGGGAGCCAGGCCTCGGGGCCTGGAACCTCCCCGCTGGCCCCAGGGAAGTGGGGATGGACGCTGGGGACTAGGGGCTGGTCCTTGCAGTGTGTGTGCCGGGCTGCACGGCCATCCCCCAGCCACAGGGCCTCGGAGCTTTCCGTGGCCACTGAACGGGCTGAAACGCCATCCCTACTCCCCCGCCGGCGCCCCACCCCCGGGCCACCAGTGGGAGAGTCCCAAACGGGGCAGGGGTTGTTATATTTTATAACGATCCATTAAAATATAAACTGTTGCCAGGCAACCTCAAGGTTAAACCTTCCCAGGATTCCCAGCAAGCCGGGAGCCTGTGAGTGTGTGGATGCTCGCTCACCTCCAGCAGCGAGCGAGTGGCTCAGAGCCGGGCCGGGTGGGACTCAGGACACCTGGGTCCAATTCCTAGTGCTGGGAGACCTTGGCTGAGTCTCTCTGAGCCGTGGTGCCCCCCTGTAAAGCTGGGGTGATCCTGACCCCCAGAGCAGGGGGCATGAGGCTGTGGGGTACGCGGGGGCATGTGGGGACTGCTCTGCTCTGGCAGCTGGCTGGAACAGCTGCAGATGTCAAGGCCCAGGGATGCTGAAACCAGTGAAGGGAGAGTGGGGCAGTTACTTACCTTCGCCTGGACAAGGCTGGAGGCGTTAGTGCTCCACCTGTGTCTGCTCCAGAGCTCACCTGAGTGTGGGGAGGATTGGCTGCTGCCAAGGGTCCCGTCCAGGACACCGCCCACCCCAGCTGGAGTTTCTGAATTTGCGGCACAATCACAGGAGAGAACTCCATTTCCTCACCCGTGCCGGGCAATCTGTCTGCATTTCCACGCTGCGTGGCTGAGTGGCAGCCGTGACCGCGCCCGCCGTGAGAATCCATAGCTGGCCTAAGTGAATGCGATGCAGCTTGACTGAGAGCGCTGGGCAGGGCCCGGTCTGTTCTGCCTGGGAGGGCAGCCGCGTTCTCACTCCAGGAGCCCCTTAGCCCTTGGAAGTGGGATGGGGAGGTGCACAGGGACTCGACGGGATTGCGCTGGCCCAGAGGAAGCTACGAAACCCGGGCTGCGGCTCTCTGTGCCCTGTGTGTGCCCTGCCCCCAAAGGTGAGCAGCCAGCTGTTACTCAATGAGGCAGCCGCTTGCGGGGAAGGCATCACATGCACTAACCCAGCGTGAGCTTGTGCCCTGGCCAGCACTCAGCTCCCATTGCGTAAACCAGCTTCCCGCTGCCTCTCATCCAGGCCACCTCTGCACCAAACGGTGCCCAGCGTGATCCAACCGGTGTGAAAACAGTTCAGTTAGAGCAGGGCATAGCCTGTTGTGGGACCCACCCCCGCTCCACACCCATGTGGGTGGGCTGCAGGCTCTAGCACGCTAGCAGCCCCTGGGGCCGGGGGCGAGCTGCTGCGCTTTGACTACCGTGCTGTGAGTCACGTGGCGCTTGCACGGCACCGCTGGGGCTGGCAGGCAAGAGCCCTGCAGCAACCTGCAGACACGCAGCCAAACTCAGCCTGGCCTGCGGCTGCAGCATCCTGCCACGGACCCCTCTGCTGCGTTCCTCTCATCACTGCTGCTGAGTGTGTGTGTGCACATGTGGAGGGGTGTGCGTGCGTGTGTGCACACGCATGGGAGAATGTGTATGCGTCTGCATGGGGGTTTATAGTGTGCGTGTGCCCATGCCGGGGGGGTGTCTGTGAGTGTGTGTGCATGTGCCCATGCTGGGGGGGGGGTGTCTCTGAGTGTGCACACAGGGGAGGGGTGTATGAGTGTGTGCGTGTGCCCGTACCGGGGGGGTGTATGAGTGTGTGCACGCGGGGGAGGGGTGTATGAGTGTGTGCATGTGCCCGTACCGGGGGAGTGTATGAGTGTGTGCACGCGGGGGAGGGGTGTATGAGTGTGTGCATGTGCCCGTGCCGGGGGAGTGTATGAGTGTGTGCACGCGGGGGAGGGGTGTATGAGTGTGTGCGTGTGCCCGTGCCGGGGGGAGTGTATGAGTGTGTGCACACGGGGGAGGGGTGTATGAGTGTGTGCACGCGGGGGAGGGGTGTATGAGTGTGTGCGTGTGCCCGTGCCGGGGGAGTGTATGAGTGTGTGCACACAGGGGAGGGGTGTATGAGTGTGTGCACGCGGGGGAGGGGGTGTGCACGCGGGGGAGGGGTGTATGAGTGTGTGCACGCGGGGGAGGGGGTGTGCACGCGGGGGAGGGGTGTATGAGTGTGTGCGTGTGCCCGTGCTGGGGGGAGTGTCTGTGTGCTGTGTGGATCCTGCTGGAGGCTCCCTGCTCTGCTAGCTCGGTGGCTGGGCCCCTCTCTCCAGCTGGCTGTGTCTCTTCGCCATCTGGAGCTCGTTGTGCTGGCGGTTCTCCATCTCCCGCTGGCCGGGATCCATCGCGCCGTGCCCAGAGCCTCGTCCCCGGTTCCCATTGGCTCTCGCCTGCCGGTTAAGGCCAAGGGAGCGAATGTGCGTGCCCCCCGTGAGCCATGTGCAGGCTGCCACGTGCCGTTCCCAGGGCTCCCTTCCTGCCTGGCGTCTGAGCTGCTGCCCGCAGAGCCCCCTGTACCTGGAGCCCCTGTGGGGGCTGCTCTGGCCTCTGCCAGCCTCCGTCCCTGCACGCTGGCTGTGAGCTCCCCGGTACTGCTGGCACGAGCAGCCATTGTCCCTGGCAGAGGGGGCTGCAGGCCTCCCTGGCATTCCAGTCTCTGGTGCTGCTGCCCCAGGCACCAGTGACAGAGATGTGGTTTGCACCCGTGCAGCTCTCCGTGATTTCATTGGACCCGTGCAAATGGTGTCTCCACTAGGGGTTTGCAGCAGGCAGGTACCATCTGTGACCCGTACCTGCCTTGCATGCTGGCAGCATTGCAGCCACCGTGACTGCCCTCTCCCAGTGCCAGGCCCAGCACAAGCCACGGTGTGATTTGTCTTCAGGTGCTGCATGCTGTGGCTGCGCCAGGTGCAGGACGTTTTGCGCCCTGGGGGATGGGCCACGTGGCCCCGGCAGCCTGCGGAAGGGACTGGCACCGCTGTGCCCCCTTCCAGGGGTGACCCGGAGTCTCCAGAGGGACAAGCCGCCCTCCTGTCCATCCAGCCCCACCCCTGGGCCTGGGGCACCCAGCAGTTACACTTGGGGCCTGTCCCTTCACCCCTCCGTGAGGCCAAGCTGCCTTCTGGCTCAGATCCCGGATCTGCCCCCAGCAGTCGCTAGACCCGGCGTTCCCAGGACAATGCCCAGGGCCAGTCCCCACAGGCTTCGGGGGGGGGCAGGTCATGGATGGGCCCATCGTGCTGCCCCCTCCCGTGGCAAGCAGAGGGAGCCCGTGGAGGCGCCTTGGCACCGTGCCCCGTGCGCTGGCAGTGATCACAGCTCCGAAGCTCGCGGCTGGGACAGCCACTAGTTACCATGGCAATGGAGCGAAGGCGTTATTGCCACTGAAAGGCTGCTTGGGGGAGCTGGCGCGGTGCCCCTGGGGGAGCTAATGGCAGCGTGGGCAGCACCAGCCAGGGGCTACTGCAGCGATAGGCCCATGACAGGGCTTAGCCAGGGCTGGGCCTGTGGGTTGGGAGAAACAGCCTGTGGGCAGCACAGCTCAGCGTGGAGCAGGATCCGGTGGGTTACAGCAGGGGGGACCAGAAGCCCGGACTCCTGGGTTCTGTCCCCAGCTCTGCTACTGAGCCCAGTGACGGGGCCAGGGCACAGCTGACAGCTCTCGTGTGGGCTCTCCCCTGTGCCCACGGGCCGGTTCCGGCCCGGGCGGGAGCAGCACTCCGAGCGCCGCCTGTCCAAGGCATCTCCCAGCACCAAGATTTACAGGGCTGCTAAGCATGTTTGAAAGCTGGTGCTGCCATTGGCCATGCGCAGACAGGCCTCACCGCTCGCTGACTGGCTGTGGGAAAAGGCACAGAGAGACGTGCCCGCCTGGCACTGGGGCTCTGGGGTGCGGCGGGGGGATGTGTCGGGGGAGGAGCTGGGCAGGGCAGGCACATCCCCTTCCAGAAGAGGAAACAGGCCCCATGGGGGTGAGCACCAGCCCCTCTTCGGGGCAGTCTGGGTGACTGCCTGCCCCCCAGGGAGCTGGCAGGCCTGGCGCAGGAGAGGGCTGTGGGCTGTCTCTGAAGCCCGGTAGGTGTGGGGCGGCTGGCCAGGTCACTCCCCCAGGCTCTCAGATTTAGCTGCAGGGGGGGGGCAAGGCAGTCTCCTGCTGTGCCAGTTGCCCAGACGGGACCGGGGGCAAGTGCCCGTGCTGGCAATAACCTGGTGCGCCACTGACAATGCCCCTTCCTCCCGCAGGTCCTGAACATCAGCCTGTTGGAAGGGGAGACGGTCGCCATGGAGACCTTCGGGGGCGCAGAGCCTGTCGTCCTGGCCAACGAAACCTTCCTCATGAGGGGCCAGGTGATCCGCAGCCCGACCAATCGGGTCAGCGTGCGGTTCCGGAGCCCCCAGCCCTCCAGCCCTGGCACCTTCCGCTTCCGCTTCCAAGGTACAGTCCCGGCCTGCTCTCCGCGGTGCCCTGCGGAGCCACGGTCCCTGTGCCATCCTACCCCCCCCCACACGCCAGCCAGACACGGTGCCCTCCTGCAGCCAGCGGGCCTCGTCCCTTGGTGGGGCGCAGCAGGGTCACACAGCTGCCCCCGCACTGGTGGGCAGAGCCCTGCGGGCCAAGAGCTCTGGTGTTGCAGCAGGGCTGGGTGGCGCGATGTGGTGCCCTGCGCCATAGACCCAGTGCCCCACGAGCCAGCCCCACCCCCGGGAGAGGAGTGCTGCCCCACAGCAGTGTGGGGCTGCTCCCAGGAGATGGTGGGCCAGGCAGCCTGGCAGGTTTGGGAAGGGGACTGGCAGCCAATGTCCGTTGGCTTCATCTCCAGGCCACGTGCTGGACCCAGAGGCCACCTGACTTAGCAATGGGGCCGGGCATGCCCCTGCCCCTAGGGAAGGGGGGCCTGGCAGCTGAGGCTGGGGAGGGGCCCTTTCCCCTCCCATGGAGCCAACCTAGAGTCCCTTTGTAATCTGGCTCATCAGCCCATGGGCGCACTGGGCATGTAACATGGCACCCCTGTGGGCGTGTGTCTGCCCAGAGCTCAGCCTGGCATTGCACCTGGGCCCTTGGCACTTCACCTTGGCTCTTGGCACTTCACCTTGGCTGGGAGCTGCCAGGCAAGCTCTGTCTGAGTGTGGGTCACATACACCCCCCCCCGTCCCTCCCAGAACCCCCCTCCGCCCCCCCAGCCTGGGACACCCAGCAGCATCTCCCTCCCATAGTTCGGGGAGTTAGGCCAACCCTGGGTCAGAGCTCAGCCATCTCGCCCCTGCGTCCAGTGCATGGCATGGCACCATCCTGCCAAGGGTCTGCGCCCAGGGCGGGCCCTGCCTGCTCCCCTGCAGGTGAACCTGCTTTCCTGGCACAGCTGCAGCCAGCCAGGGCCAATTAGCCTGTTTAAAGCTCTGGAATTGCCGGCGGAGTTAATCTGCGACATCGCCAGGTTAAACGGGCACCAACCAGAGAGACGCGCTAATGGAGAGATAATTGGTGTGAGCAATTACGGGCTCATTTAACATAATTACCGGCAAAGTTAGGCCCCTTGTCGCTGATAGCAGGGCGGAGCCGCTCCTCCCGCACGGCGCCATGTGCCACGGGGCCAGCCGAGGGACGTGCCTCCGGGGAGCCTCCTGTGGGCTCTGCAGAGGCGCTTGTTGGCGGGGGATCCAGCCACACACCTACGGGCCTGCCTGGAGCTCAGGGACTTTCTCCCCTGCCCCTCCCCTTGGGCCTGGAGCCCAGCAGAGCCTCGGGCAGGCCACTATCCTGCCCTGTGCGCCTATCTCCTCCCTCGCCCTGCCCCCTCTGCCCACATCAAGCCCCCAGAGTGAATCCCCTCACACACCATGTGCAGCCCCCTCGTCCCCAGGCTCAGCATCACTCCCTGCCCACCAGCTGCTCCGTGTCTCAGCCCAGGGGCTGCCAGGTTCGCCCCCACCTGGCTGATGGCAGAGCTGGGCTGTAGAGCCCGAGGGAGTCAGCGCCGAGCCAGCCGATGAGGTGGGAGACTCCAAGGAGCATGGGTTGAAGGTGGATGGGGTGCATGGTTCATCAGTGCAGATGCTGGGCAGCACGACAGGGGCATGGCCTGGCGGGGGGCAGGAGGGGCGCTGGAGTCCAGACCCCTGGGGTGTGGAGCTTGTTGGATCTGGGGGAAGCCCATGGCTGGGCTATCGGGGGGGGGTCGGGATTGAGGGGCACTGGCAGAGCTCGGTGGGTTTCGGGGATCGGGGGAGCCCATGGCTGGGCTATCGGGGGCTGCGGGTCGGGATTGAGGGGCACTGGCAGAGCTCGGTGGGTTTTGGGGATGGGGGGAGCCCATGGCTGGGCTATCGGGGGCTGTGGGTCGGGATTGAGGGGCACTGGCAGAGCTCGGTGGGTTTCGGGGATGGGGGGAGCCCATGGCTGGGCTATCGGGGGCTGTGGGTCGGGATTGAGGGGCACTGGCAGAGCTTGGTGGCTTTGGGGGGTCGGGGGAGCCCATGGCTGGGCTATCAAGGGCTGTGGGTCGGGATTGAGGGGCACTGGCAGAGCTCGGTGGGTTTCAGGGATGGGGGCACCTCCTTTCCCATTTCCCATGGTCCTTTGTCTCCTTAACCTGCCCAAGGTTCCTCAGCAAAGCAATACCCCCAGGGGCACTCGGCTGGGGGGGGTCTCTGTCTGCCCCAGAATCTCCTGTGAGGGGTGACCTGCCCCCCCGACCTGCCCTCACTCACCCACAGGCCTGGTGCCGCCCTGACGCTATTAATGGGGAAATAACGACAGATTGTGCCGAGCGCGTCCCTCAGCCTGGGTCGCCATGGCAACGTGAAGCAAATTAATGGGAAAAGCCGCACTTCACGCTCCTTTATTTTCATGTCTGATGGGCCCAGCCCCCGCCCCCCCTCGGATTCAGGGGGATTCTGGGTACAGGTGGGGGCTGGGCATGACTCAGTCACTCCCACCCGCCGGGTTGTGGTACCCCCCAGCCGGATGCCCGGGTACCCAGGGCCCCCCCCGCAGGTGCTTATGGCCGCGATGGGCCTGGGGCAGGGACTCTATGGACGGGGGGGCAGGTCACGGCTGCAGAGGGTCCCAGCACCCAATGGGGGGGGGGCAGGAGGAATTGCCTCTTGCTCAGGGGCAGCGTCCTGCTGGGATTTGGCCCTTCCGCCAGCGCACTGAGCGCCTGCTGCGCTCCCCAGCCTGAGGCCGAGGGGGGGCCAGGGCCAGGGTCTGAGCTGTAACCTGGGGTTGTACAGACAGGCCCAGCTCTGGTCTGCTGGGGACTGCTGAGCTGCTCCATGAGCTGAGAGTCACCCTCGATTCCCAGACAGCAGGGTCAGGCCCTTGGCTACTGAGAGCCCTGGGCTGGCTACCACTGGCCATCGCGCCCATCCCTGCTCCCCTCCCCTGCTGGTTCCCCCGTGGGGAGCTCCTAGGGCAGGCGCTGGACTGCTTGTGACCCCCCCCCCAATAGTGTGGTCTCACCCCCCATCACCCACAGACACTGCACAGTCGGCTGCAGCCCCTGAGTGCAGGAGTCTGGGCTCAGGCCTCACTACTGCCGGCTGCCAGGGTGTGCAAAGGGGCACAGGGCCCTGGTGGGGCATCACACTTGTGTGCAAAGGGTCCCTGGCAGGGCGTCACGCTCATGTGCAAAGGGGCCCTGGCGGGGCCTCATGCTCGAGTGCAAAGGGGCCCAGGGCCCTGCCCTTCCTCTGCACTAGAACTAGACTTTGCCCTGCATGGCGCTGGTGCTGGCTTGGTGCTCTGACTGCTGTGGGTGCTCTGACTGGAGTGCCCCTGGGATCCTTCCCTCTTCCAAATCCCTCCTCCACCCCAGCTGAGGTCAGGCGCGCCTCTTTGTGACATCACAGCTTGTTGCTGCGGAGATGGAGTGATGTCACAAGCAGAGGCTGTGAGCTCATTGGCAGTCAGTGTGTAGCCCTGAGTCGCGGAGGCTGGGAAGCAGCGACTGGCCGTAGCAGGAGAGTGCTTAGCAGTGTCCCCTCTGTTACACCGTGGCTGTGCCCGGGTGTGTGGGCAACGTGAGCCGGGTGCTAGAGGGGGAAGGGCGCTGCATCCCCAGCCACATTTGTGTCCCTCCCCCGGGCACCAGCATATTCCCTCTCTGTCAGCTGCCTTCCCACCCGGCTTGTGCAGCGCCCTTCGGCCAGAGTAGAGCTGCAAAGGTCCTGCCAGCCCTGCTCTGGCCCCAGCACCCCCGGCCTGCGCAGACCCAGCGTGACCTGGGCAGATTTCACCTGTGTCCTGCCCACGCCCTGCAGCGCCACCTGCCCCAGGGCGGCAGGGACTCTGGCATGCTAGCAGCCCATCGGCACTCAGTCCGGACCTGTGGCTCCCGGGGTTCCCAAGGCATCAGCAGGGGCAAAAGGCTCATCCCTGCAGGCTCCTGGCGGGGTGGGGAACGCCAGCTCCCCTGGCAGAGGGGCAGCGAGGAGGCTGGCCCCCCACCTGCAGCCTGGCAGAGCCGTGTCCCTGGGCAGGCAGCACCCTCGGGCGGGGCAGGGACTGGGGGCTGCACCCCTCTGGCCAGCTGCCTGGCCAGACAGAAGGATTTGCTGCCACCTGCTGTCTGGGATCAGGAACAACACCCTGTCCGACCCACCTGTAACTGCGCCCACTGGATGCGGCCCCCAGATGGGGCCGGCTGTTTCCAGAGGCTCTGGGTCTCCATGCAATGGGGGGAGAGGAGAGAAAACAGCTCAGCAGCTGGGACTTCCAGGGGAGAAAGCCTACCTCCTCCCACCCCAGTTCCTGCCCTGTGGCTCCGAGGGAAGGCGTGACACCCACACTGTGGGGCAGGATCCCGCTGATCCCCAGCCTGGCATAGGTGCAGGAACTAGAGATGTGGGGGTGCTGCAGCACCCCCAGGTTTTACGTGAGGCTCCACTTCTGGCCCCCCCACCTGGGGTCCTGGCTGCCAGCCCCACACCCAGGGGCTCCGCTCCTGGTCCTGCCCCCACCTGTGGCCCTGGCCTCGGCCCTCTTAGCCCTGCGGACACCAGGCACCCACCCCTCCAGGCATTGGGCACACAGCCCCACAGGCACCAGGCGCCCGCCCCTACAGTCCCCAGGCATGCCAAGCCAGGGAGCACAGCGCTCCCGCCATTCAGCCCGCCAGGCCCTGCCATTAAATGCCCCTCTCTCTCCCTTCCTCCCTCCCAGCCTATCTGCTGAGCTGCAGCTTCCCCTCCCGACCGGCCTACGGCGATGTCTCCGTCACCAGCCTGCACCCTGGGGGCAGCGCCCACTTCTACTGCGCCACGGGGTACCAGCTGCAGGGCCCGCCTGCGCTCACCTGCCTCAACGCCACCCGGCCCTTCTGGAGCAGCCGGGAGCCCGTCTGTGTGGGTGAGTGGGGGGCAGGGGCTGCACAGTGCGGCCGGATGCCCCCCTGGCCAGGCACGGGCCTCACCAGAGCAGGCCTCAGCTGCTCACAAGGGACGTGAGTTTGGCCTTCTCAGCCTGAGCCTGGCCCCAGACCGCCAGCTCCTGATTGGCTGCCTCCTCCTAAGAGAGGGTCCCACACCCCGGCACCTTCCCACCGGCTGTGGGGTGCCTCCTAAGCACTGGGCATATTCCAACCACTGCCCTGTAGCCGCAGCCCGGCTCCAGGCACTGCCCTCTGCCCACTGCTGCAAAGCCAGGCGGTATGTGGCCAAGGGCGCTCTGATGGGCCCCATCTCTGATGCCCCTGTCTGTGCAAGCAGCTGCCTGGCAGCCATCTCCCCAGTGCTCCTAACCCTCAGCTTCCCCTTGCAGCGGCCTGCGGGGGGGTGATCAGAAATGCCACCATCGGACGCATCATCTCGCCCGGTTTCCCAGGCAACTACAGCAACAACCTGACTTGCCACTGGCTGCTGGAGGCCCCAGAGGGCCAGCGCCTGCACCTGCACTTTGAGAAGGTCTCGCTGGCTGAGGATGATGACAGGTGCGGGGCAGGGAGTGGGGCCCATACGAGGGAAGGGTGCAGCCTCAGGGGAGCAGGATGGACATGTCTGTGAGGCCTGGGGGGCTAGAGCTCCCCTACCATTCTGTGTAGGACTTGCAACATGTGTTTGCAAATGGATGTTGACTCTGAAACCTACCGATGGCACATGCCAGAGCAGCTGTGCCATTGAGGCTGCCCTGCTCTCTGGTCAGGGCTCTAGCCAGCCCTGCTGGATAGTGACAGGTATTGGGGCTTCCGCCCCAACCAGGGGCTGCCCTTCGCGTCTCCATGCCTGGGCCTGTCTTCCCACTGAGCTCCTCTAGGAGAGGGGACAGAGGAGATACCCAGGGCACCACAGCTCCCCTGTGTGACGGGTTACCCACCCTCCAGGGTGCCACCTGATGTACTGGGGTACCACTGAAACCCACCTGTTCCACCAGCCTGGGCTCCCTTTACACTGTCTTGCTGAGCCAGGCCCTCAAGCCTCCTCCAGCACACACAGGTAGGGACTCGCCCAGGTGCAGAACGACACAGACCCTGAAATCAGCACAGCACTCAAGTGCACACTCCCTCTGGAGTGCAAACCCCAAATTATATCATCTTGCGCTGCACAGAGAACTGCACAGCATAAGCTCATGAAATTCGCCCCCTCCCTCAATGTGGAGGAAGATATTCACAGCTTTTCCCCACTCCCCAGTTATGAATTCCACAAACTGGTTTGAGAGAAAACAAAAACAAATGTATTAACTAGGGAAGATAGATTTGAAGTGATTATAAGGGATAGAAAACAGATCAAAGCAGATTATCCAGCAAATAAAACAAAAACGAAGATAGCTTAAGATAGAAAAGAAGCTGGTTACAAGTAGTAATTTCTCACCCTAAATGTTGGTTTAGGCAGGCTGCAGAGGTTCTGGAAGGCAAGCTGCTCTTGCTTGCAGCTTAAAACTCCAGGTGTCCCTTTCACAGGTAGACACCTTCCCAGCCTGGGCTCAGTCCTTCCCCCTCCCCCCACCCTTTGTCTTTGTTTCTTTGATGGTCACAGCAGTCATGCTGGGCAGGGAGTCAGTGAAGAATGACCACTGATTATCTCCCTCCCCTGCCTTAAATAGGTTTTACATGTGGCAGGAATCCTTTGTTTTCCAGTGTGGTTTCCCCCCTATTCCCCAGTAGAAAAATATTGTTATTCTATCATGGAGTCCAGTACCAGGGGACTTAATCACATGACCCTGCAGTGTCAAAGCAGCCAGAAGTCAGAGGTTGTTTGAGCATCCCAGGAAGGTGAGAGATTAGCATCTTCAAAGGCCTATTGTTCTCTCTAATAGTCCATTGACTTGTCCCCAGCTAGGCAGCCAGACTGATTGCATTCTGTCTGGGGGCGTTCCCTAGGTGCAAACGTATTTGTAGTACAGATGTATAGTCAATATTCCTAACTTTAGATACAAAAATGATCCATGCATACAAATAGGATAATCATACTCAGCAAAGCATAACTTCCAATGACACCTCGCATGCCTTCTCTTGCATCTTAGTGATGCTATAATCATATTCTAACAATATTTCTATGTAGCGTCACACCCTGCCCCTGTGGTTTTTGCCCTCCTGCCTCCAGGCATCAGCAGCTGCCCCTCGTCTCCCCCCATTCTCCCGATGCACACAGGCCTCCAGCAGGCCGAGCCACAGAGCCCTAGTACCCAGCGGCCAGGCCGCAGGGATCTGCCAAGACCTGTGCCCCCCTCCCCCCCCAGCTGGTACTGTGCCCATTGCTTGGCAGGCTCATCATCCGGAACGGGAAGGACATTGAGGCACCGCCGGTGTACGACTCGTACGAGGTGGAGTACCTGCCCATCGAGGGGCTGCTCAGCACTGCTCGCCACTTCTTCCTCGAGCTCACCACCGACAGCAGCGGCGCCTCCGCCGGCGTGGCGCTCCGCTACGAAGGTAAGGCCTGAGACCCCCGCAGGGCATGGAGAGACGCCTGGCCCGGGGAACGAGCCCTGTGATCCCAGCCCCCTTCGGGTGGCAGCATTAACCCCCTGCCCCTCTGCCCCCAGCCTTCGAGCAGGGGCACTGCTATGAGCCCTTCGTCAAGTACGGGAACTTCACCACCAGCGACGCCACCTATGCCGTGGGCACCAGCGTGGAGTTCAGCTGCGACCCCGGCTACACCCTGGAGCAGGGTTCCATCATCATTGAGTGCGTGGACCCCAGCGACCCCCAGTGGAACGAGACGGAGCCGGCGTGCCGAGGTCTGTCTGCTGAGGCCAAGCCAGGCGGCAGGGGAGGGGGCAGGCAGGGGCCTGGGGGACAGAGCAGGCAGGGCGCTGTTCCCCTGGGCTCCCAGGCCTGTGCCGGGAAGCCGGGGCCCAGGCCCTGCACTGAGCACCCCCTGTGCTGCGCGCTGAGACGGGAAGGGGGGCTGCTGTGAGGCCTCCCACCCGCGGCTCTGGGCTGTGGGGCCAGGAGCTCAGTGTCGTGTTCCCTGCAGCTGTGTGCAGCGGGGAGATCACAGACTCGGCGGGCGTGGTGCTGTCCCCCAACTGGCCGGAGGCCTATGGCAAGGGCCAGGACTGCATCTGGGGCCTGCACGTGGAGGAGGACAAGCGCATCATGCTGGACGTCCAAGTGTGAGTGAGCTGAGGCTGCCCAGGGCAGGTCCCCCAGGGAGGCGGAGGAGCAAGGGCCTGTGGGTTGCCCTGGGGCGGGGGGGTGGGGGCAGCCTGCCCTGGGTGCTGGCTAAGGCCGGCGATCTTTAGCTGCCCTGGGGATGGCTGGTAGAGCTGTGAGCCCTGTGGGTTGCCCCTTGTCCCTTGTGCAAGAGGCTAGTTCAGCTGCCTCCCCGTGGGTCTGTGGCTGCAAAGGGGCCAGGGCCGGGTTGGGCTCCCTTTGCCCCAGGATAGTCTTGGCTGAACCCCCCCCAAGTGAAGTCCACACCCACAGAGCCCCACTCATCCGAAGGGGAGAGTCCCCCCTAGGGCCAGGGCCAGCTAAGCCGGGCTCTACAGGTCCCCTTTGCAGGGCATCTGCCCCAGCCCCTCTCTCCCCGCAGGCTGCGCATCGGGAAGGGCGACGTCCTCACGTTCTACGATGGGGATGACCTGACGGCCCGGATCCTGGGCCAGTACACGGGCGCCCACCGCCGCTTCAAGCTCTACACGGCCATGGCCGACGTCACCATCCAGTTCCAGTCGGACCCCGGCGGCGCTGTCTTCGGCTACCAGCAGGGCTTCGTCATCCACTTCTTCGGTGAGGGGCCCCCACCAGCACTGGGGAGAGAACCCAGGAGTCCTGCCCCCCTGCTCTCGCCCCCAGACCTCCCACCCCCCACCAGCACTGGGGAGAGAACCCAGGAGTCCTGCCCTCCTGCTCTCGTCCCCAGACCTCCCACCCCCCACCAGCACTGGGGAGAGAACCCAGGAGTCCTGGCCCCTGCTCTAAATCCCTAGATGCCCCCACCCCTCAGAGCTGGGGATAGAACCCAGGAGTCCGGCCTGCAGCCGGCCTGTATGGCCAGGCCCCCGTGCTGGCAGCGGTCTCACTCGTCTCTCCCTGCAGAGGTTCCACGCAACGACACGTGCCCCGAGCTGCCCGAGATTCCCAACGGCTGGAAGACCACGTCCCACCCCGAGCTGATCCACGGCACCATGGTGAACTACCACTGCTACCCCGGCTTTGAGCTCGTGGGCACGGACCTGCTCATGTGCCACTGGGACCTGACCTGGAGTGGGGACCTGCCCACCTGTGAGAGAGGTGAGCGCAGGGCCCGGGCCATTGCTGGGGCAGGCTGCGCCACACACCCACACGCCCCAGAGACTGCCCCGGGGGTCCCCTCCCCGCCTGCCCTGCCCTGCCCTCTGGGCTGCCCCCCAGCGCCTACTGCCGCCAGGAGATGTGCCATTGGCCCACCTGTCAGACCCAGCCCAGAGACACAGGGCACAGACAGGGAGGGCTGGGCCGCGGCTCCAAGCCCCTTCCTCCCCCTGCCCGTGCTCCCACTGGCTATTGCAGCAGCGGACAATTGCCAGAGCAGAGAGGCAGCCATGCAAGGGGGGGTGGCATAGGAGCCAGGGAGGCCAGCTCTGCCAGGGTCCTGGCCCCTTTGCACCAGTGCCGGCTGGTTGGGCCCCCTGCCATCCAGGGGACAATCAGCTGGTCAGGCCTGGGCCTCCCTCCAGCACTGGCTGCTGCTGCTGGAGCATAGGTTGGGAGGGACCCTCCACAGTGCCTTGTCTCCCCCCTCAGCTCCAAACCGGGCTCCCAGCTGGGAGGGGAGGGTGGGGCTGCCCCCCAGGCGGCCACACTCAGCAGGGTGGGGCTGGGGTACAAGAGCCCCCCAGACCGGAACCCTGCCAGGACGCCAACAGTCGCCTCCCCCAAACTACCCTGCACCCCTTTGTGCCCAGGCTGCCTGGCTCAGGCCGGCTTTGCTGGGCCGAGAGCTCCCCCTGCTGGAGCTCTGTGCCCTCAATGCTGGCCCCAGAGGGCCTGACTCTCACCTGCCCACTGCAGCCCTGGGGCAGGGCTCCGGGCGCCCGGGGTCTGACTGCATCCCTCTCTGGGGTGCAGAGGGGCTGGAGGCCTCGCCCCGCAGGGCATGGATGGGGGTGCTGGGAAGAGACTGTAGGCGTTTGTGGTCCCCTGTGCTTCGACCACTAGCCACGCTGCCTGCCACGGCGTGGCTCTGCAGGCTGCGGGGGCTGCAGCCTCCCCCTTGCCCCCGAGCAGGGGCAGTAACCGGCTCTGGGCTGCAGCCCCCCCTCCCCAGCAGCTTCGCTTCCCCTCCCCCCACACCCTGCAGCGCTAAGGGCCACTGCCCCACTTGGCTCCAGCCCTCCCAAGGCCCTGAGCCGTGCGGGGAGGCGTCTCCCCCTTGCCCCTCAGCTTGGTGTGAGTCTCGCCTCCCTCCCCTGCACAGTGACCGCCTGCAAGGACCCCGGGGACGTGAACCACAGCCGCAGGATCATCTCCAGCTCCAAGTTCCCCGTGGGCTCCACCGTGCAGTTCGTCTGCGACAAGGGCTACGTCCTGACGGGGGGCGGCCTGCTGACCTGCCGGGACCGCCAGGCCGGGGGCCCCAAGTGGAGCGACCGCCTCCCCAAGTGCACCCGTGAGTCCGAGCTCTGCCAGTTGCTTGCGTGGGGTCCTGCTCCAGCTGTCTGGCTGGGGACCTCCCCCCAAAACTGGTCACGGGGCACCTGGCTGCTTGTCTCCAGGGTCGGGGAGAGCCCTGGCCCTACAGCCTGTGCTGGCACCCTGAAGCTTGGGATGCTCGGGAGGGGGGTGTTGCCGGTGGCATCGTGCTGGGCAAGGCATCCCATTGGGTTGTCTCCCAGGGCCTGGGCAGCAGCCTGGCAAGAAGCTGCCCGCCTCGCAGCCCCAGCAAGAGTCCCCCAGCAGTTGGGCCAGGGCTGAGCCCCGTGTGGGAGGCTCCCCACGGCCCCCAAAGGAAGCTCCGGCCCCACCCCATGGCTGAGCTGCAGGCGTGCGTCTCACCCCAGCTCTGTTCCACGTTTGCAGCGGAAGTATATGAGCCTTGCCACAACCCGGGCGCCCCAGAGCACGGCGTCCAGACCCCGGAGAAGAGGCTGTACCAGGCGGGGGCCACCCTGCGCTTCTCATGTGCCACGGGCTACGTGCTGCAGGGGGAGGGGAGCCTCCGCTGTGTGCCCGGCCACCCCTCGCAGTGGAACAGCTCTCCCCCCATCTGCAAGGCCGGTGAGTCTGCCCGGGGACCGGTGAGCAGTGTGTGTGGGCCAGCTAGTCCCCGAGCCCCCAGGGTCTCAGCTTCCCTGCAGAACTGCCCTCTCCGTCAGGGACTGCCTTGTGGTCACTGCGCCCTGGGCACGCCAGCTCCTCCCCCGCCCCTTCCACGACCGAATGGTGAGTGTGCAAGGGACACACGCACCCTCCACCGTGGCGCCCCGGCCACTGTCAGCGCTAGCTTCTCCCTGGCATTGCAAAGCCAACTGTCCCTTCTCTAGCCTGACTAACGCTGCCGCCCCACGGCGCAGGGAGCATGTGCCCATGTCAGTCCCAGGGCAGGGGGGCCACGCTGGGCCAAGCCACTAGCGAAGCACCGGCCACAGGCTCACACTTAATAACCACAGCAGCCCTGCCCCCCTCGCTCTGCCCAGCTGCTGCCCCCCGTTCCTGCCTTTCATTCATCCCTCTCTTCTTCCAGTTGCTTACGATGAATTTTACAGCAACCGCAACCTGGACGGTAAGAACCCGGCAGCGGTCTCACTCGGCTCTCCCTGCAGGCTCTCCACAGGCTGCTGTGCGGGAGGGTCCCTCTAGGGCAGATGTGGGGCAGGGGCCTTGAGGGGGGTGGCCTGGGAGCCACTGGGGCTGGGAGCGGGTGGGGAGAGCAGATGACACTGAATATCAGGAGAGGTGGAGATGCAGAAACGCAGGGAGTGGTGGTGCTGGGGGCAGAGGGCAGGTGGGCTGGCCTCACTGCTGGGGCCTGCAGGTGCAGCTCTGCCCACAGGGACGGCTCACCCGGCAGGGGCCGGCCAGGGAGACTCAGCAAAGGAGGGATCAAAGAAAGAGTTCAGGTGCAGGTACAGGTGAGAGTGGTGCTGGTGGGGGTGCAGGAGGGGGTGCCGGTGGGAGGGGGTGCCGGTGGGGGTAAGGGTGGGGGTGCAGGTTGGGGTGTGGATGGGAGGGGGTGCCCATGGGGGTGCAGGTGGGAGTGCCAGTGGGAGTGGGTGCCCGTGGGGGTGTGGGTGGGATGCGGGTAGGGGTGCGGGTGGGAGTGGGTGCCCGTGGGGGTGTCCATGGGGGTGTGGTGGGAGTGGGTGCCCATGGGGGTACGGGTGGGATGCGGGTGCCCGTGGGAATGCAGGTGGGAGTGGGTGCCCCTGGGGGTGCAGGTGGGAGTGGGTGCCTGTGGGGGTGTCCATGGGGGTGTGGGTGGGAGTGGGTGCCCCTGGGGGTGGGCTATCTGGGGATGTGGGCTGGGCTGAGCAGCGAGCGCAGAGCCAGGATGCGGGCGGCCAGCAGGAGGCGCCGTTTCCCATGTGAGCGGGGAGGAGGCACAGCAGGCTGGGTCCCATGTCCATGCAGGGCACCTGTCACTGAAGTGCCTGGGGGGGGAGAGGGGTGGAACCCCAATGCCCTGAGAAGGGGGGGCAGGATCCCCCCTCCCCTCATCCCCACCGAGCTACCCAAAGAGTCTGGTAAATTCTCTTCTTCCCCTGCCCGCTGCCCCGGTCTCTGTACCCCTCCCCCCCCCTTTCCCTGTCTCTCCCGCAGTCGCAAAGGTCTCGCCCTCGGGGAACCCGCAGGAGGGCCCCAACATTGCCATCGCCATCTTCCTGCCAGTGCTGGTCGTAGCGCTGCTCATTGGAGGCATTTACCTCTACTTCTCCAAGTGAGTGCCACGGGGAGGGAGGGGGGAGTCTGCCTCCTGCCAGCCCCGTCTGCCCCTGCCCGGCCTTGTCTGCCCCTGGCCCCATTTGCCTCTTGCCTGGTCCCATCTGCCCTGCATCCTACTCTGTCTGCCTCCTGCCAGCCGCGTCTGCCCCGCCCCTCTGCCCTCCTGCCTGGCCCCATTTGCCTCTTGCCTGGCCCCCCCTGCCCCTGCCCAACCTTGTCTGTCCCTGCCCCCCAGCGTGGGCCCCATGTTCTCATCTGCCCCGGCTCAACTTCATCTGCCCCGGGACTCATCTGCCCCGCCTGGGCCCCATGTTCTCTTGTCTGTGCCCTGCCCAGCCCTGTCTGTCAGTGGGAGCCCATCAGTGCTCTGCCAGCTTGGGTCACTGCCTGCTCGTCTCTGTCCCCTGCAGGCTCCAGGGGAAACCGTCCCTGCAGCTGCCCCTGTCTGGTTCTCACCCCTACGATCACATCACCGTGGAATCGGCCTTTGACAACACCGCCTACGAGACAGGAGTAAGTTCTGAGCCCCGCTCAGTCGGGCCCCAGCAGCCCTGGGCTGTCGGCAGCTTGGGAGTAAACCCAGGTGCTCGGGGCACTGCCCGGAGCTGGGGGCTGGCTTGGCCCTGGCTGGAGGGCTGCAGAGCAGCTGTGCAAACGGGCAGCCCCATGCCCCTCACTGGGGCAGGGCTGGCACCAGGCAACCAAGCACATGCTTGGGGTGGCACCTGGTAAGGGGCGGCCAATCTTGGGGTGGCGGGGGGCAGCGCGGTGTGGCAATCCGCGGGGGGGCGCTCTGGCGGCACGGCGCTCAGCGGAGGGGGGAGGCCTCCGGCGGCGCGGTGCTCGGCGGGTGGGCGGGGCACGGCGCTCAGGGGGGGTTCTGGCAGCGTGGCGTTCAGCGGGGGGTGCAGCGCGGGGCGCTCGGGGGGGGTTCCAGCGGCGCAGCACTCAGCGGGGGGGCAGCGCGGGGCACGGCGCTTGGGGGGGGGGGGGGGGGGGGCTCGGCGGGGCAGTGCTTTTTTTTGCTGCTTGGGGCAAAAAAAAAGTTAGAGCCGGCCCTGCACTGGGGAGTGCCCTGGGCCCTGGCTGGGTCTGCCCCAGCCCCCCCAGTATGTGCGTGGAGCAGAAGAGGGGTCATTCTGTGCAGCAGTAGCCAACCCCAGGGGGGGGGGGGTTGCAAAGGGAGCCCCAAGGGGGGGGTGGAAAGGTGGAGGGAGAGGAGGGGGGAGGGAGGAAGGGAACGCGTGAGGGGGGTGGGGGAAACGAGTGTGGGGACGCTGCCCCCAGTGGGGTTGGGCAGAGCACACCCCGGCAGCGCTGGCAAGTGTCCAACCCCCTGCAGTCTGTTTCCTTTCCAGGACACGAGGGAATATGAAGTTTCCATCTAGGCCGAGCTGAGCTGAGCCGAGCCGGGAGAAGGGGCCGCCCCAGCAGCACTGTCCTCGGCCCCCCATGCCGACGGGCCCCTCCGGACACCCCGCCGGCGTCCTGCGGGAAGGGACTGTAAATATTGTCCCCAAGAGACTCTGCCCAAGCGCTTTCCAGGAGGAGCCAGCGGCCCAGCTCCCCTCCCCGGCCTGGCCCCTTCCTGCCGGCGCTGCCCTGCCCAGCCCCAGCCCCCAGCCCAGCAGGGTCTGTGCACAGAGAAACTGGGAGGCTCTGGGCTCCATGTGGGTGTGATGGGCCCTGGACTCTCTGTCACGCCGCATGGAGCTGTGCACAGGACCTGCCAGGCCAGGCCAGAGCCAACCACACGGCCTCCTGCTCCTGCCCACAGCGACCAGGGATAACACCGTGCCCGTGGGGCTGGGCTCTGCAGTCTCCCTCCCATCGCCAGCCTGGCCCAGCCCAGAGCAGGGGAAAGGGAGCCAAGGAGACGCTTTATTCCCACGAACCTGTTCAGCCCCTCGTGTCCCAGGTGCTGAGCTGTAGCTCGTGGGGTCTGAACCGGGCCCTGCGTACTCCAGGTGTGAGGAGCCTGCTGCCGAGTTGGCTCCAGGGCTTCAGCTTCACTCTCAGCCGGGAGGATTCTTGCCCTCGTGCTTGTGGAAAATCTGACCCGAGTGTCAGCGCCGCAGCATCGCCTGCCTGAGTGTGCAGCCAGCCTGAGGCAGCCGCATGCAGAGCTGTGCGCTGCCCCATGGACTCTGCCAATCTGCAGCCGTGGACTCCCCCGTGTCCCAGGACAGGCCAATGTCAGTATGCATGCCATGGAATTGGACGTTTTGCAGTCGCTGTCTCCTGCTCCTCAGCCGGGGAGTGACTGGATTCCAGCACCTGCTCCCCGTACCGCTCCCTGGAGCCAGAGCCGAATCCTGCCTGCAGCCAGGGAGCTGGGGCAGCTGGCCAGCCGGGATAACAGTGCAGTCTGGGGAGCCAGGGAGATGAGCTGCTGAAGCCAAATGCAAGTTTGCCCTCCTCTGGCACCTACTGGATGGTGCAGGAGAAGGAGGCTCTGAGCCTGGCTCATGGGAGCAAAACACCCAGCCCTGGAACTACTCAGAGACACATTGTACCTCGATGAGTGTTTGCAACTCCCCACCCTCCCTCTGTGTGTGTAGCAGGGGTAGCAGAATGCAGGGCATTTCAGTGGCTCGTGGTCGTAGGCTAGAGGAATGCTGGCATGGCACTGTGCCCTGAATATCAAGCACTGCATCTCGCTGTGTGAGACACCTAAGTCACCCGCCAGTAACACAGCCCTGCCCCTGCTGCCAGCCTCCAGGGCCAGTGTAAAAACGACATTCACATTAGAATTCTGTAAAATCAACCTGGTAGTAATAGGTCTGCAAATGTCACTGTAGGTGGGGAATCGTCATCAAACAGGTGTGTGTCCCGGGGGGCAGTTCACGGCCCTGTGCTATTTAACATCATCAGTAGAAAACACCAAATCATCACCGATAAAGTTTGCAGATGACACACAACGGGGGGTGTGGTACACAATGAAGAGGCCAGGTCACTGCTAAGAGCAATACGGATTGCTTGGTAAACTGTGTTTGAATCCTGCTAAATGTCAATGTGGAGGAGCAGAGACTGCAGGCTGTGTTACAGGCTGGAGGACTTGTCATGCCAAGCAGAGACTGCAAAAAGCTTTTCCCTCTGTGTGTGGCACTGGCGCAACCGCTGCTGGGATCCTGGTCCAGTTCTGGGGTCCACAAGTCAAGGAGGGTGTTAAATTGGGGAGGGCTCAGAGAAGAGCCCCGAGAACGAGGAACGGGTTAGAAAACCTGCCTTCTAGTGAGAGACTCCAAGAGCTCCGACTCTGTAGCTTAGCAAAGAGAAGGTTCTGGGTGACTTGAGCCCAGTCTACAGGTATCTACAAGAAGAACAAACATTTGATAGTGCGCTGGCTCTTCCATCTAGCGGAGAAGGGTCTAACCCGGCCAGCGGCTGGAAGCTGAAGCTAAGCAGTTCACACTGGCACAAGTAAGGTGGAAATTGTTAGCAGTGAGAGGAATTCCCATTGGAACAACTGACCCAGAGCTGGGGTGGATTCTCCGTCACTGACCATTTTAAAATCAGGACGGGCTGTTTTTCTAACAGTTCTGCCCAAGGGATTACTGGGGCGGGTCTCAGGCCTGTGCTGTACGGGGCTCAGGCTGGGTGGTCACAAGGGACCCTTGTGGCCTTGGGATCTAGGAGAAAGCCCGAAGGGCAGGGCCCAGACTCCCCCGCACTCCCTTTGCATGAGCAGCAGCAGGCCTGCATCTTCCCGCAGGGTGCAACAAGCTGCCATTGCAGTGGGGTTCGTGGGAGAACTACATGGCTTAGAGTGGGGGCATCCCCAGCCCAGGGAGCAAGCCCCCTCCCCCCCGGTTTAAAGGGGTGCTCCTGAGCCAAACAGGCAGATTCCAGTGGCCCTGGCTAGGGCCCAGCCTGGACAGAGATGGCTCCCAGCACAGTGCAGCGTGTTCAGATGCAGGCCATGAGGAGGTGCTGGCCATCCCCTGGGTACAGCGGCTGCAGTGTTCCTGCCATGCAGGTCAGAGACGAAGTGGTGGTAAGATGGGCCTGGGCCAAGGACCCGGCCCCTGGGGCAGAGACAGCTCTAACGTGCTCTGGCCTAGCTGCCCCATGGTCTGGGGAGGGCATAAAGCAGCTAATGCTGACCAGCAAGGGGGTGGCCCAGGCAGGGTTGAGTGGGCAAGCACAGGGCACGGTCTCTTGGCCTGGCACAGAGAGAGACGGGGGGGTCTTGCACTCTATGGGAGCCGCAGGACTACAATGCAACACCAGGCTCAGGGCCTGCAGAAGGGGCAGCAGCGACCCCAGGCTGCGGCTCAGCCCCATGGCCGAGTCTCATTGAGGGGAGCCCCCGGCTGCCCAGGGGGCACTGGAGGAGGATGGGCCCAAGCTAAGTTCAAGCTTCCCCCAGGTTGTCAGTGGCGGGCAGCATGATACCCTCCTGCCCAGACCCAGAGGGGGCGTGTGATTCCAGGGGCTCAGGAACGGGCTGGGAACCAACAGCCCCACCCTGAAGTGGCACCTCCAGGTGGCTGGGCTCCACCCTTGGCGCTGGTCTGCCAGCCCCTGTCAGGTCACACTGCTTCACCTGCTCACCCCAGCGCCTGCCCCAACCTAGAGAGGCTGGGGACAGGCACAACGAGGGCAGGTCACACAGCTCCACGGGCAGCCATCCTGCCTGGGCGTGACTCCTGCCCTGCGGGCTTCGGGGCACCTTGATTAGCCCCTGTGAGGCAGCCTGAGGGACCCCCACAACCTGCCCCTAAGCCCCCAGGACGGTGAACTCCAGCCCCACATGTCTGGTCACTTGCCCATTGCCTGGCTCTGGGCAGGGCTGCCTGGGGCATGGGAAGCAGTGAGGGCAGGCGAGTATCGAGCTCCCTAGAGCCAGCTCACACCCCTGTCAGTTCGCCAGGCTCTGGCTGTGCACAACCAGCCCTGGGCTCCGCCAGCCACTGCCAGCGTTCTTCCAGCCAAATGCCCGGCAGGAGGCAGATGGGGGGGGGTGGACACCGGCTCGGTCACATGTGGCCCAAAGAGACCCCTGGTGAGTTGTGTGCGTGGGCTGGGTCAGGAGGCTGGGGCAGGGAGACATTTTCTCCCACCCAGGTGCACCTGCCCAGGGCCCCTGCGCTCAAGATGCCATTCTCCCTGAGGTGGTGGCCACCAGCTCCAGCCTGCAGCCAGAATCCTCCTGGCCCCCCGGGCGTCTAGCCCAGCCCACCCCCCTCTGCCTCTCGGGCCCTTCTGAATGGCTGTCCCACTGCTGCAGAGAGCCTAGCGTGGCACCAGGACGGGAGTGAGTGTTTGGCTGCAGCGGCTGCTTCCCAGAGAGCCCTGATGGGGCTTTGAGAGAGACGCCAGCCCAAGCGGCTCCCAGCCCGCGTTTGCCAGGGCCCCTTGCCCTCGCCCGCCAGCCCAGCCACGGCACCTGCCAGGCTGTTCTCTGTGAGAAGGGAGTGAGAAGCAGCAGGCTGGGCTGCGGAGACGGACAGGACGGGGCATCCCACCAGCAAGGGGCACCGGTGCTGGAGGGACAGGGAGCTCTGCACGGTCTCCATGAGGGGCAAGAGTTGCTTGTGCAGGGCAGTGAGGAAAGGGGGGCTTAGTGCTGCTGCCCCCCGACCCAGCCGGAGCCCCTGGGCCTGGCAAGCCCCAGCCTGGGCTGGAAGCTTTTCCCGTGTAAAATGTCATGGACAGTCACAGCTTTCAGCCGCTGGTCCGTTTTGGGGAGAAGAGCCAGGCTTTTCTTTCAGTTGTTTCCTTAATAAACTGGTGTTTTAGAAGAACCTGCTCTGCGTGGTGGTGCCGTGTTCCTGGGGCCTGCAATCTGTGAGCACAGGGAACCTTCTCACACCTTCCTCCCCTGGAACAAGAGCAGCAGGCGGCCCAAATTTTCTGTCCTGTCCTCACCTGTCACGCTCCCCCATCCCTCTGGCAGCCAAAAGAACCACCTGTGTGTGTTGAGGGCGAACCCGCTGAAACCGCCTGGGGTGATGTCTAAACCTCACTCCCTGCTGCAGACGGACTCAGGGTCCCAACACACCAACCACCCCCGGCTGGGGAAATTGGGCACTGTCCTGGATGGAGCGTGATGGTGCAGAGCCGAGCTCCGGGAATGGGAGGACACAGGAGAAGGGCAGCTCCATGGGACCTTCCTGGACCCCCTTGTGTCCCTGTAGCCCATGCACTGGACTCAGCTGGGAGCGCAGCTGCCTGCTTCTGCTATGGTCAGGGCTGCCGTGAGCGTGTCAGGCCCGTGCTCCCATCTCTTCAGTGGCGCCTAGTCAGCTGCCGATGCCAGGGGAAGGCTGCCCTAGGTTCTCATTTTCAAAAACATGAATGGCTCAAGCCCCAGCTCCATCCACCCAGAGCCGGATTTCAGGCTATGAACCACGTGCCAGCAGCGCTCCTCCAGGAGCATGCAGATCTCAAAGTCCGGGGGAAGTGTGAGCGCTGGGGACTTGGGTATGGACAAACTTCCAGAGGGGATCAGGTGAATCCAAGCCTGTCTCAGGAAACGCTGCAGAGCATTCCTCGTCGAAAAGCCCTTCCACTGCCATAAGGCCCCGTGCAGCTTCCCCTCATCCCCCAAATTAAACCACCCCCAAATGCCCTCCTCCAAGCAGAGGTTTTTCTCCAAAAAGGCAAGCAAGCCAGAGACTCCATGGGGCCTAGGGGGTCAGTTCTATGGGCCAAGGGCTTGTACTGCGTGCTGGGCTGCAGGAGAAAGGCCAAGACAGCTAGCTATGGCCAGGCCCCTGAATCAGGCAGGACCTGGACGAGCCCAGGTGGGATGGCCAGAGGGGTGGGGGGTGTTTACTGGGTTCCCGCTGCTCCAGCACCAAGTGGCTGCCTTGCAGCCCAAGGCAGTGGGAAGCTGAGCCGAACCTGCCAGGAGAAGCCAAGCTGATGTGCGGGATGGGGGGGTGCTGTTTGAGCCCACACTCTCCTCTTGGCCATTTGCCCACTACACCGCTACCCCCATCCACCTGCCAGGTAGGTAACACTGCTGCACCCCCATGTCATGCCAGCCTGTGACTTGCCCCACCTTCGTCCTCCACCCCCCTGCACTTAGCCCAGTCTCCCACAGGACTGGCCCGAGATTTCTCCAGGGTCCACCCTGGCTCCTGGGCAGTCTTGCTGCTTGAGCGGCTGCTCACGGAGCGCCTACCCTGCCTGGCCTTGGCAAGGGTGCCACTCCCCCTGGTGCCCATCAGTGTCAGAGAGAGCCGAGCGGCCCAAGGGCATTGACTCCCCGTGGCCTCCACGCACAGGTCGCTGAATTGCCTCACTGGTGCCTGCCAGCGGGTTGTTGGGGAGCATCAAAAGCCCAGACCCTCGGGTCGTCCTCTCGGTCCCCAGAGCTTTGCCTGAGGTGGGGGAGCTGCTTCATTTGATTTCTCATGCCTGGGGAACTGAAACTGCAAGCTCAGGAAGAAAAGCAGGTGTGAGCATTCCTGGATCCTCCCTGGCACCATCACAGCAGCCAGGGCCGGCTTTAGGAAGTGTGGGGCCCGATTCGAACAGTTTTGACAGGGCCCCCACAGGGATGACTAAAAAAAAAAACCCCGTAAAAAAAACCCACGTGGGGCTTGTACTCACCGGGCGGCGCTCCTAGACTTTGGTGGCGGGTCCTTCACTCGCTCCGGGTCTTTGGCGGCACTGAAGGACATGCCACCAAAGTGCCGCCAAAGTCCTGGAGCACCGCTGGGTGAGTAAAAATTAAAAAGGTGCCTCTAGCCAGGGAAGGGATTCTCTGCCACTTGCCCCCCACTCTGGGCGGCCCTGCCACTCGGCGCGGGGCCCTCTTAGGCGCGGGGCCCGATTTGGGGGAATTGGTGGAATTGGCCTAAAGCCGGCCCTGACAGCAGCGGGCGGCCAGGCTGTTTGAGTTCGAACAATAACCTGGGGAGGGGTGGAGCCTTCACTGGCCCAATGTTAAGCACAGACTCTGGGGAAGGGCAGCCCTTGCCCACCTCTCACCCCTACCCCCAGCCCTAGCTGGAGCCACCAGGGGCTCAGAGTGGGATGCGGTCGGTCGGTATTGGTGCAGCCCAGGCCAACAGCACACAGGGAGATGGGGAAATCACGCCCCGCAGCAGGCCCAGACACAGGAAACCTGCTGCATGGACACGCAGCTGGGCTGTGAGTAGAGTGACCAGATGGCCCGATTTTATAGGGACAGTCCTGATTTTTGGGTCTTTTTCTTGTATAGGCTCCTATTACCCCCCACCCCCGTCCTGATTTTTCACACTTGCTGTCTGGTCACCCTAGCTGTGGGCCACCCACAGCCACACTTCCTGCTCACGACTGCCCCACGGGTTGCATTTCTTCTGGCATAGGCCGAAAGGTGATGAACCCACCACAGGGGAAGCCCCCGCAGTGACCGCCTCAGCGGTGACAGCCCTGCATGCCGCAGCAGGAAGAAGGAGGCCAGTGGAAAGGAGCAAGTTTCTGCTTATACCTACAGCCCCTGGGGCTCAGCACGCTGGGAAGTTACATGGGCTCGTGAGACAATATTGCATTGTCTAGTCTGCCTACTGGAGTGTGATGGTGACTCGTAATGCTGACGCCCCGGCACTCAGGCGAAGGGAATTCGGAGGCCACGAAGCACAGCATTCCAAGGGCTTTTTGGCCCATAAGCATTTTAATCTGGGGAACCTTCAGAGCAGTGACATCCATAGCGCTTAGCACAGAAATCACAAGCATGTTGCACAAACGCTGCTAGCAGCACCTGGCTCCGAAAAGGCAGCAATTCCCCAACATGTGGGGTGGGGCGCAGCTAACTGCGTGGCGGCTGCAAGCAACACAACCTGAAGCTACTGCTGCTACTACTGTTAGTCAGCGGAAGCCACTTCCTCCGGCAGGCACGCAAGGACTGGGAGCCAGGCAGGGCTCAGAGCAGCAGGCAGAGGGCTCCCTCGCTGGCCCAGGACTGCCACAGAAAGTCATCAGAGCCGACAGTGGAGGAAAGTAGGATAGCAAGGCCAGGGGCCCCTTTCCCCAGCAGCTCCCCTGGAGGTGACATTCCAATCCAGGCGCACTGAGCTCACCGCATGTGGCTGCGGGTAGGCGAACAATGAAACCAGCACAAAGCCAAGGGAGAGGGATTACACACTCACCCCAGGCCACACAGCTCAGCCATGCTTTATCCACACGCTGTCTGTTGGTGGGAAGGAGGAAGTCTGAACCCACATTAAAAAGGAATAAGGCAAATGGCTGGGCTGTAGCCCATCTGGCTGTGGCTGGCCCAGCCCAGGGGTACGTAGCGGTGCCATGGATGATGTCACTGCCAGGACGTGGGCCTGCCAGAAACGGCATTATGCTCCCACGGTCACATGGGGTGAGGCGTGCTCCCAGAAGCAGCTTGTTACTGGCTAACCCTTCGGGTACTGGCTGCTGCTGCTGGTGTCAGTCCCCGGGGAAGGGCAAGCAGCCTCCTAAGAGCTGCAGCTTGCAGAAGGGCCGAATGGGGCCGAAGACTGGGCCTTTCAGAGCTAGTGCAGCCATCCAAATCCAGCCCCGGTTCAGAGTGACTAGACGTTGTGCCAGTCATTATGGGGTGGGCTGGGGGTCTCAGTCCCGTTCAGTCTCCCCTCCCAACCCACGATTAGCACTCTTGACGGCAGGCTCCAAGAGGCCAAGCACTGACCAGGCACGGCAACTCACCTGCCCTCCCCGCTACAGACGGGCTCTCAGGCACAGGGCAAGGGTGCTCATGCCACAAGCCTGCTGCCCACACTGGCACGGTTCTGGGATAAAAAGACGGTTTCAGACCCTCCCCCGGCATGTTTCTATTCCACCTTGAACCGCCCGCCCCCGGACAACAGCCCATCTATACTAGTCAATGTTGGGATACCCCAGGCCAGCGCTTGACGAGCACGAGGGGCAGTGAATACAGACAGGAGTGGTCCCTATTTGCACCATGCTCCCCAGTGTTACCAGGCTGGCAAAGCCAAGGGCACTCCGGCCCCAGGGCACTGCTGCCAGCTGCCCAGGCCATGGTTTGCAGGCACGGGCCCCGCAGGGCAAAGGATGGGACCGGGCACCCCCAGGAGAGAGAGGCCGGGCGCAAGGTGGGCACATGCCAGGGCCATGACACAGCAGGAGCACAGCTTTGTGCTCCGCCTTGGGAGCTGGCTGGGCCCCTCTTTGTACAGCGCCGAGCACAGCATCCCAACCCCAATGCCACCCCCTGCGGAGCGCGCCGCCTGTCGGCACGCCAGACCCACTGCAGCTGCGCCGAGCTTGCCCACAAGGGAGGACTTACGCATGCGCGTAGAACGCATGGGCAGTCTGAACTGCGCTTGCGCGGGGATAGAGCGGGGCGGGGAGGGGTTCCTGGCCGGGCCGGTCAGATTGAGTCTGCGCCGGGACTGGGCCGGAGGGAGGCCGGTGTGCGCCTGCGCGGGAATGGCGCCTAACTGCATCGCGCCTGGGCGGATGGGGGCGCTTATGCCACCTGGGATGCGCCTGCGTGGTAGTGTCCGGGGCCAAGCTCGGCTGCGCCTGCGCGTGGGGTGGCGAGGTTCCGGAGCCCGACCCGGGCGGCCTGCGCCTGCGCGCCGGTGTCCTGGCCCGGGCGGGCTGCGCCTGCGCGGCGGGGGTGTCCGGGCCCGGGCGGGCTGCGCCTGCGCGGGCTGCGCGGTGGCGGGGCCCTAAGCAGCTAGCGGCGCCTCCTGTGTGTCTGAGGCGGAGGGAGCGGAGCCCAGCCGAGCCCGGAGCCCCTGCGCAGGTCCAGCCCGACCCCCGCCCGTCCCTCCCCCGGCATGGCACTGGGCGCGGGGCCCCCCGCAGCCTCCCCCGGGCCCGGCAGGAGGAGGACGACGGGGAAGCAGCAGCGGCCCGTGGGCTAGGCCGAGCGCCCCCGCCCGCACCGAGCCGCCCCCCGCCGGGACTGGCCTGAGGCCCCCGCCCGCTGCCCCCGGAGAGCGCGCGAGGAGCCGCCGCTGCCCCCGCCGAGGGGCCGGGGCCCCCGGGCCGGGCCGGGCCCCCCGCCGCGCCCGGGCTGGATGAATGTGGGGCAAGATGGAGACCAAGACGATCGTGTACGACCTGGACACCTCCGGGGGGCTGATGGAGGTGAGCCGCCGCCGCGCCGGGGAAATGGCGGGGGCCGCTGGGGGCCGGGCCCCCCCTCGGGGCCGGGCTGACGGGAGCCCCCGCGGCCCATCCAAGGAAGCGCGGAGGGACGGAGCCGGCCCCGGGAGGAGCCGCGGGGGCTCGGGCGGGGTGGGGGCCGCGTCCCCGGGCCGGCAGGGCTCGGCCCAGCCCCTCACCGCCCCTCTGTTTGTGTGTGCAGCAAATCCAAGCCCTGCTGGCCCCGCCGAAGAGCGAGGACGGGGAGAAGAAGGGCCGGCGGCCCGAGAAGGAGGCCCGGCGCAGCGGCAGGGCCACGAACCACGATAGCTGCGATAGCTGCAAGGAAGGAGGGGATCTGCTGTGCTGCGATCACTGCCCGGCCGCTTTCCACCTCCAGTGCTGGTAAGGCCCGGGGTCCTGCCCCTTAGCTCGGCGCATTGGGTGCGCGAACAAAACCCCGCTAGGGCTGCTCCCGCCAGCGCCCGCTCCTCCGGGGCAGCCGAGGTGAAAAGCCCCCCAGCCCCCTTTCCGGGTGGGCAGGCGGCTCCTCTTTCCTTTTTGTGTGGGGCCGAGGAGAGGCTGGAGGAGGAGCTGTGCTGGCCGCCTGCGCTTCGCATCGCCTTTATTGCAGGCGCCCGGGGGTTCAGCCTTGAAGTTTCTTTTCTTCCCGCTCCGTCTTCGGGGCTGCCTGGCTCGGGGGGTCCCTTGGGGGCTGCGATGGGTGGGAAGTCGCCTTTGCTTCTCTTGGACTGTCCTGACGTTGCTGAGCGCCTCGGTGGTGCTGCTGCAGCTGCTGGGAATAATGGAGGTTGCTGTCTCTGTGTCTCTCCCTGCCTCACTGTTTACAATATGGCGACCTTCCTTTAAATTATATTTTTATTCTCAGCGCCATTTTGGCTGCATATAGCACTTCCAAACCCTGGCACCGTTACTGTAGTATTTTGAATACAGAAGTATCTTCCCAGCGTTGATCCAGAACTCTGAACTTGAAAATTGACCCCTCCTTATTCCCTTTTCCTTCCTCCTGTCCTTTAGACCTGCCTGTTCCATCTTGTAGGAGTGACCAATACGAATTCAGGGACAGCTTGCCTGTAGTTTTGTGCTCTTGTTGCTAATCCTCGGTGGTGGTTTGGAAATGTGTGCTTTAGAGCATAGTGGCTGCTGTGAGGGGGGGACTGACTGGACCTTCGGTGCATTACCTGGAAGCCTCCCAAGCTAGTAACAAAAAGCAAACTAGCGAAGTCAGGAGATGTCTGAACTTCGGTTTCTGCCCTGAGAAGTTATTTTTTGCTTCTGTGTGAGGAGCCCAAATGCATCGAAAGCGAATTTGCGTATATCTGTTCAGCAATTGACTCAGGCTCATGTGAAATTCAGACAGCCAAAGTGAATAATGGGATGGGGGAGGGAGCAGGGCAAGTCAGAGCAATGAAGTTGTGGCAAATCGGTATTCTTCCTTGGAGAGAGAGTTTTTAACCACATTCCTTATTGTCTTTCATGCCTCGGATATTTGTTTGACTCGGCTACAGTTGTCTCCTTGTGACTTTAGCTGAATGGTTGTATTTTTTTATATGCTAATTGCAGGTCTTAGGGTGCTTATTACAGTGATTACTGATACTGGGGAAATTAACCGTCTGGTCAGAATTCTGTAGGGAGTGCCCTCTTACCACTCTATAGACCTGTATACCCAAGACAGGAAGCTCCATTTTTATAATCCATGATACCATCATTTCTACCTGGAAGAAGTTCCCCTGGTAGTTTTATTATATAGAGCACTTAAAATCTGCTGGAGAACATTGTTTTTTTGTTTTTGTTTTTGTTTTTTTTGGTTTAATCTGTTTAGTAATTAGACAAGGTGGGGGAGGTAATCTTTTATTGGGCCAACTTCACTTGGTGAAAGAGACAAACTTGGATGCTTACATGGAAGCTCTCCTTCACATAGCTGTCCTTTTAGGACAGGATTGTTTTATAATGTAGGGCTGAGTAATTCAACGCAAACAAGTTAATGTTGTACGTTAGGATGTTGTTGATATAAGCTGAACCTGGTAAAGTCGAATTAAGTGCCTAAAATGTTAAGCCTCCATACAGTTTTGAGTCTCATTTGTTGAAGCAGGATAGCTGCTAGAAACCTTGAGAATTTTGGGGAGGGAAATGATGCACACACAGTTTCTCACTTAACTTAAAACCTGGTCTCTTGATCTTAAGTCAATATCCATTTTCTAGTCATGGAGATATTAGCTATGCATATAAGTCATGTTGACTTCAATGAGACTGCTCTCTAGGGTAAGGGGTTTGTAAGCTTAACCCTGCAATTTATGCAGCCACTGTATTCAAATAATTTTCGGCTTAAATTTGCTTTAACAGGCTTTTTCTTCAGCAGAAGTAAAGGATGGGCTGCTTTCTGTTTTCCTGTTCTCATTTCCAAAGCCTTGCATACCATTTTGTAAACGCATGCAAATGAGACAAGTTGCCTCAAAGGAACACTTGGGTTTTGTCTTTACCTCGTACATCTTGCTTAAAGTAAACTTCCATTCCATTGGGCATGAATGCAGTACATGCATTTCCGTTATTCTGCAATGTTTCAATAATGCTTGCTTTAAGTACATTTAAATATCGACTATAAACTTAAATATACCAATCTATGGCCAACTTGTGAATTCTGCTAACTGTTTGAGGCATCTTCCAGGCATTTCCCTCAATATTGTTTTCACTGTTCTAAAAGTTTCCTTTGTGACAATGAGGAAAACAATACGACAATACCTAGTTTTTATTTAGAGCGCTTCAACAGTACACCCTGAAGCACTTCACCAAGGAGGTCGGTACCCTCTGTAAAGGATAAGGCGTGGAAGTGACTTGCCTGCCGTGGAAGTGGCATAGCCAAGAATTGAATCTGTCACCCTAATCCCAGTCCAGTGCGCTATCCACTAGGTGACACTGCCTCCCCCATATACAGTTCTTATAACTTGCTTGCTACATTATTGTACCTTGATTAGGTAAATACGTGTGTATCTCTAAAGCAACAATCTGCATGTTTTAACTTAAAAAGGAAACAACCCAAAATGATGCAAAGTGTGGTTCTCTGCTTCCATAGTCCATGTTAGTCTGGTGGGTGAGTTCTTACCCATGTTTATTGAAATTCATTCTGTAATCTATTGTGTGCACTTTGAAGATATGTTCCAGAAAGCAAGTCTTGAAATATAATCCAGGCAGGTATTGTGGTTCCATTTTTGGTTTGGTTTAGTGTCAGGGTGTTCACGGGAGATCTGGTCTTCTTTCCTGAAAGTCCTTTGTTTTGTTCTTAAACATACTGTAGAAGTCAAGGTATTTCCACATATTTGGAAGCCAGCTGAAAAAAGATGATAGCTTTGAATATTTCCAGGTCTAATTACAGTATATTTACCTGCCAAAAAGAGCAGTTTTACCAAGTTCTTTGTAGTTACGAGTGGGTTGTCAGCCCCAGAATGACTTCATGTGGATGGAACAGATTTCTGATTCATCTATTATGAATTTGACCACTCTTGTAATCTTGTCCAAGAAAGATTATAGCTTGGGGAAAAAACAAATAGATTTTATTTTCTTTGCTTACATCAGATTTCATCAGCGTTGTTGCAAATAATTTAGATGGGGTAATAGTTATAGAAAATTTTGTAGTGCCCTTTTCGCTAGATTACCTATGATGCTGCGTCTGCTATATTCAAAT
This sequence comes from Malaclemys terrapin pileata, assembly GCF_027887155.1. Lineage (NCBI taxonomy): Eukaryota > Metazoa > Chordata > Testudines > Emydidae > Malaclemys > Malaclemys terrapin. Next base: position 1,975,136 of record NC_071522.1, on the reverse strand, counting down.
ATGTTGACTTCAGATTTAAATTTTGCATAGAATGCTTTTTCCACTTATCCGCTTTTTCCAAAGAAGCTTTATTGGTTTTTAGCTTTTAAAGCTCTGGTTTTGGTTATGAAGCTTGCATATTAATTTGTCACTCACTAATGTGATTTCAATAACTTCCATTCATAGTACAGTTCTAGAAGTAATGCAGGAGAGTCTTTACTTGAATTTTATCTCATAATTCGATTCCAAGGGGGCTTTTGAGCTGGGATAAACTATTTAAAAATTATCCAAAAGCAGTTTTCTTGTTTAGTAACTTTCTGTACTTTTCTCTTACCCCCTTGTTCGAGATACGTGTAGCTATTGTAGTTTTTTTTCTGTCTCTTCTCTCCTGCCTGATCCCTCAGTAAATGGCGATCCTGTGCTTGAGATCAGTCCATGGAAATTATTGTGATGTCAAAAATTCCATATGGCTTTTCTGAGGGATTAAGCAGAAAGTGATTGAGAGGAAAAGCGCAGGTTTAAAATAGATAACTAGTAAAAATGGCAATAGAAGTTACAAAACAAAGCAAGTGAACTGACTTTTTAAAGCAGTGCTATTAATTTTTCCTAGTGTGAAAGGTGCTCTCAAATTACAGACCCATAACATTCAGTTAGATTCTCATTTACAATTGCCTGTTTGTCTGGCTCCTGAGTACAAGGGTGTTAGTATACTGAAGCAACTTAAATTGTCTGAAATTAATCAACTTCCTTTTGAAGTGAATATGGCTTTTTACATGACAACACTGACATACCAAAATTGTGAATCTCTTGTGCCACCTCCCAAGATTTCCCTTAATAGTTGACTCTTGTTCTGAACCAGATGAATTTTGTGGCTGTTACAGGGTAAGAGCACTGCATTGAGCACTGTCTGCTAGTTCCATCAAACATTTTTGCAACACTTGTCTCCCCATGTTTACATTTGGAGTGTTTGGCTCCGTTTCCCCTTTCTGATTTGGCAGTCCTCTGGCATGCTGTTGTTGAAGAATTGGAGTAACAGAGCTTGCTAAGAGAGGCAGATGAAGCTAAACTAGCCTAGTTTTGCATATTTTAGTTTCTGAGTCACATCAGTTGACAGTTTTCCATTCTACATGTGAAATCTTTATGTTCAACTGCTACAACATGAATAACTTTCTGTACCTTATTCAGATTTAGAATTATCTTGGCCTATCGCAAGCTAGCATTCAATTTAGTTAATAATTTAGGAGTTAATTTTGACTTTTCACTTTTGTGTCCGATTCCTCCCCTTCTCTCTCTCTCTCTTTTTGACTGAAAAAAATCTTTGAGGCATCTAGATTCTGAGCTGCTGCCTTAATTTCAGTGATTTTGTCTTTTAATGGCCATAAAAATAGGTGCTCTGGACATCTTGCCATAAGATAACTAACTCTCAGCTAGGTAATAGTGAATTGGACAAAGTTTAAATTCATTAATTTACATGTAGAGTTGAAGTGTAACTTCATACTGATATTACTAATAACTTTAAAAAGACTTGCACATTAGCTCTTTGTAGGTTTAAATGAACTTAGTAAACATTCAAACTTAAATGTTATCAAAACTAGATCCTCCTTTTATGTGAACAATGTACTGGCAAAATCCATCCTTTAAAAGGTCCTTGAAGTAAGCCTGGAATACAGAGACATGGACTTAATTTAAGCTTCTTTTTGAGCTCATAACCGTTAGAAGAGACCATAATATTTTAAAGTTATGTAAGAAAACAACTCATGCTATTTTATCTTTGTTAATAACTAAATATTTTAAATGAATTTGCTGCTTGCCAAATTCGTATGCTTTAATTGCCTTTGGTATTTAGGTGGTTTCAGAAGCAATGTGGAATTTGAGATATTAAAGTTAATGAAAGACGCAATTGCACTGGTCTACTTAATTAAAAAAAGTCATTCTTTATGTGCCTTTAGACACAGTAACATGATCAGCCCTAGCAGCTCTGTTAAGCTCTCTTGTTCAACTTTGGTTTTGCTTTTTTAGTTTACACTAAGGCTCTGAAATGCAAAGCCATAAAAGTTCAACTGGAGTAATAATAATGTGCGCAGAACTTAGAATTTTCTGGAGTTTGGTTTGTCACAACTTAATAAACTGAATTTTTTTTAATGTTTAGTTCAGGACTCTTAAGGTATCATTCTCTTCAGTATGTGGGTGCATGCTCTTGTAAAATCTTCTTATGGTTGATTTAACATGTACACAGTGAAGTGTGCCTGATGACTAAACCATTGATTGCTGCTGCTCTCAGAATTGGACCACAGTAATCGGGTTTCCCAGTCATCAGTGATCAAAAGATGTGCTATAACAGCTGAACTTAAACATGATTCCTTCACCCCCCTCTGTATCAAATGGACTAAACTTATTAGAAAAGGTATTGAAATTACAAGTAAAGTTGTTTGAAAGGTACAGGATAAAATCACTGATAAAAACTAAAAAGGCCTGTTACCCTGCCTAGGGGAAAATATGCTTTTATGTTGAACTGTAAGTCTTAAACATTTTGAAAATTGTGATCATCAGTTTTTACTGCAGCAGTGAAATCTGTGTTTTAAAGATGCTGCATCTTGCTGAACTATTTGGTTTAGTGAAGTATTTTTTAAGTAACTGTGACTTAGTTTGAATCCATTGTTCTGCTCAGTAGTCACCCATTATGGGTTTACTTCCTAGCTGCCGTCTTCCAGTGTGTTATCGCATCTGTAGGTGTGGCTCATGGGAGCGTTTCAGAATGTGGAAACGTCCTCCCAAAGGGTTTCTAGTACCTAGAGGCACTTGCTTTAGCAAGGAGATTTGAATTGGATTTGATTTCTGATGGGTACTGTTCATTGGCTAATGACAGCGATGCAGATCTTAAATATTACCTGTAAAAGTTCTTTGACCTTAATTAGACTACATACCTAGGCTCAACACTGCTGAAAAAAAATCAAGAATAAACGGTTACCACCTGCAATTTTTTCTATGGCTTGTTTTACATCCCACTCTCTTCCTCCCCTTCCCCCCCCACTCCCCCACGAAAAGGAGGAGGAGGACAACTGGTTAAGGCCCTATACAAATTCATGGAGGCCACAGAAATCATGAAAATGCCCCGAAACTATGATCTTTTAAATGTTTTTAAAAATGGAAAATGTCTACAATGAAGTCTTTAATCCCCCCCCCCCCCCCCCCCAAAAAAAAAAAAAAAAAAAAAATTCAAGGACAGAATGAATTTTCCTAGCACTTGTAAAATTCATGCTGGCCTATAAATTGACTAAATTAAGTTGTAAAATTAATTGCATGCAAACCATGTGAAATCCAATACTTTGCCATTTACACTCATGATTTTTTTTTTTAAATAAAAACTTGTCTTTTATACAGGGCCTTAGTTATAAAATAAAGGTGTGTGTTCCTCTGTTTGGTACTGATTAGAGAGGGAGAAAATGGGGAAAACAGCATTTGCTTTCTTTAGAGGTGGGATAATCAGAAGTTTTAGTTCTAGGCACTTTTAACAAAATATTCATGGTGCTATCACTCTGTTACAGTGTGTACTGGGGAGCATCTCCGTTTGGGGAATCTGGCAGGGATGTGACTGAGCCTGTTACACCAGTGTGTGCCTCAGGCCTCTAGAAGTGAATTGTAATTAGGAAACTGGTTGTGGTGACTAGAGCAGAACTCCTTTTGAACTATGCCCTCTGAGATCCTTGTCTGTTGTCACTCTGCCTGATACAAGGCTGGTGAAATATAACTTAAAACTCCATTGAAACTTTTGATGTACTCTTTCGCAAGAAGATATAACTGGATTCAAAAAAGAATTTGATAAGTTCATGGCGGCTAGGTCCATCAATGGCTATTAGCCAAGATGGTCAGGGACACCACCCACAGAAGGGACGCTTCTGTGGGTGTCCATAAGCCCCTGACTGCCAGATGCTGGGACTGAACAACAGGATGGATCATTTGATTGCCCTGTTCTGTTCATTCCCTCTGAAGCATCTAGCATTGGCCACTGGCAGAAGACAGGATACTGGGCTAGATGGACCATTGGTCTGACCCAGTATGGCCGTTCTTATGTTCCTATCACGCCCTACACCTCATTTGTGGGGTGCCAAGCATGTGTGTAAATTACAAGAAAAGCATTTTGCCAGCCTTCAGTTATAAGACACATTCAGCACAGGTATTGACGTAATAAAGGCAGCAGCATTGGTGTTGCTGAGCTTCAAGACACCCCGTAAGCACACACACATCTTGGAGTTCCTTTGTATCTAGACTGAGTCAGAATGTGATGCTTTCTTGACTTTTCTGGTGTTCTAGGAAACCTGTTCCTTAATCCTTAAGTCAGTATTGACTAGCAGAAGCCTACTGTGAAGAAAGTCGGCAGTAATTTCCAGAGTAGGAAGGAAAGTGTACCTTTTGAAACAGAGTCCTCAGTGCATTAGAATGTGAGGGGAACCTTGTGGTAGCAAGGGATCATAAGAACAGCCAGACTGGGTCAGACCAATGGTGCATCTAGCCCAGGATCCTTCTTCCGACAGTGGCCAATGCCAGATGCTTCAAAAGAAATGAGCAGAACAGGGCAATTATCAAAGGGTCCATCCCCTGTCGCCCAGTCCCAGCATCTGGCAGTCAGAGGCTTTACACAATAATACAGTAGAAATCCGTGCAAGATCTAGCCGTTTAAAAGACCATCCAGGAAGCAAGTTTAGGTGTGTGAAAACATTAAAGTAATTCAGAATATAATGTGGCTTTGTTCTGGGGATGTGAAATTCTCGATCCGTCCTATGTTTACACTTACGAGCACTACAGTGGCACAGCTGCAGCTATGCCACAGTAGTGTAGACACTGCAGCTACGGAAGGGAGTTTTCCATTGCTGTAGTAAATCCACCCCCTTGAGAGGCAGTAACTAGTTTGACGGAAGAATTCTTCCATCAGCATAGCAGTGTCGACACCAGGGCTTAGGCTGGCTTAAATATGTCGGGGAAGTGAAGTTGTCACAGCCCTGAGTCACGTATCTTAAGTTTTACGTGTTGATCAGGGCCCAGGATGAGAAAGTGTAAGCAAGTGTCTTGCCTCAGTGAGTTATTGGCTAAACTGTATGTGACTAAACTATGATTCTGGAGTACTTGGCACAGTCAACCTATCAAAGAGCTTCTTGTGTTCTTCCCCAACCAGTAGTTCTCACCATGGCTTTTGCCCAACTTCCCTAGTGGACTGCTGTGTGATGCCAAGGGGCTGTAGAAATAAACCCCACTTAGAGAGAAAAATACCTTGCGTGTCACCATGGATCATAATTTTGTCAGCTCACTTGAATGCAGTTGTAGCCATGCAGGTTTGTGTCTTTTCTGTGTATAACTAGTTGTGGGTTTTTTCCACCCTTAGCATACTTTTTACAAATTGCATTTCCTGAGAAGTGTTCAGTGTATCATCTCAAGAGTATAAAAGGCAAATATTGTAACAGCAAGCTGGGAGGAAATCTAGTGACTGAACCTGACTTGAGCCTTTTCCACTGATGTCTGCTGTGCATGAGTCACTTTTTGAAATAAACTAGAATGAGCTAGAGAGTGCTGTCTGTGGGGTTTGAATTTAGCCCTGGCCTGAGGACACAACAGGCCAAAAAACCCTTCCCTGAGCAAGTAGCCCTAATCATTTTAAAATAAGTGCCTCTACAGGCTATGACTTTCTGCTGTGGTTTGGTTTTTGTTTTGTTTTGTTTTTTTTGGGGGGGGCGGGGGGAAGAGATACTGTGTTAATTACCCCTAGGATCTCCTTCCACTAGGAATAGTAACAGGAGCAGGGTGTGAAGAAGGGGGTGGAGGTTGTGCCTATGTTTCTATCTTTTTGTTCTTTAAAAAAAAAAAAAAAAATCTGAAAACTGCTGGGTGGATTTTCAGTTTTGCTTTTTTTAATCTGCTTGGGTTTTTTTAAACTAGTACTTCTACCTGGAAAATTTCTGGGGCCAGCTGAAACTCTGAAAGAACAAAGGAATGGCCATACTGGGTCAGACCAAAGGTCCATCTGGCTCAGTATCCTGTCTTCCAACAGTGGCCAATGCCAGGTGCCCCAGAGGGAATGAACAGAACAGGTAATCATCAAGTGATCCATCCCCCATCGCCCATTCCCAGCTTCTGGCAAACAGAGGCTAGGGACACCATCCCTGCCCATCCTGGCTAATAGTCGTTGATGGACCTGTCCTCCATGAATTTAACTAGTTCTTTTTGAACCCTCTTAATAGTCTTGACTTTCACAACATCCCCTGGCAAAGAGTTCCACAGGTTGACTCTGCATTGTGAGAAGAACTACTTCCTTTTGTTTGTTTTAAACCTGCTGCCTGTTAATTTCATTTGGTGTCCCCTAGTTCTTTTGTTATGAGAAGGAGTAAATAACACTTCCTTATTTACTTTCTCTATACCAGTCATGACTTTATAGACCTCTATCATATCCCCTCCCCCTTAGTCGTCTCTTTTCCAGGCTGAAAAGTCCGTCTTATTAATCTCTCCTCATATGGTGGTCGTTCCATACCACCATGCAGTATTCAAGATGTGGGTGTACCATGGATTTATATAGAGGCAATGTGATATTTTCTGTCTTATCTATCCCTTTCTTAATGATTCCCAACCTTCTGTTTGCCTTTTTGACTGCCACAGCACATTGAGTGGATGTTTTTCAGAGAACTATCTACAATGACTCCAAGATCTTTCTTGAGTGGTAACAGCTAATTTATATGAATAGTTGGGATGATGTTTTCCAATGTGCATTACTTTGCATTTATCAACATTGAATTTCATCTGCCATTTGGTTGCCCAGTCACCCAGTTTTCTGGGATCCTTTTGTAGCTCTTTGCAGTCTGCCTGGTACTTAACTATCTTGAGTAGTTTTGTATCATCTGCAAATTTTGCCACTTCTCTGTTTACCCCTTTTTCCAGATAATTTATAAATATGTTGAATAGGACTGGTTCCAGTATAGACCCCTGGGGGACACCACTATTTACCTCTCTCCATTCTGAAAGCTGACCATTTATTCCTACCCTTTGTTTCCTATCTTTTTAACCAGTTACCAATCCATGAGAGCACCTTCCCTCTTAAGCAGAGTAAGCTGTCATGGGATAAGAGCCTTTGGTGAGGGACCTTGTCAAAGGCTTTCTGAAAATCTAAGTACACTCTATTCACTTGAATCCCTCTTGTCCACATGCTTGTTGACCCCCTCAAAGAATTCTAGTAGATTGGTGAGGCATGATTTCCCTTTACAAAAACCATGTTAACATGGATTGTGACATGTTGTGGTGACGCCTGAGAGAATTATGCTTTTATTCAGGTTTAAATAAAAGAAAACAAGTTTTAAACATCTAATTAATTAAAATACTTTGGGGAAAAGCTCTCTATTAAAATTCAGTATACACTTCTGTCTTGTTAGCAAAACAACTAGCAAAACAGAATTCCAGACTTGACATTCCTGGTATTTCTAAGACTAAAAATCCTCAAGCAAATTAAAATGTTCTCACCTTGAATATGTATTCACTTGATCATTCCATCTGAGAAATGTTGAGCAGATATAGAGGCCTGCAACAAAATATTAGAGAGATGGAAAGGCTTCTGTGTGCAGAGAGATTGAAAGTTAGACTAAATGATTTTAAATGTAAATTAATCTCTTCTAGAGATGAGGCGAGGGAACATACCTTGAGTTACGTAAAACAACAAGTGGTTTAGAGAGAGCTAAACAGGCACAGCTGTTTACTTTCTCTCCTTGATTAAGAACAAGGGAACATTCTTAGAAGCAAACAAATTTAACTGGTAATTTTTTTTTACATAATACACAATTAACCTGTGGAACTCACTTCAGTAAGAGATCATGTGCTTTGTAGTTTTCCCAAATGTCTTTGACATGTATATGGGTAACCAGAGTATCCACAGTTACATTGGCTAAGATATACATAGTTTCATGTCTCACAGCATAAGCCATCAACCAGAAAGACATTTCATAGGAATGGTGATAGTGGACAGTCCAATGGTCTACCTAGCTCAGTATCCTGGCTTCCACCAGTGGACGGTGCTAGATGCTTCTGAGGGAGCGAACAGAACAGGGTAATTTGAGTGATCTGTCCCCTGTCATCAGTCTCAGCTTCTAGCAGTCAGGGGTTTAGGGGACACCCACAGCATAGGGTTGCATCCCTGACCATCTTGGCTAATAGCCATTGATGAACCCCTATACTCCATTAACTTGGCTAATTCTTTTTTGAACCCAGTTATATTTTTGGCCTTCACAATATTTCCTGGCAATGAGTTCTACAGGTTGACTGCGTTGTGTGAAGAAATATTGTTTGTGTCGTGGTGAATTTGTAGATTAGATACTGTCCTGTCTGGCAATTTTTTAGGTGGTGTGGTTTTTTTTCTTCAGTCTGTGCAATATTGATGAGCATTGTCTTTTCTTGCCTTTCAGTAAGTCTAAAAGTGACTTGGCTATTCCCCTCTTTAGGGGAAAGAGCACCTCATCGTGCTGTATGGAGTTTTAAGTTCATCACAAACATTGAGAATCTTATGAAACAGTGCATTTGTTTGCATATGATTCTGTAGGCCTGATCTGCACACAATTTAGCCGCCTTAATGCATGTGCAATATTGTATATGATATTACATCTACATTCATCCCAAAGGATTTCAGATCATATACCACTCTAGTGTTTAGTATTATCAGAGTAGGCTGCACTTAACATCACTTCAGGACAAGCGGAGAAGAACACTCCACGTCACTAAACAGCAGAGTAAACTTTACATTGCCAGAATGGAACTACCTGAGTTGGAATTTTCCTGAAGTAACCCTGTAAGTTTATTTTTGCAATAAGGCGTTCCTGAGGCTTGACCTCCGGAGTGTCTGTCCCCTGGGTGCTTTCTCCAGACTTTGTCACAGGGTGTTTGACCATCGGCATTAGCTGAGAGTTTAAATCCTGGGAAGGCCTGCACCAATCCAAATTCTGCTAATAACTCAAGCTGAGCAATGGGGGGAAGCCAGGTGTTCTAGTTCACCACTTCTGTCATTGAAAACCTTGCATTCATATCTTCACAAATGAAATGATTTTGGGACCATACTCCAGTGGATATCCGTCCACATCAAAGATTTATCAGACAATTTGATATTAACAGTTGCTCCCAGGAGTGGAAGGATCCAAGGAAGGATTGAGATGTTTGGGTAAAGTAAGAGCTCATGTAATGTCAGTATTTAGCCAGCACTACTAGTCCCTTGCTTTCATGTGCACAGGAATTACAATATCAGATCAGACCAGCAGATGGTGTAGTTTTTTGCTCTGTGACAGTGGCAAGTGTTGGATATTTCAGAGGAATGTGCAAGAAACCCCATAGTAAACAGTTATGGAACCACGTGTGCGTAGTGAAACTTCCTCCTAAACCCTTACATTCCTCCTCTGAACGAAATGGTCCCACTCTTCTTTCTGTTCACATGGAAGTGACTCCAGGCTTCTGATCTCTTTATTGTCCATCTCTGAATCCTTTGTTTCTGCTGTACCTTGCAACTGTGTGACCCAACTGAATGCAGGACTCCAGGAGAGAGGGTAATCGGTGTAATATTTTTAGTCTTCCTTATACGACTCTCTTGATTGCGATTGTCATTGAACAGAAGTTTTCATTGAGCTATCCCCAGTGATGCTTAAGTCTCCTTACTAAGTGGTATTGATTTAGAGCCAGCAGTGTGGACAAAGTTTAAATTTATTCCTTCCAATGCAGATTACCTTACACTTGTCAGGATTGAGCTTTTTAATTTTCCCCAAAATATTAAGGGGGGGGGAGGGAATATGCAGCTTTCCTACAGAGGAAAGTTCCCAACCTCTACAGTGGCTGTCCTTAAAATCCTGTCAAATAAAACGTGTTGTAAAATGTGTGTTTGTATTTAAATCTTGCAGACTTTACCAGATCACATTTGATACAAAAATGGCCACTTAAAGTCTGATCAGGAATACCTTGTTCCTGAAACTGGTATAGTAAAAATGTGTTGGAGCTCTGTTCATTCTTAGGAGGAAATAGGTACTGCGTGTTGGTTTATCCAAAATGTGGGATGCGTTCTACGTTCTGACATTTGGTTTGTGGGATTTTTGGTTTCACTATAAACATCAGGAAGCTGACAGTTTAAAGAGAGCCCAAACCTAGATCCTACATGCCAAACATTATCTGTGTTTAAAAAAAACAGGTGGATCTCCATAGTGGGGTTGAATAGCTTAGATGCGCTATTTAATAGCTCTATGTAACACTTATATTGCTGAATCATCTCCTCTCCTACTTCCTGTTGGAGAGATTCTGGCATTATTGGGGAGGAAGGGGGTTGCAATATTTCCTAACTATGTCTTAAAGATACACGGTCTCCATTTCCTTTTTTTCCACAGAAAATAAACCAGCAAACTGTTCCTTGGCACAGAAGATCTATAGTGGGATGGTAAAATAGTTAAGACAGGCAGGGATTTTGACTAGCTGCAGTTGTTGACTTGTTTGTTCTTTGTATAATGTATTGGCTTCAAACACTTCATTCCAGGTGTCCTTTCCCTGGAGGGCTTTGGGGAGTAGCTGTGAATAGAAGTTTGTAAGTTGGGCACAGTAAAACTGTTTCAAAGAATTGCAAATTTTTAAATGATGCAACTTTCTATATTTCTCAATGGGGCATTTGTAATATGCTGGCACTCTGGCTAGTTTCCTTGTTAGTTTTAGTTATGGCCATACACTGGGAAGCCAATAAACCTTGTTCTCTATGATGTTTGTAGAACAGCTGTAGCTGCATCCATCATTAGAATAAGACGAGTCCACATAAAGGCTTTTCACTCTTCTGCCTTTTATCTTACTGGCAGTGTCTTCCAATATAAGTCAGTCAGTAAATCCTGCTACATAACTGGGAGGCTTTAGGAAGCAACATGAGTGAGATGAATGAAGGGGCTGCTGTGAATTTTTTCTTTTTGTGCCCAGTTGTTTCTGTTAAATTCTGACTTTTTTCCTCTGCACAAGAGAAAACTCCAAGTATGTCTTTGCACAATTCATCAGCATCAAAGTCTTACAAGGAAGTTTATTCAGACATTGAACTCCAAAGTTCTCCACTCCATTATTCAAGCATGATGGAAACTGGCTTCTGTTCTCTGCCATCAGCAGGCAGGGAGCACCCTCACTGCAGGTTTCACAAATGGTCTTTTTCAGCAAGGTGCCCACCAGGAATGCCAGTTGTAATGAACTTGCATTTCCAATGCAGTCACAATCAGTTCCTTTTGAGACGAGTGTCTTACACTTGCACCATTTATGTGCCAGATCAGAGAGGGTGCCATTCCCTTGAGCATTTGTTTTCTTTACTTTGCTGACCTCAGGAAATGACGGTAAGTATAATTACAGGATTTAGTCTAATACCAGCATCAGATGTATGTGAGCTCCAGAGTGTGAAATTGAAAAATAAAACAAGCTTCATTGCTTGATGAAAACTCCTAATATACAGATCACTTTGGGGGTTTGTTTGATTTCATGATATCCATTTAAATAATGATTTCACCTTCCTAAGTGAGGCTTTGCATAATGTACAGTATATGGGAGATAGTTCCATAGACTTATAAAATGAGTCTTGTATAAACATTATATTGTGAAAATGGGTTTAAAAAAAGATACTTAGTATAGAGAAACCATGAGATTACACAAGCCAGAGAAAAAGGCGTTAAATATTGTTTATACTGACAGTAATCTGTTCTTTACAATGGTAGAGCCATGAAAATCTTTAATTAGTTCTCTGTGGGACTGACCTTTCAGGTGTGTGTGTTTAGTCCTTTAACTTTGAAAGTCAGATTTTATATTTTTCAGGGCTGTCTTTCTTTTGGTTTAAGTTCTAAAATGTACATGTTACACTGCTGAGCAGACAGATGCAGGTCGCACTTCGATAACCTTCCATGTTATGTCAGTGTTGCTGCACCATTTTGCTTGCATGTCATGATAAAAAGGAAAAGTCTCTGAAATGGAGGGCAGGCTCTTGTATAACTATCTGTGGTATGATTCCATATTGAAAAGCAAATATATTATGTGTAATTGATAATTAAGTTGGTGCTGTTGAGCAACAGGTCCTGCTGGCAGCGACTTCATCTGTAACAAATATTAATGCTCTTGAGGTTTGTGTTAATAAGTGTATGAAAGATAGGAGGCAGAAAACAGCCATGTTGTGGTCAGCTCAAAGTCGAATTTGGTGAAATGGTAAGAACACTGACTGCTGTCTTGCTTAAAGATCTTATTTCTATTATGCCTACTGTAAAGGGGTGGGGAATGTGGTCATAACTAGTTAATTAAAATTGCATGCTTAACTAAGGTACAGTTCCTTTGTGTTTAACCTAGGGTAGTGGCTTTTTCCTGGCTCAGAATACAGCAGTGCAAGAACCGTATTCATCCATCTTGGTTAGTACAGTGTTCTGTCTTGATGAGCAGTTCATTAACCTCTGGGACCAGATTCAGGCTTTGGTGCATTGGTTGCAGTAGCTGGGCCCCGTTGGAGGGTTAAGTAAATTCAGGAGGAGAGCTTGATGTTGAAATATTGCAGTTGATCTGAAATGGCAACTTTGTTCAGAGAGCCTTAAAAATGAGCATTTTGTTTTAAAACTAGTGGTTTTACAGACTAATGCAAGAGAGATGTGGTATTAAGTGACTCTTTTAAACAAAAAATCATATTCTTCATAAATACATACAGGAAATATTTTTTTTTGAAAAATCATCATAAAATGAAATCTATTCAAAATCATTTGTCCTTTATCACTTCCTGGGATCCATTGCGCTATTCACTGTTTCATTATAAAAATATCTAAGATCAGGATAATGAGTTAAAATAGCCTGAAGTGTGTCTGGCAAAATGTGTATTTCTGAGTTGGCACACTAAACAGACCTTAAAATGCTTTTTGCCCTCTTGCAGTTTTGGAACTGCTAATTTATTTAGTTTTGTTCTTTCGGGATGGGGGCAGTGAATCAGCAAGATGCCCCAAGATAGTTCAGTGACTTCTAGCTATGTTTTTTAAAGAACTCTTACTCCAGTAGGAGTCAAGGATCTGAAGCTATTGCTGGGGTCACCTCAGGACTTGCAATTAATCCAAATGTTAAGAAGCACATTTGAGATCGTCGCTGTTACTAAGGCTTCTGATAACAAAAGGTTTGTTTATTTAAAAACAAAAAACATAATTTCAGATGCACATCTGACTCTCTGTCACGTTATCTGTGGTTGAAAGAGAGGTTTTGGTGCTTTGTGCCTTCTAAGGAGCTTGATCATCTGTTCACCTGAGACCTCCAGGAAATGGAAAAACACGCTGCAGCTGTGTTTCACTGTGCATTCTAGAAATATAGTACTCTAGATTCCTGAAGCATAGGCTGCTTGAAATGCTCAACTTTTGTTTCTCAAAATTGCTGCCAGATGTGTCACCTCTACTGAATCCCCCTGTGTTTTTGAGACCAGAAATGGCGGTTACCACCACTTTGGAAGACTGAAGGAAAAAGGCAGTAAAAACCATTCTTAGAACCTGTGCAACTGAACATACAGAATGTGAACCTGACAGCTTCAATGCCTGTGGAAGGCTGTGGTGTCAGGATGTTCGTGAGCCTTACCCAATGTATGCTACGTCGTCGTTTGAAAAGAGGAAGTCTGTTTTATAGGTTAAACTTAAAAGCTGAGGCCAGACCCAGTGCCTGGGACTTGCTGCTAGCATTAGGGTTCTCTATGGAGCAAATACCTACAGCTTTAGAACGGATGGTGGCAGACTCACTGAAGAAGCTGATATCTGAGACGTATTTAGAAGTATTTGTTTGCAAAGACTAACTTACAGTAGAACATCTGTGACTTTTGCTAGCTTTATATTGGCTTGTCTAAGTGATGTGTCACTGTGCCTTGTAGTAAAAAGGACTCTTTCATGAATTATAGAAGAACACTTGACTAGCAGTCACTTATTTCAGGACTCTGCTATTTAGTGATTGGTATTTAAAGGCTAGTTAATACTAATGTAGTAATTGGCTCTTCTGTAGTGCCTTGTATCAAAAGCTCTCAAAGCACTTGACAAAATAAGGCCTCAGTCCCTTAAGTTCAGGTACTTACATGGTCCCCATTACTGCAGTAGCTGAGCTCTCACACTCTCTTTCAATGTGTTTATCCTCACCAGACCCTGGAAGGCAGGGATGTGCTATTCTCCACATGGTACAGATGCAGAACAGACACCGAGGTTAAGAGATTTGCCCATGGTCACACTCGGTGTCTGGCTGAACAAGGGTATTGAACTCAATCTCCCACTTCCTATGCTAGTGCCTAACCAGTGGATTTACACACTGCAGGGAAGCGGGCTCCTTGGGCTGAAGTACGTATTGCATCATTGAAGTTTGGCTAACAACTGCAGTAAACTTCTACAGAGTTAAACTACAAATAAACACACTTTGAAAACAAAGTACATGGAAACGGGGTCCTCTGTTTATCTGACAGAAGTTGTTTCCTCTGCAACAGTTAGTGATCTGATTAAACCATAACTTGTGCAGGAAAAAAAGATCTTAGTTGAAAATTACTGTTTTAAAAACACTAACAAGATAAATGTCTTGGGAAAAGAGTTAAAAAACAAACAAACAAAACCCCTCAAACATCTCTTCTGCTGTTGTAACACTGAGAGAAGGCTACAGAATGGCCAGATTTCAAAATCCCACTGTCCTGGGGGTGGTGGTGAGCTTTGTCCCCATCACCCCTGGAACTGATTTGGTTTAACTTGAGTTTCTCATTTAGATGTTTTTTCTTTCTGTGTCTGCTTATGCTGATTTTTGTCATCAAATCTTGCAAGGGAAACTTTTAATTCAGTTCAGTTTTGATAGTGAAGGAGAAAATGGTATTGATGTGTATTTGTAAGTTTGTTCACATTTGTTACTGATGTGAGACTAACTTCCACGCCCCTAAAATCTTTGCAGTTTTCCAAATTCTCTGCCACGTTTCCTGCTTCAGCCAGCCAGTCTGCTGGTTTTTCTGTATGCTTTCTACTGGAGCTGCTCATGGCCACAGTCCAGGATCCTAGCAAATACTTTTATCCAATTCTGTTGCTTCCAGAAAACTGAAAGAATTGTAGTTAAGCCGTATCAAAAGGGTTTCCACCCTTCCCAATCTGTGATCAAGCAGTAACTTTGTAATTCTTTCACCAGTGGCCTTATCACATAGACAGGAAGGAGGATTGGACAAAGGAGATTAAAATATAGTGGGAAGGGAGGCACAGAAAATGCTATTCCAAGGAATATGGACTTTGACTCATGTATGCAGTATATCATCTCTCAGTTTTGGAGATACTGCACCATGTCAACAAGAGTATCTGTTCATTAATGGCTATGGGCTGATTCTTTGAGTCAGACAAATCTTACCCTCATATATTCAAGTCAAACTGCATATATCGTGTGTTGGTGGACTACCAGGGCCTTCTTATGATTGATAGTCACTGATGCAGAGAATGAATGTGTTTTGCTGCCAATTAGCTGATTCTAATGCACTGGTAGGTATAATGCATTGCCTCTTCTCTTCCTGGGCAAGTGAGTTTCATGGCAACAACTCACTTACAGTATGTCTACACTGGAGCTGGAGGTGGGTAAATGTACACACACTAGTTCTTATTGAGTTTGTGCACTAAAAATAGAAGTGGATCCCAGAGGCAGGGTGGATTAGCAACTCCAAGCCCAATCCCATCAAGGACCCTAGGCATGTACGGTAGTTGGGACAGGGAATCCGTCCCACCCCTCACACACTATCTTTATTTTATTTTTTAGCGTGTTACCCATACTAGCTTTTATTGAGATGTCTCCTCAAGCTGGAAATTACATCTCCAGCTCCAGTGTAGAGACACCCTCATTGAAGAGGGGTCCTGGCAGTAAACTAGAAGACAAATTCTGTCACTCGTTTTGGGGAAATTTTATGCTACGTTTCTTGGACAAGAATCTGACCCAGTCTTATGGTAGGCTCTAAATGAACTTTAAGACCACACTGTTAGAATTATAAAGGTGCATAGGTGTATATATTTAAGGGCAGTGAAACTTGCATCTATTAATGCCATGATTTATATGGCGCCAAAAGGGTAGTCTAGTTTTCTTGATGCAAAGGACAGGGCAAGCACCACAGTAGTGGAAAATAAGTGCTTAATATGGAGGGCTGATTTTTAAGAGCAGAATATTTTAAGGTGGAAGTGAATGTTTTAGAAGACTATAAGATTTTATAATTTGCTTAATTGGTGATAAAAGGTTTATTACAAAGAACCCTCTACAGAGGGAGCACAGTCAACGAACCTGAATAAAATGCAGAAGATTCCTGGCAATGGAAGCTCGCAGAATTATTCTGGGCCAGCTTGAAATGCTCTGAGTTGCAAGCTGAATCTGAAAGTAAACTGTCTTTGTATTCCTCTTGTAGTAACCCTCCATTGAGCGAGGAAATGTTGCCTCCAGGGGAGTGGATGTGTCATCGCTGCACTGTACGCCGAAAGGTAAAACCTCTTATCCAAACAAACTCAGTTCTCTTTGGGTCACTCTTCTAAAATGTTAACTCTTTAGTATTTTCCAAATATTTGTCACTCGTATTTGAGTCTTTCTGCCCTTTTTTCCTCCTACCAACCTTTCTTTTCCCACCCCCACAGACACAGATACAAAACCTTAGAGTTCTGCTCCAGTGTGTGTGAGATCATGGAATCGCAGGAAGTAAAGTGAAGGTTAGACAGCTTGGCAGAGCAGAGAGGTTTTGATTAGGAGTAGGTGGATAGAAAACTCTAAGCCAGTCCCAAATTCCTGTACTGATTTTTACTATTAGAAATCACAAAACTGAACTTTAAATCCAGACTTACAAACATTTAATTTAGTAACATACCCTCAGCAAACAGCAATTTTCCACATTTAATCTTGAACAGGAAAAAACAAACTGCACTAAAAATATCCCAGAGGGAATAATTCTGCACGGGCAAAGGAGATGGACTAGTTGTGACTTAATATGGCTTCCCATCTTTAGTGTCTGATGCTTTTATTGCAGTGCCTCATGATTCTGGCTAGCAAAAACAAAACTGTGACCCCACAACAATTTCCATAGCAACAGACTGAATTGCTGTGAATTATGACTTCCTTATTTGCAAGAACAGGATGGAGAGATGATTCGGCAAGATTGTGGCTTGGTTTTTTGACATGCTATTTCCCAGGAAGCTCTCCTTGCTAAATGTAAACATGATTTTGCAGCAATGACGTCTTCAGACTGTGTACCCAAGTGTTTAAAGAGTTTCTGCACCAAACTATCCAGGAAGCCATTCATATGAAGTGCCACACAAATTCACCTCCAACATATTCTTTTTTCCAACTTGCCACCTTTTATCATGGTCTCTTGCTCCTGGCAAATCACTTGTGATGCTGTTATATCCTGAAGACAGTAACGCTTCAGAAACTTGTCTCAACAATAAAAAGGTCATCTTAAAAAGAGCAATGGATTTTGCTTTTTCTAACTCTTTTCCTTATCTTGAATGGCTTAGCCCTTAATTTTCACTCATTCCAGCACCTCACACAAACAAGAAATGATGCTTCCGGAAAAACTGTATCCGACAAAAGGCTGAGTTTCTGGTGGCTCAAATTTGTTGTTGTTTTTTCCCCCCTCTGCTCCTGATTTCTTTCCTGGTTGGTTTGTTTGGTTGGTTGGTTTTTTTTGGGGGGTGGGGGGTGTTCCCCTCCTCCTTTCCCATGTGCCCCTGGCTTTGCACATTTTCTCCCTTGGAGGTTCATGTGCTGCACATCTCACAGCTTTCATGTAGATTGATGTGAATGCTAAGTCCTTAAACTGTGCTGATGCTGCCCCTTGTGACTCATAATAAATTATGCCCATTGCACCTTCCAGACTAGGACCACCAAGAACTAATGGTGGCTGGCTAGAGACCTCAAAATTAGGGCTGTCAAGCGATTTTAAAAAAGGAATCGCGATTAAAAAAATAGAATACCATTTAAATATTTTTTGGATGTTTTCTACATTTTCAAATATATTGCTTTCAGTTACAACACAGAATATAAAGTGTACAGTGCTCACTTTATATTTTTGATTAAATATTTGTGCTGTAAAAAACAAAAGAAATTGTATTTTTCAATTCACCTCATACAAGTACTGTAGTGCAGTCTCTTTATAATGAAAGTTGAACTTACAAATGTTGACTTATGTACAAAAAAACCTACATTAAAAACAAAATAATGTAAAACTTTAGAGCCTACAAGTCCACTCAGGCCTACTTCTTGTTCAACCAATTGCTCAGACAAACAAGTTTGTTTACATTTGCAGGAGATGATAGTGCTGCCTGCTTCTTGTTTACAATGTCACCTGAAGATGAGAACAGATGTTTGCATGGCACTGTTGTAGCCAGTGTTGCACAATATTTACATGCCAGATGCGCTACAGATTCATATGTCCCTTCATGCTTCAACCACCACTGCAGAGTACGTGCGTCCAAGCATTTGTCTTAACG
Organism: Malaclemys terrapin pileata; assembly: GCF_027887155.1. Classification (NCBI taxonomy): domain Eukaryota; kingdom Metazoa; phylum Chordata; order Testudines; family Emydidae; genus Malaclemys; species Malaclemys terrapin. The sequence continues at coordinate 1,956,684 of NC_071522.1, read as the reverse complement.
ATTTGTTGACTAAGAAATAGGACTGAGTGGACTTGTAGGCTCTAAAATTTTACATTGTTTTGTTTTGGAGTGCTGTTATATAACAAACAAAAAAATCTACATTTGTAAGTTGCACTTTCACAATAAAGAGATTGTATTATGGTACTTGTATGAGGTGAATTCAAAAATACTATTTCTTTTGTTTATCATTTTTACAGAGCAAATATTTGTAATAAAAATAATATAAAATGAGCACTGTACACTTTGTATTCTCTGTTGTAATTGAAATCAGTACATTTGAAAATGTAGAAAAGACCACCTTGGCTTAACCACGAGATCTTGCATGATCTAAAAAATAAGAGTCATATAAAAAATGGAAACTAGGACAAATTACAAAGGATGAATATAGGCAAATAATACAGGAATGCAGGGGCAAGATTAGAAAGGCAAAGGCACAAAATGAGCTCAAACTAGCTACGGGAATAAAGGGAAACAAGAAGACTTTTTATCAATACATTAGAAGCAAGAGGAAGACCAAAGACAGGGTTGGCCCACTGCTTAGTGAAGAGGGAGAAACAGTAACAGGAAACTTGGAAATGGCAGAGATGCTTAATGACTTCTTTGTTTCGGTCTTCACTGAGAAGTCTGAAGGAATGCCTAACATAGTGAATGCTAATGGGAAGGGGGTAGGCTTAGCAGATAAAATAAAAAAAAGAACAAGTTAAAAATCACATAGAAAAGTTAGATGCCTGCAAGTCACCAGGGCCTGATGAAATGCATCCTAGAATACTCAAGGAGCTAATAGAGGAGGTATCTGAGCCTCTAGCTATTATCTTTGGAAAATCATGGGAGACGGGAGAGATTCCAGAAGACTGGAAAAGGGCAAATATAGTGCCCATCTATAAAAAGGGAAATAAAAACAACCCAGGAAACTACAGACCAGTTAGTTTAACTTCTGTGCCAGGGAAGATAATGGAGCAAGTAATTAAGGAAATCATCTGCAAACACTTGGAAGGTGGTAAGGTGATAGGGAACAGCCAGCATAGATTTGTAAAGAACAAATCATGTCAGACCAATCTGATAGCTTTCTTTGATAGGATAACGAGTCTTGTGGATAAGGGAGAAGCTGTGGATGTGGTATACCTAGACTTTAGTAAGGCATTTGATACGGTCTCGCATGATATTCTTATCGATAAACTAGGCAAATACAATTTAGATGGGGCTACTATAAGGTGGGTGCATAACTAGCTGGATAACCGTACTCAGAGAGTTGTTATTAATGGTTCCCAATCCTGCTGGAAAGGCATAACGAGTGGGGTTCCGCAGGGGTCTGTTTTGGGACTGGCTCTGTTCAATATCTTCATTAACGACTTAAATATTGGCATAGAAAGTACGCTTATTAAGTTTGCGGATGATACCAAACTGGGAGGGATTGCAACTGCTTTGGAGGACAGGGTCATAATTCAAAATGAACTGGACAAATTGGAGAAATGGTCTGAGTTAAACAGGATGAAATTTAACAAAGACAAATGTAAAGTGCTCCACTTAGGGGGAAAAAAAATCAGTTTCACACATACAGAATGGGAAGAGACTGTCTAGGAAGGAGTACGGCAGAAAGGGATCTAGGGGTTATAGTGGACCACAAGCTAAATATGAGTCAATAGTGTGATGCTGTTGCAAAAAAAGCAAACATGATTCTGGGATATATTAACTGGTGTTTTGTGAGCAAGACACGAGAAGTCATTCTTCCGCTCTACTCTGCTCTGGTTAGGCCTCAGCTGGAGTATGTGTCCAGTTCTGGGCACCACATTTCAAGAAAGATGTGGAGAAATTGGAAAGGGTCCAGAGAAGAGCAACAAGAATGATTAAAGGTCTTGAGAACATGACCTATGAAGGAAGGCTGAAAGAATTGGGTTTGTTTAGTTTGGAAAAGAGAAGACTGAGAGGGGCCATGATAGCAGTTTTCAGGTATCTAAAAGGGTGTCATAAGGAGGAGGGAGAAAACTTGTTCATCTTAGCCTCTAAGAATAGAACAAGAAGCAATGGGTTTAAACTGCAGCAAGGGAGGTCTAGGTTGGACATTAGGAAAAAGTTCCTAACTGTCAGGGTGGTTAAACACTGGAATAAATTGCCTAGGGAGGTTGTGGAATCTCCATCTCTGGAGATATTTAAGAGTAGGTTAGATAAATGTCTATCAGGGATGGTCTAGACAGTATTTGGTCCTGCCATGCGGGCAGGGGACTGGACTCTATGACCTCCCGAGGTTCCTTCCAGTCCTAGACTCTATGAATCCAAAAACAGTTAATAAATTTCAATTGGTATTCTATTGTTTAACATTGCAATTAAAACTGCGATTAATTTTGAGTTAATCATGTGAGTTGACTGCGATTAATCAACAGCCCTACTCAAAATTAAATCAGTTGCTTGCCAAACTCCACCTTTAGTCCCCTGAAAATTGTATGTATTCCATGTTCCTTTCCATACTCACCCACTTTATTAGGGTGGCTTTTCATTACTTTGTTGACTCCCAGTGGCTGATTCTTCATTGTAGGCAAGTACTCTGCATGCTTCTTCGGACACTTGAACCCTTCTGTGCCCCAGCCTCTGCTATTGCAGCCCTTAGCTCCAGTGTTGCTCTCTGGCCTTACCTGCAGCCCCCCACGGACTCTCCTGAGCAGAAGTGGCCAGTTCTTGTGTTGTGCTGGCACATTGCGGTTTTTATGTGCGCTCAAGTCATCGTTCTAATTCTTTTCTCGTTTTTGAGTAGTCCTGCTATAAATGGACTCAAACACTGCAAAGCCTGCTGCACGGTGCATTATTCTAAGAGGTGTCATTGGTAAATATGGTCTTCCAAATACATTGGTTGGTTGACCTCTTGAGTATTAATTTGAAACCTGATGCCACTAAATATGTTCCTTGTGTCCAAACTGGATTTGAATCCAAGTCTCCAGAGGCAAAAGGCAAGTAGGCTAACCTCCTCCCACGCTTGGCCGCTCTAACTGCTTTAGTAATTGTATGACTTAGTCACACTAGTAATAACCAATTGCTTTTACTGGCTTAAGGCTAAATGTCATGGTGAGAAACTGTTGCAATAAATGTCTTGAGCTCTTGTTCATGTAGCATTTCTGAAAACTGTTTAATCTTTACTTATGTATGTATCAGGGCCAATGTACTTATTTATCTGGCCTGAGTGGTAAGTGTGATTCTTCATGTTCTGCAGAAGCGAGAACAGAAGAAGGAGCTGGGGCAGGTAAATGGATTGGTGGACAAATCTGGGAAAAGGACCACCTCCCCTACCAGTGACACAGACCTGTTGGACAGGTCTAGCACCAGCATCAGGGCAATTGCACATGCCAGGATCTTGGAACGGAGAGCAAGTCGGCCTGGCACTCCCACATCTAATGCCAGCACTGAGACTCCCAATTCCGAGCAGAATGTAGACGATGAGGACATAATTGACGTGGATGATGACTCTGCCCTTGCGGAAATGGACTGTGGGCAGCCCCAGCTGAAGCGACCCTTTGAGCTTCTTATTGCAGCTGCCATGGAAAGAAACCCAACCCAGTTCCAGTTGCCGAATGAACTGACCTGCACCACAGCACTTCCAGGTGAGTAAATATTGTCTGCTGGCATAGCTTACTGTTCAGAGCTGCAACTGGGGGTTGCAAATGTGCTCTTTGCCGCCTCTGTGCTCTCGTTTGTCCAGCTTGTGCGAGTTTCTACTGACATGCTTTTCTAATTCTGGCTCTGATGCCCCCTCCTCGTGAAAGTAGATGGTGCGGGTGTACGCTCTCCTCCAGCTCCTCTTCTGGTGTGGCTGCTTCACTGGAACAATAGATGAGTGTTTGTTTTGCTCCAGGGCACGCAGCAGGACTTGGAAATCGGCATTTTGCTATTAAACAGGACTGCCCTGAACTTCAATAGTTTAACAGAGTAGTGTACTGTCTGTACAGCCACTCTCAGACGCTCTCTGCCAGACCAAATGACACTGGCAAGAGGATTTTACCAGCCAGAGGAAGTCTCCTTGTATTTTGTTAGGACTGTTCATTGCCAAACTTTCATTCACTGCCATTGTACTCCTGGAATAGATTTTCATACTAAGTAATAAATTGATCATTTGAAAACTCACTTTAGCCTAGATGTTGTCTCTGACTAAATCTAGATGGCTTCTTGCTTTCTTGTCTCCTGTCTACAAATGAGACCGGCCTGCCTTCATTTTATCTTTTTATTCCTCATCTCCCCTTCTTTTAAATTGATACCAGATTTAAGTCAGGGCTGTGGTGCCCTAAGCAGCTTTGCTAGCCTCTTCCTAGATCAGTCTGTTTGTTTCTGCCAGAGATGGATGTGTATATCCATCTGTTCCAGTTACAGTGATCAGAATAGGAGCTCTGTTACACACAGGTAATACAAAACCTTTTCATTTACTTTTCAGGTACGAGTAAGAGGAGGAGGAAGGAGGAAACCACGGGAAAGAATGTTAAGAAAGCACAACATGAGCTAGACCATAATGGTCTGGTTCCCTTGCCGGTGAAAGTCTGCTTCACATGCAACAGGTACCCAAGTCTCCCACTTCTGGGAGTTTCACTTGGTGTGGGTGAAATTCTGTTGTTTGTGAAAGAAGTTTGGCGTCCTCTGCTTAAATACCAGTTTTGATCTTAAAAGGTATTGGATAAATAAAAATTGTGCAGTAGTGAGTGTAATTTATGGTACATGTAGAGGGTGTTAGGAGAAAATAACCCTCAGAAACAAAAGGCAGAACATCACTGACAAAGATGCATACCACCAGATTATGCTCAGAAATGGTTAATCACAAAACCATAGAGCTAAATATTTATGCAATGTTGGGTTGTTGGAATAGTGAACCATATCTATGAATTTAAGTCCCAGCCCAAAAAGTCAGTTTAATAGTCTAAATCATTTTATTGTGGAAACTGAATCACAGTACAGCTATGCTTAGTGTTGTCTTTCACTCTAAGTGAGCTGTCGGAAGAGAGGAGGAGCTTCAAGTAAGCTTTAAAAAAAGAAACCTACGAGATGGCTGATGGCTTCATTAAATGAATTGTGTGTGGCTGGGAAGAACAAGCGTATTTGAAAGAACCCCTCTCATGTCCAGTTTTTTATGACCTCTTCCGTCTCTCTGAAGTAAAAGTTCCCATTGCAAAAGACTGTACCTCTCTGAGGAGTGGAGTAATTGGGAATAACTGAACTCCCTGGAGGTTGCTCTTAGCGTCCATGAGTTTCCTTGGTAATGAGCTTACTGGCCAAAGCAGTAGTGAATGAGAGCAGCGTGTTCAGAACTTCTATGGAGTGCATGGGGAACAAAGGACACTGCTCCAGTCCTACCCGAAGGATTTTACAATCCAAGACCCCCATCCTGCACTTGGATCTGCATGGGCAGATCTTTGTGCCCATTTGACTTCAGTCCACTAGGACTCCACACAGATCGAATTACACCATTGTTGCCTAATTTTAGACAACAGCAACAAATAATGCAGGGGAAAGGAAGGATGAGAGCTACAGTAACTTTATTAGGTTACATAAATTGTGACACTGGGGCTACTTTGGTCTTTCTAATTATTGGCTACAAGTGATCCCTCCCCTCCCACTTGTAGCATAAGAAGGTGGTGAGCAACATTAATTTTGGTTTTCTAGGAAATACTAAAAATAGCAGCTGTTTCCCTGTTTCTTTGCAGGAGTTGCAGAGTGGCACCTCTTATTCAGTGTGATTACTGCCCCCTCCTGTTCCACATGGATTGTCTTGAGCCCCCTCTTACTGCCATGCCCCTGGGCAGATGGATGTGTCCAAATCATATTGAACACGTGGTGGTAAGTTTATAACAGTAAATGGATGTTAAAAGGACGTGGTCAGATTCAATTTTATTAATGGACTAATTTAAAAAAACCTCAAACTTTTAGAGTTTATTGCTCCTGCATTGGTATTTCTAAGGATGTTTTCAACAAGCAATAAACTGACTATACACAAAGTAAACACACTGAAAAAGTAGAATATTGATTTTGCTAATTTTCCTTGCTTTAGTAATTGGTGTTTGTGACTCTGAAAAGCTTGATTTTCAGACAAATGTGATCAAGTTGACAACCTCTGAGACAGAAGGAAAGCAGTAGATGAGAGCTACAGAGAAATAACTTTCAGCTTCTTCATACCAAAGTCTAGAACTATATCCCCCCAAAACCCTACCCTTTTCTGAATAAGGAGTTCCTTGTGTGAATCAGCTCTCTGTTCCCTCTGCTTCAAGTTGGTGGGGACTACTTTATAGTCAAATATTCATTATACTGATGGCTGGTATCTAAATACATGTATCAGGAGATTGACTGCTTGTGAGATTACACAAGCAGACATTAACTTATTGGGCCACTGAAAGATTTTATCTTTCGACTTTATAGAGTTGTACCCTCTAGCAGAAACAACTTTATATTTTTTGATTCATAAACATAGAGCACTAAAGCTGAGCTGATGGTATTGGTGGTACAGTACTAACTGACTGTGAAAGAGGCAGCTATTGTTTGGAACAGGTATTGGGATCGGTCATCCTAACTATGCCAGTATTATATCTGCTCTTCCAGCTGAACCAGAAGAACATGACCCTGAGCAATCGGTGCCGGGTTTTTGATCGGTTCCAAGACACCATATCTCAGCATGTTGTCAAGGTGGATTTCCTGAACCGAATCCACAAGAAACACCCTCCCAACCGCAGAGTTGTTCAGTCAGTGAAGAGAAGAGGTTTGAAGGTAAGTGAAAACAGGAAACGTTCTGGAGAACCTTGCTTACATGTTTTAGCATAATAAAAAGGCATGTAACAGGCGTGTGCTGGATTATCAAGTCTCTAGTCTTTGGTATGTCCCTAGCAGGGCTAGGAAGAAGTGACGATAGCACCTGAACTCAAACTTGGGAGTGGAGTACTGCTGCTTTCCAGTAGCTACATTTAGCTATCCAGCCTACCAATGAAGTAGCATTACACAGTTTTGCCACTTGATGGCAACTACACACCTTTCAAATGCAACTTTAAGAAATGCTGTTGCCTTTCTAGTGAGTGGCACTCATGCTTCAAAATTGGAAGGTTTTTAAGTTACTAAGAGCTCCCTATATTACTTATTTGTATATGAGACGAAAGCAAGCATACACCATGCAAACCATCCTGTTTTTATGTGCTCTAGAATGTGTAAATATTTTTCTGCAATCACAGCAGGTCTACAATTTAAAGTTAGTAAGGTTTCTAAATTAAACTCCTTTGAGTAGTAAATGTAAATACACTTTTGGAACAAGTTGGGAAGATAAAACAAAATGGGAGGGAATCTTTACTAGAACCTCCAGGCTAAGACTAGATACTTATCAGTCTATGGGGGATGGATGAAGGATTAATGGACTCAAAGCTGCCAGGGCAGAGGGTATCCTATTAAATGTGTGGCTCAGAGCCCCACAGTTGAAAGCATTGCTTTTTGTCATGTACTAATTTAGAGAAACTGAAAAGTTCTTTAACCTGCCAAGCATGGGATCCAGGCTTCGGTTTTCTTCTGCAGTGTTTGAGGTGGCTAACTTCTAAAGCAGAGTAGAGATATGGAGGAACTTCTTCTGTAGCAGGTGCTGAAGTCAGAAGAACCAGTGCTGCTTCACGTGTTCTAATTTGTCAGCAAAATACCTCACCCAATCTAAATGAGGAAGAATAACTCAATATAATGGGCATTTGATTCTAAATAAATGTATTTCCCCCGCTCTTTTTATTTTGTTTGAATGGATGCATTCATGCTACAGCCAATACACTAAGGACTCAAGTCCAGATCTGGTATAAGCATGGGGAAATTCCATTGACTTCAGCAGAGTTGTGTCAACTTAAACCAAGTCTGCACATAGTCCTGAAACTTTCCTATCTTCTGATGTCCCCTTTTCGTATTCTACTCTGCCACAGTGCTGACTGGTGTTGGCACAATCTCTGGTTTCTTTGGCCTGGAAACCATCGGCCAGTAGTAAATTTGGATAATACTTGTTAAGAATGACTATACTTTAATGGAACGCACCTGTAATTATCTAATGTCTCCTCTTCCCTCCTGACAATTCAGGTTCCTGATGCGATAAAATCTCAATACCGGTTTCCACCCCCCTTACTTGCACCTGCAGCAATTCGGGATGGTGAGCTCATCTGTAATGGGGTCCCTGAGGAATCCTCACAGAAGCACCTTTTGAATTCTGAGCACTTAGCCAGCCAGTCAGAACAACAAGAGGTAAACGATGGCAAATGTTTTGGCTCTATAGCTTCTTTGCTGTGCATTTCAGTTAGATATGATCAAAGTATCTTTCTGAATAGCAAGTCTAGAACATATGTGCAGTGGTGACTGTTTCTTCTCTCTCCTCCCATGACCTGTCACAGCTCTCGTTGAACGCTTCCTTTTGTCCACTCCCCAGACAGCTGTGAGGGGATCCAGCTGCTGGATTGTGTGTTAAGCCTCAAGTCTGAATGGAGCCCATGCAGTGTTCTTATCTCAGCACCTCCTAGGCACACTCCTAGGGTACAGTCTTTGCCCCACCACCAGGTTCCTTTGTTCTGCTGCTGGCACCTTTCCACTCTTCAAATCCCAGCCCCCTACCGACAAGCTGGGGGAAATGTCTCCCAGCTCCAGCCAATCCTCCTTAGTATAGCTACTGGATGGTCAGAGTACCAACGTTCAAGTCCATTGTGCCCAGACTGGTGTCTGTGACCTACAACTCATCAGCTGATGGTGGATACCTATATCATGCAAGTTCCTCTCATCGTCACACCTCCCATGCACAGAGAGAAGGCTGTTTCTGACAGAGGCTGGGGGAGAGTGAGGAGGGTATAATGCTTGGTGTGGTTTGAGTGTTTAAATTTTTTGTCATTAAATTAAAATATATGGAGATATACCTATCTCCTAGAATTAGAAGGGACCCTGAAGGGTCATCGAGTCCAGCCCCCTGCCTTCACTAGCAGGACCAAGTACTGATTTTGCCTCAGATCCCTTAGTGGCCCTCTCAAGGATTGAACTCACAACCCTGGATTTAGCAGGCCGATTGGGGGGAGGGACAGCTCAGTGGTTTGAGCATTGGCCTGCTAAACCCAGGGTTGTGAGTTCAATCCTTGAGGGGGCCACCTAGGGATCTGGGGCAAAATCAGTACTTGGTCCTGCTAGTGAAGGCAGGGGGCTGGACTCGATGACCTTTCGAGGTCCCTTCCAGTTGTGAGATGGGTATATATTCATATATTATTTATTTATTTATTTATTTATTTGTCAGTCATCTGGCAGAGGGAAATTGCTTTCTCCATTTGGTTGTGTAAGGCTGGTGGCATTAACCAACTTGTATGTTAACATTCATGTTGCTGGGTGGCTTTTGTAAGACTAATGTGAGGACACTCGGAAGCTTTGTATGGGCATATTTTTAAAGTCAAATCTAAATGTTATACCTCCTATGAGTTCTCTTGCTGGGTTACAGTATTGTAAGCCACAAATCCCCTTGCAAATAGCGGTCTACGCTGTAAGCCACTCTGTCGTCTGTTACAAGACTGACAAGATGAGCTGGTCCCACAGTGTGAGGTGGGGTAAACTTCAGTGGAAGGCAATTGCTGCCTCTGTGTATGTGTGTCTAATGTAGGGACTCCATTCTGTTCTGGAAGTGAAGGATGCATGGTGACATGCCTTAGGCCAATACCCATCCTTGTTCAGAAAGTGCCTTCCAAGCTGGTCATGTCAGCACGCTGCCTTTGGATGCCTTGAAGGAATCCTCCCCCAATCCTCATTGTTCAGATAGGTTCTCTGCTCTGTCCCTAAAAAAGCTTCTGTACAGGAAGCCAAAGTATTTCTGCAGTCTGTTCCAGCTTTCTCTACAGTCATTTGGCTGGATGCACTCTAAGATTGAGAGAAACCCATTTTATAGAAAGACCAGTAAGTAGTGTGTTAAAGTGGAATCTGTTTGAATCTTGTAGCAAGATGAAGGTGGAATTTTGGGCATAAGGCAGACTCTCACTGTAACTAGCTTGGATTTGGGCAAACTGTTTCTCTTGAGTACCAACGTGATTGATATATATTATGGAATAAATGTAAGTCCTATGACAGAGGTATAGTGCTTGTAACCACCTGATTTGTATTGCATTTGTATCGGAACAGCTACCATGGCTCCATAATATATCTATATTAAGTTGTCTTGCTGTGGTGGTGAACTGCCTTTCCAGGAGCAGGCAGAGCGATGCCGGGTAAAGTGTCCTGCTTGTTTGGGTGGCTGAAGCGGGCATGCTGCGTGAGTGACCAGCCTGTGACACTTACCTACGTTTTCTTTCTGTTTTCAGTGGCTCTGTAGTGTTGTTGCGCTCCAGTGCAGCATTTTGAGACATTTATCTGCTAAGCAGATGCCTTCGCTTTGGGACTCTGAACAGACAGAGAAGGCTGATATTAAGCCTGTTATTGTGGCAGACGGCTCGATCACCAACCCTTACCAGGCAGCTGACAAGGCACTCACACCTTCCCTTTATTCTGTGTCGTGCACCTCAGGGATTACCACCCAGAATTCCTTGAGCTCTTCTCAATCCCAGCAGTCTTTACCACAGGAAGATGTCAATTGCAGCTCTTGTATGGATAAGTCAAAGAAAGTATCTTCTTGCGGGACTTCTAATGGGCCAACAGCCTCTGAAGTTAAAGTAAATGGTCCTCATTTGTATGGTGTTTCCTCTGAACCTTCGGCACATTTGACTGATTCTCAGAGGCTAATTGGCCCAGGTAATGCAATACCTGGGCTGTCTCATCGGCAAACGTGGGCTAGGCCTCTCACTCCCCCAGCAGCTTGTGGACTTCTGAATCACACAGTTGGAACTGTTGTGAAGACTGAGAACATAGCAGGACCCGTTTCTTGTGCACAAAGGGGTTCTGTGCCAGTCACAAGTATGCCTGCTTCCATACCAAGCTCTTGTTCCAGCCTAGAGACCACCAGCACTTTGCAAAGAAAGAATGTCCAGACGCAGATAGGCCCCCCGCTGACAGCAGAATTGCGATCAATTGGTTCCCCTTTGACTGCCACAAGGGCTCTTACTCCTCCACAGGCAACGGGAGATGGGATCTCTGCCATCGGATCCACACACAGATTCTGTTCACCAGCACCACCTTCAGGTGAGCATCTGATGGGGGAGATCTGGGCCTTCCAGCTGGGAAGTGAGTGTTTAAAAATCTTTCTTTCAGAGCATGAAGTATAGTAACTGCAAGAAGCGAGGCTTGCCGCAGACATGGCACCATGGAAAGAGTTAGGGTTAGGGTTGCCCACAGGACCTGAAACAGAAATTGGGCCCTGTGCTAGATGTTGCGAGTTGAATGCGTCTCTAAAGAGGGAGAGCACTGTGCTGCTTTCTGAAACTGTTGATCCATCAGGGCTTCAGAAGGAACTGGAAATTCCGGAAACGTACTGTCATTTAAACTGTTCAGTTGCTGTGTTGCTGTCACAGTTGCTATTTTGACAACTGTAACAGTACATTTGCTTTAAGAAGATTGCTGGAGTTTCCAAATGGATTACTTCAAATCTCTGCTTTAATTTCCTGGTGGAAGCAAGCACTCAAGGCTGTGAAGATCATAATGTGTGACCCCGTTCATTTGTTTGCAAAGACTGTATACAACCCCCCCCCCAAATCCCAAGGGTTAGTCAGGAAATGCCACAGTTAAGATTTCATGTACAACCTCAGCTCCACCCTGGTTCTTATGAATTACAATAGTCTTCTGTCTGCTTTTTGCACAACCTTCGATGTGTTTAGTGTCTTGTAACTTTGTCCTTCTGGATGTATACCCAAATCATGAAAGTTATTCATAGGACAATTCTGTTTATATTTGATATAAACCTAGTGTTAAAGTTTACAACACTAATAGTGAAAGTTTGCTGGCATAATACATGCTGTTCAGTGAGCTGTGTGGTTAACAGCCTCCACCCCGAATTGCACCAGTAATGTCTGTGCTGCTAATTGAAAAAGAAATGTACAATACTGTGGATGCTAACAAACGTACTAAAATGGATTCCTTAGGACCAGATAACATAAAAAATTAATTCAAAGATATTCAGACGCATTATGGCCATGCAAATAGTGAATCTTCTTTTTGAATGGTAAAGCTGTTCAGAAAACTTGCAATTTTTTATAATTGAGGAATGGGATATTTTCTTGTACAGAGAAACAGCTGAATCGGTTTTCCTCAAGCTTCAAAACAAATAAACCAACACCTTCACATTCGTTTAAGCCCAGAAAAGGCCATTGTTCAACATAAAGATTCAAAAAGCCATGTGCAACTGCAAAGAGGCCATTAAGGACATGTAACAGTCACAATGCAAATTGTAGAGGTGGCGGTGTTTCCAGTACAGCTCTGTGGGGAGGGTTGAGTTCAGAGTCCAAGTTTAAGGCCAGAAGGACCACCGGATCATCTAGTCTGACCTTCTCGGTGTCACAAGCCACCCAGCACCTGCACACTAAACCCAGCAACCGAAATGAGAGCCAAGTATTACAGCCCCAGACAGAGAATAGGAGGGGCTGAGGTGCACCAGTGGCTGAGCCCTCCGTAGCAGCAGGGAAGTGATTGAGAGATACCCACATAAGTTTGGTTTGTTAAAGTGCTTTCAGGGCACTTAAAAATAAATGAATTATTTTTTTGGAGCTAGTGAGCATCCAAACAGTACACACAGTGGGGAGAGCGAGCGCTTAGCTGGCTTGAGTATTATCTTAAAAATCTCTGGTATGAGTGACTGACAGATTTTCCTCTGAAGCAGCATTAATGTAAAATCTATGCCCATGGCTGCTGACTATCTCAACCACACTGGTGCACAAAGGAGAAAGCAAACACACAGCTGCTGGCTTGGCTGTTGCTTCAGCTGGAAGTACGGGGATGGGGAGGAGGGAAATTTTACCAAGTGGAAAAGGGACCATATTGATTAGGGGAAACATTATGTTCAAGCTTCTAAGAGTCTGGCAAAGCATGGATAATCCTGAAAATGCTTCTTAAAGGGATGCTGTCAGGTCAGTTTGGGCCCAAACTTTAGATTTTATAAAATGCAAACCAAAGCCCCACTCAGCTTCCAAGAGAACTTCTGTAAAATTAAAAAAATCCTATGATAACAAGTGTTGGTGAAATGTAGGTTTCCCCTCCAGTATTTGCTATTCAACTCATGCTGCATTGTGTTAGAGAACAAGTGAACGAGCCTAAACTAAAGAGAAACTGACATTGGAAGTGAAAAATAAATTAGATTTTAATTCTTGGTTCTAGTAACGGAAGGTTATGGGAATCTAGGTAAGGAAAAAGTAATATCCCTTTTAAACGCCGTTAGTATTTCTCATCTAATTCTAAATAGATTATCGGGGGAGGCAGGGGATTTGGGTATCTGAGGCATGGGAGCGTAATTTCCTTCACTGCTATGTAGTTCTGAAGCAGACATTTCACAAATGTCACACTATTTTAAGCAGTAGGATTGCAGTTTGTGAATGAGCTAAAGTCACATGTATGCACATTGCTTCTCTGTTACATTCTCACCACCCAGGAAAGAGCTTTCAGACTTCCACAGTACATATGGCACTTGTGTTGGCAGTAGCAGATCTCCAAAACAAGTTACAGAAACATTCATTTTGTTTCTGGTTAACAAAACGTTTCTTATCCAAAATTCTGCAAAAGTATAAAACCCAACACAGAAAAACTGCTCCCAAGATTTCTCCCCTCTGGGTCCAGTGAGATTTGGGTTTCAGGCTGTCCCCCAAACACCTTACAGCTCTGCTCCACAGGTCGTACTTCCAGGATAACGTGACTTCCCTTCAGCATATGGTAGAGGTGCAGGAGCCCATGGAAATGGAACTCAGTTCTGCCAGCTAGAACTGCTCTGGGAAAAGGTGTGGTGCTATTCAGAGCCCCTTTCAGGAGGCATGGATTACTGGTTGTGAAAAGAGTTACTTCTCTTTTCAAAGCATGGCTACTAGCAAAACGAGCCATTCTGTGCAGTTTGTAAATCAGAAGTATGAGTTGAGGGCTCATCAGTAGCTCAGAGGTGACTGTGCATCTTGACACTTCTCTTCTCTCCCCGTCTCTCTAGATGGTAAGGTCAGTCCCAGCACCGTATCCATAGGAAGCTCTTTAACTGTCCCCTCATCTTTCACTTCAAACTCTGCAGCTATGTTGGACCTCACCAGCTCTGTGAAAGCATTAATGGATGGCAACAGTGGTGAGTAGTCTCTGATTCTTTATCTCGGTCCAGAGTGGCTGTGTATACTAGCCGAGAGGGAAATGTTCCTTTCCTTAAATACGCTGCTAAAGGGGAGAGTGACTTCGGTAAAGGGGGCTGGGGTGTGGATATGTATTACCCTGGGTGAACAAGGGAGTGCCCCATCCCTGTCAAAATCGTGGGTCTTATTCACTTTCACACCTTAGTACTTGGAGTGTTTACCCTCGTAAGCTTTGGGGGTGTCTGTCCAGAATGTTGGTGTCCAGACCTGTTGCTCGGTGGAATTCATGTGCTACAGATCACCAGCTCGGCCATGTCATGATTTTAGCTGTGATCCAAGGACACTTCCCTCACCTTTTCGGAGGCTAGCGATTGCGTATTCTTTGGGCTGCAGTATTGTTATGGGTTTGCCTTCAATTACATCTTTCTACAGCTACGTTTTCTGCCTTTGTCCCAGAGACTGGTACATCTTCCTCTCCTTTTGTCAGTGGGATAGCAGGAAACCCGGACTCTCCTCAGGGTGACTTACTGAGAATCCAGAGGACTGCTGTACAGTTCTCAACTTCATTCTCCGTCTGTTGCTTGTGACCCTTCTCTACAGCCTTTCTTGCACTGCCATTTTGACCCTCTTTCCTTTGGCAAAACCCTGGCTGTTTGTCTTGGCCTCCTGTGTTCGCAACGGGACTCGCACTAGCCAGCATGGCTCTGCTTCCTTTGCTCGCTCTTTTACCAGTGACATTGACATTGCGACGGCTCTTGCAGGAGGTGAACTAACTTGTTCACGAGCCCAATGCAGATCTTTGCAGGGCCTGAGTAACTGTCGTCCTTGCTGGTCAGTATCGGCAACAGTGATCTGTTTTGAGATTTACTTTTTACACAAATAGAGATCTGTCCAAATTCCCCCTCTTTCTGAACAATTTTAAGTTGAACCTGCCATGAAAGACTGTGACCCTGAAAATGAGAGTATACCGCACCTAAGGAGTTGTCATTTATCTCTGGGATAGACCTAGTCAAGCTTTTTTCCAACCGGGTTGTAAATTTGAGTCTCACAAGAAGCACGCCCCATCCCTGCTGCCCAAAAGAGCCTGAAATACACATGGCCTTTCTGTGTCTCTGCCCACCTGTAGAGTCTTCAGCTTTTTCCTAGCCAGAAAAACGCAAATGTCCCTTTCCTGTCTAGACTGCAGCTCTCCAAGAGGACAAGTCTTGCTGTCCAGACATGCTGCTAGGAAAGAGAATGTATTTAGAAAGTAATAGAGCACCTGCACTTTAGACTCCTGAGGCTGCCGAGTTTTTCCTGACAGAGTTGCTGCTTACAGAAGCAAATGGCAAAATTTAGGAGCAGGACAGTTAAGCCCACAGCAGATCGAATGACGCCCTCTCCGGGAATAATTTACTAATTGCTTTTTATTTATTAACAGAGATTGAGATAAATATGCTGGATGAGAAGCTAATCAAGTTTCTGGCCTTGCAGAGAATACAGCAGCTCTTTCCTTCCAAAGTTCAATCTGTAGTGAGCAGTGTCAGTTCCCATCAGTCGTCTCCTTTGGCAAATCACATTGAAGGTAAGAGCAGCCCTAGAATAGGCACTTTGCATTGAGCTGTGGTTTTTCTCAGCAGACCATGCCATCAGACTGTCATCCAGAGAGATTCTCTCTTTTCTGGTATTTGGGAGACCCCCATTTCCTCTCCTTCCTTCCTCTTGCCCCTCCTCTCCGGATACTCTTTGATCAGAAATGTTCCTCCACTTCCCCTTGTTGAGCTTTTGGCAAACGTGGTAGGAAAAGGAGCTTGCTCTCTCCCTGCTGCATCACAGCAACTTGCAGCCATGGATGTTCTGGTTCTGTTATTGTGGTGTTGGGCCAAGGTGCACCAGTCTGAGCTAGCGAGGAAGGGAAAGGCCCAGCTGCCTTCTCTGGCATGTTTGCAAGAGGCTCGGGGATCTGGGAAGCAAATGAACAAGTGTGTTTGAAATCCTGCTGCCTTCTTTTTGGAGCTGGAGAAAACTGGTTTGTGGGCTTGAAAGAGAAACCTAAACGTGAGCTGCAAAAACTGGGGCATACAGTGAGGGTGTTACATTTTAAAATCCATGGATTTCTTCAATCCAAATTGGGAACCGCAGAGCTAAAATTGCAGATATGTTCTAACACTAAATAGTTGGAAACGGTTACCTCCTTTACTTATAAAATCTGTCAGGGCCTGAGGTCAGGGTTCTGCTTTCCTTGTTATGGTCATTAATGTCACTGATCCTTAGAGCTGTGTCAGGTATGCAGCTTCCTAGTCCGCTGTTAGGGTTATCAGCTGTTAGGAAGAAGTATCAATTCCCTGAACCGTGTCCATTTACCTTCAGGAGTAAAGAAGAGTTGTCCTGTGGGAGCCGTGTCCTGCTCTCAGTTGGTCTAGGCCTACGGGGGGGTGGGGTACAAGAGGGACAGAGGTGAGATCTGTGGTAGTGCCCCATTGGCTGTATCACAAACTTGATTTGTCCTTGTCTCAGCTCACCTGGTCATTTCAGGCTGTGGCATTGCAGCACAGATTCTGAATGTCTATCAGTAACTGTGTCTGTCTTCTAACACTTCTGGAGCTAGAGGCAGCTGTGGGACTGCACAGGGCCAGCACTGGGATTAAATAATGTGGCCAGCAGACACTTGTAGAACTGAATCTCAGATCATTGGCACAGACTATCCTAGGGGAGATCCATGGCTGTGTTCCCTACCTGCTTTGTCTTTTTGACCCATCAGACTTCCCCCTGTGCTAATTTTGACTTTTATTTTGTTTGTTGATGGCACACTTGAGACAAAACTTCTGAGACAAGCCCCGCTGGCTGATCTGTACTAAGCAGAGCAGCCAAATGTAGAAATGACGTGTTGGGAACAGTGGAGCTTTTTGGCATGTTCCATGCTGAAGGCTCCACGTAATCCCACGGAGAGTGTTCTTGACAGCAGTGGTGAATTCCAGACACCGATTCTAAATGTTTGGTTTTTGACGCTCTTTACTCAGTTTGTAATCTGCATGCTTCGTCCGTTTCACATCTGTTCTTGATGTGAAACTGTCCTGGAGATGCATGTGGGGGGGAGTTAGGTTAGGCTGCATGTGTGTTTGCATGGACAGGAAGAGGACATGGGGGGTTTAGGTCCAGGTACGGAACCATTCAAACCTAGACCAGGTTGCCATTGGACTGCTAGGTGAGTGACCCTTACGTGAAACAAGATGGTGGTCTGCCTGTTCCAGGTGCAATTGGGATGTGAGCTCTGTGTCCATGTAACCGCTGGTTCTTTGTCGGCAGCCTCGGTAGGAGGAGGGTCCAGGATTGACTGTGCTGTGGAGACTCAACTAAGATTAAACTAGTTGAAGAGGGAATCCGCCCCCGCCCTTCCAGCTGTAGGAAT
This sequence comes from Malaclemys terrapin pileata, assembly GCF_027887155.1. Classification (NCBI taxonomy): domain Eukaryota; kingdom Metazoa; phylum Chordata; order Testudines; family Emydidae; genus Malaclemys; species Malaclemys terrapin. The sequence continues at coordinate 1,939,125 of NC_071522.1, read as the reverse complement.
TTGAAATTGATCCGTGGAAGCTTGTTCTGCATCTGCCTGTGCTTTTCTCAGGGGCTAACTAGCAGCTCTGTCTCTAGAGCTGTCGACTTGGCAGCTTTCGCTAGCTCCAAATTCAGTTTAAAGGGGCACCATCTTAAAGGGACTGGAGGACAACAATTCAGAAGACGTGGGCTTTAGCACTTCACTGTCCTGGAACTGGAAGAGATGAGAGAGGAGAAATAGTCTCTTCCCAGTTAGTTTCCTTTTGTCTGTGCCCAGTGTCATTTCCCCTGTATAGTCACGTGGCTTGTGCGGGTCTTTCACATAGCAGTGGGGGAGTAGAAAGATGTGACTGTAAAACCACAACAATTGGTCGGGGGTAAGAGCTGAAACTATTTCTGATTTTGTCCAGATTTCAAGTTGATTGAAGTTGCGTGAGCCCCAAACAGCCCAGCAGGGGGAATACTTAAACCCAGTAACTTGATATTACTGTAGGCAATATATTCCGTAGTGTTCAGATCTCCCTTTTGTCTTCCAGTGCAAAGAAAGGAAGTGCAAGCCCGGGCAGTGTTCTATCCCCTGATGGGTACAGGAAGTGCAGTGAACATGTGCTACAGAACCCTCTACATCGGGACAGGTCAGTGCCGTCTCCTTGCACAATCACAATGAAAAAATCACTTTCCATTTGTTTGTTTGTTTGCACATAGACAATCCAAGCCATAATGCACTAAAGTCACCCAGTAGAAGTGAATGCAGCTCTTTGGAGAATGCCATGTTGGGGCCAGTCATTTTATCCTGGGATTTTGGCATTCTGTTCCTCTTGTGTATTATCAGGCAACATGTGCAAGAAAGCTCACTTAGATGGCAGGACACCATGTGACTGGCATGGTTAGGTGCCTGTAGCCCAGATTTGATAGCCATTGTTTTAGGGTGGGAGTATTAACTCTTGATACCACATAGTCTGAGATTTGCCATTAAAAAGTCACAACTTTCCTAGGCTCCCAGAGTCGGTTTCTAACTGGTAACTGCTAAGAAGGGAGATTAATGATCTTTTTGGGCATTTACCACTCTTGCCTCAGCCTGGAGCCCCTAGCACACTGGAAGGGCACAATAATGCTGAAATGGTTTTCCACCTTTCCCTGCTTAATCTTACAGGGGGGAAGTTTCCCTGCAGAAACTTTGTTCTGTGGCTTATCTCAGCACTGTTCACCAAGCCCCCTGACATTTCATTCTCTCGCTCTGTGCTGCCTGGGCCAGCTTTTCTGAATTCAATTGACTTGAGCCCGTATTTTGTCTTCCCGTCCGTTGCAGGAGCTGACATGGATGTGTGCCTTACAAGCTACGGTCACTGTAACTATGTGTCTGGCAAACATGCCTGCATATTCTACGATGAGGTGAGTGCCTGGGCCTTTGCTTTGCCACTTGCTCAGAGTTGGAGATGAAGGCAGCTGGGTGGAGCTCCTTTGTGGGCTGCAGAGTGAGAGCCAGGCTTGTATAAGAGTTAAGGTGGGGTCAGCATTTACTGGTAACCCTCTTTCTGAGACAGAGTTCTGCTGACAAGTTGCCTCGGGGCAAACTCTGGTCTGAGTCTCTGCACGTCCTTAATCTGTTTTCAGTGTCAACATCATTTTTGAAGCGTGGACATCAGAACTGGATACACTAGGCCAATAGTGGTCTCACTATTGCCACATACAGTGGGAACACCTCCCTACTCCTCCGTATACGTCTATGCTTCTACATCCAAGAATCCCTTGAGCCCTCTTAGCCACCGGTCACACTGTTCAGCCAAGTCCTCTTCAGAGTCACTGTGTTCCGAAATCGTTCCCTGTCCTCTACGTGAGGCCTGCGTTCTCTGTCCCCAGATGTAGGACTTTGCCTTTGGCTGTGTTACACCCCCTGTTCAGATGAGCCTGCCTTGCGCTCTAGATTTGACATGTCCCAGTCATTATTTACTACTACAGCGATTTCATCGTCTGTGGACCTTTTCTTCCAAACCATTGCTAAAGTGACAGAATAATGTTGGGCCAAGAGCAGATCCTTGCAGGAGCCCACCAGAAACACCCGAGGGGCGGATAATTCCCCGTTCACAATGACTGAGCTATCCCTGTTAGCCCACATTACATGGACTAAAACTTAGCTAACAAAACATTGTACTTTTAATGTAATAGCAATTTCATAACTTGATCCTACCCCACCCTGACAAGATCTGATCAGTCCGCATGGCTTCCTTCTCGTGTCATGTCACTCTTCTTCCCCCGCTGTCGGGCTGGGTACTCTGCTGGGGTCAGGGACTCACTCATACCTGAGTGTCTCTAGACACACTGGAGGCAGCGTGTTTAATCTCTGGGGCAGTGCCTTGTGGCTGGCATTAGTGCTCACAGCTGTGCTGATGACCCCCTGTGCAGGGAGGGCTGAGGCCTGCTGTTTCTCCAGCACAGTGAATGTGCTCCGTGGTTTGGGAACGAAGTGTTCACTAGCAGACGCTCCTTTCTGGTCAGACCCCTTGGCAGTGTGGTGAGCAGCACACAGTGGCTAATGTGTGAGGGTCTGTCAGAGAATTAGCAGGTGGGGAATTGGGTCCTGTGCAGTAAAGCATGTTCCCAACTATATGAATCTCTTTCAGAGGGTTGATGAGCCATAATTGTGTGAGCAGTTTTCATTTGCTTGTTCTGCATTCTGTGCAAGATCAGCATGCAGAGCATTCTGGGTAACATGCATGCAGAGCATTCTGGGTAACATGCATGCAGCCAGATTCCATGAAGTCTGACTTGCCACTGCCTGAAACGGCCTGTTTAGCTCGGTAGGTCCCTCCGTCTGAGCATTGCACTGATGGGAAGCAGGAACTCAGTACAGAATGGGGTCTTTGGGCTTTCTGTCCCATTCAGTGTTGCCTGGGTTACATGTTAAGTGTCTCTTCCTTCCTAGAATACAAAACATTACGAGCTGTTGAACTACAGTGAGCATGGGACGACTGTGGACAATGTTCTGTATTCATGTGACTTCTCGGAGAAGACCACGCCCATTCCTCCCAGCAGCATTGTTGCCAAAGTGCAGAGTGTGATCAGTAAGTCTTGGAGGAACGTGTTCCCGACAGGGAGGGGCCGGGCCCTGCCCTCGTGCTGCCAGAGGAGCCAGCAGTGGGGGGAGTGAAAACTCCAGTTGGTGGTGAAGGACTGAGTGCAGAAGGAAGGGGTCTCACCAAAGCCCAGACTTGCTCAGCACACACAGTATAACTCTCCTCTCTGAGCCCAGCTGCTTGGGCAGCGAGTGCTTTGAACTGCAAATTCCTGCTTCCTCTAATTAGAGTTAATTCTGACTTAAGGGCCTCTCCTGAAAGCCATCAGTTCCGAGCTGGAATCATGGTCTCCGTAGATTTGCCTCTGACCAATGTTCCCTCTAACTTTTTCCATCCATGTACAGAATAAATTTTGGTATGTGCACCAAGGGGTGCGCAGATGTGCGCCACCAGTAGAAACAAAAAAAATCTGTCTATAATTTTTATTTATTTATTTATTTATATAAAGTATTTATTTATTTATTTAAAGTTACCATAGGGATAATTACTCCAGCCAGGACAGGTTAGGCGTTTTAGAACTCACTACTCAAAGAATTAAATTTAAGTGTAAGAGAAATAAAAATTATGAAATGCACAGACCAGTCAGAACACTAAAATAACACACTTAGAAAGAATACAATTACAGAGACTATACGTGCACTGCAGGAAGTACCAAGTAGTAATAACTCTGTGTGTGTGTGTGTGTGTGTGTGTGTGTGTGTGTGTGTGTGTGTGTGTGTACACGCGCTGGCTGATGGGGAAAGCTGTGTGCTCTCTTTAAGACACTCACTGAAAGCTCTCCTGCTCTGTCCTGACTGACTCTGAGCCCTGTTGTCTCCCCTCCCCCGCTCTGCAGAGAGGGGGTACGTGGGGAGGAGGGGTGTGTGCGCGAGAGAGAGAGAGACTGTGTGAGCTGGCTGCTGGGGAAATCTCAGAAACTGCACTGTCTCTTTAAGAAAGGCACTCCGCCACTCCCCATTCAGACCACAGCAGCTCCCAGTCCTCCTGAGCTAAGCTGTCCCCTCTGCCCTGCTCTGCGGAGATGGGGTACAGGAGGAGGAGGACACCCTAACAGCACCCTCCGCCTCTCTCCCCCTCCACTCCCCAGCTCTGCACAGCCACCAGGAGGGTCCTGGGAGCAGCTTCAGGACAGAGCAATGTGTGGGGAGGGCACCTGAACACATTCTGCCAGCTGTGCTCTCTAATCAGCTGGGTGACATTTGAATCTCTCCTGCGTGGCCACCCAAGCACGCAGCTTACAGGGAACACAGCCTCTGACCTGGAAGCAAATGGTCCTGTGGGTGGGGCTACACTCTAAGCATCATTCTCCACCTCTGCCCACCTGACTGCGTGCACTTCCCACAGCTGGGCCTACATACAGCTCTCTGCAGCACTGACCCAGGGGCTGGCCGCACTCTGAAGTGGCTGGTGATCATGTGACTGCAGCACTTCATGTTGTATAGAAACAAGCTGCTGCGCTTGAGTGATGCTCTCTGGATGGGACACTTGCTGCAGCCTGTTTCTCATTTGCGTTTCTTTTTCAGAATGCCACAAAGGCAGAAAAGAGGACGAGGAGCCGCACGAAGAAGCAGTCGTGATGAATTCCCAGGCACAAGGGCAACGCCGGAAACCCTGCAATTGCAAAGCCAGCAGCTCTAGTTTAATAGGGGGCAGCGGAGCGGGGTGGGAAGGAACAGCCCTGCTCCACCACGGCAGTTACATCAAACTGGGCTGCCTGCAGTTTGTCTTCAGCATCACTGACTTTGCAACCAAACAGCCCAAAGGGGACGCTGCCTTAGTACAAGAGATGGACTTGGAGGAAAAGCTCTCTCTGAAACCCCACCAGGTGCCCGTGCTGCGGTCCAACTCCGTTCCCTAGGAGCTGAGGCAGAGCCGTGGGGAAAGAAAAGCCCTGTCCTTAGACTCCTGCAATGCAAAAATGTACAAACCAAGTTGGGATTTTCTGTCGGCCCAGAAACTGTTCACACGCCGTTTGCATGAAATGAAGAACGTTTCACTTTTTTAATTATTTTCTTCTTTTGCTCAAGTTTTAGGGGCATTTGCACATATATTTGTACTATACATTTCATTTTAAAAGGAAAGCTGCAGCAAGAGGAGGACGTGTCAGAGCGAGGAAGGGGAGGGGCGGGTGCTGGCTGACTTGGACTCTCTCTGACAGATCGGTCCCATGCAGTTGTAAAATAATCAAAAACTTGTTCTATTTTGTGCCAGTGACAATAGTTTTATATTAAAAGAGAAAAATACAGTTTTCATACAGCAAATCTATACAATATCATTGTTTTATTTAATGTAAAGAAGTGCTATCCTCCCCCCACTTATTTTACCCCACCCTCCCTGCTATGGTTGCACTACAAGTAGCTACTGTGTATTATGGGCAATGAGAAGTGAGTTCTTTTCCTGGTGTCCATCCTATTTTATTTCAAAGAAGGAAAAGTATTGGACTCTGTGTAAATACATCCGTGATGGCATTTTCAATGTTTTAAAGCTGTGTACAGTGCTACATGTGGTATGACGTTGCCTCAAACTGTCTATTGTAGCAAATCGTTTGTCGTAAACCTGTTTGTCTTTTTTGTTCTCTGCCACCTCCCCGCCCTCCAGAACAGCTAGTTCCGATGTACATAGTCATTGTAATGTTTTAGACTTTACAGAAACTTTCCTGTATTCTGTATATAAAAAACAAAATACGTCACCTCCTGCTTTCGACTGTCTGTCCTGACTCTGTACACACAAGCAAGGATCTACAAGAGCATCGCATGGCAAAACCCAACCTCTATGAGAAGGGCTTCCAGGCTGGGCCCCCGGAACAGCCCTGGTCTGCTCCTCTCCACCTGCTCTGCCCCAGGCCTCCAGGATTGGGGTGGCTGGGGACAAAGTGAGCTCTGAAGAATGGAAGGTTTGAATACAGGGTGTATCTGGGATGGCCCCTGTGGCTCCCCTTTGTACTTGACCACATCAGTGCCATGCCCTGGCGGTGTGCATTCCCTCCCCCCCGACAGGGTATGTTCTTAGGGCGGCGTGCGGCACAGCGACCCGCGCTGTTGGCACTCAAGGTTTGTAGCTATTACAGGGCGGGAGCTGCTCCCATTCGGGAGCTTTCCCCTTCACTCCTGGCTCTCCCGCCCTAGAGCCACGCTCGGCTGTATTTTTACTGTTTTATACTCTATGTTCTGAGCTGGAAATACTAATCTTTTTGTACAAAGACGGAAGGATTTGCGATCTGTTCCAATGGCATTAAGTCTGTATTAATAAACTCTCATAATACTATTGAAAACAGAGCGAGAACCACACTTGCACCCTTCTTTTTTCCCCTCCCACCTGCAGTTTGGGGCTCAGATAGCTTCTCGCCCTCTCCAGACAGGGAACTTTCCTCCTTGGGCAGGTTGTGAGGCCTGGTGTGAAGGGAGCGTTCTCCAGTGAGAAGGCTGCAGGGCCATGACTTCACTTGTAGCTCAGGGCTACACCTGTGCTCACCTCCTGAGACCTGTGACGGATTGGATTGGCTAATCACTAGCCGTGGGGAACATACCTCTGTGTTGAGTGAGTTCTGGTATTTTGGCAGCAGCCTTTAATGTGTTGGCTTTGGGTTTCTTGTAGTCCTGGGCAAAGTGTTTTAAAGCCCTGCATGAATTTAGCCTCTGGTACTGGGAGATGAGGGTTTGTTTAATCATCTTCAGCCATAACCTGGGGCAGGGGTGAGTGGTAAAGTAAATGCTAATACTGTAATGCTTTGCTCTGGTACCCTCCAGCCGCTGATCTCAGTGCTTGGCAAACCCCATTTCAGCCAAACAGGCCTCCAGCAGAGGAACTTCTCCTGGAGCTGGTGAATGTTCCTGAGGGAGGTTGGCATATACACCCATGGGATGCACCCCTTCTACCTGTCCAAATGACCCCCTGAAGCAGCATTTTCTGCCCTCTGTCCTTTACCGCCCCCATTTGTCCCACTTAAATCATTAGAGGCTGGCCACAACCCCCCTGGAACTGGCTTGCACCCCTTTCGTGTGCTGCTCCTGGCTTCTGCTAGCCCAGCATGCAGGAACCGAAGGCAAACACTCCTTCCCTCCGTGGGCTCACCCCCCTCTGCTTGTACTGCCCAGTGGTGCAGTTGAGCTGTTTTCTCTAGTCCAGTGTTTGCCGGGGGTGTGATTCTAGTGTCATTCCATTGCCAGCAAGCGGTGCCTACACACACAGGAGACCTTCCACGTGAGTGAGTCCTGTCACTGCCACAGAGCTATTGTGTGGCCATGGTCTGCATGATTAGGAATAGGTGGTGTTCGTCCAAATGACTTCTTAGGAGGGGCTGGGGGACAATTTTGGGGTCTTGGATACAGAGAATAGAGGGCTGGGACTTTGTGTTCCTAGGTCTGTAAAGTGAAATGCACGTCTATGGGGCTAGATAACTAATCGTTTAAAGCCCCCCTCCCCCCCTGCCTGCTCTGCTACTTTAGTTCTTTCATATTGGGTTTTTGTCCCACAGCTGGGGTCCTAGTTCTCTAGCAGAGATGGTACCAGACTGTAATCAGCATCTCTCTGATAGAAAACCATGAAATAAACCTACAGTTCAGAACGTGAGTGGTGGTTCTAAGCCTATTGAAACCTGTCTGTGCACCTGTAATTGGGGAATAGTGACACTACAGCTAATGGCCCTGCCCCTGCCCCTAAGCCAGCTGGGAGCATGAACCCGTTCATGTTTGTTTATTGGCACCTCTGCAGCAGCCCTTTATCAGTTTTTCAAAGGTGCTGAGCCTCCACCATGCCCACTGCAGTCATGGGTTGCTGAAGAAAACAAACACACCGTCCTTGGTAAGCTGGGGAACGGTTGTCCTGTCTGGGGGGAAATTTGAGATTTCAAAACAATTTTCCATCCCAAATCAGGACAAAACTTCAATCTCGAAAAATTCTGCATACTGAAAATCTGAAACTGCTTTTGGACTGGGTCAATCAAAATGTTTCTTTAACTAACCTTTTAATTGTAAATTCGTGTATGTAGCAATAGTATTGTAGCCTTGTCAGTCCCAGGATATTAGAGAGGCAAGGTGGGCGAGGTGATATCTTTTATTGGACCAGCTTCTGTTGGTGCAAGAGACCGGCTCTCGAGCTTACACAGAGCTTTATGTAAGCTTGTGCGTCTCACCAACAGAAGTTGGTCCAATAAAAGATACCACCTCACCCACCTTCTCTTCCATCTATTAAGTCATTTAAACCAAAAGCTGGAACTTTTTTGTTTAGAAAATGCTGAAACAGGATGTTTTTGAGGACTGACACTTCTGTCACCGTTTGTTTGAAGCGGGGGATGAATGGAAACCCCCATTGCTTTCCTGCAAGCAATTTCAGTTTTGACACCTTGGCTTTTTCGGACCAAAAACGTCGATCAGAAATTTCCCGGCCGGCTCTAGCTCCTTGTCCAAAGCTGAACGAGTGTCTTGCAGGCGATGGATCTGCAGGTGGCAGTGTTGCCAGCAGATTGACTGAACTACAGCCAGGCTCCCGTTATAAGGCAGAGGGCCCAGGCCCAGCCAGCCTGAGCACCGTGCACATCCTGGGCGTGAACAGGCAGAGTTTGGCCCAGGAGGCTTGCCATAGCTCTGCTGCATGCACAGACCGGCCCAGGAGAGCTTTCCTGCAATGTGAAGCAAGTGCCCTTTGGCCTGGTCCTTCCCTTGCTGCGGGTTCTGGCTCAGTCCCCGGCCCGCCGAGGAGCGCAGCTCGGCCTGAAAGGCGAATTTGCAGCTGGAGGCGTCTGTGAATTGGCTGCAGCCAAGGGAAAACTGCTGCTCATCCTAGTAGCTGGGCCCCGGGAAGCTATGGCAACAGTGCTGCTAGTGCTTGGGCTGCTCCTGGGCCTCTATGCCCTCCTCTATTACAACTGCATCAAAGGGGCCAAGTGTAGGGCCCAAACCAGCCTCCGAGGGAAGACGGTGGTGATCACAGGTGAGCGGGAGAGGGGACAGGTGCCTCCAGGGGCAGTGGGGGCGCTACCTGGGCTCTGGTAGATCGTCTCTCTTCAACGTGGGAACACCCCCCACTCCAGGGCCAGGACTCTGATTCTCACACAGCATGTTCTCTCCTGTTGGCAGAGCATCCAGGGGCATGGGTGCCCGGCCCAGCTCTGCCTTCTCCCTGTATGCCACAGATGTGCGCTCACTGCATCTGGCTGGCGCTACCAAGGCGCCTGCGGTCAAGGGTTGGGATCCCAGCAGACTTGACTCCGCTAGTTGAGACAGATTGGAATCAGCTGGGGTCCACCTTCAGTCCAGTGGCCAGGGCTGGATATGTGAGACGAATGGGCAGGCAGCCCCACAGCAGGGTTACGGGATAACCTGTCCCCTAGTGAAGTCTCCTAGCCTGTAAGAGTTTGAACTTGGCTGGGTGCTGAGTTGCTCTTTCCCTCCCCAAACCCTTTTCTAGTATTGACTAGTCTAATTTTGGATATGCACGATAACCATAGAAACAGCCAATCCCTCCTTGGCTGTGGCAAGGCGTTCCACAGTCTATTCCTAGTAAGAAAAAGGATTTCTCGGTAGCAGTTCCGCACAGAACACTGCATCTCGATCCTCTAAATGTGACTTTCAAAAAACAAAGTTCCCCAGGCAATTTCAGTGAGAGGAGGTTTGGACCCTGGTGTCCTCGGCAAAGTTCTCTTCCCCGGGTTTGTTGTGCAGGGGATTGTGTGCTGGCTGCGCACTCCTCATAAGAACGGCCCTACTGGGTCAGAGCAAAGGCCCATCTAGCCCAGTGTCCTGTCTTCCAACAGTGGCCAGGGCCAGGTGCCCCAGAGGGAATGAACAACAGGGAATCGCCAGGTGATCCATCCCATCGCCCATTCCTAGCTTCTGGCAAACAGAGGCTAGACACCATTCCACCCCAGAGGCGGCTGCATTTCAGGCAGGCTCTATGAATTGCTTTGAGAGGGAACCCAGTGCTACCACACCACAGAGCTGGGCTGCTCTTGGTCTCCTCCTTGGGCCCAGCTCCTTGTTCTGCTTTTCCAGGGGGAAACACTGGGATTGGGAAGATGACAGCCCTGGATCTGGCCCGGAGAAGAGCTCGCGTCATCCTGGCCTGTCGCAGCAGAGCGAGAGGAGAAGCGGCCGTCTATGACATCAGGCGGGTGCGGGCTCTGTGCTCCTTTTCTCTTGCTCAGATGGATGTAGTCTGAGCCCCAGAGATGAGCAGTCACTGCAATATGGCAGGTCTGCCCCGTCCTGTGCCAGTCACGGGACACTGCCGAACTTTGAGAAAGGCGAGGGTCCACTGAGGCTCAGGATGGGGCAGACCCAGGGAGGTACAGAGGGCAGCGGTACCAGCTTGGGGAAGGGTTCAGGTGCCATGACAGATAGGAGAGGGAGCAGCATGTAAAGGCTCTGCTGCTCCCCAGTGAGGCGAGGGGCACAGATGCCAGCAGTGGGTGGGGAGTGGAGGCCTGCAGAGGTACTTGCCTACAGAGAAAGCTGGCAAGGGGTTTGTGCACATTCCACGGGCATGGTGGGCCCCATTTCCATAGGCAGGGAGCTAACCAAGATGACAGCATCCCCCAGGCTGGATTCTCTGACTGCCCCAGGTATGCCCGAATTCCTGTTTACCTGCCCAACTGCCAATTTAACACCTGGTGAGGCCTTTCTCCATCCTGCTCAGGTGCCTCAATGTGGCCTGGCTGCATGGTGCCAAACAGTAACCACTGTGGAGCCTGCAAAAAAAACCGCACACGCACGCTCTGGGGCTGGGTGCTCTGAAGGGAAAGCAGCTCCCTCTGCTAGTTCCTGTTTGCAGTTTGCCTCGTGCTTCAAGGTGGAAACGGGGTACCACCTTCCCCGTCGCTGTCACTGGGCCGGAGTCCCTGTGCACCACTGTGGCCTACACTGAGTGCCTCCCCGCTCTTTCTCCAGGAGAGCGGGAACAATGAGGTTCTCTTCATGAGTCTGGACCTGGCCAGCCTGGACTCGGTGCGAGCATTTGCAGAGACTTTCCTGAGATCTGAGCCTCGCCTCGACATCCTGATCAACAACGCAGGTGGAAATCTCATTACCGAGTCTGTCACCCAGCTCTGGGTGGGGCCGGGGTAGGTAGCTCAGGCCCTGAGGCTGTGCTGAGGAGGATCTGGGGGAAATCCCTGGATGCTGATGATGGGTTGATGACTCTCTGAGGCAGGGAATAACATCCTGTAGACTGGTTTTGGTTTGCAGGACCCTGTCAGGCAGAGAAAGTCCTGGACCAGAGATCACTGCTGTATATTGGAGCTTATTTTTTTCTACAGGGATTGGAGCAGGTGGCAGGAAGAAAGATGGCTTTAACCTGGTCTTTCAGGTCAACCACCTTGGTCACTTCCTTCTGACTCACCTCCTCTTAGAGCGGCTGAAGCTCAGTGCACCGAGCCGCGTGGTGATTGTGGCCTCCAGTGCACATCGGTCGGGGAAGATAGACTTTGAGAACCTCCATAAGCCGGTGGAAGGGATACTGCAGAACTTCCAGGCTTACTGCACCAGCAAACTGGCCAACATCTTGTATGCCCGAGAGCTGGCCAACAAACTGGAGGGAACTGATGTAACCTGCTATGCTGTTCACCCAGGTGAGTGTGGGTCCAGCCTTTCTCTAGGGATGCACCTTCCAAATCCCACCCAAGTTCCTGGGGGCTATAGATCAGAGCCTCGCCACTCAAGAAGGGAAGTTCAATCCAGTCCTGTTTGAGACCTGCCTCAGGACATCCAAACTGGCTACTAAGGACAATAATCTCTGATGTAGGTTAATTTCAGAACTCCCCAAAGAGGGGTACTCAAGCTCCCGGACTCCTGCGGCTCTTCCCTTTCATACTGAGCCTCCCACCCAGTCAAGGAGGACTGGTCAGCAATCTTAATAAGAGAGGCAGCTTTCTAATGAACCAAAGTTACTCTTTACCCCCAAGGCCGTGACCCCTAATTCTGCAGCTTGCCCTGCCTGCAATTAAATTCTCTTTCCTACCTCTCCAGCACCGGTTGGAATTTGGGTGGGAGGGAGGCCAGAAAATGGGTGTTGAGCATGCAGGAACTGGTATTTGGAGGAAGCATGAGGTACAGATCAGAAACCATTCAACACCCTACTTTGCAAGTCACTTTCTTTGAACTGTCCATATCCATAACCCCTCTTTGAGGTGAAGTTCCTGCCAAGAGAACATAAGAACGGCCATACTGGGTCAGACCAAAGGTCTGTGGATGGTTCTCAGTGAAATGAACTAAGAACCAAACCCAGTGTGCCTGCATGCGTCTCACGTAGTTTTTGCCTTCTCTCTATCCATCTTCACTGGCGCCATTGCCCTTTGTGCCTCCTGAGTAAGACACCCTGCTCCCAGAGGAGGGATGTTTCCTGTACACTCCAGTCTAACTGCAGCTGCTGCTTTCTTTTGCTTCCAGGGGTTGTTAACACTGAACTATTCCGCTACATTCCGATCTGGCTGTCGCCATTCTTTGTTCCGATCTCCTGGCTCTTCTTCCGAGACCCTACTGACGGAGCCCAGACCTCGATCTACTGTGCCACGCAGGAGGGGATTGAGATGTTCAGTGGACGGTACTTTGTGGACTGCCGGGTACAAGATCCCAGGCCCCCGGCCCGTGACGATGCTGTTGCCAAGAAGCTGTGGGAAGTCAGTGAGAGGATGGTGGGTTTGGCTGCTTAGAATGTGCTATCTCCTGACAGCTATGTGGGGACCATAGACTGGAATAGCAGTGGCTGCTGTAGGGGTGGACTAAGGTGCATTAGGAAACGGAGGGGGCCTCGGACTGACGAGAGAGGCAGAGCTGAAAGACAGGCCTCCGATACATTGGAAGTTACATGGTGGAAGCTTCCATGGCATCGAGGCTATGCCAGACTATCCAGCGTGGTAATATGAACATTTACCCATCTTTTTAAGCAGCAGGATTTTCTTTACACTGCATCTAACAAATAAGATTTTGAGAGCTGGGACTCCCACGCTGAATGTAGAGGCCTTACCCTGCCCCACAATGTGTAAGGATGATGATATGGGTTCTGCTGGTGCTATCCACTCTCTCATTTCTCTCACCTCAAGCTCTGTTTCATACCCAAACACTTTTGATAGCATTTTCTATACTTGTATCAGTTAAAACACAATAAAAATAACTGTTTTAGAAGATGAATTAAAACACCTCCTTGAGCATGTATCATTTCCGCATCCCATGTTGTCAGAGCAGTTTACCCTTGCCTTTCAAGAATAGCACTGAGGCCGAACACTAAACATGTTTCCACTGGGGCAATTGACTAGTTCTATGGTAGCCCGAATGCAACAGTTTCATGAGGATGTTTCTGTATGTAACTGGTCAGCTGGGTCCGGTGCTAGAACTGCACAGAATTCCTGGGTAGCATATACGTGTTCGCTGAGAAGTTTCTGGAAGGCTGACGTTCAAAGGAAGTCTGCCGAATTTCTGGGCAGGATGCTAGAGGTAACAGCTACGTGCACAAAGAGACAAAATGCTGAAAGTCCTCACTGCAGACTGGCCAATGGGTGCCTCCTCCAGTGAAACAGCTGCTGCGTCTCTCTGAAGATGTCTTGGCTGCAGCCAGCAAGTTATGAGAGTCATTTAAATTCTGTCTAGAGTAGGGGGAAAAGTGCTTGTTTAAAACTGAGTGAATTAACATGAGGCGAAACCCCCTTTAACACTTTCTGTAGATATTGTCTAACACTTTTACAGGTGTTAGCTGGTCACAGAATTGGGGATTTCTAGAAAAGGCCACAACCGTGAAAATCACCCCGAGCTGCTGCTGGGTGTTAATAGGGGCAACTGAACGGCTGCTGACACTACTTACCTATACGTGCGACCCAGCGTACAATGATCATCCCCATGTTCTCTACCAACTCCTTACCAAGCCCACAGGCCAGCTGGTGACACACTACATCCAGCCCAGCCTGGCACTGCCTGACAAACCCCACACACACCAATGCACCCAGCATGGCACCTCCTGACAGACCCCCCCCCCCACACACACACACACCAATGCACCCAGCACGGCACTGCCTGACAGACCCCCCCCCACACACACACACACCAATGCACCCAGCACGGCACCACCTGACAGACCCCTCCCCACACACACACACACACCAATGCACCCAGCACGGCACCTCCTGACAGACCCCCCCCCCCCACACACACACCAATGCACCCAGCACGGCACTGCCTGACAGACCCCCCCCCCCCACACACACACACACCAATGCACCCAGCACGGCACCGCCTGACAGACCCCCCCCCCACACACACACACCAATGCACCCAGCACGGCACCTCCTGACCCCCCCCCCCCCCACACACACACCAATGCACCCAGCACGGCACTGCCTGACAGACCCCCCACACACACACACACACACCAACGCACCCAGCACGGCACGGCCTGACAGACCCCCCCCACACACACACACACCAATGCACCCAGCACGGCACCTCCTGACCCCCCCCCCCCCACACACACACCAATGCACCCAGCACGGCACTGCCTGACAGACCCCCCCCCCCACACACACACACACCAATGCACCCAGCACGGCACTGCCTGACAGACCCCCCCCCCACACACACACACACACCAACGCACCCAGCACGGCACGGCCTGACAGACCCCCCCCCCACACACACACACACCAATGCACCCAGCACGGCACCGCCTGACAGACCCCCCCCCCACACACACACACACCAATGCACCCAGCACGGCACCGCCTGACAGACCCCCCCCCCCCCCACACACACACCAACGCAGCCAGCATGGCACCTCCTGACCCCCCCCCCACACACACACACCAATGCACCCAGCACGGCACCACGTGACAGACCCCCCCCCCCCCCACCAATGCACCCAGCACGGCACTGCCTGACAGACCCCCCCCACACACACACACACACCAACGCACCCAGCACAGCACGGCCTGACAGACCCCCCCCCACACACACACACACCAATGCACCCAGCACGGCACCGCCTGACAGACCCCCCCCCCACACACACACACACCAATGCACCCAGCACGGCACTGCCTGACAGACCCCCCCCCCCACACACACACACACACCAACGCAGCCAGCATGGCACCTCCTGACCCCCCCCCCACACACACACACCAATGCACCCAGCACGGCACCTCCTGACCCCCCCCCCCCCACACACACACACACCAATGCACCCAGCACGGCACTGCCTGACAGACCCCCCCCCACACACACACACACACCAATGCACCCAGCACGGCACCGCCTGACAGACCCCCCCCCACACACACACACACACCAATGCACCCAGCACGGCACCTCCTGACCCCCCCCCCCCCCCACACACACACACCAATGCACCCAGCACGGCACCGCCTGACAGACCCCCCCCCCCCCCCCACACACACACACCAATGCACCCAGCACGGCACTGCCTGACAGACCCCCCCCCACACACACACAGCAACGCACCCAGCATGGCACGGCCTGACAGACCCCCCCCCCCCACACACACACACCAACGCACCCAGCACGGCACCTCCTGACAGACACCCTCCCCCCCCCCCCCCCCCTCCAATCCAACATGGCGGCCGGGGTCCGCCATTCCCCCTCCCGGGCGCGCGCCGCCTGGGAGCCCCTCCCAACATGGCGACTCCACAGCCCAATTTTCCCTCCCGGTGACGTACTTCCGGCGGCTGGGCGGGGCCCCTGGCGCGCGGGGCGTTGTGGGATCGGCGGGGCGAGGCTGGCGCTGCGGCTGGGAGTCGGGCGGGGAGGTGTCGTTGCCGCCGGCGTCATGGGCAATTGCCACACGGTGGGGCCCAACGAGGCGCTGGTGGTGTCAGGTAGGGGCGGGGCGGGGCGGGGCCGTCCCGGCAGGCGTGATGGGGGCGGGGCTTAGGGGGGAGTGCCCGCAGCCCTGAGGGGGATGGGGGGGTCCCCTGCGGGGGGGGCTCCTGTGGTGCTGGGGGGCCTGGGCCCCCGCAGGGGCGAAGGGGGGAGGTTTAGCGGGGGGTTCCCCACAGCTCTGATGGGGGGCCCGGGAGGGGACCCCACAGCTCTGGGGGTTCTGGAGCTGGGGGCTGGGGGCCAGCTCCAGGACTGCTCTCCAGTGGCTGGGGCGGGGCGCCCAGGGTAGCACCTGGGGGGGGGCTTGGCGCTTTGGGGTCGCACCGCCCAGGATGCTGGGCTCCCCTGGGGGAGGGCCTGTGCCCCTTGCAGGGCCAACGAGTCGGGTGTGAAATGTCTCGGGAGGGGTCGGCGCCTCGATCGGAGGGACTTGGGGCGAAAGATGCATCGGCTTGTCCGGAATGGAGGTCAGGCACCTTTCCTCTTAGAGACAGATGGGGCAGGTGGTGCCCCAAAAGGGAGAGATTCTCGTTGGGTCTTCAGTGAGGGTGGGGGGTTTCCATCATTCCCGCCCGTGAGCGCATGTCAGCCCTTTCCCTTTGCCACCTTGGAGCTGCAAGGGGTGTGGCAACCATTGGTCCCTGTGCTGCCCATTTGCTGCTGCTTTGGCGGTGGTACTCTCTGAGGCTGCAGCTCTGCTAGCGAGCTTTGTTTCTGTAATTCATCAACAGTGGTAGCAACAATAGAAGCAGCAGGTACCTTTCTACTGTGTCTGCTAACCGTACTTAGAGTGATGATTATGCCTTTATCTGATTTATGCTACAGTTGCAACTGTGAAGTGTGCACAGTGAAGGACAAGGCCTTAGGAGGAGAGGATCTGGGGCCTGGTTCTATCAAAATGTGGAATTGTGTTAAACACCAATACATGATGCTGCATCCTGTAGATGATGACTGAATCCGTTGTGGTTATGTGGAATGCTTGGGCTGTGGGCAAGAGAATGTTTATGGCATCTACAAATAATGTTCAGTTGCTCAATATGCTGTCAGTCTACATAAATCCTCTTTGTCAACACTGGTTTTGAGATGGAGTTGATGGATAGGTTTGGTGATAGGGACTCTGACCCTCAAATCTTTAACCATCTTTCCTCATGCCTTGGAGGAAACAAACCTTTGGGGTTACAAAGGATACATTATGATTATAAGGCTGCTCCACTCCCATTGCTGTGTATCTGAAACTACATCATCATGGTTTGCAAGCCAGTTACATCAGTCCCTTAGCCTGAAATTTCCTGCAGGCAGTGGCAATCACTTCCAGTTGGTCTATTAAGCAATCTGTAAATCTTTCTTAGAGGACAGGCCTGTTACAGAGCCTAATGAGTTGGTTGTAATGAGTCGTTCAAACATGTTCTAAAACCTGCTTACAGGGTCCAAGAATAGTATTTTACAAATAGCAAAGGAAGGGGAATTATCCTCTGTGTTTTTAAATTTGGTCGTTAAACAAGTTTATTTTAATCCCTGATTAGTTACTAATTTTTTTTAAAGCAAAATATAATTATGAAAGCAGCAGTATATAAACTCTGAATCGCAAGACATGGCAACAGAAATCTGTGGTATCCATTAACACCCCCAAAGTGCATTTTCCCACAGCTCAGCCCCGGTGTGCCTAGGATAACCCATCAAATGCAGTAGCATACTGAGAATTTTGGGGGGTCCAAAAAGAATAGATGTTTTTGTGGAGGATGGATTCAGCAATGACTGTTAGCCAAGATTGGTCAGGGACACAACCCCATGCTCTAGGTGTCCCTAAACCTGTGACGGCCAGAAGCTGGAACTGGACAATGGGCTGGATCACTCGATAATCGCTCTGTTCTGTTCATTCCCTCTGAAGCATCTGGCATCGGTCACTGTTGGAAGACCAGGTACTGGGTTAGATAAGCCACGGGTCTGACCCTGTATTGTGGCCATTGCTGTGTTCTTGTATATGAATACATCGGTCCTGGCTATAAAGGTCTGTTCTGTATTCCGTATCGTCACCAAAGATGGCCTTTGTATTCCACTACCCAGCATGCTGTGTGCGATGCAAACACCTGCCTGTTTCCTAAGAGACTGGTTCTGTGCTTGGGAAACAGGCTAAAAGAGTTGGGGGTGCTTATGGATGCCTCATTCTTTCCTGGGTGCTTTGCAATAGGTGTTCAGTCTGGGCCCTGGCTGCACGGTTGTGCCTGTGGTACTAATAACCCTTTGTTTATCTGGGTGTTGAGTGACTGGTGGGTTATTAACATGCCGGGGCAGAGCATTCCATGGACATTGAGCAACCTCAGGGGCAGAGTTAAAATGTCTGTAAATTGTGTCCGTTTTGGTTTTCATCCCTGCTGTGTGTAGTTATTATCATAGTTGAGAAGTTTTTGTGTGTGATAAACCAGTATTAGAACATGTGAACAGGTTTATGTTCTGCTGTATAGGGTCCCCTTAGTAATACTGTTAAGAGGTCACTTACTAGGGAGATGGCTCAGAAATATTTTAATTGAAAAGCTTTTTTAGAATAAATTCTTGTCTCTGTTGAGGAGGGAATCTCACCATATGCCATTTCGGGGGTGTGGTTTTCTTTCAGTACTTTTTATAGTGACATACAGTACTCCAACAAGCAGTCAGCTCTCTGTAACTTCTGTTTGACCAATACAACCCTTTGCTTGATGGCCTTATTTGGAAATCTGATTCCAAGGGCACAGGTCAATGGTGAGTGTTAGTGCTTTACTCCCACTCTGTGGTAATTTCTCTGGGTTCCTGTTAAGCCACATATTGGTTATAAAATTACTTCTGGGAACTTTTAAATCCAGACTTGAAGTTCTTCTGTTCAGCATTTGAAAAACTATTCAGGATTTTCTTTGGTTTGGTTTGGTTCTAGTTTAACCTAAGGACAGCAGTGTGCTATGGGGCACTTCCGTGTGAAATCTGTCCCAGAATCGGATGTCCGGCACTCTCCATACTGGCCATTACTGAGGCTATGGCTTCTGTCCTAGGGCACTGGTGCCATTGAAGTTTTTCAGGAAAATGCAAAAAGTACTTTATCTAGACAATCAGACTGCAGTTCCCATTGTGTAAATGGCCAATACTGACTGCACTGTTAACGGGTTTATTTGGCTGGCTTATTTCACTTCCCTGAATTTAAGCTATGCGTGGCCCTCCTGCACTCTGCCAGTCATGAATTGTGATCCTGTAATACTTACACACAAACTACATATCCTTCTTGTTACTAGATATCTTACATGAGCAATCTTTAACGTGTGATTGCAGTCCGTAAATAACATCAAATGTATCGGCTTACCTTACTGACATGTCTTTACTCTGCTTGTCTCTTGAGTAATCTGGATTCTAGTCAGCAACAAAATGGTCACCTATGTTCGGTGACAGACCCTTTCTTGTATATGTTGATGTAAGACACAGAAGGATCATCCCAATTTTCCTTGGGGAAAAAAAAATCACCTTTTTGACTTGTAAACAACAAATATGATATGCAGGTCACAGAACTAATATGGACTCCCATGATCTTCTGACTAACAATGCTTTAATTCCCTAGCTTTGTAGATGGATTAAAAGTTTGTAGGCATGATATAACAGTAAGGGGGAACAGGCAGCTCTGGCTGTCTTCTCTGCATGGGAGAGGTTTTACCCTTATCTGTTTAGCCTTTGGAATCAGATTTCCACATTTGTATTCAGAATATGTGTTCCTGAAAGTGAAGTTCTTACACACCTCATGCAAGGTTAGCTGTTTAAAAGGTCTTTAAAGGAAATGGGCTTCCATTTCCCCTAAGATCCGAGTACCATGATAATCGGTTTAGTTTCATAAATGTGATTAGCCAAGAACCTTGAACTGTGACTGGATACAGTACTGTTCTTTCCCTGAAACCTGTTTGTTTGTTACAGTCCAGTACGCAACCTCACAGCCTGTCAAGGTGCATTGCAGTGTGACACAAGCCTGAGCCAATCTTTAATACTGTTGTTCAGTAATTACATAGAACTGGGTAATCTGCGCTCTTCAGAGACACTGCCCTTCCCAGGAGGCAGCACTGTAGCCTTTTGCAACAGATTGAATCCAATGTTTCCTTTGTCAAGTGCTTGTTAAGTCTCCAAAAGAGTTGGAATAGCTTCTCTGCATGTGTGGTTTGCTTAACATTGTCTTAGGGCTTTTCCTTTTAGTTTCCAGGAAGAATTTAGTGTGAGATTTTCATGGTGTAATGTTGCACATCTTTGTTACGGCTTGTAAAATTCAAGCCATACATTGGATTTTTCTGATCTATACACACAGTTGCACCAGTTCATTCAAAGGTGTGTTTTGAACTCAATTTAGTTAACCCAGTGCAAATGCTGTGTGGACGCTGTCTAGATTAGTTTAAAACTGTCATCAGTTTAGCTTGTTACTGGTGCTAGGTAAACTAGTTGTCAAGGCTGCTTCCCCACTCTGAACTTTAGGGTACAAATGTGGGGGCCTGCATGAAAACTTCTAAGCTTAACTACCAGCTTAGATCTGGTCCGCTGCCACCATTCCCAAAGCTAATTCCCTTCCCTGGGAAGCCTTGAGAAACTCTTCACCAATTCCCTGGTGAATACAGATCCAAACCCCTTGGACCTTAAAACAAGGAGAAATTAACCATCCCCCCTCCTTCCTCCCACCAACTTCTGGTGGATCAAGATCCAACCCCCTTAGATCTAAAAACAAGGAAAAATCAATCAGGTTCTTCAAAAGAAGACTTTTAATTAAAGAAAAAGGTAAAAATCATCTCTGTAAAATCAGGATGGAAAATAACTTTACAGGGTAATCAAACTTAAAGAGCTCAGAGGACCCCCCTCTAGTCTTAGGTTCAAAGTACAGCAAACAGAGATAAACACTCTAGTAAAAGGTACATTTACAAGTTGAGAAAACAAAGAAACTAACACACGTTGCCTGGCTGTTTACTTACAAGTTTGAAATATGAGAGACTTGTTCAGAAAGATGTGGAGAACCTGGATTGATGTCTGGTCCCTCTCAGTCCCAAGAGCAAACGACTTCCCAAACAAAGAGAACAAACAAAAGCCTCCACCCCCACCCCCACCCCCCCAAGATTTGAAAGTATCTTGTCCCCTTAGTGGTCCTTTGGGTCAGGTGTCAGCCAGGTTACCTGAGCTTCTTAACCCTTTACAGGTAAAAGGATTTTGGAGTCTCTGGCCAGGAGGGATTTTATAGTACTGTACACAGGAGAGCTGTTACCCTTCCCTTTATAGTTATGACAATAGTATAACCAGTTTTTGATTGATAAGTGTCCAAACAGGAGTTTGCACTGGTTTAACTAACCCATACCATTTAAATTAATTTTAGTTAAGCCTTGTCTACACACAAGTTGTATCAACTTAACTCTGAGATTCTGACACTGATCTATGCCTAGACTTGACTTCACTGCACATGAATTTCTTTATGCATCTGTTGTTCAGTTTCATTTTCTCTCCTCCCCATCAATAATTGCTTTTAATTACTAACCAGCTCCCTAGTTTTCTGCACTCAGTTGTTAGTGGTTTTTTTTTAGATTTCCCAGCATGGCTCAGTTTATTTTGGTTAACAAGCCCAGTATGTTTGAACAATAAACAGATTGGGTTATGTGACATTCACCATTTGTTCTACTTACAGAACAATGAAATTTGGCATCCCTTTCCCCATAAGTGAGAGGGGGGATAAGAAGAAAGCAAGAGAAGTTGTTTCATACAGGTGAAGGGCGGGGGGGGGGGAGGAGGTTCCTAGTCCCTCCTTTCTCCTCTGTCTCCTGGGACCCAGCTCATTTTGATTCTCCTTCCCGTCACCATCCTGTCTCCATGAAGTCACTGGAAGAGGATGTGTGATCACCAGAGACCCTCCCAATATGACCTGCTACCATCTGTAACGGTTAAGCTCCCAAATGCAGCAGCCAGAGTAGGTGGTGACGGCTCACATTGTCACGCTCACTCATCAAAGCTAGTTTGATTACAGCAGACAATACGCATCTGTTTAATGGTTTAAACTGCAGAAGGGACCTCTACCTTTGGGCCTCAGTGGGTATGTCTCTCTGCAGCTGGGAGTGTGCTATTTTTAGCTCGCTAGCTCAAGCCTTGCTAGCCTAAGTCTGTCAACAGCTGGGAGGCTTGTTTCAGATGTTAATGTAGCCACGCTTTGTGTTTCTGGCCTCTCCCCAGATGGGCTTCTGTCGTTTCTTGAATGTGACTCTTAGAGCAGCAGCGCAAAGTGCCTTTTTGGATCTGCTGGAGGCATTTTCTGTATGTATACTTGGAACTAATCATAAACCCTAATTTGGTTCATCTAATCTCATAAGAAACAGGCCATCTAGTTTCTGTTGGCTCTGGGAACACTTCTGACTTTAATGCAGGAGCACTTCCCTCTGCAGGCTCCAAGCTGGAATACTGCTGTCTGGCATGAATCCTCCCTCCCTTGGGAATCTGGCTGGCTGCATTCTGTTGTGCTGGAAAAGGCACAATGGAGGTCTGTAAATTGTAGCCAAGTAGCTGTGAGACCCACACTTGAAGAAAAGAGGGGATGTTCTAGCTGAAATAGGAGGTTTCGCTGCCAAATCTCATTGTGCTGGGGATTGTTTTCCAGATTTGCAAAGTTTTCACATCGGTGATTTGTTTTTGGTTTTTCACTTGATCTTTGGGACCTGGGAAGCAGATGGCAAAATTGTAAATGGGAAATTAGTGTTTAAAGCAATTAGTTCATGCAGCTCATTCTTTTACCACCACGGTATTCTACTGTGCCCAGATGTACAACTTGTATTAAAGAACCAGTCTGGCAGTTCATTCCCGTTAGTAAATTCAGATTGACTCTTTCTAGAAGAACTTTATTGTAACTTTTCATATTTTCTTTCTGCTTTGGACACTACTCAGAATGATTTTATAAACCTCACCAAATCTGTGCACAAATGTAACTTTCTGTGCTTTCTGGTGAGAACTAGCAAAGGTGCTGCTGCTCATTTTGGAGACGATTCTAAGTAGGATATTTCCTTGCATTGTCCGTGAAAGAAAATAACATCTGTTTGAAGGGACACATGCTGCCATTTCTGCCCAGTGATAAGTACGGTTCTGGGAAGCAGAATCTATCCAGAACATGTTGCTATACAAGTAACAGTCAGAAAATGAGGTTAAGAAGCGGCAGAGAGCGTACATTCTGAGAGTCTGGCTAATTAACGGAGCAAGCCAGTCTCCTAGCCTCCAAGAGCTATTAAATGACATTGCTTTGAATCTGTTTTAAGAGCTGTCCTAGCAATCAGCTTCTCTGAGGGCTTGTCTTCGCTACAGCGGCACAGCATGGACACTCCCTACTTCCATAGCAGGGGTTTTTCTAATCCCTCTCTCGCAAAGCCAGTAGCTAGGTCGACAGAAGAATTCTTTCATTAACCTAGCTGCCTTTTCATGGGTGGTTAGGTTAAACTAACTGCGGCACTCAGGATACACAATTTTTCACAGCCCCAAGTGAGGTAACTGGGGTTGATCTAATTAAGTGCAGATCAGGCCTAAAGTCTTCCCCCCCCGATTCGGAGGAATAGTCTTCCAGCGGTCATGCAAGTTGGCATGGAGCTGTTGTCTTGGAGGTGGGAGAAAAATGCATGTACAAGTAGTGATCAAAACAAAAATCTAAGCTAGTGGCTCTTAAGCTCATTGGTTTCAGGTCTTAAACCCGGGCATGGCAAAAAGAGTTACTGGGAAAAACACAAAGTTAAGCAACTTGCAGGCAATTGAGTCTGTGTTGTACCTTCAAAGCCTGGGATGTCCTAATATTCCTGAGCTAAAAGCAGCCGGTATTGTCCACAGCTTGGGGTATTCCCCCTGCAAGAATCCAACTTTTCAGCTTGTTTTTTTAAACTGTTGTTTTAGAAGACGCCTGAAGCATAAGGTGCTTTTGAGATAACACTGTCTGTGTCTGTGAAAAGAAGCCTCGGTTGTTATAATAAATTACCCTGCTTTTGAAACACAGGCACCTTCTGCCTGTTGGATTTCAATATGGCAAACAACAAACATTTTGTAGTACATTTAATAGGATTTATATCGAAAAGTTGCCTTCAGAAAATAACCTTGTGAAAAGAGATTTGAGCAGAGGGAAAAGGGCACTAGCTTCCTGATTCTACATAGAGAAGGAGTTCACATCATATTTACTGTAAATATTATCTGTGGTTCTGTACAGGAAACGGTATCCAGCTAACCCACTCTAGGCCCTGGCAGGATTTCTTCGTCCCCCGTATCTTGGAAAGGATTTTTAATTTTTATTTAGTGCTGCAAATATATGTGGCTTTTTACAGGACCTGCCCTGAAAATCCCTCTGAGGGGTTTTCTCTAGCACCCATTGCTGTAATACAAGTGCTAAGGCATTACAGTCTAACTCAGGGGTGGGCAAACTTTTTGGCCCGAGGGCCACATCTGGGTATGGAAATTGTATGGCAGGCTATGAATGCTCATGAAATTGGGGGTTGGTGTGGGAGGGCTCCAGCTGGGGGTGCAGGCTTTAGGGTGGGGCCAGAAATGAGTTCATGGTCCAGGAGGGGGCTCCAGGCAGGGGGTTGGGGTGGGGGGTGAGGGCTCCGGCTGGGGGTGGGGTCGGGGGTGTAGGAGGGGGATCCGGGCTAGGACCGAGAGGTTTGGAGGGTGGGAAAGGATGCAGGAGCCAGGGAGTGGGACGGGGTGCAGGCTCCGGTCAGTGCTTACCTCAAGCAGCTCCCGGAAGCAGCGGCATGTCCCCCCTCTGCCTCCTACACAGAGGCATGGCCAGGCGGCTCTGCGCGTTGCCCCATCTGCAGGTGCCGCCCCTGCAGCTTCCATTGGCCATGGTTCCCGGGTAATGGGAGCTGCGGGGGCAGTATGTGGAGCCCCCTAGCTGCCCCTTTGCGTAGGAGTCAGAGGGGGGCATGCCGCTGCTTTCAGGAGCTGCGTGGAATGGGGCCAAACCCTGACCCCTTTTCCCGGTGGGAGAGGGCTGGATTAAAACATCTGAAGGGCTGGATGCGGCCCCCGGGCCATATTTTGCCCACCCCTAGTCTAACTCTTGCAAATATGGTAGTTGGGTCAGCACTGAATGTTCAGCAACCTCAATGGTGAGGAGAGCAATATATAGGGGGGCTTCAGGAAAGATGTTCTTCATGTGCTCTGTCCTGTGGATTACCATGCATTTAGCTCGCCTCTACCATTGCATCGGTCGCCTGTTGTGTCAGTACATCACTGTGGTTTCAGGAAGATTGGGGAAAACCAGCAGAATTAATTTCCTCAGCCATGTTCTTCAGCCTCTGGAGGTAGAAAGGCCAGTATTCCAGAAGCTGCTGTTTGTCCGGGAGCTGCTCTCTGCCTTTGCTTTCCCAGGAATTGCACATGCATTTTCTGCAAGCTTGGGGGCGCTACCGGGGCTCAGCGTTGAGTGGAGAGCTCTTTGGAAGCAAGTTTTTATTTGTCGCTTGCCCAGGGGAGATGGCGCTGGGTGTGTAACTATAACCTACTTGTGCTTTCTGCTTGTGCTGCAGGTGGCTGCTGTGGCTCCGATCTAAAGCAGTATGTGTTCGGAGGCTGGGCCTGGGCTTGGTGGTGCATTTCTGACACACAAAGGTAAGGAGACCTCTCTCCTCTTGCTTGTGTCTTTTGGGTAGGTAAACCTTCAGGCTGCCAGCAGTACCTTTAGGAACATAGAATTGACCAAACAAGATCAAACCGTTGGTCCCCGTCAAGCCCAGTACCCTGCCTCCATCCATGGTGTTTCAAAGGAAAGCTCCACCCCCACCCCCCCACGATGCCTCTAAACAGTTGTGCAGTGTTGTAGTCGATAGAGCGATGGGAAGGAGTGGAAGATCCTTTTTGGCCCCTGAGGAATGTCCTGAAGCATGAGATCTAATTACAGTCATGTAATGATGGCCTTTTAGGGCCGCTAACACCTGCACAGCCCTCTAAATCCAGCTGTGGATTCATCCTCCGAACATCCTGCAGCTGGTCTTTGTGATACTTCAGGAAATATTTCCTGCTGTTTCAAATGTACCATCTAGTAATGTCGTCCTATTCAAAACAGGTGTTAGGGGGCTTGTTCCTTCACCCTCGCACTTCCCTGGTCCTTCTCGCAGGAACAGAGAGCAACGATGTCCAAAGGCGCAAACCATTCGATGTTTATTGGGGTGAACTTCCAGCAAGCATGATTCCAGTTTCCTTCCTCAGTGTCCCCCTTCCCAGCTCTGACACCACAGAGCCTTGCCTGTGTCCCTGTTCCCATTTCCCCCCCTTAGCAAAACATGATTCCAATTCCCCCACCCCTGTTCCCATTCCCCCCTTGCTTCCTGATTGACTGCAGACTAGATAGTAAAACTTGAGTTCTGCTTAGCTATAGCTTAACCCGTCATTTTACTGAAATTTAACTAACCAATCCTGGCACATTGTAACACGGTTATTTAACCAATTATATCCCACCACCTTAATTGGTTTACACCCAACAAAAATTATACAGCAGACAGAAACAATCACAGAACCAGGGAGAGATTATACAGCCAAACAATAGGGAAGTGAAGACTACAGTGATGGAACAATACAGAAATGAGGATTTCACATCCCAGCTATTGAGAAGTGAGTTCTTGCCAGACAGGATGCTATCAAACTAAGTTTCCTTTTCCATCTTCTAGGCTCTTCCCTTTCTCTGGAGGCAATAGGAATATCAGGACTGAATTGTATTCCTAACAGCCCAATAGCACCTTATTTCAATGTGACTAGTTTGGAATGGGAGGATGTGACCATACACTTCCCAGTTTATGGCTGCCTCTGCTGCTTAGCCGAAGGCCTTAGCCTAAGAACCAGGCCTCAGACTGTCACAGTACGAGAAGGCCCAGACACATACAGAAAGTGATTTTGATTCTTTCTTTTATACCTCTACAACTAGCTAAGTGATAAGAATACACCTACATTCTTAAAGTACAGGACTTTACAGACAGGCCTGAATATCTCTATCCTAACACTGGGACCCACATAACCTGGTAGTCTCAGGACAATCTGGCTCTGGCTGCGTTCTCTGTGTAGATTACTTGCTCAGAGATACCCAGATACCATGGCGAATGATAGAGAGAGTCTACTTTCAGCTGAAGTATTCTTCAGGCAGATATTGTGTGTCTCCCCCTTAACATTTATTTTATTTTTTCCAGATACCTCAAAATCAAACCAAATTGAGGGGCCGTGTCTATGTTTAATGTTACTGAATTGATTTTTCTTTCCAATTGCTAAAATCAGTCAGTTTGGGGGAACTCAAGAACTTTCAGTTGCTATTCCCCTTGCTGGGAGGCGAAATGCAGTGACAGGGACACAGCTGCTGCTTTGCTAAGAGGCTGTAATAGAGGTGCTGTGTAGTGGGGGCTGGTTTTCCTTTGTGGCCAGTTTGGTTTGTCTATCAGTAAGTGTAGAAGCTCTGTTGGGAGAGCCGTGTGTCTGACTGTTCTTACCAAGCCAGTCTTTTTGATAAGGGTGCTGGTGATTTGCCGGTGGCACTGAACATACAGGGGAGGGATGGAGTGAGGAGCAATTTCCGTCTCCTCTTACTCAAGTCTATTTTCCTAAAGGTATGCAGCCCTGCGTAGTTTCAAAAACTAACCGTTACTTTGGGATTGGGTCCAAATTTCTGTTTAAAACCAAGGGATTTCCTTTCTCTCCCCATTCCCAGCCATGCGTTTTGCTTGCTGTTTATTATTGCTTCAGTCTTTGAACTAACATGCTGTGATAGTGCTGCTGTTGTCCTAATGTAACTGCTTAGTCTGCAGGTCCATGGGAATGTCACAATAAGTAACAGTCGTAACACCCAACTGACCTGTGTGGGGTTCCTTCACACTTATAAGAATTAATAGGGAAAAGGAGAAAGACGAGACTTTTTGGTTTTGCAATAAGAGTGAATGCCAAATGGTTCTAGTTAACCTGCGCTGGCTGGCCGGCCTCCTCACTTGTTCTCTCGTTCGATGTTTTGCCACTGTCAGATGTAGTTAGCATGTTGCTGTCCTTACTGTGCACCTCCAGTGTAATAGAAATGACACATTGTCTTAGCTGTCTGCTTCGGGATACCCACTGGCTCAGGTCGCTTGTGGGCACAGCAAGCACTCATCTGATGCTGTTTGCAAATGATTGACACCACCTGTACAGGACTCTCTTGTGGTGGCTGCCACACTAGGTTGTTACAGTGCCAGGGCACTATAGCACTCCGACTGCATGTGAAGGCTGTCCACTAATGCTTGCCGTCTTAACAGACTTTCTAGTAGCACTCGGGTCAGTTGGGAGAGTGAAGAAAAGCCCAGCTCTGGTGTGCAGCACGGGAGAACTGATGCTTTTGGTACGGTGTGTTTTCAGTGGTGTCAGGCTTTTCCCCAACACTGCTTCAGAAGTCTGACACCACGTGAGCATTGAGAGGAGTTACTGTTTGAACAGATGGCTCCTGTCCTTTGTGTTTAAATGGTTCCCTTTTTGAGTTTCTTGAGAAACCCCAAAGAGAGGCTCTGACACATCATTTGCAGAAGGAATGAACTTATTCAAGGGGCCTGAGGATTTGTCTAAAGAGTTAAAATGTGGGGTGGGCTCGAGGGCAGGGAGAGATTGTAATTTAGTAAATGTTTGTACACTAGTTAGTACAATGGGGCCTTTAGGTGTTGCCACGATATAATCTTTTACTTCAAAAAAGTCTGGGTTACCAGGTTGTTCGTTACATGAGGTGCATAGGCTTGGGCTATGTCAACACTGCACTTTCATCAGTGAAATCTTTGTCCGTCAAGGGTTTGAAAAAAACACACCCCTGCCCGATGAACAGTGCTCCCGCCAACAAAGCTACCGCCCCTCGTTGGGGGTGGTTTTATTTTGTTGGCAGGAGAGCTCTCTCCTGGCAACAGAGCAGCTACACTGCGTACCTTACAGCTGTGCAATGTAGACATAGCTTTAATTACACACATTCTAGAGAGCTCAGAGGCACCTTACCAGGCATGCCAGGTCCTGAGTGGAGGATTTGATTCTTATTCCAAGAGCCGATGACCTCCTGAGTAACTCTAAGCACAGTGTAAGTAATGAAGCTTCCTGCATTCACATTTGCCTGAGGGAATGAGACGTTTCTTCTCTTGAACTAGAAAATCTCCACAGGAGGACCAGTCAGAAGGTAAAGCCAGAACAGCTGCAGTTATTGCTCAGTTGTCGGAGGGAAGTCCTGGTGGTTCTGAACTGGGAAAATGGAGTAATAATTAGTGCTGGTCAGAAAACAAAATGTCCATCCCATAGAAAATTTTGAGGTTTCATAAAACATTTCAGTCTGATTCAGGACAAAAATTAACAGCCTTGGAAATATTCTGTGGACAGAAATTCTGACTTTTCAAATGTGGAGGCCTGGAATGGAATGTTTCAGCACATTGGCAGCAGGCCTGGCGGGCAGAAAATGAAACTGACAAGAGCCTTCCAGGTGGGGGCTGTCACTTCATGTTCCCAGTGGGAAATTTAATTTTTTTTGGCAAAATCGAAAATTCCCTGAAAAAAATTGATTTTGCAAAAAGGCACTGACAGAAAATTCCTAATCAGCTGTAGCAGCAATGTCCAGGTGGCAGGAAGCCTTTGTTTTGCAGAATATCTAAATACATGGTTCACAGCCAGAATTACAGATCAAACCATACTGCATTTATACAATCTAAATAAAGCTACTAAGCAGTGGCAACTCCCACTCCCCCAGGCAGAGAGAGGCTGGGGTTTGTCTAATGGAAATCTGCGCAGCTGTGTTAGGGACTCCGGAGTGGGCAGCGGGAGACATGGAAAGTGATAGGGGAAAATGAAAACCTGAAAGTCCCGTCTGTCCTTTGCGTTGTGTCTATTATTCTCTGGTAACTGCTTTGTGTATTTGCTGTCCTACCCTTATTTATCGCTGCTCAGACTGTCTTTGGAGGTTATGACCATCCTCTGTCGCTGTGAGAATATTGAGACGTCGGAGGGGGTCCCACTGTACGTAACAGGGGTTGCACAGGTAATAACCCACCAGCTTCCTAACATTGTGTCTAACCTTCTTCTCTCCCTTCCATTTTGTGCAACAGCAGCAGCAGGATAACAGAAACACTAACTTTTCCTCTAGTGGGACTACAACTAGATCTCAACACCCTCCTCTTTGCCCCCTTCTCTGGTGTTTGCCTTCTGGTGCACTCCATAGCTCTGTAGGTAATGTAGAGAGATGCTACTGACGTATTCCAAATTCAGGGCCAGGATGGCTCCTTTCAATAATGCTGCAGACATTCCCTCTTTCCTTTGGGGACACTGTCCTCGTCGTGTGCCATGGGAGAACACAAGAGCATCCAGTAATCGCAAGCCAAACCAAGTTCAGGCTTATTTGAGATGGGAGGGGCAAATTGTGATGTAGGATTTTTGTTGTTCAATTTAAAGCCTGTGTGTGGAAAATTCCTAATGTGACTGGCTCATTGACTTGTTCCCAAACTTGTGCTGTGAGATTAAACCAAGTCCTTCTATTTCCCACATGGCGGTAACGCCCATCTTGAACGTTGTTGTGTTTTAAAAGCACAGTATGGAAAGAGTCCATCTTATTTTGCTTCACATTTGACTGATGTTTGTACGGCGCCCAAAGCATCGATGTAGGTGCTTATTATTTATCGGTGTGAGTTTCCTTCCACTGGGCTGAATCTTGGTCTGCTCCAAGAGCTCATGTATGCTACAGCAGAATTGAGGACTCATTACCATATTTGTTCTAGTTCGTAGCGTAGATAGGACAATTAAGTGTTCCCCAACACAACTCCAGCCCTGTACTAACTGTTAAATATAGTCATCGCTATAAACTCACGTGGCAGTGATACCCAGTTGTATGCACTGTACAGCAGGATCTGTGTAATGGGCTCCCATGCCTGCATGCCAGTTTAATTAGGGTGATTGCAGAGCGCAGACTCACTGCAGTACATTTGAATGACTTCACAGAATGGTAAAGTGGCCTATTCAGTGGATACTGCTGCCTACTCCTATCTCATGCCTGTGAACTGATGTTCGCTGACATAAACCCTCTGACCTGTGCCTCTTTGATTTGATTCAGAGCTGGTTTGTCGTGGCTGCTAGCCAAGTCATACTTACTCTCCTAGAACTGGTTCAGAATTCCAATCCCTTGTATTCTATGTATCTAAATAGGGGTCTGGGGCACACACGCAGCTCTGTGGTTCTGTCTAACTCCTGACAGGCAGCATCCTCTGTTCTTCCAATCCCTGACCCTCCCCCTCCTACACACACAGCTCTGCCAATGTACTTTGGTCCTAACTAGCAAGGAATTAAGAGGAAAAAGGAGCAGATT
The DNA here is from genome assembly GCF_027887155.1 of Malaclemys terrapin pileata. Lineage (NCBI taxonomy): Eukaryota > Metazoa > Chordata > Testudines > Emydidae > Malaclemys > Malaclemys terrapin. The sequence goes on along the minus strand of NC_071522.1, from coordinate 1,907,936 downwards.
GATACAACCCAATAGCTTAAAGTTCCTGTTTGTTTGGCTGATATTGAAGAGTAGTCGTGGCCCTAGAGGGCCCAGGCTCTCCATTTCCATAAGCTCTGGGTTCCTGAGGAAATAGGAGACTGGTTGGATGCCTGGAGCTGCCCTGAAGCAACAACCTACATGTGGATTAGAATTACCAGACTCTCACACCCACAGTGGGGCGGCCTCAGTCCTGGGTTTCATATCCTGATTGCTGGGACATTAGTTATTTCAAAAATCAACTCCTGGCCTGGACAGTGAGACTGGGAAGGATGGCTATAGGCCAGGATGTCTTCAAAATGTACTTGTGACTCTTCTCCTAGAGTACTACTTGATGAATGTCTGAGCCTATGGGGTCTGCACAGGTCTTGTGGTATCTGTGTCGCTACTCCAGTTAGAGAGATGAAATCTGGCTGGGCGTTCTCAATCTGATACTGTACTTTTAAAACTAGTGACACTGACCAAGCAGATCATATACTGCCTTTTTATTGGGCAATTTATAATATCCAAACTTTCAGATAGAGGGGCCTTTGGGGGTTAGCCTATAACCTGCTAGTGAGCTCAATAAAAGGGAAGGGGTCACAATATCTTGTTCAGTCTGGCTTCCAGGCCTTTCTCTGTTTAGAAAATGTCTAAGCGTTATTTGAAAATCTTACTTCCTTGGCTGAAATTACCTCTCTAATTATGAACCGAGTCACTGGACAGCATCCTTTACATTACCTGTAAGAAGTGTGGCAGGTAGCCTGGGGCAGGAGGTAGAGGGGAAAAGCTGACAGTGTGTTACCTGGAAACGTGCAAATGTTCTACGTTTTTTGGCAGGATTTCCCTAGAGATAATGACGTTACAGCCCAGGTGCGAGGACGTAGAGACGGCGGAGGGGGTAGCTTTAACTGTCACAGGTGTGGCACAGGTACAGTAACTCCAAACATCATTTCAGGAATGCATGCCTCTAACCTACCTCCTCATTTTTTCCTCTTAGAAGGGTGCTGTAGTCCAGTAACAGAGGTTATCTGCTCTGAAATGAATTCTTGTATGACAACAACACTGTCCCTGTTGTCGGTTCATACGACAGCATGTCCATGGAGTGAGGGAGGGATGTGACTTCTCCCACCCTCCACAAAATCATTGCTTCTTTTCCAATGTTTGGTCTCATTCATTCATGCAGCATATGAGGTGTGTATTGGTGACATGACCTACTTCTAAAAACTGTAACATACCACGGTGCCCCTTGAGCTTGATCTATCATTTCCCAGAACTGAACCATTTTGTTCTGAAATCACATCAATCCTGTTGCTTTGCATTAATATTAATAGGCATTTGTAGCGCATCATAATTCTACATGATGATTTACAGAGTTTAAAGAAAGACTTAGTCCCTGCATATAATGTGTGTAATGTTGTTTAAAAAGAAAAACACAAGTCTCTTATGCTTGAATTGAATTCTGATTGTGCCAGAAGGCTCACTACAATGCTATTGAATTGTATACTCCTATTTTTCATAAGTTTAAAAATCAGCCAAGAAATTGACTTGGGGTTTATTTCTGGCATGCAAGGTCTGCTTCCTGGAGAGTGTTTGCGGAGAGAAATGTCACGTTTTGGTATTGAGTTCTGCTGCCAACTCAGGTAGCAAGATGCCTCTTAAGAGAAAAAATCAAATAAAAATGGCTGCTTGCAGCTCAGCACAGCCAGTCTTTCAGTTGGACATAAACTTAGACAAAGTGGTTCATGCAAAAATGGTTTTCAAAGTGCATTTAACTGCAGATTTGTACTTGGTTCCTTGTGTAAACAGCGTGTGTATACAGGCACATCACGGTGAAAGGAAAAGGGTACGTCCTTTTTCTGTATCATGAACAATTAGTCTGAGGAGTTTTACTTTGTGTTTTTGGTCACGTCAGTGTGTTGTGGCCAGGTGTCAAAAAGCCAGATGTTCACGCTGCTAGCAAGGGACATCATCTACTTGTTTCACACCTGTTGGGAATGGGGACTTGAATGAATTTCACTTCCATTTCCTGGAAATGTAAGTAGCAAATGGCCTTAAACCCATGAAAGTCTGTCAGTCTACTGCCTTGTTTTAAAGTGGTGGTGCAGAACGTCATCTTTATAACAAACAACAGCACACTGGCATTCCCGGACTGTCATGCGCAGCAGAATGGTTGTATGCATGCCTCAGTCATCAAAAGAGAACCTAGATCCGCACTGATGCTTCAGGGAGAATAGTCATGTGGTTCGAACATGGGATTGGGGATCAGCAGATCTCTTCCAGGCTTTCTGTATGACTTTTGGCAAGTCATTTAACCACTATATGGCTCTCTCGCTAAAATTGGAACAGTACTGACCTACCTTTCAGGGGGCAGCAAATTAATTCATTAATGTCTGTAAAACTCTGAGAACTTCAGATGGAAGGTGCTAGTACAATGCAAATGGCTGTTGTTGGTTCTTATATTTCAGGCTTAGCAGATCATTCATTTCCACTTGACTGCTAACATGTTCACATAACCACAGAATTTCCTGCATATTGGGCTAAAGTGAGGACCAAATGCAGGTAGTTGTGCACGTCACATTGTGGCTTCATCTATCCAAAGACACTCTTCTGTTTTCATAACCATTGTCTAAGTAGCCCACTCTCACTCTGATCTAATTCTGCAGCATTCTTTCCTAGGAAACCCTGCTTGCCAGTGGCTTTACTGTGGCAATAGTATAATGGAGAGCTGACTACGATACCAACTGATTGAGTGTTTGCTATGGCACAGGCTGCTGAATGTCTCATTTTAAAATCCAATGCAGAGCTCACTTAATTTATTTTGTATCCTCTCATAGCACTCATTGCTCTTTGCTGCCAAAACCAGGAGCCCCAGTAAAAAATGTTGCTACCCTCCGGATCAAGAATTAATGTTAAGGGTTTTTAACTGTTGGGATATAATTGTAAAGGACTCCTCAGGTCACATGTAGCTCCTGTGGGTTTTAAGCATGGGGTGCGGACCTACAAAATAAGACAGATATTCCCATAACTTTATGAAGTTCCAATAGAAAGGCTTTTCAAGTAAATCAGCTTTTTTCCTTTGTGTTGCATCATTCCACTGTCGTATTGCACTAGTGCATGAAGATAGAAAATGACACTGACAAGAAACTAAAGTGGAACTGACTAGTTTGTTTGCCTTCTCCAAACTAAGGCATGCAGAAAGCAAACAAAGGATCTTACTAGGGAAAAGTTTGATTCTTTGTTTTGATGCTCTAAAGTGTTTGTAACATAAATAAGGACACTTCAAAATGCACGTCACTGGGCAGTGACCCTTTACCACTTGGTAGCACCTCACTTTGTGTCAGTGGGGTGCTTTGGGACACATGGGGATTGTGCCTTGGGTGTTGTAGGATTGCGCTGTACCTTTACACTGAACCGTGCGGCTGGCTGGCTTGTGCCTATGCTCATTTAATGCCAGATTGACCTGGGGGTGGCAATATTGATCCGCTAAAATGGGACTCTTTTTGCAGAGGCACTTTGACTTCACACCCGCTGAAAATTCCTTTAATTGTTTGAATGGTATTTGAAAAAAATCCCATGCTGTGGCTGTTCCCTGTGTGACAGACTGGGGATATGTAGGGGTCAAATCGTACACTCCCATTTGGTTTTATGAATGGCATTTTGACTGTAAACTTCCTGTCACTTATGTATTGTGAGCTCCATCCAAGACATGTTGGAAAAACCAGTCTGGTCCTGACAAGGGCACCGTGCTTTGCTAGGGGGTGGGACACCTCCTAGAGGGTCCTCAGCTATAAATGGTTCTTCTGTACAGAAACAGTAGGTTTGCTGCCAGGAGGACTCACTACACAGCAACCTCAACGGGCGGCTGGGACAGCTGCAGTTTCTCCACTTGGCCAGTCACGAGGAGAGACTTTAGTTAAGGAGGGGGTTCTGTGCGCTCAGAGGCCTTGTGACCGTTGCAGTCAAAAGACAAGGCCAAGCTGGCAGGAAGAGGTGCCTGGCCTAAGGATGCTAACACCAAAGTCAGGACGCACAGGAGTGGTGAGATTGCTCTGGGGGGCTGTGTTCGGGAGCCCTCTGTAAATCTGTAACTCTCGTGCTTTTTAAGAATAAACTGTTAGTGGTTAGAGATTCTTTGGTTAAGCTGGTGTTCCTTGCTTTACTGCCACGTCATCCCTGAAACCAGAGCTCCCACAGTCAGGTCTAAGCAGCTGGGGGCTGAGGCACTGGTTCCAGGGTCAAGGCAGTTGGACTGCAGGGTCCCGCTACCCAAGAGGGGGGTCAGATATGGCGTCTACACCTGAGACCCAGAGCTAAGAGCAGTGCCCAATCGCTGTCCAGATCCAGGGGCTTGGCTTAGCTGACTCGACTGCACTGAAACAGCTCTCTGTTATGAAAGGGGAGCTCGTGGAAGACACACAGTGGAAGTTAATCTTTGATTCGTGCTGTGCATTCTGCTGCTGAGTCTCTCCAATTGTTTGTGGTATTTGAAAGAGTCCTTATCTGAACCCCAGGCTGAATATGCTAAGAGAGCTGACTTGTGCAAGGCTTCTGCGTCGTCGTGTGGCCCCATAAATGGCCCTTGCAACCCCCTCTGGTGTAAAAACCACAAATTGCTCTCTGGGAAATGCAGGCAATCTCACAGTTGGAATACTGCGTGCAGGTCTGGTCACTCCATCTCAAAAAGGATGTGTTAGAATTGGAAAAGGTACCGAGAAGAGCAACAGAAATGATTAGGGGGACGGAACAGCTTCTGTATGAGGAGATTCAAAAGACTTGGACTCTTCAATTTAGAAAAGAGATAACCAGGGGGAGGATGATGGAGTCTGCACGGTCATTAATGATGTGGAGAAAGTAAATTAGGAATTGTTGTTTTACCCCTTCATGTAACAGAAGAACCCAGGTTCACCCAATGAAATTAATAGGTGGTGGGTGTAAAACAAACACAAGGAAGTATTTCTTCACACAGTCACCCTGTGGAACTTGTTGCCAGGGGATGTTGTGAAGGCCAAAAGTATAACTGGGTTCAAAAAAAGAATTAGATAAAGTCCTAGAGGCCAGGTCCATCAATGGCTGTTAGCCAAAATGGTCAGAGAGACAACCCAGGCTCCGGGTGCCACTAAACCTCCGATTGCTAGAAGTGGGACTGGACAACAAAGGATGGATCACTCGATAATTGCCTTGTCGTGTTCATTCCCTCTGAAGCATCTAGCCACTGATGGGAGACAGGATACTGGTCTGGATGGACCATTGGCCATATTGGGTTGGACCATTCTCATATTCTTACGACTCTAAGATCCCTTTCTTGAGTGGTATCAGCTAATTTAGACCCCATCATTTTGTACGTGCAGTTGGGATTGTTTTCCAACGTGCATCACTTTTCACTTCTGAACATTGAATTTCATCTGCCGTTTTCTTGCCCAGTCGCCCAGTGTAGTGAGATCCCTTTGTAACTCTTCACAGTCAGCTTTGGACTTAACTATCCTGAGTAATTTAGAACTGTCTGCAAACTTTGCCACCTCCCTGCTTACCCCCTTTTCCAGATCATTGATTAGATGTGAGGGTCATTTCCTCTCCCAGCACTGGGCCTGTCTCCTCTGCCTGGGCAGCGTGCTGAAGCACTGAATATTGCTCCCCTAGGTGGTAGGGTGAGACATCAAGGGAAACACCTCCGAGAACTGCAGCCACACCCTGGAAGCGCTTCATGCAGAGCTCTGAAATTGTTTGAGGACTCTCAGAGTCAGAATCTCAGCCAGCGGTAGCTGAGTCCATCCTCTTTGCAGTGCTGTGAATGTGGCAGCGCTGCTGAGAGACATGGCCCAGCGGGGTTTTGTTTCTCGTCAAGGAATGAGGCCCTCCACCACAAGATGCCGATTCCAGGAGCCCCGAGCAACTTGCCAGCTGCTCTAGAGTCACCTCGAAGTAGCATGAGAAGGTGCAGATGGCACAAGCTGTCCTCTGTGAGTGGCAGCCTGTGATGCGTCCCGGGGCTGCAAGGCACCTTGTCTGTGTGGTTGTGGATCAGCTCCCTGACTCCACCAGCCAGGCCTCGCTCTCGGTGCAGGTTAGCAGTAGGCACCCACCGTCCCCGGAGTGCCCAGAGAGGGAGCGCCCAGCCCCTGATCCACTGAACACTGAGTCCCTACTCCCAAAGGAACAGTACACACCACTTACTAGTGTGCGCCCGGGATCACCGCTCCCCTTGACACGTAGCACATAGTGAACACAGCACATTTATTATGGAAGGGCAGAGATTCAAATGATAGAAAGTAATTACACTGGAAACAAATGGTTACATATACAGCAGAATCATAACCGGCTTGCTAGTGTGTAAAGGTAACTCACAAGACATTCCCCTCTCTCCTACAGGACCGCTTGCTCCACGTCCTTTTCCCAGCGTTTTCAGTCAGGGTGGCCGAAATTACCCGCCCCACACACTTCATAAAATCAAAGTCACTGGCAACTTGTCTTCACTGCCTGAAGGATGGCAGAATGTCTCTCTGCACCCCCCAGATACCTTTGATCTTCACCTGAAAACAGTGTCTCCTCCTTCCCCCCCCCCCCTGCATTTACCTCTTCCTGTTGTTTTCCTTCTGAAATCTCCGCAAGCTCTTCATTAACCATTTGACTCAGTGTGCGAATAGCCCTCTGATGTAAGACACACAGTGGTCCCCTGGGAGAGATGGCTCCCCCTCGGGTCTGGAGAAGCCGGTTTCCAGGCACACTGCCTTTAACTAGCAGGCCTAGAGAATGTCATTCTTAGAATATCACATAACTCCTCAGTCTTTTTTTCCTTCCTCCACCTCAGTGATTTGTGTGAGCATTTGACACAGGCTTTCAATAGAGACCACACCTGACATTCTTTCAGTGAACCCCCCCCGGGGATCCCTATACCGCTGGGTACCCCCATGCCCTTTGCTAGCTGGCCTCAGGAGATCCCTGGGGCACACAACCCATGGAAACTTCAGGTCCCAGCAGTGGGCTCTCAGATTAAGATGGAGCATTGCATGTTGGGATCTGTATTTTCCATGGGCTGCAGCTCTGTGTTAACAAAAAGCAGCCACATAGTAGATGACTAGAACTCCCCGGCCACAGGCTGTTAGCACCGAGTGGCAGCAGCTGCAGCGTGTGCCCAGGGTCTCCACTGGCTAACGTACTCCGTAGGGTTTGGATTTAAACGAGGTTTATCTTAAAGGAACATGTCCCATACCAAGAGAACCATCTTTGATGAGCCCGGCGGGAACGTAAATCTTCGATGATCTTAATGGACAGGCTGTTGGGAGTTGAAAGTTGAGTTGTGTGTTACTGGAGAGAGAACCGTTCCCAGCTTTGCAGAGAGCTACTGACCTGACCAATGACCTTGTCACGATAATTGGGGCGTCCTGGGTCAGACCCGCTTCTCACAGGGGCCTCTGGGTGTGACTGTTCCCTTTGGTGAGACGACTGGGAGCCTGGCCTGCCATGATAGGCTGAGGTCACCACCTGAGCCACTTGCAGACGCGGCTGGCAAACTTCCTGCCGTGGGCAGGGCGGAGCCCAGCAGGCTCCGTGTCTGACGCCCGCCCCGGCTGCTGTTTCTCGTTAGGAACGTTACGTGGAACTTTGATTTCCAAGTGCTCCTGGGACAAGTCCGGGTTGTTCTCGTTCTCTGGCATTCCTGTTTGTGGACGGGCTAGCTCTAGCAAAGGAAGAGCGAGAAGCAGGAAGGTAATGAAATGGGATTGTACATTGCTCCTGGGGTATACCCCTCCCCCATGTGTTTGGGTATCTGCATGGTAATTGTGGCCTTGGTCGGGTCACCTCTGCAATATTTGTTACCTGTTCAGTTTGATTGGGTACAGTCGGTGTGCGCACTGGACCCACTTCTGGCATTGGCCAGTGGAGTCACCTACTATCGCTGGCACTGACCTAGAGGTAACTGCAGTGATCCACCCGCAGAGGTCAACTGTAGTCATGGGTTTGGAGAGGTCTGCGTCTCTGCTCTCCATCACTGCTCACTCTGCAGCAGCGACTGCCAGTGCTCATTCAGTTGTGTCTCCTGCAGTCTTGCTGTTGGTGTTCATGAAGTAGCCAGGTCCCCTGGAGTGCTTGTAGCTTGGACAGTCTGGTGGCAGTGCTGCTTCTACTGCTGTTGGTGGGTGCCTGTCTTCCTCTAGACTGACCTTTATCTCACTGTGTTTTTTTCTCCTGCCTCCAGGTGAAAATAATGACCGAGAGAGAGCTTCTGGCTGTGGCCTGTGAGCAGTTCTTGGGGAAGAACGTCCAAGACATTAAGAACGTGGTCCTTCAAACGCTGGAGGGGCATCTGCGATCCATCCTAGGTGTGGTGCAACCAGCACTGCCACTGATGTCACAGTAGCCAGTGCCTTGAGTGGCGTTTCCCCTCTGTCTGTACAGTTCTCAGTGGCTGCTGTCCTCTGGGTACTCGAGAAACAAGCTAGTACAACTGCTCTTCGTAGTCGGAGTGTCTGGCATCTTCCTCCTCATGTGAAGGTGTGAAATTGAGATGTAGGCAGGCCTGGCAAAGCCTGGGCAAACGGTTGTGCCGTCACGTCCAACCCTGACCCCACTTCTCCCAGCTCTTGAACAGCCAGGAGATAATGGGGCCTGCTGTTCCCGGGTACCTCCCGAGCTTACCGCCCGCCTGTTGTGCTTTTCCCATTGTCCGTGCAATAGCGCTTTGGCTTTTTCCTTTTCCAGGCACCCTGACAGTGGAGCAGATCTATCAGGACCGGGATCAGTTTGCCAAGCTAGTGCGGGAGGTGGCAGCTCCAGATGTGGGCCGCATGGGCATCGAGATCCTGAGCTTTACCATCAAGGTACAGCCAGGCAAAGGGAACCCCACAGCTGGATGAGGGGAACCCACTGGACAGATGGCGGGCTCCTCCAAGCCCTGCAATGCTAATGGGGCAGTAACCTATCGGTCCTGACTTCTTTGAGGCTGACTGATTTGGAAAGGTCTCTGTGGGATTTACAGTCTGCCTGTGCCCTGCTGGAGTTTCCATAACAGCAGCTACAGGCTGGTATAAAATACGGACCATACGTACAGTTCTCTGTATGCAAAGAGCTGGAATTCAGCGCCCCGTCAGGGCCGGCTGTAAACGTCGTGTGCTGCCAACTGCACCACTAAGGAGTCACAAGGGGGTTGCACAGAGAGCTTCTCTATCCTCCTTTGTGTGGTAACCTTCCCCCTTTGGCATCTCTCTAGTTCTCAGGCAGGCTGGCAAGGCAGGTTTGCATATCCTGGAGCGAAGCGGCTGCTGTGTTATCGGGAGCACTAGGCACTCTGGGAAGGAGGGGTGGGCTCCGGGATGGAATGACTTGTGGTGGATGATTTTGAAGTCTCTCCCTCTGTCTAGGATGTGTACGATAAGGTGGAATATCTGAGCTCTCTGGGGAAGACTCAGACAGCCGTTGTTCAGAGAGATGCCGACATTGGCGTGGCAGAGGCTGAGCGAGACGCTGGCATTCGGGTACGTTCAGCAGCACTCCCCCAAAGCGAGTGTCGTCCCTCAGCTGCTTACCAAGGCTGCTGATGTCCTCGTGCGCCTAATTGAGTGTGTGGTGTGATCCCTTCCTGCAGGAGTCGGAGTGCAAGAGGGAAATGCTGGACATCAAGTTCATGTCAGACACTAAAACGGCCGATTCCAAACGGGCCTTTGAGATGCAGAAAGCCGCCTTCAGCCAGGAGATTAACATTAAGGTGAGAGAGTCTGCTTCCCCCAGCTGGATTTCTGACCTGGAGATCAGTAGCAGGGGTTCTTCCCGGCTGCCCTTCTCCGGGGTCTGTGGTTAGTCGTCTTCTCTCCTTTTTACACTGAAATATGCTGAAGAAGTCGCTTGTCAACCAGATTTGTAGACTCTACATTCCAGGTTAGTTGCAGTACTGGCAAATCCTTTGAGTAAGAAACTAGGTTCCCCAGGCCTGGCAGCTCTGCAGATGTGTTGGATGCTTAGGGCTGTGTGTACTGCCTCAGAAGGGAGGAAGAGAAATGCTAAGAGCACCTGAACTGGCTGGTTCGTTAGGCACAAGGTGCAAGAAGAGGTGGGGTCAGTTTCCCAGTTGGACAAGTGCTGCCTTAGCATGAGGTTTCCCAAGTGGGTCCAACTGGAGCATGATGAGGAGCTGGCCCTGATGTGTCCAGGTGCTTCAGAGTCCACCACTAGCTCCTGGAGTGGGGGGACGAGGGGCTGGCACATGGGGACAGTCTGCTGTGGAGAAAGTGTGGGCAAAGCTGGGCAGTCACTGGCCCAGCACAGTTTTGAGTGCTCCTCACAGCACGTTCCTCCCCTTTCGTATCGGGGGCTAGCTGGGACTGGTGGAGAGCAGAGTGGACAGATCGCGGGCTCCTCCAAGCCCTGCCATGTCGCTACCTCGCTGCGACTCCAGCTCCCGTCAGATTCCCGTCCGAGAGGGAGGGAGCATCTGCTTGATTTCCCAAGAGAGCAGTTACTGCTTCTTTGCAGGCTCTTGTGCTCTGGCACTATTGCCCTCTCAGGCCGAGGCCACTCACTCTTGAGACGTTCCCAGGCCATACCGTCTCCTCTCCGCCAAGGTCCTTCTGTTTCCGTTGCTGGTGACGGCCAGCAGTGTCAGTGTGTTACTGGGTCAGCGGCCAGGCTTTTGTGTTCAGTCGGTGTTAAGGGTGGGCACGAAGAGCCTTTATGGCTGGAAATCCCAAAGTGACTTTGTGGTCTCAGTTGCAATGGTGAGGGAAGAACAATGCTGCTGCTCTCCTCAGAGCCAGGTTCAGAGCTCCTGCTTCCACTACAGATGCAGACATGGCAAACTCCTAAAATAGCCCAGGGAGCTGCAGTCCTTCCCCACACTGGGGAAAGTGAGGGCAGCAGCTGCTGCAAGGGGAAACTGTCACCTCTAGAGCTTGCTAACTGGGTGAGGGAGGGAGGTTCGGAGCAAGCCTGGAATCGGGACATTGGAGAACAGGGAGCACTGTGCTCCAGCCATCCATTAATCACTCCTGTTGGGGCAGTCGCTTGAGCTCTGGATTTGTCTAGAGCACGATAGCCAGGGTCCGAGGAGGGGTTCCCCTTCCTCGTGCCTCTGCGGTCTCAGCCAGGCTTGGGCAGACAGAGCGAACGGCTTTGTAGGCTAAGCATTGGAGTCAGGCCGTGCTCTGTCCCTCTCTGTGTACAGACTGCCGAGGCCCAGCTGGCCTACGAGCTGCAGGGTGCCCGGGAGCAGCAGAAGATCCGCCAGGAGGAGATCGAGATCGAGGTGGTGCAGCGCAGGAAGCAGATTGACGTTGAGGAGAAAGAGATCATCCGGATGGACAAGGAGCTGACCGCCACCATCAAGCGTCCGGCAGAGGCCGAGGCGCACCGCATGCAGCAGATCGCCGAGGGCGAGAAGTGAGTGGCCGAGCGGGTACAGGTGCCCAGACTCGGCTGGCAGCATGCTAAGAGCCGGAGTCGCACGGCTGAGCTGAGCTGAGCCCTGCATTGGGAGCCATGGGGGTCCCAGCGCGCTGAGCCCGGCCCAGGGGGCTGTCCACAGCAGCGCGTTGCTAAGCAGCAGGGCTCTGGGCTCTTTCCAAGCAGGGGCTGTTTCCTTTCCAGGGTGAAGCAGGTTCTCATTGCGCAGGCCGAAGCAGAGAAGATCCGCAAGATTGGCGAGGCAGAGGCCTCTGTCATCGAAGCCATCGGGAAAGCAGACGCAGAGAAAATGAAGTTGAAGGCAGAGGCTTACCAGCAGTACGGCGACGCGGCCAAGATGGCTCTGGTGCTGGATGCTCTGCCCCAGGTGAGAGGCTCGAGGCTTCCGGCGGCTTTTTGCCACTCGGTGCCGGTCGCTGAGCTAGTCGCTCTGCAGGGTGGGGGCTGTGGGAAAGGACAGTGAAAGGTTAATGGAGCATTGGCTCTGCTGCGCCTGTGAATCGCACACAGCACCGTGCCGGCGCCTGGTGGCTAAGTCCTGGGCCAGATCGGGTGCTCAGAGCCTTCCTGCCAGTCAGGCACCGAGGGGGACATGCTCGCAGGTGCCCTTTTATGCCTGAACCTTTTCGAAGTCTGGCCAGCAAGTCTGCAAGCAGCCCCCTCCTGGCCTCCTGCTGGAGATGAAGGTCCCTGGTTCATTCTGGTCTCCTTCCCCTGCGCCTCCACAGATCGCTGCCAAGGTGGCCGCTCCGCTGGCTAAAGTGGACGAGATTGTTATTCTCAGCGGGGACAATAACAAGGTGACGTCCGAGCTGAGCCGTCTGCTGGCTGAGATCCCTGCGTCTGTGCATGCCCTCACTGGCGTCGATCTGTCCAAGGTGAGCGGGACCAGCGGGGCCGTCACATGGGGAGCTGAGGCCTCTTCCCACTTCAGGGGACCTGCCCTTAGCTCTCTTTGTGGTTTGTTCCATATCTGCAGCACCGGTTAGAAACCCCTTTGATCCTACCCCTCCCCATGCCCTTTGCATGTTGTCGGACTGAGGAAGCTCTGACCATCCTTGATAGGAGGTCACCATGGTGGCCCTACGCTCCTGGCCAAGTCATGGCTGCAGTTCCTGGAAGGGAAGGAGGGAGATCCCTTCCCATGATGTGCTGGGGGGACAGGGAGGGGGCTTTCAGTGCACCCTCCACGTCTCAAAACTCAAACACGTCCTTGATATCTTCCCCTCTCCCTGCAGAGTCTCAGCCCGAGAGCCTGGTGCTGGCTCCCTCGCCTTCTGTGTCCCACTGCAACACTCCTAACAGCTTCTCTCTCCCCATCCTGCAGATCCCCCTGATCCAGAAAGCCACGGGAGCCCAGGCATGAGGCTGGCCAGTCCAAAGCTAGTGAAGACAACCCCCTGTTATGCACTCTTACATCAACTGCCTTTAACACTTGGGAAATCCTTTTATATCAAAGACAATTGGAAGTTCATTTTTAAGCTCTGGTGCCTTATTTTGTAGGACCAGAATGATGCATGTTAAATTGGCCTTCTTTTCTTAAGGGGAATTTATTTTGTAAGTTTAATTGTGTGTTGTATTAGTCTGGAGTGTCGATTTGAATCCTCGGTTATAATTGGCAGCTTGTCTGGTCTTGCAATCTTGGTGCCTTGAAGTTCTCTGTCCTCTGTTTGGAGCTCAGGGGCAGAGAGGCCGAGAGGGGTGAGCTGGAAGCCCGGGGGCTCAGGGAGCATCCACTGGGGCAGTGAGGAGTGTAGATGGAGGGGCTTGCAAACTTCTTCCTTAGGGCAGAAGCCTGTTTCTGCAGCGCTCCCAGTGTGTGGAACTGCTGGAAGAGAACCCTGAGCAGGACGTCCTCTTGTCTGCCCGAGTTACAAATGTGATCTAGCAAGTCCCACGTTCTTGCACTCACAACTGCTTTTTTGGTCACCCGCTGGCTGGCCTCCCCTGTACACTACCCCCAGGGCACGCAGAGTCTAGCAAGACTGCACTGAGCCAAGCCCCAGGACCATGCTGATTCTGAAGGGCCCAGTCTAGGCTGGGGGTTGAGAGAGGAGCCCGCCCTCCGACAATGACTTAGGCAATGCAGGAGTCCTGCCAGCCTGCCGAGATCTGCCCAGCCTGTTGCCATGCCATGCTGCAGCCCGGGGGCCGCGGTTCCTCTACTGCTTGATTCAGTCTCAGAATTTAGCTGCTGAGGGGGCTACAGTGACGTTCTCTCGGCAGATCTCCGCTCAGGGCCCGCCAGAGCCTTGGGGCCCAGTTCGGGATGAGCACTGCCCTGGGAGCGCCCCTTGCTCTCCTGGCTGTTGTCTGCGGCGCACAGTAGCGTGGCTAGTACAGGTGCTCTGGAGACAGGCTCTCTGGAGTGTGTCCAGCAGCTGCCTGCCCCAGTGAGGAAACTGCTTGCAGCCCCACCAGATTGAGTCTGTCAGTCAGCAGCATGAAGCCAGCCTCCTGTCCCAGGTGCGTTGCAGACCCGGCCCTGACACTGGGAGAAGAAACTGCTCCTGGGGAAGCCAGCTACCGTTATGGAAGGGCCACGGGAGTCATGGCTCTGTTGGCTCCCTTTTGTACACACAGCCTCCCGACGGCTTCTCTCGGCAGCGTTACAAGCCCTGCTAGCGCTCAGCCAGCAAGGCCCCGCCCGGGCAGTGTAGCCTCTTGGCTTCCTTCGGCTGGGCCGCTGAGGTGCAGCCTGCAGAGGCGTTGGGTTGCGGCGTGCTTGATCTGGCTGGAGCTGTGCATGCTGAGGCTGGGGAGTAGCCAGGGTGCCGGTGTCCCCCTGATCCTGACAGGGCAGTTGTTCAAATGCCAAGGAGGGATCTGGGTGTGGTGTAATCCCTCGCCCAGGTGGGGGGTCCCGGGGCTGTAATCCAAACGCCGCCTGATTGTTGTTTGTTTAGTTTTGTTGAACACGTGGCCCAGAGTCCTAGCTCCATCTCCCGCGCTCTCCCTGCCACTCCCCCCAGTGTGAGGTGCCACCTGCGTCCATAGCTGTTGTCATCCTGGGCTGTGTAGCAATGTGAAATGAGGCTGTGTAGCAACCTTTCCTGTCTCTCGGTGTGACTGATCCCGCTGCTGTAGGTGCCAAGCTGTGCCAGCGGGCACTCTGCTGCTGCCAAAGTGTCTTCTCCTGCCAGTGGTAGCCAAGGCTTTCCTCTTTGTATCTGTTGCGGTGCCCTCTCCTCTTCCCCTGGCGGTTTGTCCAGCTCAGGGTGGGCATAGGGGTGTGTGGGTCGATCCCCCAGCAGGAGGGCCACACGCCAGGGCTCCCGGTGCTGTTTGACCTGCCTCGGGCTTGTCTCGGTTGTTGTACAGACTGCTTTCCGCGCTCAAGGGGGGTGCAGTAGTGCCCAGTGCGTATTGAGTGCTGTGTGAAATCCCCCCAGGGCCCTGCTGGAACTCAGGGGCAGGGCTGAGGCCAGAGCCTGTACGGGACGGTGTGCTGGACTGAGCACCAAGTGTTTGTGGTTGCAGTGAGCGTTCACTCGCTGGTTGGTTATAGGGACCATCACAAGGAAGCTTCACAGGCCCGAAGGGGGAGTGTGTGTGTGGATTAAACCAAGAGGGAAGCTGTGCCTGACAGTAGGCCTTGAAAATGCTCTGACGTCCAGTCTCTCACTTTACCGGGTTAGCAAGGACACGGGCACCGTGGCCAGCAGGCAAAGGTGCCAAGCCCATCAGCATAACAATAAAGCTGCCGTTGGTGGTGATCTAGGGGCCCAAGACCTAAGGCCCACAGGGCGGGTGCCCGTTCTCCCCCTGCCCTCAGTCCTCACCCACAGCCCCCGGCTGTTCTGCTCCTAGGGCCTGCAGTGTGAATCCTACGCTGAGGTACAGTGCCTGGTTTTGTGACAGCCCCGGGCACATGGGCACCAGTTTCTTTCCTTGCCAAAGTAAGACTCCCCAGGTCTGCAGAGGAGAAAGTCTGCTGCTCCCTGCACCCTGTTACATTTCTTCCTCCTCCTGCTCCGGCTGTCTTGTGCGTCCTGTGGAAGGCCCTCCCTGCAGAGCAAACCTGGTGCTTTGATGGCGAATGTGCCCTGGTTTCCCACCACCCGTTTCCTTCCTCAACACTGCTCTGGCCGTGGGGCAGCTGGTGAAAACCTGTCCGAGCTGTGTGCGCTCTGGCAGGCTGCTCCCCACCTCCCCGCATCTGGGAAGGCGCCTCCCTCTTTGGGAGCTGAGCGGGGAGTTCCAGGATGTGACGGGAGTGTAATGTAGAGCTGAAACTGGGTCTGGCAGGATTTCGGTGGGGAAACATGTGGAGCGAAGGAATCTCTGGCCTCCTGGGGCTTCTCTCAGGGCTGACACTAGTTCTGCGTCCAGCGGGGAGGAGGAGCTGGCTGGACAACAGGAGGGGAAGGGATGGTTTTATCTGCTGGCTTGCACATAGGCCCCAGACACACTACTCTGTATATCTGGAACTAGCTTATTGCAGTGGGAGGCCTGGAGCTGACTGTTCTGTAAAGGCTGTTCATATCTGCATGTAAATTGTGCATGACTGTGCGGCACAGCTGTGCATGCCATCGTTCTGCTGACATGTTACATACTGTATAATAAAGAGGCAGCGTGACCATGCTGCACTGGCTGTCAGTCGTGTCCTGCTCTGACTCCTTCCTTCTCTGTCACAGGGCAGGTTCGACTTCCCCTCAGTGCCCCCAGCAGGTGGAGGGCAGGGTCTGCTTGTCCTGTGCCACCCACTGAGCCCCACAGCCGCTGCTGGAGGCAGCTGGAGGAGCAGGCGGACACAGGCAGGTTGCAGGGGCTGACCTGGCAGGCAGCATTCAAAGGGCCAGCCTTGCCCTGAGAACTGCCCTCAGCCCAAGTCTGCTCTGGGACCCACAACTCTGCAGCTGGGCCGGGACTCTCCCTGTCTCTCTCTTACCAGGCCCAGGTGGGCAGCCACAGGCTTCTTGCCAAGCTCGCCTGTGTTTCCTGCAGGGTAGCGCTGCCTGTGCCAAGCTGGGATCCCAGTCTCGTACCAGCTGCTGGTAGATGGCAGGAGGAAGCCACTGTGGATGGTGCGTCACTGCACCAAAGGGGCCCCCGCTCGCATTTCACCTCCAAGGTGACCACCTTGGCCAGCATTGCAGAGAGTCCATGGCAGAGATGAGGAGAATCCTGCCGCCCTTGGGCCTGGTCCCTGCGCTGACCACTCAGCCATACTGCCCTCCGTGTCCAAGTGGATTTACCAGGCTCCTGCCAACAAGCTCATCTTCCTTAGGTGAGTCAGGCAGCGGAGTCTGAGTCCAGGGTAGCATCCCACAGCTCCAGCTACTCTAGGCTGGCGGTGCTGCCTGCCCTTAGCCAGGGCTGCTGCTGCCCAAAGGGTAGTTAGTCCCTGCCCCAGGCAGCGAGGAAACCAGCCCGAGGCTGAAATGGGGCAGTGCCTGCAGCTGCCAGAGGGCAGTAACAGCAGGGACGTCAGCCCTGCAGCTGGGCAGGCTGGCATGCTCTGGCCTCTCCTAGGGAACGTGGCTGTTCTGGGCTCTCAGTGCCTAGCCTGCGGCACGTGGAAACTGGGTCCGGCCCACGCTGCTCTCTGCATCAGCACAGCCTGGCCACAGCACGTGCTGGGATCTGCCGGCTGACGTTGAGGGTAGGGTCCCTGTTCCACGCTGACCAGTTCCATGCAATCTGTGGGTCTCTTGGCCAGGCAAACAGGCATCCAACTGCAGTGTCCCAGCCACCTACCATGCGTCTGCCCTGAGCCTCAGTCACATTAGCCCTTCCCGGGAACACAAGCGCAGCCCCTCTAGAAACCGGGTTTAAAGCAAGTCCCTGTCGCTGTACGTGGGACTGGGGCAGCCGCGCTTGTTGTTCGCTTACGCTTCCTGCTCAAGCTGTGGCATCTGCAGGCCCTGGGCCCCGCAGTGCCCGGCTAAAGGAGCAGCAGGTGCCAATCAAATCTAAAACCGGCAAGTGTGTTTCTGGTTTTCCGTCCCTGCCCATTGTAGCTACTGCTCTGCCCCTCAAGCAGTGGGTCCTGGCTGGCCCTGCCTGCCCTGCTCCCCAACACACCTGCCCCTGCAGCTCAGCATGGACGCTTGGCTTGGCTAGGGCATCCCAATCCTGCTAGCCTGGTAGTAATGCCTGTGCAGGAGAAACCCCGAAGCAGGGCAGGCCGGGTCATCCTTCCCCGGAACATGGCAGCCTGGGGTCAGGGTTGAGAGGTTTGGGAGTGAGGGGAAGGGCCCGGGCTGGGGTAGCAGGGGCTGGGAGCGAGGGGCACTGGCAGAGCTGCGTGTGGGGATATCAGTCTTCTTACAAAACCTCTATGAGGCTTAGGAGGTAAGGACAAAACTTGGCTGCTGCTTGGAAGCCGAGCCATCTGTTGAGCAAAGATCCGTGTGTCTGGCAGCTCCCGGAACGAGGGACCCTGTACAGACAAACAGCTGAACGGTGTGTGTCTGTCTGACGCCTGTGAAGCTGCAGATAGTGCAGGGTGGGGACAGTTAAAACTTTCCGCAGTCCGAGCAGAGGCTGAGAGCTGGAGGATCCCTTATCTAGGCACATCCAGGGAGCAGGGCGTGTGTGCAGGCCAGGTCCTGGGGTACTGGCCCCGAGCCCCTCTGGCTGCATCACCGCTGGCAGCGTCTCCCCCACCTTGTCCTAGCTCTGGCACTGCAGTGCAGGGCCTAGTGGAATTAATAGGCAGCTGGTTTAATGCAAACAAGCGGAAGTGTTCTTTTCACACAACTCACAGTCAGCCTGTGGAACTTGTTGCCAGGGGATGTTATGAAGGCTAAAACTATAACGGGTCCAAAAGGAATTAGATCAGTTCCTGGAGGATGGTCCATCAATGGCTATTGGCCAAGATGGTCAGTGACACAACCCCATGCTCTGTGTGTCCCTAAATCCGACTGTCAGAACCTGAGACTGGATGATGGGACGGGTCACTCGATAATTGCCCTGTTCTGTTCTTTTCCTCTGAAACATCTGGTGCCAGCCACTGTTAGAAGACAGGCTCCTGGGCTATCTGGACTATGGGTCTGACCTGAGGAATTAACACAGGGAGGGGTGGGGGGCTCATTTCTTTGCAGATAGAATTGGGGAGGTCAGTAAATCATCAGATTAAAACAAAATGTTTGTGCTAAATAAGTAAATATTTAGGCTAAAAAAACAAACTGTCTCAGCCATCTCCCATGGGGGAGAACACCCAGGAAACTGTTTCGTTTTTTTGTTCTTTAGTTTATATTCAAGTTTTACAAATGTAATGATGAGGAAAAGAGGAAATGGAACCATAAACAGCGCATGCAGCACAGGAAGTGGTTTAAGCCAATCCAAAACTGTATAATGCAATGGACAGTATGTGCAATAAAATGTTGTTGTATATTTTTAAAAATGGTTTCTGTGTAACTTTGAAGCTGTAATGAACCCTGCATCCTAACCCCCCATGTTTGTCTAATCAACTCAGCATAGAACTGCTGAATGCCAAATAAAGTATGTCAGAAGCAAGAAGCCTGCCAAACAATCAGTGGGGCCACTGGATGATTGAGGTGCTAAAGGAAGACAAGGCCGTTGCCGAGAAGCAAAATGAATTCTTCACCACAGCGAATGTGAGGGCAATTTCCCACGCGATTCCTTTTTAGGTGACAGATGGGAGGAGCTGTCCCAGATTGAGGTGTCAGTAGAGGAGGGTTTGGAACAAATTGATCAATTAAACAGTAAGATGTCACCAAGACCCGATGGTATCACCCAAAAATTCTGGAGGAACTCAGATATGAAATTGCAGAACTACTAACTCTGGTATGTAATATATAGTTTAAATCCGCCTCTGCACCAGATGACTGGTGAAAGCAAACATGATGCTGAAGTTTAAAACAAGTCTCCAGAGGCAATCCTGGCAATTACAGGCAGGTAAGCCTAACTTCAGTACCAGGCAAATTGGTTGGTTGAAACTATAGTAAAGAACAAAATTATCAGCGCCTGAGCTGAACATGATTTGTTGCAGAAGAGTCAACACACCTTTTGTAAAGCGAAATCACGCCTCACCAATCTATTAGAATTCTTTGACGGGGGCAACAGCCCTGTGGCCAAGGGGGATCCAGGGGACACAATGTACTTGGACTTTCAGAAAGCCTTTGACAAGGTCCCACTCTAACATCTCTTAAACAAAGTGAGCAGTCATGGGCTGAGAGGGAATGTCCTCTTGTGGATCAGTAACTGGTTAAAAGATAGGAAACAAAGGGGTAGGAATAAATGGTCAGTTTTCACAGTGGCGAGAGGTACTGGGACCAGGGCTGTTCAACATAGTTATAAATGATCTGGAAAAAGGGGTAAACAGTGAGAGAGCAAAAGTTGCAGATGGTACAAAACTACTCAAGATAGTTACAAAGCAGCCTGCAAAGAGCTACAAATGGATCTCTCAAAATGGTGACTGGGCAAAAAAGCAGCTGATGAAATTCAATGTTGATAAATGCAAAGTGATGCATGTTAGAAACCATCATCCCAACTCTACATACCAACTAATGGGGTCCACATTAGCTGTTACCACTCAAGAAAGAGATCTCAGAGTCATTGTGGATAGTTCTCTGAAAACATCCACTCAATGTGCAGTGGCAGTCAGAAAAGCAAACAGCGTGTTGGGAATAATTAGGAAAGGAATACATAATAAGACAATATCATAATGCTGCTATATAACTCCATAGTACGCCCACCTCCTGAATACTGGGGGCAGGTCTGGTCACCCCCTTTCAAAAAAGATGTATTGGAATTGGAAAAAGTACAAAGAAGGGCAACAAATAATATTGGGGTATGGAACAGCTTCTATCTGAGGAGAGATTAAAAAGACTGGGACTGTTCAGCTTGGAAAAGAGATGACTGGGGGGGGATACGACAGAGGTCTATAAAATCATGACTGGTGTGCAGAGAGTGAATGGGGAAGTGTTATTTACCCCTCCCCTAACACACAAACCAGGGGTCATGCAATGAAATGAATAGGCAGCAGGTTTAAAACAAACACAAGGAAGTAGTTCTTCACACAATGCACAGTCAGTCTGTGGAACTCAGTGCCAGGGGATGTTGTGAAGGCCACAAGTAAAATTGGATTACACAAAGAATTCCCTTCATTCATGGAGGATGGTCCATCAGTGGCTATTAGCCAGGCTGGGCAGGGACACAACTCAGGCACTGGCTGTCCCTAAATCTGACGGCCAGAAGCTGGGACTGGAGACTGGATGGAGCACTCGATGAATTGCCCTGTTCTGTTCATTCCCTCTGATACGTCTGGCACCGGTCACTGTTAGAAGACAGATCGCTGGGCTATTGGGCTGACCCAGTGTGGCCGGACCTGCCAGGGGGCTCCTGTCCCGTAAGCCAGCACAAGTTGAAAGTCTCCTGGGTGCTACCAGCTGGTTCCCCCCAGGCCGGCGCTGTGGGACACCTCCTGCCTATCCCTGCTCCTGGGAGAACAGAAGCCCCACCCCTGTTCCCTGCCAGGATCAGAGCAGCTCCAGCCTGGGGTCCTACTGCAACCTGGGCAGTGCCGAGGTGCTGGCAGGGCTGCTGGGAGAGCACAGGCTCCCACCCAGGTGCCAGGGCAGGGCCCCTGATAAGCAGCTGGCTCTTGCCTATCAGCAACTCCTCCGCAGAGCGCCCCATCCAGCCCCTTATCGCAGGCCCCGCAGGCGAGCGGCTTCCAGGAACCCTGAGCCCCACCCCTCTGCCAGGCCAAAGAACCAGCCAGCAAACAGGCACGCAGGCCACGCACACAGTGACCCCCCAGATGTTCTACCCCAGGGTTCCAGTGGAGGAGCCTGCACTCAGTTGGGTTGAGGTGACCAGGCATCCCGCCAGCCATCCTCCCACCCCCAAGGCTAAGCCCTGCTCTGTGGCTGGGCATGTGGACACATGGACACCCACGTCTGTCCCTCCCCAACCTAGATGCCACCAGCTATACCGGTGCTGAGTCCCTCTGCAATAGCCATGTGTTGCTCGGCACCAAGAACAGCCTCTATACCCCCCGTTGGCTGTGCCTAGCTTGGCCCCCTGCCTCAGTGGCTCTCCTAAGAGGCATTTGCAATGGCCCAATGGCAGGGGGGACCAGAGCAACCCCAGGGTCTCCGGTCGAATCGCCCAAGCTTGGTTCTCAGGGCTACTGAGCCTGCAGCTTCCACAGGCAATTTCAGGGCACACCAGTGAAATGAGCCATGCCTGGCTGGGGGCAGGGGCAGGGGTCACAGGGAGGCACTGCGTGTGTAGTGCTGTCACAGGTGCCAGTGCCTAGACCTGCGGGGACGGGAGCCACCCACGTCAGGGTTGTCCCTGGATGGGTCTGGGATGCCTACAGTCGGGGCCAGGGATTGTGTCAGGCTGGGGGTTGGGGGGCGCTTTGGTTTGTGTTGCACGTATCCTGCTAGCTAATGGGGTTTCCTTTTGGAAAAAAGCAAGACCATTTGGAAGTTGACAACCGCCAAGCTCTGGGCCAGCAGGGGTCTCTGGTTCCTGGTCAGAGCCGTGGTCAGGGCCCAGCTTTGTAGCCCTGGGCTGGTTGTTTGGTGGCCCACACATGGAATGAGTTTAGTGGGTCTTAGCCCAGCTCCTAGCAGACAGGTGCCTTGGCCCAAACACCATGGCTATAACCAGCCCAAATTGGAACTGGGGCCTGTTCTTGGCAGGCTGGGCAGAGAGTGGCCCCTGGGGCATGAGCACCCCTGGCCCTAGCGCTCCTCTCTCCAGGATACGTTAGTGGGGTGGGGGGAAGAACTGCTCCGGCTGCTCAGTTTCCAGGGCCCCTCCCACTGGTGCCCAAGTCCCCCCACTCTCGCAGTGTGCGAATGCGTGTGCTAGCCCTGGAGCAGGGGCCAGGCCCCTGGGCGCTGCTGGCCGTGGGCCAGGGCACTTGGGCTGGGCTCCTTTTGACATCAGTCCTGGGGAATGTGTGTAATGACACCCCAAGTTCTGGTGCAGCTTCACAGGCCATTTACCAATGGGAAGAACTTGCCCCTGCATCCAGGCCCTGCCAGTGCTTCTCTGACCCAGGGGAGCAAGGCGGGGGGCAGTGCTGCTGGGCCAGGTGGTTGGTGTGGGGGTTGTGCCCATGTGCAGGGGGCTAGCTCCACACCAAGCAGACATGAGCCCAGGAAGCAGCCTCAGTCGCTGTCCCCACAGCTCTGTCATTTCCTGGGCAGACTCTTGGTTGCAGCTGCACCAAAGCCCCGAAGGAAAGGGTTAAAAGGGGGAAGGGCCCAATATGAGCAGATACTTGATATGCAAATGAGGCCAGAGTAGGTATTATAAGTGACTCAGCGGGAGGCCCTGGCTCTGGAGTGGAAAGAAGGAGCCCACTCCCCCCCACCCGAGCCAGGTAAGTGCCCCGAGCCTGCTCTGCCTTCCTGAGGCTCACCAGCAGGGGCCTTGCTCTCTTTGATTCTTTTGATTCTTCCTTTTAATGACATGTCCATAGTCCCCAGGGGTGAACCTGCTCTGCTCTGGCCCATCAGGGTGAGTTGGCTGCATCCCGTCCCACCCCACTGGAGACTCCCGTGGGCGGGTGGGTCACATTTGAAGAGGGCTTGGACTCTGCTACATGCTACTATCCCCTGGCCTGGGTGGTAACTGCCACGTGCTTGTTCAGTCTTCCTGGGGCAGGTTCTGCCAGGGCTGGTCCCTGGAGATTCCAGAGGGAAGCTGGTTCTCCTGGTGATGGCCGTCAGGCTAAGGGAAAGGGGCTCTGGCAGTGCCCCCTTAGACTTTCCCAGAGCTGCATCAGTGGGGCAGCCGCAGCAGAGAGGCCTGGGGCCCCTGGTGCTGCTTTATCACAGGCTGGACTTTCGTGGTTTGCTCCCTTAAGTCCCAGCTCCCTCTCAGCAGCCAGCAGGCACCTGACAATCTCTGCACTAGGGAACAGAGAGGGGCCCCTCGCCATGGGAGGGGGGAATGTCCCCAGGGATGCAAAAGACCAAAGCCCAGCTCTGTGTACCCCTGACTTGTGGGGGGCCAGGCAGCTGCCTCTGTGCCCATCGCTGCGCTGTGGGTGTGGAAGCTCTGTTTGGAGGCTGGGGCATTGCGTGCGGAAAGGCCTGTGTTATGGGGCTCCCTTCTCCAGGAGCACTCCCTGCTCTGCGTGTCTGAGGGGCACTGCCACGTCCAGTGCTCACGCTGCTCTGGGAAGCCCTTTGGCAGGAGGCTGGTGCTGGCTGGGGATGGTAACTGGAGGGTAATGCCCCACACGCCTCCCTTGGATGCCAGGAGGGCAGGACAAGCAAGGCCAAGATACAGGCATTTCTTCTCTGGAGACTATTCCGCACCCCTATAAGACATCATGTGGGGCTCTGGCACCAAACTGCCTGCCCAGGAGCTGGGAGGCCCAGAGTCCAGGCCTACCCTGGCTTTATAGTGTACTCTGTGGCTTTAGGAAGTCCTAGGGCAGCCAAGAAGCTGGTGAGAGGAGGGGAGTAGTGGCTGCTCTCAGGCAGGCCGGCCAGCCTGGCTTCGTGCTGTCCTGTCTCAGCAGCTATCTGGTCTCGCTCATAACGCTAATCTCCTGGTGTTTTTCTAGGTTCCCTTTTCCAGCGCAGGCAGCAAGAGTGTCCACCCGCCATGGGGACTCTGGGCAGGATATCATCGTATACTGTAAGTTTGCTATGAGACACTACAGTATAGATGATGTACTATCCTGAGCTTCACCCCTCAGCCAGGAGCTCTACTGCAGGTCCAGCGTACAGGAGAACGCCTGGCCAGCTGGGAGCAGTGGCCCAAAGCGCTTCTAGCACAGCACAAGTTCCTCCCCCTCCCACAGAAGGGTGGAGGGCTAAGCACTGTGGGGGGGCTAAAGCCTCCCATGAAGGCCTGGCCCTGCCTGTGGCAGCCTCACCCCTTCAGCCTCTTCCTGCATTCAGGGTGCTCCTTTTCCCTGGGTTTCCAGTGTGGGACGGAAACAAGTGCTACCTTCGCTGCTGCTCTGGAACATCTGCATGAACAGGCTGCAAGTGGGGAGGCAGCCAATGGGAAAGAAAGGGTTAACAACCATTCCTCCCGCCAGGCTGGGAGGCACTGCCCTGCTAAGCCATGGGGGGTGGGAGAGGGAAGATTCCACTGCCGCATGGGCAAGAAGCCACTTTCAGAGCTGGCGAAGGCACCTGCCAAGAAGCTGAGCCCATGGGGCGTCAATGAAACCGTTACCATTACTGACTTTAGTAATGGTAACGGTTCTACTGCCGCCCCAGCATCCGGCCAGGGAGAACAAGAGGAGCAGCACCCCATTGCCAGGGGGAGCAGCACCCCTCCAGGGTGCCAGCCTCTTTGGGAGGCCAGCAATGAGACCCTCCCCCCACGTCCTCTCCAAGCTGTAGGGGGGAGAGCTTGGGGTGCCCTGCCTGGGGGTCACATTCCCTTGGGGCAGACCTCCTCTCCCTAGTCCCTCTGCCAATCAATGAGAAATAAAGATGTTTTCTTTGATGTCTGGATTTCTTTTCCCTATTTGTATAATCCCAGAAAACAGCCCTCCAAAGGCAGAGCCCAGCATTGGTGCTGCCTCTGCCCCTTGCAGGGTGGGGGGCAGCGAGTTTCCCCTCCTGGAGTGAGACTGAGCACACGAGGAGAAACCTGCCCTGGGAGCTCTGTTCTTCTCTCCTAGAACCTGCACCCGGTGTCTCCGTCTGCCATGGTGCTGGCTACAACCCTGCAGCGAGAACCAGCAATTCAGGCAATTCATTTAGCTGCTCAAGGGGGGAAGGAAAGGGTGGTATAAAAAGTACTCAGCAGTCTGCTCCCCTCTAGTGAGGCACCCTGCTCCTGCCATGCAGCCCCCCTGCTCTTCTGTTCCTGGCCTTCTCCTTCCTTACTCCACTGCCCCATTGCGTATCCTCAGCTCCACACCGGACAGGTAGGAGCTCTTGTGCTCTCCCCCAGCTCAGTACCCCCTCCCTCTGGGGGTTTGGGCACCTCACTCACCTCTCTGTGCCTTGGTCTCTATCCAGCTGGAAAGACGATTTTCCCCCGCTCCCCGCAAGGGGGTTGTGAGGCTAAGCAGGATTTCAGGGGTGAGAGATGGCCAAACCCCTCTGCGGGCTCCTCCTCCAGAGAGAGGCCATTCTCTCACTAAGGAAAGGTGATTGGATCATATGGGACACTGCCACCTGCTGCTCACCGCATGCTGGCTACATGGATCACCTGCACGCCCGGGGCCCTGTCCCCTTATTCTTCGAGGTGGTGCAGTAAATAAAGCCAGTGGGGCAGGACCAGGCCAGCACATGGCAACTAGTCCTTGGCCAGACACAACAATGCTACCATCGGGGCAGGTGGGTCAGCAGCCCGCTGTGCCTGCCAAGCACGGGCCTGGGCAGATCTAGGCTGGGCGTGTATCAACGCTGATCTTGCTGGGGGCAATGAGAGTTTACGGCCCTGCAGGGCAGAGGTGGGGATGCTGGGGTGGGGTGGGCTGGGCAGCAGCAGAGCGCTGGCTGAAGGTGAGCATCACAGGGTCCAGAGCTGGGGGGTTCGGCAATGCAAACAGCAACACAGCAGTGGGGCGTGTTAGCTGGGGGAGCATCTGTAGGTCCACGAATTGCTGGGGGCTGCAGGAGCTGAGGGGTAGGGTGACCAGACAGCAAGTGAGAAAAATTGGGACAGGGTGTGGAAGGTAATAGAAGAAGCCTATATAAGAAAAAGCCCCAAATATTGTGACTGTCCCGATCAAAACAGGACATCTGGTCAGCCTATGAGGTGGGGGTTTGGGGGAGGTCAGGGGGCACTGGAGGGGAACTGGGAGGGTGTAGGGACCATGGGGGCTGTAGGGGGCCCTGGGGGAGCCGAGAGGATTGCACTGGATCTGGGGGGGGGGGCTGTAGGGAGCTGAAGGGATTGTAGGGGCCCTGGGGGGGCTGAGGGGATTGCGGAGGGCCTGGGGGGGGCTGTAGGGGGGCTGAGGGGATTGTAGGGGTCCTGGGGGGGCTGTAAGGGCCCTGTGGGGGTTTGAGGGGATTGTAGGGGTCCTGCGGGGGCTGTAGGGGCCCTGAGGGCAGGGACCCGGGGGCGGCTCTGCTGGGCGAGGCGCTCAGACCCCGCCCCCCCCAGCAGGGGGCGCCCCGCCCGGCGCAGACTGTGTCTGTGGCGCCCCCGACGGCCGCCCCGCGCCCACACTAGGGCCGGGCCCCGCCCCTCCATGTTCCCGCAGCCAATGGGGCGGGCCCGTCGCACTCCGCTCCCACAATGCCCCGCGGCGGGTGAAGATGGCGGCGCCCGGAGAGCGAGGCGGCGGGGGCTGCAGCTGCTGAGGCCCGGGGGTGTCATGGCCGCCGTGGTCCGGGCTCTGAGCTCGGCGCTGCAGGCGGGGAGGTCGGGCTGGGCCCGCACAGGTGGGAGAGCCTGGGGGTGGGGCCTGTTGGGAGAGGGAGGGGGAAAGCTGGGGCGGGCTGGGGGGCCTGGGCCGGGGGGAAGCTGGGGAGGAGGAGGGGCGGGTTTGGGCGGGAGGGGGAAAGCTGGGGGGCCTGGGGCTGGGGGAAGCTGGCCTGGGCCGGGGTGGGGGGGAAGCTGGGGCGGGCTGGGGGGGGGCCTGGGCAGGGGCCGGGGTGTGGGGCTGTGGGGGAGGAGGAGCCGCGGGGCTGTGACGCTTTGGAAGGCCCCTGAGGGCTGGTTCTGGCGCACTTAGGGCGGACTATGGGGCTGCTGTAGAGTGATTATAGGACTCTGGTCCCCTGGCAGCACAACCGTCCCAGATGCTCTGCTGCCGCTGCTCAGACGCTGATACAGGCCCCGGACGGTCAGCCTCAGCCGCCAGGAGCCCATCTCCCCACTCCCTGCAGTGCGCAGCCCCCGTCTTCTGATCAGGGAGCTCTCCCCAGACCTGCAGAGCCACAGACCAGTGGGATGGGTCTGGGGGTGGGGATGCTATAACTGACAAGTGTAGAGGAAACCTCCATATACAGTTACTCAAATAAGAGTTTCTGCCCTTTAATGCTTAGGTCACATGTAGAGAAACTCTCCCCTATGGTTACTCACCGTCCCCTGACACCCGTTATACAAACAGCACCCATGTTCAGTTTCCTGGCAAAAGGAGCACAACCAGCTCTTCTTCCTGCTATCCCTGTGAGAGTTCAGTCCTTAGGAGTCATTGTTCAGCACTTTTTTTTCTGTTGGTATTGAGGGCAGTTGCTATTTAGCTTTGTATGACCCACCTCAAATCAGTCCATAAAGCCAGCCTCCATCTCCCAAACAAGCCCCTTTGTGCTTTCTCCCTTGCTGCCCCTCACTTGTCAGGAGCTCCCAATACATATCTGCAAAGCCATCTCATTATCCTCTGTTGAATTCTTCCTTTGCTGTGATGTCTACAAAAACTTGATAGTGGCCGGGCCACTGGTGTGAAACCAGTGTGTCTTGCTGACTAATATCCTCTCGTTGTTTCTTTGCACTTGTCCGTCTTTTGTCTTCTACTTGGATTGTAAGCTCTTTGGGTCGGTTCCATCTTCTTGTGTGTTTTTACCGCAGCTAGCACAGTGGGGTCCTGGTCCGGGACTGAGGTTCCTAGGTGCTAGCATGTTACAAATAGTAAATCTCAATGTACAGGCATAAAGGACAAGTTACTAGCCCTGAAGCATCTTGTAGAAAGTGAGAATTCTTAGCAGTCTGACAGCATTGCAGCAATGCTAGAAGTACTAGTGTAGACTGGGCTCGGATGCCTTTATCATCATGTTATCTAATATACTCATAGCTGAGCTTAGGGACTTGGTGGTAAAAATGCTTGTGCCCAATCTGCACTTGTGGTTCCATTGTTAGCACCAATGCTAGACCAAAGGTGGGAGAACTGGTAAAACTTCTCTCTGCACAGGTTGCCAAAGAGGCTGCTAGATTTGGACAGTACAATTCAGACACAATTCCCTAAACGAATGCTGGGAAATGGTGCTGACCTCTTTTCAGGTCATTGTTGAACTTGAAAAGCATCGTGGAAGAAGCCGTGTGAACTGGCACATGAGAAGGCATTCTAAGTGTAATGGGCAGCAAGGAGGGAGGCTGGGGAGAATTACAGGCAGGGGCTTCAGCCACAGTGTTTGCTAATATCTCTTCCGAAGTGATTAGTCCTTTGTACATAGTTCATACTAATGGTTTAGGAGCCTTGATTATGGAATTCTCTGGCTACGTAGTGTGTGTCCTTGTCATTACCATCCCAACTGTAATCTGTTAGTGGGATTGAGGAACCCATATTGGTAAAATAAATCAAATTTCTCGGCTGTGTTTTGAGGCCGTCTTGCTTAGAATTTCTTGTAACGTTTTTGGTCCAGCGTGCAGGAGGTTTAAGTTGGTATTTCTGTGTTGGTTTTTCAGTCAGTGGTGCCTGTTTCCTGGAGAACAGAGTCCAGAGGGTCAACATTTTTCCTGCTTGCTTTTATGGAAACAGTTCTGCCCTGGATACCATCCTAGGAATTTCCAGAGAGAAGACAGAATGTGCACTAGGGCAGCATCCGCCACCAGTGTCTTACTGCAAAGGTAAACAGCTGCCTGCGTGATTTTTCTCAGAGGTGATGAACAATAAGCATTAGGGGCAACCCCTAAAGAGGGCATAGCAGAAAGTTGGAAAACAGCCTTGGAAGAAGTGACTTGTAAAAGAAAGTTCAGGCAGTTGTAAATAGCTGGATACCCCATGAGGTGGGGATTAAAGGCTGTACATTCTCTCAAGATTAATCTCTTAGCCACTTAATATTGTGTTTTGTGCAGTGATATCTCTTTAGTCTCTGGTGGACTAATCAATTAAATGTGTACAGTCTGGTGTGACTGCAGTGTTATTACTTGAACACCTTTTTTCTCTCTCTGCAGCTGAGCAAGATAACTTGTTGGTGCACCAACCAGATGAGCCAGAGAACCCCAAGGTTCTGAGAGTTGCCATCATTGGAGCACCAAATGCTGGGAAATCTACCCTCTCGAATAAACTCTTGGGCAGAAAGGTAAATCTGTTATACTTCAGTCCCTGCAGCATCTGAGAACCAGGTTACAGATCGTTTTTGTCGACATTTCTTAGATGTTGTACACATCTGACTTGTTTCCTGCAGGTTTTCCCAGTATCTAAGAAGGTGCACACCACACGCTGCAAAGCCCGTGGGGTCATCACAGAAGAAGACACTCAGCTGGTAGGTATTCCACATGTGATAAGGTAACTATCAGCAATAGGCATTATTACCCAGATGATCCATAGCATTTTGCTTACCCCCTGCAGTCTACTTCAATTGCACAAACATGAGTTTTAGCTTCCTGTCAGTAATTACAGGGCGATCCTTATTGGTTTGGCTTTCTCTTTCTAGATCATCCTGGACACACCTGGCCTCATCAGCCCCATGAAAGCCAAAAGGTATCTCTCTCAATGTGGGTAGATGGAAAATCCAAGTGGGCAAGGTTTGAGGAGACCGGAACATGAGTTCCACTGTAGGAGCTTGTAGAACAGAATGAAAGGGGTGTAATGGGTACTTACTTGGGATAGAGGTGTGGTGTTCATAGAATGAGAAGGTCTTTGAGCCCAGTTCTTGTCTCTGAACTACCTTACAATTACCAGCATTACAGTAGCACCTAGAGTCCACAGTCTCTGTTGAGAATCCATTGTGCTAGGCACTGCACTCTCAGAGATATGATGTAGGTCAAAAGGTGGCACTACACTAGCTGGGTACTAAAAGGGAATGTGAAATGGAAAAGAGAATGTGAAATTCTTCCACTGTGTCATGGTGTGGAAAAGGAGGCAGTTTATGAGCAGATGCACGTGTACTTCCATAATGGATATTTGTCTTTCAGGCATAATCTGGACAAATCCCTGATAAATGATCCATGGGACAGCATGAAACATGCAGACTTAGGTGGGAACCCAATTCTCATACTATATCAAGTCAAATCCTGATGTGTCTATGGTGGGTACTTATATGGCTGCCATTGTCCTGGTATCCGAATGCTGCTCCACTCAGTATAGGGGCAATGGCAGCTCCTGGGTGTGCGGGGATAGAGTGGCGGGGAAGTACATACAGGAATTCTCCACATCTGTAACTGGGGAAGAGTATGGTACACCTATACACCGCTTAAAGAGGTAGTGTGGATGATTGGGCTGGCCTGGGTTGTTGAGGATTAGTTTGTATGGCACTGAGAAGATGTGGAAAAGTGCATTATTTTATCACACTCGCACTTTATCTACACTCACACTCAGACATACACACGCTGCTGTGGAAGTAAGAAAGGCAGTGATCTGAAGAAAGAGGCCACAAGCTGAGGGGCAATTAAAGGCTGTTGTCTGCCAAGAGGGGTTTCAAATGTCTCTCTCTGTTTGGCAGTTCTGGTTTTGGTGGATGTGTCAGAACGCTGGACACAGAACCATCTGAGTCCCCAGGTGCTGCAGTGTCTTTCTCAGTTCCCACAGATTCCCAGCGTCCTGGTCATGAACAAGGTAAATGAGAGAGGGGTCCGAGTCTTCTGTTTTCTACAGTGAGTTAGTGCTTGGGCATTACATACAGGGCCTCTTTCCTTGATACCTCTATTGAAGGTTAAACTAAATGTTGGTTTCTTGGCAAATGCCACAGAAGAGATCAATCTATCTGAAGGTTTCCAGTGTTTTGTAACTTACTAAGGGGTGACTTTAGGCCTGCAGCAAATAGTGCCAACCTTACAGCTGTGATTCATCTCTCTTTCACCTCAAGACTTGGATTATTACTTGAGACAGTTACATTTGTCCCAGTTCCAGCTGGAACAAATTCCTGATCAATCTCTCTATTTCAGGTGGATCTGCTGAAGAGAAAGGCCCTTCTGCTGGACCTGGTCACTGAGCTCACAGAGGGAGTGGTAAATGGAAAGAAACTGAAAGTGAAATCTACGTCTAAGATGCATTCAGACTCCACCAGAAACAGTCCCCTTCAAAGCATCCAAACTTGTCTGTCTGAGAATACATCCAAAGAGTCTGGTTATCTCCAGGATGCCAGTGAAGTCCAGAGGGGCTCTGGCTCAGATACAAGTTGTAACATGAGGGCATCAAACTCTGATCATATGTTGGAGGGCACAGAGAAAGCGCAAATTGCAAACCACCAGGTATCTAGAGACTTAAAGAACAAGAAAGGCTGGCCGCACTTCCAGGAGATCTTCATGCTAGCCGCTATTCATGGAGAGGCAGTGGAGACACTGAAGGTAAATTAGCGTGAAATAATTGCATTATACCTTGTGACCTGCACCTTCTCATTCTTGTGGTCACCCTAGGTAACTTAGTTATAGTGAGCCTCATATCGTGTGAGGAAATAGCCAAATAGCCTTTCTTTGTCTGACCTGTCCCCTTTCTCCTGGCCTGCGGTCTGCAGCTCCCTGAGGAGTCCCTGGTAGGTTGGTGATGGGGTGCCATCTGACCAAGGGAACTGTATCATGTCAGACTACTTAAGAGCACAATCTTTGATTTATTTCCACCTAGGACTTTTACTGGTGACTTTGGGTCCCCTTTAACTGCCCCTGTTCTTTGTGTCGACAGAAGTACCTCCTGATGCAAGCCAAGCCAGGTCGATGGGAGTACCACAGCAGGGTTTTGACAAGCCAGTCGCCCCAGGAGATCTGTGATAATGTCATTAGGGGGAAGCTCCTGGAGTATCTGCCACAGGAAGTGCCCTACACTGTGCTTCAGGTAGGAAGTAGCTCAGTGAGAGCAGCCTTTCCTAAGTGTCCATATGATGAGAGAGACCCTTCCTGGTACAATACTCTGCTGAAACCTCTAAAGCTTTGGGTTTAACATTGGAGGGCATGTGGCACTGCATTATCCCCAAGCCCTTCACTGGGGAGAGGGGCCCTCTTGATGCCTGCTGTGCATGTGTGCTTGGCCACGGGAGGACAGGCAGCTGGGAATAGGAGTCTCTGGGGCCTGGAGGCAGGGGACTTTGCTCTTCTGAGGGGTTTGCTGAGTGGTTGGGTTTGTGCTCTAATGTTGCAGAAGACGGAGATGTGGGAGGAAGGGCCGAGTGGGGAGCTCATCATCCTGCAGAACCTGCTGGTCCAAAAGGAGACCCATGTGGTGAGTATTGTGGGAGAATCTCTCTGCTCTTTTGCCGCTGATTGGGGGAGTCCATGGGGCATTAGAAAGGAGGGTCTGCAGACCCAGTGCAGGAATAGGATCCTTCGTGCATCCATGGAGTTCAGTCACATTTAGCCAGTTCTCTGCTATAGGCTAATGTGCCCTGCGCTAGGCTTGCTGTACAGACTGAGTCCCTTGGGCTGTGAATTGCAGATGAGGCACAGCGTAAAGTGCATTAAATATCTGTAACCCTGTGGTACATCTAGACAGAGTGAGGCCAAACCTCCCATTATGTACTAGACAGGGTCTACTCTGAACCTTCCTTACCTTCTGACTAGAGCATGAAGGCACAGCATGCGCCAGCCTCATCTGTGAGTTGGCCAGTCAGTCACTCAAGGTGCCTCTCTCCCCTTTGGCACAGATCATGCTCCCTGTATCTGAGGTAGAGGGTACAGGCCTCCCAGTGCCAAGCAGTTGGTTTCTCAGTTTCTCTACATATGGGGCACGAGCCTGCACTATTCTGTGGTGACAGATACCCTACAGGCAGGGTTCAGGGATGCTCCAAATCAGTGTTTCTCAACGACCGGTCTGTGGACCAGCGCCAGTCCCTGAGATCTCCTTGACACAGTTTAGGAAGGCAGCAAGCTGATCTCTGGTATCAAAAAGCTTGAGAAACACTGAAATGAAACATCCTCTTTATCTGCTTCCCCAGTCACCACGTTGCTCTCTAGGGCTGCCTCTCCCTGCAGTTAGGTGGCAATGCCAGACGTAAGGGAGGTGAATGTGATAATCCTCTGTCTCTGTTTTGTGGTACAGAAGATGCTGATTGGTGTGGGAGGCCAACTGATCAGCAGGATTGCTCAGGAGGCCGGTGAGGACCTGATGAACATATTCCTGTGCGACGTCCGCTTGAAGCTCTGTGTGAAGCTGAAGAAATGAGCTGCTTATTTAGATGTTACCAATTCTTGTCTGACCACTAATGAAGCGATGGACTTGCTGAAGAACATGGAGACGCCCCTTTCTGGCGGGCTGACGCCCCCTGGCAATATCAGGGCACTGAGATCCCCCCGGGCATAGAGAGGGATGCTGAGTAAACCGAAGAATTAAAGTAGAATATGTTCTTTGTGGGGGTCTGAACTGCAATGAGTTTAATGTTGGAATGTGGTGAAATCTTCAGACATTGACCCACCCCAACAGATTATCCAGCGAGAACTTGGAGTGGATGTTGGGGAACCACCCCCTTCCGCACACACACACACACACACAATTTTAGTGCTGCATTTATAGAGCCATCTGTCTTTGCTCCCTCTGCTGCTTCTTGGCTTTTGTCCCCTTTGGACTACTTGCCCACTATCTGTACTGCCAAAAGCAAACAACTGTGGCTGGATGTTATGCTGAAAATGATGATGCTGCAGTGGCAGAATATGGGGTGGAGAGAGAAGGGAGGAGGCAAGAGCAAAAATTGAATCTTTAAGGCCAGAGTCATTTCTGAAGGTCTCAAACAGGTGCCACCTGCATGCATGTCCAGATGCATATATTGTATTGCACCTCAGTGGGCATGAGTGATATGATCACTGGTCTGTCAAATACTCCCCAGACCATTAATGTCCACTGTGAAGAAGTAACTCTCCAGTTTCCCTCAGGCAAGAGCTTAAAAGACTTCTACAGTAATTAGTGTTCTAGGAAAACTGCAGACTCAGCGATGAGTAGGCTGAGTGAGTACTGTCAAGTGAATGCTGCCTGTATAGTGCTTGGGGGTCCTTTGGCCTGAAAGTGGCTTTGTAAATATAACTGTCCTTTAAAGTTCAAAAGAACTGCTGTCTTCTGGCAAAGAAAGGGTTATCGGGTGTATTCCCCTCGTCTCATGTCTTCAGTGCTGCAAGGCCGAGTAGCGGTACAACTTGGAATGGTGGCGTTCAGCTGAAAAGGCTGCACCAGCCCAACTCACGTGCTGATCGTCCCTGTGATTGCAGCACGTCGTGCTGTGTCCTGGCCCTTCTTCTGCAGGCTGTGGAAGATGAGTGAATGAGGGATCATGGAAACGGCCTTTAGGAGCCAGATGTTTGTTGACGGGGGCTGGAGCAGGGGATGTTGCTTGCAAATAGAGCCTGTCATGCCTTTTTAGTGTAGCTGGGATAGCAGGTGGGTATTGCTGAGGGAATCACTCCGTTGGTCACCCTCAAAGAGGGACGTGTTGGCTAACTGCAGTGGTTCCCAACTAGAGTGCACCTGCAATAGATGCGTGGATACTGTCTCCCTTCCCCAACGAAGTTGGCACCTTGGCCTCTTCATTCTCCTCTTTTCTATTTTGCAAGCGTTTTTGTTGTCTTGTTTTCTCTCCCTTATCGCCCTTTTCTCCCACTCACCAGAAGGCTGTGGGATGTTGATGGGGGGGAGGGGCCAGGCTGCACCTGCTGTTGTGACTGAGCGGAGTGTCAGGAGAGCAGGGAAGGGGAGCGTGGGTCAGTGGGCCGCTGTCTGAATATGAAGCTCTATATACCCGAGGGGCTGCTGCAGGAGGCTGGGGGAAAGGGAAGTGCCTCCCAAGGAGCTGCCTGATTTTAGAAGCCGCAATTAGAGCAAATTGGCATGGGGTGGAAAGTGGATCCACTGACAGGCTCTCTACTCCCATTGCTCCCTTTGCACTGCCCCAGGGGATTCTAGGTGTGTCCAGCGTGGCCTCAAGAGGTTGTATTTGGCTACCAACTGAATATTCAGTAGCTTCGTATAAAGGTGCCCCCAGCAGCTTACCTCACTCTTCCCCAATTGTGTGTTGTCATGGCAAGGCAAGACTAAAATGGCACCCATCCCTTACTGTTGTTCCTAGTGACACCTTACTGGGGAAGAGAATGTGGGGAGAGGATTCAGCCTGTTTGGGGGGCCAGGTGGCACAGTCGGTGGGAGGAGACTGGGTGCTAGAACAGCTTTATTGCACCAACTTCACCTGTAGAGATCTGGGGTCAAGTGAGGACTAGGTGTCACTAGGAGGCCCTGCCTGTCCCGTTGTTTGCAGAGTGCCCACCTTAGCTTGAGGCAGTTGAAGAGAAGCCCCAGGTTGGAGAAGCAGGGATGTTGCAGGTTAGGCTTGAAGTGCATTGCAGAGCTGGCAGGGACCTTGGCCTTGACTGGTAGCAGGTGACGCAGGTCAGGACTGAAAGCCGTGGAGGTTGAGAGTAAAATCTGGATTGTGTGGCAGTCTGTAGCCTTGTGTTGCCCTTGCAGTAGCTGTGTTGGTGTGGCATGGACTGGCATAGCCTCTGGGGACAAAGATGAGATGAGCTGTTTACTGGCACCGAGATGGATTGACTGGCATATTATAGATCTGTATCTAGACCAGTGTTTCTCAAATGCAGTCACCAAGGTCGCATGCAGCCACCAGAGAATTTTCTTGCAGCCACAGCCTCCTGGGCGGTAATGGGGGGAGGGAGGGAAGCAGCAGCCTCCTCCCGCAGGGCCACCAGCAGTGGTTGGGTCCTGCCCACCTCTGGAGACACACAAGCTGGAGGAGCAGGCAGCCAGTAAGTTCCCCACCTTCCCAGGGCTGGTGGGGTCAGGCCTCAGCCCTTGGGTGGCAGGTTCCAGCCACAAGGCTTCAGGCTCCATTCCCCGGCCGCACCGTAGTGAGCTCTGGCCACAAGGTCACTTCCCCCCTCCAGTGCCCCTGGCCCCTGCTGCCTCCCTATCCAGTGCTTAATTTGTCCCCAGGCTCGTCGGGGCTGAGTAAGTCTGCTGTGAAAGGTGATATTTGTATGTTTAATATCACTTTTCACAGCAGACTTAGTAACTAGCATGTCTTTAAAAAAAAAAGGGGGGGGGGGCAACCAAAAAAAAGCAAAAGACATAAGAAAAAAGACAAGAACATACAAAGCACCTTGTTTGTTTCTATTGTTTAGGCCCAGTAAAGAATAGAGACAACTGTACATTATTTTTATTGAGTCTGGAAAAAAAATCCTAAATAAATTACAATGATTTGGACATGTATATGTGCATATTTATTTTTTCTGAAATTAAGTATTTTAGGAAAAATTGTCAGAGCGGACACCAGCAAGACTTGGTGGCCGCACTCTGAGGTCACCAAAAAAATTGTGAGAATCCCCGATCTAAACTCATCATTCCCCTGCTGTATGGGTTTCCTATATAAATCAGGTGTTTGACTCCCTTATTCGGCTAACAGTCTGGTTTGTGGATCTCTGTGTGCTCCCAAAGCTAGACTTTCTAAAGGATTTTGCCTGTGGTACGAGATCTCTTGAGACATCTAGCTACATTTCACATTCTGTGGTGTTTACAAGCAGCCCTGCGGGAGGAGGCACTTAAGGAGCTGCCCAGGCAATTAAAATAAGGATATCCTTCAGGTCCCCTGGGAGCTCCCAGCTCCTGTTTGAACCCAAACCTCTCATGAAATCCAGTGCCAGTTTCTCCCTCTCCAAAGAAAAGGGGATGCTTTAGTGGCACTGACGAAACCCACCGAACCGTTCAAGACTGTGCCATGGAGAAGATAAGAGCATCTCTAAGCGACAGTGAGCTGCCTTCAGATAGTGAGGTAATAGCCTGACTTTCTCTCCCTCCATGCAGGGGATATTTTGGTTCCTTGAATGTTTCTAACTGGCTTTTATATTCCACTGACAATAAAATGAGGTCCCAGCTCAAGCAGTCGTTTCTCTTCCCCTTTCTGTCAGTCAGAGGAGACAGCTGCTACCTGGGATCTGTTTTTGTCCTGATTTTAGTCGGAATCTTTCATGTATCTTCTTTCTTCCCAGCTGAGCTTAGATCACATTTCCATAGCAGTGGATTGTTCGCAGGTGCTTCTGAAGGTGACACCTTGCAGGGAAGAAAGACAGGTAAGCGAACTTTGAGGATTCAAAAGATTTTCATTTGATGTCAGATACAATGAGGAAATCATTCCTTTGTGGAGTGTTGACAGACAAAGGTCAGTCTCAAGCTGCCACAAAGCATATTTCAGTGATTTTCCAGGCTGAAGATCAGAGCCCAGTGCCTGGAGCTGGTCTCTAGGAGTGAGAGGTGATGGAGAATCAATGCAAAATGTATTTCCTTGAAATGGAAATAGTGTGTGTGAAAATGCTTAGTCGCCTAACTACCCAACTGACTCAGTGAGAGACGGTGCTTAGGGCCTGCTCAGTCTTAAATGTGAGGCAGTAGCTCATTAATAAGGCTTGGCAATTAGATTAATTAGACATCAGCCAATCAGTTCTCATATGAAAGGTACCATTAGCATTTGTCTGAAGACCCAGACTACGGAAAGTGCTGTCTTTCTGGAGCACAGATATATTTTAATTCTTCCTGATTTTGGGAAGGGAACATGGGCATGGAGGGGGCTAGTCAGGGCTCTTCATATTGTATTAAGCTAACAAATGCCATTGTACTAGTTAGGAGACGACAGGATGAAATGATAATGGGGTTAGGCAGCCATGTGATCAGGTGTCCGTAGGGGTTGGGAACCTGGAGGTCAGGTGACACTGCAGTTAGATGACAGGGATAGTAACTCATGGAGTGAGGTGCTACTGGGCTAAGGAGTAATGCCTGGCATCTAGATGCTGTGCTGATAGTCTTCAGAAAAAGCTTAGGAGTCTTGTTTGTCTCTTGGAAAACGCTTACATGTCACAGACTGAGGTTTGATTTCAGTTATTGGTAAGGTTCTGAACGGGTGGTAACTTTCTAACTGACCTTGTTTGTCTAAGAATGTCCTTATTTTACAGTAAGTGATTGCACCTAATGTTTATGGTGGTAGTAGCAGCTGTACTGAGAGCCCTGTGTCACCCTGGGCTCTACAAATGCTATGCGTTCTCACTTAAATAGTGTGAAAATACCATTGGGCTGAGGGCAGAGATGACAGTGTTGCTAGCTGCATTCCCATGGCTCAACCTACGGTTGCAAAGATGCAACTAAAATTGGACAGGATCTTACATCATTACCAGTCAATGGCTGGCATGTCTGCGGTCTCTTCCTGGTGCCAGCAGCCTGAGAGGAATCTGTGTCATGGTACAAAGGGGATCAGTAAATCATCACTTATGAAATAAAACCAAAAATGATGGAGTGGCAGGTTTGAGCTCTACGCTGGCTGGCAAGTGCATGCGCCATTCCTCCCTCTTCTACAAGGACAAGAATGTGGACACTTTCTTGGACTGAAGCCTAAACTTCATCACGTCTGAGCAGAACCTTCTAGGGAGGATGCACCTGTTCAACCGATCGTGCAACTGACTTCAAGGCCTGTAGAGTGGACAAATGCCCCATATATCAATGCTGGTAACTAACTCCCATGGGGCATCTGCTTTGCAGCCAATGATAGGGACCGAAATGAGAAAGCAAGGCGTAATTATTTATGATATGCGAGTAAGTGCCATATCAGCTATACAGAGCAGAGTCCTGGCTTTCCCTGGTATGGAAACACAAGTGACCCCCTGTAACGTGCACTTACAATTACTTGTGCTGCAAGCCCTTAATAGGAAGTCAAGCCTCATCTCACTGCTAGGTAGGAAGAGCATTCACTTGCCTCAGTGGGCAAGAGGCAGGTGAAACAGCCAGAGAGAGCAGTAGACCAGCCACCTTGGAAGGAAGCAAAGAACCGCAGTTCCCCCTGGGTGTAAGGAATGAATTCTGAGGGCTGGTTGGGAGGGAGGTGTGCTGTCAAGGAGAGTCCCAACAAAGTGTGGACAAGATTGCTAACGTTTAATGCTGACTGAATTCCCTGGCTCCTAGTAACAGTAGTGGCAACAGTCTACATCCTTCTGGCTGGCAGTGCATTCTCAGGCTAGGCTGCCATTACTTTCTCTAAAAGATGCCCTCCCTTTCCTCTTCCTTCCAAAGGTGTGAACTGTCAGTCTTTCTGGATGGGCTGCACCTGCTCCATTCTTTGATGGCATGTGGTGTAGCAATTTGTTAGCTGTCTAAAGTGATGAATTCTGCTCTCAAGCCCTCAATTTACCTGAGACTAAATATTCCGCTTAACTTATCTGTCACCTTGTTTTTCTACACGGGGTAGAAACCCTTCAGCCTCATTCCTCATGTAAGAGTGGTTCTGTCACCTTAGTATTGTCTGAAAGGTTTTTCCCACTGCCTATATAGGCCTAGTAGCATATTAGGAAATGGGTTTTAAATAAGCTTTTAAACTCTCTCAATGTCACTTGGGCCTGTGACCAAAATGTCAATGTCAACGCCAAGGGCCAAAAAAGCTGTGTTTTGTAAACTATATGGAACAGGTTCCACCTCCCTTTCCTGTTACCGTAGGTTTGTATTCTCTCCATTTTACATTTGGGGAAACGGACACAAACAGTTTTTTTGTTCAATGATAGTGACTTTTAATTCTGTAATAGAATGACCAGGGAGATTGAAGTGTTCACTTACTGGCTTATGTATGTTACCATTCCTGATGTCCAATTTGTGTCCATTTATTCTTTTGTGGAGGGACTGTCCGGTTTGCCCAACGTACATGGCAGAGGGGCATTGCTGGCACATGATGGCATATATAGCATTAGTGGATGTGCAGGTGAATGAGCCCTTCATGGTGTGGCTGATGTGGTTGGGTCCTCTGATGTTGCCAGAGTAGATATGGGGACAGAGTAGGCAACGAGGTTTGCTACAGTAGCACCTTTTGGTCCCCGTGCTGAGTGTGGCCTATGTGTACGTAGTGGTGTATGTGCACAGATGACAAGATTTATAATCTAAGGTAAAGGGGGAGAGGTTTTTGCCTTAAGAGCTGTGTAGGGTCTGACCTCTAGGCAGTTCCTAAGCATTTTGAAAAGTATTTGAAATACCAAAAAGAAACAAAAAACCTGTTGCTTTATCAGCCCTAGAGAAGAGAAGCTGTTTATTTACAGCATAAACAATTGAATCTCAACAAGCAGTTCCTTGCTGCTCCCCTTGTCTCCCCTTACACTGGGACAGGATGAGGTGGTGTGCCAACTAGTGTCATCTTCAGGGCCTTGGTGCAACCCCTGTCATTCAGCATCCGCTCCCACCAGCACAGAGCTTCCCTCTATAGCAGGCTGGTGGTGTATCTATCTATTCTAAGGCCATGTCTAGACTACGAGCTTCTGCAGCCATAGGTTGATTAGGGTGTAATCCTTGACCACTGAAGTCATACTTGCAGAAGTCCCTAGTGTAGACACAGGTACGCTACCAAAGCTGCACTTTTACCGTATAGCCTGTTTCGGGGGTGGGGCTAGCTTTCCTATACTGCTACAAAGCACAGCTTTGCTGTTAAAGCTGTGTCCCTCCCAGGAGCTCTGTACCCTATACTGCTCTTCCGCCACAGCCGAAGGGCTCAGGGCGTAGACCTGCTTTAATGCATTATGGAGAAGGGAGGCCTTAGCTCCAGGGAACGGTAGGGCAAAAATCACCAGGGCAGCTTCGTTCCCACGCAAGCAGGGCTGCTGGGACAATTTGTATGGGTGTGTGTGTGGGGGGGGTGTTGGTGCTGAGAGCCATTGAACCAAACCGTAACCCCTGCATCTAATGGCAACTACTTCGAGCCAGGGGCTGCCAGAGCCCCCCAGTCCCAGCAGCTGCGGGCAATGTTTTACCAGGGCCTGGACTCAGCGCCCCGCCCCGAGGAGCTCAGCCCGAGCTGGGGGTGGGGCTGCGCTGGGCGCTGCTGAGACCCCCCCCCCAGAGAAAGAGTGCGGGGGGGGGAGGGGGTTGGTGCTGCCAGGGCCCTCGCGCCCGCCTCGGCGCCGTGACAACGGCCATAGGCGGAGCACGGCGAGGGCAGGCAGCGGTATGGCCACCCCGGCGGGGGGAGGAGGGGAGTCTGGCCCCAGCACCCGCAGTCTGCGGACGGACGCGGCGAGTCGGGCTTAGGGCTGGGGCTCAGGGAGCTGCTGCTCGGCGCCCGCACGTTTCCGTCAGGCACGTCTGGGGACACCACAGTGACCAAAACTAAAGGACCCCTCCCTCCCCGGCTATGAAGTGCGCCTGCGCGGGCCCCGAGGGGCGGGGAACGCGCCTGCGCCAGGACGCAGCCGGCATCGCGCTGGGCGGTGAGAGCGCATGCGCAAGAGGCGGCTGGCGGTGGCCTGGCGCAGCCACCACAGCGAGAGCGGGGCCGGGGAGCAGCGAGCGGCGGCGCCATGAGGCCCGGGCAGGGACACCGAGAGTAAGTGCGGGCCGGGGAGGGGGCTCCGCGCGCTGGGCTCCCGGGCTCCGTGTGGCCCCCAGGGAGGGGCACAGAGCGGCGGCCGCGGGCCTGGCTCGCCCCCGGGGCTGTTCGTGCTGGGGGCGGAAGGAGTCGGACCCCCCCCCCCGGGTGACAGACTCGCTCTCGCCGGGCGGGTCCCCGGGAGCAGACACCCCGCGGCCGGGCGGGCTCGGCAAGGCCGGGCGGGTCCCCGGGAGCAGACACCCCGCGGGCGGGCGGGCTCGGCAAGGCCGGGCGGGGCGCGGGGCTGACAGCAGCGGCCGTGGGGAGGCGGGGAGCCAGCGAGGAGCCCGGCCATCGTGACAAAGGGATCGGGGCTGCGTGCCCTCGGCCTGGCTTTCCGGGGCTGCTTTGCCATGCCCCCGCTCAGTCCCGACCGGGCTGTTCTCGTGCTCGAAACTCCTCCCGGCGGCAGGGCGGCAGTGCGGATTGTTACCTTTCACTGAGCAGACTATTGAACTGTTCACACTGGCAAACCGTAACGCTGTTCGGAACCAGTTAGGCTGGACTAGAGTTTACACACGATTCCCTAAGCGGGGTAAAATGCCACGGTGGCAGGAGCTATAATGAAAAACTGAGGATTGTTCCATGTCATTTAGCGAGAGTTGATAAAATGTGACTTGTCCAAAGTGGCATATTATCTCATCGGTTTGTGGGATAAGACCTGGCATCAGTGATCAGAAATATAACAATTCTTTGACTGACAAAAAGACTGTCCTTTCCCCTCAGATATGAACCTAGCCATGGTGATCTTGCCTTTGCCACCTTAGGTAGACCTCTGCAACATGCTCTTTCTGGAACTGACCATAAAGACCACCCAGAAGATTCAGCTTGTTCAGAATCCAGTGTTCCACTTCTAGGCAGGATAAACTGGCTCCATTGTCTATGATAGCTGCTAAGTCAAGTCTAGGTTTAATTCAATATCCTGTCCATTATCTAGAATCCTAATTGAAGTGTGATCTATGTCAGTGACCACCAGTGTTTTCATCTGAGTCACAGCTGTGATTACCAGGGATGTTTTGTTTGTTAGGCACCAATGTGGATTTGTCAGAGCCAGGGCATTCTCAATCTAGAACCTTCAGCTGTGGAATTTGTGCTTGTAGAGACTTGGGTAAAAGTTTTGCTTCCTTCACAGCACAATGCAAACACCTCTTTATTCTGGTTTTCCTCTAATTATGTGGGTGAGTTTCCCCAGTATAATTTTGTGGATTATACTGTTAGAGGATGGAAAGGAGAATCTTGGTCCTACCCACCCCTTTGTAAGAAACTGTATTTCCCAATTATGTGATTGATGTTTTAGAAGTGTGTGTAATAATTTTGGAACAAGGGAACTGGCTCAGCTGATCCTTTTTAAAAGAAACAAAGTCAGGAAAATCCAAGACAAGATATTTTCAGAAAGAAAATGGCTTCTTGACCAGGTCCAGGACACATGTACCGTTTTCAGGGACTGAACACAATAGGTTAGCTCTGGTTCTTTCCTAGCAGAGACTACTGTGTCTGCCTTTGGGGAACTAGTCCCAGATTCTTTCAGGAAGAGAGAGGTCAGTTCTTTTTTAGAAAGGCAAAGAAAGGGGAGGACCTTCATGAGCCTTTTTATGAGGTGTGTACACACATTTGAGTCCTTGCAGAGAGAGAGGGTGGTTTTGAACCACTTTTACTAACTATAAAATGTCCTTTTGCCAAGGAATGTGGTGTTAGATTTGCTCTAATGTATCAGCACTGTAATAAAAAATTACTCTCGTTGGGTTTGGAACAGGAAGGGGAATCATTAGTTACTGTACAACAGTGCTAATGCACGTTTATTCCTGATAAAGCATGTAAGTGGTTTGTGATCTTTACTCATGTTGTAATGCAGAAGTATGAGTCACAAAGGCTCATATTAATCAAGATTTTGTAAATTCTTTCCATTTGGCAAATTTTGAAGCTTCCTGGCAGGAAAAGTATGTACAATAAATACCAAACCATAATGAAAATCATTCGCATTGCAGAGGTTTACTTGTCTGTTTCCGGCCCACTCAGCAAGTTAACTATTTCACTGCCTTTGGGTATGCAATACATGATTTTCCAGAGCAGGACCTGAATGGCTTTATAGGTGTATGTGGTATGCTTTCCTGTTGGCTCTGCTTTAAATTAGTCTGTATGCCTTTTAAAATAAATTGTGGCTATAGGCTGTGCATAGCCCTGCTACACCAGGGCTTTAATAACAATAGTTTATTGTTCATGTTTATTAAGATGACATAAATTATTTCCTTTCATTAGCCACTGAAGCCTCATGGAAAACCGTTAGGTTTCTAAATAAATATTTTTCTGCTGAAGTACTTTTTCCTCTGATTATAAAAACACAGGTTCTCTTAATAGTTTATTGCTCTGTTGGATTCCTCTGTGATGTCATTTCCACAAGAGCCAATGTGATGTCACTGTAATAGGGTAAATCTTATTAGGCATACTGGGTTTGATAGTTTCCAGGTATGCGATAGGAAAAAATGTCTTCTAGTTCTAGAATTGCTGAGTAAAATCCCATGGCCTGTGTTCTGCAGGAGGTCAGAGTAGATCATCATAGTGGGCCCTTCTTTCCTTTAAATCTATGAATAGGTATGTTTCTGATCAGACATTTTATTTTGCTGTAAGAACTTGCGCTGTCAGTCCAAGACTCGTAACTTTAGGTGAGCAATAAATATTTTGCTCTTACGAAAATTCAGTGTGGTGGTAAATCTGGGGAAGTATAATGTATATAATATGAAATGTATTTTATAAGTAGAATAAATGTAATTGTAGTATCAGAGGGTCTGTTGAGAGAGAGAAGAACAAATGAATGTTGGAGGGTAGGGAGGAAGCCAGACTTCCTTTAGTGGGTCAGTTGGAGAATTAACTGTCCTGAAGTAACATTCATATTTTTGAGGAGAGGAAGATCCAGGCCAAAACAGGACAGATTGGGAGATAAGGGAGATGAGACTTTCAGCAAGAGATGGACCTATGTTTTTGTGTGTGTTTTCTTACAATGACCTATCTCTTTGAGTTCCCTGTAAATGGATCTACACCACAGTTCTCATAATAGAAATTAAATAGATATAGTCTAAGACGGAGAGGCTAAAGAGCTGGCATCTCTCAGGGAAAGACTGACCGAGTCAGAGAAAGCAAGAGCTGGGGGAGCATTAGATTAATTGACTTCAAATTTATGAGCCTACTTGAAAGAATGGTATGAAAAATTGAAAATATATGAAGAAACTGCACTGAA
Organism: Malaclemys terrapin pileata; assembly: GCF_027887155.1. Taxonomy (NCBI): domain Eukaryota; kingdom Metazoa; phylum Chordata; order Testudines; family Emydidae; genus Malaclemys; species Malaclemys terrapin. The sequence continues at coordinate 1,863,203 of NC_071522.1, read as the reverse complement.
TTATACTGAAGTCCTTCCACAGAGTCAGAAGAGAAAAGGATGTGTATCACTGAAACAAGAAATGAGCAAAAATAGACAAGTCTAAAGAACAACATAGGAGAGATTATTGCTGGAAGATGCTGGCATCTCCTCAGTTTTTACTCTTCATATAAATTGCTGTATACATGGATTTTAAAGTGTAAAAAAATCTATTTTATCCTGAGATAAGACTACGCACACTGCCTGAAGATACTTACAGGAATCTGTACCGCTTTAATGTTGACATTAAATAATGACCTTGCTTTTAATGCTCTATCCATCATGTTGTGAATTTTCTCAGTGGAGTAAACAACATACCGCTGGCAAAATAAATAGCATTTTGCATAAGGGCCTGGTGTGGGTTCCCCCTTCTCTCCATATTCCAATCAGATCCACAGTGCTTCATCTGTAGAACAGTTTGCCAAAAGCGTCTCTGCTAATAACATCTGAAAAAAGAGGTTGGTAAATGCCCACTTAGGAATGTTTTTCCCTAGCTGTATATGCTTTCTATAATTGTAAGGCAAGTGAGTTTTATTTATGTTTAAAGTTCTCATCTAGTAGATACCTATTTACCTACATTTGCATTGGCGACTGTTGCTGAGGGAGAGGTTCAAGAGGTGAAATCAGGTTCTTTCAAACCATGAAGTATCTGCATTTTCCAGAAATGCAGCCTGCTGTGAAATGTGCACATGCCTTAGCATGTCTACTCTTCCGTATTCACATTCATGACTGCATGAGGGATTTAAGGTCTGCAATATGTTCCTCTTTACTGAGTACTATGTTTTTCTGTCACTCTGCTTTTTCTGTTCTCATCAACCTCTCCTCCACTCTTGACTTCTGGTCATTTTTGGACAGCGCATGAGGGTGCCAGAGCAAATGACTCCTGCACCCCAACACCCACCAACTAATCCACACAACCAAGATGTTCTGCATTCTCCATAAATTGCTTTATCTCTCTTGGTGGATGGACCAACTCTTAATAGTGAGAGAAATAACTAATTTAACAGGTTGGTGGATTCATAGATTCCACGGCCAGACAGACCATTGTGATCATTGAGTCTGACCTCCTGGATGTTACAGTCCATAAACTTTCCCAAAATAAAAATGTAAGGATGCAAAATGGACTTTTGGGGACCGCCTTGTGTTTCCTGCCTGACTCAGTTACTCCAAGGACCACCCAGTCCACATCCTGGGCTTTATGGAACTTCCAAAAATGCCACTGAGAACATATCCCAAAAACTTGTCTGCCAAGGGATTAGTGATCAAATGGCTGGGGTTACTAGATAAATGCTTAAAGTGCATATTTTTTCCACAGACGATGGTAGTATCTGGTGTAACTGAATACTTATATAGGGCCATATTGTGATATATTTATCACACTGAGTAGTACCTGAGTGTATAAATAGGCCAGTTGACTTTCGTGGGATTACTCATGATGTAATATGAATAAGGGTTTCACAATCTCCCCTACAGTGCCTTTCATCTTCAGAGCACTGCATAAGTATTTTAAACTTTTTTCACACTGTAAATTGATGGGGTTAATACTTGCAAATTGTACTGGGGCAGGGAGGTGGCATAATATTCCCGTTTCCCAGTGGTATTTTTAACTTTCCCAGTAATAGTTTCTAAGCCTAGCAATCTGGATGTGGGAGTATACAGTATATATATATATATATATATATATATATATATATATATATATATATATATATTTAATTGCATGTTGTTTGAGAGGAGTTTGGATAACATTCTTCATAAGAAAGATAACCTCTCCCAAAAGAGTCTTATTGCTATTCCAAATACTGACTTATGCTAGTGAGAATAGTTCTGACAGTTATGCTTGCCTGGCACCACATGAATTTGGGTATGACAGACTGAGCTGAAGAAATCAATCAATGTGAAGGCTAAATCTTCATACTACTTTCTTTTTCAAAAGCTTTGTTATATTTAGTGTTAGTAACAACGCTTTTTGAAACATGCATCTTTTAAAAACTACTGAGGTGCAGGGGATCGAATACTTACTGCCACCATTTCTCTACTACTGGTAGGATACTTATATCTGTTCATTATTTCAGAGCCTCCTGTTCGTTTTGTATTTCAGATAACCTTGTTACAAACATGCTTCTGTTCTTGTGCACAGGGATTATGAATTGCCTGTGCTCATAATATTCAGAATCTTGTTATCACATATCTGAAAATTAGCCTCTCCAGAACATGTGAAAAAATACAGATATCCTGGTTTGTGGAATAACTCCTGAAGGGCACAATTTAATTAGTTAAGGTCTGCTTTTGACATCGAATAAGTCTTGCTTGGATAGCTTTATCTATGTTTGGGGGGGAGTGGGCAGGAGAGATTTTTCAATACAATATTCTAAATTGGCATGGTCTACTGTGGTTGACCCAAATTAAGATAGAATAGCTTCTGTAAAATTTGAAGAACTGTGCTGTGCTTTTTGAATATAGAACAATGAAATTTAAGTGCATCCATATACGTTATATAAATAACTAAACTAATCAAAACACCTAAATAGATTAGTAAATGGATCTACTTTAGGACAATTTATTAGAAATTGTATTTACTATAAATGTAACACTATAAATTCTAATCTTCAACATAATTCTAGGTAGAATTTTATTAAGCATGTTCCTATGCTTATTAATAGAATTGTATGTGTTAGATTGTCTTCAGTGAGTGAAACAAATCTTCAGCGTCATTAAGTCTGCAGTGTAAGTAAAAATTGAAACTCTTATTTTGTCACAATGGCTAAGTAGCATTACAAAGAAAAAGGTTAACCATTGAAGTAAGCTTTTTTATTTTTTTTAAACCAGTAAGTCAAAAAATGATATGCAAAGTGATACGTTACTGACGTATTTAGTACAGGCAGCCCAATTAAGATGCTGTATATTGTTTCCAGTAGGATTCTGATTGTTTCTAATTTTGGAACTATGTGAGAGAAAGTGGAAGTAGGTGAGGTGATGTGCTTTTCTATTCATAGTGAGTCCAGTATCAATTTTTTCCCCCCTAGAATCTTGCTTCTCATATAATCTGTAATGTATCGTACTGAGAAGAGGTAAAGTACTTTGGTGTTCTCCTTTTTCTTTGTTTCACTGCTAAGATAATAACCAAGTTCAGCTCCCCACAAATAATCTCGTGTGTGGTGGGCATGGGGTTCCTGGCAGAGCAAAATGACTAACCTCCAGAGGAACAACGAATGAAAAGCTCATTGTATTCATGTATTTTTACCTGTTTTCATCAGAGAGCATATTTGTTTTTTCAGTATTCAGTAATGGATTTCTTCCATTCTCTGCTACCATTGTATAACAACATGACTTGCTGTATCATGCCATCTATATTCTTGCTTGCACACTCAAAACTTCGAGCATGCATTTGAGATGACTTGTATATTGCAGTCTTATCCTTTATGGATATTGTGTTGTCTCCATCCATCCCTGAATGCACAGCATACAGCACTTTCCAAAAGACTATTTATAATCCAGCATTATCTTTATTTTAATACCAAGATTCAAGTTAAGCCATAGTCATATTAAATAAAAATTACTGTGGAAAGGAAAGAGCATCATATGAGTTTAAAAGTGAGACAGTATTACTAATCTCTGAAGTAAATTTCCACCGCTTGTATTCTATGGCAAATATGCAGTGGAACAACATCTCTAAAGGACAGTCCTTTGTAATTATCCAATCACTTTTCCATTCAGCCAGGTCAATGGTTTAAAAACATCCATTTGTTCTGTCATTGTTTCTCTTGGTACCATCTCTTAAATTGCACCGATCTTAAGGTTCCTTCTTTTCTCTGTTTTATGTCTATAATAATCAGAAGATACATTGAATGCAATCTCCCCTAACTGATGAAAAATTATGTGTAGAACCATCTGAGAGTCTAATGTTGGCTTTATGTTGGTTATAATTGTCTTCCTTCTTTATGGCTGTATTTGCTCCCCCTCCCCAATTCTGTGAGATAATAGGATTGCATGGAAACTAAGTCCGCCAGTGCTTTTTGAGAACAGTGCCATTTTAAATACAAGTAGAAGGCATTGGCTTCAGTGCTGAGAGGATATTTGGTTGTTCGTTTAAGTCTGCCAAATTGCTCACAATTCAGAGGTTTACTCTTATTTAGTTAGCTTTTATCTTCAACTACTGGAAATTCTTCCAGGATGCTGGCTTTCTTTTTTTTTCATCTGTACATAGTTGATAATGTATTCTTACTAGAGCTCTTAATTCATATCTTCTTTATTATTAAATTCCCCACAGCTGTGAGCACTTGTGAACTAATATCTATGAAAACCAACCACATGAAAAGGCCAAAGCAGGTTAACAAAAGTATCTCTAACTAATTTTCCATGTTCTTTCTGTTCATACCACTTATTTTTTTCCCCTCCTGTAAAGGCTTCAAATGTTTGGATTTAGAAATTACTTTGAAAGCTTTTTTGTTGTTGTTGTTGTTAGAGGAATTGTAGATACTTACTCCCATTTAACATGGTCCAATTTGGCAAGGTATCTTTCCATCAGTACGTTTTTTTCCTCCCTTGATGTTCCAGAATTGTCTGACATCCCAGGATTAATGAAGATTAAGGCTTAGCGTGCCTGCATCTTGGTAGTTTATTTGTAACATTTGTAAAATGGCTGTGCACCATGTTTAAGAAAAATTGCCTTTCATATGTAGGGTTTATATTCTGCTTGACTGTGTTCTGCTCTATTTACTTGTCATTCTGCGCTAGCATGTGAACTATTTGATTTATGAATAACTTACTGCTGTTGAAACAAAATTAAAGTAGCTGTTGCAGTTATTTAAAAGGCAATTAAATTTGATTTTATTCTGTTGTAGTATCTCCTATGAAAATGCACAAAACTTGGTGTATGGGTGAAAATCATACTAAAAGTTTAGTGTTTTCGTTTTTTCCCATAAGCTATGTCTTACACCACTGGGACTTTCCAAATACATACTCAGTTAAAATCTCATACCATTAAGTTTGATGCTGGAAGTGCAGTGACTGTGTAAGAAAATATGGTAGCCATTATGTGATCTTAAACACATCCTTAAAATTGACAACCTGTTCTGGGAGATGTAATAGGCTAGGACAAAGGAGTTTTTCCCTCAGTTTTTCAAAAAGTGCTATGAATCTAACTTCTCAGGGAAGGTCACACAGATCCTCCTAGAACCCTGGACAGTTTATGCAGGAAAACCTTGATCTGTTAGAACTATGGTACAATGATAGAGAAATCAGCTTGTGCCCAATGGTCTGATAAGGGCATGAACAGAGTGTAATGTTTATTGTTCAAAAAAATTCTCTCTGTATGAAGCACTCTGATCTCTTAATTTTGTTAGTACTGAATAGAGTAGAGTGGGTAGAGATGTTTTGGTTACCAGTTAAAATACTACTCTCGACTTTGCTTTTTCTTACTGGGAGGAAACTATCATGTCCTTCCCAATTTTGTAGACCATTTAAAGAATATATAGCTTCCTGATTTGTTACTGGTATATTACTGTCATATAGAGGACTTTAAAATATTTTATTTTTGGGAAACATTAATTTCCTTAACTTTTTCAAAAAAGTTAAGTACTGGTGCAAGATATGTTTTTATTTAATCTAGATGAGAGTTTGCACATGTAAACTTTCAGAGTTAAGTCTGTCAAGAACACCTGGAACTGGAAAAAATGAATTGTAGCTTTTGAAGGCCTAGCTAAAACTCTATTTTTATGCACATGGTACAGAAAATAAGGTAGTAAATATACCTAAAGGTATATTTCCATCATATATTTGCTACAGATTCCAACTGTTGGTTACAGTAGTATTTTGAGAAATGTTGAACTAATTTTATGCATGTTAAGTTTTTCAACAAATATCACATTTACTTCAAAGAAAATTTAGAATAAATTTGTCCTCCAGCCACCTGCAAATATATCAAAACCAAAATTAAGCAGGAGTAACTTCCCATTATAACAGTCACTTACAGTTTAGTGATTAATGCACAGGTATGGAAGTTTGTCTATCAGAGTTCAGTTCTCATTGTGTCACTGACTGTATAGCATTGGGCATGTGAGTTTGGACCTGGTGTAGGTCTCTGCACCTTCTCCACAAGTCCAGTGGTAGAGAGGGGAACATACCCTGATTTCCAGATTCTGAACCCCATATTTTGACGTTGTGGGACCTGAAGTACTCAGCCCCTCATGACTCTGCAATTCATCTATTTGTGCTTCTGGTCCTCCAGCTGTACAATATGATCATATCTCACAGGAGTGTTGAAGATTATTTCATTAATGTTGGAAGGTGCTATAGAATTGCAGAGCATTATTGGAGTCCTCAGGTTTTGCGAGAAGATTAGAGCTGATACAAGTATTTATGGAAGCCTCTTAATGCATCAGCTGTGTTACTATGCAAAAAGAACAGGAGTACTTGTGGCACGTTTTATTTATTAGAGCATAAGCTTTCGTGGACTACAGCCCACTTCTTCGGATGCTGTAGTCCACGAAAGCTTATGCTCTAATAAATTTGTTAGTCTCTAAGGTGCCACAAATACTCCTGTTCTTTTTGCGGATACAGACTAACACGGCTGCTACTCTGAAACCTGTGTTGTTATGAAATGCTTTAAGGAAAACTCAATAATTAAACTTTCTAAATGTTTACTAAATGACAATGGCAAAGAATGTTAAAGCATTTATTTAGGAATGCATTACCGATTCAGTATCTGTTTAATGAAAGAGATAGTTGTCTCAATGGGGGACTGCAATTTTAATACTTCCCAGCAGGAGGCCTAATTTGACTTGTCAAATTCTATTTCAGATTTGACTAGTCAAATTAGGACTGAAATAGTAGGCTGAACGATTAGAAAGCATTGGCAATCAAAAAAGGTAACCATTACAAAATCATCTTCAACAGTTAAAATGTTAATTATATAATATACTTTAATTTCCAGTGGACTCTAATAACAAACCAATTTTGTTTTCCTTTGCATCTGTTGATCAAGATGGAAGCTTGTGCCTTGATCACTATATTTTACTATAAATAAGATATATAATTTGGAAAATTTTCTGTGTGCTGCTTTAAAAGTACTGATCATATTACCCTTTAGTCCATCTTTCAGCCCAAGTCTCCTATTAATGTTAATGAAGTTGAACCTTCAGTCCCTTCCTATGTAATGCACAAGATTGGAAACATTTGTTGGATGCTTATTTATACAATCTTGTGTTTTTTGCAAATGTGAAATAACATGAACTAAAATGAAAACCACTCTATAAAAAGAAATAGAATGAAAAATTCACTCCACAGTGGGGGCCTATGCCCAGAGCCTTACTCCAACTGTTGTGATCTAACGAATTGCACCTCTGCTCAGGATTGGCCTGGATGCCCCTCTGTCATTAAGGGGGAGTCAGCCAGGCCTAACTTAAGCTGTGCTTTGACCTCGTGCTCCAGATCCCAGTGGGTCCAGCTTTCATATCCGTTCTGGCTAGTAGTGTGTGCCCCTCACTAAATTGGAAGGGGGAGTCTGCACCCTTCCTCCCAGACCTTCTGAATATTGCCAAAAAGGAGGGTCTCTGCTACTTTACCCATCTTTTGTGTGTTTGGGAATGAGTGGGAGGGAGGGAAGGAAGGAAGGGTTTCCACTACTTTTGCCTGCTTGAAGAGAATGGAACAGGTCTGTAATCTCCTTCCGTTTGTGGTTTTAAGCCCCCTTTCCCCATGAGCAATTCCACAGTGAAGAGCTTTCTAATTGTATTGTTGAGAGGGTCAGCGCAGACTCCCAGGTTCTGCCCAGCAGCAATGAAAGGGACCAGAGGCGCTAGGTGCACTGGGCTGTGGGGCCAAGCTCAGAGTAAGGGCAGCCCCGAAGGAGCTGTCTGGCCCCAGACTCAAGAAGACAGGACCAAGTCAGTGCCCACGGGGCTCGCGTTCTCAGGGTTATCTTGACAAGCATCCAGCCTTCCCTGGTTCAACAATGAACTCTTCCATTCTTCCAGAACTGCTCTTAAACTCTTCCAATGCAGGAGGGCCCTGAGCCCCCTTTCCCAAAAGCCCGGGGGCGACAGCCTGCAGGAGTCCGCGCAGGGCCTGGGAGCGGCACCCCGAACGGATGGCAATCCACCTCCGCAGTGCTGGGGGCGGCTGCGGGCTCGCCGCTGGACCGGCCGGCTGGAGGGACGCGGCTGGGGCGGCGCAAAGGCCCGCGGCAGGTGCAGCCCGGCCGAGCGGGCGCCGCTCCGGGAGCGCTAACAAAGGGCCCCGCCTGCCGCTGCCATTGGCGGGAGGCCGCCATCCGGCAGGGCCGGGGCGGGGCCGGTTTCCGGCGCTGCGGGAGCCGAGCTGCGGGGAGCTGAGTTTGCAAAGAGGATGCCAAGCGCCGAGCCCGGTGCAGCCGCCGCGGCTCCCGCGGCCCCGAGGATGGGGGCTGCCTGCACCGCCTCTCCGAGCTGCGCCCCGGTAAGGTCCGGCGCAGGGTGCAGCCCGGTTCTGCTCCGCACGCCTGGGGTGCAGGGTGGGGGCGGCGGCCTGCAAGGGCCCCTTTCCGGCGGCGGGTTCCTGTCCGGCTCGGGATGCGGCCCCGGGGATGGGGGTAAAACCGAGCCCGCCCGAGAGACGGCTGGGCTCCCTGCAGACCCCCCTGGGGCAGGGCTCCGAGCGGCCGGGTCGCCACGCAGAGCTTAGCCTGCCTTGGAGGAGTCCCTCCCTGGCCACTGCGTGTATGGACTTCCTCTCCTTTTTCTGCTGCAGAAACCCGGTGATCCCTGATTTTCCTTGTAGCTTCCTCCTCCTTTCAGGCAAATGGACTATTCCTTAGCATCTGTGAAATGCCTCCTCTCGCCGCATTTAATTTGACCCTATTCATTTTGATTGGAAGGATTACAATTAAACCCATCCCGTTTTAAACTTTCCCTGTTCTCTCTGTAGACAGGACTCTTGGCTTTGATTTTCTGGTTTGCATTCTGTACTGTCCATCTAGTTTTGCCTGAACCTGGCTTTAGCAAGTGAAGCAGATTTGAGATACTTCACTTCTGGTTTGGGCCTAAGCGACCTTACCGTATCATAACTTTGGAGCTATCCTGTAAGACAAAGAAGAGCATTTGAATCCAGCAGAAATCAGGGTAGTGCTGATTTTGACACTTAAAATAATTCCTAAATGGATTTCAAATGTAAAGCTTTAAAATTAATGCTTTGTAACCAGCTGGTGCATGTGCTAATTAGGTGGCTATGCTGATTGTAAACTTTCTGTAATTAGGCATTTCCAACTAAACATGTGGAACAAGTATATCTTTTATGTTGATTAGTCAAGAGCTGGCATGACTAATATCAGGTGCAAAATGCTAAGAGAGTTGAATATCAGTTTTTTTCAGGCACTTTGGAGATATTAATTAAAGTGATACGGAGTTCATTCTAGTAAGTGAACCAACGCTTCCAAAGATCATTGTCACCAGAAGGCAGGTAGTGATATGGTGCTGTATTAGAGACTAGTAGGTTCTTATCACAGCATTGGCATGGCTTAGGTACAGCCACAAAAACTGTGAACTTAAAGCAGAAAGGTCTGTTCTTAATTAACTGAGATCTTCCGCTTAAGAAAGTAAGCTACATTTGCTAGCTCCTTCAGATACGTTTGATGAATTTTTTTCTTACCACCCATGATACCAGGTTAGTAACTGTTGCATCATCATGTTTTTCATTCTCTAATAGGAAGTCAGTTTTTGTGTATTAAAGTGCAATGTTTGGGAAGCCTGTTAACTGTTAACTCTAAAACACAAATGAGCATTGCAGCAGCTATTGCAACACTGGGTTTTTAAAAGCTTTTTTTAATTATTTTTAAATATGAGATTTAGTTGAGTAGGTGAAGTGGCAGTGTCGGCTGGAGACACTTATAAGGCATTGAATTGCATAGGAACAGTTGAGTCCTCAAGTACCTTTGACTTCCTAATAAAAGTAAAGTCACAAATTTTGATGGGGCTCACATTTTTCATCTGTGCGAGTATTCAGCCACCCTACCTTTATGAAAATGTATTACATGACATTAATTTATTTTCTGTTTAATTTTTTATCTTAAAAATGTAATAGTAGTAATATGCTGTATGTCAGTGATTTCCCCAAAACTGTACTCGGAAGATGAAACATTCAGCTATATAATCATAGGAGGTCTACACTAATCTCTATCATTTAACTTAGATGCAAAATAGGAAACCATCAAATGTTTACTTATGAGGAAACAATTATGTGAAATCATGACTTACCATAATCTCTATAGCTAAGTGGTTGAAACACACATTGCACTACTGAGACTGAAGTAGCTGGTTTAATTTTCTCCTATTGTCCTGGTTATTTATGAGCAGCAGTGCTTAATGAGAGGAAAAGTGACTTTTGTTCTCTTCCCTGAGAGAGAACCTATATCAAAGCCTTCAGAAATATTAATTGATTCCTTTCAGAAGTTGAGAAACTCAATAACAATCTTATTCCTTTCCTTCAACGATTGGGGTAGCAGTGCCAAAACCTTGCATGATTAAATGTTGGTTTGTTGTTTTTAAGGTTGGGGATGGGCTCTTGATGCTCAAGGTGAGAGAATAGTGGACAAAGCAGAACTGTGAATACATTCACATGGAGATTTGCATTACGATAGTTTTTTAGCTGTTTCAAGCTTGTCAGACACTTGCTGAAATTAAATCCTGTGTGTGTTTAGAGAGGGGGTTATTCCATGAGATTTTACTGTAGGAGGCTTAACGTTTGAGAAAGCTGTTTACAATGTGTCTGAAATAGAGGGTAGAGGACACAGTGGAGACTATTATCTGTTTACTGCTCAGATAAGGAGGTGGAATAGATTGCTGGCCTGTTTCTGAACTCTCTTAATGAATGGTTGCTAGGCGCATTGCATCTCAATCAGTTTAATCCTCAAGATGTCCTTTACAGGTCTGCTCTTTGTGAGTGCCAGAACTATGCACTTTCAAACTATACCGGCCAGAATTTGCTGGCAAAGCAGCCTGGAATTGCTTGTTCAAGAATTGGGTGTGTGTGTATATATATATATATATATATGTTGCTGAGTGATCCAATTTTAAAGCGCCTGGTGTCACAGAGCCATCATTTCATGGACATGTGCTAGATTAGGTCTCCAGTGATAAATAAGAGACAACAATGTCATTAGCATCTTTCCTAGATCAGTTTAGTATACGGTTTGTTTGACCATAGATTAAGATGAAGTAAAAATTCCTTATTTTAAAATTTTGACTGCTTTCTGGCTTGTTGAAGTGTTTATATTTTGGCTAAATTAGCTAGGGCAGTTTTTTAGGGTTAACTTCTGAAAACTGTTAAACTGAGGAAAAAGTATTATCTAACATGTCTGAGAAAATAGGACAGTGCAAAATACTGGCATAAATAATAAATTCCCAATTTAAGAATCTTCCTGTGAAATTGGGGGTGAAAGTCCATTGAAGCAGAATTTAGGAAAGTAATTATATATGTTTTGTGTATTATGTAAATGTCTTATGCTGGCAGTATAAAGCAAAGAAAAGCAGTTTCCCAACATGGTTAAACTTTAACAGGCCTGTTAAAAAATAAAATACTAAGGCACTCTTTTTAAATAGGTTTTCCGTGAAAGATATTAATCTTATTGTAAATAAGAATGTGTCTGCGTGAGCTATCTTCCTTTTGCATGGAAGATTTCCTTTAAATTCTGCATGATAGGAGTTTGACCTACTGTAAGTGAAAATTGAAGAGTGAGCAGTAGTGGAAAATGCTTTGGATTTGTTGACTGTTAAATGCATTTTAGTAACATTTATAGACTGCACATTGAAATGAGATCTGAGTCTGTTGCATAATTATATTACAAACTGCACATGAAAAGTTAAGCGAGGAACTTAGTAGGCCTTATGAGTTAAACATATTTTAGGCATAAATGAAAGCAATATAACTTCTGCAGTAGCTTTTAATGTGAGCCTCTTGAAACTGAAATTTTGAAAATGATTTTAAATAGTCTTGACTAAAGTGAGGTCAGTATATTTAAAAAAAAAAAAATCACGAGGTGTGCTTCTCCAAATGGAGCATATGCAGTCTCCTGTGTCACCAGCAAAACCAAGCCGGCACTTGGAGTTTCACTGTAGGAAGGAAAAAGTCTTCTAAACAGAATGGTGTGAGATCATAGAGTACTTTTTATGTAAGTGAAGATATTATGTGCTGTGGATCGAGGGCCTGTCTGTAAAGTACAGCACAGGAGTGTTAAGATCAGATTGTAAAAAAAAAACAGAAGATTTGCCTAACCTGTCCTTCAGATGGCTGAAATGGGCAAGGAACACCTGGCATTTAGAGAATTGCAGTACTGGTGCAATACTTTGGGAATAGGGTTTCTTCTTCATGACCTGACTCTCGCGTCTCCTGATCCGTGGAGACAGACCCCATTTCAAAGCAGCTAGCTGTTGGAGGAATGTGTGCCTGTCACTGTGCTCCAGCATCCTCGAAACAAAAGTGCAGAAGTCCCCACATCCAACTATACCCCCCATTCTTGCCTTGAGAGAATGGACCCCAAGCCTCATCTTCTCCCTACATTTCGATTTATGTCAGTATTGTGTAGACAAATACTTCACATCCCCACTACCAAGTTTGATCAATGTGTATATTCAAAATCGTTACCTGGGAATATGTGGGATTAAAATCTTGGTTCTCAATTGTATGAGGATACCTGCTCCTTCTTGCACTTCTGTTGAAAGATCCTTTCCTTCCAACTATAGCAATTGCCAGGAGAGATTCATAACCGTAAGTTTTGGTGACAGGTTGTCCTTGTGCAAATTTTGTAAGGATTGAGTTCTAAAATCCTATCCCAAAATCTTGACTCTGGTGGCCTCCAAATTTCCTTTAAAGCAAACACTTTGCTGAGCCTCTTGATCTTCCATGTTAGGCTTGATGGTGCCCCTTGAATATGAAGAAGGCTGTTGGTTATTTCCTTGGCAGTAGAAAGTTGTTTTTTTTTTTTTTTTAATCCTCAGTTTTATTATGGTGTATAATTAGAGAAAAGAGCCAGTACTTTTCAGTCCAGATGCACTCTAAACAGATCCATTTTTGTATACAGATGGTCTGTGCTTACTGAAGAGCCTGTATGAGGAGAACTTAAAGCTCGTTCTAGGAAGGAGTGGATAGCAGCTTCTTTACCATCTATTTGTTGAGTGCCATTTGTTGAGATACCTACAGTTGAGTCCCACCTTTCCAAAGCATCACTCTGTCAGTATTTATCACAAATCCCATTGAATGCTTCATTCTAGGAGAAAATGTTCACGGCTCTTTTCAATTAACAGTACTCAGCCCTTCTCCTAAGGATTGTCACCACTAACTAGTATCTCTCAGAGGAATCTGTGGGACCAATATCACAAAGGAATAATAGGTTACTTATTGAAGTACTACTTGTGTTTTGAACTTGTTCCCTATGCAGATCCCCACTGACTCTTCCCCCTCTATTAGAGATTTAAAAGATGTGCCCTTGGGCTCCAGAATGCTGGAGCAACATGTTTCCCTGTCTGTCTGTATCCATCTTTTTGTCTCTTGTCTTTTACTTAGATAGGAGCATTCTGGGGTAGGCACTGTCCTATTGTTCTGTGTTTGTACAGCACCTAGCACAATGGGGTCCTGGTCCATGATTGGGGCTCCCAGGGGCTATGGTAATATAGGTAATGCACTCCTTTGGTGTTTGCTTTGAAATGGGTTCTGTTGGCGGGTCATGCACTGTCAGAGGGGATCAGTGGAGACAACACATTTAAAAAATGTTACTTTACCTCTTCAGTTTCCCTTCACTCCTCTGAAAATAGCTTATCCCACATTATATCTGAGCTACCTTGATTTGTTTAGTGAGTCTGTATCGCTAGGATTCAGTTCCATCACATTTTTTCACACTGTGTTGTATGAAGTATGAGGAAGTTTTTTCAGAACTGCTCTGATTTCTAGTTTTACAATTTTACAATTTCTTGATCTGCTCTGAGAGTCAGCACCTGAGCACCTTTTGTCTTACTCCCAGGAAATACTGCATCTTGTTCCTTCCTCTTTATTAACAAATGTAATTTATGCTGTCTCTTAGCTATGCCGTAAGACATGGAAAAAGAGCAGGACTCTTCAGTAGTGGAAAACAGACTTACATGCTTAATGGAAATATTTTAGCCTTTAAATTCAAGTCAATATAAGGAATATAAAGTTCTGTGTTGGACGTATAGTGAGTCAGTTCTGGTGATAAAGCTTTCGATTTGAGACTTTAACTTGCCTACTGAAGGTTGGCTAAGCACATTAGTAGTTAATACTGTCATAAAATTTGCTTTAATGTCAAGCCTTTTCTCTTAAATGAAAGTTTTTAGCATATATCAACTGTAGAAAGCAACATTAGATTTAAGAAAATAGCATTCAATAGTCTCTAAGCACTTTATTTTTGTCTACTTTGTAAGCAGTCTATAGGCCAAACTGAATTATACAAATATGGTAATTCACTATGCATTTGAATATGGCTCAGTAGTGCAGGTAGAGGTGAGAGATTTTTGCCATCCAAGTGGTTTATGTAAAATTTTGGGTTCCGTTTCTAATGCCCCAAAAAACAATTCTAAATTTAGTTGTGTAAGGGCACATCTGTTAATTTCCTGCTGAGTTGCATCATAGGTGAAAGAGCTCCAGGAAAACCATAAAGCACATATTTCTGCCAGGCTGGATAAAAATTCTGATTAGTGTCGTCCTTTTCAAAATCAGAAATGCGTTTGACAGCATTCTTGAATTTTGTTGTGTGCATTACTTTTCCAGAATATTGCTTTAATCAGTCTTTCTCTTTGCATTAAAGAGGCAGATTCATCTAGTCAAAGCAAGTTGATAATTGCTTTTCATTAAAGGTACCAGTGCCAAAGAGTTGAGCATGTCTTCCAAGAAAAAACATTAATTATAACTTCTGTAGAGCTTTTATCAATCACATAGTTATAAGCCATATGAATGCAGTTAAATGAAAGTGGAAGATTTTAACTTTCCGCCACCTTGAGAGAGTGTTTTTCAGGCAGGTCAGTTTCTTCATGGTCAGATTTGCCTGGAGGTTAATATTAGGAGATACAGTAACTCCTCGCTTAACGTTTTAGTTATGTTCCTGAAAAATGCGACTTTAAGTGAAACGATGTTAAGCGAATCCAATTTCCCCATAAGAATGAATGTAAATGTGTGGGGGGGGTTAGGTTCCAAGGAAATTTTTTTCACCAGACAAAAAACTATATATTATATAGATAGTCACACAGTATACGTTTTAAACAATTTAATACTGTTCACAGCTATGATGATTGTGAAGCTTGGTTGAGGTGGTGAAGAGGGAGGGATATTTCCCAGGGAATGCCTTGCTGCTAAATGATGAACTAGCACTCGGCTGAGTCCTCAATACGTTGTTGTAGCCTCTCACACAAGGCATCACGAATACGAGGGAGGGGAGACAGCATAGCCGACAGAGAGACACCTTGTGTGTGGAGGGGGGAGAGAGAGAGAGAGAGATGCACACTGCCCCTTTAAGTAAACTGACCCACTCTTAAGTGCATTGTCTTTTTAAGTTGATCAGGAAGTTGAGACAGCAGCTGCTGCCCCAAGCTCTCTCTGGCTCTCTCCGTCTGTGTCCCCTCCCAGCTCTATATGGAGAAGGGGTAAGCGGGGTGCAGGAAGCAGGGGGACACCCTGACATTAGCGCCCCCTCCCTCTGCACAGCAAACAGGAGTCTCTGGGAGCAGCTCCAAGGCAGAGGGCAGGAGCAGCACATGGCAGTGCGGGGAGGGACAGCTGAACTGCTGATTGCTAGCCTGCTGGGCGGCTGCAGCACAGGGAACTTAGGGGAGCGGGGAGCTGATGGGGGGGGCTGCCGGTCCATCCTGGTTACAAGCCCCCACCAGTTAGCTGAAACGGGCTGCTCTTCCTGCAAGCAGTGGACAAAGCAGGCAGCTACCCAACAATGTTAGAAGGGAGCATTGCACAACTTTAAACAAGCATGTTCCCTAATTGATCAGCAATGAAACAACCTTAACCGGGACGACTTTTACTGTAGTGGTTCGGGGGCAGGTCCATAAGTGGCACTCTTTCTCAATCAATACTGGACCAGTGCCATTGCATAGTCCTACGACTAAGAGGTTGTATGTTTCTGGAGACATCTCTCTTTGTAGGAGATGTAAAATAGTGGTCTTAATTTCTTTGGTTTGTTACATCCCAAATTACTGGGAGTTCTGCGAATTACTGCACTGAAGTCCTGTCATATCTATGCTACAGCTGCAATTATGATGTTGGGGCATTTGTCAAATGTGACACTATTTGGCTTTGGTCCCACACACCCTGCCCACCTTTTCCAGGTTATAGCGTAGTTACAACATGGTTTGATTCTGTCTACACGTAATTTGTCGTCAGAACTTGAAAAAACTACTGATCAAAGGTAAGTAGGAAATTTTATCTGCTAAGTGGGAAAGCTTCAGAAGAATTTAAGCTTTCTCTCTGCAACCACAGATTTCTTTCTAATGAGAATCTGCATCAGGTCATAATCTGAAGTTCTGCCTCCTTGAGTCTGCAGACAGAAATTTCTGGCTCTGCTAATACTTAAGGCTTCCAAAAGTCTCTTGCATGTTCTGGGCAGTTTCTCTGTTACTATTCTGAACTGTGGGTAACAGCAAAACTGGCAAGAAGAAGCAGGTCTGTTCTGCCCCTGGGGAAAGTTTCAAATACAGAGACCCTTGCTCAGGGTAGCTAGGAGGTGGTAGGTGTATGGCTGAGTGTGTGTGTGTGTGTGTATGCCCTTTTTTCCCATTCAGAAGCTTTAAAGGGTGGCCTTCCTGTTTCTCAGAAATGTACTTAATGGAGGCTGATATGAAAAATAGGTCTGGGCTAACACCCTGGTAGGACACTCGGTACCTTCACCCTTCCCAATAGCTGAAGGCAGGAGGCTGCTCCTAAATCTTCCTGGTGTTGGTCCACCCCTCTTGTATCGACCTCTGAGGAGCAGGTGTCTAGCAAAGTTTACTACTAATGAGAATACTTCCATTTGAGGGTCTCAAAGCATGGTCCAAATACTAAGCCTCACCACCTGCCCTGTGAAGTAATAAAGTATAGATTCATAGATTCCAAGGCCAGGAGAGTCCACTGTGATTATCTAGTCTGACTTCCTGTATAATGCAGGCCAAGGAACTTCCCAAATAATTCCTAGAACATCCCCATTTTATAGATGGAGAAACAGCTGTAGAGAGGGTGTCTCGTCCAATGTCACACAGGATGTCTGCAGCAGAGCAAGGAATAAAACCTAGATCTGTAGTCTTGTATCTTAATCACAAATCTACTGTTCCTCCCACCCAAGAAACTACTGCATTATAATTGGGTTACACAGTTGTATGGCAGCTGGGACCTTAAATTCAATACTAACATAATTTAATACTGAAGCAACTATCCGCTTATTGAACATGTCCACGTGTCACAGGTATCTACCCAGCACTGACTATAAAGTCCTTTCCCAGCATGCATCGGGCCTGCTGTACTATAAATGTGCCGGAGCACCTTTCTTAGTAAGGCTGGACTTGGCTTTTCATTTTGTTTTGTATGGAGACTAGTGTCTCCTCCCCACATTTACAGTACATAATCTGTGGATAAAGATTGGATTTTCTGTTTATTTTCAACTAGATCTGTTTGGTTTAAGTTAAAATTAATTTAAAAACCAGGAGTGTTTTCCTTCTGCAGTCTCTGGCTACTAAATGGCTGAGTTATTCTTCACACTTTACATATAGTTAAAACTTGTTGCCTGTTGGTTTGAATGTACATTTTGAAGAAATTTGGTTGTAATTAAACACCGGAAAATAGTCATTAATTAACTGTCATCTTATAGTCATAATTTTCCTTACTCGGGATGGCTACCATTTCCCAAAACCTATGGTGAGTAAACTGAAGCTACCCAAAGCAGGCCAAGCTAGTGTCACCCTGAGTAAATTTTATTTTGTTAATGAGTTTTTACAAGAAAAAACTGGAACAAACAGATTGTCATATGCAGCCACCAGGACCGCCCTACTCCCAATATGACCTTCAATTCACCACATTAATCCTCTGTTCCTTCAACTACAGGAGTAACATATCTTGTGTGTGGAGCAGCCATTAGAGAGAAATATCACACACTGTTTACTAATGGCTTACACAACTATTTGCTTGACACCAATAGAATGCTGGGAATTGGAACTCCTGGTTCTGTTCCCAGCTTTAGAGGGGAGAGTGGTTAGTAGTTAGAGCAGGGGAGACTGGGACCTAGGAGTTTCCACTCTGGAAGTGGAGTGAAGAAATATTACATGCAACACAGCTATGTCCCTTACAATAAAGTACCAATCCTTAATTACAGCTTCATGCTTTTTCCATAAACACACCAGTTAACCTCTGCACGTATGTTTGTTAATGTTGCTGGGGTTGTAATTGAGTTTTGCATTATACTGTAAGGGAGATTAATGTGTAGTATGTTTCCTTATCACTTGCAGGCAGGAATACGTTCCTTGTGACGATGCAGAATCTTTCACTGTCTGTGAAAATATGCTCTGTAGGAATTATGCGGTTAAGAGGTTTCCCATAATTTGATATTTTCTTTCTTTTTAAGGCTTGCATTGGGCAGATGTTACACTTTAACCAATCTTAATCCATTTGTTATGGAATTATTTAGCTTCCAATAGCTTCCACGACTTGGTAGGTAGGTGCTGTGCAAATATGAAATAGTGGCATGATCCCTGCCCTGAAGAAGATGGATGCCTTTTGTTGTTTCAAAGATCTGGTCAGGAATCTGGAGGGCATTTTCCTAGGATATTATATTAGTCATTGAAGAGCCCTTGTGACATCTTTTAAGAGTAGGGAATTTAGCCTAGTGTTCTGGCCAAATTCTGTTTTTTGGTAACTGCACTCTGTCTACCTACATTACAGCACTACCTTGGATACAGTTTCCTTCAAAACTTCTGTGTAGTGTTGGTCACTATGAAACAGTTATCACAATCCACTGCAGGATGTCTAAACTTCGTTGGTGGGTAACGTGTGTCACCGTTCCTGAGTCGACGGCACCTCTGACCCCCTTTGTAGCTTCCCTGATGGCGTGGCCTTAGTTCTCAAGCTTCTAGCTGTCACTAGAAGATGGCGTCCAACAACACTCTCCCTCTAGACTGGGGAGTTAGGTTGCAGTTCTTCCTGCAACTCCCTGTAATCACCATAGCAAGTTGGCTTTGGTTCAGCACATGCAGTCCTGTTTTCTCAGGCAATGACAGGGTTAACCAATGACCAACCTGCCATCATAAAGCAAAGTATTATTTATTTAGAACAAAATCATTACAGAAGAAACATACTGTTAAAACAATAAACAACTTATCTGCATTTCTGACTTACCAGGTGTCACCCATCTTCCACATGGAGACCCTGCCAGGTTTCAGAGTATTTCAGGTACTCTTACATGGCCACTTTATACAGGTTTCAGTTGTTTGTTTGCCAGACATCTCCATCCAATCACACTGGTATATGCAGTTTCCGCCGGGGGATGAGACTTCTCCAAACTGGTTACTGACCTTAATTACACCCCAGTGATTTTTGTTCCTTTAGGAAACTCCTTTAACTCCCCCCTGGAGCCAAAATACAATCTCTAGTCCATACAGATACTATAATATTTATAACGTTGATACTATTGTCTTTGGTCCATATTCCATATAATGTTTATCATAACATGGATGTAGTGTTAGAAGGCCTTTGTTTTGAAAGTCCCTTTATAAAGGGAAGAGGAATTCAATGAATTCTGAGTAAATTAATACAGACCACTTTTTGGATACAAACAAGTTGATTTTCCTATTTCTTTCCAAACTTTCAGGGTCCAAGTAGTCTCTCTGCTTAACCCCAGACTGGGCAAGAACATATTTGTTTCGAGTGTGATAGAGTGCTCTAAATACAGCTTTGGAGCCTTGGCCAGGCCCTGTAGTCATTCTGCTTACTGTCTATTCTACATCTCCCCTTCTTTATCCTAGCCTAAGGATAGACCTTCAACACCTGGTAGGAGCTACTACCTACATCTTGTTGCCTGGCAGCTCACATTGCATATTTAAAAATGCAAAATTAACTCTCAAAATAGATTTCCCATAATATGGATGCTTTCAATCCACTAAAATGAACCATAGATTTGGGGTGTGGGCATAAAGGGGAATATTATCTACCCTACTCTTTGATCTTTGTTATGTGAGATGAGAAATGCTGTCTTGTTCTGAAACATTGCAGTTAGAGGAATAGTGGCTAAAGGAGGGGATTGAGAAGCTAGACTTCCATGTTCTGTCCCTTGCTTTGCCACTGCCTCCAAAGCCTCAGCTGATCTGTTCATGTAATAGGGCCCCCATCACTGGAGTACAGAGCACCTTGCAAACTTTAACTTATCCTCTCATACCTGACAAGAAAGAGATCATCCCTTGTATAAGTGACAGTTGAAGCACAGAGTGACTAAATGACTTGCCTAAGATCACATGGCAGAACCAGGATTTATACCCAGGTCTCATGAGTCCAACCCAGTGTCTTAATTACAAGACCAGCCTTCCTTCTATTTAATTTTTGTCTTGATTTTATGCATTGTAAAATGGGATATGCGCAATTCATGCCTGTCTCAGAGTGGTTGGGAGGCCAAAGTAGCGTTAGTAAGGTTCGTTGAGATGCCTGGATGAAGGACAAAGAGAGTTAATAATTAAAATTGGAAGTAAGCTGTAAATGGGTGGAACCATTTTCTGGTCTGGCTAACAAAAATGCAAAATATAAATGGGCCAACCAGCAGAAATTAAGCTAAAAGCTCCCCTTCGCCCAACCACCTGTGTGGGTCTGAGCACTAAATGCAGTTAATTGGCTCCATTGCAGCAGAGATCAGAGACGCCCACTCCTATAACAGGACAAGCTATTGAGTTTTTTCAGATACTTTTAGTACTGATAGGTTAACTCAAAAGATAGTAAGTTTTCTACATAGTCAGTAGATACATTATGGAATTAATCGGGTGCTGCCATTTTGGATCTAGGTAGTTATGAAGTTAGACTGAAACTTTACGTATTTTAGAAACTCTGCACCTTTGTGTTTTGGTTTTTGTTAAAACATATTTAGTGAGAAGCATTGTTAATGGCTTTATTTTGGCCCAACTAACCAGGCACTAGTGGAATTGCATGCTGATTTGCAATGGGTAAGCCACACAAGCAATTTCCTGTTTGCCCACATCATTGCTAGCGGCTTCCTTTGCCGAGTACAAGCAGGAGTACGCTTCTTGCCAGCAACAGCGTCATTCCGATTAGGGCTTTAGTTCAATTATGTCTAATTAACATTTATTGCAGATAGCAGTGATAATTACTTCCAAGTCAGTTTGTTGGCGGTGGTTATCCCAAGGCTAGAGTACAAGTTGGATGGATTTTAATAACTGAAGTGACGCATTGCTCTTCTTTATTTTTTTTTTTTAAGTCCTCATTTATACCAAAGGCCAGAAGCTATGTAAAACTCCATTTTACAATTAAAACCTACTGTTCTACTCTTCAGCAGACATGTAGTGCTGTATTTTAAAATAATCTATTAAGACCAGCCTAAAATGGCTTTTTATATTCAAAAATCATATATTGGAGCTTGCTGCTTTATCACAGTAAAATGGATTTGATGGTACTGATGTCATTCACAGTAATGACAGGTTTCAGAGTAGCAGCCGTGTTAGTCTGTATCCGCAAAAAGAACAGGAGTACTTGTGGCACCTTAGAGACTAACAAATTTATTTGAGCATAAGCTTTCGTGCTTTTCATGCATCCGAAGAAGTGGGATGTAGCCCTCGAAAGCTTATGCTCAAATAAGTTTGTTAGTCTCTAAGGTGCCACAAGTACTCCTATTCACAGTAATGCATACCTGTTATGAGATTATAGGGGTGATATTTTAGTCTTTTGGCTGCCTTTTAACATCTGTTCAAAATTACAGATATTGATTTGAAGTCAGGTAGCCCTTCTTGATAGCTTTCAAGTCCATAAGGATTGTAATGTTGCCAGTGTTTGTTTCATGAACTCTAACTTTAAAGCCCCTTAGTTTTCTGTTTTGAGTGTTGCCTTCAGTGGGTTGGGGAAAAGGGCAAAAAGTGGACCCATATACATTTCAGTTTCTTCTTTCTTGCTTTTCAAGCTAATTAATTTTGTTGTCTGACTAACATTATAAATGGTGGGCGGCCTAAAAGTGAAATTGTTTACAAGCAAAGTCTTAATTAAACTGCAAGGAGCAACATTGATTTTATTGAACCTCTTACAGAGATCTAGAAGAGGACCTTTTTGATTCAGACCATCAAAAAACGTTATATTGGTAGAAGCTGATATGACACTTCAACTCATACAGAAGGCAGCTCTCCACTGTTCATTGCTTCTCTCCTTGTTTACCCCCAGATAAATTTGCTAGAGTGATTTATTGCCGTATCAAGAAAAGCCGCCTCCTCTGTAATGTTACTTTGCAATTTTCTGCTTATAAAATGTTTAAAGGTTCTTGCATGTTGTATATGAATACAGTGCTGGTTTGATAGTTTAGTTATGAAAAATGGTTAGATATGTCAAATATATTGTTCCTCTAGTAGGTTACAGCAGAGATCCTACACAAGAATGTTTCCTTGTGGCTTTCCAGAAATGCAGGGGTGGTGGAGAAGGGGCGAGCAGGAAGTCTGGGAGATATGCTGATGATATCAATCTAGATTTTGTATCAAGTGATGAAACTGACTGAAATTGTAATAAATACCAATGTTGGCTAGCGGGGATAGTGTGTGGTGTGCGTGTATGCTCTTTCAATGTAACGCAGTGCCACTTGGTGTGTATTATGAAAGGAGACAAAAACGTAACCCCTAACTACTACTACTTAAATATGCTGATTCTTAAGTCACTGGCCTTCTCAAACTGACATTTGTAATTCCCTGACCTTTTTGAAAATATAGAATTCTTCCTTTCAATATTGTGTGAATTATGTAAACAATTCCTGCCCATGTAATTGGTATGAATGTGCTCAGGAGAACATAGTCTAATTTAAAAAAAGAACAGGAGTACTTGTGGCACCTTAGAGACTAACAAATTTATTAGAGCATAAGCTTTCGTGGACTACAGCCCACTTCTTTGTAGTCCACGAAAGCTTATGCTCTAATAAATTTGTTAGTCTCTAAGGTGCCACAAGTACTCCTGTTCTTCTTTTTGCGGATACAGACTAACACGGCTGCTACTCTGAAAATAGTCTAATTTTTGAAATATATATTATGGGGTACTTTGGGAGAGCAAAAAGGAATGAGCCTCAGTCTTCAGTAGTCCGTAGTTTTGTCTTTAGTATCTTAACTGGGAGTAAACAAGACAGTTTCACTAGGAGCATGAAAATCAGTTTGCATGCAGTTAGTTTGTAGCAGGCATTTACATAGGCTTGTACCAAAGCAACTTTACAACCCTAGTTTGTCCTGGAGCATTTTATACAGGCTGAACTTCGTTATGCAGTGTGTATTTGGGATTTTGTCATAATCATAATGCATTGTTACTATTTATGAAATTTAATGCAGCTTCTATATGAATAAGGGGAAGAAGTGAAGCACATCCATGAGCCATAAGTACTTAAAGCCCTCACAGGGCTTAAGGGACCCCAGGGTGCTGGAAACTTTAAATAGCTTTGAGCTTTCTTTTGTGTGGGTAGTTTCTGTTGCCTTCTCAAATCTGAGCTTTGTGACCTCAGTTGTGAAGGTCTATAGTTAATGCTGGAATTTCAAACATGCATGTTTATTTTCATGAGTCTAAAGTTAGACTTCACCAGCTTACTTTTTTCTAAATCAGACCTGTTTCTCATATTTCATTGGCCTATGTCAGTTTTGTGGGGACCATTTCCTTTGCCTGTGTGAGAGTTTCAGGCAGTATGGTGTGTTTGAACTCTCAGCAAAAACTTTTAATTTGAGCATGTGATCTATTTATTAGTGGCAGAATTTGTAAATTAGAGTAATGGGACTTTACTGCTAGCACTGGGCTGTTAAGAACAAGTAATTTACTCTATGCTGTACAAGACACCAGAGGCATCTATGTTCCCCTGTAGAGCTGCTGTCTCTGAAGTTTGTTATTTTCTGGTTGATGAGCATAGAATTTTCTTGAAATGTTAAGTTCTACTATGGCAACCTCTGAGAAGTCTGTTGCTAAAACTGATGGAGCCCTTCCATAGATAACTTCATCCTAAACCGAGGTAAGTGTAGGTCTCCTTGCCCTGTGACAGCTGAAATAGTTGACAGGTTTCAGAGTGGTAGCCATGTTAGTCTGTATCAGCAAAAACAGCGAGATCCTTGTGGTACCTTAGAGACTAACAAATTTATTTGGGCATAAGCTTTTGAGGGCTAGAACTGGTTCTAGCCCACGAAAGCTTATGCCCAATTAAATTTTAGTCCCTTTGGTGCCACAAGGACTCCTCATTGAAATAGTTGAGTCCATTCTGGGAATGGGGTACAGAATGCTTTCTACTACCCAGACAAAACCATACATACTCTCAGCCTTCTTCATCTCAATATATTGGCAACTTAATGGTAAAAAAACATACTAGGGGTGTTCATGATTAGTCCAAACCAAAGCATTATAAATCCAGAAAATTCAGAATTAAGCTGAAAAAAAAATTCAGTTAAGGCATCCAAACAGCCCTAACTCGGCCCTGTAGTGATGTCCTATAATAACTACACTTTTACGATGATGGCAGTCTAGTGTTGTGGTCCCAGATTAGATGTGATTGATTTTTAGAGAGTCAGTGTTTTTATCTTCTGGCTTCAAAAAAATCACTAATGGAGTTTTTTGTCTGAGAATTTTCGTTTAAAAAAATATTTTTAAATTTCGGGAACAAGAAGCCCAAAGAGACTGCTAGTGATTTGATTATATGTAGTGTCAGCTTTAAATCTATTTTTATATTTAACTTTTAAGAGCAGATTTAGTGATCCATCAAGCAGCCAGAGCACCTAATTAATCTGGGTTTACAGCTGCTTTGCATTGCTCTAGCAGTGTAAAGCAGCCAGAATATACTGGTGAATCTAGTCTTTCAGTCAATTGCAAATTAGCGGGCTGTGTTAGCGAGTGAAGAGCATTGGGAGGGAGCAAAGAAAGCTCAGACTGTGTCCTCTGTCGCTGCCTCAGTTCCCCCAACAATGCTGCCTCAAAGGAAGCCCTGATGCCCAAGCTAGTATGTAGTCTTGGAGTCTTCATAGACCGTGACAGTTGGGCCTAGTTCAGTCTCTCCTACCACTGAGTCATTCCAACCAATAGAATTGATGCTTTTATTTCAGCTGGTGAGGAAGGGTTGAGTTGCTTCTGTCCCAATGGTCCACTTAAGAGTTAGCTGACCCTGCCTCTAGCCTATATAATTATAACAGATAAAGTGTTTGCATTAATCCATTATGGAGATCATGAAGGACAAAAAAAAACCCTGACATACAAAATTAATTTTTTAGAAGACAAGTTCATTTTTAACTGATCAGCTAATGAATTTACTTGTAAAATCTTAGAATATTCATTGTGTTCTCAGAGTACGTTCGGGAGGCGGGAATACTGTATTTTTCATTTTTAAAAAAGGAAAGAAATTGAAGCATGTCTAAAGCTCCATTTTGTACTTTAACTATGTAGTCATAACCAGCTCCTCCATAATATGTTTTCTTAGCACAGCCAGAACACCTACATTGCTTCTCTTAATAGCCACTAGTTCCCTGGCCATTATGAATTACATTATTGGCAGTCAGCCTACAGTGGAGACCAAGAAAAGGTGGTAATTCTTTTAAATCGCTTTCATTTTTTAAAAAATTATCATATGAATAAAACTCTTCCTTTAAGATATGTTTTGCCTTTGTCATCACAAATGTCCTATGTACAGATCTCCTATATTTAAAATGAGTAACTTAGCTTGTGGGCTCCTACATAGAATGAACTAGGCAAAGCTTAGTTTTGCAGCCTTTTAGCAAACATAAGCTCTGTGTAAGTTGTAGATGAAATGGAATTCTTAACTATGTAAATTGGTATGCTTTGGACACCAAGGAAGTGCTGCTTTCTTATGATAGGAGTCTGACTACTCTAAACTTAATTCTGTCTTGGGCTGCTCTTAGCCACTTGTTCACATTTTTAATGTGTCATTATCCTGTTCATAGCTGTGGGTATGTGTAAGGCATTGATGCGCTCAGTGGCATTTTAGCAAGAGGTTTGCTCTTAAGAGTCACAGTACTTTAAGACTATAATGCTATTTAAAGACTGAACAGTTAAATAAATCCTCTGCATATCTCACTCTTGGAAGTGTTACTTGTTCAGTCATAAAGTATTGTTAGTGCAGTTTGTACTTTATATGGTGGTGCTTTTTTTTTTTTTTTAAGGGAGTACGTACAAAAATTGTTACATAAAACATTAGAGGCTAAGAGCTGTTTTAACCATGAAATAAGAGAGAGCACCAGATCCTGGATTAGCCGCTATTTTTAACAGAGTACAAATGAGGTGCTTACAGGACCTGATGATGATTGATTAAAATCTTCTGCATTGCTGAAGTTTGCATTGGAACTCTGTCATCTTTGTTCATTGTCTACTCTTCACTGAGAAACAGGCCTCAGTTATGCCAGGCTTGTGAAACTAATAGAGGAGTGAGGAAAGAGAGTGTAGATACTTTCTGCTGAATCTGAGCTTTTGCTTACTCAGGTGAAGCAGCAAAAGTATATAAAGGAAGAATGCCAAAATCTGTGGCAATTTACAATGGTTTTGTCATTTTTGGATTAAAAGGCATCTGAATGCTTGTTTTGTCTTTCATTCTTGTTGGGCATAATTTGGAGGAGGGAACTGTCCACAGGATGCCAGGAAAGTTCTCATGGAATTCTGCAGCTTTGTTTATATTCGTGAATAAGTTTCTTAAATGTAGAGGCCAAGCAACGTCTCTCTTCCTAAAATAATTAATTTAAGCTCTGGATGTGCCAGCACTGAAGGTTTTTTTTAAATCCCATTGAGAACTCAGTTTGTTACACGCTGAGACAAATTACAGGTGCAGGTTTAGAGGTCTTAAAGAAAATGCAAGATTTATGAGTTTAATGCAGTTATTACCATCTACTAATGATTAAATATAGAGCCACAGGATTGCCCGTGAATTCCTTAGGCTTTCAAAGGGCTGTCTGTTTTGGGCTTGTCTGCCTTAATCAGTAGCATAGAATTGTCATGCTGGCTTTCAGTGCCCAAAATATGGTGAGCTCCACTTCTACACTACTCACAACTGGCTCTTGTTTGCACATGTAACTTAGTTGACAATATACCTGGGAGACTTGCTGATAATATTTGGAAAGTATTCATGCTATGAAGATACAGCTTTTTCATAAATAAATATTTGCAGAGAAAAACCTATAGGATTTCTGGTGCTTGGTTTTGATCAACCTTTGACCAATCAGTTGGCTCAATAAACAAGTTAATGTATTGTACAAATTGACCAACTGTTATGACATGGATAACTTTGGTTATGTCTACACTGCAATTAACCTGCAACTGGCCTGTGACAGCTGACTTAGGCTCGGGCACAGGGGCTGTTTAATTGTGGTGTAGACATTCAGGCTTGGGCTGAAGCCCAAGTTCTGGGACCCTTCCACCCCACAGAAAGTTCTCTGTTTTAACAAAATTTAGTGTGAAGATCCATGCTTCTGGGTTACACCACATGGCCTTTAATGCATGGTAGTGGTGAAATGATAATTCAGTTTCATTTATGAAAACTGTTACTTCAACACAAAGCTGTTTGGGCATGTGTGCTTTACGGTGGGTATGTCATGGAGTGTGTGCACACAACTTGTGTAACATTGATGTCAGTCCCATTGTTCTAATGGGAACTGGTCTAGTCCAATCCAGAAATTTGTAGTACTCTCCAAAAAGGCATCCACATGGAGCTCTGGTACCCCTGGAGCTCCAAAGAACCTCTACCTTCTTGTTGATAGCCCAAGGTTCTTGAAAATAAAAACAACATAGAATGCTACAAATGTTCTTCATTGCCCACTACTGTTAGGCTATGTCTACTCTACAGCTACAGTGTGAATAAACCACCCCCGAGCAACGTAAATTACACTGACATAAGTGCTGGTGTGGACAGTGCTATGTCGGTGGAAGAGCTTCTCCTGCTGATATAGCTTCTGCTGCTCGCAAGGGCTAGAGTAGTTAAGCCACAGGGGGAGCTCCCGTCGGCTTAGAGCAGCTGATTTAGAGAGCTTACAGTGGCACAGCTGTAAACTCTTTAGTGTAGCCATGCCCTTAAAGTTTCTTCTAACTGCCATGGCCATAGCTGATCCCATTAGACCACAGAAGTTGCTAAACTTCCTTGCTAGGATACAGGATGTTGGTTCTCAATTGTTTTCTTGTAGGGGTAGAGGTTTGTTTCAAGTGCTCCCAACTGCTTGAAAAGAATTTTGTTAGAAAACTTAGTTTCAGTTGTGAAGTCCATCACTTTTTCTTCTACAAAATCTATCTTGAACAGTCTGAGCTTTAGATATTATCACTAAGATCTTGTTAACATGAGAATATAGCATCAATTTAACTAAAGGTGTGATTTCAAACCAGTATAGTTAGGGATTTGCAGCGGTTTGCATGGACACTCATATTTTGGTTTAGTTTGACATTAACTGGGAATAAATGTAAGCAGAACTGACACAAGGCACTCTAAAATTTAACTGTACAACTTTAATGTATAGACGAGGCCTAAAAGTCCTACCCGCCTATATTTTTCACCCATACACATTCCTATGGAGACCCAGATTTTGGCCTACCTTCTGTTAGCAGGTTTCAAGTTCATCATTCCCTTAAATAATTTACCTGTGCAGTGCTGAAATTCCAGTGAAATATCTGCTCTTTGAGAGAACAGCAC
This sequence comes from Malaclemys terrapin pileata, assembly GCF_027887155.1. NCBI lineage: Eukaryota > Metazoa > Chordata > Testudines > Emydidae > Malaclemys > Malaclemys terrapin. The sequence continues at coordinate 1,834,351 of NC_071522.1, read as the reverse complement.
CTGGAGCAAAAGGGATTAACCTGTTAGTGTGGTGGCTAGTAAGTGCATGCATTCCACTGCCTTTATTTCCCCAAAGGCATCTTGTTGGAGTGGCAAGCACCTTGCATAGAAGGCTGCTTTTTCTGAAGGTGCTTGTTTTTGTTTAAGGAGGGTTCATGGCTTTTTGTGCTTCTCTAAATGGTGCAAGAATATCAGTTTAACTTTTTTCCCCCCAGTATTTATTTTAACTTTATTTACCTGGAGCAAACAAAACCCCATCATCACTTATCTTCTGACCTGCCATGCTGATAAATGGGCTGCTGCATTCCATTAAAGTCAGGATATACAGGATATGGTCTGGCTTCTTGGTGATAGTTGATCATTTTTCATTTGTTGACCTCTTTCTGTGTTACCTTCACAGTACGGTTTAAAACACAGGTTAGTCTTAGCCACCCTGACATGGTGCAGGACAATCCGCTTTCCTCACAGGATGAAACCTAAGCAGATATGTCTGCAGGGTCAGTCCCACTAGCTAGTCTTGTTAGTGTTATGAAGGGATTTAAAGACTGAGTTATCTGTGCTGAAAAAGCCATTTCTTAACTCTGTGCCTAGGTATAAATGCTTATAAAAGAATTATCCTCTTTAGGTAGATAGCTGATGTGCACCTACAGTTTCTATCTTCCTTCATTTTAGAAGTAGGTTTGATCTGTTTAGATCCAAGGCTGAAAAGGCAGTATAGGTTCTCTGTTAGGGGAGTTTTGTAACCCTGAAAGGGAACATAGTGTATGTCAGTTTTGCTCCTCTGTGCAATGTGCTACATGCCACATAACTCTGGATATGGGTTATTCGTCCGTCTTGTAACCTTCAGGGAAGCTGTTTTGCTTATAGATAAAATAACTTTATTGCCTGGGTTTATGAGGTTGCAGTTGTGCAGCTTTCTCCATTACTCAAGGACTACAGCTGTTTTATGTCTTGTCTTTGAACAGCAGTGTGGTAACTTTTTTTTTTTTTAATGCAATTCATTAGAACCACAGTAGGAGGGCCTGTCATAGGAAATCCAGAACTTTTTTCCCCCTTCAGAATAATCCTGCAAATACAAGTGCCAAAATTTGTAGTTTGTAGGTTAAATGGTAGAAACCTTCCAATACAGGTGAACACTGAGTTGTCAGCGTTTTTCATTTCCCAATTGATGTACAGATGTGCAATTATAAATTAAATTAAATTAATGGAGCTATCCCATCTCCTAGAACTGGAAGGGATCTTGAAAGGTCATCGAGTCCAGCCCCCTGCCTTCACTAGCAGGACCAAGTACTGATTTTTTTGCCCCAGATCCACAAGTGGCTCCCTCAAGGATTGAACTCACAACCCTGGGTTTAGCAGGCCAATGCTCAAACCACTGAGCTATCCCCCTCACCCCCCCGCCATTTTAAAATGTCAGTTTAACCATCACAACCGTTGGAAAGCACATTGTTTCTATAGATAAGTATAAGATGTACTTTATCAACAATACTGCTAATTAAATTGCATCGGTGAGCCATGGGTCCGGTCCCTCTTTCACATAGGGATGACTGTTTGCTTCTATTTCATCACCGTACTCATCCGGGTATTAGAACCTTGAATTGTCTCTCTTTTGTTGCAGTGTGCGGAGGAGTGAATGCCCCATGTTGTGTTAGTGCCTGTCTGCCATGCTGGCCTGTCTGCCAGGACCAGGTGACCTCTCCTTTCAGCTTCTCTCTTACCCGCAGATGAACACTGGACTTCAGAAATGTGAGTGAGGCTTTGCCTTCAGGGTGTGGTTAATTGTTAAATCTGGCACTGGGATAGCTATGAAACAAACATTTAGGTACAGTGGAAAATCTATTGAATATTTGTCTTTTATGTTTTGTCGTGCCTTCAAGGCATCCATCAATAATGGTTGTGAGAAACAGCTATCAAAGTTCAAGCATTAGCAGCTAGCCCTCCCAGTACAACACACTTAAATTCTTGCCTCTTTACTAAAAGCATTAGGCAGTGAAACTGTGCCTATTTATTTGACTCTTAATATAATATTTTTTCTGGTTCCTTTTCACCAAATTGAATTGAAAAGCAGGCACCAATAGAAGTTAAATCATTCTTAATGCAGAGTTGTTGAAGTTTGTTTTGTTTATATAGGGTTGTATCACATTCTGATAAAACACAAATAGTTGTAATCTGGCCAGTATTTCCAGTATTCAGAGTGCTCTCTCTCCATCCTGCTGTCTTTCCTGTGGCTCTGAAAATTCTTGCATAGAGTACAGCGGTAACAAAACAAATTCACTTTCACTAACCTCTTTCGTTCCTGTGACATTTGCACTAATATTTCAGGTGAACCTTCTATTCAGATGCCAGTGTTAGTTTAAGGGAATGGTTTAAATCATCCTCTCTTTGTTCCCCGCACTTCCCCTCATCCTTCTGAGATCACTTGAGTCACAAATTGATTCCACAGTTGGGGTGGCAAATAAGAAACTATTCCAAGAGTGTTTTTTAAAGAACTGGGTATAAAGATCTCCTTACAGAAATGTACTTTAGCCTGTCCCTAGTGTGTGCAACTTGTACACGGGGGAAATTCATGTCTCTTCGTTTAGCTTTTGATTTTGGACTTGCTATCACCTTTTCAAATCAAATAATTTACACTCCAATTATAGTCAAACTAAACAATATGTTATGGTCCATGACTTGCTAATTCAATTTGGCACGGGAATGTTGAGGAATAAAGGTAATCGTCTGCTAGTTATGTAAGTGGGGCCTCCCAGGAGAGAACAAATTCTTGAGACACGTGTGTCTCTTACATCACAGTATTTATAATTTCCCCAAATGTGCTTTGTAATTGCAGTAACAGTTGTGGCGTTAACACAGTTAATATTAACAAGCAGTGGGAAGGACTGCAAGCCAGCCTAGGGAAAGAACAAGTTAAAGAATATTTAGATGTATTCAAGTCATCAGGGCCTGATGAAATTTAGGGTGCTTCAGCTAGTTCCTTTAGTAATCTTGGAACCATTAGCAATTATTTCTGATAACTCATGGCGAATGGATTAGGTCCCAGAGGACTGGAGAAGGGCATACATAACACCTATCTTTCAAAAGGGGAACAAAGAGGGCCTGTGAAACTATAGACCAGTCAGCTTAACATTGGTACCTGGAAAGATACTGGAACAAATTATCAAACAATCAATTTTTAAGCATCTAGAGGATAATAGGGTTATAAGTATGGTCAGTGCGGATTTGTCAAGAACAAATCATGTCAAATCAATCTAATTTCCTCCCTTGACAGGGTTGCTGTCTTAGTGGATAGGGAAGTTGTAGATGTGATGTATCTTGATTTAAGAGTAATGGTTTTGACAGTCCCACGTGACATTCTCATAAGCAAACTAGGGAACTGTGATCTAGTTTAAATTACTATAAAGTGGGTGCAAAACTAAAAGATAGTGTCAATGATTTGCTGTCAAGCTGGGGTTTTTTTTCTAGTGAGATCCCATGGGGTCTGTTCTGGGTCTGGTCTATTCAATATTTTCACTAATACTCTCCACTCCATTGTGCAAGTATCTTTTTATAAATTTTGCAGATGACACCAATCTGGCACTTTTTGAAGACAGGATTCGAATTCAAAACAGCCTTGAAAGTTGGAGAATTGGTTTGAAATCAGCAAGATGAAAGTCAGTATAGACAAATGCAAAGTACTACCCTTAGGAAGGAAAAAATCTAATGCACAACTACAAAATCTAGAATAACTGGTTAGGTGGTAATACTGTTGGAAAAGATGTGGGGGTCTAGTGAATCACAAGTTGACTCTGGCTATGACTATGCTATGGCTTATGTTGCTCAGGAGGTGAATAAACCACCCCCTGAGCGACATAAGTGCCTGTGTGGACAGGTCTATGTCAGCGGGAGAGCTTCTCCTGCCAACCTAGCTCCTGCCACTTGTGGAGGTGGTTTTATTATGCTGACAGGAGAGCTCTGAATGTGCAGACTAGCCCTGTGAGTCAACACTGTGGTTCAGTTGCGAAAAAGGCTAATAGGACACTTCTGTTAATACACCCCAGAATACTATGTCAGACACGGGAGGAGATTGTCCTGCTCTATTCAACGCTGGTGAGTCCTCGGATAGAATACTATGTCCAGTTCTGGACCCCTCGCTTCAGGAAGGATATGTACAAACTGGAGAGAGTCCAGAGGAGAGCAACAAAAATAATAAAAGGTTTAGAAAAGCTGACCTATATGGGGGGGCTAAAAAAAAAACTGGGCATGTTTAATCTTGTGAAAAGAAGACTGAGGGGGCCCTAATAACGGTCCTCAAATATGTTAAGGGCTGTTCTAAAGAGACTGATCAGTTTTCCATGTCCACTGAAGGTAGGACAAGAAGTAAAGTACTTAATCTGCAGCAAGGGAAATTTAGGTTCATATTAGAAAAAACATTTTTGGATAGTTAAGCACTGGGATAGGCTCCCAAGGGAGTTTGTGGCATCCCCATCATTGTCGGTTTTAAGAACTGTTAGATAAACTCCTGTGAGAGAGGGTCTAGGTATAATTTGTCCTGTCTCAGTGGAAGGGGCTGGGCAACTTCTCAAAGCCCCTTCTAGCAGTGGTTTCTGTCGTTGCAGCAAGACAATGTGCCCAGAAAGGGGCTTTCACAATGTGATATGCAAGTAGACTGCCAGCTCATGGCATTCTCCCCCCCCCCCTTTTTTTTTTTCCCCCACTTTCCATCTTAATAATATATGTTGAATTTTGTCTTTTCAATTGAAGTATTGCTGACTAAAACTGTGTGGGAGGGGACAGAACTTTCTCACAAAGAAAACCTACAATTCGTTAAAAGGCTTCCTTGGTTGGAGATCACTTCAGAGTATTGGAAAACTTCATACTGAAAGGGCAAATTAGTGAAATCTTTTAATATATTTGTTTGGTGAGATGAGGGTCTGAATTGTGGGCCAATTTCATACTGCATTAGTTCTATATTTTCTAAAGATAACAGGCTAGCATCTCTTAACTTGATATTGCCAGCTCTTTCCAGGCACTGCTTAACATTGGACTGAAAGCACTACCATAACCTCATTTAGGCCTTGTCTACACAGGGAAAAAGCCTGCAGTAGCTACTCCCACATTTACTCTCGCTGTTCTCTGCATGTCTTGGTGCACAATAATTTACTGCACTTTGGAAGCGCATTAAGCTAAGCTGTCCAAGAAGTGCTCAATGAGTGTGTCCACACGGAGTTAGTGCTGAGTAGCTAGTGCACTATACATTTGCACCCTAGCTTGCTGCTCACTAATTTTCCTAGTGTAGACTAGCCTTTAGTGAAGAGTTTAGGTACTGTGTTTAAAAGAATTTAGCACATAAAGTAGCTGGCAGACGTTTAAACAGCACTAATGCTTAGCAGTTCCAGTTAGCTCTGATTTATATTGAAAATCAAGATGCCCCCTCTGCGGCAGATGTGTATAAGATTATTTGGTGCATTTCTCCAAATCCAGTATATGCATAAATAGTCTTGCTCCTGGCCAAAGGAAAGCTGAGTTAATAAGCATTTTTAATGAACAATGGGTGGCTTTTGTTGTTGTTTGGGGATGGCTGGGGAAGAGGATTTGAAATAGTCCCATGCTTTTTATAGAAGCCTTAAGAAACTGTATAACTATACCAGATAACCTTTAGTAATAGCCGTTCAGAAAGCCTGAGGAATTTTTTCTAGATATAGCTCTCTGGATCACATTGATCTTGCATTCTATTTAAAGCTCTACATAGTTCCTTCTTTTCTGTCCACCTCCAAATTAAGGGCTTTTTTCCTAAGGATACTGTATGGAGGAGGAGCTACTAGATGACATGTGAATATTGTGTCTTTTTTGAAACTGATAACAGTGTATATATATTTTAAAGACTTTGCAAAAAAAAAAAAAAAAACTCAATTTTGTAAGATTTCAAGGGAAACAGAGTAACCCTGAAATTTGTCCTTCACCCATGTGTGGGATTTCTCATTGGTCTCTTATCTGCATTCTGTCTTTACTTCTGCTTCTTAAGTATAATACCGAAGACAGTATCAAAATACTTGAGGCAAAGAATGCATTGTCAAAAAAGCAAAATGCCTTTTTATTGGGCAATGATCATAGTTTCCGATGCTGTAAAGACAGGTGCCTCAGGCCCTTAAAAGAAAAAGATTGATTGAGATGATGGTGGAGTAGCCACAGTTGAGACTAAGTGTGGGTTTTATATTCCTGGACTAAAAGACAAATCCACAGGCTAAAATTAACTCCTGCCCAAAGACTGAGGAGGCTCATTAAACCTACAGAAAAATTGCAGCGGTTGAGAGCTTTACCCAGGAATTGGGTATAGCTCTTCTTTTTTTGTTTTGAATTTGATTATTGTAAGGATCCTTAAGGCTTGTTATACTTTAATGAATTTTAATGAAAACATAACCATAAGTAGGTTAGAAAGCTGTGGTTTAAAGCCCTAATGTGAAATGCACATAAAGAAAAATGTTAATTTCGTACTGAAATTAAGCAGAGACACATTCCATTGCTAACAAGAAAATATTTCTGATATTGAGAGGTGCACATCTAATTGTTGTATGGACTGGCACAGAAATCTGAACTGATCACAAGTGATGGGGATGTTGGACAGCAAAGACACATATTTTGTTTAAATTATGCTTGATATTTTCCCATTCATTTAGTCAACTGAGCTAATCTGTTGTTTTTTCTATCCTACCTAATCCCCATGACTACTTCACTGTAGTCTTGGAATCCCTGTACTGGTTCTTCAGTCCCCTGAGTACACCTTAATTCCTGTTTCTGGCTTATTCACAGTTTTCTCTGTTTTGTTGCCCAAATTGATCCAACAAAGATTAGAGTCTACTGTGAAGAAAAACTACTGGTGTAACATAATTACATTTTATGTCATGTATGGGAGCCTCAGGAATACGTTCTCTTGATCAGTCCTAAGTAAATTATGGATGTTTTAGCTAGTTCTGGGCAAGAGAGGCATTGACTTTGTAAACTAGAATTACATAGGAGAGAAGGGGGAAAGTGAGGGAATCGATTGTTCACTTCAGAGAGGCCTGTTCAAAGGGGATATGAAAAATGGTTTGTCGGTTACTTAAGATGGGACATCCGGTTTCATCTTGGCACATGTTTAACTTGAACTGAGGCTTGTTTTCACTCTTAAAGTAAAACTATTTAAGGAACTCTGGGATTCAGAGCTATAGATGATAGACGCAAACTGTTCAGTTTTGCATATTAAAATGTGATCAATATTTTAACTGCTTCCCTTGTAATGCATTGTCAAAGTACACCCAAGACTGGAAAGGTGGCAAACTATCCAATATACTATATCACTAATAACATTTGTTACCCAGTTTGATATTAGACTTCTGAAATTCTTGTCTAGTTTTTCCATAGAATGTAAAAGAAAGATGTCTTGAAGCGTTAAGTAGAAACTATCTGAAATTGGCCAAGTTCACATAACCCATGGTGCAGAAAGGCATGGATTCCCTTCAACCTGATCAGTTACTCTTTCATCAGAATTACCTAGGCCTTGGCTACACTTGCGGATTCACAGCTCTGCCATGGCAGCGCTGTGAAGCGCAAGTGTAGTCGCACCGCCAGCGCTGCGAGAGCTCTCTTGCAGCGCTGTAAGTACTCCACCTCTCCGAGGGGAATAGCGTGCAGCACTGCGAGAGAGCGTGCAGCACTGCAGGCGCTGATTACACTGGCCCTTTACAGCGCTGCACTCGGGGGTGTGTTTTTTCACACCCCTGAGCGCAGCAAGTGCAGCGCTGTGAATTGCCAGTGTAGCCAAGGCCCTAGCATGTTTCCAGGGTAGGCATCTCTGGAAAAGGCAGAGAAGATCAGAAGGAATAGAAGAACCTGCCAAAAATAAAGTCAACAAAGTTTTGAGAGCTGCTGACAGAAACCTGGCAACAGAGGAGTAGCATTGCTAAGCCTAACTTGGAGACATTCCTGACTTCATTAGAAATGCAAGAGCTCAGTCAAAAGAAGTTAGAACCTGCATAGCAGGGTGAGGTGAGACACGAGAACAAAGAGGATGTTTAGGTTAATGAAATACTCATTTGATATTTCTCTTATTATTAGGGAGGGTGGTAGATGCCAGTGCTTAAACACCATGGTGAGAGACATCTCAGAACCAATGAAGATGGATAGGTAAACTGCCAGCTGGCATAGCTGAGTGCATGCTGTGCTTATAAATATTTCCATTTTACAAAGGATATGTTTAATTTCGTTATAACTGCTTCTCCTTTTGGTATCTATCCCATCATCTCCTGCATTGTCCTTAGTAACCAAGGGCAGCTTTTCTTATAGAAGCAGTTCCCTGCCTTCAGTTTTAGAGACTAAAATTATATGCTCTGTAGACAGTGATTGAAAGGGAGCTAGTAATGCTGCTTAGATCTTAACCGTACTTGGTAGATAACTTCTTGTTGTTTGTTTTCCAAACGGCTGTAATCAAGTGCATATGTTCAAGCAGAGAGTTGCCTCCCTGGTAGCAGCCTGATCTCTGTAGTTCCTAGGTCTCTTCTGCTTGGGACAGTGAGGTACCAAGCGCACTGGTAATGGCCCTGCTGAGCTCTGGAGAAGTCAGCTGCAGAACCCCCTACCAGCAAAGCACCGCAGTAGCATGTGGAGGAACTGTGGAGGAGGAGCATGCGTAGGAGCTGAACGTCTTGTTCTATTAGAGGGGAGCTGCTTTTTTGGTGGACAAAATCTGCAAGGTGAAAAATCAAGCAAAAAGGGAATGGGATTGCGGAAGACACAAGCCTATATTGGAAGATTTATAAAATTGCTTTTAAAACAGTAGCTTATGAGAGGCAGCCAGTATAGCTGTGAAGGGAAGTGTGCTGTCTGCGTGGAATGAGACTACAGCAATCTACAAGTGCATTCCACCCTCCTAGATTTTCAGACAACCTTTGCTGAAATGAACAAATGACAGCCTGGTGCTCAACCTTCAGCCAGGTGGATATCTGCTAAATGAGAATAAATGGAACAGGATGACTGTCTGGAATAATTTTGTCCACATGTGGTAGATAGTTGTGCCTTTAGGATCTGTTGTGGTACCCTGATTTTAACTGTTTTTTGTTAGGATACTCTCCCAAACTGATCGTCATAGTGAATATGGAGATTAGTTGGGTAGGGATGGATAGAGTTGAAAGGCACAAAATAATGCATCTTTGCCAGAATGGGAATTATACAATATAACCTGGCGAAACTAGAATTGCTAAAGACTTCTCAAAGAACCTTTGCATATTTGCCAAAGACGACAGTTTAAAAAAATTTTAATGCCTCAATTTCAGAATAATGCTGAAATTGAAATTCAAGAAGTTTTTAGTTGAAGTGACTTTATATGGGGCTCACACCAACATTCTGTGCATTTTTCCATTCTGTTCGCTAACTGCTTTCTCTGTTTCCTAAACTAGAAGCTCAGGATTCCAAGAACGGATTAAGAATGGGGGATAGGGAGATTTAAATTCAGAGAATATTCATTAGGCTGTGGCATTTCCCCCACCTTATCCTGAGTAGAAAATACTCCGAGGTGCAGGCCATCTGATATGTTTGTAATGGCACATCTGTTTTGTCCATTACTCTTCGAGGATTAATGTAATTACAAGCATTTTCTGAATAAACTTAGTTTAAGAAATGGTTTGGTTCAATTTTTACTGCCTTCAGGCTGGTCTTGCCTGAATTTGAGTGGTGCGTCATGTTGGTTTACACTGATGAAGAGAATCAGATAACTGGTGCTTGCCCACTGGTTTTGGGAAGATACAGCTCTTTTATCTTTTGAATGCTTTTTTACCATAACTTGCTTGTTCTGAGAGAAAGCGGTTTCTTACCAGGGTCAGTACTGACGGATTCCCTCTTTCTCCACAGGGGACACTACACAGAAGATGAGATCTGCACAGTATCCTACCCCAGCAGAATTGGATGCTTATGCTAAGAAGGTTGCCAACAATCCACTGACTATAAAAATTTTTCCAAACAGCGTCAAAGTTCCCCAGAGGAAACACATACGCCGTACTGTGAATGGACTTGATACTTCAGGCCAGAGGTATAGTCCTTACCCGTCTCAGCCCACCACAAAAACAGGCCTGCTCGCGATAGTCAAATCTCCAGCTAAAGGAATGATCAAAGACTTTGACGGAACACGCACACGTCTGCTGCCGGAAGCAATGATGAATCCCCCTTCCACACCATACGTTGCACCTAGCACTTTAAACCACCCCCAGGCGCTTGCTCGCCAGCAGGCCCTTCAGCATGCACAGACTCTGCCACACCCCCAGAGTATACCGCAGCCACAGACTTTGCAGCACCCTCAGGGTATGCTGCAGCCACAAAGCTTAACACACCCTCAGGGTATACCGCAGCCGCAGACTTTGCAGCACCCTCAGAATATGCAGCAGCCACAGAGCCTGCAGCATCCTCAGACCATGGCACATCAGACTCTGCAGCACCCTGCAAACACTTTGCTGCAGCCAGGTTTACATGGAAGCAGAAAGATGCCGGATGCAGATGCGCCGCCGAATGTGACCGTGTCTACCTCAACCATTCCCCTCTCTATGGCTGCCACTCTTCAGCAGAACCAGCCACCAGACCTGAGCAGCATCGTGCACCAGATTAACCAGTTCTGCCAGGCCAGAGCTGGCATTAGCACTACCTCAGTATGTGAGGGACAGATTGCAAACCCTAGCCCCATAAGTCGCAACCTGCTTATCAATGCAAGTACCAGGGTATCTACTCACAATGTTCCTACTCCCATGCCTTCCTGTGTAGTAAACCCTGTAGATCATGCTGCTGCTATTCCTTCTTCTGCCTCTGTTAATGTACCCATGGTAAACATCAACAGGGTGCCATCTGCATACCAGAATGAAATGAAATCGGTTGCATGGAACCAGCATCAGCTTGCACATCTCCAGCAAATGTGTGGCGATGCTGCTGGACCTACTGGACTTGCGGGGAAGCACCCTCAGAGAGAGATTGCAGGGCAAGGTTTTCCTGGTAAAACTTCAAACTACCCTCAAGAACTGTGCATGGGCCAGTCTTTCAACTTAAAGCCTCCTATTGAGAAGCCTACACCTTCCCCACCAGTGAATGGATTGCAGGGACCCTTGCCATATACTAATGGGCACTATTTCCAGCCCATATGGAATAACATTCTGCCCACACCGAATAGTGACAGCTCTGGCTCACAGGACCTTGCCATGCCTTTTCATGGAGGACAGCCAGCAGGGGCACCACTAGATTGTGCAGCAGGAGCTCATTATAGAGCCGGAGCTGGTTCATCCAGCCAGAATAGTGTGATGCAGACCATGGATTACCTAAGTGGGGACTTCCAGCAGGCTTGCTTCAGAGATCAGAGTATGGCTGTGCTGGGAAAAGTCCATCGCCCTCCCATGAACCGAGCGCCTGAACCAACTGATAGTCGAAATCTTCATATTCAGCACCCGGGGTATAGATAGGCTGCAGTCACTTTCACAGACAAAATTAGAGGTTTAGTCTTAATTTTAATTAATAAGCAAAGTATTTTTAATTTGCAAACTTGTGTGATCATTATAATCATTGAAACAAGACTTAATGTATATTTAAAAGCTTTACATCCACATTTTCTCCTGTTGGCATCAAATATATAACATGTCTTTTGTTTCAAATAACTTGATTACACTACTGCACCCCACAGCTGTTTCTTCACCACAGAATCCTCTTTGCTCAGCTTTTGCCTTCTGCTTGGTGACTACTTGCTGGACTATTAAGTTGCTGCAGGGTTCACAGTTGCATCTGATAGCCAGCTCTTTAAAGAGCTAGTTAGCATAGATGCTTACATTTCCATCTAAATGTCCTCTGCAGATTAAGAGCAACAGAATTTGTCAGGAAGTAGGGCTTAGTTTCAACTCTAAAGCCTGTTTCATTAAATGCATTAAACATTGACCATTTGCACTGTCTAGAGGCTTATTTAATTGAAAAGGAAGCCTACCTTTGAAAGGATTTAGCTAGGGTTATATATTTAGGCATTAACATAGGAAGAAGCTTTTTGCTAGCTCTTGCAGAGAGTTCTGTGTTTATCATTTTGACTTTGGTCTATCTCCAGAGTCCAAAGTCCCTCAGATCTTCTGGACATATTGTTGAGGACAGGGTATGGGAGTGGCAGTTTTAGGATGTAGAGTACATAGCTGCAATAGTAGCTGCCTCCTTCCCTCTTTGCTTCCACTTCACCATTTTAAAGCTAACTATGTCTGAACCCCTCGCTGCTAGGAGTCTGGATTTCCTGATACAAAGTGCTGTATTGAGGTTTTATTCCAGGAATCTAGACCCATTGACGACCCCACAAAGGGTTCAGTTGCTCCTCCGGTAGGTAGAATTAATTTCAGGGTAGATCAGCATATTTAGAAGTCCGTCTCCACTGTAAAGGTAAGGGCACATAGTGACTGGCATGGCGTTCTCACGTTCCGACAGCATCAATGAAATGAAAGGTATTTGCTATGAAATGAAGCTCTAGCCATGAGCCGTGGTGGAACTTACAACTCGATATTCTTGTATGTTAAAGCACCACCATAGATATGATAGAACAGTTCTCATATCTGGGAATTACCATTTAAGCTATTTTTAAAATACTCTTTTCCCAGATTCTTTGTGCCTAACTACTTCTCTTCCCTCCCCACGTCACCTAAAGCAGCTAAATGAGTTGGTGACCAATAGAACACTAACTATTGGATAACCTCAGTGTCTCATTCTCTTCAGTCTATTGAAACATCCCTTCTTTTGAAGCTAAATTTATTGTAAGTAGGAAGTTTCTCATCTCTGTAAGTGAGACTAATACTTGAACATAATGATCACAGTTGAGTTTGGAATTTAAAAAAAAGTAAATGCATTGATTCTTTATATGTACACTGGCTAAAAATATTGCTCTACACTGTAACTTTTAAGTGTAATATTTCTGTATGAATGTCGCCTGGTAGCGTGGGTTTGAGTAGCATTGTGTATGAGTGAACCCACTGGCCTCTGCCATTCACTGGCCTCCCTCACAGCCCTTTGAAAAACAAAGCCTTAAGTATTTGCTCCTTGAACTTTCCTTAATGAGCATGATTTAAAATCTTAAGACATCATACAAAATTTAAAAAAAAAAAAAAAAAAAACACACAACAAACTTACAAGTTTTGAAGTGATGTCATAGTTGGCTAGAGATTCTTAAAGATTTTCGTAAATGGAAAAAATTAGAAAACATTTATTTGTATCTTTTAATTTAGACGTGTAGTTCTGGGCTGTAACAAATATTTAGGTTTCAAAGCTTAGCAGAGTACGTTTTCTGATTCCTTGCGTAAGATAGTACACTTACACCATGACATTATTTAAATTCTTTTAAGTGTACTATAAACCGTTCTTTAGTGATTACTCTTTAGCAAAGTTAAGCAGTCTGACTAAAGACGGATTAAATTATGTGTTGGCTTGTGTTGCCTTATATTTAAAAGGAAAAATTGCCTGATTGTGTTATGCCAAATGATAGCAACATGAAGTCCTAATTTATTGTTTATAATCGTATTCCTGCAGTCTTTGTGAAAACTGGTAAATATACATCTATGAAAGAACTAAAACCTAAGGCTTTTCATGCAATATTTTTCTGAATACATTATCTTGGAAGCCAAGGATTGAGTCTGAAGCTGCTTCCCTTCCATTTTCCCGGTCGCCTTTTCCCCTCCTCCAAATTGATCTAGGGCTGTGCTATGACTTTAACATTTCCCACTAAGTTAGTTATCATAAGGTGTTCTGCTACTGAAATACCTACTTTTTATTCAGTTCATTAGCCTGCTGCAAATACAAACCCCAGACTGTGATTCTCCTTCTGCCCTCCCCCCAAAACAGAGAGCTAGTGAAATCCCATGTTTTGGCTCTTGGAAAAAAAGTGGTTTAAATGTCTGAAGTTATGCTAATGTTACAGTAAGCCATGGAAGATAGTCTGAGAATCTTGTCATGAGTTGTTCTGCACTAATAACTGCAAATAGAATCATCACCTCTGAGACTTTGGCCTGGTGCAGCAGGACTGTGAAGCAAAAATATTCAAGACACATCCAGGTAGGACATTCCATTAGCCTGTTAGAAAAATAAGAACAATTTTGCTATTAAAACCTACTCAGATATTTCGCCTTGTTCGGAGTCCAATTTTTATTGAAAATAACTACATTCCTGCGTCCGTGTATGACTAACAGCTTTTTCTTATACTTAAGAGATTTTTACCCTTTTTTTAATCAATGTTTTTGTTCACTTACATGCTTAGTTTATAGACACAACCTGTAAAAGAAACCTTTACTCCAACATGAACCCAGCAATAAGGGTCCAATAAAGGGCCCCACTGGATATGCACGATTGCTCAAATGATGACAAAGGATAGAGTGGTACTTAGTATCATTTGGTAGAATCTTTTTATTTTGGGACTGTCTTGTGCAGAGTGATGCTCTGGTGTGGTTAGTAGGAGCCATGCTTTGGACTTCTAGAAACAGTTCGCAGTATTCATTCAGTTTGATATTTTTCTTTCTTCCAGTTCCTGCTATAATTTTACTAATACAAAGATGAGTAACTGGTTCTAAGGAAAATAGAGCATTCTGGTCCTGTTCCATGCAATATTGAATGCTGTGAAAGTCTCCCTAGCTAGTGGAACACGGTTGTGCATGTGTTTAATTTGTACAGCACTTTTGTAAACTCTAGGCTTTCACTTGAGTCTTTGACATAGATGGGTGTCTTCCATTGGAATTTACACCACTGTTCCGATCAGAGCACTTCCAGCTTTCCACTCCTCCTCCACTGAAAGGTCAAGCACTTATGACCTCTGATGTAAATCTCTTGCTTCCCCATTTCCATGACAGTCTTGGACATTGATGGAAGAATTCTTTCCTTTGGGGGGGAAAGTAAGGAGCTAAATATTTCATGTGTTTTTCTCAGTGAGCTCTGGACTACTTTATGCTGTGCTGTCAGCACCATAATCTATCGCCTCTTAATGCACTACACTGGTTCAGCACTATATTGCTATGCGGACACTTCTGCTGGTTTCTAATGACTTACTTCTGCCCAATGGAGGTTGTTACTAAACAGAGCAGAGAGGGGATAAGTGTGAAAGTGGTGTAAAGGCTTCCAATGGGAAACTTCCATCCCTGCTGTATCTTTTCTATTGAGCAGAGGCTTTGAAGCTGTTAAATCATCAGCCCAATTTGTTACAGCCCAAAGTTAACATTTTATAATGACACTTGTGAATTTTCTTTCTTAGAGAACCTTTTCTGAAGCTTATGATGTGAGAGATGTCTCCACAGAACTTGGCCATTCCCGTAGAAACCAAACAGAAATGTTTGCTGTGGAGAGAATCGGGAATTGCTGCTGTATTTCATTAAAACACATACTGATTATATACGCTGCTTCTCATGTGCTACGGGTATAACGAGAACCTTTTCTTTTCAATTTTTTTCTTTCTTTTGGTCTTCAGGAAAAATAAAAAGTAAAGCCAAAAAGTCCTGTTCCCTCTGCCCCTTCTGCTGTTTTTATGCAGTGCGAATGAATGAGGCTTGCTTGGCCTATGGTATTCAACTGATGTAACCAATGGCTTCAGGATGGACGTTTGCTGTAATAGTCTAACTTCTGGCCAAAGATGTTCCCAGAAAAATTTGGGAAGGGCTGCATCTGGGAGTTCAAATACTTTAGGAGCATCCTAGATATCCTTTTGCAGTAAAAGCACTAAGAAATTCTGAGAGACTATTATGTCGTGTGGAAAACTGCAGACCAAAAAATGGTGAAATTCCTGAAGAAGTCTGGTTTTGGGCTGGGTTTTCTCCATTCTGGTCTTTCTATCTCGAGAGCTGTGGGGATGTTATTTCTCTTTTAGTTTGATGTCATGAAAAATTGTTCTTACCTTGAAAACTCGAAAGTTACTGTCACTGTCTTCCTGTCTCCTCTCCACTGCATTTTTCAGGTAGAGTGGAGATGAACTCTCCCCAGATGCCAGTATGAGTGCTTTGCCAGCTGGAAGGCTTAGAATGAAGCAGAAACAAGGTGCTGCATAGGCAAGTTGAGCACCTCTTCAAAGTAACCATCTTTTGTGAGCGTTCAGTGAGAAACTTCCCATTAACCCATTGGTTTGTGGTGCGCTCCAGTTCTTGGGAGCAGCTCCAGTTTTCCCAAGCACACCTTGCTCTGGCTGTTCTTAGAAGCTGAATCCCCTTATGAATCCAGCATAAAGGAATATTGAAAAGAAACCATCTTACCCCATTGGAGATGCCCACAGGGGTTGGGTAGGTCAGGTCTCAGCAAATCCCAAAGTAAACCAATTGTTCTACAACACTCCAATTGGAAAATGGGCAAAGTGGCTATGGCAAGGCAGACTAATCTACCACCTCCTCCATCTCAAATAAACTGTGACTTGCCAGTTAGTAAAATGTACTGGCGTTTTCTCCTCCTGAGAAGTAAGAGGTATAGGAGGAAGATTCAGGGTGAGATTTTTAAAGGATTCTAAAAGGGTACTTTAACACACCTTATTTTAACAAGGCAGAGAGAATAAAAATCTTTGAGGAGAGGGACAAAGCTTGTGCTAGTTGGAAGGTCTGCTCCATTGCTCACCTGCTGTGTGACTTTCAGAAGTTATTAGATTGTATGCCCTTTCCATGTAAGGGCAAACTAAATCCAAGGTGGCCTGTGTCTGTATGGAAAGGTGAAACTGTGGCGACTCCCTTTATTCCTGTTAAGGATGTGCAGCAAGTAACTTGGGTGATGTCATAGCCACACAAGGTTCTTCATTTACTAGTATAATTTTTAAACCTGGATTTTAAAAGGGAGTTGATCAAGTTTGCAGGATTCTCTCCTATAACTGAAGGTTATAGCCAGGGACACTTTTTCCAGTCTATAATGAATATACATCTAATTTACATGATGTAACTAGAGCATAGGCAAAGTCCATCTTTCCCTGAGCAGAGAAAGGGACTGTATTGGCTTCAAATCATCCCTCCTGGACTTTCTGGAAATGCACTCAATGAACGTTTAAATCCCACTGATACTAACTTGTATCTTCCAGGCTGTGTGTCATCATTCCCCTGATCTCAGAACTCTGGGTATTTTGGGCTGGTGTGGATGTCTGGTTCCGCTACTGGAAAAAATATTCCATTTATACCACGGGTCTCATCTTCTCCACAAACACAGGAACATTACTTGTAAACTGTTATCTACTGGGGGAGGATAGGCCTTGAAATACTTATCTCCTGGACATTAGGAGGTCTGAACTGCTTATGCAGATGGTTCTTCATAGGTCACTAAAAAAGAACTCTGGAATTTATTTGACCTGTTCCAAGTGTTGCTGTATCTTTGAAGGGCACAGGATAGGAGTAGGAAGTCAAGGAAGGGTTAAAATGTACCTGCTTGTACATAAATCCCTTTCTACTTCACTGAAGTCTTGTATAGCTGTAGTAATGAGAGACTGTGTGCAAATATTAAGAGGTTGTATGAACACCCCCACAGTGAGAGGAGTTAAAACACCCCAGAACTAAGTTGCCAACCAGTTGGGGAATGTAGTAAACGCAAATGATTAACAAGCTAAACCAAAGGCACCGAGCATCGTGCCCAAACGGCTGCAGACTACAAGGAGTTCCAAAGTCTCTAGGGCCTTCTCTGAAGCTCTCCCTTGGTTCAATTGGGATTAAGCTGAAATGCTGCTTCTCCGCTGGGTGCTTGCTTTCATCAGCAAGGGTGTGGGGGGGGGGCGGGAGTGGGTTGTGTTTGTGGTGTAACCTCTTCTCCACTCTAAATTCCCCTGGTGCTGTTGTATTTGGGAAAGTGTTTGAGTTCTTGATGCAAGGCAGCGCTTGTCAGCTTAGCTCATGTCCTGAACTGAAAAGCATTGGCAGATTTTCTGCCTCTTGATCTGGGGGGGGTTAAAAGTGAGTGAGTGCTGGTGAAGCAGCCCTGCCAAGTCCTTCCGGGTTACAGACCACAGCAGTGGTTTAAGTTGTGCAGTCTAATACACATAACACTAGACTTCGCTATGGATGAGCTGTGAGTGTCCCACTCTCTAAAGATGATCTATTGCTGCAGGATTTCCATAGCTGGGTTTTAGCTCCTTGGCATGAGACTGCTGAAATCCCTTCACTTTTAGTGGTTCTTTTGAGTCGCGAGAGCAGCAGTAGCAACGTAGACTGTGAGTCATGTCACCTATTGGCTGATGCAAGCTGTGTGTTACTCAATATAAATACTCTTCCTTTCAGTGATCCATTGGGTTTCCTCTTGGCCACAACGGCCAAAGGAGATCTTTTGGAAACTTGGCATCTGCATTGCGCCAAGTCTATCCAAACTCCTGTATCCTTCTCAGATTTATTTTCTAGTCAGTCCTAGACTGCTGCCTATATTGTTCATGAAGTGCTTCCCTTCAGTGCCTTGGCACCTTATTTTGGCATGGGATGATATTTCACTGCCGTTTCTAGAGATGTGATCAAACTCCTAATGTTGGTGAGATCTAGCCATGCTGAATGTCACCAATTTAAATATGAATGGAGCTTTGGCCCTGTGCCCATCGTGATCTGCTGTCCTCCCTGAACAAATGCACACATGGATTTTTACTGGTTATAAAACTCTGCTCTGAATGACCTGGAGAGGACAGACTAGATTGTGAGCTCTTTAAGGCCGGGTCTCTCTCTTACTCAGTTTGCATTGCGTCAGCGTTGTGGGGCCCTGGTCCGAATAAGGAATACACTTCTCGGTGGGAAATTGCTGTGTTACTCAAGGAACCCAGAGTAGAGCTACACTAGCAATAACTGTTTGAAGTGTGACTATTACTGGCACATTGGCAAATTGTAATAAGGTTATTGTAGTATTTTATCTAACTAATATGACCTAATTTCAAGGCAATTGGGTACAAGCCATTACTTCACTTGGGGATTCTGATATCCTGAGGACAGACTAAAACTAAAGCAGTCAAGTCACACTAGGATATAATTAGTCCCACAATAAAACTTTCTCCTCCTCTGGCCCCTGTCCAAACTTCATATTTCTGAAAAGAAAAAGTTAGAAACTTTTTTCCAGTTTTTAAAAGAGAAATTAAAAGCAAGTCTCAAATCCATTTATCAACGTGAAGCAGTAACATCTCCGACACTTTGGCGGAGTGACATTGATTTAATCCATGGGAGTATTGGCACTAGGGAATCTAGTTGTGTTATAAGCAACAGAGGGTCCTGTGGCACCTTTAAGACTAACAGAAGTATTGGGAGCATAAGCTTTCGTGGGTAAGAACCTCACTTCTTCAGATGCAAGTAATGGAAATCTCCAGAGGCAGGTGTTAGAACTGGTTAGTTGTTATATGACCATGGATGGCAATTCTAATTAATCCTCCAAGTGATGCCTGCCTTAAGAAACAGCCTTCATCCTTAAACAAGCTGGCAGGCATCATATGGTTTTTTGAAAACTGCTCTGTACCTAGATAGCAAAGGCTTAGTAGAATTCAAAAAAGGGTTAGCTATTGATTTAGATAATGAGAACTCCACAGTTACATTAGGATTATAAAAAAGTGATGCCATGCCTCAGGGCATAAGACAATCACTGACTGTTGTGGGTAAGAAGACATACCCCCTATCAATTAGTTATTCCATAATTATCCACTTCTTGCAGCTTCCTCTGAAGCGTTTGGTACTGGTCTCTGTCAGAGAAAAGATGCTAAACTAGTGGGGCTACGTTTTAGACACAAGGTAAATCTATACTACACCTTTATTTTAAATTTCCCGGAAGCTTTTATTTAAAACTTGACACTTTGAGAGCTTTCATTTAGTACTAGACAAGCTGAGAATATTTCCCCAAATGAATCCTAAGAGATGGTCTCTGTTTCTCGATTCCTCGTAGAAGTTGGCTGTGCTATCCTTGCAGTGGTTTTGCAACCCGGTTTAAAAAACCAATGTTGCAAACATGTTAAGGTTAGGAGGTGCTTAAAGATTCCTTTGACATTTAAATGTATACATTGCATGAGAAGTGCAAGATTTCCCTAATTGCAAAGTAACTAAGTAAACCTGTCTTGGAGTGAGTGCTAAGTTAATCACAAGTTACCAATTTCAATGGTTATCTAAGTGTGATCCTTGAGAGCTATTAAAGCAACACTGTGTGGCAATCTTCACTTTTAAGATTGCAAAGGAATAAAGTGCAAAGTAGCAGTGAAAGCAGAGGTTGTGTAATATAAATGCTTTGGTAGTGGAAGGAGCATTTCATACTCTCAGGATCATTTCTGCCCATGGGTCTAGCAAGGTTGTTTTTCTCTTGCCTGGAGCCCTGCATTCTGGCTTTGATTTCTGAATTAATATTGCAGCCAAGCAGATGGTGCCCTGGCTAGGGGGTGTAGCACACCCTTTATCACATGTCCCATGCTTCTACATCATTTGATCAATAGTTTTGATGTAACATGCATACATGGAGTGGGGGGAGAGCCATCAACGAATTGTACGGTAGCACTGCAAATGGTCGCTCCAGCTGGGCACAGAAGTTATGGATGGAAAACCTGTTAAATAATCTAATCCATCTCCTGTGGCCAAGTGCAGATTGCTTTCTGCATCCTGTTTTGTAATAAATTGTCCTAAGTAGCCAAGTGAAATGCTCAGGAGTTGTCACAGCAGTGGTCTATCTAGTCCAGTATCCTGTGTCTAACCTGGGCAGTACCAGATACTTAAGAGAAGATGTAAGAAAACATATAGTGCACCATTCTGGCATACCTCTTAGGTGAAGTGTCTTCCTAGCTCTGATGGTGAGTGGTTGGCATGAGGGTTTAAATCCCTTAAATAAAGATGGCCTATTTAATGTAACTCTGGATGTGTGCCGATCCACTTAAGTGTCTCCTTTTTGGAATTTCACTTAGGAGGTGATGTGGTGTGGCAGAGTTCGAGTTTTTGTTCACTGTATATACAAGTGTTTCCTTTTATCAGCTGAAAATGTTTGCCTTTCAGTTTCATTGGATGTCCCTTGCTCATGCTGTAATGGAGAGGATAAACAGGAGCACCCAATTTACCTGTGCTATATGTATCATTGACTTAATACTCTATTATCTGTGGGCTTATTCACTGCCTCTCTGAATCAGTCTCTCATATACAAATCCCTCTGCTGTTTAATTCTTTGACGGTCTCTAGACTCCTATTTTTGCTACATTTCTCTTCAGATGGAGTCATCACAACTGAACACAAATATTCCAGCTTCAGTGCTGTCTTATGAAATGCACTTGGTGGTACACCGTTCTGAAATGAACTTTATTTTATTTTACTTTATTTCTAAAAACATATGTTCTTATGTTCTTAACTTCAGTGAATGTTTAATTCTAACAGTCTTTTGTAACATTAGTTATGCTATCACACTGCATGCTACAAGACAGTAAATACTTATAATAGATATGGCTACAGGAGGGGGTGGGGTGTGTGTGAGTGAGTAAAAGGTGCTACTTTGATAGTTTCTGTGGAAATAAACACTTCTACTGTAAGAATAAAACTTGAAATAACACTTCTGGTTCATTTCGGAAAGTAGAAATTGAAAAGCCGGCCAAGCATGGCACTCATTCTGTACATGTGCAGACCCTCAAACAATAGAAATTCAGATGAAAAGGGGCCTCAAAACAGTCATGTTGAATCTTGGCTGAAGCAGTGTAAAGCTAGAAGCTTACGTTAGTGTGGCACAGCACACCCACTTTCACCATTTTGTGTCATTTATGAAGGTTTAAAGGAAACACTCAAACTCCTGAGTCCCATGGACTGGTGGTGGTTACGTCTACACTGCAGCTGGAGTGAGCCTCCCAGCCCGGGAAGACGCTCATGCTAGTGAGGTGGATGTTGCAGCTACGGCAGAGCCTTGGGCTAACCACGTGAGCTCACCCCCACCATATGCTCTGGGTCTGAGCTCCTGTGCCTCACCTGAGGCTCTGCCCGAGCCGCAGAGTGCACGTAGCTATTTTTAGCGTGCCAGTGGAAGTCTGTCTACCTGGGCTGGAGGCTCTCTCCAAACTGCGGTGCAGACAAACCCAGTGAGACCGTGTATGTTAACACTGCAAAAAACCCCACACAATCTGGTTAGCTGGCTTGGGTTAAATTATCAGTGACCATACGGCAGCTCCGCTTGACCTCAGACTCGCCGAGTGAGTTGAAGTCTGAAGGGTTGCCAACACTGCCCCTGCTAAGCCAAGTGAAAAGTTGAGTTGCAGTGCCTATGCTGCTGTTTCACGTGGGAGCTGACTTCAATTAAGAACTTGGGGATTTTTGCACTGTAAATGTAGCTTTAGGCTCCTAAGTACCTGAACCACTTTTGAAAATGGGGCTTAGGAGTCTAAATAGCTCATAGAGGTAATATCTGTAGCTGTAGCATTGTCAGGACTCAAAGCTACAAACGTTTCAGGGAGAATAACTGGACTTGGCGTAGGATTGGATTGTTTGGTTAGGAGTAGGAGTCACAACATCAACTGAGGAGCAGGGGTGGGTATTGGACCCACAAAGGTAGCTTTAAGTCACCGTTGAGCTTCCCCAAATCGGGCTATCCTGGCATTGGTCCAGTCTCCAGTGCAACTCGGAGCAGCCTTCAGGATGCTTTTAGTTCTTGACTGCACTTGGCCCCAAAGAGGCTGTTCTAGCTGCTGAGGTCACCAAGGTGCAGCAGTGCAGCTGGCAGGACAGTCGTGTAGGAGTCACTAAGCTATTCCGTGTCACAAGAGGCTCCCCTATGCTGGTGCGATCTGTCAGGTGCAAGTTAAATCAGTCCAGGCACAAAATCTACTTGCCCATTGTTTACAATAATAAATGTACTTTCCCTTACCTGTTCTGGTTCAGTAGGATTTCACAGGGCTGGTTCAGCGGTTTGTATTGTTAATGTATACTGCAGAAGTGTGAATGACTCACCTGGAAGTGCCTGACCCTGAATGCTTGATATTTCAGTCTTAATGTTGCATGAACAGTTTTTAAATTCATAATTAAATTGTACCTCTCCCCTCTATAGATCTTAGAATGGTCACAACCTTCCTAAAACCATCAGCAGTCTGCAGTCCATGTGTTCAAGTGGTCTCAGCTGGATGACCTGATTCTCCTCTCTTTCACTAGCCACATTTGAGTGAAATTAATTCCTGCAATAGGGCCTTGCTCCTAATCACTACCAGAGCATGCAGCTATATTGTGGGGTATTTTTTTAGGCTTTTGTCTGTCTCCCATCTCTCAACTGTCCCTTATCTGGAGAGTAGTTTCACCGCTTGGATCTGCATTTCCCACCCTGCACCCCAAAATGTCCTGCTGGTTTTGGTGCATGTATCTAATAAATATTTATACCTAATGCTATTAGAGGTTCAGTTTGCAGCCGTTTTCAACTCCCTGGTTTGGCTATCTCTGTGGAAAGGGAGCATGTGCAGTCTGACTGTAAGATGAAAACTAGCCACTCTGCTGTTTGTCTCTTGTAAGATTAGATGTAATTCTGTCAGACGGCTCTAGGATTCATTATGGTAGGGCTGCACTGAACAAAAATAAATCCCTTTACAGCAAGTTTAGCCCTGAGTGCAATTTATTCAGCCTCCTTTTACTTTCTAAATCTCTAGACTCTCGCTTAAAGGCAGGTATTTCAGTAGTGTTTCTTTGCATGTCCTAGGTGACCTACACCATTTATTTTTTTTAAGTCACCCTCCCCCTTTCCACTGTGCCCAATAAATCTCTCTCCATTTAAATGATGGAGCAGATCAAACAGGGCTGAATTTGGCTAAAATGTTCAACCTCAGCCAAGCTGATTATGAGGTGTGGGCTGATCAATAGCGACAGACTGCAGGCAGAGAAGAGAGAATGATCCTGTGCATCTGCCATGCTTGATGGGGAAATATACACGAGATCTTTTGTGGATGTATGTGCTGGAAAGCACCTTCGAAAAGACCACTGTGTAAGGGAGAGGCTCAGGTCTGAGGCTGATACAGAATGAGGGGAAGGCAAGGCTGATTAGCAGCAGGGCCTGGCAAGCACGGCAGCCCATCAGCCATGCAGTTGTGACTAATAGCTCAGACGACTACTTTAGCAGCTTGTTCGCTAGGCAAGGGCTGCTGCGGGACCAAAGTGATTAAGCTATTACGGAGATGATGATGCTGCAGTGTCTCTGACGTGACAGGGCCCTAGTGAAGTAGGGAGGTGGCTGTTCATAGGTGCTCTGCAAAAGCTTAAACTGGCTTGTGAATGACTGAGAACGTTTGGCCTGATTGGGCTCCTGCCCTCGATCTCTATCCTCCTTGGACTGTGACAACTAGTGCATTGAAAACAGCAGAAACAGGAGGAGGAAGCTGGATGTAGTGCAGGTCGGCAATCACCATCCCCTTCGAAATGGCCCAGGAGAGACTGGAAATGACCAGCCAAACTGCTTTTTAGTGTCCATGTTTTCTAGCTACACGTCTGTTCCATTCCCAGACCTTGGTGAAATGTGCTGGTGGAAGGAGTTTGGGGCTCTGTCATCGAGGTATGGAGACCTCTCTCCTAAAACCACCCCACTCTTTAACACAGTTGACCTTTCTGATCGGGTGTCTTGACCCCATCCATGCATATGTGCTGAAGCAGCATTCTTTTACAAGCACCATGCCAGTGAGCTCCCTGTAGAGTCTGGTACCACACTCATCTCTGTGATATCTAAGCACCTTGGTACATGCCATGTGCTGTAACCGTGGAGGTATATTTTTGCCTGATGTACATAGGCTATTACAACAGTGAAGCGATTAACCCCATCCTGCCCAACCATAATGACTAGGACAGACAAGCTAGCAGTCCAATAGCTCTGTTCTGCCTCACGCAGCCTGAGGTTTTTTCCTTTGATGATTTACGTAGGACAGTGAGTTCGCTGAAGCCCAGACAGGGGCTCTCTGCATTTTAGTGAGGTTTGGATCGGATCGGAATATAATTGGCACGGTTAGGAAATGTCACTGCAGTTTAAAGACAGGTGAAGTGTCCCATACTGTATGTGGGAGCTTCCTAGAAATCCCTATGCCTCTCCTCTTGCTGTCAGTAACATAGCAAAGTGGTGTTGGTCAGGCCTGAGGTGCCTGGAGCCATGAGCTCACGGTGGGCTGCGGGGCAGGATGGAGATGACAGGGTTGCATTGCATTGACACAGCTGCTGGGTGAGAGGAGGCTGCTTGGCTAGGCTGGTGCCCTGGGGCAGGAGGTAACCCTGAGCATGGAGGTCCATTGCAGAGCTGAGTGAGGAGATGCTTATGCAACACTCCTACACCTGTTGCAAAGCACTTTTAAACAAATGGGGTGAAGGTAACATTTCAGCAGAGTTGGCCAGAACCGGCCCTGCACCGTGGACCCTTCAACCAACCAGTGCTATATAAAGATTAGCTAAGTGCAAAGGGCTTTCTTTTCCCGGTACCAGCCACAAAGGGTTACAATACTTCCCTCATCCTGCATTGCAAATGAGCTGGTAAACACAGACTGGCCTACAGCCTGCCTTAGCAGCTAACCCACTACATGGAGTAAACACCAACCCCATACCAGCTGGCTCTCAAATGGTCGGGATTCTTTGGCAGTGCTCGCTTGGTCAGGATGCCCTAGTGGCTAGAACTGGCAACTGATCAGTACTCCTGTGGCGCTCTGCTACTGCCTTTGGGGTTTGGGACAAGTTTCTCCAGGTGTAAAAGACACAACGTGCTTTGAGAGCCCTGCAGGACAGCGCCTAGGCCCATGCAAAGCATTGTGCTTGTTTTGCAGTGGTGCACGGAGCCGCTGGGTACTTGGTACCTGTGGAAAATGTAGTGGGCTTTGTAGGAGTGGAGCTCGCCGGCTCCCTGCCCCTCTGCTTCCTCCCTCCTCCTCTTTGGAGAGCTTCTGGGGGTGCCAGGCCCCTGATGTGAGAGGTAGCTGTTCTCTCCGCACACCTCCCCCCCATCTCTCACTTGGGGCTGAGATTGTCACACCCCTCTCGCTGCCTCCTCCTCAATTGGCTTACAAGCTAGTCCTGTTTGGAGTGGAGGGGACCTGGCAAACAGACCCTTACACAAAAGGCAGGTTTCCACTAGTATTGGTGAATGGAGGTAATTCTATCCCTCCGGCCTCCAAAAGCCCCTTGAGAATGTCGGGGTGAGTGATTCTCTCCCTCCCCAAGGGCGAGGTAGCTGTGAGGATGTGAAACACTATGGAAGTCTGCATCGTATCTTGAGGGGGTCCCTGGCATTCTCTCCCTCTCGCTTGGTTTTGTGCTGAACCTGGGGGAGGCAGTTGGCTGAGACCGTCTCAGCGGGAAAGTGGTGGAGGTAATACTTTGTAATGCTCTAGAATAACCCGGGGTGGGGGGATTACTGACCCCATGTAGGGTTGGTGGGCTCTGGCCATGTGAACTGATGGTGGGGGATGGTGGTGTATGAGCCTGTATAATAAACAGAAGGGTTGAATAATAGGAACTGTGTGTTCCTGGCAGGCTAAGGAGGGGCTGTTCTCCACCAATGGCCATATCCCTGTAGTGATGCCCACACTGTCTGAATAATTGGGTCTTGGCACCAAGGCGCTTCACACTTTGCTGGAATTCATACCATCTGCTTCAGTCCAATGTCACATCCAAAACACTTGGGTGTCCTGCTCTCTATGTGGTGATGAACCCAGGCCCTAGCAGAGGTGGGTACTTCAGATCGCTTGGCCAGAGCAGGGATGTGCAGGGATGGGGTTTAGCCTGTTTCTGTTCCAAGGGCAGGCTACTGCAGAAAAAGCAACCAATTTCATTGGCTCTCTTGAACTAGAGAGGAAACTGGCCAGGGTTCCAGGGTCTGAGCTACTGGAGTAAAGGATGCAAAACTACTGTAGGCAAAGCTAAGACACCCTGCCTGGCTTAGGGACTTAGAACCGCATTCTCCAAGCTGGGGAGTGCCAGCCTAGCCTCGAAGATGTGAGACAGACAGCAGATCATTACAGCCTCTCCTGCTCCACAGATCCTCAAACCATGCTGCTGTGTCTGAAATGATCAGTCGTTTCTTGATGCTTCCTTTCCTCCCCGTTTTGAGACTGACCCCTCATACGGCTGGCCTGGCCCAAGGAGCAGCTTCAGCATGCAGATGACAGGATGAGGAAGGCACTTACCAGCCCACACTCTGTGTGTGTGCCTTTGCAACTCCTAGCTGGAGTATTTTAGGTCTAGGCAGAGACATGAGACACTCATCCACTAATCCATCCATTTTCATTCCGAATCAGGGTAAACCTGCGGCTGTTTGGATGGCGCGCTCACCCTCTTGCACTGACTTGCTGTGTGAGCTTGGACCAGCCACCCTGTGTGGGTTCCCTAGCCATTCAAGGCACTATTTACTCACTCCCCAGCCGGTTGTGAGGGTTAGTTGTTGAAGTCTCTGCACAGTGCTGTGTATAATTGGAACCTCGCTGCTCCTGTACCACGAAGGCCTTCAGCCGACTCTCACTACAGCTGGATTCTAACAACATATGCCACTGTTGCTGTCTGGGTTTTGTTCTGACCATTTGCTTAAGTGGGTTTTCTGCTACCACTGTGTGGTTTAGAAAGGCTATTTTCCTCCTAAGTTAGACAGTCTGTTTATCAATCCTCTGAGCTCAGGGAGTGAGTTTGAAGAGGGGGGTGTTAATGTGCTGATGTTTCCCAAGGCAAGTTGACGGGGCACATTTTGTGCAGTGTAACTCCCTCCCCCAGCAACACCCGTGTAAAGGGAGCTGCTGTGGTGAACTGGGGGAGTAGAGTACATGAGTGGAGATCACAGTAATGGAGGCTGCTGTTGCTGCAGCTATCACAGCAGTAGTTGAATGCACAGAGCGGAGGATGTGTTCGTGCTCACAGACCAGGCCTGACCCTTTGGGAAATGTGGGGTCTACTCCTGGCTCAGCTATAGATTTTTTGTGAGCCACTGAGTCACTTCTGTGCCTTGCGTCCCCCTCTCTAAGAAAGGAGACGGATTCTAAATGAATTGGTGTTTGTAGAGCGCTTAGAGCGCCTCTGCTGAAAGGCAGACGTACAAAGTAATACAATATTTCCCTACTAAGCCTGTCCCTATTGCAGGCTGCCCTGCTTTCACCTGCACCAGCTAGTTCACTTGCCTGTCATCTGGCCTCTTTCTCCCTAGCAGCTGAGGGCTCAGGGCAGTAGAGTGGGGGTGATGCTGTAATAGGTGGAGGAAGCGGATTTGGATCTGTCACTGGCTAGAGTTAGTTTCTTTCCTATTGCATTTGCAGGCCTGCTCTAGTATGTGTCCCCATCTTCCCTAGGTCTCCCAGCCCAAGTCTGCCTGGCTTTTCCAAACCCCTTTCTCTTTAGCAAGTGCCAAGACCTCTGAGGCCTGCTCTTCCTTCTCTCCTTGAGCAAATGTTCCCTTTTCCCCCACAGGGAGGAACACTTCAGCCCTTTTGCCCTAGCTCTGAGGCGTCTCTTCCTGGTCCAATTCTGTTGTCATTTGTTTTCTTATGATGCCACCTGGTGGTCCAAGTCTTTCATAACCCTGGGTTTCTAGAGGGATGCTGCTGTTGTCCAAGGCGTTATGGTAACAGCTTTGCACTCAGATCTCTTTCCCCTGCTAACTGGGTGTTTGTGGGTATTGTCACATGAAGCCATCCTCATTATATATAGTCTCTCTCCCTCTTTTGTCCATGTGTAGTTCTGTTTGGGGTTGTTTTCAGACACTCACCAGCCAGGGTGTGGAGGTTGTTAGAGACCGGGTGAGTACTTCTCCCCTTCCCCCTCTTGTCTTAATTCTAGCTGTCGCTGTCCTAAGAAAGCCAAACAAGTAAGACTTGCATTTCCTGCTGCACGGTCATTTTCACGAGGGGCGTGCTATCTGCCTGGGCTGCTTGGTGCTAGAGCTGTGTGCTCCGGGCCTGGGAGTTTGACCTGGGGGCTGGCAGAGTGTTGGACTCCAAGGCCGCTGGAGTGGCACCAAGGACAACTCTGTCCTTCAGCTCCCTGAAGAACTCCCATGTGCTGGCGTGGGGAAGATGCTTGCAAGAGTCAAAGCTGTACTAGTGAAACCTCCATCTGTTTTCAAGCTGGTTTACTTAACGCCCTGTGTACCCATGCCCAGTTTGCTTTAAAAGGAGCTTGTTTGGGTCTATTTAGATACTGAACTGCCTTTAATTAACCCACCCCTCTCTATCCCCCGTGTGTAACAGTTTAAGACACACCTGGCCCCATTCTGGGGCAGTAGGCTGGGCTCTCCTGTGCCTGTTACAAGTGCTGTGGGCTCTACCCCTGCTGGGGGGGATGCTGGATGCTGCCCTGGGGTGAATTTGGTTAAAGCTTCATCATGAGGGAGGGGGTGGGGGTCTCGCTGGTCCCTACTGTAGTGGGAAGAGCCCTTTCCCATCCTTGCTGTAGCCCCTGGGCAGTCCCTGTACACCCCCTCCCCCATGCTCGGGGCTGGGTGCCCCACAGACCCCGCCACTGGGGGGAGGTTAGCGTATGGCCAGAGCTGTTGTCCCAGGGCTGGCAGAGATCTGTGCCACCCCGGCCCCCAGGATCCCGCCTGCCCCGGCTCCCCTCTCCCGAGGGCTGAGGCCGCTGTCCCCAGGGGGGCGCTCCGAGCCTGGCCTGCGCGGGGGAAGGAGGCAGGCTGGGGGCAGCGTGGCAGGGCGTTTATTGAGCAGCGGCCGGGCCGGGCCGGGCGCTCAGCGGAAGTTGGCCCGCAGCTCCCGGCCGTGCAGCGGCTGGCACGGCCGCCAGTTGTCCTGCAGCGGGCAGGGCGGCTCGCCGGCCGCGCTGCTCAGGAGGCCGCGCAGGGCGCCCAGCTGCTCGGCGCCGATGGCCACGGGCTCCCGCAGCACCAGCCAGGTGACGCTCTCCAGCAGCGGCGGGGTGGTCAGCGAGCCCGGGTAGGTCCAGAAGTCGCCGCCGGCGGGCAGCAGCTCCCGCGGCTGGAAGGCGGGGCAGGGCGCCTGGGTGCCCCGGGTGCGCACGGAGCCCAGCGCCCCCAGCAGCGGCTGCAGGGCCGGGCAGGGCGGGCCCAGGCGCAGCAACACGGCCACCACGGCCAGCCCGTCGGGGCGGCTCAGCGCCTCGCTCAGCTGCGCGTAGCGGGCCCGCCAGTGCACCACGTGCAGCTCGGCCGGGAAGCGGCGCCCCTCCAGCGTGTGCTCCGAGCCCTGCTCCGGCCCCGAGCCCCAGTGCAGGTGGAGCTGGGCCAGGCGGTAGGGGCCCGCCAGGGGCCCCCCGGCCAGCGCCGCGCCCTCCGCGAACTGCACCTGCACCGTGTGCCCGCTGTTGGCGAGGCTCTGCGCCGCGGCCGCCTCGTAGCTGAACTGCAGCGGCCGCAGGGCGGCGTCGTAGCGGGTGTCCTGGGCCCGGATGTCCACGGGGGACTGCCGCCGCCCCCGGGCCAGGGGGAAGTGCTCATGCCAGCGCTCCGGGCCGTCCTCGGGGCCGTAGCCCCACGCGTGGGACGCGGCTCCGCCTGCGCCCCTGGAGCCGGGCCTCCCGCACCAGCCCCAGCAGCTCATGGTGAGCCGGCCGCCTGCGCTGGGCGCCGGCCGCGACTGTCCGGTCAGCGCCCGTCACAGGGCGCCGCCGCTTGTCCTGCGCCCGGTGCCCACGTGGCGGCGCTGTGGTCCCGCGGGGCGGGGGTCTGCGCAGGGCGCCAGGCTGCCCCTAAGGCCGCGGCTCTGGGCCCCTTCGGGGTGTGATTTGCCCGGCGCACCCCGAGTGACACCTCACTCCCGGCAGCGCCCTGTCACTGGCACCGGCCGCCTCCACGGTCAGACACAGCCACTGGGCCGACACTTGGGTGCACAACCCACGAAAGCTTATGCCCAAATAAATCTGTTAGTCTTAATGTGCCACCAGACTCCTTGTTGTTTTTGTAGCTACAGATAACACGGCTACCCCCTGTTACTTGAACCCAGAGCTGGGGACACGTGTGTCTGGGTGAAGTCTCAGTTTGTGCTGAGTTCGCTGGTGCCTTCTATGTGGCCTGCTGTAAAACTCCACCATATCTAGAGGAGTTGAGTTACCCCCTGCAAGCCCTGTGCGGACCCCTGGGGTATGCGGACCCCTGGTGGAGAACCACTGCTCCAAAGGATCCCTGCATCTGTCCTGGTCCACCCCATCCTCCTGCCCCCCAAGTTCAGAGGCTGCTGGTCTGGGCCCAGGTGTGAGTCACAGGAGTGGGACAGGGCAGGACTGGGTGGGCGGCAGGGCTGGAGCACAGGCGGAGAGACCAGTCACTTCCTCCTGACTCATGTTCCTTTCCCTGTGGATTTCTGTCTCTCCCTGTGTGCCCTTGGCCCCCAGCCTCCCTGGAGAATCTCCCCAGGCAGGTCCACCGGGATCCCCAGACATCCAGGGCAGGGGCTGGGATGTGGGTTTCTCTTTGCTGGAAATGTTTATTTTCTCCTCTCCTGCTTCTAGTATGTGCTCTGAATGCTCCCAGCCAAGGGCCAGGAGCAGCCCAAGACCCACTTGCCTGGGCCTCTCACGCACTCGGAGGCCCCACGCCCCTTGACCAGTTCTTGCGCCTGCTCCGGCATGAGACACACTTCAGAGGTTTTCCCACCCTGTTCAACAAGGCAGGGAAGCAAAGGCTCTGGGAGCCCCCCCACCCCAGGGGGCCAGCACTTCCCAGCCCCGCCAGGCATCTGTCCCAGCTCCCCTTGCAGCCTGTGCCCGCTGCTCCCAGGCACCTGCACATGCTCCAGCCTCAGGAGCCTGCAGGATTGTCCTCTCCAAAAGCCAGGGAGGCCATGCAGTGCCACAGTGTGAACGGACAGACACATGCTCGGGCTGCTCTCAGTGCCACTCCAGCCCTGCGAGGATTAGCCTGACAAGGCCAAACACAGGCTTGGAAGGGCCGTTTGCCGGCTGAGTGGGAGAGGCTGGTGATTCCACTGGAGCCCTGTGGTCACACTGCTGGAGACAGATGCTGTATTGGGATGGGGGCTTGCTGCAGCGGCTGTTCCCATGGGTGGGCGTTGCGATGCGGTGCCCTTCCCATTGCTGTAGCTGCCTGCTGAGGCCCCGGCTCGGTCACAAGGGCCAGTGGACCTTGGTTTCCTCCCACCGGCATCAGGAAGTGAGCACAGGGCAGCTTAGCGAAGGTCCGGGGTCACTTCGGAGGATGGGATAGTCTTGGGAGTCGGGGATGGCCGGGGACAGTTCGGGGTTCAGCTGTGGAGTGTGGGAGACGGCCTGGGGTTCACCTCACAGGGTGGTTGCTATTCCTGCCTCCCAAGCCAATCCGGCCCCCTGCTTTTGCCTCTGGATTCTGATGGCGGGTGTTGCGTTTTCCTCTAGCTTTCCTGGCAGGATCGGGAAGAGCTGCGGGACTTTCCCTGGGAACAAGAGCGGGGTGTAGCCCATTTGCGGTAAAGCGGCTCCAGGTGAGATCACCGCGCTCAGCACAGCCGATCTGCCCAGCCTGTGGTGCCTCAGTCCCATGCCACTTGCCTGCTGGTGCTGCCACTACTCAAACAGCCAAATTCTCTGTCGCAGGCCAGGGCAGCTTCCCTCTCGGAGCCGAGCCGAGCCGGTGTGCGCCTGAGAGCGAAGGGCTGATGGTGTTGGGAAGGGTGAGGCACATGGGCAGGGCTTCTGCCGTGTGGCATGGAGCTGAGCTCTTCAGCTGCTGCTGCATTCTGAGCCCCTGATGTCAAGTGTCCGGCTCCTTTTATGGCACGCTGAAGCCGTTACGTCTCATGGGAACACCCAGGGCACATCTGGGCACTTTCAGCTCAGACCCAGGGGTTACAAACCCCATGGGCAGCTTTCCCTTCTTGCTCAGGGCCCTGGCATGTTTTGTGACACGATCCCTGGCTGTCTGTCACCTCCTAATAGCTGGGTTGGCAGGGGAGGTGGGCAAGTGCTCCCCTGCTTAGTGACCAGCTGTGTGTCCTGATCATGGCGGCTTTCTGCCCCCTCTTGCCCCCTGCGCATTCAGGACCTGCTGCCTTTCTCCTTCCCTTCCCTCCAGGTCAGTAGCAGCAGCAGTGAATCACCTCCCCAGAGCTAGGAAGCAAGGTCAGGATGGAAGCCAGGCAGCCCTGTGCTCACCAGCCATTTCCTAGCGGCCTTCCCTGGGGCTTTGCGCGCGCACACACATCCTGAGAGCCCCCAGGCAGCCCCAGGACTTTCCGGGGCAGCAGCAGAACTATTTCCTGCCTCTCTCCTCCCCCACCTCTCAGTCATTTCCTCTCTCTGTTTATTTTCACTGCTGCGCTCCTTGTCTCCCCTCCTGCCTCAGCAGGCCCCATCTTCTCAAAACAGGACCCCTGTGCCCCCTGATTCAATCCCCTCCTGAGTTACAAACCTCCCAGCTCTTCCCACCCAGCCAGTCTGCTGCAGCCTCCGGCCCCAGAGCACGAGCACTCTCAGCTCTGAGCTGAGATCGGCTTTGCAGGGACCACAGCCTGCTCCTACCCACGCCGCTGACTCCAGCATGGCTCAGGCCCCTTCCTGCCCTGGAGTCTAGAAGGGCCCAGGTCCTGCTTGCGGGTGGAGTCCTGGGCCCCCGCCTGCACCAGATGGCAGATAGTCCTGCCGTGCTACCAAAGGGGGACAACTGCTGGGAGAGCCACCGTGGCCATGGTGGCTGAGGGTGAGGCCAGCACAGCGACTTTTACTGGTGCCCCATAGGAAGCACGGCTGGTCTCACTGAGCTGCCTCCAAGGCACCTGCTGCCCCTCCTTCCCCCAGGCCGCAGCCCCCTCTGCCATCCTAATGCAATTAGTGCTCATTACATCCAAGATTTACATTTCACCCTAATTACCCTACCTGCCTCCACATGGCTGTGCCCCGTCTCCTGTCACTCGCGACTGCGCTGCCTCCACCGGAGCCGTACCCTCAATGTGTCTGGGGATGAGGGGACAGATGCTGCTGGGAGCCCCTGTCCCAGGGCTCACTGCTGGATGCCTGGCCAGGGAGAGCTGTGAGGGCCTCTTGCCTGCCCGCGCCTGTTAGCACGGAAATGCTGCTAGCCCGCTCGGCCGCGCCGGCGCCCCAGCAAGCCGCGTGAGCGCAGCCTGTGCCCCAGGCTGCCAGCGGACAGCTCGGGAACCAGCAGCAGGGCTCTGTAAGCTGGAGCGGTTTGTCTAGGGTGGGGCTCCTCATGTGTCTGTGCTGGGCCTGGGCAGCAGAACAAACCTATCGCTTCAGTGGTGTCCTAGCCAGACTCCTGTGCACAAGCAGCAGATCTCCCCTCGGCTGGGTCAGGAGGAGCCCCCCAGAGATGCTCTGGGCCATGCTTGCCTCCCATGTGCAGACAGTGCACAGTCCTGCCCTGTCCTGCCTGCATTCTGCCACCCCCTGTGTCCCTCCATGGGAAGCCTGGAGCCTGGACCAGGCAGCCTGGACCACGGCAGAGATGTTTGTCCCCTCAGAGCTGTACTGCAATTCTACGTTGGAGCTGGCATCCCAGACAGGCCTGGCCCCCCTGCTGCCCCTCCCATGGCAGGGTTGTGGGGGGGGGGTATTGGTGCCTTTAAAGTCTGAGCCCCGTGCCCGTCTGCCAGCTCCCTACTCAGCTGTCTCCAGGAGCCGTTTATTATTCAGTGTGCAGAGGCTCTTAGTGACGGCTCAAATTCCCCTTCCGGGAAGGCGAGCGATGAACCCCTCTCAGTCCATTATTCAGAGTGATAAACGGCTCTCCCCGGGGCCGTCATTGGAGCTCTCCATCACGGGGCGTGAGGTGGAACTGGCGGGAGCCGGGAGCACCCACGGGCCCAGGCTGTGGAAACCCAGCTAGGCCGCGCTCTGTCTCGGCTTAGGAATGGAAGAGGGGGATGAGGCTTAGCTCTCACCACGCAGGGCGGTGCCCCGGTCCCCATTATCCCAGCCAGCACACAAGGCTCTCACACGCCCTTCCCAGCCGGGCTGCATGGAGGTAGCAGAGCCACCCCCTGCCAGCTCCTCACACCTTCATCCAATGGCAGCATTTAGGGCACAGCCGGGCACTCCCAGCTCTGGGCATGGGGCGCACGGACCCCTGCGTCCTGCACATGCCCTGCTGACTCCAGGCTGGACGGTGACTCACCAGATCCAAGCACTGCCACCACGTACTCACATGTGCCCAGAGACACACCGACCCCCCCAGCACCGTGCCAAGTGACACGCTGGGGGATGAGCTCCGCCCTGCTGCCAGCCCAGGCCCCACGCTGGGTGTAGCACAGCAGGGGAGAGGCCATGGCACAACCAGCAGAGGGGAAGTTGAGCCAGCAAGGGGACGGAGGGACACGAACACCTGGCTGCCATCTGGCCTTGCTGGGCCTGTAACACACACGTCCAGCCCAGCCCTCTCCCCCTCTGCTGCTGCTGCTAGCCGCCTCTCCCATGGCCTCAGCCCTCCCGGGCCCCCACAAAAGGAGATCACACATGGGCCGGGAAGCATCCCTCTCTCCAGCTGCTGTCCCAGCTGGGAGTGCTGTGCGCCAGGGATAATGGGATAATCACCTTAAACTGGGGCAGCACTAATGCAATTGTGGGATTAGCAGGCTGGAAAGGTGACACCCCCCTGCTGAGCCGAGCTCTGCCCACCCTGGCTCCATTTGCCTCCGTTCCTGTGATCCAGGGGGGTGGGGCAGAGCAGAGAAGTCCCCCCAGCCAGCAGCAGTGGGCCTGGCTGGGGGAGTATTTGGGGTGACCAGCAGTGTTCCCACGGCTGCTCCCTAATCAGTGCTCTGAGCGCAGGGAGGTGGTGCCCTGGCTTCCCCTCATGCCCAGCTAAAGCCATGCCCAGGGCCTTATTACTGAAGACAGGTCACAGAGCAGATGCCTCTCTCTCCCCGGCAACCCTGCTCTGCGCTGGGACGGGCGCTGGGGGGGTCCGAGCTGAAAGAGCCACACGGAGCCCGAGGGCATTTCCTCTGCCAGCCACCTGAGCCATTGCCCTCCTCCCAGCCTGGCCTGTCCCCGCGCCGGCCTGGGAAAGCGACGCCCGTGGCTGGGTGGCAGAGTGGCTGACTGTGCTTTCAATTAAACCTGCTCCTCATGTAAGGAAAACTGATGCCAGGTGTTGTACTTAAAGTCCTGCCCAGGATCTTTTCAGGGGGAATAAGACAAAACGCCACATTTATTAGTAATACATGTATTCATTAACACTGTATCATATGCATATAATATATTACACTCACACACACACACACACAAACACACTCCGTCTTGTTGTTACCAATTAGTTGCTCCCCTTAACTTCACTGGCCAGGTGATTAGATGGGGGAGGGGGTGGAGCCGGGCTTCTGCCGATCCGGATCGATGCTCCCATGTTGACAAGACGAGACCCGGGGTCCTCTGCAAGACACCTCACTTTTATAGCAGCTTTCCTCTTATGCAAATCTATACCAGCTTCAAACTCTGTGTCTGTGTCCATTGGTCCTTTGTGCTGCTTTCTTTTGAGTGTTGTCCCAATGCTGCAAAGAGGGTGTTTCCAAAAGAAGGTGCTTGTTTCTAACCCCCGAGGCCCTCGGTATGTCTGCTTGTCTTTAATGAGCCCACTTGACACGTTTTATTGTCCTTGGGTCTGGCTCCCAGCCCCTCTCCAACAGTTGAGGCTGTCTGGAGGTGCTGCCTTCCATGCCTTGCTCATTCACACCTCATTCATTCAACAGGGCAATTGATTAAGAGTGGGGGGGGGAGAGAGAGCTCTTGTTCTACTGCTAGCAAAAAGTATCAGGGGGTAGCCGTGTTAGTCTGTATCTACAAAAACAACAAGGAGTCTGGTGGCACCTTAAAGACTAACAGATTTATTTGGGCATAAGCTTTCGTGAGTAAAAACCTCACTTCTTCGGATGCATCACATCCGAAGAAGTGAGGTTTTTACTCACGAAAGCTTATGCCCAAATAAATCTGTTAGTCTTTAAGGTGCCACCAGACTCCTTGTTGTTTTTGCTAGCAAAAAGAAATTTTTCTTCTATCTTATTCTATCCTTAGGGGCTATAATATTCTACCAAGGGCAATGCAAAGTTTCTAATTGAGGCTTTGATACAAAGTCCCATGAAAACAGAGGTCACACGTGGGTAGACCCACCACAAGGTTATATGAAGAGGCACAATGTAAAGTCATATGAAAATTATCAGAGATTTATCTACAAAGGCTGATGTAAACGAGTGAGTGCATCCACCCAGCCGGCGGAAGCAGGGTCACTCAGTCATGCTAAAGCCCTCCCTTAAACCAATCTGGTGCAACGCGGGGTCTCTGGGTTCAGGTTCTGCTTGGGGTACAGCGAGGGCACCGCTGCGAACACCTGCGGGCGCAGGCAGGTGGTGGGGGGCTGGGCCCTGCAGCCTCTCCCTCTCTCCATGCAGCTGTGGGATGGGGGACTGAGCGGGAACCAGGGCAGCTGGGTTTTATTCCAGTTGTGCCATTGATTTGCTGGGTGATCTTGGGTAAGTCCCCTCCCCCCATGTGTGGCACAGCTAGGGTCACGGACTGTGTGTGGTGCCCGCTTGGGGCCCTCAGGGTTACGGGGCTGATAGCTGGGGGTGACTTTCTGACTGCCAGGGACTATGACCCCCAGTGGCCTCTTTTGCTGGGTCCTGCCCCCAGCCAGGGCTCTGGCTCCAGCCGCTCATTCCCATGTAGCAGCACAAGCACTAACTGGTGCCCAGACACACGCGTGGCAGGCCCAGGCCAGCCCCTTTCCATCTCACTAATGACAGTAATTGTGCCCCGTTGGCTCCAGCGCTGCTCTGGGTCTTTATTCCCCTCCTTGCCTCGCCTCACCCTTGTCTGCTTTGAATTATCGCCCTGTCATATGCAAATGGCACTTTAATTACAGCCAGGCTAATTAGGAGCTGGCAGCCCAGCCCTGTGCAGTCACCCTGTGAGGGCTCTAGCTGTTAACAGGCCGCGGTTTGCATGGGGAGCGAGCAGCTCCGGGGAAACACCAAAGGGGCCAGCGACCAGGTGCTCCTCAGCAGTTCCCCGCAGCAGCTGGCAGCCCTTTGCCTCCTTCCGGGGGGATTTCCTCCACTGGCCGCGGGCTGGGGCTGACGCTCAGTTCCCCTCCCTGCTACCCTGCCAGGCCCTGCTGCCTGACACCCTGGGGCAGGCGGAGAGTCCGCAGCTCCTTCGCCAGGCCGAGTGCAGGGATTAAAGGGGTGCAGCGAGACGTGACCCCCCCGCTCTGCTCCTGGGGAGCCGTTAGCTCCGCTGCCCAGCCGGGCCCCAGGGCCTGGGGAGATTCACACCCCACACAGGGCCAGCACCAGAGGGCACTTATATAGCAACCCTCCTCCACCCCCATGAGCAGCAGAAAACTCCTGGACTGGCAAACGGGCACCCCCAGGCCAAGCAGCCTGGTTCTGTACCGAGCCACGCAGAGCGGTGGGAATTGGGGCGCTGTGGGGCCTGCAGGGGTGGTGATGAGCTGCTGCCCTCCCCCCCATCCCCGTGGCTGGTCCTAGCCCTCCTCCCCTCAGTGCCCTGAGCTTGAAAGGCTCAGCAGGGTCACAGGAGAGACCTGCTGCTGCAGCCAGGAGTGCGGGGAGCCCAGCCGGGGACTGTGTCTCCAGCTCCTGGTCTGGTGGGGCAGGGAACAGCAGAGACCGCAGGGTGGGCGCTTGCTCCCCCTCCCTGGCAGCTCAGCTGCAGAGCCTGGCTAGAGCATGTGCCCAGCCAGGGCCCAGGGCATCGATGCAGTGGATTCTCCACCTTGCAGTGTCCCCATGCCATGGCCGCCTCATCCTTCTGCACCCCACACTGCCCCTTGGGGAACTCCCACCCCGGTCCCTGCACACCCACGGGCCTCCCCCCAGACGCAGGGGGCTGCCCTGAGGGGCAAGGCAGATGCCCGCACCACTACTCAAGGGTCACATCCCTCCCCAGGCTGCACAGGGGGCTGGCACTGGGTTACATGGATGCTACCACCCCGGCCTTGGAGCCCAGCCAGGATCATGCCCCAAGCCAAGGCCAGGCAGGAGACAGGGAGTTGCCACTGGCTGCCAATGCCCCTGTCTCTGCCACGCACTAGAAATGGGGCCAGACTTGCACCGGTCTCTCAGCCCAGGCTGGGCAGCGCTGCTGTCTCCAGAGCTCGGCACTGGCTTGGGCCTTGGCACTGCCTGCCCAAAGTCACCCCGGCTGCCCTGCTCAGCTGGGCCGGACGCAGCTCCAGCCTCACCTGCCCATGGAGCCCCTGGGGGCCGTGCTGGCGGAAGAGACTCCGTGGGGCTGGTGTTGAGCTGTTGGGGGCAGCCCCTCCCCCATCTCTGAACTGACTGCTTCGAACAATGGGGGGCGGGGGGATGGAGCAAGCTGCCGCCTGGCACTCAGCGATTATTGAATTACCCACCTCCATCTGAGCCCCATCTGCTCGGAGTATGTGGGTCAGGGATTAGCGCTCCGGC
Organism: Malaclemys terrapin pileata; assembly: GCF_027887155.1. Taxonomy (NCBI): domain Eukaryota; kingdom Metazoa; phylum Chordata; order Testudines; family Emydidae; genus Malaclemys; species Malaclemys terrapin. Next base: position 1,795,122 of record NC_071522.1, on the reverse strand, counting down.
ACTTCCCGTCTGACCCGGGGGCTCCCCGCCCCTTTGCCACAGCCCTGCCGCACCCCCCTTTCGCAAAGCTGCCCCGCTCAGGTCTGTGTGTGGAGAAGGGGCAGCTGGCTCAGGGCCCTGAGGGAGATGTCTCCCTCCCCCCCCCCGAGGTTGGAGCAGCGCTGGCGAGGCGGTGGGGTCTCCCTCGCGGGGTGACAGAGAGCGGGTGTCTTTCGAACCAGGTCACTCCAGCTCAGCCGGGGCGCTGGGGCCAGCGCAGGGCTTGCAGGGGCAGCTCGCTGCCTGAGTTGTGCGGGAGGCTGGACTGGATGAGACTGGCCTCTCCTGGCCACAGTCTCTGGGCTGCACGTATGAGGGGAGGGGGCTTTACACCCCACTGTCTCAGCAGGTCGGGAGCAGAAAGGCCGCTGCCTCTGATTTTAGCTGTGCCCATCACAGAAATGCAGCCACCTCTGAGTTAGAACACGGCGTCCCCCAGTGCAGAGCAACAGGGCCTAGTTCTGTAGCATGGACATGGCAGCTCGGTGGGCCTCTGTGCCAGGAGCCCCTCCCAGGGCCTGACCATTTCAAAGCTGGGGGGGGCGAGGGGAGCAGAGCCCTCTCTGGCCTGAGGGGCTGAACTCTGTGCTGTGTCCCCCGCCCCCCCGGGCCTGGCTGCTAAGCCCCGTGGCCTGCACAGCTGATAAGAGCCAGACTGCCGGGGGCCTGGGGCGGGGGCCTGGGGCAGGGGCGGGGGCTGGCAGGCACAGGGTCCCTGGTGCGCTGCAGTGTGACCGTGGGCCGGGGCCTAGACCTTTCCAGCACAGCCATGGTCGGGGCCCTAACGGCTCGTGCTCAGCGCAGCGCTTATCTCTAGGGCCAGGATGTGGGGGGGATCCAGGGGGCTTGCTGGGGGGGGGGGGGGGCAGCTGAGTGAGCGCCTGGCCTCCCAGGCTCATTGATTGTGAGCTCAGAGCCCTCGCGCGCTGGCCTGTGGCCTTGGCTGTTATTTTTTGGGGGGAGGGGGCGGTGCAGACCCCCAAGGGCTCGAGAGAGCAAACCAGCGTCCCCTGCCCAGCTCCGCCCGTGCCCCTGAAGCCCACCCCACAGCCCCCATCTTACCCTCGCCTCCCCCAGCACTGCTCGCTCCTGTTTGCCCCCAGTCAGCCTGCTTTGGCGCCTGGTGCGGGTGAGAGGCGCAGGGGCCCCACAGGGCATGGCTCCCCTACAGCTGGGAGCCAGACGCCTGCCTGCTCTCACAATGGGCTCTGCCCAATCTGCTCAAATCGCCTGCAAGCGCACCCCCCGCCCCCCCCAGCTGCACACGGCCCCGCCCTGCCAGCTGAGCACACACCTAACGACCCACTGACGAGCCATTGGGGGGCAGCTGTGGGGAGCTTGTTTCACCTTGGGTCCAGGGTGAAGCACACGCTGGAAGAGCTGTTCCCAGGGCCCCGCTCGGGAGGAGCGACAGGACACCTGCAGCACAAGGTCAGGCATGCTGAGCAAGGGGACCCCCCCCCCTTAAAACAGGGGGTGTTGCGGGAGCTTTGTGTGCTGATGGGGGGAGCGGGGGGTAGAAGCCGGAGGGCGGGGGGCGCATGCAGGAGTGTGGGGTGGGCAGGGGATAGGGCAGGCCGGACCAGCTGGGGCCAGGGTATGGCATGAGGTGAGTGCAGCATTGAGGGTGGTGGCTGCTTGATGCATGGCTGAGCCGCGCCGGCTCACCCTCCCCTTCAGAGGTGTCTCTTATTGCTGCAGACTCCCAGGTGGGGGTGATGGGGCAGCACTGGGCCCCCTAGGCCAGCAGGGCTCTGCTCAGCAGCTGGCATGGGGATGCCCCAAGCCAGGCCCTGTGTGCTGGCGCCCACTAGCAGGGCTGGAGGAGCGTGAGGCAAGTCCCATGCCCCTGCAGCTGGGCCTGGGCCCAGGGAGATGCCGCGGAGAATTCCCACAGCCTGAGCCGGTCAGCGCCCAACCCATCCCTGGCACCATCAGGAGCCCTGATGGATGTGCTGTGCCAAGGGGCCTTGCCCACTTCGCCCTTCGGCTCTGGGGGGGCGGTGTCTGCATTCCTGGAGTGCACCTTTCTCTGCTGTGGTGGGGGAGCAGCTGGGCCCCTAGGTTGTAGGGCAAGATGCTGCTCCTGGCTGTTCTCTGCTGGGGGTGGGCAGGGGTGACTCCTGGCAGCATTGTCCCCACTTGGCCAGGGGGGGACTGGGTCTGGGGGGATGGGCTGGGTGGGCAGGATGCACCCAGCCGTCAGGGGGAATGCCCCCCATTGCAGGGGGTCAAGGCAGGGGGGGCTGGGTGAGTTGCATGGAGGCCTTGCTCTGCCCAGGGCTTCCGGCTTCCAGCTGCAGCAGCTCCCACTGGCTGGGCCCCCGGAGCTCTCAGGATCTAGTTACAATCCAGCCTGTGGCCACAGCTAGCGGGAAAGACACAAGTTATTACAGCACGCCCCTTGCCTGGCCTATCTATACCTCTGGTTTCCAAGAGAAAACAGCCCAGCCCAGCTGCGGGGGAGCAGCGGCAAGAGCACAGCCTGGCCCGGCGCACGGCCCGCACACAGCCCAGGGCCCAGCGCAGCTGAGTTGTCTGCCACGTCCCTTCCCTTAGCTCCATGCTCAGCCCCCTGGCTGCCCGGTGCCCGAGGACAGGCGGCTCCAGGGCCGGATGGGCTTCTGGCCCCTCGAGCAGATGGGCCAGTGCATTAGGCCGTGGGCAGGGACGTGCAGGCAGCGGAGAGCTGTGGCTTGGAGAAGCTGGTCCTGGCATTACAGAGCAGCCACCTCCGGCCAAAGGGGCTGGACTAGGCAGCAGGGGCAGCCGCTGGCAGAGCTCCGACGAAGCCAGCTCAGTCGAGCTCCTGTGCGTTTGGGAACAGGCTGAACTTTCTCCTGCAGCTTCAGGCAAATTCTGAGCCAGAGGGAGGGGCTGGCGTCCCTAATCAGTAACTGCAAAGCCCAGGCCAGATCTCTGCTGGGCAGCACCTTCCCTGAGGTACATGCACTCCAGCGGGGCCGGGGGGACTAGTGCTTTCCTCTGCCTTGTGGAGCAAGGGGGCAGAGGTAGTTGAGGAGAGGTCTTGACAGTGAGCGCGCTGTCTTCCTTGCCAGGGGATGATCAGCAGTGCAATAGTTAGTGTTACCTGCCTCAGACTGTCCTCATTAGGGACCAGAGTCAACACCCACTGAGCGGACTGGGGGAGTGCTCCCCACTCTCTGCGAGTGGGTGGGATGGTTGCAGACAGGTGGTGGATGTGCTGCTTGGGGCACTGTGCTGGCAGGTTTTCTTTGCATCCCACACAAGAAGAAATGTACATTTCTGTCAACAAAAGCTCAAAATGCTGCAGCCCCAGACACCCTGCTAACACAACGTCCCTGCCAGACCCGGGCACTGAGCTGCTCTGATGGGGTGACTTGTGCCCAGCCCTTCAGCTTTTACTCTACCCGCCCAGACCCATTTTGGGCACCCATCAGCTAGGAAAATGCTATTGCTACCACATTAGGCACATACCAGGGGGGATGTGGCTGGTGGCAGTTTTTCTGTATCAAAATGTTACTGGGCATCCAATCTGCGAAAACATCACGGCACCCAAAGGGCCATGCCGCGTCAAAACAGAGTCTAATTGTGCCCACAGTTGGCAGAAAGCTTCTAAATGCCATTGATAATGCAAGTGTGTCCTCAGAGTAGTTCCTGTTCTGGAGAGTTCAGGAAATGTTTCACCTCAGGTGATAGTTTGTTCATTTCCCTGAACCTTTTTGCCTTTAGTTAAAGCAAAATTCTATAGTCACAGAACAGCAGGAGCGTGTTTGTACCTTGTAATACATCAGAATATTTGTCTCTCTCTATGGAATGGGCTGATTCGAGAAGTTTGTCTAGCTGCTATTTGTATGAAGTTATGCAGATGAGACCCCTGCCCCTCAATTATAAAGACTATTTCTAGATGTTCTCTGCTCAGCCAGGGAGACAAGTCTAAAGCACACACATTACAACGGTAATGAGCTTCTTTCTGAATACAATGGTAATACAGGTAAACCTCTTACATACCAGTCAGGGAGCTCAGTAGAAGGGCTGTAGAATGTCTTGTATGAACAGTGTGTGTGAAAAACAAAGTATTCGGCAGCACACGGTAACTGACAAATGGCTTTATTTCTCCTTTTTCCTATATCATTATAAAATAAATCAATTGGAATATTACTATTGCCCTGACATTTCAGTCTATAGAGCAGTATAAACAAGTGTCACGGACTCACAGATCATGCCCACTTTTGGCCCCGTGCGGTCGTGCCCCTTTCAGTGAGACAGCCCTTCTCGGGGGGTCAGGCCCCTCCATCTCCTGGAGCTGCTCCTCTCTGAGCCGTAGCATGTCTGTCTCTGCCGCGGGCCCCCTCAGGGAGTCCACTCGCTCTGGACCCCCGGGGCCTCCACCCCCAAAGGGGTTGATGCAACCCTGTTCTCTAGACCGGAGTGATTCTCAGCCAGCATAAAACAGGAGGGTTTATTGAGAGTTGAACACAGCACAGGAAACTCTCAGGCCTGGCCTCCCTCAGCCCAGCACATCCCAGTCTCTCTGTATCCAGGTGGGCTCTGCCTGCTCCCCCTCTCCAGCCCCGAGCCCCCCTGCTTCCCCGCTGGGCATCTGAGATCACCGGCCCCAAGCCCCACCTCTGTCCATTGTCTTCTCTCCAGGTAAACAGGGTCGTAAACTGGGGCCTCCTCTGGCTGGAACCGGCTGGTTAGGTCACTGGGTCCTCACTCTGCAGCCCATTGTCCGCCCACCATTGAAACTCCACAGAAAACTCCTCACTTGGTCACAAGTCACTGTATGAAATTGTAGTTTGTACTGAGTTTGCTAGTGCTTTTTATGTAGCCTGTTGTACACCTAGGCAAATATCTAGATGAGTTGTTGTAGCTCTGTACGCCTGGCTGGGAACTACTGCACTAGACTGTCCGATCATCTTGGTGTGACCATGTCTGTGTTCTGACGCTGACCTCAAAACGGCTCATCCTGTAGGTGGTGGGAGCAGGTTTATAGCCAGCCTGCAGTTAGGTTACTACAGCCCACAGCTGATAACTCACCTTGTTCTTGGGAGGGGAAGAAATCACTTTAGCACAAAGCCAGGGGGGGAAACAAGCAGTGTTCACCTAGAACGTATCGCCCCAGCCTTCCCCCGACCTGACCCCCCACCCCATGCCCAGTGTTGTTAGACTTGCCCTTTAGTTCATCAAAAGGGACATGAGCCACACAGGCTGCTTAGAGGTAAATTTTCACAGAGCTCTGCAGTTCACACAGTCACACTGGCTTGACAACTTGTATGCTAGGAGGAGGCCCACACGGGAGGGAGGGCTCAAGAACAGCTCGGGCCGGGTCAGTCCCAGGTGGGCGGGCATCAGGGAGGGCTCAGGCCCAGGCCGGCCCCACACACGGAGGGGAGAGGGGGTCGGTCCCGTGCAGTATCCCGTTTTCTCTTTGGGAAAACATGGTCACCCTACAAGGGAGGTTACTGGGGCCTTCCCCTCTGGCAGCACATGGTACTTCGCCTTGGGGAGGAGTTTTCTTGTTTCGCTCCAAGGGGACATAGGAAACAAGGTGGCTGGTGTAGGACTTTCCAAGGGACTGGTTTAAGGTGGATTTCTACTCAACTCACCGATACTTTATTGGCAGGAGCGGCTGGACAAGTGCTGCCAAAGTGAAGGACAGAGACCTTGTGCTGTCAGAGGCAGACATGGTTCAGCAGGTAGCTGCCCTGCCTAGGTTACAGAGTCACCCCCCCCGTCCAGTGGCCATTACTGGCCCTCAGGCAAGTCTCTCCAGAGGCAGGAATAGAATCTCCCTCCAGGAAGGCACCGTCAGATACAGCATCTGACCTGTGCTTAATGTCCAAGTGTTCTAAAGTGGAACAGCTTCAGCGAGGACAGCACCTCACACCAGCACACCCTTAGTGCCATGATGAGCAAATGCACTTGAGAGCCAGCAGAAGCCCATCAAATCCCTCCTCCTCCTCAGGCCCCTGGGCGAGGGGAATCAACCCAGAGTCGCCCCCCTCCTGGCTGGGTAGCCAAACCACTAGGTCTCTGCCCCCCTCTCCCCTCAGCTGGTTTGTGGGGCATTGGGCAAGCACCTAACAGTCTCACAGTCAACAATTTAGCCCCAAACTCACCTGACCGAGTCCAGGAGCAGGTTCCTGATGTGGGTCACGCCCTGGGCAAGGCATCTCTCAGTGGCTACCTGAGGCAGCTCCCTGCCTAGCCAGCTGTAGTGTGCTCTAGATCCTCTACGTGGCTGCCTCCCCCGTCAGTGACAAGGGAGTGGAGATGATCATGCCAAGGTCACTCTAGTGCTCCTGGCCTCTGACCGATACAAAGCTGGCTGACTTGGGGGGTAATGGTGCTCCGGGAGGGATTGGAATTCTAACCGGAGTTTAGCACTGATGGGTGCCTGTTGGGTAATATCTGTGCTCTATAACACATTGCAATATTCGAGCGGGTGGCGTGTGAGCCTCTGACTGTAGGACTCACCATACAGGCGGCGGCCATGCAGCTGTAGGAGAGGTGCTTTTCTACAGCACTTGCCGTCCCCCCGAGAGGAGACCCCTGAGAGCAGGGCTCGGGTTGGATGTTACAACTAGAGACTCCATACATCAGGGATGAAAAACCAGCAACAAAAGCCCTAAAGACTTACTGTTGTTCTGCTCCATCCCATAGCCATGAGTCACAGACCCTCGAGCCCACACCTGGAGGAGTAACAACCCCAAACCAAAGGGCTGCTTGGCCTCGAAGGGGACACACTGGTTCTGGGCATAAGCAAGAGGTGCTTAGTCCTGAAGGACATCTAGGCTTCTGCAAAGCGCATGCTCTGTTACACCTTTTGGACTAACTCCTTCCAGTATCTGATCACTTGCTTTAACCTTGTAAATAACGCTCTGATCGCCTTTTCCTGGTTAAGAAATCCTCCTGTCATTTTCGAGAGGGCTGGCTGTGTACCCGAACAGTTCTTTCCTTGGGTGACATACATGTCCATGGGCATTGTACGTGAAGTCTGGGCTTCCACTCTGTTCTGTCTGCCTTTGCCACATCGTCAAACACTTCAGTGCAGGTTCGAGCTTTCTCCAAGATGCATCTTCACCTCTTCTTGCAGAACGGCATTGTTCATGGAATCGCCAAGTGCCACCCCTTGCCAACAAGTCACTACGTCATTCACAAGGCAGCTTTCCCTCTTGCAACATGTCTGACTGAAGCACCACAGATGATGGCTTCCACGAGCCGCCTTCCACCCTACTTCCCTGCATCACCCGGAAATTCATTGCACATTGCAGGGTTCCCCTCTCAAGGGGCTCACTGGCAAATTTGGTTTGACTCCTCCATTTAATCAACGGTGTTTGCAGTACATTGTTTGATCAGAACACCGATCCAGTCTTGGCCCAAAGCGTGGACTCTATCTTGTATTAACATCCATTGCCAATGCAGGAATCAATTGACTGGAGCCAATATAAAATAGCAGCTAAATAACTTATTAAATCTATCAGTTCTACAACTAATGACTACTGCATGATACAACCTAGCTCCTTCTACCATGTAACTACAGGCTTTGGCATGAACCGAAGGCAAAGTAGTACAGGAAACATGCATAAAGTCTTGTGAGGCTAAATATTTCCCAAACTGTCCAGACAGTTATTTGGAGCCCACCGTTCTATCAGCACCAGTATTTAGAAGCTTTCTGTCAGTTTGGGTCACAATGAGACTGTTCTGCAAGCGATGGCCTTGTGGGCGATGGAATGGCTTTTCGGAGTGGATGCCCAATAGCATTTCAACATTACGGGATCTAGAAAAACTGCCCCACTGGCAGCCTCTCCCCGCCCCCAGGGGCTGCCCAGCGGGTCTGGCTGGTCGGTTCCCCAGACTCACCCCTGAGGAGCGAGGAAGAAAAGGCAGCAGGATCAAGTCTGATAAATACAAGAAGAGTTTATTGAAAAAGTGTGAAGGCAGCAGGGCCGGGGCAGCGCCGCAGCCAGAATAAATAACAGCCGCCCTCCCCTGGGAGGGAGCGACATGGAAGACGCCCCGGCGACAAGACACACGCGCCCAGCCCGTCCGCAAGGGAGAGGCGGGGCCGGTGCTCACAAAACATGGCTGTGAGGAGGGGCCCTCGGCCCTCCGGGGTCCCTGAAACAGCAGGAGGGAGACGGAGTCTGGGGGCCCTGGCAGCTGCATATACAGCGCCGTGGGGCCTGCCGGTTCCTCGGGCTGTTCTGTGCCTCCCTGGGGGGCTTGCCAGAGCACCGAGGGGCTGGTAGCTACAAGGGGACCCCTCACTGGGGCTCCCTGCTTAGGGCTTCATTGCAAAGGCCTCATGGGAGGGGAGGGAAGAGGGTCCCTGTCCCGCTACATGGCTCCTGTGTTGTCCAGGCCTCTCGGGGGCTCTGGGGGGCTGCAGGGCACAAGGGCGAGTCCCGCCCCGAGGGGGGCAGCCTGCAGGGAGCCCCAAGCACTGTTCCCTCCTCAGGAGGGGAGGGCAACGTGATCAGGCCAGCTGATTGGAGGAGAGCTTGGGTCCCAGTGGAGATCAGGTTGATCCACTTTCTGCCAATGGGATGGCAGCTTAGAAGCCCCAGATCCCAGGGGGTGATGCCACTGCCACTATCTGGATAGCACACCCCCCCCGGTGGGCCCCACTCCAGGGCTTGTGGGTGGTGGAGGGGGGCTGGGGTTCCCCTGGGCCCAGCTGCAACACTGCCCCACAGAGGGTGTGTTTCACTCTGGTGGGGTGCGGGCTGGGGGCAGCAGCGATCAGCCTGCCCGGGCCCCGTGGCTGTCCTGAGAGCCAGCCCCTGGGAACAGGTCTGCGAGGGCCAGGCCCACTCTCTTTCCCACCCACTGTCTGCAGGGCCTCTCCCTGCACCCCACGGCTAGCTCTAGCCACGGCACCGAGTCTCAGCTGGCGGGGCCCAGGGCTGCACTGGCTCCAGTACACGCCAGCTGCAGGAAACCTGCTCGCTCGGGATAGTCCCTGCTCAGGAGGGCCCAGTCAGACACAAGCCCACGGTGCCCTCAGGCTGCTGTCGACTGCAGTGACAGCCGGGCTGAGCGCCGGGCCCGGGTAACGTCTCCATGCCACGCCGAGCCCCAGACTCAGGCCAGGATTCGCGGTGGGATCTCCACCGAGGCCTTGATGAAGACGGTGTTGTCCCGCACGTAGTTGCGCTTCTTGATGTCCTCGTGCGAGATGAACTTGGGGTACCCGAAGCCCAGGGTGCTCTCATCCAGGGAGCTGCGGGAGGTCCCCGGCTTCTGGAAATTCTTCCAGTTGGGGTCGGGGTTGAAGGTCTCGGTGATGTGCTGGGGCTTGGACAGCGAGGGGTCGCTCTGGTCCAGCAGGGAGAAGGTGACGCGGTAGGAGAAGGGCCACTCCAGGAGGTTGTCGTACTGGCCCGGCAGCACCCGGATGTAGACGGACAGGTGGCTGCCTTCCCCGCTGCCGTTCCCGTTGAGGAACACGGACACCTGCAGCTTGTAGCCGTAACGGTGGGTGTAGAAGGGCGGGCTGAAGAACTCGTAGTTGCTCCGCACTTTGGAGTCCTGCAGCTTGCGGGCGTAGTCTGCGATCTTCCAGATCAGGACCCCGTCGCTGCTGACCGACAGCTCCTCCACATCCTGCCGCAGCTCCTGGATCTCCTGCCGCTGCCGGCTCACCAGCGAGCACACCAGGCCCAGGTGCACCTTGGTGCTGTCGTCCAGGTGCCGGCTCATGGCCAGCTTGGGGCACTGCATGGAGGAAGGAGCAAGCAATCACTGGGGTGCAGCGCAGAGGACAGGGAAGGGGCGGTGCTGGGGGAACAGCGAGACCCCGGGGGGGGCAGCACTGGCTCTGGCCAGGCGCAGGTGGATGGGGGCAGAGGGCAGGAGGCAGCACTCACCCGATGTTTGCAGCCAGCGTCTTTGAACGGGCACAGCACCATGGCTGTGCTGCAGTTCTCCTTCAGGTGCCTGGACAGGTCTTCTCTGGCGATGCTGGGTGTCCCACACTGGTTGGGGCAGGACACAGGGTAGCGGGGACACTGGTACTGGTGATTCTGGGGGCAGAGCGGAGGCGCTGTTAGCTGGAGTAACGCTCCCTCAGGGACCGGCTGGGCCCTTCGCCCAGACCCATTCAGCGCAGCAGCCGCCTGGGACCCGACCCGGACCCCCCAGGCCCCAGGGAGCGGCACCCCCACCCCCCGCAGGGCCCTGCCTCACCTGGATGGTGTCAAAGACAAACTGCTTGGTGCAGTAGGGGCAGGGCTGGGTGCGCTTGGGGCAGTCGGCCAGCGTGTGCTGGGACAGCAGCCGACGCATCATGCGGGCCCCGCACTTGTTCTCGCAGTACACGCTCTCCTGGGGGCACACGCCCTGGTGATTCTGGGGGGACAAGAGCAGGATGAGCTGGTGCCGGGGACCATCACCCACGGGGCCACCCCTGTATCGCCCCAGCCCCCCAGGGACCCGTCCCCGCACTGCTCCAGGGGGCCCCTTGGGGCCGTCCCAGCACTGCCCCTGCCCCATGCCAGGGACCCCAGCTCCCCGCACTGCTCCAGGGGGCCCCTTGGGGGCCATCCCAGCACTGCCCCTGCCCCGTGCCAGGGACCCCAGCTCCCTGCACCAGGGGGACCCCGTGAGGCCACCCCCGTGCTGCCTCGGCTCCTGCGAGGGACCCCGCGGGGCCGTCCCCCCAGCCCCCCACAAGGGACCCCAGCTCCCCGCACCAGGGGGACCCCGTAAGGCCACCCCCGCACTGCCTCTGCTCCCGCGAGGCAGCCCCCACACCACCCCTGCCCCCGCACGGGTTCCCGGCTCCCCACACCTCGTAGGCCTCGCCGGTGAAGTCGCTGGCGCAGAACTCACACTTGACGCGGCGCTTGGGGCAGTCGTGCTGCAGGTGGTCGGGCAGGTCACGCCGGCTCAGCTTGATGCTGCAGCGGTTGGGACACGGGATCACATTGAAGCCGCACGTGCTGAGATGGGGCTGGCGAGACAGGACAGTGTGTGTGTGTGTGTGTGTGTGTGTGTGTGTGTGTGTGTGTGTGTGAGATCACAGCCCAGCGCCAAACCCACCCTCGCGCCCCCTCCCCCTCACCTGCAGGTGCTTGATGGGCCCGCTCCAGCGGCAGCCCTCTTCGCTGTGGATGCAGCGGATGGGGAGGCTCAATACTTGCGTCTCCAGCTCGGGGTCCGGGTAGATCTGGGGAAACGGGGACAGAGACCAGGGGACTTGCACCGTGGGGCAGAACAGGACTGTGCCCAGCCCAAGGGCACCAGCCACCCCCCCGAGCACAGGGAGAAAGTCCCACAGAGCTGGCTGGGGCAGGGCGTTCCTGGCGCGGCCAGGGGGTCCTGGGGCCCAAGGCAGACAGAGCGAGTGTGGACACGTCCCCTGCCCCTCCCCGGGGTGTTGGTCTCCCCTGCTGGCCCAGTGTCCTGGCTTTGAGCCTCCCCCTTCCGAGCTGCTCCACATACAAGCATCATAGCTCTAAATCCACCTGCCCTGAGAGGTGCCCGCCTGAGCCACTGGGCTGCCCACAGCCTGCAATGCCCTGTCCACGAGGGAGAGGCTGGACGAACCTGTCTGGGAACCACTTAGCTCAGGGTTAAATTAACCCCCCTCCTCGTGTCCAGGGCTGGGCCAGCAGGGGCTGCGGGTCGGGATTGAGGGGCACCGCAGAGCTGGGGCAGGGGGAGGAGGTGTCCCAGGACTGGGCTAACAGGGGGCTGCGGGTCGAGATTGAGGGCACCGCAGAGCTGGGGGAAGGAAGTTTTGACAGCACCTGCCCCATTAGCTTTTCTCTTACAAACCAACCCATGGGAGGGGAGGGCAGGGACTGGGTCTTGGCTCCAAGGGCTGGAGGAAACAAGCCAGATGCCCAGGGCCCTTGCCGGGCCCAGGAGTTGTGGCTGGATGTCCTTGGGCCCCCAAGCCCATAGTGCCCTCCCACCCCCCATGGGGTGGAGCGGTTTCCTGCTGGCTGGCAGGGGCTCTCTCGTGCAGCCTTTCTTGGGAGAGGTGCCAGTTTCCCAGTGCGGCTGTGTGACGAACTGGGCCTGTTCTCACTGTGGTCTGTGAATGCTGACAGGGAAGTGTGGCTGAATAGTCTGCATTGGGGGATGGGAGACAGCCCGAGGGCGCATACCTAAGTGTGTAACACGAGAACCCAGGGAGGGGTTGAAGGCCAGGTGACTCCTTAGCCCGGGAAACTGAACAAAGGCTGTGGGAGGGGTCGCTGAAGGCAGAGTGTGGGAAGCAGGCTGGAGAGATGGCTGGGGGGCAGAGATGGCTCTGACCTCCCAAGGGGGGCTGGGACCCCAAGATGGACCAAACTGAGGGGGTCCCAGTTGTCTGTGCCTGCAAGACCTGTCTTGGACTGTATTCCTGTCATCCAAATAAACCTTCTGCTTTACTGGCTGGCTGAGAGTCATGGTGAATCGCAGGAAGCCGGGGGTGTAGGGCCCTGAGTCCCCCAATAATCCGTGACAACTGGTGGCAGCGGTGGGATCTACTGCACCCCGTGGACGGCGCTTCCTGCAGTAAGTGACTGGGGAGCAGTAAAACGAAGGGGGATTGACGGGGACCAGGCGTGCTGAAGAGTGAGAGAGAGACGGTTATTACCCCTGGGAGTGTGTGACCAGCGAGAAGGACTTTTGCAGTAACAGGGTCCCCCGGGGGGATCGCAGCGAGTGGTCCCAGGGGCGGAGGAGTCTGCAGCTCAACCCTGGCAGAGAGGTGGTGACCTCGAGAAGGGCTGGCACACTAGGGGGCCCCCTAGGAACTGTGGGGAGCTGTGAGCACACAGGCCGGTGAGTGGCCAGCAGGAAGATGTATGCCAAGCGGCTTAAGAGCGACCTGGTGGAGCTGTGCAAGCAGAGGCGGCTGCGCATTGGGAGGCTCACCAAAGAACAGCTCATTGCCCAGCTGGAGGCGGAAGATCGCGCGAATGAACTGATCCCTGTGTCTCAGGGAAGCAGCCTGGCAAATGCAGCGCAGGCACCAGTGTCTGTCCCAGTTGGGAGTGGTCAGCCGGCCGCTGAGGGCTTCCCGAGACCCCTCCCTCCTATGCCTAGGGGAAGGGTGGGGAGGAGCCCAGCAAATACCGAAGGCGCCGTGAACCCCCCGGCCAGCAGGGGGTCCCCCTGGCGAAGCCCGCCGGCCAGCAGAGGATCCTCCCGGCGACGTTCGGCATCCGGGGAGCGGAATTGGCTGGAATGGGAGAAAGAGCTAAAACTGAGAGAGCTGGAGGATCGTGAACAACAGAGACAGCATGAAGAGAGACAGCGTCAGCATGAACGGGAGGAGAAAGAGAGACAGCATCAGCGTGAACGGGAGGAGAAAGAGAGACAGCATCAGCGTGAAGAGAGACAGCGTCAGCATGAACGGGAGGAGAAAGAGAGACAGCATCAGCGTGAACGGGAGGAGAATGAGAGACAGCGTCAGCATGACCTGGAACTGGCGAGATTGAAGGGCAGCGAACCCCCGGCTGCGGTGAGTGAGGGGGGACCCAGGACTGCACGGAGCTTTGATAAGTGCATCATGGCCCCATACAAGGAGGGGGAGGACATGGATGACTTCCTGGAGGCCTTTGAGACGGCCTGCGAGCTGCACCGTGTGGACCCCGCGGACAGACTCCGGGTCCTTACCCCCTTACTGGACCCCAAATCCATGGCATTGTACCGCCAACTGGGAGAGGCAGAGAAAGGGGACTACGAACTATTCAAAAGGGCCCTGCTACGAGAGTTTGGGCTGACTCTTGAGATGTACCGGGAAAGGTTCCGGAGTCAAGATAAAACCCCTGAGATCTCATATCTGCAACTAGCCGCCCGCATGGAGAGATACGCCAGCAAGTGGGCTGGTGGGGCCCAGACGAAGGAGGACCTGATTAAACTGCTGGTACTGGAGCAACTGTATGAGCGGTGCCCATCCGACCTGAGGCTGTGGTTGGTGGACAGAAAGCCAGAGAACCCGCGACACGCCGGGCAGCTGGCTGATGAGTTTGTAAAGAGCCGGTCAGGAGATAAAAGGGAGGAGTCCCAAAGGAACAGTCCCACCACAACGCAGAGAGAGAGTCACCATGGGACCTCCCCATGGGAAAATACAGAAAAAACCCATCAGAGGGGAGCATCCGGCATCAGGACCATCCGACCTACTCAAGGGGACCCATGGGACATGGGCTGCTACCACTGTGGCCAAAAGGGCCACATACGGGCCCAGTGCCCTAGGCTCAGGGACAGACTGAGCAGACCGAACCCACAGAGGGTTAACTGGGTAGAGACCCAGCCCGGCGAAAGGCAGCATTCCCAGGGAAGGGGGGCTGGCAGAGTACCACCTGCTAAGGAGGGAGGAGAGCTCCAGGCCAGCTCCTCTAGGGGGCTGGATGCTCCAGACTCAGGGTTTTTGGTTTATATGGTAGGCGTGGGGCTGTCCCTCCGGAGAGAGGACCTTGTTCCCCTGGAGGTGGATGGGAGGAAGGTCAATGGATACTGGGATACGGGCGCAGAGGTGACGCTGGCCCGGCCCGAGGTGGTGGCCCCAGATCAGGTGGTGCCCAACACCTACCTGACCCTGACGGGGGTGGGCGGAACACCAGTCAAAGTACCCGTGGCAAGGGTACACGTGAAGTGGGGGGCCAAGGAGGGCCCCAAGGATGTGGGGGTACACCCGTATTTGCCCACTGAGGTATTGATGGGGGGGGACCTGGAGAACTGGCCAAGCAACCCCCAAAAGGCACTGGTTGTGACCCGCAGTCAGAGCCGGCGAGGGGCACTGCGCCCTGGCCTTGGGGGGGGTGCCTTGCCTGAGGCGCAGGACCCTAACCTGGTGGGGAGGGAACGCCCAGGGACACGGCTCAGGGAGGCGGCAGCTTCAGGCCCAGCGGGCGAGGAAGAGCAGGTGGCCATCCCTGTCCCAGCTGCCGAGTTCCAGGCCGAGTTACAGAGAGACCCCTCCTTGCGGAAGATAAGGGACCTAGCCGACCTCAATGCGGTACAGACCATGGGACGAGGTGGCCGGAAAAGGTTCCTGTGGGAGAAGGGGTTCCTGTACCGAGAATGGGCTCCCCCAGGGGAAATGGAGTCAGGGGGGATCAGGAGGCAGCTGGTGGTACCCCAGAAGTATCGCCGCCAGCTGCTGTGCCGGGCCCATGATATTCCCCTCTCAGGGCACCAGGGAACCTGGCGTACCCAGCAGAGGCTGCTACGGAGCTTTTACTGGCCTGGGGTCTTTGTTACTGTCCGACAGTACTGCGGATCCTGTGACCCCTGTCAGAGGGGGAGGAAGGCCTGGGACAAGGGGAAAACAGCTTTAGGACCCTTGCCCAGCATAAAGGATCCTTTCCAGAGGGTGGCCAAGGTTAAAAGGGCGGCTCTAAACCAAGAGAGCCCAAAGCACAGACCTCCAGACTGGAGCGCTGGGAGAAGACCACAGCCCAGTTGGAACCCCAGAGGTATGGGGGTGGGAAAAGGGCACAGGCCGCATAAACCTTCCCACATGCGAACTGCGAGTGCCATCAAGCACCCCGACCTAAGGGGGGGGCGTGAAACTGAAGGGGCCTGGTGTAATTCCCACCAAGGAACTGGAGGGATGCGGGGGCATCCATGGGAACGGGGGTAGGTTCGAACTTCCCCGGGTCACTGGCTAAAGTGACCCTGCTCAGTTCGGTCTCGAAGGGGGGAGAGATGTGACGAACTGGGCCTGTTCTCACTGTGGTCTGTGAATGCTGACAGGGAAGTGTGGCTGAATAGTCTGCATTGGGGGATGGGAGACAGCCCGAGGGCGCATACCTAAGTGTGTAACACGAGAACCCAGGGAGGGGTTGAAGGCCAGGTGACTCCTTAGCCCGGGAAACTGAACAAAGGCTGTGGGAGGGGTCGCTGAAGGCAGAGTGTGGGAAGCAGGCTGGAGAGATGGCTGGGGGGCAGAGATGGCTCTGACCTCCCAAGGGGGGCTGGGACCCCAAGATGGACCAAACTGAGGGGGTCCCAGTTGTCTGTGCCTGCAAGACCTGTCTTGGACTGTATTCCTGTCATCCAAATAAACCTTCTGCTTTACTGGCTGGCTGAGAGTCATGGTGAATCGCAGGAAGCCGGGGGTGTAGGGCCCTGAGTCCCCCAATAATCCGTGACAGGCTGTACAAAGGGCTCTCTTGCCTCAGAGCACTGTTGGCACCACAGCCCGTGCCAGGCCTGCCAATGCGCACTCCAAGGGCGGTCTGTGTGTGTGGGGTCCCTGTCCAGCACTGTTTGCCACACGGACTTGCGCAGCCCGACCCCCCAGGCCAGGGAAGGCCCAGGCCCCAGGCTGAAACTGGGTGTGGAGAGGGGACCTGATGCAGGGTCCCCCATGGGCCCGTTGGGGCAGCCCAGACGCTGCTCCTTGCGCTGGGCCC
Organism: Malaclemys terrapin pileata; assembly: GCF_027887155.1. Taxonomy (NCBI): domain Eukaryota; kingdom Metazoa; phylum Chordata; order Testudines; family Emydidae; genus Malaclemys; species Malaclemys terrapin. Next base: position 1,778,731 of record NC_071522.1, on the reverse strand, counting down.
AGATTCAGCTCGGTCTAGGCTCAGATATGGAAGCCCTGCAGTTAGAGCCCAGGCTATGGGGAAGGGGGAGATTCGGCTCCCCACGCGCTGGCTGACCTCCCTGCGGGACGGCTCGCCCCCAACTCCATGGCCAAGCCCTGATGGGGCACCAAGCTCCCCTCCCCGTGGGCTGGTGGGGACTCACCTTGGCGTAGTCGAGGGGCAGCTGATCCTCTGGACACTTGAAGACGCCTTCACTGCAAAAGAAACGAGCCAAGGTCAAAGTTGGGGGAACAGCAGGGCTCCCTGGGGGGCAAAGTGGGAATTTTCTGTCGTTTTTTAAAAAGCCCTCTGTGTGCCTCAGTTTCCCCTACACATGGCACTTCCCCCGAGCAGGGGAAAGGACTAGGTTTGCTCTGAGTGCAGGTGAAGACACAGAGGTGTGTGCGACACCTCCCTGTCCGAGTCATTTGACATGTCCCAGCCATGCCCAAGCTCCCCGGGCCCTGCGAGGGACACAAGTGAACCGAATGCCCCCTTCTCTGCTCAGCCTCCGGGGCACATGGTCCCACAAACTGCCCCAGCTACCTCTTCCACAGAGGAGGGAAAACAGCCAAGAACGGTCGTGTTCTGCCCCCCCAGAGCCCAGGCTCTGCTCAACGCCATCAGCGCCACGGGGTTAGAGTGTCCGCGCCTGTAACGCCAGGTCTGCTTCTCCCATGGGCCCGACCCCTCCTAGGGTGTGACCCACCTTCCCCGCCAGCCTCTGCAGGGCCGGACGGGACCATTCCCAGAGCAGCAGGTGGGCAGGAGACGCTTCGGGGAGGCAGGTGGGGCCAGGGGAGAGAACCGTCCCTGAACATAGGTGGAGCCAGGCCCCCGGGCCCTGAATATTTCTGGAACCTGGGCACCATGGGCCCATGTAACTCGCTGCCCCCCCAGGGGAAAGCAGGGCAGATGCTCCCAGCCCTGGGCGCTCAGGGCTCTGCAGTCCAGGACAACAGGCCGAGGAGCCCCATTGTCTGGCTCTGCAGCCAGGTGCTAAACGCCTCCCAGGCTCCAGTTGAGGTGAGAAATCTGCCACTGCACAGCGGGAGCCGATCCCACCCTTCTGCAGCTGCTCGCCAGATGTTGGGGGGGGGAAACGGACACACGTGCTGCCAGGAAACCGCCAGTGCTCAGTCCCATCCAGCCATGCAGCTCACCCAGCCTCTGACCCTGGGATCGCGGGGGGTGGAGGCCCTATGTGCATAGCTCAGAGACAGGTCACCCCCGTGGATGAGCCCTGGACTGAGAAGGGTCTGGGCCCGGGGGGAAGAGACACGTTTTCCAGCCTCCCACAGATCCCAGGAGCCTGGACACAGGGACTCAGCTGGGAGGTCCAAGAAGGGAAGAGGCAACAGGACCCTGGTGGAGCGTCTGCTGCCCGCGCCCCATGTGCCTCGCCCAGCTGGCCAGTTATAGCAGCCCAGGTGCTCCCGCGTGGGGCAGGTGGCGGCGTTTGCCTGCCGAGCATCTAGCCAACTGGAGGTGTGGAGGAAGGCCAGGCAAAGCCGGCGCCGGTTAGTGCCTTCCCCAAAGCCGGCCCCCCACCTGGAAGCACAGCAGGCTCCCCCCAGAGCTGCCCCTCACCTGCCAGGGGCCAGGCCCACAGACACCTGTGCCCCACGGGAGGGAAGGGGAGTTGCCGCTTGTCCACTGATCAGCTTCCGGAGGCGCCAAAACCAGCACAAGGCACCTGCCTGGGGGGCGCTGTGCTGGGTCCCTCTCCGCAGACAGCCTACGTGGGGCTGGCCCACAGCACAGTGGTGCCTCTCCCAGAGGGCGCCTGAGCCTGCAGCCAGCACCACTGCTTTTTGCAGACCTTTCCCCAAGCCAGTGCCCGGATTCAGGGCTCCCCCTCCTCAGGAAGCCGTGGGCCGGGAGCCAGGCAGCTGGATTTTCCCAGCCCATCCTTCAGGCTTCTCTGGCGAGGAAACGTGCCCTGTATGTGAACCTGCCCCTACGCGCTCCAGGCAGCCGTGCTCAGCTCCAGATGTTACCCCTGACCTCATGGAGCCGGCAGCAGCCGCAGCAGTGAACACTCAGCCCCCCAACAGAGCTCCAGGAAAGGAGGGGGTCCCATGAGAATGGCCTTGCCCAGCACTGGGCCCCCCAGCTCCCTGCACTGACAGGCCACAGCATGCGTGCGAGGCGCAGGCAGACCAGGACTGCCACGGCCAGGAGGGGAGAGGGGCCTGGCTGCAGCGACATGGGGGCAGGTGCCACAGCGCACTCAGCTCCCCGAGCTAATCTAGCAGGACCATGGGGAGCAGGGGCTGCACTCCAGGCCCCAGGGACACCCAGCTCCAAGCACACGGCTGCCCGTTAGGCCGGGCCAGGCCCCGGGCTCCTTGCCCCGCAGGGCAGAGCAAGGCACAGCCAATGCCAGGCAGGGAGTGTAAACACCTTCCCTGAATGACAAAGGTCAGTTATCCAGTTATCACTCCCGCAGGCAGCGCCTCCCTGTGAGTCATGGGGCAGGGTGGGGGCTGACTACGTAAACTTCCCCCTCCCCTGCCAGGCCTGGCTCCCCCGGCACAGGCTGGATTGGCACATGCAGCCCCTGGCACCCCCTGCGGGTCCCAGCGCTAGAGCCCTGCACAGAGCCGGGCCAGTGATCACTGCAGCAGGGGATTTACTCCCCCCCTCCCCCCCACCCAGCAGCCCAGGCCCAGCTCAGCCAGCTGCTCCTCCCCTCCCCCAGGTCCCATGGCCTCCTCTCCCCCCCTCCCCAGCTGCTGGGTATGTTACAGGAACCCGATGGAAATAAACAGAGACTCCGGAGCGCGGCACCGTATTCCTTGCAATTTGAGCGCCCGCCTGCTGCTTCTGAGCCCAGGAGATACCGAGGGAGGCCAGAGCAGGGGGGCTCCCACCTGGCCCCTGCACAGATTACGGGTTTTATCAAGGCTCACGAGCAGTGATTTCTGGCCCTGGAAATGCCCCTACCCCACCCCCATCCCCACTCCTAGCAGATGCTGCTCCCCCCCACCCCATCAACTCCCCCGCTGGACAAACAGGGATGGGAAGGGCCCAGGAACAGGTGTCCCTCAGCCAGGCTGCCAGCTGCTGCCCGCCTGGGATTCCCAGCGTGCTGAGACAGCAGCAGTCGCCCCACGGAGACCAACAGCTGGTGCCAGCCTGGGCCAAGCACACCAAGAATCGCACTGTGCCTCGGCCAGCCCGGCAGGCAGCAGGCCCCTGCCCAGGGCCCCTCCCGAGGGGGCTGAAGGGGTTGCTTCGCCTGCCCTGGGCTCCCCCATGCACATCCGGCGAGGGCCCACCCTGGGCAATGCTCTGCTCTGCCAGCCTGCATGCGGCCAGCCCCCCGGCTCAGATCTCTGCCCTCTCTCAGGCACTGAACAGGGAGCTGCGGCTGGAAGACACCAGGGCCCTGACCTGGAGGCTGGATGCAGAGCCCCACAGCGAGTGGTGGAGGGGCAGGGGGCACCAGCACAGAATCTGCAGCTACACCTGGGCCAAGGCAGCGCGGAAAAATGCCCAACCTTTGCCCTACAGTGAAATCTGCTCCCAGGCCAAGGGCAGAGGAACAGCAGGCCTCCAAGAAACCAGCCCAGCCCTTCCCTTCCCCCCGGAGTCACCAACACGCAGCAGCTCCCTGGCCTCACCTGGGACCACTAGGAGCTTGGCTGCACTTGCCAGGTTCTTGGAGAACCCCGAGCACAAGGAGATCGAGGCGGGGGGGCCCTGCCCTCGCCTCCCCCCTCCTCCAGCCCAGCTGCACGGCACCCTGCCTCAGGCTTGCAACGCAGCCAGTCCCACCTGCCTCCCTGTGGTGAGCGTCCAGGACAAGGTTTGGGGCGCGCTGGCACAGCAAGACTGGCCCCCGCCTGCCATAGGAGCGCAGGGAGGCTGGCAGCCGCTCTCCAGACACGACAGGGTTACAGCTCCGGCAGTGCTAAATCGCTCGGCCAGAATTAAGAAGCTGCCAGACGAGAAGAGCAGCACGTGACTGTGTGTTCCCAGGGGCCTGGCCCGCCAGCAATGCACACAGGAGCCGATCGGGCAGGTCAAAGCCCCACCCACATGGCAAGCAGCCACAGTGCATTTGCCCTACACAGCTGAACAGCAGCTCTGCTGAACTGTGCTCACGGCAACCAGAACTGCCACACCTGGGACCACAGAGACACCACCACAGCCCTGCCCAGGGGACGGGACACCCTCCGTGGGCACCGCCACCTGTCACAGCCCATAGACTCTGGGACTTTAAGGCTAGAAGGGACCATCGTGATCTGCTAGTCTGGCCTCCTGCACATCGCAGGCCACAGAATCTCGCCCACCCACTACTGTAACAGCCCCCGACCTCTGATAATATTCAGTCCTGCCACGAGGGCCGGGGGCTGGACTAGACGACCTCTCAAGATCCCTCCCAGTTCTGCGATTCCGGCTGAGTTACTGACATCCTCAAATCACGCTTTAAAATCTTCAAGTTACAGAGAATCCCCCACTGACACTAGTTTAAACCTGCAAGTGCCTCAGGCCCCAGAGGGAGGTGAAAACCCACCAGGATCTCTGCCAACCTGACCCGGGGGAAAACTTCCTGACCCCAGAGATGGTGATCAATTAGACCCTGAGCATGTGGGTGAGACCCACCAGCCAGACACCTGGGAAAGAATTCGCTGCAGTAACTCAGATCCCTCAGGTAACTCAGGTATTGCTGTTGGCAGTCACAGGTGGGCAGTCCCTTGTCCCATCCCCTCCACAAACTGATCGGCCTCAGGCTTGAAGACAGTTGGATGTTTCCCCCCCCCAAACTTGTTGCTGGCCAGTTTATAGCCTTGTGTTCACCTTGGCGCTTACCTCCAGTAACACCCTCCCACCCTGGCCCAGAGAGCGCCTCTGGGCGCCCAGGCAAGAGCACACAGGGCACGTGGAGCAGACACACCACCCCACGGGGCGAGGATGGGAACAGCAGCGTTTCATACAGACTAACCAGGGCTGGAGGGAACGAGCAGGGGGCCAAGGGGCAGCTGTGGAGACAGGAGAGGAGCAAGGCATGGAGCAGGTTTAAGCAGCGGGGAAGGAGACACAGAGACTTAATTTCAGGTGTTCCAGCCCAGAGGTCTGACTGGGCCAGGCTCCCACTGCAAAGCTAGGATCTCTGACCCATAGCAGGGGCCGGCTGGCAGGGCTGCCCCCCATGCCCTCTTCCTGGAGCAACAGCTCCTGTGCTTCCCAGGATGCCTTGTGGAGCTGGACAGGAAACTGCACCTGCCCTTCCCTCATAGGCCCATGTAACACTTCTGCACGCAGGGAGCTACAGGAACATGTGGGGCCACGGGCAACTGGGAGGGCGCTGTACAGTCGGGGCTCCCCTTCCCGACTCCCAGGGACGGTTCACACGTCCTGGCCTCCAACTCACCCCCTTAGCCGGGTTATTTCTACAGGAGGAAAAGCTTTTCCTGATGCCAGGCAGAGCCCTGGCCCCACGGCTGCTCTAGAACGAGGGCTAGTCAGACCCCGGCACTCAGCCCGACCCCTGGCGCTCAGCCCCTCTGCACATCGCTGCTGGGGTCCCCCCACAGACGCACCAAGAGGGAAACCGCCAGGTTTCCGCCAATACGGCTGGGTGGCTTCCTTGCCACCTGAGCCCAGCTCCCTGTTTGTTTGGGCGGTGCCGTTCCTGTGGGGACCGTTGCTGGGCAGCGAGGGGAAATAAGGCCCCAGCCTGAGCAGCAGGCTGCATGGAAGCAGGGCGCTCGCCAGGGAGCAGCCAGCGACCTCCACACCCCTGAGCGTGCTGCAAGGAGCCAGCTGTGAAATGGAACCTGGGACCCCCCCGGGGACAGAGCCGAGCCGGTTCAGACAGCAGGCTGGCGCTGCCCCCTCGACAGCCACTCCCACAGCTGGGCACAGCTCAGACAGCGCCAGCCTCGGCTCTGGCCTGGATTCCACGCCCAGAAGAGGCGACGAAGCCGAGGGCGAGGATTATGGGCGAAGGGCGAACAAGGCTCCTTGGAAAGGCTGGAGCAGGCTGCGTTTGGGGGGAGCCCTGCGCCCTGCTAAGCAGCCCTAGTCCGGACTGGGCACAGGCACATGGCCTAGGCTAGCCAAAGGCGACCCGGCGGGAACCCGGCGGCTCCAGCAGCGTATTGCGCTCCTACCCCAGCGCCGTGCACAGAGCAAGGGTTAACCAGCACAGAGTGGAGCAGGCTGCAGGTCCCACCCGGCGGGGTGGGGGGAGAACTGACATAATCCCCAACAAAGCCTGCTCACTCCAGCACGGCTGGCTGGGCAGAGAATGTGCTGAGGCAGCAGTTTGGGAGTTCAGTGAGTGAAGTCCTTGCCTTTGACCGTCCCTGAACACGGAGCAGTCTGAAGGCCGGGCTGCCCAAGGCGGGAGGAGGGTCACAGCACCCTCACTGGAACCCTGCTCTGTTCCAGGCGCCAGCAGCGAGCTCAGCCAGGCACCCTGCCCGAGTCAGCTCCAAGCCCACGCCCCTTGCCACACCACGGGGGCTGGGAACAACAGCCTGGAGCAGGGTCAGCACCTTCCGAGGGTCAACAGAGATCCCCTGAGGCAGCAGGGCATGTGAGAGCCAGGGACAGAACCCAGGAGTCCTGACTCCCAGCCCCCTGCTCCAAGCCAGTAGACATCTCCCCTCTTCCCTCCCTGACATTAGAAATCCTAACTCGAGCCAAGAGCCGGACGCAGGCCTCAGGCAGCATCAGTGCAGGTGACCCAGGAAATAAGTCAGCTTCCAGCTGCCCCCAGCCACAGCCCAGTCACCCCCAGCACCAGAGGATGGAGCTGAGGAACCCCCCGTTTTGCACAAATTAAGTTCCTCTTGGCTTCATGTGGCACTCGGCTGGCTCCTCCCAAGAGTCAGCTGCCTTGGGGACTCTCCAGCTCTACTCAGCGGAAGGGCGCCCTGCCAGAGAGGTCGCCCCCCAAGTGGGACTGGGGTCAGGGGCTGTTGAATGGGACCATCGGACAGCAGAAACAGACACAGTTTACAGAGGGCTCAGCTCCTTGGTGCAGCCCCAGGCCCAGTCTCACTCTGCTCCCGGCCCTGGACCGAGCAATCACAAAACGCTTTCCGAATTCCTGGCTATGCAACCAGCCCGGCAAGGTTCAGCTGGGCCTGCCCGGCCCCCACACCACCAGGAGGGCAGAGCGCCACGGGGGCTGGGGAGACACTGCTGTGAGCCGTAGCCAGCCCTCACGCCATTAGTCCGATGGCAGCTGCGAGCAATGCCTGGAGCACATCCTTCCACACCTCCGAAGTGCCCAGCGAGCTCGCATCCTGCCATGGCACTCCGCACTAGCCCCTCTGGGGAGTGGGGCCGCGGGGGTAGCGCATGTCCCTTGGCCAATAGCCCCACCAGCAGGGGGAGACAGCAAGCCACGCAGAGCCCAGCCCTGCTGGCAAGGGGATGCTCCACCCCGGGACAGGCTCCTGCAGGAGGGGTGCTGATGGGACAGCCCAGGCACCAGGGTAGGACAGTTCCTCACCCTACAGAAGCTGTGCTTCTTCCAGACGTGGTGAGTGCAGCTTCATAGAGGAGCCCATACACCTTGCGTGCACGAGACCACTTTCTTTGGGGCTGGCAGCGTCCCTCAGGGCCACACACATGCTCTGTGCCTCCGTGTGCTCCCAGACAGCGGCCGGGCAGCAAACCCCCCTCACAACTCAAACCCGGGGGGCCGAGGGCTCCTGAGAGCAGGGACAAGGGCCGGTCCATGTCGAGGGCCGGTCTTCCGCTGGCGGGGCCAACGCTCATGGCAGCATCAGTAGTGCTGGGCCAGGAAGCATCAACGTCTGGTCCTTCCCCGCCCCCGCTGCAGGCAGGGCTGGGAGGACTTGCTGTGCCTATGGGAAGACCCAACGTCCCTCAGGGCAGGGCTGCCACCCCTCAGGGGCTGTGCTGGCTTTCGTGTCAGGGAACGTGTGGGTTGGACATGCGCCAGGTGGGGTCTCGCTGCCACGGGCATTAAACGGAAACTGAGGCGAGTCACAGCCACCCCTCCCATTATGTCCCTGTGCAGGAGCACAAGGTGCACACGCAGCCCTGCCAGTCACGAGAAACCAGGCCTTGTGTGCGAGGCACATGCACCCCTTTAGTGGGATCCATGCTGACACGGTTCGGGTCCTGCTCACAGACACCAGTGCCAATTTCGGGCTCCTCATTACCAAGCCGGGTTTAGTTAACTCTGGGCAATGCCGCAGAGACTCAGGCTGCTGTGCTGGTCGGTGGGCCTGGGCATCCGTCACAGGGAGCACGGCCATGGCCCAGGGGCCAGCAGTGGGTCCTGGCACCAACCTGTGCTCTAGTCCTCCCCCATCGCACAGACACTCTGCCCCAGAGATCCCACAGCTGCCTGCTTTGCACTGGGTGACAGTGGAGTCAGACACCAAGGGGTTAAACACGAATCATTCTACACAAACACAAATCTCAGCGGTGGAGGGGCTTCCTTCGCCCCCAGCCCCGCCCTGAGCCCCCAGCCAGGAGCCTCAGACAGGGAGCTACAGGCTGCTGGGGTGTCAGGCTGGAGAACATGAATGAATCAGAGTAACAGCCGTGTTAGTCTGTATCCGCAAAAAGAAGAACAGGAGTACTTGTGGCACCTTAGAGACTAACAAATTTATTAGAGCATAAGCTTTCGTGGACTACAGCCCACTTCCGAAGTGCATCCGAAGAAGTGGGCTGTAGTCCACGAAAGCTTATGCTCTAATAAATTTGTTAGTCTCTAAGGTGCCACAAGTACTCCTGTTCTTCTTTTTATGAATGAATCAGACCCCCGGGGGCTCTGCTGAACCAGGCCCCGGCCTGAGCGCTGATAGGCTGTGCTGCCTGTCACTCCGCCTGGCCTCATTCAGGTAGAGAGCAACTGGGCAGCAGAAGGCAGAGGACTGGCTGGTGGCTCTGGGAGAGTTCAGAGACGCACTCCAGGCTCCCCGGCAAGGCTGTGGACAGCCGGACAGCCTGAGACGCTGCTTGCCCAGCAGGGGAGGGGGGACCTGGGACAGCACATGCCAAGCGCTGGTAGCAATTTGGCAATTCTAGTTTCATGGCCAGTCTCAGGCTGCGAGCTGCAGAACTGCTCAGCGAGCCGTGGAAAGCGGCTGCCCCATGCACGAGATCCCCAATGGCAGGGTTAAAAGCTGTGGTGTGGACAGGGCTCAAGCACCAATTGGAAGACTCTGCTTTTTAAGTCCCTGTTGCAATTGCTGAGAGCCAGCTGGCCTGGGGCTCTTCAGGGAAGTCCGGCAAGGGCTGAAATAAATCCCATTTGACACTTATTTCCCAGCAGTGTCCCCAGCACAACAGGCGCAGGGATCCCAAAAGCCCTGGATGCACCGGGAATAGGACTCTGCCCACTGCCACTGCATGGGCTGCTGACCACGCACTGCCTCTCACAGCCTTTATCCCCCTCCCCGAGCCTCTCCTAAGCCAGTACACAGCTCCCAGCCCTGCCCACACCTGCAGCTGCTCTACTGTGATCTGTCCAGAGCCTCAGCCAGAGGCCAGGACCCCACTGTGCCAGGTGCTGTACAAAGCCCAGGTTCTCAGCAGGGTCTGCCCATTTCCAGGGGCTTGCTCACTGCAGCAGACCCGGAGAGAACGCTGTAGCCAAAACCTCCACATGGAGCTGAAGGGTCTAGGGGCAAACAATCCTATGGGCCCACAGCGGGGTGGGATGTAGCCTGGCTGAGCGCTGGCTCCTCTGAGAGGGTCTTGCCCTGGACAAGGGTTTCCCCTCTCTGTGCCCCACCTTCAGAACCTACTTCTGCGCCCCGCCCCCCAGATGGCAGGGAACCCGCTGGTCTCCAGTCAAACGGAGGAGGGCCCAGGGTGGGGTGAGCCGGGGAAGCAGCTGCTGAGATGGGCACATAGCCAGCCATGTTTGCAGCGTCCTTCCCGCTGCCAGGCCATGTGGGGCAGGCAGAAGGGGCTGCGGTGTGGCTGGTATCGGGGAGGGATGTTCAAACAAAGGGTGGCAGGGGGCAGAGAGCAGAACGGACAGGATAGCGCCACCGCTCGCGGCAGAGTCAGTGCCTGGAACGCACCAGAGGGTGAGGCTGCCAGGACTGAAGGGTGAACCCCCACCCCCACAGACTGAGCCCAGGGCAAGGAAAAGGGGCTTCCTGGGAAGCCAGCGAGAACTGACAGCCCGCAGCTAGGGCCTGAGTGATGGAGAAACACGAGACTGTATAACCTGGGTAGGGGCTGCCTGGTCCCAGTCACCATGTGGCGAGCACCTGGCTTCTCGCTCTGCAAACCTGGGGCTCCTACCACCACCTTGTACGTGGGCCAGGCAGGGGGGCAACTGGGACATCCCGTGTTGCCCCATTGGAGGCTTCGGAGTGCAGGGACCCAGCCTGGAAAGCGCGGCGGGAGGAAGGGGGGAACAAGGCTGCCATTACCCACGGGGACCCCCAGCCGCCCTTTGCAAGGCTAGGGCACAACGGGAGAGGGACCGGGACCTGCTCCCCAGATGGTACTGGGCTGGGCCAGGCCAGCTGGGAGCACCAGGAGAGCAGAGGCAGGAGACCGGGCAGGGCCGGGCAGCAGCTCCCAGCAGTGCTACACCCGGGCTCGGCTTGCGGGAGCCGGGCAGCTCGGGCGGGCAGGAGCAGCCACGTGGCTCGGCGTCCGGGCTCTCCGGGCGCAGGTGGTTGTCATGGTGTGACGGGCAGAGCCCAGGTCTGGTCTCGCCCCCCGGGGGCCTCGGGCCACGCCTGACACTTGGATCTCAGCCCCGCGGTCAGTTCTGCTCCACGCCCCCGGCCCGCCCGGCCCCAGGCTCGCCAGACACCGCAGCTCCTCCGGCGACGGCTCCGCACCTGCCCCTGGCGCGTCACGAAAGCAGCGAGTTTCGGCCCCACCTCCCCCAGCGCGCCGCGCCCGGGCCCGGCAGCCGCGAGCGACCCAGGGCCGGGCCGGGTGTCCCGGGCTGCAAAGCACCTGGCGGCCCGCGGGCGGAGCGGTGCCGTGCGGGGCGCGGGGCCAGGCTGGCACCAGCCGCAGCGGAACCAACAGCCCCGGGCCGCAGCGAGCCCCGCACGGTCCCAGCCGCCCGCACCTGGCGCCGGGGCAGCGAGAGCCGCGACCCCGGAGGTGGCCGGGGCGCTACGCGGGGCTCCCCCCGCCTGACGTCACAAAGGGAACTCTGACATCACAATCCCCCCCCGCTGCCCCACGGGGCGGCCAAAGGTCCCGCGAGCCCGGGCTGGAGGCGGCCGGGCCGGGCCGGGGGCTCGCCAGGGCCAGCGCGCGGCGGGACGCTGCCCGCTCCCGCCCCCTGCCCCGGGCCGAGCCCGCCCGAGCCCGCACCTGAGGAACTCCTGCAGGCAGGTGTCGCAGAAGCGGTGGCCGCAGGTGGAGACCTGCACGGGCTCCCGCATGGCCTTGCCGCACAGCGGGCACAGCAGCCGCCGCTTCGGCTTCTCCAGGAACTTGTAGTCGAAGCCGGGCATGGTGGGGCCGGGCCGGCGCCGCTCCCCCGCGCCTCCCGGGCACCGACTGGGGCCGCGCCGCGCCGCTCGGCGGCTCAGGGTCCGGCGGGCGGCTCCGCCCAGGGCGGGCCCGGGCTCCGCGCGGTCCTAGCGCCCGCCCCCCGCCTCGGGGGCTGCACCGGGGCAGCGGCTCCGGGGCCTTCCCGGCTCGGCCCCGCGGGTACGGCCACAGCGGCTGCTCCCGGCCCTGCCCCGTAGCCAGGTCACCGCATCTTCTTCCACCAGGCGTCGGGGGCAGGGCGGGGTCGCTCCGCGGCGGGTTTCACAGCCCCCGTTCGGCTGGCAGAGGGTCCGAGTCCGGAGCCAGGCCAGGGACACCCCCTGCCCCCGGGGGCCCAGGCCTGGCCGGCAGGGGGCCGGTTCTGTGCTAGTCTTGGCTCTGCCACGTGTTCACTGGGTGTCCTTGGTTGAGTCACTGACACCCTGTGCCTCGGTGTCCCCCGCTGGGGCTGTTTACTTACCTGTGCCTGGAGGAGGCATTAGCTCTGGTCTGACTGGGCTTCCCAGTGACTAGTGGGTGTGGTGGCCCAGCAGTCACTGGCTCAGCACCCGGGGGGGGAGGGGGGGGATTACTTCCCTGGGTTGTTTCTCCCTGACTAGCCCTTTTCTTTCTCCGCATTGAATCGCTCCCAGGACCAGGCTAACCACACTCCAGTTTCCTCTCCCGGCTCCGCACAGCCACCCAAACCCTGATCTGCGGCACATGGCTACAGTCAGGGGAGAAGGGCGCCATCTAGCGAGCACACCTGTTGCCTGCACAAATTATTAAACCTTGCACATCTGGAGCAAGGTGAGACGACCCACAGCGGTTCTCAAACTGTGGGTCGGGACCCCATTTTAATGGGGTCACCAGGATGGCCTTAGAGTTGCTGGGGCCCAGAGCCAAAGAGCTTCAACCCTGGGCAGCAGGACTAGGTTACAGGCCCCCTGCCTGGGGCTGAAGCCCTTGGGCTTTGCTCCCCGCCCCCAGGGCTATGGGGCTTAGGCTTCAGTCCGTCCCCGTCCCCCCCCTTCCTGGGGTCATGTAGTAATTTTTGTTGTCAGAAGGGGGTTGCAGTGCAATGAAGTTTGAGACCCCCTCCACTAGACAATCCTTTTCAGGTGAATACGGTGCTGCATGGCTCCCTAGGCTACAGCGAGCACAAAGTTCTGCAGTGACCCCTGTGGCTAATCTCAAACAACTGTTTTGTGCGCTCCTGAGATCTATACATCCACCCCACCGAAGGACATTCGCCCCAGTGCTGATGAGGGCAAAGAAAAATCCCGTTCCCTGTTTTCCAATTTCTCTCCATCACTCTCCATGCAAATCCTCAAGACTCACAGCTTAGCCCCTCTTCCCCTTGGGGGGGCCCTGCTCAGACTGCATGGCCAGCTATGCCCAGCAGGCAACAGCCTTCCTGCCCAGCGTCTCCCCTTTTTCTCAAAGAGTTTGGAGGGAGGATAAGACAATGAGCAGAGCCAGACTAAAACTACCACCCTCCAGCCTCCACTTGGTGCTCTCAGAAACCAAAGCAGCATGTAGGCATATTTGTCCCTTTCCCCGGAGGCTGGCAGAACAGGTCCAACCACCGTTTGCTGCCCACCGGCTGACAGGGTGAGGAGCAGGTGTCTGGAGTCTAACCAGACCGTGCTCTAGTCCTTGTCCCATTGAGGGTAGCAGTTGCTATGGTAACTTTTGGGTTTAGTTTTCCAATAGCAAATGGAACACGGGAGGGATTCCTGAGGTAAATCCCCATCGTGACGCTTGCTGCTCATGTTGTTCTCCCCAAAAAGTCTTGTTAAAACTAAGAATCGGTCTGAGTCTGCCTGGTGGGAGCAAAACCCAGCCCCCCTGCATTTGCTAGAACCAAGGCAGGCACAAAACTTGTGGGATGCAGGCTGCAGCCTCCCATACACAGCCCACGGGGATATGGGGTGGGGATGATATCCCAGGGAATCAGGCTCTGTGCTAGCAGCTTAATCTGCCACATGCATGGTCTTGCCCTACCTGCTGTCAAGCACCTGGATATATGACAAATGGGTGAAACGAAAGGGGGCCTCCGAATTTAAAAGAGGGTCTCTGCCAGGAGTGCACTGGGATCCCTCTCCAGCAGACCGGGCACCAACCCGGCTGGAACCGCAGGCCCTTAACAGCCCAGGCTGATTGTGTGCGGCTGGAGACCAGTTCTTTCCTAAGATAGGCAGAAAGGTTAACAAACAGCTTTGTAAAGGCAGGGAGCTGGTGGCAGAGTGGGCTAAACTTTAACCAGCAGGAATTTGCTCCCTCACTTTCCCAGAGCTCCTGGAAACGCTACACGTGAGAAATTAACCACGGGTGGCCTTAGGAGAGCAGGCTGGGAAATACCATTAGAAAACTGGGCACATCTGGAGCTTGTTGATTGGCCCCCGACGATGTCCCACCCGGTCTGGCATGCTGGGTACATGGCTCATGGCGTGTGGGTAACTATTCTTCCCCACTCAGCTTTCTAGTAGCCATAAGACTCTTCAGGCAGGGAGCAGGTCCCAGGGGAGCTCTGCATTCCCTTCCTGGTTCTGCCACTGAGTCACAGCATGACCTTGCATTACCGTTCTGCCAGTGTCAGGGAAGCCAGATACGATGGGATTATCCCCTAAGCCCTCCTATAGCAGAGATGGCTCTTAGCCCTTTTGCTTACAGAAAGAATACAGTTAAGGCCTTAGCCATGTCCAAGCTTTCGCTCGCTTTGGGAACACAGTTAGGGGCCTGTCTACACACACAATGGACACATGTTGTTCAGTTGGCACTGGAGTTGTGGTCTAGGCTGGGGCCTGGCTTTGAAAGCTGGTCCCATCCCCCCAGGCCAGCCAGAACAGGGTAGAACATGCTCCTCCAGCCATAACTCCACTTAAACCATCTCTGCACACAGCTTTCAAACTAGGGGGAGGTCAACACGGATGGGGCTCTAACTGCGCGGTGTCAGTGTCCATGTGGCGAATGGGGACAGAACTTCACTAGCTCACAGAAGTACGGGCAGCTCCATGAATGGAGGCCTGCAGGGACTCTCAGATGAAAGGCGCTACCAGGCTACAGAGTCATTATTTCTATTTATTGCACTTTGATGTTTAAAACTACTCAGCCTCGAAGCCCGCTGCAGAGAGCGTTTCTGACTCATTAGCTAGTGGGAACACAAAGTCATCAGAAGGAGCCGGCTGGAGAGACGGGACAGCCTGGAGTGAGGAGTCCCTGTCCCTGCCATGGGGGTTAATCACCCCATTTCAGAGCCTGATCAGTATCGGATATTGTGTGTCTCTGGCTCCCTCAGGCCCAAATGCCTCTAGGCACATAGGTTGTAACTAGAAATACCTCTTCAACATGGGCAATACATGACCTCACTCCAAGCACCACCAGAGCAGCTCCTGTACTTATAACCTCCTCAGCTACCCTGACATACCACTCCCAGACAGACAGGCAGTTATCCTACACCCAGTGCCCCCAACAGCCCATCACAACCCTACTGCAAACTCTCTCTCTCTCCCCAACTTTCAGCTGAGACTGGAACAAAGCGGCCTGGAATTTCACCAGCTCCGTAGGGATTTTCTACTTCTTGAGTCCCTCCCCTCCCTCTTCCTGGTGTTAACATCCCTTCACACAGGGAGATCGGATTATGGAGGCCACTCCACTCCCGGGACATGCTTAGGAGAGCTACAGAAACTACATAAGTTTCTTGTAAGTACTCTCACACTTCTTATCACACTGTCTGTACTCGGCTAGCTTGATTATCACTTCAAAAGTTTTTTTTTTGTTTTTTTTGTTTCTTTCTCTTAATTAATTGGCCTCTCAGAGTTGGTAAGACAACTCCCACCTGTTTATGCTCTCTGTATGTGTGTATATATATCTCCTCAATATATGTTCCATTCTATATGCATCCGAAGAAGTGGGCTGTAGTCCACGAAAGCTTATGCTCTAATAAATTTGTTAGTCTCTAAGGTGCCACAAGTACTCCTGTTCTTCTTTTTGCGGATACAGACTAACACGGCTGTTACTCAGAAACTACATAGTGTGGAGTTTCATGCCCCTTCCCATTCCCGCTGCCTCTGAGTCACTACGCCAAGTGATGGGCCTTCAGCTTCTTCAGGAATGTGAACCCTGCACAAGGGCCACCTCAAGCTGGAGCAAACAGGAGGGAACTCGGGTGCCTCGGCAGCCTTGCGCTTTCCAGCATCATCTCCTGAACATGTCATTTTTTCTGTCCATCCTCCGCTCACCAGGCATAGCTGAGGGACACTGCCGCTCTGGAATAGTCCCGTGGCTGAGCTGTCCTCTTCACCAGGACAGGGCCCATCTCTCTTCCTCTACGCACTCCATGGCGGTGGCCCCGGGGAAAGTGCTCTGGCTTTGGAAGTGAGCTGAGAGTAGGGGGCGCACAGGAAAGGGGTACATGCACTTCAGTGCCTGTGGATATGGTGTTCCTTGCCCTTGGCTGGGATGTGTACTCTACACACAGGGCTACGCACAAGCAAACAAGCCGCTGATAGGATAAGCGGGAGCTTTCACTAGGGGTGGCATGAGCTTGTGCGGGGAAACAAAGCACAGACTTGAGGAATGGAATGGCCTGTTAGCTCTGGCTGTTGTGCCCGAGGCAGGGAGGACATGCCTCAGCCTGTAGTTTCGAGAGCTCTATTGTTGTTCTGGGGCCTCTTTGTTTCTTTTCCCGAGCTGGGTCACAGTCCAGTATTAAATTATTCAAATGACCTTGCTGAACTCTGGGGCTTCAAAGATTAACTCCAGTGCTCAGCAACTACCAACAGTGGCTGTGAATTCCTGCTGGCTCTGGCTTCGCCTGGGGCTGCAACACCCCAAACTCCACACCCGCCAAGGTGTGACATGATTAAGAATCAATGGGGCAGGGTGACCACACGTCCCAGTTTGGCCGGGACAGTCCCTTTTTTAAGCCTTGTCCCAGCCGTCCCGACTTTTTTGACAAAACTGGGCATTTGGCCCGTTTGCTCTTGCTGCCTGATGATCAGTTGGCAAGAGCAAACTGGACAAATGCCCAGTTTTGCCAAAAAAGTGGGGTGTGACCCCCAACGGGGTGGGAGAGCAGCAATGCCAGCCCCCACGGGAGGAAGGTCTCAAGAGCGGCTCGGCCGGGTCAGCCCCAGGTGGGCAGGCAGCGGAGAGGGCTCAGGCCCAGGCCGGCCCCACGCACGAAGGGGAGAGGGGGCCGGTCCCGTGCAGGGTCCCGTTTTCCCTTTGGGAAAACATGGTCACCCTACAAGGGAGGTTACTGGGGCCTCCCCCTCTGGCAGCACATGGTTAATGAGTTGGCTCCTCCCTTCATCACAGTCCATAATGCTGCCATCCCCCATGGACTCTGCTGAGAAATGGCCCTTCAGGGGCCATAAACCAGCATCTCTCATGCAGTAAAAGCCCCAGAAGAGGCTCCTGAAGTGGAGTTGGTGCCAGCGGGTTTCACCCCGACAGGTACTTCACCTTGGGGAGGAGTTTTCTTGTTTCACTCCAAGGGGACATAGGAAACAAGGTGGCTGGTGTAGGACTTTCCAAGGGACTGGTTTAAGGTGGATTTCTACTCAACTCAACGATACTTTATTGGCAGGAGCGGCTGGACAAGTGCTGCCAAAGTGAAGGACAGAGACCTTGTGCTGTCAGAGGCAGACATGGTTCAGCAGGTAGCTGCCCTGCCTAGGTTACAGAGTCACACACCCCTGTCCAGTGGCCATTACTGGCCAGTTCTGATCCTCGGGCAAGTCTCTCCAGAGGCAGGAATAGCATCTCCCTCCGGGAAGGCACCGTTTTCCCTCAGCCCTGGGTTGGTAAGCAGACTGGCCAGGCTCTCCGGAGGGAATCTCTCACCAAAGCTTCCACTTTGGAAGTGCCTCCCTGGAATCAGGGTGGACTTGGGGGCTGACGGTCAGAGGTACTGAGCACCCATAGCTCCAGGTAAGGTCAGTGGGAGCTGCACGCGCTCGGCTCCTCTGGCAGCCCTCTCCCTGGGCTCTACAGAACAGAGCCGGAGCAGGAGATGGAGCTTGCTAGCTGGTCTGAGAAGACACTGGCAGGAGGATGCTATTCCTATAGGAGCTGGGGCTGCCCTACAACAAGAGATCTTTGCTGAAACCATTAGCCCAGGAAGGCTGTGGTGGTTCTCTTAGCCCTACGAGCGCTGCAATCCCCTTGGTTAAGGGTTGCCCCGACTCACAATCCTGGATCCGACTGGGGGCAGAAAACACCTCCACCTAAACAAGGGCTCCTGGCAGCCTCACAGTGACCTACAGCAGGGAGAGGAAGGACCATGAGACAGGCTCGCCCGGCCCAGCCAGGTACGCACCGCTTTCGTCAGTCAGAACTGGCTTGGAACCGATCGAGAGCCATTCCCTACAGCGAGCCCTGGATTCTACTCCCCTGGTGAGCTGCACCATTTCGAGGGCTAGAGAGATCCAATGAGCATGTGCAGTGACCTGAGCTACAGCCCCTTAGTGTGAATAGAGCTTCCAAAGGCAGCAGAGGGGGACAGCACAAGGCAAATGCCAAGAAAACAGACACCTTTGAACAACAAACAGGACTTTCTGTTGGTAACAGAGCCCGATTCTTCCCACCTCTGCAGAGGACAGCCACCAGGGAAAGGAGGCCTCGCTCTCCTGGCAGAACACAGGCAAGAGAGGAATGTCCCCAGTCAGCTCCCAGCGCTACAAGGGACACCATTCCTCAGCCTCTCCAGAGCCCTAGCACCCAGCGGGGACAGGAAACGATCTTTCATCCTGCAGTCCTAGCAGCCAGACACCACTGGAGCCTGTCAGCCACTGCCAAGTTTTGCCTCAAATCAAACAAAGATCCACAATGAAATAACTAAGCCAGTGAATCTACCAGCGAGTGAAAGCACGGCCTGTATACACAACTGACTGGCAAGTGTGTCCTAGTAGAGTGAAAAGGAGGGCTGCTAAGATAGCTCAGATACAAAAGCTCTTCAGCAAATGGCCCAGAGTCTGGTGTCAGTAAAAATGGGAATGATCCTTCTGGTTACATCGAAAGATAACTCCAGTCTCTGGCAGGAAGAGCTCCGGGAAGGGCCTCCTCCTTCCTCATGGTCAGATCGAGGCCAGACCTCCAGTTACTCACAGCTGCTTGCTGCGATACTGGTGATTTTCAGTAGCAGAGGTCTAGGCTGTTGGACAGTGAACTGGTCACTAGCAGTTTTCAGAGTAGCAGCCGTGTTAGTCTGTATCTGCAAAAAGAACAGGAGTACTTGTGGCACCTTAGAGACTAACAAATTTATTAGAGCATAAGCTTTCGTGGGCTACTGCCCACTTCTTCAGATGCATCACTAGCAGGCTTCAGAGATCTGAGAACAAACCTTAGCCGGGGCATCCAGAACTAAGAGTTGAAGGACACAAGTCAAGCTGTGATCGGAGAGTTAAAGCAGGCACTTGGGAAGAACAGCCCCAGGCCAAGCCGCCTACACACAAGATCACAGTTCTTGCTGGTTCTGGCGGCTGGCGAAGGGCCAAGTGGGTCATGGCCCCAGAACTTTGGTAGCTTGAAAACGCAATGAACTCGGTCAACAACTGGGCCAAACATTCTTCAGGAATAAATAGACTTTAAGTAAAAGAGTTTTGCACTTAGTCATCCATCATAGTGCCTGGGGCCATAACAACAGACGTTCCGGTGCAAACGCTGACAGCTCCCTCCGACACCAAGCTGCCAGCCCACGCTTTGTAACCAGAGTCAGTTTTCACAGAAGTGTGAAAATAAACCGAGGCCCTTCTTGCTGGTGGCAATCACATATGCAATGCCACAGTGAAATCACTTGAGTGGGGCCCGCTGAATACAAGACAGGTCATGATCACCCTTCATCCTTGATGGAGAGATGTGGCCTGTCCCAGCAGGCGCTGCTCCATGGGGCAATGTCCTGGGGGAGGCTTCAGGTTCCAGCATGCAGTGACCCCCGTTGATCTGAGTGGCTGAGTGTTCTCCGGCTCCTGGCAAGCACCAATGCAGCCCACGGTGTTGCCCCAGCACTCCAGAGCCCCGTCCTCCAGGCCTGAGTAACACGGAGGCAGGCAGGAGAGGATACGTGCGCCGTGCAGGTCAGGAGATCAGAAGGAAGCTGGCTATGTCCATATGGAGGCGGTGCAGTTCGCTCCTCTCAGCCCGTTCCTCACTGGGGGCCTGACTCTTCCCCTGCAGCTGAAACACAAAGGGCAGAAACCTGGGATAAACGCAGGCGAAGTGTCTGATAGAGCACTCCACCGGGGGGCTAAAATCAGCAGCATCCTGTGGCTACCAAGCCAATAATCAGGCTGACAGGCTTTGTGGTTCTGGCTGCCCCGGGAAGCCATTGTGAGGCTCTCATTAGTACACAGAGCAGAGGGCGTGGGGCTGGCATCGGAACTGCCATGTGCACTGGTGCTAAAGGATTAACAGAGGGGCCCTTTGTCTTCATGTTGATTCTAAAGGGTCTTCTGGGGGGTAAAGAAACAGTGACTCCTTGAGGTCTGTGCCCCCCTTTCTCCCCCCACTGGGTTAGCCCCGAAGGGGAAGAGAGACTCTCTCCAAAGGAGTTCTGTGCCGCTGGACAGGCTCCCACTTCTCATTGTTAATTCATTAGTGGTCCCTTCCTGCCTGGGGTTGCTTCGGCACCGAGGTTTGCACTGCTGAGGTCTGGCTAGAGTGAGCAGCGGGTCGCAGTACAGAGCTCACAGCAAAGCGGGTCGCAGGTACTGGTCCAGTCCCAGGCAGCTGCAGCCAGGGAGCAGACGCCAAATGCTGGAAAGAAATTGCACTGAGTGGTGCCCAAGAGAGAAGGACAGGTTGGGGCAGTAAGGAACCACTGTCCCCTCAGCACAGAGGCGCTGGTTAGTGATGGGCCTTTCGTACGCCCCGTGTCGGGGGACTAGGGCTATACCACAAGCAGAAGGTTCAGACAGGTTCTCTCTTCTGGGAAAAGCTTTCCAAACCAACGGTTCGAACCAACCCATTCCGTGGGCTTTCCATGCTACCTGCACTCTGGGACCCACGGAGCAGGGCAGGGCTGGGCGCCGTTTGCACACAACGTTTTGGTGGCTCAAGTCACGATCCTGAATGTTATGTGTTTGGGTTCAACAATAAATCAGGGAAAGACTGTGAGGCGCTCAGATGGGACCGGGGGGGGAGGGGGGGAGGGCAGATAAGGACTTTGGCTGGATCGATACAGATACAACAATGTTTTCTGTAGCTTAATCAAGGTGCGCAGTGGAGCATGAGGGAGCTAGAAGCTCCTCCCTGCTGGGGACAATTAGCCAGCTAGCAGGGGACGGGGAAAGGGAAAAGCCAGAGTCCACACTGCAGGGGTACGAGCAGACCCACCAATGTGCTGACCCAGGCTGCTTTCACGTACCCTGGCACAGGAAGGGCAGGTCCGACTGTGGGCTTATTTGAACCACGTAATGATGCTTCCTTCAGACCGAGGGAAGAGAAGCCACAGGCCGTTGCTATTTTTATCAAACCGCAGAGAAGATCCAGGAGCCAAAACGATGCCTCAAATCTCAGTTTCTATTTAGGCAACTTCAATTGCTCTGAAAGCGGCTGGTTTGGGAAATGCTTTGGCTCCATAAACATGGCCACCAGCGCGGCAGCTCCCTGCAGGTTTCCCCTGAGCAGCCATAGCGGGAGGGCATTAGAAATCCAAGGGGCGCCTCCTTCCCCCACTGCTCTTTGCTTTGCTGGGTTGGCTCAATATCACTACAGTGGCTATGGGGTGCAGCACACAAGAGAGATGGATTCTGTGCTTTGCCTGGGGATGTTCTGATTTCAGCGAAGTCACCATGGATTCCAGAAACCAGCCAGCTGGGAACCAACGGGGGGCCCTTGGCCCTGGGCCAGGTAGGCACTGGGAAGAGCTGCAGAGGTGCTCCAAGCAGGGGCGAGTGGGCTTTGCACCACTCAGGAGCTCATGTGCTCCCCCCTTCCACTAGCGGATGCATGGAGCAGTGTTCAGTGACTCCAGAGGGTGCTGCAGGCAGCACTCCCAGCTCAGGAATAGGTCTCCAGCCTGTGACCAATCCCCAAAGCGCAGACACTGTAAACACTTGGTACAGGACGTCCGGACCCATTGCAGGGGAGGCTGTTCCGGTGCTCTGTAGGGCCAGGGTTCACTGGAGAGGAGTAAATCCAGATTGCAAATGTGTCGGATTCCCTGGTTATTAGCATTTGGCCTAAGATAGAGCAATGGAACACCCGAGCTAGACAGTGCAGCACCCTGCTCTCCCCGAAGGAAATCCCAGAGTGGCAAAATCTGGAGGGGCTCAGTCCAGAGGCAAGTCAAAGTGATGCCACGACAGGCGGAGCGTCCCAAGGATCTGTGGCCCAGCAGGCATGGAACGAGCAATAGAGCATTAGTGTCCCCCAAATCACACAGTGTAATTAGCCAGGAGAGATCAGAGGGCAGCGGGGGCTGACAGCTGGCTAGGCACACTCTGCCCCCGCAGCACTGCCGGGCATGACCCCTCTAGGGCGCCAGGCAGGGCTTCAGTTTAGGTCACCTGAGCTCGCAGCAAGAACAGCTGTGGCAAAGAACCCTATACTCACGTTTCACTGCCAGCAGTGTGTTCCCATGGCAGCAGGCAACAGAGGTCACCAGGTAGGGGTGAGTCTCCTCCAGCTGCACCGGCCTTGGAGTCCTGGTCTCCTCATCCTTCCTTCCCAAGCGCCCACGGGCTCCTTTCCCCCAGGTGTACACCTCTCCCTCTGGAAAGGAGACATCTGGCTACAAACGGTTTCTCCCACATTGACCATGAGCTCTGCTGACCCTCCTGTCTCAAGTTACAGAGCAGAGTGCCCTGCAGGCAGAACAAGTGTGCCCCCCATGCCCTCTCAGAGCGGCCATACGAAGCATGGTGGGCCTGCAGTCTGGAGCAGAGCAAGGCTTAACTCACCAGCAGCACTGACTCCTTGGCTAACAGCTCAAGAAAGCCAGGAACTGCTGCAGCACAGGACACCAGGGCTTCAATCTCACCTGCTCCAATGGCCACAGTGAAGGCATCGCCACAAGCCACCATGGTGACCTTAATCGCTTGGAGTCCCACAACCAGGTAGGGCACACGGCTGGTACGGCAGGTGCTGGTGCCAAGCTGCCCGTGTTGGTTGCTGCCAAAGGTGTAACACTGGCCAGAAGCTGTCAATGGGGAAGACAGAAATGAGGAGTCAGCGACCGTAAGAGGCCAGTATTCCAGTGTCTTTCACAGCGCTGAGCGCACTGCCCTCACAGCCCCAAAGGTTCCCAGGCTGACGTGCCGTCTGGAACCCAAACCATACGGGGGGAAGCCGTGTCCCCCCATATTACCCCTCCCAGTGCAGGTTTCCCAGGGCCACCTCCTCACCTGTGACTGCAGCCGAATGGGCTGTTCCAATATCTGCACACACCACCGGCTCTTGATTTAAGGGCCCTGACTGGACACACGTGAATGTGGGAGCTTCTTCCACCTGATCCCCCAGGGCCGGCTCCCCCTGCTCCGCAGTCTTATCCAGGCCCAGCTTGTTAAACCTGCATGAGGAGAGCAGTCCCGGGGCTGAGCAAACATCACGTATTATAGACGGAACTTCTTCAGGATGCCTTGGGCCAAAGCAGGGCTGGCTCCAGGCACCAGCTTAACAAGCAGGTGCTTGGGGCGGCCAAGGGAGAGGGGCAGCACCTGCTTGTCACTCCCTCTAGGAGAGAAGGACTTGCCGCCGAACTGCCGCCGCCAATCGCAGCTTTTTTTTTTTTTTTTTCCAATTGCCGCCGCCGAGCGCGATCGCGGCTTTTCTTTTTTTTTTTGCTTGGGGTGGCAGACATGCTGGAGCCGGCCCTGGGCCAAAGCCATCCCGGGCTAGCTGCACTGAAGCCAAGGGATGCTGAGAAATGTACCATTACTGTGATATAGGCACATTCAGCTCTACACCAGAGCTGTCTGCAGCTCCAGAGACATACCCATTACTAGCTTCTTGCGCTGCTGGAGACAGGACACTGCATGAGATGGGCCCTGGGCTGATCTGCTGTGGTGACACCTCTGGTCCAGAAGGCAGGGAAACATTCCTCCTTTCTTACCTGTTGCTCCCACAAGCAAGAATCTGGTTCTTCACCGTCAGGACCATGGAGGAGTCAATACCACAAAGGACTTTCTGAGCCTCGTGTTCAGGCGGAACAGCTACCTGCTGGGGAGAATTGTGGGAGTCCAGAGTTCCCAGCCCAAGCCGACCTGCGCAAAAGAAATCGTTTCAAGAGACGTTTTGTGTCAAAATACAAACCAAAGGCATTTCCCCGAGTAACAATATCTAGAGCGGTGACTGCAGGGGCCTGGATGCGGGACACACCCAGCAGGGGGCACTCTGTGTAGGGGGCAGGCACCCTGGCTGTGGGGAACTGCTGGCTGCTCCAACCCCAGTCAGTTTCACACAACAGTTACCTTCCAAACAGTGCACACAGGGAGATCAGTAGGGACTGGGGAAGCAAAAGGGGAGGGAAAATGACCCCTGATCATGCTAAGCAGTGGCAGCTAAAATCCCCTTACCATTGTCCCCTCTGCCCCAGGCAAACACTTCCCGTTCATTGGAAATGGCCAGCACATGAGACGCGCCACATGCCACCTGCACAATCTCGTAGCCCAGCAGCGCCTCCACGATCTTAGGCTGGTAGAGAAAAGAGCAGCATTAATCAGCTATGCCCTTTCCCCATCAGCTCATTGACTGACACCTTACTACAGCAGATCTGCCTACCCGGCGGGTGCTGCAGAAAGGCAAGGCCAAGAGCAGAGCTCCAGGGATAGTCTAGTTCCTATCCCAGGTTTTACCCTATATGAACAATATTTACATTTCCATAGTACCTTTTGTCCTAAGGGATCTTAAAGGTGCTTTACAAACTATGGATATACAGCACAAAGGAAAATGCAGCCACCTCTGGGGTAAACGACAGCTGCCAGACAACCAACTAGCACAACAGTTTGGGGAGGGGAAACATTATGACAAAGGCAGCAGGGCAAATCTCTACCCTTCTGACAAAAGCCCATGCAAAGCAGACAAAACTTGGTTCTAATGTTTCATCAGAAAGATCCACACCCAGGGCACTGCACGGAAACTACTAGCTAACTCTCCCGTGCGGCAGATGGATGGAGATTCCCCATTTCTCGCTTCACCTTGTTTTTTCCCTGCTGTGATAGAGTCAGATCTGACACATCCCTCCCATGGGCCTCCTCCTCCTCAATCGTCTCTGGGAAAAGCACCATTTGCTTAAATATGGTTGCAGCCACCAATCTACGCTCCTCCACAGCAGCAAATGGGAGGTGTGCACAGCTCTCAAGCAGAAGTCAGAGGATAACACCCAGCGAAGCAGTGCAAGGGAGCACAGAGACAAACAGGCCCAAACCCTCATCCCTGGCTGGATTTCACATGCTATCGCCACCAGCCAGCCAGGGTGGGCTGGGAAACAGCCCAGAGAGGGGCGGGGGAAAGGAGAGTGCCTTTACAGCTCCAGCACTTTGTCCCAATCCGGGACGCGTGGCTCTCCTTTGAACACTGGCTCTATTGAAAAACAAGTTTCCCAGTGAACCGCAGCAGCTGCAGGGCCGAGACTGAAACAGCCAGGTGTGTGATTGGAGGCAGCAGCAGAGTCTGGGCCCCAGCCAACAGTAACCACAAGGCAGCTCTCGACTTCCCTCGGCATGTTGCAACCCCACATTCAAAGACATCTTTGTGCAAACGGGGAGGGAGAAGCAGGCTGAAAAGCAGCAGAACAGAGCTGGGGGGAGGGAAGGGAAAGATCCGGTTCCAGAGCCCACCAGCGTCATTTGGATGCATACAGCAGGACTGCTGCAAGTCCGCTCAGGGCCAGGGAGAAGCTGGACCACGTGACATTCAGTATTTATCGGTGTCCCCAATTCCTTACACTACAAACCTGTGTTACATCAGTGAAGTTTCCATGCCCCAAACAACCATTACTGCCACTGCCAAAAGTCATGATTATCCCCCTGTCTGGAAAAGCAAAATAAAGTCACGTTACAGCCACTCACAACACGCTATGGGACAACACAGCCCTGGGCACTAGCGAGGCCACAGACCACAGCATCCAAGCAGTCCCAGCGTCCCTTGGGAGCCCTCGCTGGCTGGCAGACGCTGCAAATCCCACACGGATGCCTTGGGCTAGCTGCTAGGAGGATACTACAGAGGGGTAGTTTAGATGGGGCTCAGGATTCTTGAGAGAAGCCATAAATGTGCTGGGACAAGTCACCCAACAAGAACTCACACAAACAGGGGATGATGGGCAAAGCACTGAGATAACATTATTGCAGCTGTGTATGCAAGAGTTTCTCATTCAACAGTCTGGAGAGATGCTAAACACACAGAGCCCTTCATTTACCGGCCACCCAGCCCAGGGCCAGCAGGATGCATGGTCAGAGATAGGACAAACACACACATCTGAAGTTTGCCAGTTGCAAATCTGTCACTTATTCCCCTGATCCCCAGCAGAACTGCAAACACACCCGGCTCCCCACGGGCCATCAGAAGAACCTCACTGTGCAAACAGTGCACATTCCACGCTGATGTCACTCAGCCAGGCAGCTCAGACCGAAAGCAGCTTCCAAGATGCTTTCATGGAGTTTTCAGACCCTGTCTCCCCGGGTGCTGCTGAGGACACGCGGCCCTGCAGTGGGCTCACAAAGACTCATTGAATTTGGGAAGGGTTCTCTGGCACATGGACTTTGGGACTAGAGCCCTGCTGGGCATGCCCCGTCAGCAGGGCTGCTTTGGGAACCCCCCATCCGTGCAGGGGGGCAGCACAGCTCTTGTCCATACCTGTCAAGCAGGTTGTGAAGAGGTCACCACAGGACACATGTTTGATAGTCACTCCGGACTGGCCTTCCAGGAAGCGGGACACAAACTGAGGCTGGAGCTGCTCTGTGGCCCCGGGGAGGGAGGGGCCTCCAGTGGCACCCATTGGGGAAGCCTGTCAGGGAGAAGCCAAAGGGGTTTGAAATGCACTTCGCTTGCAGCTGGGCTGGGGTGAAAACAACAAGTTAGGGGCAATAAGCCCACCCCCTGCAGCCTCAGTGGTCACCAGGAGCAGCCAGGGATTTGCCTGCTCACTTGTGGGGGGATGTGGGGCCATGGCATGTCTGGAAGCAGGCTGCACTCCTCCTCTGAGACCCTCTGCCCAAGCCCCTTTGCTGACAGTGGCTTATTGCCCTTGGCTGCCGCCTGCTTGCCATTGCTCACCTCCCACATGATGAGCCTCCCTGATTTAGTGATGCCGGCCTTCTGGGTTCTCCCTGCAGAAACCTGCACTACTTCTGTGTTGAGCATGGGCAGGCGGAGCGGGGTGGTGATTCCGCTGCCCCAGGCGTAGATGGAAGACAGGGGAGGTGGGATTCCAGTCCTGGCTGAGCGAACTCGAACACCTAGGAGTCCAAATGAAATACCATCATCCCAACTTGCCACCCCCCAGCCAAGCTATAATGGGCAAGCAAGTGACCCTCGCCATACTATGCAGATGCCCACCCGCAGTGGAGGACAACACCCAGTTAGACAGAGGGGCTAAATCAGCTGGCAAGATCAGGGCCTGGGACATCTGTCTGAGGCTCACCAGGGCTGCAGGGAAGGCTGCTCACAGCAGCTCGCCAGGGCGATGCCAGCAGGAGGAGGGGAAAGTAGCCTTCTACTCTAGAATTTGCAGAAGGTAGATGGGCTGCTACAGCTCTAGCTGTTCATCACCCAGGGACTCTCAATTCCCAGCCTGGGTGCGCTGCAGCACAGGGGAACTCAGGCTCCAGACGACAAGGGCAGGAAAGCCTCTGAAGGGGCTGATCTAGAAGCAGCCCGGGCTAGCTCCTGGGTCCCACCAGCCTGGGGCTGGAGTACAGGTTCTCCGAGGAAGGGGATTTAGGGTGTGAAGTGCCTGAGTTTCATCTGGCAGAGGATGCCACTAATGGTCAATACAAAGGATTCTCCTTTGAAATGAAGTTCTGCTGAATACACCGTGCCCGGCCTTACCCCTGGGTCTGGCACTGGTCACTCTTCCTCCCGCTCTGTTGTGGGTCACTGGTGGCACTGTAGCGAATGGCTTCTCAGGCCTGTCAAACCAAAATGCACAACTTCTGACTGTTCACTCGGACAGCCTGGCCAGCATTAGCACTGGGCTCACCGAGGAGAGGGAAGCTTTATCATTAGGGCAGAGCGAACTGCTGAGCATGGCCTGGTGCAGGCAGAGTCGGGGCAGTTTCCTCGGGACAGCTCTTTATGGCCGGCCGGCCGGCTCTCTGACAGCACCACGGCCTGTGTGAGGTCATGCTGGCCCCAGGGTAAGGGTGAGTGAGCAAGTGCAACACCATCCAGCAAGCTCCTGAGACCGGAGGTGAACCTGTCCTCCCAGTGACAGCCCCTCAGCAATGCATCATCTCCTGAGCCCCCACCTGTGCTGGGCATGAGCCTGGGTCCTGTTAGCCTGTATGCACGTACCACAAGCACAGCTGCTCAGTGTCCCTTCCTAGCTCCAACCAAGTAAAGAAGTGACCCTCTCAGAGACCTCCTGGGAGCTGTGGCAGCCTCTCCATCCCCATTGCTAGGCCCCAGAGAGATGAGCGCAGCAGCCCCACTTGCCTTCTCATTTTGACACTGCCCACGTCAGTATAAAGGTTCAGAAGTGGCCTGATGCAGATGGCCTGGGCCATGATCTCATTCAGCTGGGGCCGTTTGGAAGGGTCCAGGTTGAGCATGCTCAGAATGAGCTGGCGCAGGTCGGGGCTGTATCGGTCTGAGATGGGAGCAAATGTCCCACTCATGATCTTTAGCACCAAGGCAGGCAGGTTCTGGAGAGTATGGAAGGAAGATAGACACACATGGTTAGCAGAACCCTGGCTGCTGCATGGGCAGAAAGGCAGGAAACGTCAGGAGCAATGCAAGGTCTTAGAGAAGAGCACTGCCGGCTCTGTGGGAATGCAGTAGGCACAGCCCAATGTGGACGTGTTTCTGGAATTCACGTCTCTGCTTTAAGAAAACCCCAGGCCCCGGCCTTACTGCAGCTTCAAAGGCTCTCTTGAGACTGGCAAGTTCGTAAAGCACACAGCCCAGCGCCCAGATATCGCTCTTCTGGTTGTAGGGTTTCCCTTCACACAGCTCCGGGGAGATGTAGCACGGAGTCCCCACAACCTAAGAGAAAGAGGCACAGATGCATGATGGCACTCCGAGTCCAGAACCGTGGCAAGGAGAGCTAAAGATCAACACCCATTACAAAAATGACTTGACTACAGCACAAAGGAGCCAGAGTTCTAGGCGAACTGGGAGGGGCGTTAGTTTCCCTGCTATTGATTACTGGCCGATGATCTTCCCATGATAAAATTGCTAGAGGATTTACCATTTCTTCATGGCTCCCTCTCCCATTTAGCACTTAGCTCCAATATGGACTTCTAGCCAACTGAGGGGCTCAGATCACTTAGTGATGCCAACCAGATCAGCTTAGCTGGGGAAAGATAGTGAGGTATCAGGAAGAGAGAAGATTGAAAAAGAAAAGACAGGACATTCAGCCACCAAGAAACGTGTGCTATATCAGCCCGGTCTCAGAAGAGGCCCTCTGGTGCTAACCTCTCACATAGCAGCACTTTCTACCATCTCTGGTTGGCTAGGAGACTCCAGCCCAGCCTGCTGGACTGTGACCTAACCTTGGTTATCCAAGACTCTGTCACATCCCATCTGGACTACAGCACTGCAATGCACCTGGGCACAAAGGCAACAGGCCTCAGGAAACTCCCGCTAGTACAGGGTGCCACAGTGAGTCTCCTCAGCACCACGGGCCATCACGAGCCCGGCAGGCCTGTCCACCACCCTCTGCGCTGCCTTTCTGCAGCTTAAGAGTCAAGTACAAGGACTCAGTCCTTATCTTCAAGGTGCTCAGTGGCTTGGGCCCAACATATCTAGGAGCCTAAAGCTTCAGGATGAGGACTGTGGTCAACAACTCCACCCCTCTGGAACAGTGGGACTTTTTACCCCAAGGGCAAAGCTGGTCTGTGCAGGAGGAAGAACTTCCCCAAGGCCCGTACCAGACCGTGGAACAAACCTCCGCAGGAACTACGGATCATCCCAACACCCCCCACCCCCTCCCGCTGCAAGTGCCAGGCACCTGCCTCCAACCAGCCATCTCCAGCACAAACACACAGCAGCAGGGATATTTTAAAATAAAAAACAACACACAACAACAAAGCCCTACCAAAATGAACCAATCCACACCACACACAATACTCCCCTGGGGACAAGGAGGAGAGCAAGAACAAGCCACATGTGGCAGTTGTTTTAATGCACTATTGGAAGGCATTCAGACACTATGGAAATGAGAGAGAGGAACTGACAGAATAATTTTCATGACTGCAGCAAGACAGGCTATCAAGGGAGATTAAGGGTATGTCCACACTGCACAAGAAGATCTGTTCTTTCCTTGGGTTAAAGTAACAGTGAAGATGCACCCACTCAGCTTCTAACTCGGGTTAACAGCTCGAGTTAAAGCCTATAGGGCAGCCTGGGGTTGAACTCCAGCTACTAGCTTGTGTTAAAAGCGGAGTTGCTGTGTCTTCACTTGTGCCGAGTATCAGGGGGTAGCCGTGTTAGTCTGTATCCACAACTTGACACCTCCTCATCTATTATTGGGAGTGGACTACATCCACCCTGATTGAATTGGCCTTGTCAGCACTGGTTCTCAGCTCCTGTCTCTTCATGTGTCAGTATATAATGCCTGCATCTGTAACTTTCACTCCATGCATCTGAGGAAGTGAGGTTTTTTACCCACGAAAGCTTATTCCCAAATAAATCTATTAGTCTTTAAGGTGCCACCGGACTCCTTGTTGTTTTTGTGTCTTCACTGCTACCCTAACATCAGTGAGCTAACCAGAGTTAGACACCCACAGAACGGAAAGATTAGCAGTAATATTGATTATTTACTGACTTGTCAAAATCTAAATCACAATCACTGATGCAACCTAATCTCAGGCCCACTCTCCCCACACGGAGGCACAGAAACAGATCAGATCAGATGGAAAGAACTTCCCCCAGACCTCGGAAATTTGGGAACTCTCAGCAGATACGCACCGTGTAGGCTTTGCTCTTGCTGCTCAAGATTTTTGAGATGCCAAAGTCTCCAATCTTGACGATCATGCGGTGCTTGTCCAACAGAATGTTCTGAGTCTTTAAATCCCGGTGCAGGATCTGTTTAGTGTGAACATGATGAAGGGCCAGTAGGATCTGCACAAAAAAGTGCAGGATGGTGTCTTCGTCCAACAGGGAGTTACAACGTTTATGAATAAACTCTGCCAAGGTGCCACCTGGGATGGATGGCAAAGGGCAGAAGGGCCATCAGCAAAGGAAGTTGACCAGGGCTGGCATAATCTTAACCAAAAGTAATGGAATGGAGTCACAGTATCTTAACTACACAATTGCTGCTGAATGAGCCAAGGATGTCCGAAGTCATACAATGCGCCATGGAGCATACCTTGTGTTCTCTGAATGTAAAGAGAACACTAGCAGCACAGCACATGGGATGCAGGACCAGCAGCAGAGGGGTTAAAGTTAGCACCACACTGTCAATGGCAGTGCTGCCTCCAGGGCTCAGCAGGACAAAGAAATGTGCTAAAACCATACATATCAGAGCACCGTGGGGAAGCAAATGTCAATGGGAGAACAAGATAAGCCTGTTCTGCATAGGGAAATTCCCCTTGTTAAAGTACCCACATGCTATTGAAAGGGGCCCTCTCATGTAATGCAAGCCCAGAATTCAGGTTTTATATGAAGCAGTTTTACAAACCCTAATGTAAATGTTTTCTTGATTTAAAATGGCCAGACAAATCCTGTGTTTGTTTGAATTGACACTTCTCCAGGCAGCTCTACTGCTCCAACACTGCTGCCCAAAAGGAAAGCGGACAAAACAAACAGAAGGGAAACGGACAGAACCCACAAGTGAAGAGCAGAAGGGAACACACAGATCAGTGATGAAAAAGCTATTTTTAAAACCCTTTCCATTGGGATAAGCGCTGGCAATGCTAATAAAGCAAATGTATTTTAAAATGTTTTCAAAGAATAGGATTTTCAACATGGGCAGGTCCCTTTGAACAACAAGCTTATGTTATCCTGGGGACCTCCAAACCATTTCCACAACAGCCTTACATGGGATATGCTTCAAGATAAGGAAATAGGTGACAAAGGACAGGAGTGAGCACCTCTTCAAGGGAAACAGCCTTGCCAAACAAAAGTCGGGCCAGTCTCAAGTACCAGGGACATTGCTGGATTCTCCTCACCATCACAGAGCACGCAGACCCCTGCTTTTATGGATGCCTTGTAAACCAGCCCACTCAGTTGCTGATGTTTAAGTCAGGCACTCCCTAAAGAGGCTCATTCACCCCGATCCAACTACACTGGGGAATCCAAGAAGCTCTATCCCCAGCCCATGCCCCTCCTAGCCACAGTCCCACCTGGTGCATACTCCATAGCAATCATAAGAGCCTTGTCTTCCAGGAAGTTCTCGTAATATTCGATGATATTGGGGTGATTCAGTAGCTTCAGCACCTGGCACTCATTCTGTGCCGCCAGCCGCTCGTCCTTCGTCATCTGCTCCACAGGGATCTGTTTAATGATCACTAGCTTCTGGTCAGCCT
Organism: Malaclemys terrapin pileata; assembly: GCF_027887155.1. Lineage (NCBI taxonomy): Eukaryota > Metazoa > Chordata > Testudines > Emydidae > Malaclemys > Malaclemys terrapin. The sequence goes on along the minus strand of NC_071522.1, from coordinate 1,746,611 downwards.
TGCGCAGACACAGGTGCACTATTCTGTAATAGCACAAAGCAAGGACAGTCTGCATTAGAGGGGAGACCAGCCATGCAAGAGATGGGATGGGAAGTAACTAAACAAGGAAAGGGGTGACCAAGCCTAGAGCCAGAACAAGTGATGTGAAGTGGAAAACAGCACCAGATGTTTGCCAAATGCACGTGTCCAAAAACCAAGAGACACAAGCAAAACAAGAACCATTTCAGGGGCCTGGTCCCCACTTCCACTCCTCCCCCAAAGTACAAGAGGAAATAAATGCAGTTTAGAGCACAGGACTCCAGGGTTCCTTCCCCAACCTTGACACAGTCCTCCTGCGTGCGCCTAGGCAAGTCACACCTGATCTCAGTTTCTCCAGCGGTAAAATGGGAATAATAGTGATTCCCCACCTCTCCGAAGGCAGTGCACTGAGTTAGCGATGCAGAGTATTATGAAGACACTAACTGTGAGTCCTGCTCCAGTTACGCATCCCCAGTTCCTTTGGACTAAGATGCTCGGCTCTAGACGTCCGGCCCCAGGAACTTTATCGGTGAGAAACATGGGCATCTCACCAGGCCTAGCAGACCATGGTCTGTTATCTGCCCCCAGCCCATCCCCCGTGCTCTGCTATCTGCCCCCAGCCCACCCCCCATAATCCGTTATCTGCCCCCAGCCCACCCCCCGTGCTCCGTTATCTGCCCCCAGCCCACCCCCCGTGCTCCGTTATCTGCCCCCAGCCCACCCCCCATAATCCGTTATCTGCCCCCAGCCCACCCCCCGTGCTCCGTTATCTGCCCCCAGCCCACCCCCCGTGCTCTGCTATCTGCCCCCAGCCCACCCCCCATAATCCGTTATCTGCCCCCAGCCCACCCCCCGTGCTCCGTTATCTGCCCCCAGCCCACCCCCCGTGCTCCGCTATCTGCCCCCAGCCCACCCCCCGTGCTCCGTTATCTGCCCCCAGCCCACCCCCCGTGCTCCGTTATCTGCCCCCAGCCCATCCCCCGTGCTCCGCTATCTGCCCCAGGGGCTCCCTCCTGTCTCCCGGTCCCTGATTGGCTGCGCGGGGGCGGAGGAGCGGCCGCATCACCGTGTATCGGGGCTCAGCCCGGGGTGTCCCGCCCCCAGATGCCACGTGGCAGCGCTGCCGCCCGCGGGCTCGCGGGAGGGGGCAATGCCGGGTGCCGGGAGGGGGTGTCTCACCCGAAAGCTCCTCTCCCCACCACCCGGATCCGCTCGTACTTCTCCATCGCCCCCCAGCCCCGGCCCGGCTCCCCGCATCTCCATGGAGACGCTTCCGGGCTCCACTACGGCGGCCACGGAGGAACATTCCGCCGCGTTCCCCGCACTGGGGACCCCTCGCTGCGGATCTCGCCCAGGATCGCTGCAGGGGGCGGGAGGCAGCAGAGCAGTGGCCGCTCACAACAGCGGGGTGCGGAGCCCCGGGCGCTTGGGGGCCCCACGAGGGTGCTAGAGATATCCAGGGAGGGTGCCCCACAGCTCCCAGCACCCATAGAAGGTGCCCCACGGCTCCCAGCACCCATAGAAGGTGCCCCACGGCTCCCAGGGAGGGCCCCCCATGGCCCCAGTGCCAGAGCTGGGGGAAGATGGGCTCAGGCAGCGATGCCCCCGGCGGAGGTGCTGCCAACCCCAACAGTTCAAAAGTCACAAGTCAGGCCCCAAAACTCATGAGATTGGCTTTAAAATCTCAGAACAGCTAACACTCTGCAGTGCTGGGATCCTGCCCTTTGCCAGCTTGTTTCCGGGCACTCCAGTCCTGGCCAGTGGGCGTTGCCAGCTCTGGGGATGGGCCGGCAAGTCTTGCAGGTTTTGGGGTGTTGTTAGAGCCCCAGCCCCTGGAGTCAGGGGATTAGAATCCCATAGGGGTTTGTTGTTTTTTTTCCAGTAAGTTTCGAGCTGTCCTGGTCGCAGAGGAGTGTGAGCATGTGCCCTGAACCTGACACAAGGTGAACAGAGAGAGACCCACACACTCTCCTGAGTTTTTGGGCCTGACTCCTGGTTTGGCGGCGGCTGAGGTTGGCAGCACCACCAAGGCCCCCTGGGGATTATGAGCCCATTGGGGACTTCAGCAATTTACCATTCCTGCAGAGGGCAGGTGAGATCAGTGAGTGGTGCAATCCCTCAGCCCAGCCCTTTTCCAGGAGGTGCCTGACTCATCTGAGACCTAAAACAACCTCGGCCCCACCCTAACCCAGTCCTGTGCTCTGTCTGACACTGCAAATCACTGACAACATGCTCAATCAGGAAGCTGAGGCTACTGGGAGCTGCCTACGTGCTGCCCTGGCGCTCCTGAGCCCAGCCCAGCCCACCCGCTGCACTGAGCTGCCAATCGCCCACAGCACTTGTTCTCCCCAGCTGCACTGCAGTCAAGTTAGGACGGTGTGCGACCCCATCCAAACTGCCATGCAGATGGGATCTGATGCCCCAGGGCGTAGCCCAGTTACAGAGGTCCTGTCCTGGCTATATCCATGTCCATAGGTTAAGGTTGATGGAGATAGGTGCCACCAGACTCCTTGTTGTTTTTGTTGATGGAGAGACGGCTTTAAACTGCAAGTGCCTCTGGCAGCTCACAGCCTCTTCTCTCTAGGAACTGACTTTTGTAGCAAAGAGCAGGGGACCAGCCAGCCACACTCCACACTGCAGGCCCGTGCATGCTCCCTCTGCTTGCTTGCAGCACAGCTCATAGCCAGGCGCAGGGCTGCTGAGCCTGGGTACCATTGTGGGCAATGCCCTAACCTTTCCAAGCCCACCCTGGGGCTGGACTCCCCCTCAAGCTACCTGGGTCTCGGATCCTGGCACTGGGCTCCCCACTCACTGGGCCCTGGAACCGCCTCCCTCCCCCTGGTGGGGGTCACTTTACAGCACACTGGCTGCCACCCCAACCTAGGCCCAGAAAGGCCTTTGTGCTCCGTCAGGGACACCCTGCCCGCGAGCGTTCAGGACACAGTGAGGCAGCCAGAGCTTCTGCTCCCATCTGCCAGCCCCTGTGGGAGAGCCCTGGGCTGGAGCCGTCCTGCCAGTGACTTGGCCAGGGCCTGAGGCGGCCCCTGGATCTGTAATTTAGTGTGAATTCCTGTCTGCTCTCCCAGCAGGGCAGGGCTGCTCAGCACAGGGTGACACTCACCCACCCTTGCCCCACCTTCCTCACTAATGAAATGTCTCTTGATGGGCTCAGTCACCCTCTGAATGCAGCCAGGGCTGTAAATTACCAGGTCCCTTTAATCTCAGTTAATTGCCATGTGCTGCTGTCAGGGAAGGGGCGGCTGATGGCTGGCTGGGGGGTGTCTTTGTTCAACAGACAAAGGCAGCAGTGTAAACGCCAGCCTGCCGCCCTGTCCCAACAGTCTGGGCTCTACCTGCGTCTCCTCTCAGAGACAGGGCCAGGCCTAGTGGGCAGGGAAATGCCAGCTACCAATGGCACTCAAGGGATGGGGCCATGACAGGCAAACTCCCCCTCCCAGTCACTTTGCCTCCCTATGCCAGAGTGAGCCCAGCTGTAAGAGTGGGAAGCCTGCGTGTGGCTGAGGGGAGGCTGACCACATGTGTGGGTGTTTGCTAGGGGATGGGCACAGCAGTGGCTGTAGCAATGGAGCCGTAGTAATTATTCAGCTCGTAGCAGTGCCCAGAGGCCCCTGGCGGGATCAGGACTGTGCGAGTTGGATTGTTATTTATGAACGCTGCTATTTGATTGCTTCTCTAAGCACTGAGATTCCTGGCAGACGCCAGGGCTCTGGCCATGTTAGAGCGAGCGACCCCACTTACCTTCCTGAGCAGGGAGCCGGGCAGGGCCTGCAGGACCCCGGCTGGGTGGTTTGTCGGGCCTGCTCCTGCCAATGGCACCAACAGGACAAGACTCAGGCCCCTCAGTCTGGGTGATTCGGCAGGTCCAGGAGGCAGCGCGCTGAGACAGACAGCACAGGACTGCTCTGGGAGGCCGCTGGGGCATCCAGGCCTGTGAACACCCCTTTGTCTCCAAATACCATGGTGTTAACGCACTTCGCCTCCGGCTCTGAGGGTCAGACTCTATTACCTGGCTCCTCCCCTCCATGCCTGGATGTGCCCAGCCGGCTGCTGGCAGGCCGGGTCCAGGGAGATTCTCCTCCCACTGAGGCAGGGAGTCACAGGGCAGATAGACTGTGCGTGTTACCCTCCCCTGGGCTGACGGGGGGCAATCAGTCAGCTGGCGAGAGCTCTGCTGTGCGGACACTGTCCCGTCCCAGAGGGAGATTAATGGGCAGCGGAGAGGTGGGATTATGGTTCATTCATCAGGAACGGTTCATGCCTCGCTCGCCAAGCCCCACATGGGTGGCACATGGGAGAAAGCAGGTCTCTTCCCCGCACAACACACTCCGAAGCCCCAGCCTCAAGATATGGCATCTGGGAGTCAAAAAACCCCAGCAGGTGTGTGTGTTTGTGTGTGTGTGTGGGGGGGGTGTTTGCTCCTGAGAGGCCACAGAGAGAGAATGGATTAGCCCAGCCTGCCCCATCCACCGCACAGAATGGTTACTCCAGTTGGGAAGCCAGGACTCCCTAACCTTTCCCACCCTGAGAATCTGCCACTTGGATCCCAGGGGATCCTCTCCCCAACCCCACACTCACTCCAGAGGAAGAAGGGAGTTAATCTGTAACTGGCTGCAGAGCCCTTGAGCCTTTGCAAACAGGGAGCGCCTGCCCCATACCTCCCCCAGCAGCTCAGGGGAGCAGGGGCAAATGTGGAGGGCCCTGGGCAGAGATTCAAAGCAGAGCGTGAGTGCCAGGCTGATAGCAGGGCACGAGATGCAGCAGGGGCAGGACAGAAAGGGCAGCGTTACATCCCAAAGGACCTGGCCCCACAGCCTGGCCTGAACCCAAAGGAGCTGGCTGTGGGGCTGGGCTGCCCTGACAGGAGAGTCTGGTTCTGAGCCATGTGGGTTTGAGATAAACATTGCGCCACCCACACTCAGGCACAGGGGTCTGCACTCAGCATGCCAGGGAGCCACGGAGGACTAAGACCTGTTTGCCTCTCCCTATCTGGCTGCATCAGACTCGCAGCAAGGCTGGGGGGAGGGTGCCCCTCTCTGGGATACTGCGGGGGCAGCCTGGGGCATTGCCTGTGTAGATACACTCCCTGCTCAAGCCAGTCCCTGCCCTGAGGCTCGGCCTGTTTGTTGTCACAGAGGGAGGTGGCTCTGGCTGCTTTCCCAAGAACTGGCTTCTCTTTTCATTGCATTCCTGGGATACCTCTGGACAATGGCCGACACCCGCATTGCCCCAGGGCCAGGGGAGCCTGAAGCTAGCCCAGACCCAGCAAGGGCGTGGGGCAGCTGCACACAAAGGAAAGGAATTCACGGCAGAGCGGCTGGGGCTAGGGCAGTCACCCCATTCTTAGCAGAGCGAATGGAAATGCCATGCCATGGGCTGGGCTCCCACAGGCTCTGAGTGGGGCCGATCCATCAGCATCATTGACTGGCACCCTATTAATCCCATCCAGAGACCCAGGCAAACAGTCCAGCCGGTTGTCAGCTGGGTGAGCGCTGCACAACCCTCTGGAAGGGAAGGGTTAACAGCAAAGGGGGAGTGGGGCCCTGGATTCCTCGATTCCATGGCCAGAGGGACCATTGTGATCATCTAGTCTGACCCCCTGGATAGCAGGGGCCAGAGACCTGCCCCAACGAGATTCCTAGGGCAGAGCTGTGAGAAAAAAACAGCCCGTCTTGAGTTAAAAATTGCCAGGGCTGGAGAATCCCCAATGACCCGTGGTAAATTGTTCCCATGGTTAATTACTCTCATCATTCAAAACTGATACCTTATTTCCAGTCCCAATTTAACTATGTCAGTTTCCAGCGTTGGCTCCTGCTTGACCCGTCTCTGCTCGACTGAAGAGCCCAGTATCAAATTTATGTTCCCCATGTAGGCACCTATAGACTCTGCTCGAGCCACCCCTTCAATTACAGCAGTAGTGGCTCTGTCCTAGGCCTGGTCCCACTAGCCCCATTGGCCCTTATGTAGGGCAGCCTCCCTGGGCATGTGTGGGCAGAGGGCCCAGTAAGCGGCCTCTGGGGTGTGAGCTGATTACTGCAGGAGTCTCACCCATGGGCAGCAGCACACAGCTGGCCAGGTGCATTATAGAGGTTTTCTGCCTGTCCCTGAAGCACAGGGCTTGGGCTCTTGCCAGAGGCAGGACTCCCCAGGGGTGGAGGCCCAGTGCTCTGATCCTGGGGCCAAAGCACATGCTCCTGCAATCTGCTCCCCCCATGGTCTGCGCCTGCTGATGGGTCCGGCTGGCTGCTGTCCTGCAAGGGAAGGGTTAAGATGCCCATCACCTCCCCGTGGCACTCCACTGCAGGGTCCTGCCGATATCTGGAGGAGGGTGCTTAGGACACCTTTCCCCTTCACCTTAGGTCCATGGGGACAAGCTGTGCCAGTGATGGGGTGAGGCCGGGTACGTCATTAGGGTGGAAAAGGATGCTCTAGGCCATGCCTAGGAGGGGGAAATGGTCTGCAGTGGCACAGGGAAAGGAGGACTAAGGCTGGATTCCCTCCCCCTCCCCCACACACACTAAGGGCTGAGCTCCCTGGGGAGAGAGACTAGGGCCGGAGCCTGTGAGAACAGACCCCAGCTAACTGCTCTCCACCTGGGAGACAGAGACCAGGTCAGTCACCACCTCACACCATGTGCCGCCGCCGCCATCTAGTGGCAAACAGGAGGAGAACTCCCCAAAACCCAAGCCCCAGAGACACAGCAGTGCAGGGGCTTTGAGGTCAGTTCTGAGCCCAAGTGCCCCTCTGAGCCCCAAAGGCGTGTGGAGCCTGATTCCCTCCCAGGCCGGCCTGGAACCAGAGACTAGCAGTGGGTGCTCCAGGCCAATGGGGGCTGTGGGAAGGGCGGCCAGCATGTCCCTCAGCCTGCGCCGCTTCTCGCAGCCCCCATTGGCCTGGAGCAGTGAACCATGGCCAGTGGGAGCCACGATTGGCCAAACCTGCGGACGCTGCAGGTAAACAAACTGGCCTGACCCGCCAGGGGCTTTCCCTGAACAAGCGGCGGACTGGCTTTGAGAAGCACTGCTCTAGACCATTAATTATCATATAGGTTTGTATCATCCCCCCTCTTATTTTTCTCCTTTCTAAGGTACTAATCACAATCTTTTAAATATCTCTTTATAGGAAAGTTTTTCCAGCCCTTGATCATTCTCATTGCCCTTCTGGGAATCCCCTCTGGTTCTCCAATAACCATTTTGAGATGGAGTGACCTAGATTGCACACAGTATCCAGATGAGGCCACATAACTGATTTATATCAATAAATATAAATTAGTCCCTATCCCATTCCATATACATCCAGACATCCTGTTTGCTTCTCTGACTACAGCTGCACATTGAGCAGATGTCTTCATTGCACTGTTCACAATCATGCCCAGGTTCCTTTGAAAGCTGTTCCTACAACTCTAGACCCCTGTACACTATAGACATTTCCCCCTCCAATGGACATTACTTTGCCTTTGTAGACATTGAATTTCAGTTGCCACCATGTTGCCCACTCCCCTAGCTTGTCCTCTTTGATCCGAACTAACGTAAATAACTTTGTGCTAACTGCAAACTTTGCTGCTCCCCGCCCTATCCAGAGAATTAAATCAATATATTAAACAGCACAGGACATAGGACAGAACCTTCAGGCCCTGCTGTTAGCCTTTCACCATCATGAAAATGGGCCATTTACTCCTACTCAGCCAGTTTCTGATGCATGACAATACTTTGCCTCTCACCCCATGACAATTCGGCTTCTTCAGTAGTCTCTTGTGCGGGATCTTGTCAAAGACCTTTTGGAATCTAAATAAATTAAGTCAAACAGTTCTCCAGATTTTAGCCATTCGGGTTCTAACAGATCTGTGGAACACACTTTCCCTTTGACTACATCACACAGCTTTCAGGTGGTATTGTTATTCCTTCTTTAATTATTGTTTCAACCACAGGTACAGCTGACGGCTCTGAATTTTCCAAAATTGCCTGGAGAGTCTTTGGGGGTAGTCTTTGTTGCATCCGAAGAAGTGAGGTTTTTACTCACGAAAGCTTATGCCCAAATAAATCTGTTAGTCTTTAAGGTGCCACCAGACTCCTTGTTGTTTTTGGGGGTAGGAGGGAGGTACATTTGCTACCTGCCTTCCAGTCCTCTGGCACAGTGGCTGTTTTCACAGAGGAGCACCTTGTCCTTGAACTCCTCCTGAACTCCTGGGTGAACCAGCTGGGCCGGATGCCTTCCTGCTTTTTAAATGATCAGCTTGTTTCACCACCTCTTCTTCTGACACCTCAGTCTGGGAGAGATCCTCACCCTTAGTGCCAGAAAGAGCAGATCCGAGTGGGAATCCCCCCCAAAACCCCTGTGGGGAAGACTGATGCGAAAAAATACGTTTGCTTTTCCCCAATGTCCTCATCTTCCTTAACTGCGCCCTTTAGCCCTCGGCGATCTATCAGACTTGCTGGGTTCCTGCTTTTGAAAGACTTCAAAAAATCTCTTGTTCCTTTTATACTTCTTTAGTTATTTGCTCTTCAAAATCCATGCTGGCCCTTCTAATTCCCCCTTCCATATCTACAGCCTGCTGTGGTTCAGCTCCTGTCTATTGGCTTCACTTGGGCCAGATTTCCAAACAGGGAAGGGTCTGGGTTTGGCTCTCAGAGCCCCTGGATCCTGACCATGCAGCCAGATGGGCTTATTCCCGGCCCTCTGGCTCCCTTGCTGGTCAGTGTACACAGGTCTTCTGGGACGGATGATTCCTAGCAGGACACACCTTGCCAATGCTGCTGAGGGGAATGGGAAGGGACAACATGGATTTTGAAGAGAAAAGGTTTCTGAAGCCCCCACGGGGCTGATTCTGGGCCCACGGAAGGTGCTGGCACAGGAGAAGGCTTCTCCCCAGCTCTGTGGGTTCGGGATTGGGCTTCCCCCCTGCACAGAACTGGAGCTGTTCTTTGTACCATTCAGGGCCCTGGGGTGGGGGAGGCCTCGCGCTGGAAAGTGACAGAGCCAGAGGAACAGTGGGCTGGAGGTGAAGGGGACACGCACGGCTGGGAGCGGAACTCCTGGCAAGGAAGCCATCGGCTCCCAAGAGTCAGTGGGCCTGTGCCGGCCAAGCCCCATCAGCTGAAGAAACCTTGCAGGCAGGTACTAGGTCTCTGCCCCATGTCCTCAGCCCCTCGCCCTGCCAGCCCAGCCCCCTGTGCCAGCTCGGACACCCCCTGAGCTGGCCCAGCCCCTCCCCCATGCCAGCCCCTCCCCTGCCAGCCCCGATGGCCCCTGAACTGGCCCAGCCCCTCCCCCATGCCAGCCCCTCCCCTGCCAGCTCCGATGCCCCCTGAGCTGGCCCAGCCCCTCCCCCATGCCAGCCCCTCCCCTGCCAGCCCCGATGCCCCCTGAGCTGGCCCAGCCCCTCCCCCATGCCAGCCCCTCCCCTGCCAGCCCCGATGCCCCCTGAGCTGGCCCAGCCCCTCCCCCATGCCAGCCCCTCCCCTGCCAGCCCCGATGCCCCGTGAGCTGGCCCAGCCCCTCCCCCATGCCAGCCCCTCCCCTGCCAGCCCCGATGCCCCGTGAGCTGGCCCAGCCCCTCCCCCATGCCAGCCCCTCCCCTGCCAGCCCCGATGCCCCCTGAGCTGGCCCAGCCCCGCCCCGTGCCCCCAGGGGGCGGGCGAGCGGGACGCCGGCAGGGGGCGGGGCCCCGGCCCGCCAGTCAGGGCGGCGGCGCACGTGGGCCGGGCCGGGCCGGGCCGGGGCGGAGCGGAGCGGGGCTGGGCGGAGCGAGCGGCGGCCGGCCGGGGAGCCAGGCGGCGGCATGGGGCCCTGGCTGCGCGCGGCCGGGCTGGTGCTGGGCTCCACGCTGCTCTTCAAGGCGCTGCAGCGGGGGCTGCGCCGCCTGCCCCTGCCCGCCCACGTGTGCCGGGACCCGACCCGCGCCTGGCGCTGGCGGAACCTGCTCGTCTCCTTCGTGCACTCGGTGGTGACGGGGCTGTGGGCCGTGCTGTGGTGAGTGAGCCCGGCCCGGCCCGGCCCCCGAGGCCTCCCCTTTGCTCCCGCAAAGCCGCTTTCGGAGGCTCCGCGCCTCATCAGCGGTGTTTGCCCCGAGCCCGGCTCCGCTCTGAGCCAGCAGCACCTGCCCCCGGCCCCGCCTCGTCCCCACGGGCTGTTCTGCTGCGCTGCCCGCAAAGGCCTTAGGCCGGTGGTGCTGCACGGGACATGGGCTCTGCTCGGTGCCCGAGCCCGCCCCCCCAGCGCCATATCCGATCCCTGCTCCGGGGCTCTGCCCGCAGGGAGAACGGCCCTGCTGTGTGGTGTGACTGCATGGCCCCTCCGCTCAGCCCGTTAGCATCCCCGCCCTGCCCCCGGGAGAGCAGCGGGCCCGCAGCGCAAGTGGTGCATAGCACCTGCACCAGAATGGGGGGACGGGCCTGTCTGCAGGGAGGGCCCTGAGGGGCACACAGGGCAAGGGGCGCTCTGCTGCCAAGGCGACCTCCACTGAGTGGGGCACTCCGTGTACCCGCCTGGCAGAGGGAGGCAGGGCTGAGCTGATCATGTGCTAGTCCAGGGAGTCCAGGCGCTTCCAAGCGGAGCTTGGAGCATTCGCTATTCCCGGCAGCATGAGCAATGAGCCACTAAGCAAAGGAGACAGGATCAAAGGCCCCATCGGACTCTTATTGTACCGACTGACTGATCAATTAATTAATTAATCACAACCGAGGCCCGTCCTGGGCTCCCGCTCAGCCCTGGAAGGAGCTGAATGGCTGCCTATGGGGCGTGCTGTTTCTCTTCGCTCATGCTATTGGGGGAGTTACTGCTGCTCGCCACGAGTAACGCAGGAAGAGGAACTGTGCCCGTGCCCCTCACCATGACACTTGGGAGGTGAGGAGGGCTGCTATGTTCAGACTATATGAAACCACACACCTCTCTGCGTGTCTCTCCCCTTCCCAGCGTGTGGCAGGTTCCTGAGATGCTGATGGACATTGAAAACGTCTCGTCCACTTCGGGATACCTGCTTCTCTGCTTCTCTGCAGGTAGGGGTTTCTGCCCCTTCCTCCCCCAGTGCAGGGGCCTTGTGTGCTGCATTTCAGCTAGAGGTGCTGAAATTGGAGCTGGAAGAACCTTCCCCATCTTGCTGCCCCAGCCAGCTCCATGCAGGACTGATTCAGCAGCATCCCTTCCTGTGCAGGTCACTCTGGAAAGTCCCCCATGCTGGGTCTTCGGCTGCATCCCAGGGGAGAGTATTGTACAGCCCAATACCTTTCACCGAAGTTCCCTCTAAGCTGCGCGGCCGCCTGTTAAGCACCATGCAGGCGCTCAGGGCTGCAGTGTGGGGAGAGGCTCCCCTCCCCTCACTGCTCAAAAACCTTTCATGGTGTTCAGCCTTCAGCTCACCTGTGCTTTAATTCCATCCTGTTGTTCGGGTAACACGCCCTGGTCCCACCCACAACAGTGCTCCTCCTTAGGCATTGACATCTTCAGATCCACAGAGCTGTCTGGCCTGTTCTCCTCAGTGACTGTTTACAGATTTAAATCTGGGGCATGGCTAATTAGCCGGGGTTCCTCCAGTTCCCTGGTCGCTTAGCTTGCTCTTTGCTGAGCTGCCTGCAGCTTTTCAGGACCTTGGTGGTGTCCAGACACAGCGAGCCCTGTGCACAGGGGCACTCGCCTCCCTGCTCCATGACACGAGGCTGCGGCGCCTAAAATTGCACAGGCCTTTTTGCTGCCGTACTGTGCGGCACAGTCATCGAGCCATTCCAGACAGAGCCACTCCTGCTCCCAGCGTCCTGTTCCAGACCATGTTCCCCGCCTTAGAGACGGTCTCACTCTTGTTCCCCGTGCATGCTTCTACCCTCTGTAGATGCTCCCAGAATCCCTTTCCACCCTGCTTGCTTTGGTAACTACAGGGGTGTGTGGGCAAACTAGTCCTGGTGATCACACATACACCTGAGAGGCGTGAACCTGCCTTGCTGAGAGTGTCAGTCAGGACATCGGGTGTTCCTCCCAACTTTAGTTCCCACCTGGCTAGTTACTAATGGCGGGGGGGGGAGCACTGTTTAATGCAGCCCCATCTCGCTAGCCTTGGCACTGGGTGACAGCTGAAAGCTCTCAATGGAGGCTCTGTTGTAGACGCACAGGGTGTGAGTGTAACTTCCCCCCACCCCGGACTGACACTGCTCTCCGCCTCCCCTCCTCAGGCTACTTCATCCACGACACCCTCGACATCATTGTGAGCCACCAGTCCCGAGCCTCCTGGGAGTACCTGGTTCACCATGCCATGGCAAGTACAGGCCCCTGCAGTGAGCCCAGCTGAGTTGACTCTGCTCTTTCCAGATACACCCACAGCTGAGTGGAACTGACCAGTGACCCCGGGGAGGTGGGAAGGCAGGATGGGTGCCCCACAGGAGGGTAGGGCTGCGAGTCCCTGAGGTTGGGGCTGTCTGGCCTGTGCTGGCTTCGCTGCCTGTTAGTTGAGCAGATCGTGATGCAGGGCTGAAGTTCAGGGGCATGGGCCTACGCCTGCTTTGCGAGCCCAGATTCGGAGCAGCTCCCTGCCCGAGTCTCATCTGCATCTTTCCTTGCGTGGCAGGTGTGCTCAGCAGGGTGGGCATGCAGAAGCCGGAACCGGCCAAATGGGGCAGTCAACAGGACACACGAGTGATTCCCTGGGGAGTAAAGCTGGAGGTGGTGAAAAGAGCCCAAGGGACCTGCCCACCTCCCATGCACAGAAAGATTGGTTAGTACATCCGGGCTGGGACACCAGCTGGGTTAGACTAACCTTGTGAGAGGGGGGTGGCCATGCAACTGTGGCTAGAGCCCCGGGAAGCTCAACCAATCTGCTCGCTCCTGAGAGATGGCTCGGCCCCATCCCACAGCCCTGCAGCTGAGCTGGAGGGGTTCCCCCCTCGCTGGCTGCCTTCTAATCTCCTTCCTCTGGAGTGGGCCTGGTGTCAGGCACTCAGCTCCATGCCTGGGCTTGGCAGGGGGGTGGAGGGGAAGGCGACCGGCCTCACTCCTTTGTCTGGGTCCTTCCTGCCAGGCGATCTCAGCGTTCTTCTCCGGGATCTTCCTGGGCCGCTTCGTGGCAGCGGGGATGCTGTCGCTCTTCGTGGAGGTGAGCAACATCTTCCTGACCATTCGCATGCTGCTGAAGCTGAGCAACATGCCAGCTCCCACCCTCTACAGGATCAACAAGTACGTCAACCTGGTGATGTATTTCCTCTTCCGCCTGGTGCCCCAGACCTACCTGACCTGGTACTTTGTGCGCTACGTGGAGGTGCGGGGTCAGGGAGCCTTCCTGATAGTCAACCTCTTCCTGCTGGATGCCATGATCCTGACGTACTTCTCCCGCCTGCTGCGCTCCGACTTCTTCCCAGACTCCTGCAGGCGGCGCGCCGGGAAGGACGCGGGCGGGGAGAAGTTCTTAGTGGACTGAGTGAAGGGGCAGCGCCTGTGGGGTTGTGCAGACCCCCCCCCCTTGCAGTGGAGGGCTTGGACCTGGGGCGCTTTGCACCTCCTCAGCTCTGCACCACATGTGCCTTACAGCTGAACTCCACCGGCACAGGGCTCTGCAGTCACTTCACGAAGCCTGTGCTTTGTGGCGCGATGGCCTGAGCTGCCCCGCGCTGCTTCCAGGGGCTGGGGTCCCAGCAGGCAAAGGCAGGAGGGGAAGGATGGAGCTGGTTGGGAAAGAGGGTTTATCTTCCATGTTGTGATGGGATGTTACATGCATTAAATACGTGTCTGTTTCCAAGCTTCTGCAGCATCTGGGCCATCCTTTCCCGGGGCAGAGAGTGCACTGGGCTGGGAAGGAAGCAGCTTGTTACAGACGCTGAGGGGGAGGAGCCATCAAGGCAGGGACAGCAGTGGGTGCAAAGGCCATGGAGAGCTAGGGCAGAGGGCTTTGAGGCGGGGGAGCTGGGATACGCAGGTGCTTGGGGCATGCAGGGTTAAAGTGCTGGGAGTAGCATCAGCCTCTCACTAACAGGATGCTTGCGGGAGAGGGGCCTGTAGTATCTGCTGTGGGGGCTGGGGACTTTTCTGCCCTGGAACCGGGCTGCTGTCTTTTCAGTCTATTCTAGCCAATGCCCGGAGCAGGCTCTCCAAGGGAGCGTCTGGGCTCACCCAGTTCCCATGGTGCATGTTCACTCCTGCCCCTTGCTTTCCAGACGGTCACCCTGGTGCTTCCCCTCCTTCTGCAGGGCAGATTCTATCACTGGTATTAGCAAAGGGCCTAGGAGCACCAGATCCGGCCCCGGGCCCCACTGCACGAGGTGCTGGACAAAGAACAGACAGTACCTGTCCATAAGAGCTGACAACAGTTGGGCTTTGTACTTGTTTTCTCCCCATTTACTTTTACCTTCAGATTTCCCCTGCCCTGCCCAAGCTCCTTCAGACGTCTACGCTTGAGCTGACGTTCTGGCTCAGGTAGACAGACCCGCACTAGCTCCAAGGGAAGGTCCAGCACTGAAAATAGTGTAAGGGCGGGTCCTAGCCAGCCCCTGTACATAGGTAGGGTTTGTACTCGGGGCTGCTAGCCCATCCCACTGCCTGGGCAGCCACAGCTCCTCGTAGCATGCTAGCTGGATCTGTCTGCCCACACCAGAGATTACACCTGCAGCTCAAATAAATCTGTTAGTCTTTAAGGTGCCACCGGACTCCTTGTTGTTTTTGTGGATACAGACTAACATGGCTACCCCCGATAGTTGACCTGCAGCTCAGTGTCAGATACCCTGTTTCTGCAGACTGGGAGGGAGGGAGCTGGCCAGTGGCTGCAGAGGCAGGTGGGACTGGGGGGAGGTTTTTCTGGAGGGAGGAGATGAGTGTCCACTTGTAGGCCAAGGGAAAGGAGCCAAAGAATGGGAGGAATGTTTAAGTGGAGGAGAGGAGGAGTAAGGGGGTCGAGGGGTGGGTGAGGGAAACGGCTGCCAGGTGGTGAATTTTGCTGGAAAAGATTGTCAGGATTCTGGGCAGAGTAGGAGGGGCCCAGGTTTTGAGAAGGGACCACAGGGGCTGGTGTGGGAGAGACGCAGGGCTCTATCAGCGCGGGGGGAAAGCTATGGGTGAAACCAGAAGGGAGGAAGTCAGCAGGATTCTGGGGGCGGTTAGCAGGGTGGGCAGAGCATTGAACAATGAAGGCTGCAGAGAAAGGGAAAACGTGGACTGACAGGAGCAAAGGGGCAGAGGAGAGGGGTATTGTGGAGCATAGTCTTTGTCACCCAGTTGCTGCGTTTGGCCAGTGCTGGTGCTATCTAGGGACAGGCCAGACAGGGAGGACCAGGGCTCTGGAATGCAAGGAACTCTGCTGAAGAGAGGCCACAGCAGGGCACAGAGCTCACAGTGGCGCTAGGTGGTGGTGGTGACTGGCTCGTCCTGTGGAGAACCCAGCCAGGACAAAGGCTAGCCCTGCAACCAGAGCGGCCATGCACTAAGCCGCAGAGCTGAGAAACTGGCCTGGCAGCTCCATTCATGCTATTGCAACTCCACCCAAAGCAGTGAGGCAGATGCCGTAGGCTGGGCTCCAAGGCTTATCTAAAAATAATCCAGTGACCCCTAGTGTTCTTGGGTCAGGAGTGGGGTGTGCGCAGCTGCCCCCTTTCCAATGGTCCAATCCAGGAGTGGTGAGCCTGGGACTCACCTTTAGCCAGAGGCCTCGTGCGCAGTTGGGTGCATTCCCTCATCTTACCTCCTGCATCCATCCAGGGCTGATGCATGCTGCTGGGTCACTGCTTTGCAGCCGTAATACAGGGCAGGGCTAACTTCTGGAGCAGAGAGGGAGCTGTGTATGGGGTCAGGTGTCATGCTGGAGATAGCCAGGGCTGCTTGCAGACACAGGCTGCTCCAACACTCATGCTAACTGATCGGCCTGGGATGTGCAGCTTGTGTGAAAGGCCATCGCTCTGGGAGTTCCTGTGCAGCATTGGGGGGGCAAATTGGTGCTGGCATCTGCTGACAGAGACCGTGCACTTGGCTACCAGAATAAATCCCTGGCCGGGAGCCTGGCTGGGAAGGTGGCTCGGTGTGTTGCAGTGCAAACGGGTTGGGGGGGTTCCAAGGGCAGCCCCAGCGTGAGCAGCCATGCTGGAAATGAGGCCTGGATTCTCCCTCTGGCTCCCTGGGGCTTTCGCCAGAGGGTCTCCATTATCCACCACGACCCCTGCACTCAAGGCCAGGGTTAACCAGGAGGGTCAGCAATCAAGCTGCAGGGAGCTAGCGGCTATGCCAGAGTGGCACTGGCCGTTGGGCTGAATGAGACACGGCTATGGATGATGACATGAAATGCAGCTGCCTCCTCTCGGCCCCAAACGCACAGCAGTTCTGGCCCCCTCTACATACCTGCTTCTCCTTCGTGAGGGCCCTTCTTGGGTTACAGAAGCTTTGCTCAAATGAAGGCCCCTGGCTGACACTGTTTCAAGCTACTGCGTGTCCCTGGGAGACAGGCAAGGATGCTGCCGTGGCTTGTGGAAAAGGTGAAGATGGAGGAAGCCAGCCTGGCTCTGCTGTTCCGCACTCTCCCCCTGGCACCACCCCTCACTCTCCTCCCTGCGCTGGCAGCAGCCGAACACGCAGCTTGGAAGTCAAGAGCAGGAAACTGGTCACGTGCCCTTCTCTGCCAATTGGAGCAGGGTATAATGAATGACAGGTCAGATCTAAGCTCACCCCTGTTGCCATCACTCTAAGTGGGCAGTGCAGTGCATGCTGGGAGTTTGTGCTTCATGAAGTCATGGGCACAGCAGCCGGTGCTGCATGCACAGAGGCAGGGTTCTCAAACTCCAGAGCCTGAGCCCGTGGCTGCTCAGTGGCTGCTGGTTCTTCCTGTATAGTCTGCACTCACCTGGGCGAATGCAATACATGATACGTCAGCAGCCTGGCCCAGCCCCGGGGCATTAGCAGCAGCAGCAGCGTGGGACTGCTTGCCTGACGCGAGCAGAAGGGCCAGCCGCTCTCATCCCATCCCAACCGCCTTGCCCAGCCCAGAACAGTCTAGCAGCACTCAGCCCTAAAGGAAAATAAAGAGAGGGTCACATGCCTTCTGGCCAGCTCCTTACAACCAGAGTATTCACGCCAGCCCTCCTGGTGGAGAATGAGGCTCAGGGCACGAAGCTGACTCTGGCTGGCCAACGTGGCCACTTGGCCAGGCCACCTTTAGAGAGCAGACCTCGTGCTCCGGGGGGAGGGCAGCTCTAGGAACTCACAGTACAGGTGCGGGCAAGGCTAGCCAAGGGGCTCCCCCGTGCATTGGGCTGGATTCTCAAAGGCACCCACAGCCTTGGGGAGCTGTCATGACCAGAAGAAAATCCAAGCTCTCCTTCGCAATGCCCAGCTAACACTCCCCCCCCTTAGCTGCCAGTCAGGCCCCATGGAATGCTCTCCCTGGAGTCTGGCACCTGCCTTTGGCATCTCACTATACCCACCAGAGCTTCACCCCAAAGCTAAGTCCTTTCCCCCCTGCTGGTGTATGGCTAGTTCTGCAGAGGGAGTCCCCGGCACAGCATGGAGGCAGCCAAGGTGTGGCAGTGCAGACAGCTGGTTTTGAAGCTTCGCCATTGTGCACTTTCCCTCTATAGGTTCAGCCAGTCCTCTGTAGAGGGGAACGTTCCGTCTTTCTCACAGCAGAACATGCCTTGCTTAGATGTTGTTTTCTCCCCTAGAGATGTCAAATCATTCCTACCGAAAAAGGGATTAACTATTTCCATGCTGTGGTGCCGGAACTAGGGGTGCTACTGCACCCCCTGGCTTGTAGTAATAACCAACACCAAATAGATGGTTTCCATCAGCAGCACCTCCGTTTCCATATAACCACCCCCACACCCCGTTTTGGGGAAAACTAAAGTCAAAGGATGTCATTTGCTGAGTCTCAGCCAGAGGCACATTGGGGTGAATTACCCTGAAAATCCAGTTCTACTGCCTGAGACTCACAGGCATCCCAGTGCTTGAAACCTCCCCTGAAGTGGCAACTCTGTCTGAGCCTTAAGTGACAGATCAGAATAGGTTTCACACCACCACCTTGGCCCAAAAACTCCAATGTTGCCCAAAGGTCCTTAGAGCTCTTATATCCACACAGCACTTTTGCGTCAGCATGCACACGCAAACCATTGCCTAGCTGAAGTGCAGATCACTCCACAGTGGAATGCAAACGTCACCATACCCAGCACTTTAGGGCAGGAAGCGAAAAACAGCGTCCAACTGCTGGGGGGAACTTCACAAGGCAGAAGATAATCACTCATTGGTTGGCCAGGGCTTTCAGCCAGTTTCTCCCAGTGCCTATCCTTGTACCCCAGCCCTTCACAACTGGGGGTGTTAGGCAAGAATATTTCTAGCATCTCTGTTCTTTGCATCCACGTCCTGCCTACCACAGGTAAGCACTCCACATTCTTACCTATTTGTCAAACACTTTGAAGAGCTGGTTTCAACTAAAGATTTTTGTCGATGGCAATCCCTCATTTCCAGTTAGCAACAGCAGCTAGTTTTAAGACTGCCCAGATTAGCACCTTGAACCTAATTAAGGCCTTCAATGCTAGCACAACACACACAGTGCATTGCAGGGGAACTAAGCCCTGTATTGCAGCAGGGATAATGCACTTCATGCCAGACAAAACCAAATGAACCTTATTTTTAAAGGGCTGGTAATCAAAGGGGCATTGTAGTGTTAGTGAATCTATAACGGAGTAGTTGGAAAGAGCCAACTCAGGCTGTGAGTAGGAATGAGGAAGGGTGGCTGTAAGATGAAGGCATCACATCCAGGAGCCACCAGTCTCTGAGTTCTGGTCCTCAGGCACCTGGCTCAAAGGTGGGGTTAAGTTACTACTCTTCTAGGCATGTGACAAGATAAGCATGGTTAGACTGTGAGATGCTCACATACTATAGCGATAGCCATATGACTAGATTGTAAACAGAGGCTAATTATAGCAGTGTTAAAACTAAGGAAAGGTTTTGAGATCCTATTGCCTATCCCTCAAGACAGACATCTTCCCCCAGGAGATCCTGCGAGGGCAACATCTATTTGCCCCCTATTTACAAGAATCTGGCCTTCAGCCACTGTCAGAAGACAGCCCTCCTCTCACCCTTGGCTCTGGTTTGTATGCAATGCCCCCATGCAGTAACGCCTCCCTAAGTACTGAATAAACTTGGTTCCCCTCATGGCTCCCACCCCCACAGTTCATGAGCAGCTGGAATCTCCCAGGAACATCCTTCAGTTGACTTTATTTTTACCACTAAAAACACATGTGTCTGACAGAAGAGAAGCTGGTATCTGACTAAGCCAGACAGTGTGAAGGCACTTGTGATCAACCAGGTGAACTGAACATGAGAACGTCTCATTTGAAATCAGTGAAGTAGCTACACCAAGCATGAGGTTATTACATGGGGAGTCGCGAGCTGTCAGCCACCACCCCAAACCCCACTTTGCCTCCAGCATTTATAATTGTGTAAAATATATAAAACAGTGTTTTTAATGTATAAGCGAGGGCCGCACTCAGAGGCTTGCTGTGTGAAAGGGGTCGTCAGTACAATAGTTTGAGAACCACTGAGTTACACAATGGCAGCAGCAGCAGGCAAAAAAATGAAACCAACCCACCAAAGGATGAAGCCCTGATCCATGACGAACTTTTTATTCTCTGTGAAACGCACTGCACAGAGCACTTTGAACAGGGTCTGACTGAGACTAGGGATAAAGTGGGAACAGCAGCAACAGAAGCCATTGGTATTTAAACTCCATGTAATGAAAGCAGCAGCAATGTGTTGCAAGAGTAGGGGGGTAAGACCAGAGCCGCATGTTGAACAGAACAGAGATTTATGTCTTGTGCAAGGAGAATAATGAGCTGGGGTGGAGATGTCCCTGTACCTCTTCCTGTGCTTCACCACCACCAAATTCCTGCAGACTAGCTCCCAGGAAGCCTGCCGTGTTGCAGGTGTTCGGGATAGCGTTACAGTCCCCACCTTGGAAATGGCATTTAAAGCCTTCCACTTCTGTAATGTTGCATGAAACTGAGCTATTGCCCCATACAGTCTTTATGTATGCTTCAAGCCACTGAAATTGTGCAAAGTGCCCCAAGTCTCCCAGAGAGCACTCCGTTACAGAAGACAAGAGCCCACAAGTGGTTTTTCAAAAAGTTTATTATCTCATCTGCCCAGCTCTTGGTGGATGCACTTTAGATTATTCCAATCTGAAAGGAAACAAAAGGAATGATGTTACAGCCTGAACCCTGACCACATGAAGATGGAGATTCCAAGATGTAGAACAGTAGCAATGAATCTATCTCCCCCCAAAAGCTCTAGTCCCATGCAGACAAAGCAAACGCAATATTCCTGCAGTACCTAATCTTGTCTACAACAAACACAAGTAGATGAACATTTGATAGAACAGCCTGGCACAATAAGGCTAGGTCTACACTACCCGCCTGAATTGGCGGGTAGAAATCGACCTCTCGGGGATCGATTTATCGCGTCCCCCGAATCGACGTTCTTACTCCACCAGCGGAGGTGGGAGTAAGCGCCGCCGACAGAAAGCCACAGAAGTCGATTTTGCCGCCGTCCTCACAGCGGGGTAAGTCGGCTGCGATACATCGAATTCAGCTACACTATTCACGTAGCTGAATTTGCGTATCTTAAATCGACTCCCCCCTGTAGTGTAGATATACCCTGAGACTCACAACAGCCCTACTAAAATGCCTGTTACCCCCCCTTTGACCATCCTGTTTAAGAGGCAGGCCCCGAGGCTGGTTTGAGGGGCACCATGCTCCTATTCCGCTGTAGAACTAACTGCTCTTTCCCCAGCCCAGCAACAAAAATTCTACCCTGGCCTAGCAAGTGCCGGGAGTATCTGTATAATGCGTGGTGTTTTGGCATGTTCTACTCAACACCTGGCAAGTCATTGGACAGCTTAAGTTGTGTCAGAGAAGCTCTTTTAGAATAGCGCAAAGATTTATTCCCCCGTTAAGAGACTAAGCAAGATTTATAGAGCATGTTTCATCCCAAAGTATTTCCCAGACCAACTACACATGATCACTGACCCCTACTGCAATATAGCCCCTCTCCTTGGAGGAAAAAGGGGAACAGACATTCTTTGCCAGCAACCTCTATGCAGCATTATTAAGAGTAAGTGAGGAATTACTCTTCCAGCTGAAAGTGCTGGTTAAGTTAGGGAGGCAAAATGTTAGGCTGTGAGCATGACCAATACCTTCATTCTTAAATGAATTTGCTCCAGAGCCATTTGTTCCTAGCTGCTGATCAATATCCCAGAGTCCCTGCATGAGTACATTTCTGACGGAGGCCAATGATAACATTACTGATCAATTATGATACCTCTTCCCCTTCCTGTCATTTCTTATGAGGTCAGGGTCAATAACGTCCTAAAAGCTTTTTAAGTCTAACGGCTCTAGCCCAGTGACCACTAAGAATTCTACTAAGAATCGGTGAGAAATTCAATTCCACATGGAGCACAGGAATTACTGCCCCACTTCAGCACAGCACTCTCCGAGAATAACAGCCCTGATCTCAGCTGTATGTCAAAACACCGTCTGGCTGGAGCAGAGTAGAGAGGGCAGATGAAAGTGAGAAAATTCAAGAGTCTCCATTCTCACCTTGTTGGCTACATCCAATGCATCATAGTCTGGAGCAAGACGGACATAAGCCTTCTTCTCACCATCGGGCCTACAATGAAGCATGAGGCATTAGTACCCACAACTCCCCATTTCTTTTCCAGTTGCGCAGTATCATATTGTGCATCAGTGGTTCCTTTGAAAACATCACTGTACTCAGCTGAAGTAGTTTTCCATCATTTGCACAAAAAAATTCCCTTTGTTGCTTCCAAAAGAGCTGCTCAGATCAACTGGCTGGTACCTCAGTACTGCAGGTTACTCCTTTCAGCCAGTGATTACAATTCACATTCCACCATGACATGCTCAGATTCAAAGCCAAGATTGTACAACAAAATCATGACAGATCTTGAACTCTGCAACTCACACATACTGTAACCTACAAACCACAAAAACTCGGCTATAACTGTCTTTATATACAGCATTGAGGAAGCATATGAATAAATCAGAAAACTCAGATTTCTCTGTATCATTAGAACCTTTCCCCCCCTACACACACACACACAGCTAGTCCTCTGGGTTCCAGTTCCACGTACCTGCTAGTTTCATTCAAGCCAGGTACATTTTCCCTTAAACACCATACAGTGCACTTTGAAACATCTTACACCCACAAGTACTCCATTTCCCTCCCACTTAACCCAGTGTCACTTACCGGATCAATGTGTTGACCTTGGCCACATCAATATCATACAGTTTCTTGACAGCCTGCTTAATCTGATGTTTGTTGGCCTTGACATCTACAATGAAGACCAGGGTGTTGTTATCCTCTATCTTCTTCATGGCTGACTCTGTGGTCAGAGGGAACTTGATAATGGCATAGTGGTCAAGCCTGTGTGGGAGAAGCATTTGCGTTACAGAACACTAGCAGCAGTGAGGTATGCTAGAGAAAGCTCCTTCACACAGCAGATGTCACTATAGCTCTAGGAAACTTCAGGGTACATCAGTCACTAGTAAGATTGTAATCACAAGCTCTCAGGCTTTGGTCGCATGGAATCATCATTTGCACCCCAAACACCCATTACAAAAGCAAAGTAATTAAGAAAACTGACAAGACATTGTTATTTCAGTTTTCAAAACACAGCTCTTCCATTCACTGAGACCAGTTCTACACTTGAAATCTGTTTGCAATGTTGCTTCAAGGTGTAATTTTCTGCAGCATCTTTATACCAGCAAAAACCCTATTGTGGATGCAGTTATACCAGTAAAAAAGTGCTTTTATCAGCATAGCTTATTTCACTCACTTTTTTGCAGTATAAACAGCATCTGCAATAGGAGAGGTTGCTGGTTCTGCAACTAATCAACCTTTTCTAGTGTAGACTTGACCTAAAACTACTAGCTTGTATTTTACTTATGATTCTCCAATATAAACATTACATTTAACAAGTGAAGTATTTATTAAAAAAATAAGATTATGACTAAAACCAAGCTGGCTTTAGACCAAGAAACTCAAGTGTGATGGAGATGGGGAAAGGAGTCCAGACCTATCACCGGATATATTGAAACAGATTTTAAAGGAAATGGACCACACAGACATACTTGTTCCTCCGAGGAGCACTCTTCCTAGGATATTTGGGCTGTCTCCGTAATCGTAAAGTTTTGGGCCTCCTGAAGGTGGGAGATGTCCTGATTTTCTTCTTCTTGTGGCTGTGGACTCCTTTCAAAACGGCCTTTTTAGCCTTCAGAGCCTTGGATTTCGCCTCTGGCTTAGCGGGGACGGCTACAAAAGAAAAGGCTGTGAGCGGAGGCTGGCAGCAGCAGGTCTGTGGGCCTCGGAGACAACAAGGGACTTTACTCGCCTGCCCGGCTCCGCTCTGCCGCGCCACGTGGGATGCCCGGGCCGGGCCTCAGCCGGGCCGCCCCCGCGCCAGAGCGGGGCCCCGGGAACGGCCAAGCCGCCGGGCTCCAAGGGACCCCCGGGGCGAGGGGGCTGGCGCTGGGCCGCGCGGCCCCGGAACCCGCCCTGGGCCTAGCCGGGGGCTCCCCGCACAGCTCGGCCCGGCCCGGCCCCGGGGGCCCCGGCAGCCGCACGTGGGGCGCAGGCCCCGCAACGGGGCGCGGGCAGAGCCAGGCGGCCGCCCCCCGCCCCGCGCGGCGGCCGCGGTCTCCCCTCACACTCACCCTCCTTCTTCGCCTTCGGCGCCATCTTGGGAAAAGGGAAGCGAAAAGGGCCTGCTCGGCCGCCTCACACGGGCTTATAGGGCCAACTCTCACGAGAGTAGGCACAAGCAACGCGAGATCGCGCATGGCATGCCGGGAGTGGTAGTTCTCGTTCCAGACAGAGAGACGGAAGGAGAGTAGGCATGAGAGCATGCGCAGAGAAGTCCCTGCGGGCAGTGCATATTGGGGGTTGTGGTTTTTTTATTACCTCAGCGTTTGTAATTTTTTATTAATATTCATTTTGTTAATGAATAGTAGGGCTGTCGATTAATCGCAGTTAACTCACGCAATTAACTCAAAAAATAATTGCGATTAAAAAAGTAATCGTGATTAATTGCACTGTTAAACAAGAGAATACCAATTGACATTTATGAAATATTGTGGATGTTTTTCTACATTTTCAGATATATTGATTTCTATTGCAACACAGAACACAAACTGTACAGTGCTCACTGTATCTTATTTTTTATTATAAATATTTGCACTGTAAAAAACAAAATAAATAGTCTTTTCCAATTCTCCTCATACAAGTACCGTAGTGCAATTTCTTTATTGTGAAAGTGTAACTTACAAATGTAGATTTTTTTGTTTGTTACATAACTGTACTCAAAAACAAAACAATGTAAAACTTCAGAGCCTACAAGTCCACTCAGTCCTACTTCTTGTTCAGCCAGTCGCTAAGACAAACAAGTTTGTTTACATTTACAGGAGATAATGCTGCCTGCTTCTTAGTTACAATGTCACCTGGAAGTGAGAACAGGCGTTCACATGGCACTTTTGTAGCCAGCATTGCAAAGTATTTACATGCCAGATATGCTAAACATTCGTATGCCCCTTCATGCTTCAGCCACCATCAGGGCCGTCTCTGGGGTTTTTGTCGCCTCAAGCAGCAAAAAAATAAATAAATAAATAAAAGATGTGATCGCAATCAGCTCTACCACCGCTGCTTCAGTCTTCGGCGGCAATTCAGCGGCTGGTCCTTCGCTCTGAGAGGGACCGAGGGACCCGCCGCCGAATTGCTGCCGAAGAGCCGGACGTGCCACCCCTCTCCATTGGCTGCCACACGCACCTGCTTGCTGGGCTGGTGCCTGGAGCTGGCCTTGGCCACCATTCCAGAGGACATGCTTCCATGGGGATGATGCTTGTTAAAAAAATAATGCGTTCATTAAATTTGTGAGTGAACTCCTTGGGGGAGAATTGTATGTGTCCTGTTCTGTTTTACCCGCATTCTGCCGTATATTTCCTATTATAGCAGTCTTGGATGATGACCCAGCACATATTCATTTTAAGAACATTTTCACTGCAGATTTTTTCACAAAACACAAAGAAGGTACCAATGTGAGATTTCTAAAAAATTGAAGAATCTGAAGTGCCATCCAAAATCTGAGAGGGATGAGATGTGGAGCATGCTTTCAGAAGTCTTAAAAGAGCAACACTCTGATGCGGAAACGACAGAACCTGAACTACCAAAAAAAGAAAATTGACCTTCTGCTGGTGGCATCTGACTCAGATCATGAAAATGAACATGCATCGGTTCACTCTGCTTTGGATGGTTATCGAGCAGAACCTGTCATCAGCATGGATGCATGTCCTCTTGAATGGTGGTTTAAGCATGAAGAGACATATGAATCTTTAGCGCATCAGACACGTAAATATCTTGCGACACCAGCTACAACAGTGCCATGTAGACGTCTGTTCTCACTTTCAGGTGACATTGTAAACAAGAAACGGGCAGCATTATCTCTTGCAAATGTAAACAAACTTGTTTGTCTTTAGTGATTGGCTGAACAAGAAGTAGGACTGAGTGGACTTGTAGTTTCTAAAGTTTTACATTATTTTATTTTGAATGCAGTTATTTTTTGTACATAATTCTACATTTTTAAGTTCAAGTTTCATGATAAAGAGATTGCACTACAGTACTTGTATGAGGTGAATTGAAAAATACTATTTCTTTTGTTTTTTACAGTGCAAATATATGTAATAAAAATAAATATAAAATGAGCACTGTACATTTTGTATTCTGTGTTGTAATTGACATAAATATATTTGAAAATGTAGAAAACATCCAAAATATTTAAATAAATGGTATTCTATTATTGTTTAACAGCATGATTAATCATGCGATTAATTTTAATCGCTTGACAGACCTAATTAATAGTTTAAGATTTGTATCTTATTAAGCACCTTCCATCCAGGAGTCCCAAAACAGGTTACAAATGAATGGTATATGGGGTAGTGACATTTCTAATCACATATTGAAATTCAGTACATCTAATAATAATGAGATGTGTTAATACAAATATTTTTAAAATGTAAGAAGACACAAGCTGACACTGCTTCAGAGGGAGTGAACAGAACATGACAATTTATTGAGTGATTCATCCCCTGCCGTCCAGGGGATGAATCACTCAATAAAAGAGGTGAGGCTGAGGCTTGTTTAGTCTGCAGAAGAGAAGAGTGAGGGGGGATTTGATAGCAGCCTTCAACTACCTGAAGGGGGTTCCAAAGAGGATGGAGCTCGGCTGTTCTCAGTGGCAGCAGATGACAGAACAAGGAGCAATGGTCTCAAGTTGCAGTGGGGGAGGTCCAGGTTGGATATTAGGAAACACTATTTCACTAGGAGGGTGGTGAAGCACTGGAATGGGTTACTAGAGAGGTGGTGGAATCTCCATCCTTAGGGGTTTTGAAGGTCAGGCTTGACAAAGCCCTGGCTGGGATGATTTAGTTGGGAATTGGTCCTGCTTTGAGCAGGGGGTTGGACTAGGTACCTCCTGAGGTCCCTTCCAGCCCTGAGATTCTATGATCCAGCACTTCTAGCAGGCAGGGTGTGGGGCTGCATCCCTGAACATGCTGGCTAATAGCAGAGGCCTGAGCAGGGGCCTGGGTGGCTGCTGCCCGCGGAGAGCAGCATTGGCTCGGCCACGCACCAGCCTGGGAGCCTCTCCCATCGCAGCCGGGCTGTGCGGGGCAGGGCTCCTCTCTGGGCCAAGCTGTGCCTGGCCTGGCGCCCCCGGCCCCTGCTCCGGCCGCTTGTTCTGCAGACCTGACAGCCGGAGCCCGCCAGCTCCCGGCGAACAGACGGGACTGGGGCCCCGGCACCCGGGAGGGGCGAGGTCGGGATGTCCCGCCGGAGAACCGGGCCGGATGCTCTGCGGGGGGCTCTGCCTGCCCCCGCCCCCCGGAGCCTCAGCCTGTGAGTCATTAACCAGGAGCAGCTGCCGTGGGAAGGAGCCCAGCCGCCTCCCAGCCCCGCCGGAGCCGGAGAGCCCCCGTGCGGAAGGTACGGAGGGGACCCGGCCCAACACGAGCTAGAGCCAGAAACCGGCAAGTGGGGACCGGGCGGGAAGAGCCAGCTCCGCGGCATCCCGGGGGGCGGCAGGGCGAGGGGGCTACCCGGGCCCGAGGAGGGGGGCAGCGGGGAGAGGGGACATCCCGGGGGTGCATTTTGTCCCGCGGTGCCCGTTGCCCCGGTTCTCTCCCCGGCCCCGCTCCCAGCCTCGGGACGCGCAGCCCGGCCGGCTGGTGCCGGCGCAGCCCCTGGAATTTCCGGGGATCAGGTTACCTTCCCCTCCCCCGAAATGCAGCTCATCGCCCGAGCTCCCCGCAGCCCGAAGGCGCCGCTGGTGCGGGTGAGTGAGGGCAGGGGGGTCGGGCGGGCTTCCTGGGTTGGGTGCCCCCCCCCCGGCGAGAGCCCCTTGGGGAGCCCTCCTTCTTGCCGGATGCATCCCCCCCAGTCCCGTGGCGGGTGCCCAGGAGTCCCGGGTAGTTACTGCAGGGCAGGGTTGCGGGGGGGGGGGGGGGGGAAGTGGGGCAATTTGCCCCAGGCCCCACAGGAGCCCCCACGAGAATATAGTATTCTACAGTATTGCAACTTTTTTTTATGGAAAGAGCCCCCGAAACGGCTTTGCTCCAGGCCCCCTGAATCCTCTGGGCAGCCCTGACTGCAGGGTGCTGGGTTCGGGGAAGCTCCAGCCCGAGGTCCCTTCCCCTACCTGCAGCGGCCCCTCCGCGGTAGCCAGTGTAGACTAGACAGTGCCCGGCAGGGGTGGGGGTAGCCCAGGCCCTGCCAAGCTGGTGCCTAGCTCAGTCTGGCCCTGAGAACTGTGCCAGTCCAGCTGGGCAGAGGTGGAGCCCCGCACGTCAGCTTGTCTGCAGCCCGCTCGGGAGCCAAGCCCCTTCTAGCTTGTGGGGCTTCCCTGGTAAAGCCGAGGGTCGGCTGCACCTCTCTCTAGCACGCCCCTCGACATGGATCCAAAGGAGAAACCAGACCAAAGAAAGTAACTGCTGTGATTACAACCCGGACTGGCTTCTTGGTGGCCCCAGCCAGCCATTTATCCTGGCCTCTCTCCAGGCAGCACTGCGCCGCCAGGAGTGAAATAGCAAGTGATTGTCGTGCTCCAGAAAGCGGACAAGGCGCGTTGGCTGGAGAGCAAACTCCCAGGATGGAGCTGCAGGAGAGCTCTGCCTTGGGTGCTGTCCAACGAGCCACGTGGTCAGCAACCCGCTCTGCTGGCCCAGGGACCCCTGCAGGTAGCCACGGAGCCCAGAGTAGGAGCTGTGTCTGTGGAGCCAGGGAAATGGCTTTGAAGTCCTTCTCTGTACCACATGGAGCTCTGGGAAGCTGCAGCTCCGGGCGGAGGCCCAGATGAAATCTCCCCAGGTGCTAGGCAGCTGCTGGGCCAACAGCAAACCTCAAATGTAACACAGAGTGCTAGGAAAGGCCCTTCAGTACCAGAGGCACAGGCAGGAATGCAGGGTCCGTGCAGAGGCTCTGGGAGCCACTCCTGGTATGGCCCTTTCCCACCAGCCTGATGTCTCACTGTGGTGCCTTGGATCAGCCAGGAAGATTTCCTTCAACAGAGCGTTGGAGTAGGCCAGGCTCCCTGCCCTTCAGGCCAAGGTTCACAGCTATCACCTGCCACTGGCTCAGGCACTTTCTTCCCCTGTGGGTATCCCCATAGCCTGGCACGGATTGGCCAGTACTGGCCAATGCTGCACAGCGACCCCCAGACACACCGTGGTGCTCTAGGGTCTCCACACTGAATAGCAAAGAAACCGGCCCAGGGCTGCAGGGTGGCCAGCGTGCTGCTGCTAGAGACCACGTGCAAGCCATGGAACTGGCCATGCAGCCTGCAGCCGCCCTCGGAGATCGCAGGGTGCACTGCTCCAGCGATCCCCACGCCACGCTGCTCTCCATTGCTCACGCCTCTGCCGGAAATAGGAGGGCAGCTGCAATCTGCTCCACTCCGTGCTGCACTTCTGGCAAGTTGGCTGTGGTTGGGCTGCCCTGAATGTGTTGGCTCTGCCCATGGCGAGGAGAAGGGTCAGAACGCCAGCTCCAGCAGTGCCACACTTGGGGGACTTGCTGCCAGCTGCAAAGCAAAGACTGCAGCTCCCCTCTCCCCGCCTGTTGTGCTGTAATCCTGCAGGACGTGCTTCAAATCAGCAGTCAGCAAACGGGGAGGAAACCTCCCTCAAACCTTCTCCCCCGCTAGTTTGGGTGCCTGGGTTCTCCCCAGCGAAGTCGGGCTCCAAATGATGAGTGTGCTAGCACCAGTCCGGAGGGACCGGATCATTGCGGAGCTGCCTCAGGTAAGCAGGCCAGTGCTTCGAGGCGGGGCCAGGGGAGAGTGATGGATACCCGCGCGGGCCCAAGGGAAGAACAGTATCAGAGCCGGGGAAGGAGCCAAGTCCGGGTTCTGCTGCACCTGTGAAGCGCGAGCCGGGGGGATTGTTGGGGGTGCTGAGCGGGTTCTCCCCAGCTTCTCCTCGGTCTGGCTGACGTGGTGCCAGCTCCCCACCCCTCCCCCTCATCTGGGACTGCTCCGTGTGTGGTCCCTGCCACAGGCTGTCCATCCCCTCTCAGCAAGCCGAGCTAGGGAGAGCCGCAGGGCGCTGGGTGTCTCAGCGTGTGTGGCTGGCTGTTCTGGGCAGGCTCCGGGCTGGGTGTCGCAGCGTGTGTGGCTGGCTGTTCTGGGCAGGCTCCGGGGGCATTCCCGCTCGGGCTCTCTTTGGGGGAGCCGTTAGCGGGCACTGCCGACTTCCCAGGAGCTGCCAGCTCACTGTCTGTGCTCCCATTTCAGTGCTTTCACAAAGAGGCCGCCCTCCATTCGCGCTCCAGCTTTCATCCCCAAGTAAGCGGCGCCTGCCAGGAGCAGCGAACGGGGACAGTGGGGTAAGCCGTGCTGGGCCGCGGGGAACTCCCGCCTCCCAAGGGAAGGGACAGAGCCCTTTAAAGATCTCCCGGCAGGCAGCAGCATGCCCCGGACCCTGGGGACCTCATCACGACTGCCCTGAGCCAGCCCAGGCCCGAGCCCGGTTTGGTGCCAGGGCCAGTTTTCGGAATGGAATGGAACCCAATCAGGCTGCTTTGGTTTTTCCCAGCAGCCGGGGAGGGCTGAGCAGTGTCTCTTTAAGAGCCCTGCGTGCTGGGGCATGGCTGGAGCTTACTCACATTGCAGGAATGTGCTGGGGAGGGGAAGGGGAGGAGGTGGGGGTCCTGCCTTGGATTGAGCCTCTCTGCTGGGCCTGATTCCCAGAGAAATGAGACGGGTTGGCCTGAAATCCCCCAGGAGCCAGAACAGCAAGGCAGAGGGAGCTCCGTGCATCCTTGCCTCCCTCTGGCTCAGCAGCCGAGGGGAACCCCAGCCCTGCCCGGCTCAGAGCTGCGTGCTGGGAGGGAGCGGGACGGCCTGTGCCCAAGCCTGTGGCAGTGAGCAGCTGGGAGGAGGGGCCCAGAGCAGGGCAACCATAGGACTTGCTGCTGGAGGTGACTGGGGGGCTCAGTGGGAGATGCCGTGCGCTGGCTCCCCAGCACAGCGCTCAGGGAAACCAGCACCGTCTGAGCCTGGGGGCTGGTCGCCCTGCCAGCTCCCCAGCATCGCGGTGCTGGTCCCCACTCTGTGACCGGGGGCTGCTCCACATTGCTGCTGCCCCAGGACTCGACTCGGAGTCTCCCTAAAGTCCCCTTACAAAGTGCCCAGCCTGCCTGTCGTGGGCAAGGGGGTCTGGAGCCTGGAAACCGCCTGCGGGTCATTCCGCATTGTCTGGCCTCCCTGTTGGATGGAGTCTGGGGGAAGCTGCAGCCAGGTCCAATGTCCAGATCTGTAAAAGCAAAAGGGCTATGGGGTGGGGTGCATGGGGGGAGCAGCGGGACAGAGTGCACGGGGGGAGCAGCGGAATGGGGTGCCTGGGGGAAGAAATGGGGTGCGTGGGGGGAGCAGTGGCGTGGGGTGCATGGGGGAGAGATGGAATGCATGGGGGGAGCAGTGGGACAGGGTGCGCGGGGGGAGAAATGGGGTGTGTGGGGGAGCAGCAGGATGGGGTGCATGGGGGGAGCAGTGGCGCGGGTGCATGGGGGGAGCAGTGGGACAGGGTGCATCGGGGGAGAAATGGGGTGTGTGGGGGGAGCAGCGGGATGGGGTGCATGGGGGGAGCAGTGGCGCGGGGTGCATGGGGGAGAAATGGGGTGCCCGGGGGAGCAGCAGGACGGGGTGCGCGGGGGGAAGGTGAGGTTCAGGTTTCTGAGCAGGCTGCTTTTGACGAACACCTGGAGGAGGGGAGGCTAATTGCCTGGACTCGTTAGCTTCCTGAGCAGATGGAGGAGCCTGCCTGGGTGTCTGAGGTTACCAGGAGACAGCTGCTCCGGCGATTACTCAGTACCCCAGTGGAAGCTGGCGTGCACTGGGAATGGGCAGGGAGCCCTGGGAGCACCCGCTCAGCATGGCAGCGAGTGCAAGCACTGGAGACACCAAACCGTCCCATGGCCCCTCGGGGGGAGGCTGCTGGCCCGGCCACCAGCTGTGGGAGCTGGCGCTGCCCATCCTGGGTGGGGGAACGGGAGCTCACAGCTGACAACGATGTGCCCGGCTATCCCCAGCAGGTTTAAGATCTCCAAGATCATCGTGGTGGGAGACCTGTCAGTGGGCAAGACCTGCTTAATCAACCGGTAGGTGGGGCTGCCTGGGGGTGGGCGGGACTGCACTGCCAGGGCCCCAGGAAGGGGGAAAGGCCCCTCTCTGGGAGGGGGGAAGTGTCGTTTATTATCTCAAGGCCAGGCCCCACTGTGCGGGGCACTGCGCAGACACATAGGAGGCGCGGTCCCTGCTCTCCGGGGCTATGGGGAGTCCGCCAGTGGCCTAGACTGTTCCAGACACCCCTGATCCCCAGGCTGGCCTCCCAGCCCCCGAGTCGGTGCTATGGGGTGTCCCCACTTCCCGTTTGCTTCTGGCGCTGCTTTAGGGGGGCTTTTCGGGGAGGTTTGCCTGGGAAGGTGTCGACTTGTCCAAGAGCAGGCTCAGGGTCTGGCCCCCTGAGGCTCCGGGCTTGTCAGCTCCGTAGAGCTCGGCCTGTTTATTGCTTGGATGGGAGAGTCCCAGGAGAATCCAGGTGAGTCGGTTGAGCAGTTTTCCCCTGTCAGTACAGAACTAATACCCCATCGTGGGCTGCTTAGGACACTGGCTCCCCGAGTCCTCCCTTGGCAGTTAGCTAGACACAGACTGTTCCTTCACTTCCTCTCCCAGTGGTATCTCACTGGGGAGCAGCTGGTACCCAGCTGCTGTGTCGCACCCAAGAGGGGGTTGCATTTCAGTGGTGGGTCCCTGGGTTCCTGGCAGGAAGCCCCAGGGGGCCGGCCCTTTGTATACTGACCCCCCAGCTCCACCGGCTGGGTCTCCCCCGCAGGTTCTGCAAGGACACATTCGATAAGAACTACAAGGCGACCATCGGGGTGGACTTCGAGATGGAGCGCTTTGAGGTGCTCGGCGTCCCCTTCAGCTTACAGCTGTGAGTACCGGCTCAGCCCAGCCTCTCGGCCCTCCCGTCACAGCCACAGCTAACCCGCTGCCCCTCTCCCCAGGTGGGACACGGCCGGCCAGGAGAGGTTCAAGTGCATCGCATCCACCTACTACCGCGGAGCACAAGGTGAGGGCCAGGGTCCAGGAGTGTGCGGGGCACCAAGAGCCAGGGGCTTGTACCCCAGTCCTAATGAGCAGCCTGCTGCAATAAACCCTAAAATCACAAACACACCACCCTGCCGGCAACCCTACCATAACAAACACGTGGCCCTTCCATAACAATCTGGCCCCTGCAGGCCCAGTGCGAACTATCGGCCCTACGCCAAGCACAGGCTGGTGCTCTCGATAACAAGCACACAGGGTTTGTGGGGTCCCTCTCAGCCCTGTGTTGGGTCCCCCCAGCCCCCCGTCTCTCACCTCCTCTCGCTCTCCCCCCAGCGATAGTGATTGTGTTCGACGTGAACGACGTGGCGTCTCTAGCGCACACCAGGTACAGTAACGTCAGCTCAGAGGGCAAAGGGACTCTTCTTGCAGGGAGCGGGTTGGTTGCTGGGGGCAGGGGTGACGGCAGTGTAGGGTGGGGGGGGGCTGGGGGCAATGGCAGCCAAGGGGGGCCTGGGCAGAGGGGAGGGAAGATGGCAGCCAGTAGAGCCAGAGGGCAGGGGGGGGAGCAGGGTTTGTAACTGACAAGTGAGGATTTCTAGAGGTCTGGCTGGGGAGGCACTGGGGGCTGGGGCCTGGGGGAGGCACTGGGACCTGGGGGAGGTGCAGGGGGCTGGGGCCTGGGGGAGGCACTGGGGCTGGGGCCTGGGGTGTGGGATTCGAGGCGTAAGGGGACCAGGCTGTAGGTCAGGGTGTGGGGGTTGGGTGCAGGCACTGGGCCATGCGGGGGCTGAAGGTGGGGGGCTGGGGGTAGGGCTGAGCTGGGGGGCTGTTTGCTGCCGTCCCTAGGGCCGGGCTGAGTGGGCAAAGTCTCAGAGCCCAGGGCCCCGCCTGCCTCCCCGGCTAATGGCCTCTCTCTCGCCCTCCAGGCAGTGGCTGGCCGACGCCCTGAAGGAGAATGACCCCTCCAACGTGATCCTCTTCCTGGTGGGCTCGAAGAAGGATCTGAGTGTGAGTGTGGGTCCCAGCCCCCCCAAGCTGAATGGTGCTTGCCGGGGAGAGCCTGGGGCCACCCCTCATTGTCCTGGGGGGCTCGACTCAGCAAACTCCCTAGGACAGAGCCCTGGGGTCAATCTAGGTCATGGAGCTGCCTTCCATCCCCCTGTCTGTCCCAGCCAGCCCCCAGGAGCCGTCCCCCCAGCACTCCACGGGCCCCTGCCATGGGGCTGGTCCCAGGGCTCAGGCGGTGACCTCCTGTCTCCTCCCGCAGTCGCCTGCACAGTACAGCCTCATGGAGAGAGACGCCATCAAGGTGGCCAAGGAGATGCGGGCGGAGTACTGGGCTGTCTCCTCGCTCACCGGTGAGTGCCGGGGCAGGCTGTGATGAGGGGGGGTCAGAGGGGAGAGGTGCCCCTGGCTGCTGCCTCTCTCGGCCCCCTAGAGTGGAGGCCTGGTGCCCCCAGGGCTGAAGCATAGCCCAGTTTTCCCAGCTGGCATCACTGTTGAGGGTCTGACCACCCTTTGCCCCCCACCCCCACACTCTGCATTCCTGCCCCCAGACCTCACCTCAGCACACTCGTGCCTGTGCCAGCCTCAGACACCGAGCGCCCTCTGCCCCTCTGTGGGCATCGCCCTGGGCACGGCTCACTGCTGGCAGGCGGTGACCACGCAGCTGCCCACGGCTCGGTGTACCCCAGAGTACGGTCCCAGCACTGGCACATCCCCGGAGCTGGGAGCCAGGGACGGAGGGGTCACTGTTGACTCTCTGGGCAGGGGAGAACGTGAGGGAGTTTTTTTTCCGCGTGGCTTCGCTGACCTTCGAGAGCAGCGTGCTGGCCGAGCTGGAGAAGAGCAGCGCCAGGAAGATCGG
Source organism: Malaclemys terrapin pileata (assembly GCF_027887155.1). Taxonomy (NCBI): domain Eukaryota; kingdom Metazoa; phylum Chordata; order Testudines; family Emydidae; genus Malaclemys; species Malaclemys terrapin. The sequence continues at coordinate 1,712,094 of NC_071522.1, read as the reverse complement.
GGACGTCGTGCGTGAGTATCCACCTCGCGGCCGCTGGGATCCCAGCCAGCACCACCACTGTACACTGAGCTGACGCCCGGGGGCATCTAGCGCTGGGCTGGCTCCGCTAGGTAACCAAGAGCAGGGGCAGGGCCAGGCTCCTCCCCACGCCCTGCAACCCGCCTGGCGCTGCCCTAGGGGGACCCTCCGGCTCTGGGGAAGAGCCGCAGCCAGCTTCCCACGGGAGCTGCAAGTGGGCAGCTGGGAACAGCTGGTGGCACTCCCGACCCCGGCAGGCTTGGAGCTGGCAGCCCGGGCGAAGGTCTCTGTGGCACTGGAGGGGGCTGGGGCGCTCACTGTACTTCCCGGGATCCCACGTGTGCTGCTTTCCTAGGGATTCACAGCACGGACAGCGACCTGTACCTGACGGCGCAGAGGAGGAAATCCAAGTGCTGCCGCTGAGGGGGGACGCCAGCCCCGCCCCGCTGCGTGCACTGAACTCTCTTCGCTACCAAAGAGCTGCTGGCGGATCCCAGCTGTGGGCCTGCGGGGGCTGGTGCCTGCTCAGCGCAGATCCCTCCCCCCGGCTCAGCTCCTGCCCCCGCCGCTCACCCAGAACTATTCCTTCCCTCTGCGCCCTGGGCCGGGGCAGCTGGGAACCACGGCCTGGCTCTGGCTCCTGGCCTGGGGCTGGGCTGAAGCATAGGCAGAGCTGGCGGCACCGCTCCTTGCCCTGACCGGCCTGGTGGGCGATGGAGGCAGTTGAGCATCCCTGGGTCTGTGCCCTGCAGTGCCCCCTCCTAGCTGGGACAGGAATCCCCCCTCCCTCCCTCCTGGGCTAGGGCACAGCGTGGTCTCTGCGTGCCCTGGCCCTGTCCCCTGCTGGCCTCGTGGCTGGTGCTGGCTGGGCAGGGTGCTGCCCTGGTTTCGCTCCGGTGGTGTTAACGCTGCCAGGAGCCGGCCGCGGAGCCAGGCAGCGTCCTGCCCACCTACCGCAACAAGAGTCAGGAAGCAGCTGGAGCAGTAGCCTGGGACTTGCCCCACTTCCGCCTACCGAGACCCTGCTGCCTGCAGAGAAAGGGAAGAGACTGCACAAGCTCGTTAACTATGCAAATCAGTGTGTAATCAACAAAGGGGAGAGGTCTCCTGGCGCAGACGCTATGGAATAAAGCCGAATTTCTACGCTTTTTAAAAAAAAAGAAAATACCCAGTGATTGGGGGTGTGGGGAGCAGTGCTGGCCGGATTTCCCCTGGGAGCGAGGGTGCGAAGCATTCTGTGACGCCTCGGCAGGGTGGGAGCTGCTGGGGGCGGGGGGGCGGTGTGAGGGGCATCAGAACAAGGAGGAAGCAGCTTGGGGCTGCAGCCCCATCCCCCCGGCACACTGACCGCCCAGCAGCTGAGCGCCCAGCCAGCCAGAGGAAGAAGGAGCAGCGTGCCTGATTTCAGACAGACGCTGGGGGCGCTGCCAGCAGGGAGCTGGGCCATGCCCAGACCAAGATTTCCTTCTGCTCTCAGGGAGTAACAGACTTCAGGGAGGCGACCTAGGGCTCCCCAGGGCAGCAGCTGGGTGGGGGTGTTGGCAGAGGTGGGGGCCGGCGTGGGGCAGGTTTGATACGCAGCAGCAAGTGGTGAGATTGCTCCCCAGACGCAGGGGCGCAGCTGGTGTCTGAGCACTGTCTCTGCCCACGTGATGCAGCCATTCTGGAGGGCATCTGTGATTAGTAAGGGTTACATGGCTTAATTGGATTAGACTGGGGTGGGGGAGGGGAAGCAGCTCTTCTGGAAGCTGTGACCCCTCCCTTCCGGCCTCTGGGAGCAGGGACAACCTACGGGCCATGGAGCAGGTGGTCCTGGGCACCTTGGTGCAAGGCTCAGCTGCAGGGCAGGAGATCCCGTTAATTATGCCTGGCCAGGCGTGGTCCCAAAGGCCTGGAAGGACTCCAGCTGGTGCCTGTTGAATTGGGGCATCAGGTGCTGGGGGACACACTGTGAACACTTGTAATGCTCCTGGATCCACTTGCCACCCTCACTGTCCTCGATGCAGATGGCAGCGATGCCTGTGCGACATGGAGCAGAGTGGGGGGGTTACGGCGGGGACCCGGACAACCAGAGGCCCTCGAGCTCAGTGCTGGCTGAGCTGGGCAGTGCCTGGGGAGGGGCCGTGGCGGGAAGGCTGCATTGCTGTTAGCTCAGCTGCGTCCACACTCCCCGTGCCAGTCGCTGTGGGGGGGTGCCACCCTCTGCTGGGCACTGCCAAGGATGGGCAGCAGCCCACACATGGCAAGAACTAACCAGCGCTGTCAATGACGCACGCCAGCCTGTGCCCTCGCCCCAGGAGACAGCCCGGGCCCAACACTGCATGAGTGACCAGTTGCATTATGGGGGGAGTTCACCTTGCTCAGGAACCTCTGGCTGGGGCAGGCCTGATCCCATCGGCAAACCCGACTTTCTCCTGCCCTGTCCGGGGGGCAAGACAACGCGAGGCAGCACCCGGCTCCCCTGGGTCAGGGCGCTGCCTCTCACTGCGGGGACAGACTCCACCAGCAAAGGGGCTGATGCTTCAGGTCAAACTGTGGAGGGGAGAGACTGGGCCCGCCCCCCCGACACCCTACCAGGACTCTAGCCAGTCATACCTGTCTATTTCCTGTAATTTGGGGCACTTAAATGGAGCTGCTCCTTCCCTTGGAGCAGGAGCGTCATAGAGCCATCAACCTGGAGCACCTCCTGGTGGCCTGCTGCAGTTCTGCCAGCGCATCTCTGCCTCAGTTTCCCCTAGTGGGCTTCAGTAAATCCAATGAGGCTTCTATATATTGAACTGCACCCCTTCGGGGGTGTGACGAAGTGGGACTGTTCTTAATGTTTCCTCTGAATACTGTGTGGGTGCCTCAGTTTCCCCTATGCATTTCTTAAGTCTCCAGTGTGCATTCATGGCTGACTGTATCCTAGCAAAAAATGGCCGTGGCCCTTCCCCCCTGCAAGGGGATAGCTAAAGGTGAACAAAGGGGTCAGGTGACCTCCTGGCCCGGGAAAGAGACAAAGCCCAGAGGAGGAGGGTCTGGAGGGTGAGTCAGTTTGGAGCTGTCTGGGGGCTAGGAGTGAGTGCAGACAGGGGTGTCTAGCTCATGGGACCCCAGAATGGACCCAGCTGAGGGATCCGGTTCTCTGGACCTACAAGCTCTGTTTTAGACCGTGTTCCTGTCATCTAATAAACCTCTGTTTTACTGGCTGGCTGAGAGTCACATCTGACTGCGAAGTGGGGGTGTGTGCAGGACCCTTTGGCTTCCCCAGGACCCCACCTGGGCGGACTCGCTGTGGGAAGCACACGGAGGGGCAGAGGATGCTGAATGCTCCAAGGAGAGACCCAGGAGGTGAAGCCGTGGGGGGCAGAGGTAATCTTAGTCCATCAGCCCCACTTATGTCCATCCAGATCCCTCCCCAGCAAGGCTCTCTTGACCCAGACCCCGCTTCCGGAGCCAGGGCTTGTCATCAGCTAGGGGAAGGGTCCGCACAGGGGACAAACCACAACGATCCTGCCTCGAGACAGTAATTCCTGTGCTCTGGGGCTTCTGCTGCTACCGGCTGAAGTCCTTGCATGGGCTAGGGTCTGCTGAGCTGTGGCATTCATAGCACCTCCCTTTCAAAGCCTCTCCCACCAGGCCCACTCTTCCTCAATTTCCCTTCTGGGTGAGCCCCATCACCAGCTTCCTCCTGAAGCCCTCCCCGTGGGAGCTCTCTTATTCTGGGAACTGGGCCTCTCACCCAGAGCCTCTCTCCTCTGTCCCACACGGCCCAGAGCCTCCTTTTTAGCTTGCCCAGGTGTTTCCCTGCCTAATTAACGGCCTCCCATCCCAGCACCTCCAGGTGTTCCCCTAGTCCCAGGTGAACCTGAGTTGCCTCGTTACCCCTTGTGGAGCCTGTCAGAGGCAGGTGGCCCTGACTCCTTCAAAGGGCCAGCTACCCTCCGAGAGGGGCCTGTGTGATAATGGGGGAGGGGGCTCATGCCCTTCTCAAATCTGCCCCACCGAGGTGGGTGCCCCCGCAGCACTGTGGAGACCTCTACACTCGCTCCACTGTGTGAACCCAGATGAGGGGTTTAATGACACAATGGCTGGCCCAGTGCTGGGGACGTTTCAGTTGTGAAAAGGTTTCTGGTTTTCATCACCAACACGGAGATTTCAAACATTTCAGTCCAACGTTCTGGGGTTTGGGTTGGAAACTTTTCAGGGGAAATGTTGGTTAAGGAAAAACCTGAGACTCTTCCAACATTTCCCACGCCCAGCGATCGCCTTGTCCAGGTGGCTCCGTTTCCTGCCCCGCCGGGCTCCAGGCTGGGCGTGATCACAGCCCTTTGGCCAGCCCCCCGCCCCATGCATCATGCTGCCCCCTACCTGCAATCACTCCCCCTTGCTGCTCCACCAGCTGGATGGCAGCGCGCATGGTTCCCCCCGTTTCAATCCACTGGTCCACCAGTAAGACACGCAGACCTGGGGTGCAAGGGCTTGGTTAGGTGGGTTTCTCCCCACAGACCCCTCCCTCTGCTGGCGCCTTGATGCCGTTACCTGCAGCCCAACAGACAGACTCGGGCTGGGGCAGAGCCCTCAGACAGGCAGTAACGGTGCCCGTGGGATGCCAGGGAGGTGCTCTGCTGCTCTCTGGGAGCTCCGCCATGGAGCTAGGCACCTGGAGCAGGTGAGGCGTAGAGGGGGTGCTGGGCCCATGCTTAGGTGAATTCGAGGAGAGGGCCCTTCCCACAGGACAGAAGAGGGGTGGCAGCGCCCGAGGGCAGTAGCCAGGCACCAGAGCCCGGGGGCTGCTGGCCGTGCCTGCCGCAGCTCTCACCTGGCTGGATGGCATCCGTCCTCATCTCCAGCAGCTTCTGGCGGGCCGAGTAGTCGGTGTAGGGCTGCGTGCAGGTCTCCACACAGAGGTGTCCGGCTTTGCGGATGGCCAGGAAGCCTTTCTGCAGGGTGCTGGCTATGGCAGCGCCTGGCACAAGGGCAAGCAGAGGAGTGAATGGGCACCGATGCCCTGGGAGATGGGGCACAGCCCTGGAGGGGCCAATGGAGCTTGTAACCAGCTAGCACAGGGAAAAGACTCTGCCCCGAGCGCCCCAGCAAGGAGAGGGCAGGCCAGCGCCCAGGTGAACCCTTTGTTCACTGGAGGTCAGGTGGTGCCCTCACCCCAGCACGCACTCCCATCCCTAGCCCCGAGGGAGGAGACACCCGGGAGAGGCCGGCGGGTTACCTAGGATGAAGCCCATGGCGTCGATTCCAGCGACCAGGTCGATGGGGTCTTCGCAGAAGGGCTGGAGCAGGTCCGCAATGCAGTCCTGCAGGCCCTGGGGAGACGGCAGAGCTGCTGAGGGTGCCGCCTGCCCGCCCAGTCTGGAGCAGAGATGCCAGCACTAACTGGATGGTGCTCACTTCATCGCTAGGTGGCTGGCCATGGGACCCGGGCCCTCTGAAGGGACACCGCTGGCCCCTGGGTTGGCACCGAGCCAGCCCCCTCAGGCAGCATGGCTGGGAGAGCTAGGCAGCCAGTCCCCTCCTGCTCTGCTCAGTGGGAGCCAATCTGCCAGGCAGCGCCCAGGTACTGCCTGCGTCCCCCTGATCGGCTCAGAGCCAGCGGGTGCCCGGCCAGCGACGCCCTGGGAGCAGGGTCAGCAAGGCAGAGCCCTAGGCTGCTTTCCATGCCCAGGTGTCCGAGTCTGCAGCCCATCGTGTCCCGGGTCTCCATGCCCAGGGATTGGGGCCCATCCTCCCCCTCACTAACCCACCAGCCCAGCACCATGGGATGCCTGGCAGAGACTGGTGCCAAGCAGGCCCTGCTCACTCACCTGGCCAGCTGTGCCCATCACCGCGGGGCTGGGGCGTGGCTAGCTAGGGCGGGTGACCCTCCTGGTTCTCCTCTTCCCCAGGAAACAGGCAGGGCCTTTAACCACCCCCCCCCCCCACCCCCGGCTACACACTCCTGGGCCCAGAAACCCTGCAGCTAGAAAGCTCGCCTCGTGCAGCCCCCTTCCTTACTGGGGGTAGGGGTGGGGGGCCCTACCTGCCGGTGACAGTACAGCCTGGAGGGGTCAAGCCAAGCGTAACTGGGGCCCTTGACATTCGGAGCCATGAGCGCTAAGTACCATCCCGTCTCTCGGCTGGCGGGAACATGCCGCAGGTCCATGAGCGCACGGAGGGGCAGGGCCCAGATGGAACCAGCTGCACGGGAAGAAGAGTCGGCCCTAAATGCGCTGGCGTGGCTGGCAGGAGAGACGCTCAATGGGCACCTCACCCACCTCCTACCGCCCAGCAAAGCGGCTCACTGCAGTGCACCATGGGAGCAGAGAGCAGACCCCCCATGGCAGGGGCCTGCGGCTCACAGGCAGCCCAGGAACCACAGAGCAGCCTGTGGGCCCCAGGAAAGGAGCCGGGATGAGCCGAGCTCAGGGATGAGCTGGCTTTGCACGGGAAGTACCTGCCAGGCCCTCACGTCTGGAGCAGAGTCCAGCCACCCAACTGCTCCATTTACCGGCAGGCTGCTCTCTCACTGCTCGAAACGAGCAAAGTCTGGACAACTTGGCATCCGGGGCCTGAGTCCTAGGCGCTGGAGGTGGGCTCAGTGCTCCAGTGTCTGAAATAAACAACTGCAGGATCCCATGGTCAGGAGCTACCCTGCAATAACAAACCTGCACAGCTCTACACTTGTGAGCAACCCTGCAATAACAAACCAACACCAACCAGTGCTTGGAAACAACCCTACAACAACAAACCAATGCTGCCCAGTGCTTGTGAGCAACCCTACAATAACAAACCTGCGTGCTGGAGCGCACACAACATTCAGCAAGGAAACAGCTTTCATTGTCAAGTTTCCTACTGGTTAGTACAAGCGAGGAGGAGTAAGGCTGGGAGGGGCCTGGCCTCCCAGTAACCCCCTGTCACGGAGTATTGGGGGACTCAGGGCCCTGCACCCCCGGCCTCCTGTGATTCACCATGACTCTCAGCCAGCCAGTAAAGCAGAAGGTTTATTTGGATGACAGGAATACAGTCCAAGACAGGTCTTGCAGGCACAGACAACAGGGACCCCCTCAGTTAGGTCCATCTTGGGGTCCAAGGGCATCCCAGCCCAGCCCCCCTTGGGAGGTCAGAGCCATCTCTGCCTCCCCACCATCTCTCCACCCAGCTTCCAAGACTCTGCCTTCAGCGACCCCTCCCACAGCCTTTGTTCAGTTTCCCGGGCCAAGGTGTCACCTGGCCTCCAACCCCTTCCTGGGTTCTCATGTTACACGCTCAGGTATTCGCCTTCGGGCAGACTATCCTAGTCACACTCCCCTGTCAGCATTCACAGACCACAGTAAGGACAGTCCCAGTTCGTCACATCTCCCCCCTTCAAGACCGAACTGAGCAGGGTCACTTTAGCCAGTGACCCGGGGAAGTTCGAACCTACCCCCGTTCCCATGGATGCCCCCGCATCCCTCCCATTCCTTGGTGAGAATTACACCAGGCCCCTCCAGTCTCACGCCCCCCCTTAGGTCGAGGGTGCTTGATGGCACTCGCAGTTCGCATGTGGGAAGGTTTATGCGGCCTGTGCCCTTTTCCCACCCCCATACCTCTGGGGTTCCAACTGGGCTGTGGACTTCTCCCAGCGCTCCAGTCTGGAGGTCTGTGCTTTGGGCTCTCTTGGTTTAGAGCCGCCCTTTTAACCTTGGCCACCCTCCGGAAAGGATCCTTTATGCTGGGCAAGGGTCCTACAGCTGTTTTCCCCTTGTCCCAGGCCTTCCTCCCCCTCTGACAGGGGTCACAGGATCTGCAGTACTGTTGGACAGTAGCAAAGACCCCAGGCCAGTAAAAGCTCCGTAGCAGCCTCTGCTGGGTACGCCAGGTTCCCTGGTGCCCTGAGAGAGGAATATCACGGGCCCGGCACAGCAGCTGGCGGCGATACTTCTGGGGTACCACCAGCTGCCTCCTGATCCCCCCTGACTCCATCTTCCCTGGGGGAGCCCATTCTCGGTACAGGAACCCCTTCTCCCACAGGAACCTTTTCCGTCCACCTCGTCCCATGGTCTGTACCGCATTGAGGTCGGCCAGGTCCCTTATCTTCCACAAGGAGGGATCTCTCTGCAACTCGGCCTGGAACTCAGCAGCTGGGACAGGGATGGCCACCTGCTCTTTCTCGCCCGCTGGGTCTGAAGCTGCAGCCTCCCTGAGCCGTGTCCCTGGGCGTTCCCTCCCCACCAGGTTAGGGTCCTGCGCCTCAGGCAAGGCACCCCCCCCCCAAGGCCAGGGCACAGTGCCCCTCGCTGGCTCTGACTGCGGGTCACAACCAGTGCCTTTTGGGGGTTGCTTGGCCAGTCCTCCAGGTCCCCCCCCATCAATACCTCAGTGGGCAAATACGGGTGTACCCCCACATCCTTGGGGCCCTCCTTGGCCCCCCACTTCAGGTGTACCCTTGCCACGAGCACTTTAACTGGTGTTCCGCCCACCCCCGTCAGGGTCAGGTAGGTGTTGGGCACCATCTGATCTGGGGCCACCACCTCGGGCCGGGCCAGCGTCACCTCTGCGCCCGTATCCCAGTATCCATTGACCTTCCTCCCATCCACCTCCAGGGGAACAAGGTACTCTCTCCGGAGGGACAGCCCCGCGCCTACCGTATAAACCAAAAACCCTGAGTCTGGAGCATCCAGCCCCCCAGAGGAGCTGGCCTGGAGCTCTCCTCCCTCCTTAGCAGGTGGTACTCTGCCAGCCCCCCTTCCCTGGGAATGCTGCCTCTCGCCTGGCTGGGTCTCTACCCAGTCAACCCTCTGTGGGTTTGGTCTGCTCAGTCTGTCCCTGAGCCTGGGGCACTGGGCCCGTATGTGGCCTTTTTGGCCACAGTGGTAGCAGCCCATGTCCCATGGGTCCCCCCGAGTGGGTCGGATGGTCCTGACGCCGGATGTTCCCCTTTGACGGGGTTTTTCTGTATTTTCCCACGGGGAGGTCCCATGGTGACTCTCTCTCTGCGTTGTGGTGGGACTGTTCCTTTGGGACTCCTCCCTGTTATCTCCTGACCGGCTCTTTACAAACTCATCGGCCAGCCGGCCTGCATTTCGCGGGTTCTCTGGCTTTCTGTCCACCAACCACAGCCTCAGGTCGGATGGGCACCGCTCATACAGTTGCTCCAGTACCAGCAGTTTAATCAGGTCCTCCTTCGTCTGGGCCCCATCAGCCCACTTGCTGGCATATCCTTCCATGCGGACGGCTAGTTGCAGATATGAGATCTCAGGGGTTTTATCCTGACTCCGGAACCTTTCCCGGTACATCTCAGGAGTCAGCCCAAACTCACGTAGCAGGGCCTTTTTGAATAGTTCGTAGTCCCCTTTCTCTGCCTCTTCCAGTTGGCGGTACAATGCCACGGCTTTGGGGTCCAGTAAGGGGGTAAGGACCCGGAGTCTGTCCGCGGGATCAACCCGGTGCAGCTCGCAGGCCGTCTCAAAGGCCTCCAGGAAGTCATCCATGTCCTCCCCCTCCTTGCGTGGGGCCAGGATGCACTTATCAAAGCTCCGTGCAGTCCTGGGTCCCCCCTCACTCACCGCAGCCGGGGGTTCGCTGCCCTTCAATCTCGCCAGTTCCAGTTCATGCTGACGCTGTCTCTCTTCATGCTGTCTCTGTCTCTCTTTCTCCTCCCGTTCATGCTGACGCTGTCTCTCTTCATGCTGTCTCTGTCTCTCTTTCTCCTCCCGTTCATGCTGTCTCTGTCTCTCTTTCTCCTCCCGTTCATGCTGACGCTATCTCTGTTGTTCACGATCCTCCAGCTCTCTCAGTTTTAGCTCTTTCTCCCATTCCAGCCAATTCTGCTCCACGGATGCCGAACGTCGCCGGGAGGATCCTCTGCTGGCCGGCGAGCTTCGCCGGGAGGATCCCCTGCTGGCCCGGGGGGTCACGGCGCCTTCGGTATTTGCTGGGCTCCTCCCCACCCTTCCCCTAGGCATAGGAAGGAGGGGTCTCGGGAAGCCCTCAGCAGCCGGCTGACCACTCCCAGCTGGGACAGACTCTGGTGCCTGCGCTGTATTTGCCAGGCTGCTTCCCTGAGACACAGGGAGCAGTTCATTCACGCGATCTTCCGCCTCCAGCCGGGCAATGAGCTGTTCTTTGGTGAGCCTCCCAATGCGCAGCCGCCTCTGCTTGCACAGCTCCACCAGGTCGCTCTTAAGCCGCTTGGCATACATCTTCCTGCTGGCCACTCACCGGCCTGTGTGCTCACAGCTCCCCACAGTTCCCAGGGGGACCCCTAGTGTGCCAGCCCTTCTCGAGGTCACCACCTCTCTGCCAGGGTCGAGCTGCAGACTCCTCCGCCCCTGGGACCACTCGCTGCGATCCCCCCGGGGGACCCTGTTACTGCAAAAGTCCTTCTCGCTGGTCACACACTCCCGGGGTAATAACCGTCTCTCTCTCACTCTCCAGCACGCCTGGTCCCCGTCAATCCCCCTTCGTTTTACTGCTCCCCAGTCACTTACTGCAGGAAGCGCCGTCCACGGGGTGCAGTAGATCCCGCCGCTGCCACCAGTTGTCACGGAGTATTGGGGGACTCAGGGCCCTGCACCCCCGGCTTCCTGCGATTCACCATGACTCTCAGCCAGCCAGTAAAGCAGAAGGTTTATTTGGATGACAGGGATACAGTCCAAGACAGGTCTTGCAGGCACAGACAACAGGGACCCCCTCAGTTAGGTCCATCTTGGGGTCCCAGGGCATCCCAGCCCCGCTTGGGAGGTCAGAGCAATCTCTGCCTCCCCACCATCTCTCCACCCAGCTTCCAAGACTCTGCCTTCAGCGACCCCTCCCACAGCCTTTGTTCAGTTTCCCGGGCCAAGGTGTCACCTGGCCTCCAACCCCTTCCTGGGTTCTCATGTTACACGCTCAGGTATTCACCTTCGGGCAGACTATCCTAGTCACACTCCCCTGTCAGCATTCACAGACCACAGTAAGGACAGTCCCAGTTCGTCACACCCCCCCAGCCCCTTGGCATCCAGGCAACGCTGCACAGTCCCTGGAGACCAGTCGGGATTGCTCCAGGGGCCCTGGCTGGGCCAACCCTCAGGTCCTTCAGCCCGAGCCCTGGTGCATTTCATCCACCTTCCTGCCCCGTATCCCTCGCTTCCCATGGGCTGCTGCAGCTCATTCCCACTAACGTGCCCCAAGCAGGCACCCTTTAAATGCCCCCAAGCGGGGTCCAAGCTGGCTCAGTACCTGCAGGAGGGTCTCTGCTGTGGAGCCCTTGTCCCAGTGCTTCGGAGCCCTGGAGGACGGGCAGCAGGCAGGCCACACCCACGTCCCTGCAGAGCCAAAGTGCAACTGGACACGGATGAAGCTCCCGTCACAGACAACAACAGCTGGGGAAAGCTCAGGCCGGGGCCAAGGGCCGGTGAGCTCGCAGTGAGTTGTTCACCATCCAGTCTCAGGGCAAGCCCCAGAGAACACGGCCTGGAAGAAGGGACAGGAGGGAGAGGACGCCAAAGGGAGGGAGAGCCAGGGGACGCGCGAGCCTTTGGAGCTCCCAATGGGAGAACACTGGTGTCCTTCCCCTGCGTGAGTGGCCCAAGTGCCCAGTGCAAGCCCAGGATCACCAGGGCCTGAGCCCTGTTCACACAGGGCCTGTCAGTCCTGTAGACAGGCAAGCGACTGCAGCACATCGCAGCCCCCAGCTAACGTGGAAGCTCGCCTGGGTAACCACAGCAGTGTCGCTACGGCAGGCAGCACATGGGCTGGCCCCGGGGGCAGCACCCAGGCTCTGCTCCCGCACCCGTTTGGCTGCACGTGGGACAATCCCAGCTTCTGACTGGCGGAGACAGACCCTGGGTCGCCTGGGACCATGACTGTCCGACTGCAAAGGCAGCTGGTTTCCTGCACACCCCTGCTCAGGCCTGAGTGCTCTACTCACCGGGCCCTCCGGCGGCTCCGCGTCACTGCCTCCACACCCTGCACACAGCTGCTCTTCCTCTGGGGTGGCACACGGCAGCCGAGCTCACCGCAAGTCAGGGCCGAGCTCGTCCCCCAGACTTTCCCCAAGCCTCCTGCACCCACGTGCTGGACAGGCCCTGGAGACTCATTGCAGAGGGAGCAGGGAGCCTCCCTAGTGACCCTGCAGGGTGGAAAGAGCCCCAGAGCCCTGGTATTGCTGCCTAGGGAAGGGGAGCCCAGTGAAGCGCCTTATCAACATCCTGACTCCCCCTCCCCCAGCACTCCTGAGCCATGGTGCCCCCTGCCAGCACTGCTTGAGCCAAGCAAGCCTCCTGAGAGCCAGGGGACCGAATAGCACCTGGGTCTCTCTCGGGACCAGCCCCCAGGGCGGGAGCCTGGGGAGCACGGGCTGGAACCAAGCCCAGCCAGTCCCCAGGAGAAGTATCTGGAGCCCACGGCCGGCTCCTGGCTGCCTGGCACAGTCCTGCCCCGGATTGGGAGCACCCTCCGCACGCAGAGCCGCCCAGTTCCATGCCCTTCACTGGCACTGCCCCCTGGGCTACGTGCCCAACATCTGACCCCTCCTGCGGCCTTTGCTTTGCTCCAGCGGTGATCCCCACGCCCTGGCACTGTGGAAGGGGTAGGGGGCCACTGTCACGGAGGGTGGGGGAGACCAGGCCCTGCACCCCCGGCTTCCTGCGATTCACCATGACTCTCAGCCAGCCAGTAAAATGGAAGGTTTATTTAGACGACAGGAACACAGGCCAAAACAGGTCTTGCCGGTACCAACAACAGCCTCCTCCCCCTTTAGTTAGGTCCATCTGGGGGCCCCAGGGAGGCCACTGCCCTGTTGGGAAGCCCAAGCCCCATCGGGGCGCCCCTCTCCATTTTCCAGCCAGCTCCAAACTGAAACTCCCTCCAGCCTTCTCCTTTCTGGCCTTCCCCTGGCTCTTCCCCCAGCCTTTGTGTCCTTTGTCCAGTTTCCCCGGGCAGAGGTGTCACCTGGCCTCCAACCCCCTCCTGGGTTCTCAGGTTACATGCTCAGGTCTGCTCCCTTCCCCAACACAGGCAGCCCCAGCACAACTCCCCTGCAACCTTCCCAGGTCAATACTCCCCACTCAGCATTCAAATAACACATCAGGAACAGTCCCACTTGGTCACAGACACGCTGCTGCTTTCTTGCTTTGCTGGGCTCGCGTGTGCACAGGAAGAACCTTGTCCCCGGTGTGAATTCATTCTCCAGAGACCCCGTCCCTCGTGCACAAGGACCTTGTCGCTGCTCGCTCGGGGGCTGGGGTCATGGCAGCACAAGGTACCATCGGCCCAGGGCGGGGGAAGCAGCAGGCATCAGGCAGGGGCTTCCTGGCATGGCCTGTCTCCCCCCGTGCCCCCTGCAGGGCTGGCTCACATGCAGGCTGGTGCCTTCACCTGGTTTCACCTGAACAAACGTGTTGAGAACCCCATCGCCCTGTGGGGAGGGCCTGGGCGTCAGCTGGGGGCACAGAGTCCAGGGTCCCTCTCCCCGGCCCTGCAGAGCGAGGCAGGGCCTGTCTGGTGGGGAGCAGGTGCCTGCACTCGAAGGGCTCTGCCTCCTGAGCGGCAGGGTTTGTGCAGCGAGCGGTCAGTCCCCCCAGGGACCCCATTCGAGCGGTGACCCGGGCATGGAGCCCGTAGGCCGAGACTAGAGACTGGGCAGCAATAGAGCGGGGTCCCTTATAGCCACGCAGAGCTCGCAGGCCCGGTGCCCCCTCGATGGCCACCAGGGGGCGCAGTGGGTGAGCAGGTGGGGACGGGATCTCATGCTCAGGGGGATGACAGCGCTCGGCTGGCACCCCGGGAAGCACTGCATCCTCTCTGCTGCTGCACTGGGGCTGGTGCCCAGGTGGCGGAGTGTGCTGGGGCTCGGGGGGATGGACAGGGAGCACGCGGCTCCCCTGAGCTGAGCCCAGGGGCTCGGACAGGCTCGAAAGCAGGTGATGTTGGAAACCAGAGGGTGATGGGGATATGAGTTATTCGCTCAGCTCCCTGGCATCGGGCTGGCTGGTTACAGGCTGCACCCAAGTCAGGCCCTGCCCTCTGCCCCCCACCATGGTATCCGAGACATCTGGCCCCACCCCAGCCTGCATTCCAGACATGGCCCTGCGGGCACAGCCCTGCCCCAGCAGCATGGAGGACATGGCAAACGCTGGCGAAGCAGCGTGGCACCATCACTGTCCATCACATCTGGGACCAGCTCACCTGCTGCCAGGGGAGAGCCCGGCCGTGTCCGTGCCGCAGGTGGGTGCTCCTCTGGCTGGCAATCAGCCATTTGCCGCCCTGCCAGTGCACAGAGGCAGAGACCCGAGCAGATGTACAAAGTCAGAACACTCGCTAGCTGGATGGAAGCGACTGCCCCCGTCCCCACCCACCTAGTGCTGGGCCCCGGCCTGGCCCTGCACCCCCAGCAGCAGCTGGGCGGGGGCCACCGGATACCGACACATGCGGGGACCCCTGTGCTCCTGGGTGGGGGGGTTCGTAATGTGAAAACAGGCTGAGAAGGTAAAACCCAGCTGGCGCCAGGTTGCGCATGCCAAGGTGATGTGACCCCGGGGGTGGCTGAACAAACGTGTGCTCAGCCATGTGCGGACGTTCCCAGTGCGTCACGCTGCCCCCCGGACACGCTCCGCAGCAGAGCGCCCAGCCTGGGCTCCTCTCGGCCAGCCAGCGGGATTGCCAAGAGGGCTCACACATGGCTCATGAGACGAGTGGCCGGCGATGATAGAAATGGGAGGAAGAGGGGGCTCAGGGCCCCAAACTTATTGCACTGGTCACTGAACCTGCATTCATACCTATGTCCCCAGCGATAAAGGCTAGTGCCCCCCCACGACCCTCCCCTCTGGGTCTTGGCCCGTCCTGCCCCCCATGACCCTCTCCACTGGGTCTTGGCCCCCCCGTCCCCCACGACCCTCTCCACTGGGTCTCAGCCCCCATGTCCCCCATAACCTTCCCTACTGGGTCTTGGCCCCACCTGCCCCAGCTTCTCCCGGGGACGCTGCTGGGGCCTGGCGCTAGCTGTGTCTGGGGCCTGGGTGAAGGACTGCGCATGGCTGCATTGTGCTGGGGAACGGCCAAGGTGTTTCTGGCCGGCTGATGGCTGAGACCTTTGTCCGTGCTGTTGGCTCCCAGGGTCCCTGCACATTCCACAGGGGCTTTGGCTGGGGCCAGGAGAGGTGGTGATGCCGCGGTGCCAGGAGGAGCCCGGGCCGGGAGCCAATTGGCCGAGCCGCCCTCAGATGAGCCAGGGCTCGCGTGTAGCTGACTGCACTCCCGTGGGCTGGCCCAGCAGGCCCGGGGAGGTCAGTGGCCATGCCCTGGGGGTCAGGCTGGCTGGTTGTCAGAGTGCCCCACAGAGGCCAGTGTGGACACTGCAGTGTCTGTCATGAGTCCATGAGGCTGGGGTATGGGCCCTTGTCCTCCCAGCCCCCCATCTGTTTGCAGCCCCATGGCCTAGGGCAGCGTCGGGAAGGGCTGAGGTCAGAGAAGCTCCCTCATACCTGCTGGTCCCGGAGCCATGGAGCAGCAGGCTGGGGGTGGGCAGGGCTGGAGTCCCATGGGGACGCCTCTTCACTCCCGGGTAGGAAAAGCGTCATTCCCCCCCTTCCAACCAGCCTCCCCTCCCCTTCAGCCCATGCCCTACCCCACAATGCACCACCTTAGCCCACCCCACAGAATCTGGCCAGAGCACAGGGAACTCAGAACATTGTCTTTTAATAGCTCCCCTCTGAACCCGCGTCCCTCGGCACCCACCAGGCACATGGCGCTAGGAAGGGGGGCCAAGTGCCAGGGCCTCGGCAGGGCCCCTGGCAAAGCAGGGATCCCCAGGAGCTGCTCTGGGGCCTGCGTCTGACTCACAATCCTCATCAGGGTGCTCGACGATGGGCTCATGGGGTGGGACCTGGCAAGGGAAGAGTTAAAGGAATGTAACCACTAATGGAGCAGGCGCAGAGCACGAAATAATGCCAGGGAGCACACAGCTCGGGCACTGCCCCCACGCACTGCAGGACCTCCCCAAGCCAGGGAGCACACGGCATAGCCCCCACGCACTGCAGGACCCCTCTCCCCCAGCCATGGGCGAAACCCCAGGGAACTCTGGAAGAGTCCAGCACACGTACACCCCACTGTGCACTGCAAGGCCCCCCCAGTGCTAAGAAGCATGACCTGCAGCATCTGCCTCCACCCCACTGGACCTGCAGCCTGGGCACACCTTGTCCTCCGTGGAGGAGAGCTACAGGCAAGGACTGAGCAAGGGCCTGGTGGCAGATTTCTCCTTCCACTTCCTCCCTGTGACAGAAGAGGCCTGGTCTCCCTGCCTGAGCCTTGGACGGCATCACCCCTGTGCAGAGCAGGGGCCAAGCAGGTGTGAACGCCACCCCATGGGCGTGGCAGAGAGTTCTGATTGGGTGGCCCTTCCCCTTCCCTGGCCCGCACAGGTGTGACTGTGTGGCACATGTTCCGCCCTGGGGTGTGGCCCGTCACTCCCGATAGGGTGGTGGGACTGCAGGGTTTCCCCTGATTTACAGAGCAGTGGGGGGGGGGTGTCTCGCCAGCCCATGCCCCCAGCTGGGCCAGACGCCTGCTGCCTGCTGTCCTGCCCAGCCTGTCGTGAAGCGGAGTCAGAGCCGGCCCAGCCCCGCGTGCCAGGTTCCCCACAGGCGAGTATCAGGAGCTGAGGGAGAAGAGCCCCTGGGTGACTTACCAGTGAGGATCTCCTCCTCGGCCGGGAGGGACAGTCCCTGATCAGCCGCAGCTGCTGCTCCCGGCTGTGCAGCTGAAAGCTGCTGGAACATCTCAGCTTCTGGCTAACTGTGCTCCCCATAAGCCCCACAGGCTCCAGTACCTTGTGCATGGATTGTGCCTGGAGAGCCAGGGCCAGGGCAAGTGGCTCCCAGCTGCCCAGCTCCTCGTCCAGCCAGCAACTCCAGAGAGCACCCGTCCCCGGAGCCGGGCTGAGACGCCAGCGCAGGGCCGAGTGCTTCCGAAGGGACTGGCCCTGGCCCAGGTGCGCTGGAATGAGCAGGAACCGGGGTTCCATCCCACCAGGTCATAGAGCCGCCCAGAATGGCCAGGGAGCACCGTGGAAATGTCTGAGTCACCGGCATGCTTGGGGCAGGGGGCCGCAGGGAGCGTCGCCCGGCGCTGTTCTCAGGCAGACACTACTGCCAGGCCCACGAGGGAGGTCAGGCCCCAGCCAGGCTCTCGCAGCGCCCCCCTGCAGCCCCTTGGCTCAGGGGTTCCCCCCCCCGCAACAGACACATGCCCAGTCCCTCCTCTAGCTCAGGGATGGGGCCCCTCTCCCAGACCCTGCCTCTGGCGCCAGAGCCGTGTGCTGTTCCCCCTGCCAGGGGTGGTGCTGCTGGGTCTCCAGGGGGCTGCCCTGCATCTGGAAGGTGCAGGGTGCACGTCGCTCCAGGGCCAGCACGGTGCCCCCACATTGTGGGGGGGGAATGGCCCCAGTGCCGGTAACCAGTGCCCAGCTGCCATCTCCTCCCCACAGCCAGGGCAGCCAGGAGGTGCCTGCTGCCAACTTACCTGCCAAGCCAGGGGAAGGGGCTGGAGCAGGGGGAGGATGCTCAGTCCGTAAGGACCTGCAGTACCAGGCAGAGCGGGGTATATATGGCGACAGACAGACAGACGAGTGGAAGGCTGGCTGGAGGGGGTGGGAAGGGACAGACAGACGAATGGAAGGCTGGCTGCGGGGGGTGGGAAGGGACAGACAGACGAATGGAAGGCTGGCTGGAGGGAGTGGGAAGGGACAGACAGACAGACGAGTGGAAGGCTGGCTGGAGGGGGTGGGAAGGGACAGACAGACAGACGAGTGGAAGGCTGGCTGGAGGGGGTGGGAAGGGACAGACAGACGAGTGGAAGGCTGGCTGGAGGGGGTGGGAAGGGACAGACAGACAGACGAGTGGAAGGCTGGCTGGAGGGGGTGGGAAGGGACAGACAGACGAATGGAAGGCTGGCTGCAGGGGGTGGGAAGGGACAGATAGACGAATGGAAGGCTGGCTGGAGGGAGTGGGAAGGGACAGACAGACAAATGGAAGGCTGGCTGGAGGGAGTGGGAAGGGACAGACAGACAGACGAGTGGAAGGCTGGCTGGAGGGAGTGGGAAGGGACAGACAGACAGACGAGTGGAAGGCTGGCTGGAGGGGGTGGGAAGGGACAGACAGACAGACGAGTGGAAGGCTGGCTGGAGGGAGTGGGAAGGGACAGACAGACAGACGAATGGAAGGCTGGCTGCGGGGGGTGGGAAGGGACAGACAGACGAATGGAAGGCTGGCTGGAGGGGGTGGGAAGGGACAGACAGACAGACGAATGGAAGGCTGGCTGGAGGGGGTGGGAAGGGACAGACAGACAGACGAGTGGAAGGCTGGCTGGAGGGGGTGGGAAGGGACAGACAGACGAGTGGAAGGCTGGCTGGAGGGAGTGGGAAGGGACAGACAGACAGACGAGTGGAAGGCTGGCTGGAGGGGGTGGGAAGGGACAGACAGACAGACGATTGGAAGGCTGGCTGCGGGGGGTGGGAAGGGACAGACAGACAGACGCCCCTGCATCTTTCCGCTGGTCTCCTGGGCACTTTACATTCTGAGGCCCAGCTCTGGCGGCCTCTGCCTTGGCCCAGTGACACAATGCGCCACTTTGCGCCGGGCTGTGATGGTGAATTGTCAATGGGCTCCTTGAAAGGGGTTGTGTGAAACCAGTGAAGAAGGGTGACGAGCCCTGGCAACCGCTCCCAGGAGCTGTCAGCCTCCAGGGGCCACGCAGCCAAGTCTGGCACTCAGCGAACCAGAGTAACCCTGGAAGCTGAGCTGTTAAAGGGACTGGGCCCACCTCGGAGCCAGGCTCCCTGGGAGCCCTGCACAGGCCAGTTCCCATCAAAATGCAGCTGGAGCGGGCCCGAGGGCTGCTGGTTGTTGGCCATGGAGGCGACCCAGCTGCCCCCCATCCTGCTGGTGCCCAGGCTTCCCAGCCGGACGGAGGCAGTGTCAGGACTGGAATCCCTGCCTCCCTCCAGGCCGGCGTGAAGGAGCTGCCCAGAGGTTACAGACGCTGCCTGCCAGGCAGGGTTCATGAATGGGGTGCATGGGGGGCAGTGTCAGGCTGCAATTCTTGGGCAGAGATTTTAGAGACGCACCCCCAGCTCATCTGCCCATTCCCCAGTACCGTCCGGAGGCCAGGGGGCTGTCAGCTGGCCAGCGGCAGGGCAGCACCGGGAACTTGCTGAAAGCCCACGGCCTGATGTTCATGGGCCAAAGCCAGAACCGACCCCCCCCCCCCCGCCCCGAGTACGCTAGGCCCCGCTGTGCTGCTCATGCAGGAGCCAGGCTGCTCAGCGCAAGGCCAAGCGCTGCATGCTGGAGCCTGTGGCCTCTGCCAGCTGCATCCCTGTAGTGGGAGGTAGCCCTGAGCCGCGCCATCCAACCCTGGGTACCTTGGACCCCCAGCGGCTGCAGCCCAGAGCGGGGAGGGCGGGTGCAGAGTCTGCCTGTGTGAGAACAGGGCGTGTTGCCTTGGCAGGTGCGGGCGGCAGCCCAGCCAGCGGGAGCCCACAGCACAGGGGCTGCCAGCCCCATGTTAAAGGCCCCAGTCGATCGTGCGGCTTTTCCGTAATCCAGCCCAAGTCTCTAGGCTCCTTAATGCAACTTTTATTAATATGCTCAAGAGGCGTTCTTGGCATGAATTCCCGTGGTGACGCCCCCTGCTCCGGCCTGGCCGCTGCCTCACAAAGGCCCTGTCCCGGCACAGGGACAGGAACATGAAAGAGCCGATGGCGTGTTCGGGTGGAGGCAAAACCTGAAAGGAACCTGAGTCCTATGGGCCCTGCAACATCACCCCATTGCAGGCTGCCAGGCAACCGGCTCAGCCGGCCTCTTGGAAGCCCTTCACGAACTCAGGCGAGGGGGGCTTGGGGGTAACTCTCGGTCAGAGGCCTGGGAAGGGAAGAAGGCGGATTAAGCACTAACCCTTTCCTTGCCAGGCTGAGGCCTGCGAATGCAGCTGAACAGAGCCTGGCCTGGGAAGGGCCGAGCCGCCCATTGACAGGGTGCCTGGGTCTCCTGCTTCAGATGAACCCACGCGGAGGGTGTTGGGGCGGGTAGGCTGAGACCAGGAAGGGCCGGTCCGGGTCCCAGGGGCCATGGATCCATTCCCGGCTGTGCAGAGAGCAGGGCTAGCTGCCCCCAGGGCTGACAGGAGTGATTCACCCACCCATGTGGGATCCTGGTCCCAGACAGGCTGGTTCTGCCCCGACTCCCACCTCACTGCATTTATTCTCTACAGTCTCACAGCTGGCGGGGGCCTCTGTGTTCCCCAGAGCTCCCGTCAAAGGCCAGCAACGAGAGGCACACAGCTCCCGGAAGACGCTCTTCAGGCATCAGCCAGGGAGGGTCTGCTCCCTCTCCCCTCACCCAGCAGCCCTTGTAGCCCCTTGCAGGGCCCTGGTAGCCCACGTGGGGCAGGACAAGCTCATTGTTCCAGTGGCACAACCTGGCTCCTGAGCGAACAGACCCGTCAGCACCAGGGCAGAGCCCAGAATGAGGCGCTGTGCCGGGCTGCCACAGAGCAGTGGCTTGGGGCTCTGAGCCCCAGGGCTGACAGCCCCTTTCACCCCCTGGCAGGGTTGTCCCAACCCTTCAGACCCATCAGATACATCCAGCATCGTGCAGTTTCCTTGTGAGCATTGCTCTGCTGGTACCAAGAACTCAAGGGGCTTTTCCTGATGCCCTTGGTCAAACCTCTCCTTCCCCACAGAGTGTGCTGGGTGGTGGCTCCCATCGTCACCCCAGAGGTGGCTGCACCGTTGGTTCAATATTCAGCTAGTGGGGAGCAGGGGGGGGGGCTGCAGATACATGTGGAAGAGTCATGGCTGTCCTTACAGTCAGGTGCCAGAGGGAGACCCAGCCTGCCCTGCCTTGCAACACTGGGTCTGGGCGAGGGGAGTGCTGGGGGGGGGATTGACGAAGTGGGACTCCTCTTAATGTTTCCTCTGAATACTGTAGGGGTGCCTCAGTTTCCCCTATGCATTTCTTAAGTCGCTAGGTGGTGGATAAGGGAGTGTGATTGTTGCAGAGCAAAGGGCCAGTGCACATAAATGGCCGACACTCTGTCTCCTGGCAAGGTGATAGCTAAAGGTGTTGGAGAACAAAGAGATCAGGTGACCTCCTGGCCCGGGAAAGGGACAGAGACCAGAGGAGGAGGGGCTGGAGGGTGAGTCAGTTTGGAGCTGTCTGGGGACTAGGAGTGAGTGCAGACGGGGGTGTCTGGCTCATGGGACCCCAGAATGGACCCAGCTGAGGGATCCGGTTCTCTGGACCTACAAGCTCTGTTTTAGACGATGTTCCTGTCATCTAATAAACCTCTGTTTTACTGGCTGGCTGAGAGTCGCGTCTGACTGCGAAGTGGGGGTGCAGGACCCTCTGGCTTCCACAGGACCCCGCCTGGGCGGACTCGCTGTGGGAAGCGCACGGAGGGGCATATGCTGAATGCTCCAAGCTCAGACCCAGGAAAGTGAAGCCGTGTGAGCTTCTTGCCCTGAAGACAGTCTGCTCCGATTGGCTTTGTGGGGAGCAGTTCCAGAGCATTGCCCAGGGACTCCGTGACAGGGGGTCCCGGGGAAGGGGCTGTTGAGGAGAGGGGACAGGAGGCAGGAGCGCTACCAGCTTTTTTGACGCCCTAGGCGGCAGAAGGTCCCGCCCCCGAAATACTGACAACAACCAGGGCGGCTGAAGATCTGGCCACCATGGTCGCGGCCCCCTAAATGTTAGCGCCCTAGGCAACTGTCTAGGTCGCCTAATGGGTTGCGCCAGCCCTGACAGGAGGGAGGTAGTGGGGGGTGAAGGGGCGGTCCCCGGGCAAGGGGTCGGGGAGCACGTTGGGGGGGGAAGGGGGCAGGGAGAGGTGAGGGGGAGAGGGGACAGGAGGGGGGTGGGGGGACGGGGTAGTAGGAGGCGAAGGGGTGGTCCTGGGGGGAGTGTGGGACGGGGATCCTGGGGAAGGGGTGGGGAGAAGCAGGGGGGAGAGGGGGCAGGAGGGGGGTAGTGGGGGTTGGGGAGTGGTCGAGGGGGGCCAGTGGGAAAGGGGGTGGTGAACGGGTCCCAGGGGTAGAGGGGACAGGAGGGGGCAGTGTGGGGCGATCCCGGGGGAAGTGCGGGAGGGGGGTCCCAGGGAAGGGGCGGGGAGAAGCAGGGGGGAGAGGGGGGAGAGGAGGCAGGAGGGGCAGTGGGGAGCAGTCTCGGGGGGAGTGCGGGAGCGGGGTCCCAGGGAAGGGGCGGGGAATAGCAGGGGGGAGAGGGGGCAAGAGGGGGCAGTCCCGGGGGGAGTGCGGGACGGTCCCGGGGGGAGTGCGGGAGGGGGGTCCCAGGGAAGGGGCGGGGAGAAGCAGGGAGGAGAGGGGGCAGGAGGGGCAGTGGGGGGCGGTCCCGGGGGAGTGCGGGAGGGGAGGGGGGTCCCAGGGAAGGGGCGGGGAGAAGCAGGGGGAGAGGGGGCAGGAGGGGCAGTGGGGGGCGGTCCCGGGGAAGTGCGGGAGGGGGTCCCAGGGAAGGGGCGGGGAGAAGCAGGGGGAGAGGGGGCAGGAGGGGCAGTGGGGGGCGGTCCCGGGGGGAGTGCAGGAGCGGGGTCCCAGGGAAGGGGCGGGGAGAAGCAGGGGGAGAGGGGGCAGGAGGGGCAGTGAGGGGCGGTCCCGGGGGAGTGCGGGAGGGGAGGGGGATCCCAGGGAAGGGGCGGGGAGAAGCAGAGGGAGAGGGGGCAGGAGGGGCAGTGGGGGGCGGTCCGGGGAAGTGCGGGAGGGGGTCCCAGGGAAGGGGCGGGGAGAAGCAGGGGGAGAGGGGGCAGGAGGGGCAGTGGGGGGCGGTCCCGGGGGGAGTGTGGGAGGGGGGTCCCAGGGAAGGGGCGGGGGGGGAGAGGGGGCAGGAGGAGGCAGTGGGGGGCGGTCCCGGGGGAGTGCGGGAGGGGAGGGGGGTCCCAGGGAAGGGGCGGGGAGAAGCAGGGGGAGAGGGGGCAGGAGGGGCAGTGGGGGGCGGTCCCGGGGGAGTGCGGGAGGGGGTCCCAGGGAAGGGGCGGGAGAGGCGGGGGCGCGGCCCGGCCCGGCCGGTTGATAAGGCGGCGGCGGGCGCTGTCTGGCCCCGCGGTGCTGAAGGCGGCCGGGCCATGCGGGCCGTGGCGCTGCGGCTCCTGTGTTTGCTGGCGGCGGCTCGGGGGTCCGAGAGCCCCGGGCAGCCCGGTCCCGCCGGCGGCCCCGTCCGCTCCCCGGACTCGGGCAGGCGGCAGCCGCTGGGCGCCACGTGGGCGCCGGGCCCGGGC
The DNA here is from genome assembly GCF_027887155.1 of Malaclemys terrapin pileata. Taxonomy (NCBI): domain Eukaryota; kingdom Metazoa; phylum Chordata; order Testudines; family Emydidae; genus Malaclemys; species Malaclemys terrapin. The sequence goes on along the minus strand of NC_071522.1, from coordinate 1,688,859 downwards.
CAGGGGCCGCCGGAGCCGGCGGGAGGCGCCGCTCGCAGACGGACCAAGCGGGGCTTCACCTACCCGGGCACCCTGTGGTGCGGGGCCGGCAACAACGCCGACAGCTACGGGCAGCTGGGTGAGGGCCGGGCCGGGACCCCCCCTGCACCGTCCGGGGCGCTGGAGCCGGGACCCCCCCCCTCGCCGGGACTACCGCCCGCCGCCGGGACCCCCCTCCGAGACTCCCTCCGCACCGCCTGGGGCGCTGGAGCCGGGACCCCCCCCCCGCCGGGACCCCCTCTCCGAGACTCCCCCCGCACCGTCCGGGGCGCTGGAGCCGGGACCACCCCCTCGCCGGGACTACCGCCCGCCGCCGGGACTCCCCCTCCGAGACTCCCCCCGCACCGCCTGGGGCGCTGGAGCCGGGACCCCCCCTCCGAGACCCTCCCCCCGGCACAGCCCGGAGCGCTGGAGCCGGGACCCTCCCCCCCACGCCCTGCCCGGGGCGCTGGAGCCGGCCGCGACTCCCCCAGCAGATCTATGCGGGGAGCCCCAAACAGCAGTCCTCTCCCCCGCCAGTCCGAGTGTGGATGGGGGCGGGAGACTCGGCGGGGGGGGGGCGAGTGCTCAGGGGCTGATAACTCAATACACCCCGCGGGGGGCGGGGCCGGTGAAAACCAGTGGGTGGGTGTTTGGGTGTGAGTGGGGGGTAGTTGGGGTGCGTGTGGAAGAGGTGTTGGGGTGTGCATGAGGGGTGGGGTCTTTGGGGGTGTGTGGGGAGGTTTTGGGGCTGTCCGTGTGTGGGGGGGGTTGTGTGTGTGCATGGGGGAGTTGTTGGGGGTTGTTGGGTGTGGGGGGTTGGGTGTGTGTGGGGGGAGGGGTCTTTGGGGGCGTGGGGGGTAGGGGGTGTGGGTGTGGGTTGTTAGGGGTTGTTGGGGGTGGGGGGTTGTGTGTGTGTGTCTTTGGGGGTGTGGGGGGGTTTGGGGGTGTCCGAGGGAGGTGTGGGGGTTGGGGTGCATGGGGGGCTTCGGGGTGTTGGCAGCATGTGTGGGTGTTTGGGGGTGTGCACAGGCTGAGGTGCAGGGTGCTTGAGGGGAGCGAGGATAAGAGGGAGGGGCAGGGCCGTCCGTGAGTTTGGAAGGCGGTTGGTGCCATGCCCCCCGCCCCAGAACTGGTGCCCCCCAGAAGGGGCAGAGCACCCAGCGTTGGCAGCTAGCAGCAGCAGGGAGGTGGGCCCTACATGTGCCGAGAGCCCAGGTGCCTGGTGCCTCAGCCGTGCCAGCCCCAGAGCGGGCAGCCCGCGGGCGTTGAAGCTGGGGCCAGCTCCTGCGCGCTGCTCTTGTGCGGCGCGGGGGGCTGAGGCCTTCTCTCCCTCGGCCACCCAGGAGAACATCGAGAGACGGACGAGTGCTGCCGGGAACACGACCACTGTCAGCACGTCATCCACCCCTTCACGGCCAAGTACGGCTACCGGAACCTCCGCTGGCACACCATCAGCCACTGCGCCTGCGACCTGCGGTACGGGCCCCGGCCGGGGAAGCCAGTCTGGGCAGCTCCAGGCGCCCAGAGCCGATGGCAACGGGAAGCCGGCGGGAGGAGGCGGGGGAGAGACGCTGCTCTGTTGAACACGAAGTAGTGACCGAGCTTGGGCAGCAGCGAGGGGCTGGAATTTCCCTAACCTCCCACCTGTCCGGAGCAGGGACCGAGCCGGCGCTGGAGAACAGGCGGCTGCAGGGCGGGTTGGAGCTATTGGGTTTCTTTGTAACCTCGGCCAAGACCCAGCCCCTGGGTGTGTCCACACAGCTGTGCTGCGGTAGCGCCGCAGGGTAGATGCTTCCGACCCTGCGGAAGGGTTTTTTCCAATCGACGTAGTGAAGCCATCTCTCCAAGAGGCGGGCGCTAGAAGTCGCCTGTCCACCTCACTGCGTCTGCCCTGGGGGTTTGGTTGACCCAATCACAGCACCCAGGGCACAACATTTGTAGGTCAATGTAATTGTTAAGTGTAGCCCAGGCCTTAGCCTGTCCCCTCTGTGGCATAGGACCAGCTTATCCGCTGGTGGAAGGGACCAGAGAAGGGTAAGGTTAGCTAACTGATGCGGTGTACAATGCTACCCACGTCAAAGACCTGCTAAAAGCGCTCGACTCCCGTCTGGGCTGTGCTAGCAGCAGCTCCAGGCCCCGTCACCGAGCGCGTTGGCTGTTTCCTGTTTGGAAACCTGCCCGCCAGTTCTCCCAAACAAGTCCCGCTGCTCGGGCCCCAAGGCCTTGTGCTGGAGACACTGGACAGCTCTCCCCATAACAGCAGCAAGGCCACCACGCAATAGCTTGCTTAGAGACAGGGTGTGAGGAACAAGAGTGGGTGAAGTCCCTGTGACACCTCCTCCCTCTGCTGCCCCGGCTCAGCCCGGCCGGAGAGGCCCCCTGCCCCTTTCTTACCCTGCCTGATGCTCTGCGTTGCCCTTGCAGGTTGAAAGTCTGCCTGAGGCAGGTGAATGACACTGCCTCCCGCGTGGTGGGCCAGGCCTTCTTCAACGTGATCCAGGTGCCCTGCTTTGAGTTCACCTACAAAGAGCAGTGTGTGGAGCCCTATCTGTACATCTGGTAAGTCCTGACCAGGGAGCCTGGGGTGCTCCCCTGCCCCCCCCCAAAGCTGCACCCCCCTCACTCTGCTTCTCGTCCCTCTTCTCTCAAGGTGCAAGAAGTACAACACCGTGGCCATTGCGGTGCCCCGGAAGCCGGTGCTCTATGAGTTTGGTGGGGAACTGATAGACGAAGTGGCAGCCGGCTCAGACAGGGCTCCTTCCAGCCCAGCGCCCCAGCCTGGCACCCCCCCGCCTAGAGAGAGCACGGGCAGATGGGCGCTTCCTCCGACAAAGCACCCACCCCCAGGCCAGCTTGTCACAGGGGCTATGGACAGCTTCCAGAAGTCTGCGCCCACTGGGCCCAAGCGAGAGAGCCCCGCCAAGACCCAGCGGAAGGGGAAAGGGAAGAAGAGAGGGAGGAAAACTAAGAAAGGAAAAGGGCTGAAAAAGAAGAAAGTCCATCCCAAAGCTGAGGTGCTGGGGCTGCCCACCCCCACTGCAGATACTGCCTCCCTCCTCCCTAAGCACCTGGTGCTGGACTTTGGGAGGAAGGAGGATGTGTTCAACGCTATCCTGAACGATGCCCCCGTCGGGGAGGAGACCCTGACTCCACGCGGGGCAGCGCAGGCTGAAAGCAGTGACCGGGGGCAGTTGAAGGCAAGGCCTTTGCCTACTCTCCAGCCCACATGCCCAGCTGCCAGCAAGAGGAAGAGGAGGAGGGAACGAAATGGGAGGAAGCGCCCGAGAAAGGAAGCGGAGAGTCTGCCCAGGCCTGGATGAGACTCCCTGCAGCCGAGGCTGACCTTCCCCCGGTCCCCAGAGGGCGGGTTGTCACTAATAAATTAGCTCGATGCAGCCGATGGCACCATGCTAGCGGTCTATCCCTAACCCTGCTGCTGTAGCCGCGTCTGCAGCGGGCCGACGAGATGGAGCTCCTGCCGCAGGGAGCCCTCTGTGACTTGGCTGCTGAGTCCCAGCGCTGTGAAATGTTTGCCCAGGAGAGAGGTGACAATGCAATTGAGTACCTTTGCAAAGCGGGCCAAGGAACAGGAAGGGCACGTGCCCCCCCGATCTAATCCAGCAGCGCGCGTAGCACAGCCGAATGGGGGAGAACGCTGCCTGCTGCGGGGGAAGGGGCCTGGCCAGAAGCCCCTGCTAGTGCCTGTTCCACCCTCGTCCCTCGCTCTCCCAGCGGACGGGCAGGCACCGCGGTAGCACCAGCGCTGGCCATGCAGCTAACGGCCCAGTCCCGGCCCTGAAGGGGCCAGGCAAGACGACAGCCCCTGGGGAAGCGTAGAAACGGACGAGGGAGAGCACGTGTGTGATCGCTGCACGACTGTGCAGAGCGAGTAGCTGTCTCTTTCTTGCTCCCACCTCAGCTCCTGTATTTCCCCCGCCCCCCGAAATGGGTCATTGCACCAGGGGTTCCCAGGAGATACTCTGGCCCTGGTCCTTTTTGCTTTACTGACATGTTAGGGGACATGCTAACTGCCCCCTCGGAAAACACCCATCCAGCCCCTTTGCTTGGCTGCCTTTTAAAGTGAGACTCCCAGGGGGTTGCCAGCTCCAGGGCCCTGAGGATAGTGATGGGGGCTGCCGTTCCTGCCCCCCCACAGAGAAATAACCTTGGTTGGAGGGGAAACAGCAGCACAATGGGACACTGAGAACAGCGGCGAGAGCTGGGCAGAGCAGCGGGGGAGAATTCTTCAGGCTAATCCTCACGTCCCGGGACTGGTGAGCCGGGGCCCCTGGTTAGCTCGGTGAGGCCAGCCCAGCACCTGACCCTCCCAGAGCAGCACTTGGTCTCTTTGGTTTCTGTGAACTGGGGGATTGTTTGGTCTAGGCCAGGCAGGCAGCACCTCAGGCTTTCGGAAAGGATCCCGCTGGGTACGAGTGTTGGGCGCTGGGAGAGGAGCGCAGGTTATTAAAGAACTAGTCTGAGTTACTCCTCACCCTTCATGCTTTCTCATTTCACATTGCTCAGCTCAGGCACGGAGTCGTTTTCCCTGCAAGCTGTCCGGGCAGGAATGGCAGAGGGAGGAGGGGCATGCGGATTTCCTGCACTGAGTTAAGGGCAGGACATGCGTTTCCCTTCCCTTACCCCACTTTAGCTCCCATGGCTTGTCAGTACCTTGATTTGGGGCATTCGTTCGCTAATTGCAGCTTTTCCTTCATCTGTTTCTTCTGGAATGGGGTTGCTGCTGGAGCAGTTCTCAAGCCACTTACAGAGCTTGGGAGTTAATAATAATTCTCTGCCCTGCTCCAATGCTGAGTTTCACCCCCCCCCCTCTGGCCAGCAGGCGGGTACTAACTCCATTTGACCGAGAGGGTCAGTGCCTTGCATACAGCTACAGGCCAAATCAGCGGGTAAGGGCCAGGGCCCAGCCTGCGCTATACAGGGGGTGGCTCCTGGAGGGGCACTTGTGACCATTACCCTCATGCCCACTTACCCGGCAAGGATACGGGGTTCTGGAGGCAGGGCGCCCCTGGCTGCTTAGCCTGCAGCTCGAATAGTAAAGCTCTCTCATTATGTGGACTTCGGCTGCTTTGCCGCAGCCACTGGGCGATCAAGCGAGTGGAGGATGTGCCCTAAGGATCCCCAATCGGCTTAAGGTCTCGCCGGCACTAGCCGAGCACTTGGATGAAATGTGTACGAATCGCTAAGGCGGCACAAGGCAGAGGTTTGCCCCTAATTACACAGATCAGGAAAGCACTGCGCCCCCTCTCATTCTGCACTGAGAGATGCAAAGATCATGCTGGAAAACAGACCCACCAATGCCTGGGAGGTATTTTCTCAGTGAGCTCCACCCTGGAGCCAGGCAAGCCATTTTAGCGAGGTCTCACAGGAGACTAAAAAAAGCCTTAATTTAAAACCAGGGTTTGACCAGAAGATCTTTATCTCAATTTCAGACACAGGAGCCCGGGTACGAGGTGCTGGGGGTACCTGTCCATGCAATGAGGCCTCTCACAGCGTTACCCAGCCACCCAGAGCACGCAGTGCTAAAGCAAAAAACACAGGAGCGTTTACAGTTTCAGACTTTTGGGGAGATCTTGATTTAAACCTGGCACCGCCTCCTGCAGGACTCTTCAAATACTGTAAGAGAACAGCCCCTGCTCACGAGAGGATGGGCCATTGCCCTGCCCTTAGACAAAGGATCATGAGAACCCAGACCCACATCACAAGCGAGCAGCCCGTTTACCATGGGCCCTGCACAGAGCCAAGTGTGCTGCTTGTCACTCGGGCACAGCCGTGCAGCTCAGAGTGAGCAAGTGTTTTGTAGACAGCCTGACCCTGAAAACGTCCTTTCCAAAGCTTTCCATCCCTAGCAAGCAGCCACAGGCAAGAGCGATAGCAGAAGAGAGACCTTTAAAGCCACGGTGCAATGCCTCCGAGCTCAGCCAAACGCCGCTAGGCAGAGTCCTTCAAGAGATGCCCTGGGTGCAAATGGGAGCGACGTAGTGCTGCAGCCAGCTTGGCACTAACTCTTCCCCTGGTGGAAGATGCAGGGTGTTGGAGGGGATCTCGACTTGCAGAGGGAGGGCCTGGGATACAAGAGGGGAAACCCAGGCTCCCGTTTGCTACTAGCAGCAGCTCGTGCACGTCTTCCCAGTCATCTCTCTGGAGATCAGACCAAACCCATCCCGCCAGAGCAGAGAGATGGTGGGGCAGCTCCACCTGGCATCCCTAGAGCAGAGCAGGGCAGGAGGTGGCTTACGGAGAGGAGAGCGTTAGTGCAGTAGGCAGGGAGAACACTGGGTACAGTCAACATCCCAAAAGTAGAATTTTATTGATGGAAAAGGAAAAAACTAAAACCAAAGACAGCCATAAGGAGCAGCAATGACTCTCTGGCAGGTTCCCTCACAGAGAGCTACTCCATAGTCAATTTCCTGTCATACAGAACTGAACAAATAAACAAACAGCATAAGGTGAGTATGCTTGTTAATCTACCCCCAAGTAGGGCCCGCCTGCATGGTAAGGAGAAGGATGCAGTCAGGCCAGCCCCCCGGGGAGCTGTAGGGAAGCCAGGCTCTGCACTCCTCAGGAGAACAGCTTCACCTTCGTGTCTCGTGCATCTCTTGGATGCAACAGGACCTTTGTTTCCTGAGTTGTCTGCTCCTTTCCCAGCTGAGGGAGAGCCCTCTGGGACTTCCAGCAGTGGGTTGTGATGTTAGAGCCAAACAGGAGCAGATCAAGCAACAAAAATCCTGCTTCCAGGCAAACTCCTCCTGGAGAAGGCAGGTGGGGAAATACAGGGAAGTGTATGAAACAGAGCCCTCAGGGCTGCTTCTGACCCAGGACAGACAGTGCTGCGTTCCCTGTCAGCCTCCTCCCTGGCTCCCGCTTGGACAGAGGGGAGGGCAGCGCCAGGGGGGTCGCCCTGATACGCTGGGCTGAGAACCCCACACAACACATTCAACCCAAACTATTCTTCAGCATCAACCCACCAGCACCCAGCAGGCAACTCGGGCAACACAAGAGGGGCATTTGCTGGCTCACTGCTGTACTCTACTCGGTGGTGGAGAGGAGTGGGCAGGCCATACAGGATGAGAAGAGAACACCCCCAGACTAGTGTTCAGTAGAAACACTATTTATTCACCCTTTTCGGTTACATGTGGACAGAGCTAAGCGGTATGACAGAGGACATGCACTTCAGGCTGATTTGCATTCTCCTCACCCCAGGAGTGGCTGCCCTTGCAGTGCCTGCTAACGCCTGGGAAAGCTGCTGTTACCCAGGGGTTTGCTTTGCCGTCTGAGTTAAAAACCAACTGAATAAATATTGTCCCAAATGAAGCCAGGAGAGAATGAGCCTGCGGAACAGCTGCTCCTCTCTCTGGCAAGAGCCCTCGCCCAGAGCTGCTCACACCCTTGCAAATACAGCGGGGGCAGCTGGTGGAGTTTTTGCAGAGCCCACTATACAAGGAGCCACCAAGCATACAGTAGCAGAAACGTCAGCGGATCTGGGTTGAGTTGTCCGAGCCCCCACGTGATTTTGTTCCGTGGGTCGGAACGGGGATGGGCGACGGTCAGAATACAAGACGATCAAAATAAAACTTCGCTCTAGGCCAAGAGCTTGCATCTCCTGCTAGGTTTGCTTTCTAGTCTTTGGCTGTGAAAGCAGGTCGCTGTTCATTTCTAAAGGGTCTCGTTCGACCTTTATAACTGTTCTGCTGAGCTTCCCACACGGTGAACCAAGGTTTAGTGCGCAGAGGCATCTGCAGCATCCCTTCCTATGATCTATGTGTGTGTCTAATTATACCAGCCCTGCCAAGTATATCAGCTCATGGGGGTGGACACACCAAGTGTCATTTCACATCGTTTTATGAAGTATAAAATAGGAGTTGTGTGGAGAAGGGAAGGGAACTCGTTCTCAGCTGTTCTCCCTCCCCTTCCCCTCCCCAGAGAAAGAACAGAGGTTAAGGGTCAGGTCCAGCAAGGCCTATCGATCCATTTCATCCAGAAGTGGTGTGGCGTCCCCAGCAATGGACATGGGTGTGCTCTCAATCATGGGGCTGGGAGATGGACGAGGGGTCAGCCTCTGCTTCTGTTTCCTCCGCTCAGCCTCCTTCTCCTGTAGCCACTGCTCGGCCATTTTCCCCCAATCGATTGCAGCATGGCTGTTGGACCTAGACAGGCAGAAGCAGGAAGTGAAACATACGACTAGCAGGAGCCCAACAGGGTCAGTTTCCTTCCCCTCCCTCCCCAGGCGCTGCCTTTGCAGAAGGATGACGCTACTGGATGCCCCGAAGTCTCTCTCTTCTATTCAAAGGCAGCCCAGGCAGACTTCCTCCCCCAGCACGGTTACTGCATGCCGGGACCCGCGGGCTCTGCAGCTGAGGCAGCGGCTCTAGGATGCCTGCAGAACTCCGTGGGCCGTGTTCAGTTATGTCTGAGGTCGCAGATTCCTCGCAGCTGCAGAGTGGCTGTTAGTCAATGGGACCCATTGTGGCCAATTTCCTTAGCAGACTCAGTTCCGCCCTCACGCCTGGCCAAGGAACGGGGCCACGCTATCGGAGGGAGCCAGCCCTCAGCCCCTTGGACTGGCTTCTTTACTCCCCATCAGCACCACGGCCCGAAGTGCATTTCCTCAGAGCCGATGGGCCGTGACTACACTCTTCACCCTCGCTCAGCCACAGTTCTCGCCAGACACCTCTTCCCCTGCCCTTTGAGCACCACAGCCATGCAGCTCCTTCAGGTGCACTTGCTGAATGTTCACCCTCCCCCCGGCCTGTTCAGCTCGCCCCCTACTGGCAGCAGGCAGAGTTACAGCAGAACCTGTATCCTGCAGCCAGGGAAGTACTCGTGTGGCAGGCCAAGAGCGGCTCAAAGACAGCAGAGAGCTGCACACATCCAGCACCATGAACGAGCTACTCACTTCGGCTGCTGCCTCTGTCTGGAACTGGATGATGGCTGCGACTGGGTGGACTGGGGTGTAGTACTGGCCTGGAGCTGATGATACTGCGGTGTTGTAATTGGCTGGCTGGGGGTCGTGTAGGAGTAGCTGGGGGTCATCAGAGGGGTGGCCACTGGCTGCTGTGCTGGAGTTGTAAAGACCTGCAAGAGGACAGACACTCTTAGGCTAGTGCAAGGGGCAGGGCACCACTGGGGCAAGGCTGGACATAGATGCCCAGAGCACAGCACGTTACCTCACCTCTTACCCAGAGAGCAGGAGGCAGGGTCAGGCCCTCCCTACACATCACCAAGCCACCATGCCTTCCTCAGGGAGCGGCTTAGCACCACGGGAGGGTTTTGTGGGGAAGCGATAGGCCCCAGATGTCACCCCCAGAGTGTCTACTCCAAGGAGGAGTGTTTTAGCTGAGAACTTCCCAATGGGGGGAGGTGGGGGGGACATCTGCTGCACTGAACCCAGCCTAGCTCTTCCTGCAGCTGTGCCGAGTGGGTGGGCGCAGACTCACACGGGGAACTGCTCAGTGGTGGGTTGGGAGCAGAGTCCGGGGCCATCTTCGGGCACTGGGCAGAGCTGGAGCACTCGCCTGCCTGTGCACCTCCCAGCTGAAAAGCCCTGCCAGCTCAGCACATAGTTTCATAGCTAATCCCTTTCACATGCAGCTCCATGCTGCGGATACTGAAGCACGTCATGTGGTTTCGTGTCCCTCTCCCTCACCACTGGGTCCCAAGCAATCCCAGGCATGTCCCTTGGGAGCCAGACAAACCTTCCTCGCAGCCAGCATTGCATGTCCAATGTTCCTGGCCCTGGGCGCAGGAATCTGCACGGCAGGGCCGAATGCTGTAGCTAGGCCACTGCAGGTCTGTACTGCCCTTCAGTATCGGGGCAGGCCACTGGTCCATACAGCCCATTGTGCTGTCTCCTGCACAGCCAATCTCTAATGCCGCAGAGGAAGGCAGCACTTAGAGACAGCCCGCTGAGCGGCTCTGCTGAGAGCGCCTCCCCTTGAGTCCCGCCACTCTGGCTTAGGTACTCAAGATGCACCTACATGATATGCACTGCTGCCCCCTCCGCTGCCTCCATAGCCATACTGGCTGGATGCCCACTGTGCAGGCGTGGCATTGGGGTTCTGCCCTTGGCCCGTCACCGCGGCGATGGCACTGAACATCTGCGAGGTCATGTTCTGAGGCAGCGCGTTCACGGCACGGGTCAGATCTAGAAGAGAAAACACCGAGTGAAGGTACAGGAAGAGAATCGGACTCTGGTCCGGGGACTAGCTCCGGAGTCAGCCTCCATAGATCCGAGCAAGGAGAGAGGGCGGTACTCACCCGCTAGGTTAATGTTAGCAGGAGTAGCATTGATGGAGGCTGGGGTCCGGGTCCTGCTGCTGCTGCTCGGGGTGATACCTTGGGAAACAAAAGAGGTATGTGTGACACCCTGGCATCCCAATAGTCACCACTGCCAGGTAATTAGGATGTTTTGCCTTGTGAGGTATCAGTCTAAAAGTCTTGATCTGCTAGACAGGAATATCTCGCTGGATTGTATGTGCTATCGTCGTCTTGAAATTAGGAAGTTTGGCTGCGTGTGTGTTACTGAAACATGTTGTGAGGTTGAAAACATTCACAAGCAGCCGTTCAGGTACAACAGTAAAAAGGCCAATGTGAATGGCTTATTGAGGACATGCACACAAGCACAAGCATTACCCCAGGAACCGTGAACAATAGAAACCTCTCCGAGACAGCACTACACACTGGGAACTGTTTTGCTGTCACCTGGGTCAAAGAGCTTTCCAGCAAGTGGGGAGAAGATAGAAAAGGGGGTGTGACGAACTGGGCCTGTTCTCACTGTGGTGGAGGATGGGATCTGCCCGAGGGCGCCCGAGGGCGCATACCTGAGTGTGTAACATGAGAACCCAGGAGGGGGTTGGAGGTCAGGCGACTCCTTAGCCCGGGAAACTGAACAAAGGCTGTGGGAGGGGTCGCTGAAGGGAGAGTGCTGGAAGGAGGCTGGAGAGATGGCTGGGAGGCAGAGATGGCTCTGACCCCCCCAAAGGGGGGGGGGGGGCTGGGATGCCCTGGGACCCCAAGCTGGACCTAACTGAGGGGGGCCCTGTTGTCTGTGCCTGCAAGACCTGTCTTGGACTGTATTCCTGTCATCCAAATAAACCTTCTGCTTTACTGGCTGGCTGAGAGTCATGGTGAATCGCAGGAAGCCGGGGGTGCAGGGCCCTAACTCCCCCACACTCCGCAACAGGGGGACAATGACATCATGAGGGTACCTTAGTCTCCCTACAGCAACAAACCTGGAAACACCTGAGGAACAAGGACTGAACTGGGGGAAGTGATGGTCCCAGGCTAGAGGGATCGTTAGCCTGTGTATGAAAACCTGGGAAAGCCGAGGCAGCTTGTGCCTTAAGAATCTGCCAGCCTGTTTTTCACTCAGGGCGAGAATTCACTGATTCATATCCCACCTATCTAGTGTGTTAAGCTCAGTTAGCAGTTTTGTTGATTAACTAAGGTAATCTGCTTTTGATATGTTTCCTATCGCTTAAAAATCCATCTTTTGGAGTTAATAAATTTGTTTTGTTTGGTCTAAAACCAGTTTGTGGAATTCATGGGGGGGTGGGGGGGAGGGGCGCAAAAAGCCGCTGCATATCTTCCTACACTGTGCAGTTCTCTGTGCAACGCAAGACGATAGAATTTTGGGTTTACCCTCCAGAAGGGGTGTGCACGCCTGGGAAGCCAGTAAGTGCCCTAGCTGTGCAGCCGTCCCATGCAGGGGCTGGCCAGAACCACACTGCTTGCACGGCAGAGATTCCTTCTAAGCAGCATTAATTTATGCGGATGAAAAGCAAAGCTAAGCATTTGAATCTTGTTTTCTTGGGAACATTTCCCACATACAGGAAGGCTCCATTGATCTGAATTTCAACAGACAGGAGCCTGGAACGTCACCAGAATCAAGCTGGGATTTTCCGACGTTCCAGTAGGTCTCCCAAGCCATCTGGATCCCCAAGTTCAATTTGTGGTTTTTGAGCTTTGTTCAGCAAGGCCAAGCGTGTTTCAAGGACAGCCCAGCTTCTCTTACTGAGCCCTGTGGCACAGTCCCAAGGACGACGCTGACCATTTCTGGGGCAACGAATGAGTCACAAACACAGGAGAGAGACTTCTCCGGAAGACAGAGCAAGAGCTGACATACGGGCAGACAGGAGTTCTATTTCTGTGTGTGCAAGTGTTCTCATCCCCAGTGCAGTCTCTCTAATGCGCCAAGAGAATCCAGAATCCAGTGGATCTGGGAAAGGTTCTCGGTTTGTGATGAGCAGAGGTATGCCATAGGTAACCTCTTCTGTACACCACGGGGAAGAGATTATCTGTGATTAGGGGCTCCTCTGAGCAGCTCGGCTAACTAGACTATACAAGTCCCTGTAATTGGAAGCAGCTACCAGCTCTGTAAGTGCACATCTGACTAATTGCTGACAGATGCTTGATCCCATTTCCATTCAGACTATCCAAGGAGCATGAGCCAGCCCTTCGTCTGCCCACTAGTTGATTTCCTGCAGGACAGAACCACCCTGGTGATTAGGATTTGGGGGTCACCTGGCACTGGGTCCTGATAATGATCCTTAAACCACCGGAAGAGCCCGTTGACGGTAGGGAAGATCTGTCCCCGGTATCGGAATCCCTCTGGTGTTACCGTCACATACTCTATCCTGCAAGGTCAGGAAGGGGGAGAGACGAGCACATCACACTGCGGCACAGCTTCACTGATTGCTGCAATAACCAGCTCCACCCAACACAGCGGGAGAAAGGTGCCCAGATACAAAGACGACGGGTGCGTCAGAAATGAACCCATAGTTATCTGAGGCACAGACCCTACTGGGACCACCCGCCTTCAATCAGCTTCCAACCCAGCCCCAGTAACACTTGGCCATTACTCTGGAAATGCCAACTCCTAGCGGACTGCTGAGGATACTCAAAGGGAATCCATACTCTCCCCTGCCGAGGGGTGGGACGTGGCTCACAATGGCCACCTGGTCAAAGGCATCAGCAGCCAACCTGATGAGACGACACGGGTGAGGCACCCGCAGGCCAAACCCCAGGGCTCAGGGCTGCTGCTACACATGGAACCGGAGCAGAGTCCAAGATGAGTCAGGCGGGGACAAGCCGAGGCCCAGGCCCTGCAGTGACTGACAGCCAGCTGTACCCAACAACATACATGCACCACTGACCTTGGCTTCCCTCGAGGCTGGTATCCCAGAAGGAATTTGCCAGGTAGCTCTTTACAGGCACAGATAAAGTAAGGAATAAAGGTCGGCTTCTCCTTCTTGGTCTTTATTAGAAGTTCTTCCAGTTTCTGGTTAGAGGGGAAGAGAGACAAACGCTCCATTGAGATGCCCTGTGCAGCCTGGAGGCAGCGCCAGGACTCACAGGTGCGCGCTGATGCCCTAAGAACACTGCAGTGCTGGCTCTGCCCAGCCCAGCCCTCCTCATGGCAGTGTCCAGACACAAACAGCATCCCGTGGTTTCATCCAGGGCTCATTTCACAATACTGAGTAGGGCTGGGAGCTGTAACCACTCGGTAGAGGCAACTGGGAGGTCCAGATGGACACACTCGTGCTTACTTAGGTCAGCGCTCCAGACAATGGTGTGAGGGGAGCAGCATCCCTTTATCCCCGCTTTAGGGCACTCGGGTCCCATCTGAGAGCCCTTCCCCTGGAGTGGGGCAGCAGCAGAGATGCCTATCTGCCCTTGCCTTTGTGATGTGCCAGCACTGTCAGGTTGGTGCAAAGGCAGGGCCCTCCCTTTCCTGGCGTAGACAGTGACATGGCCCAGCAAGCCAGGCCAAGCTCTCTGCTGGTTCTACTGCTCCAAGCTAGCTCCCCCTAGACCCAAAGCTGGGAAGTGACCAACACAAGCACTGTGTGATAGAAGAGGTTCCTGTGTTCTGACCTGTCTTGAACACTGAATTGAACTCAATGGTTAGTGTTCACCGAGGCCAGGAGACTGATCTGGGGCAGCCAGCTGCACCCAGCTTTGCTTCTTACAGCCCCTCTGGGAGGCTCACCTTCCTGTCTCCGCCACTGCAGTCTTGGTAGTATTTGTGACTTAGCAGGTCTCGAGCAAAAGACGCCATTGGCTGGACATAGCGAGCGACGATTTCATCCAGGTCCTCGAATTCCTTGGAACGAACATAGAAAGAGCCACTGTATCCTGAGTCTGACTCAGGATCTTCCAGAGGCAAAACCAAACCCGCTGCGCTGAGCGATGCCCAGGCCTTGGAAGCTCAGATCCTCTTAACCCTGAACTGCGACAGGGGAAGTGCCCATCTGCAGTGGAGTGCAGGGCAAGGGTCCCGTCTCCCTGGAGAGACCCGATCCCTGTAGCATTAACGTACCCCACCTGCACCAATGCAAGTGGCGGGCAGCTCGGTTCCTGTCAGTCTCAGGGATAAACAGCGACCCCAACTCTATTTGACAAGCTCGGGGGGGAAGCACTTTGTTCCTCAGACTAAGGGAGCAGCTGGGAAAATGGAGCACAGCAAACTGTCTTGCAGTGGTTGGACTAGATCAGGATCTCTCAACTGGTGGGTTGAAGCCGAGCCGGGGCGAGGGCATGAAAGGCAATTGGGAGTCACGAGGCATTGGACATATAATCGAAAGCAAAGAAAAATCTCACTCCTGACTCCTCAAGGTCAAGTATTCTTGGTCAGCCTCCTGAAACGCACAAAAAAATAAGGTGCCCAGGCATTGATTGCACTGTCATGGATCCATTTCCCCTCACATTTACTTTAGAAATAAATGTAATGGGGCTGCATTGTTTTGTTTTGTTACCCTTCAGATAAGGGGTCACAGCGACCTGAAAAGGTTGAGAATCACTGAACTGGATTATCTAATGGGCTCTTCTAACACTGATCTCTAGGATTCTTTTACCCAGAGCCACCAGTTACTCTGGCTGGCTCCGAGTATTCGCTCAGGAACAGGAAGGGACTGAAATCGGAAGCTGGTCCCAAACAGTCCGGGAGCACCTGGGAGAAGAGTAAAGCCTCAGGATCCTGCTCACCGGCTGTCCAGGGCAGTTTCCAGATTTCCGCACCGCCTTGTTTCTAACCCCGTTTTACGAAGCCAGGAAAGGTTTTGGTTTGAGGGCCTATTTGTACGTAACATACGCTGCAAGCCAGGAGTGGAAGCACCCCAGCTTCTGCTACCACCTCTGGGTTCTAAACTCCAAACCATTCAATCCTTTAGCAGTTGCTCTGGGGTGACTGTGCCCTCCCCCACACCGAGTCAGCATTTCATCTCCCATTTCACTCCGCCAGGTTCACGTCCCCAGTCACGTTCCACCTGGCTCTTACCTCGGTGTTAATCCAAAGGGTGGAGCCCAAACTGAAGGCGTTCTCCTTGCCCTCCTCTCGGACATCCACATGTTGGTAAATCCCATCGTTCACCTTCCAGGTGACAGTCAGGTGGTTCTCCCCCTTGCTGCTTGGCCGGATGATCACGTCCCCTTGGTCCATGGTCTCCATCATCTTCTCGGCTTGCTTGAAGCTGATGTTATGGAATGACGGGTGAGCGATCACCCTCTTGATGTATGCTGTCGGACACAAGTGGGCGGTTAGCATTCCCACAGCAGTGGTTTTATTGCAAGAAACATCCAATCACATTTCTTTTCCCCGGGGCAGACTGCGAATGTCCATGCCCCCAGTTCTCAGGGGCCTAGAGAAGGAATACTCACTTGTGCGTTGCTGCTTCCTCTTGTAGTCTTCTTCCTGTTTGTGATCTGCTGCCTCAGCATCGAAGTCATAGTAAGTGTCTTTGGGTAGCTTCCATTCATTGTTCTTATCCATCAAGTCTGACGTCCTGCAGGTCAGGTCTGCACTGAACTTCTCAATGTCTATCTTCATGATCCTACAGTGAACAGTCATTCCCACCTGTGGAGAAGGGGCAGATTGGATTAGTCAGCAGGTGCAACTCACGTGCTGCACCTGTCACTCGGAGAGTGTCCTATCACAGCCACACCAGGTGTGGTGGGCTTGCTTCGAGTATTTAAAGGGACACATCAACCTGAAAATAAAAATCAGATATCCCTCTGAAAGCTGTTTATCTACCACTGTTACAATGACCCTACAGAGAACTAGACCCGGAAGGGATTAGAGGAGAATCTGTCTCTTCTCCAGTGTGTTTTCTTTGGCATTTCACAGCCCTTTGCATAGTCAGCTTCCTTGTTCTGTTGCTGGTGTCCCTAGTGTCTCTGAGCTGAAAGGGGAAGTGAACAGACAGCAAGCAGCAGTCAGGTGTGTGCGCACACACAACAGGATGGGGTGGCAGTACCTTTTTCAAGCCTGTCCAAAAGACCCTTCTAAATGAACAGGGGAGCCGAAAAACCCGTAACATTTTAAAGGTCCAGGTCATGTTGTTCAAAGGGGCTCCAGCAGAAACTGGAATGTTGTAGTCCATTTAACCGTGTTTAAATTGACAGTGTCCCCTTAAAGGGATTGCTAGGAGACCTCAGATCTCAAAAGGATAGTCCTTCATCTAAATGTTCATTCCCTCAGCAAGGATCCCAAAGGAGAGCACAGAGGTCCACCCTTCTCTTGTAATGCTGTGCACATCATTACATTCTATACCCATGGGATCCTACTAATAGGGTCCAGATCCCTGTTCTGAAGGAGACCAAGTAACTCAGACAGGCCACAGAAATGGATTCAACTAGGAAAAATAACCCTGAGCGAGGGATTCAGCTATAGGAGAAACTACCACGAGCGAGGGAACAATGACCCTCCAGGAATCTAGCAGCCGCTCCTCGAGCTGTGTCAAAAGCTGGGAACAAAGGTCAGCTCCTCATGAGAATGCCTTCTAGCCTCCCAGGCTCTGGACTTCATTCCAACCGTAATAAATCCTGCCCACTCTAGTATGCTAACTGAGTCACACCGTTCCCACCAGCAGCTAAGGGAGACTCGCAGTCTGGGAGAAGGACGCGAACAAGAACCCAAATTCACTATTGATTTAGAGCCCACAAGGGAAAGAGAGCAGTTGCTGGGATATGTGGGGAAGAGAGAGCCGAGCAGGACTCTGAGTCTCTGGTACCAGCTCTTTAGAGACACCCACCAGGAGCTGGAAGAGGAGATGCACTCTGCTCTCCTACCTTCACCCTTTCTTCTGGCCGCTTAACCACCTTGTCGCTGAGAAACTTGGTTGGTATAAAGCCAGTGACCCCGTTGTCCAGCCGGGTCTTCACCCCAATAGCCTGGCCAGGGCAGGAGCCACTGTCAAAGTGATTCCAAACCTTAAGGAAGCAAAGGAATAAGACGCTCAGCATAGAAAACAATTTCAAAGGCAGCACAAGTACAATACAGTTCGACACAGGAGACACATTCAAGCAGGGGCCTGGGTGTGCCAGAGCAAGACGGGGATAAGTTCTGTAACACTCTTGCTGTAGCAGCAAACTGGAGAACCTGCAGCAGCTTCAGAGAAATTAAAAGACAGAGGTTTGAGTGACTGAAACTGATCCACGCAGCATTCTTATGCCAGTTACCCTCGGCTCATGGCAGGTTTGCTTTACAACAAGGAAGGCTAGAATGCTTAGGCTCCGTCTACACTTATGGCAGCCTGCAGAGTACAGGCATGACACATGTAGCCACGTGCTGCAGTCAAAGGGAGGCTGCGTTCGCAGCTGGCACTGCAGCCTGTAGCCGTATGCCAGTGAAAGGCTTCAGCAGTGGGGAGGCAGTGGGACACTGCGCTGCTAAAGGTTGCAGTGTAGCTGTGGGAGGCACTCTTTGGGTGTATAGAAAGGCCGTGTAGGTTCTGGACCCTTGGGGTTCAGGCACGTAGGATGCTCTTGTACGTCCCTCACTGTCTATGCTGCTGTTCAGACCCATGCCAGCTGGGCCAGCCATGGCTGCACCTTGCACACCGCTGCAAGAGTCGACGTCCCTTTCAATTCGGAATCACAACTCCACAGCGAGGGGTGGGTTCTACTGAAGTCCCATGGCTGCCATGGCAACTGCTGCTTACCCAGGGTCCTGACCATCAGGGCTGGAATTTGCCACTCTTAAGGCAGGACCCAAAAATGCCACCCCATCTAAGAGCAGGATGTCTGTGCTGGTTCTTAAATTGAGAAAATGGAGGTGAAATCAGCTTATTTTCTCCACCCCATGGGTGGCTTCTCTGCATAAAACAGAAGAGTCCAGACTCTGAATGTCTGTGGGGAAAAGGTGACCGACTGGCTCCCATCCCATGTCACACCTAGTCAGATATACAGGGCAACCCTCGCACAGCAACTAAGTGGTGCTGGCAGACCTAGAAAGAGGCAATTCCAGAAGACTAGTAAGGATTCACATTAGGGTCACAGCCAAAGGCTCCAGTAGGGGTTGGGGGCCCATTGTGCTGGGTGCTGTCCGAACACGGGAGGCACAATCTCTGCCCTGAAGCATCTCCTCTCTCACAAGGCCCCTCCGGTACTGCATGCCCTACAGGATGCTCCGGGGCAGCGTCACATCTGAGCAGCCTGACGACGGAGATGGCGCCTGCGGGAGCAGCCCAGTCCCTTTACCTCGCTGAGCTCTGGGAAGTTATCTTGCTGACAGAAGGGACATTGCCAGAGGCCAGTCTCGTCATTCCGTATGGCCTGATCGTAGCTTTCGCCTTGGGGTCTCCTATGGGCTATCCCAGTCACGTTGCAGGTGATCATTTTGCCTGGGGAGAGGAAACAGGAGTATATCAGGCACATGCAAGGGTTGGACAGTGCCCCGAATGGGATGCCACACAGGCCTCCCGGAGGCTACTTGGATTACTTAGTACTCCTGTACCTATGGGTGGCCTTCCATAAAAGCCATCAAGTGCGACACAAACGGTCTGGTTCTGCAGCACTCCAACGAGCTGCAGACCTTGCACTGATCCCAGTAAGTGTTCACTGAGCTGCCATTCTCACAGACCTCCGCTGCCTGGCGCAGCTTGTGACGGCAGCTCTGTAACTGATGGAGCCCTCCCAGGAGATGGGCACGTACCTATGTAGAAAGTCTCTGGTGTTTCTTTGGTCAGCATATTGAAGACCTCCTCTGTGTTAGGAGAACGGTACGGGGTTCTCAGATCCTTGTATCTGCAGCTCAGCTCAGCTCGGATGTCGTACAGAGTGATGTGTTTGTCACCGTAACCCTGTTTGTACAATGGCATGATTTAATGTTTTTAGGATAGCGGTCATGCTAGAAAAGCCCTGTGCAACCAAACCCCAAGAGTTCAGGGCAGGAAGGCAGCTCCACCCCCTCTGCCTTCCCCTTCACAGACCTGTCTCTCCAGCTCTTCAGCAAAGGCGTCAAGATCCAGGTCTTTCAGACGCTCTGGGTTTTCCAGGATCTCCTCTAGAGCTCCAGCTGGATTGGCATCCTCTGCGGATTCGTCGTACTCCAGGGCATCCACTGCCATTTTTCTTGCCCATTCATAGGTTTCAGGGTGGACTCTGGACCCATCTAGGACCTCAATGTAGGAATCCGTGCTAAACGGATTCAAAACACACGCATCAAATTGGAAACTCTGCAGGAGGCCAGAGGTGCAGTCAAAGGCCAGAGGATGCAAAACTACTAAAAAGCACATGCTGCTGCTATTCACTTTCACAGTTCACCACAAAATTTAGCTGCTTTAAATGAACAAGAATTCTCTTAAATGAACATGAAATAGAGAAGGGCAGAGTGCAGCCTGCAGCCACCCACATCATCTGGGCATAGCCTGGTTGCTACAGTGCACTTTGGCCAGTCTGGTCAAAAGAGTATTGCACGTCAGGGCTTGCGTCCTGTAGCAGGAAGCTGTGGCTAGAATTTGCTCTCTCATACTAATTAGGTGTGGTTAGTTGACAATGCAACCCTCTGCTCCAAGCTGCTTCAAAGGTACCCAAACTTTGCCTCAGTCCAAGAGACCCTGCATTCACGTCCCTGGGGTCTGTGTCCTGTACACGCCCAGGCCCTGGCCCCTGGAAGGGCCAGAACTCCCAGGGAGGGGAGCAAGGTGGAAGGGTTCACCTGGCTGCCCTCTTTGTCCCCAGAGACTCTTCCAAGCCCTGGGGAGATAAAGTAAGAAGCAGCCCAGAGAGCACAGCATGTTCCCGGCCCAGAGACCATCCAGAGATTAGAGACTGGTTTCAAACTGCCCTCACACTTTCTAGTGAACACTAGGTTTGGTTAATAACATTATTTTTAAGCTCTATACATTTCTCCACACAAACTCCCACAATCTTCCTTCCAGTTTACGAGCCAGTTAAATTCTTGTGCTGTGCTACTGCCCCAGGTTTGGGACTGTTAAAAAAAGCATTAAAAATAAATCAAGGAGCGAGACCAGAACTAAACAAAAGGGTCGACGGGTCAGTGTGGTGAAAGGTACAGAGACACTAACTAGGGAAGAACTGATTCTAACTTTGGTTTCTCTTCACCACAAAGGACCCCCCACGATCACAGCAGAGAATTCGTGCTGTACTGCACTGTTCACACAAATGTTTAGGTTGAGTTGGCCTAGAGAGAGACAGATTAATAACCAGTAATAAACTCACTTGGCTGGACATGAAAGGTTGCTGCACAGACATTCCTAGGAATACTGCCCCTGCAGAATGGACTCCCTTTCAGTCAGTCATTCAAGTACTACGCCCATGCAGCTCGCACGTCACAGCATGCAGCACCATCCAATACCAACCTGTCACCCAGCGATGCAGTGTCGATTTTGATGAAACCAGCACAATTGATGAAGACCTTGGGTCCCATGTGACACATGGTGACTAGCTGCGTCCGGTTCTCCAGCCTTGTGTTATTTTGTTTCAGGATCTAAGGGAGGAGATTTTACATTAGCTTTGCAATGCAGCACACGGAGGGAACAGATATCCCAGCCCCGGTGGAAGACAGGCAAGGAAAAGGAGGCCTCAGACTGAATAGTGAGGGGTGCAAAGAGTATTTAGTACAGCCCCCCTGCTCCTGTCGCATTAGCCCTTGCCTTGCCATATAGGAAGCATCTCAAAGCTACCCGAAGGGAAGGTGTAAAAGCAGCACCACACCACAGGCAGGACTGCCGCACTTCTCAGGGTGAGGATAGGTACTTGGCCTTTCACTTTGTGCCTCCTAAAGCAGTCGAGTGTCCTGATACCACAGCACCGTCTGGCTGACACGACCGCCATCTCAGGAACTTGCTGGGATTGATGGATCGGCTGAGGATTCCTAGCCACACCCAGCTCCAAGTTCACTCGCAGTACAATAACCACACTCTCTTGGCCCCGTAGGGACAGTGCTGGCAAACACACCACGAGCGCAGGCCCTGACACTGTGCCTCCCAGTGCTGCAGCCATGATGCGGACTTGCACAAAGTAGCTTTAAGGCAACATCAGCTATGGGGTAGCTGAGACAGCTCCATTCTTACCTTGAGCAGGTGAGTCCCTTTGCGTGGCCCCAGGCCACAAACATACTGTAGCAGGGCCTGGCTGTAAGGGTGAGCAATTGCCCGATTGACGTCCACGCCCACCTCATTCACACGGTTTATGAACTCGCAGTAGAGGGCATTCAGCAGCTCCTCCTTCACCACATGTTCCTGCCAAGGGAGAAGGGGGTCACTCATGGGGCAGGTCTACACGATGCTGTTCAAAAGCAAATCTGGGCTGACTCTGGTCCTCAGAGGCGTAACCCCTCCCTTAAGCTCAAGGTGAGTGGAGATTTAACTTGGAGAAGAAGGCTACTCTAAGGCCCTGAGGCAGATGAGCACTGCGCTCTTGAGAAAGGGAGCAGGGAGGAGTCGCGCTAGTTGGACGTATCCTAGAACAGGTGGACGCCACGTTGGCTCAGCTTAGGGCCTGTTCCTGCTGTTGAAAATTCCCAGGCTTGTTTCTTTCTGACTGAGACCCCGGTAAGGAACAGTTAGTTACCTGCAGAGGGTGAAGCTTCAGACACAGGATATCCTCATCAGAGCTGCAGACCTGAGAAAACTCTATCAAGGGGTCCTGAATGCGGCGAGCCAGGGAGACGGCCTGGCGCAGCACAGGGGGGTAATCCCGGAACTCGTTCTGCAGAGGATCAGAGACGCGGAGTGAGGCTCTCACTGCTGCCAGTGCCCACACCGCTACTAGCACTAGCACCAGCAACAAGTGACACCAACGCAAAGAAACACCTTTCAGCGCTCAGGGCAGGTTGGGGGATGGGTTCAAAGGCTCCCAGGGCTCTTCTACAATTCGAAAGAAGGCTCCAGCAGAAAGGAGGAGAGAATAGTTCTAGTTCCGTTTTGTCCAGTTCCTCCCCATATTAGATAGGTTGCAGCAACTCCCTTCTGCTCAAGTGGGCAAGGCTCCGTCCAGACCTTGCCAATACATACCCACCGAGTCTCTTGGTGCATGGCTCTTCAGTCAGCCCCAGCAGGATCCCTTCACAAACCCCTTCAACCCCAAACCCTTACGCACCTCGGCCACGGCTTGATCACCATGCAGCAGCAGAGACCTGCAGCCTGCCTGAGGTGGTGGGATTTCAGTGAGACGGGTTATCCTCCCAGTGACCAGGGAAAGTCAGGCCACTGGGAAGGAGCACAGGAGGACAGGTGCTTTACCTCTGACTTCCTGCTGTTCATGTAGAGAATGGCCAGCTCATTGTCCACTAGCTCCACCCCAATGGAAGACAGCTGCTGCCCTTGATCCAGTTCATGCACAATCCGCTTGACGTCCTCCATCAACATCTGGGCATCCCTGGGGAGACATGGCCAAGGGGGATTGGGAGGAAGACAAAGAAAGCGGGACACTCAAATCACAACTGATCTCCAAGGCAGCTCCTGCAGTGGGCACGTCACACCCCCAGCTCCCAGCCCCTCCGAACTGACCATCGGCTGTAGGTGCTAACAGCAAGAGGCTCCGTCAGTTAAAAGCACCAAATCAGAAGCCAGCCAGCGAACTGAAGGATGCACAGCAGATCTCTCAGGGCATCTTAAGCCCAGTTTGCGGCTTAGACCGCTCTTACTGGTGAAAGGTGCTGGACTGGCAGCCCTGGAAGCCTTTGCTATACAACCACCGACCATGGACACTTGGGCAGTGCGAGCTCCCCGCTTCTGCCTGGTCTGAAGGAGAAGGATGCTCACTCGCCATGATCTCTTCACTCTGCTGCAGGGGCCAGCTGACCACTAGCAATGGGACTGAAGCCACCCACTGCCACAGGCCCACGCGAGAGGCGTGGCCTACCCTGCTCCAGGGCAGCAGGACGATCCCAGGCTAGTTGATCTGTGTGATGCTGGAGACAGCTGGGTTCTGGGACGAGCATTTTCACTTGGGGAGGGTGATAGGAGCAACTGACAGACACCGCCTCTGCGGGGCTAGGCGCACCATCAGCACTGCAGAGTGGCGAGCCAACGCCTCACCCTGTAGGATCTGCTGTGGGAGCAGCAGCAGAGTCCCACCCTGCTGAAGGCGCAACATGGACAGGTGGCAAGGGGCGGGGAGGGGGAGACGGAAGAAAAACGAATGGCCAGGGAGGGACGGTGTCGCGGGAAGTGGACGCCAGAGCTCATTGTACCTGTTCTCTCCTGCAATTGTCACCACATGAGGCTTCTTGTTCAGAAGGAATTTTTTCAGAGTTTCGATATCCTGGGCCTGGAGCACAGAAAAGGAAGCAAGAGGCTCCATGGAAACAGGACGGTTACTAGAGCTTCCCAGTACCACGCACTGAGCACACATCCCAGGCCGCAGAGCTCCATTTCACAGGGCAAATCCTCAAACCTACCTATGGCACTGACCTGCCACGACACTCTGCCAGACAGAACACAGAGCGGGGCTAAGCACTGGCTCCTGGCCCTTCCCAGATAGCCCCGGGAAGGGCCAAGCTGGTTAGAGGCTAGAGGTGACCTGCTCACAGAGTTACAGGGATAGAAGCCAGGAGCCCTTCCCGAGTTCCACTGAGCCATGCTACCTATTGCTATCTGGTGGGGCAGAGGAGAAGGACCCTGAAATGGCAGCTTGAATACTGCAGCACACGCAGGAGCTGTGACACAGGGGCAGAAGGACCAATTCAGACCATCTGTAACGAATGGGCAGCAAGGCCTGTTTCTGGCCTTTCCGTAAGCCGGATGGGCCTTTTCCAAAGGATCCCGGTGCAGCGAGCAGGGTCCCTCAGCAATCCCCTGCCCCTTATGCAGCGCTGGCCTTACGGCCCATACTGATCTGGTCTGCAGCAGAGATCGCTTTCCAAAGTGCTTGCTTACGACCCTCTCACCCAGCCAGAACATGCCCCCTCCTCGCCACTCACTGATCCTAGAGCTTAGTGCAGAACTCTTCCATTCACAAGCACATAGGTTTGCTCCCAATTCTGATCCACTGGCAGGATGCAGCCAGATACGTCTCAGATTCAGCTCTGACCAACATGCTTGGGATCGCTTGCTGCTGACTGCAGTCCACGTGCACTGTCCCACTTCAGTAATAAGCTAGGGAATACATCCCCCACCCCAGCTCACCTTCTTGTCCCGCTCCTCCTCCCGCCAGGCGTTCCGTCTCTTGGTGAAGTGCGGCAGCCGGAGGAAGTCTGTAACCTCGCCTTCACCATTAACAAGGGCACAGAACACGGGGTGGTCTCTGCAAAACAAACAGGGTTCCCCTGAAGCCACGGGAACAGGTAGTACGGCAGGTAAACTCAGGAGCAAACCTTTCCCTCGTACCTGGCAGAGGAGAATGCAATGCCCAGCACCCGAATTCCCTTCCCCTGATTTTCATCCATGAAATCATCGTCTTCCTCCACCTGCTGGTCTGGCCGGTAGGGAGACACCTTTAGCCAGTTGTACAGCTTCCGGCTGCAAGCCTGAAGGACAGGAAGAGGGAGGCGTGTGAGGGAGAAAGCCAGCCTCCCTCCCTTCACATCCCATCAGGCACACAGGCCTCCACTGGGCAAGGTGCAGACAGCGCCCTGCCCCGAGCAAGACGCTGGGGTGAGACACAGAACCCCAACAGAGCTAGAGATGCTGCTCCTTCCAGCCGGGACAGCCTGCTACTGGGAGTTCTTTGGGGCCAGAGCTCACTGCTAGGATCTATACAACCTCACAGGCCAGCAGCTCCCAGCACAGCACTCTGAGCGATAAATCTTGTCCCCGGGGAATCTGATTCTAGAGCCAAGGAATTACCTTGCTCACTGCTGTGGCAGTCAGGATTCCGAAGCACCAAGAGATTCCTGTTTCTTCAACACAGAGCTGGGCATCCTCCAGAGATATACTGTCCATGGTGCTCTAGCACATACTGGGCCCAGGGACTGAAGGACTAGAGCCCTGATTTGCAAGGTCTGACGGATAGAGTACCCTAGGGCAGGCAACCCCTGAATGGGCCAGTTAGAGTTGTATTTAACGTTCCTCTTTCCTTCCTCCCCAGGGAAAGGAACGAGACTGACTCACGAACGTTCCCGTGGGTCCATCACCGACCTCCTCCTGCCTCTTCACTATCCTCATGTACCCCCGTCAAAGGACTCTCTCCCGGACTGCCTCCTACACTTGTAATCTGTGAGTGTGACTCCAGCCCTGCCCAGAATGCAGGCCACGAGTCAGCATGGGCCCCGAACACCTCTCACACCTCTCACCTTAATGACATACTCTTTGGCCTCCACCATCAGCTTGTTCTTCAGCTCTTTAGCCATCTGCACGTAGAGGAACTGGTTGAGGGAACGCTCGATGGCCATCGTGCGCTGACGATTCCACTCCTGCACCTGGTGGCTGAACTCGTCGCGGTAATAGAATTGCTTGATTTCCTCAAAATACGTCTGGTCACTCCCATAACTGTGAGAGGAGAGAGACGGAGGGGCTGTCACGCCAGCACCTGCTGAGTAGCCTGGGCCTCAGGAAATGGGGTGCCCTCCAGCCTTCCAAGTCTGCTCCCCAAAGCGGATGTGGAAGTGCTACAGGTCCCCAGAGGTCAGTGCCCAGCTTCAGCCCCGCAGAGCCTCTTCTGCCCTGCTGCTGAGGACTATGCCCCAGGAAAGGGGGTGTCAGGCTGTCACCCCGTAGACCCTCCCACAGCTGACCTGCTTTGCTCATGCTGGGGTCTCTCTATTTGTGGCCTCCTCCTGCACGTGCTCCTAGTTACACTGTCGCTGGCAGAGACCTGTGCTGCGGTGAGGTGGTGGCTCCTAAGAGCCGGGGAGCTCCCTATTGGTCAGCCTCAGGGAGGCGCTTGCTCTCCCCATATTCCCTTAGCCAGCCTGCCAGACAAAGGGCTGGTTTTACTCATCTGAGGGCTGTGCTAGCAACTTGCCTGGAAGCCCAAAGCCCCCCCAAGTCCACATAATGAGGGGCAGTCTGCAGAGACCAGCAGGCCACAGCGTGCAGCCATCCCTCTAGGTAGGAGCAGCCTGGTGGCTGTAACAGCTGGAGCACTGCACCGGGGAGTTCCCATATTCATGGGCCAGCTCTCTGTGGACGTGGAGGATGGCTCCACATGCTGCACTTTAGGTGCCTCTGTTGGGATAAGCCTCGTCCATCACCCCGCTAGGACTACTGTCCTGATACCAGGATAGATATGTAAGGCCCTGTCTCATTCCACGGCATTATCTCAACTGCTCCTGTGTCAGTGAGCCCGTGAACCTGGCTGCCAATGAGAGAGGAACAGGGCTCCACTGCACGATGGAGCACCAGAGGGATGAGAGCTGGGACCAGGGAAGTTGGCAGAACTAGCTCGGCAGTGGGGCGCTGTCAAAGGGGCTCCGAGGCTATGGGGACGTGGGGGGGAATGCTTGGGCAGAGCTGGCCTCACCCCTCAACGCCTTTCATGTCAATACTGATGTCGATGCTCAGCAGCCCCTCCTCCTCAGCCAGGCAGATTTTCAGGAACTGGTCATCTCGCAGCTCCTTCACGGGCTTGTTCTTCAGGTACTTACAAGAATATGCATAGTGGGCTTCATCAACGTCCTGCCCCCGGAGAGAGGAGACAAGACACTAGTGAGTCAGCACCGTGGGGCCTTGGGTAACCGAGTGCATGGAACAAGACCAAACACCCCCCACCCCCCAACACACACACACCACGCACACTAGCAGCCAGCCTGGCCATGTCTACACTATGCGGACTATAGTGGTGGTGCTGTAGCTACGCTGGCATAACCCAACAGCCTAGGTGCAGCCTACACCGACGGGAGGGGTTTCCCAGCGATGCAGGAACACCGCCCCCCGAGGCGATGGTAGGTAGGTTGATGGAACCATTCTTCCATCCACCTAGCCGCGTCTACACTCGGGGTAAGTTGATATAATGACGTCACTCGGGTGGGGATCTGTGAAACCTCGGAGGCACTTAGTTATGTTGACCTAACATTCAAGCAAAGACCAGGTCTTAAGGTCAAGAAAGGTTCTTTGAGATCCCCTGATTTCAATGCCTGCCAAGTTGCATTGCCCTTCCCCAGAGTCTGAACAGGACTCCACAGACTGTCCCTAGCCCTCCCAGGGAATAAATGCTGGCGTCAATGTCTTGGCAGCAAAGGCTCAAGCCCATGAAATGGTGGGAGTTAACGCTGTGGCAGCCTGCTGACGAACTCCTGAGGTAAACCCCACGCTGGCCTCTCACCCCCCCAAAGTGTTCATGCCCCATCGAGGACCAGGTAGGAGCAGGAGCGGACCCCAACTATACACCACCAGAGAGGTCTTGAAGCTGCCATGGTGGGCTTCATCCAGCACTCCCCAAGCCGGGCTCCAGCACACAGCAGATGCTAAACGCTAAGCATTGACCCGAGGATGCAGGCAGGCAAGGCCGGACTCAGCACTTTCCTTCGAGGCAGAAGGAGCACGCACATTATTGAACCATGCAAGAGTGATCGGCTGGCCTAAGCCCAGCCCCCAGCAGACACCCCTGGGAACAGTGCTCCACTCCCTCACCTTTTTACCCTTCTTGGTCGGTGCAATGTTGAGTTTGGCTCTCTCTTGGAAAGTCTGTCTCAAGACCTGCCTGACGAGCGGCTCTCGGGCTATCTGCAAGGCCACCATGTAGCGGGCTCCTTCCAGCACAGCCTCAGGGGTTGGGAATTGACTGAAAGGAGACACAGGATGTGAGAGCACCTGATGTCATCTCTCCCCACACATCCCAAAGAGACCATCCAGGGCAGCACCTGCACACTGACCTACACACGTAATCCTTGGCCAGCTCCAGCGGCTCTGCTGGGAACTGCTCCGTCTCATGACGCTGGTAACTGTCCCGAAGATTCTCTCCAAACTGCTCAGGCGTCAGACCAAACTTCTTAGCCAGGCCATCTAGGGCAGAGAATGCACAAGTATGCAAGGAAGTGCATCTTCGTACATGCTGATCAAAACCACCCACCCACATCCAGTAGACAGGGCCCTGGCTCCTCTGAGTAAGGGCAGCTGCTACGCCGGAGTGTGTTAACACCTGCCTCCACTCTGCAGCCAATGAGTTCATTTTATCCTTGTGTGGTGTTGTCGTGGGGAACTCATGCTACGTCCCATGGAATCACTGTGTGATGACAGACAAGTAGGATAGGATGATAGGCATACCAGACTGACAAGTATTCAGGAGTGATGAGTATGTACAGTAACTCCTCACTTAACGTCCTCCCGCTTAACGTTGTTTCAAAGTTACATTGCTGCTCAATTAGGGAACAGGCTCGTTTAAGGTTGTGCAATGCTCCCTTATAACATCGTCTGGCTGCCTGCTCTGTCCAGCTTGTAAGGTTCTGTGGAAGGGCAGTGACTTTACAAGGGAGCATTGCACAAGTTCCTCTTCTTCACCTCCTCTTCAAACAGCTGTTTGGCAGCGCTTAGGACTTGTGGGGGTCGGGGAGGATGCGGCTGCTCCGGAGAGGAGATGGAGTGGGGGTGGGAAGAGGTGGGCCTGAGTGGAGCGGGGACAGGAAGAGGCAGGCCTAGAGCATCCCCTGGCAAAGCCGGCGCCTGTTCTTTTCCGGGGAAGCAGCTGCTGCTGCGGTGCTTCCTAGCGTCCTTGCCTGCAGTGGGCTGTGCCTGTGTGGGGTAAGCCAGGGGTACCTCCCAGCACAGTACTGGTCAGTACATAATGCCTTTTGTCTGCCCCCAAAAAATTTCCTTGGAACCCAACCCCCTGCATTTACATTAAATCTTATGGGAAAATCGGATTAGTTTAACGTTTCACTTAAAGTTACATTTTTCAGGAACATAACTACAACCTTAAGGGAGGAGTTACTGTATTAGGTATATAAGTAAAGCACGTCTGTAAAGCATGGCCTACAGGCTAAGACCTGTAAGATTTCAGCTTAGTCACCATAGACCTCAGGCGTAAGGAGACTTGACACGAGTGACTGACCTAAGATTGACCCTATGCCAATAAGCCCACAAGATTACTGTGAAGGATGTGCCAATAGGGGATGTTATGGAAAACATGTACCCATCCAGAGCACAAGCCACCTGATTGGAACATCATGGAAAATTCTGTCCTGACTGCAAGTTACCCTGGAAAGAGGTTGATGCAAGTATTAAGACGCTATAAGTAAAAGGGGAACTAAGAACAGGCTGTGAAAAGCAGGACACCTCCAAATTTTGGGGGTATGGAAGTACAGATAAGGAAAAGGGGGGGGTTAGAACCTCCTGCACATGCATAAGGCATGGTCAGAACAAGATAAAAGAGGTTCCCTGGTGGGGCTAAAGTGGGAAGCCCCGAGGGGAGACCCCCGCAAGAATCACCCCTCTATTGATGCCCACCTGTTGAGAGATCCACCAGACTGCACAGTACCTTTGGCACGCGAGTACGAATACAGCCTCGGCTATTGCTTGGGCCCTCTCAGCTTGTGTGGATGGGTATGTGCGTGTCACTTACAATACAAACAACATTTTTTTTAACTTATAGCTGTGTGGTCACTGGATTAGCTCTTCATGCGCTCCGAAGAGTCGCCCAGGCCAAGAGACCCCTGAAGGGTAACCGTCACCCTACTGAGCTGAGCACCGCAGGAGCCACGCTCACTCCTAGGGATGTT
Organism: Malaclemys terrapin pileata; assembly: GCF_027887155.1. Taxonomy (NCBI): domain Eukaryota; kingdom Metazoa; phylum Chordata; order Testudines; family Emydidae; genus Malaclemys; species Malaclemys terrapin. The sequence goes on along the minus strand of NC_071522.1, from coordinate 1,658,981 downwards.
AGAGTTTAACACGGAACTACCAAGTCAATTTTTAAATAGAGGCTACGACTCCCAGGCCTGATGATGCACTGCCTAGCAAGGCATGCCTGCAGCCAGCGCATCATGATTCACCAGGTGGAAGCCCTTACCCAGCCCAGCGGTTTGACAGATGGTGTACATATCCCTGCGGGATGCCTGCTTCAGCTCGGGCCCCTTCTGCTCTTCATCTTCTGCATCCTCTCCTTCACCTGCAGAGGAACAGTGTATTCAGCGCGGTGTCTATAGGGACACTCGTTAGACCCCTGCGGTGCTGGCTGACAGAGCAAGAGTCCTGTGTACTCTGCTACAAGCTGGAACTGCCCCTGACCCAGGGCCCCTGGATTCTGGGGCACTTCAAACTGGAGCATCTGCTGCAGCTTAAGACAGCTGACCAATGGACGGGTGCACTGAACAATCAATACCGTACCAGCGGGCCACGGAACCCGACAGTAAGTTCAATTGTACTCTGCTTCTACAACTTTAATTGTCAGCGTGCTGCAGAACTTTGTACTGAAAACCCATAACTGCCTTATGTTCCAGGAGAAGCTGGCGGTCTTGGCAGCTAGTCGAGCGGCATGTGGGCTTTCTGGTACCTGAGAAGCTGTAGGATGTCGTTTGGAATCATATTGGCTATGAATGGATTGGACTGATGGAGGGGCACCTGAACAAGGGCTGGTTTACAGAATTCCACAATATGGCTGACTCAAAGCCACCCTCCTCTTCAAATCCTGGGGGTGGGGCCTGCTGGAATACAACGCCAGGCATTCAGTGCTCTAGCTTGATCTGCAGGGATGGTGAAATCGACAGCTTCCACAGGCTGCACATGCAGACCGAAGATGAGGGTGGCTGCAACTTGCTCCAGTGTAGATTAATGAGCGGTAGAGCTCAGTCTCCCGGACAGATCAAGGGCTAATTTCAGATGGAAGGGAGCGGGGGTGGGGCTACGTGGATCATGTGCACACATACCCGTGTAGGGTTGAGGAAGGAGCAAGCGTGCTGCCTCTAAATGTCGCACAATTGTTTTAAAGCAGCAGCTCCAGCTGCCCCAGGATCACAAGAGCGAAAAGCCTAACTCATTTGGGACAAACCTTCCGCCTCTTCCCCATCCTCCCGGATTCGCTTGTGCTTCTTTCGGCTGGCTTTGGCAGCATTCTGCATCTTGGGGATGTCTCGCCCGTAGTACAGCAAGAAATGGTTATACACGTCCTTCAGCTCATCCATGGACTGCACGTCCTTCAGCCTACAGTGTGCAAAGGCAGCATGTCATTCCCACGTGGCCCTGAGCTGGGACCTGTGCACAAGCAGCCAGCTCTGCGACTGATTAGTCCGGCAGAGGCAGAACTCCAGTTATTGCCCTCTGAACACTTACAGTCTGTTTCCCGTCTCTCTGGCTTCCCAGGGAAACTCACACAGAGAGACATTGTGCTGCTATGTGATCGTTTCATACTGAAAAGGTGTTTGGTGCTGGGATTTTGGACAGCACGCCTATCAGTCTGTAAGCCACTTGGGGATGAAAGGTGCTGTATAAGAACACAAAAGGTTATAGGACCATACCTCTCCATGTCAGTGGTATCAAGCGCCCTTATCCCATCAGCCAAAGGTTTGTCCGGATCAGCAGAGATTTGCTCGTACTGATAGGCCTGCATCTTCTCAAACAGACGGGTCAGGTTCTGCTTGCGGATCTTCAGCTGGGTCCACTGTAACATGGTAGCAGAAATAAGTGTGTGCTAACCCCTCTCTGTCTGGAACCCACTGTCTGTGGCCCTGTCTCACTGCTACTTCTTCCCCTCCGACCTCGCTGGCCAAGGCAGGTCCCTAACCACCCATGCTGCTGGTACTAGAACAACATTCGGCAGCCAGGAAACATCTCCAACAGCTCAGCCCACGTCTGATAAGCACGGCAGGTCTCAAAGCAGAGCAGGCTTTGGGCAGAGGGCACCAGGAGGTCCTGGCTCACTGCTGCTGTAAGAGTCACTAGACCACAGACAAGTTTAGGAGAGAGAACAGGGCAATCCCTCCCTTCCCAGCTAGGTATTCCCCATTGCCATATGGGGGCAGAACCCCAAGTAAAGGGACAGCCTGGTCTCCAGTGTCAGGAAAACAGGCTGCAGCGTACCTGTGTGGGGCTGGATATACCTAGCAGCCCTGGGGGTCGGGGACATGGCCTAGCTGCTGATGAACTAACAGTGGGTGGGAAACGCAGTGCGTCTGCTGAAGTCTCAGACAAGCACCATTCTAGAGCAAACCCCTTGCCCCTCACCTTCTCATCCCACTGCCAGACCCTCCAGAGGTCATTGATGTGCAGCTCCGGCTCGACGTACTCCTTTCGGTAGAAGGCGATGAATGGGACCTAGGTGGGAAAGGAGACCCATCAGTGCCCCCTACTGGCAGTCAGGAGTATGGAGAAACGCAGTTACCCCAGGTGGTGGGGAGGAAAAGCTGCCAGGACTGCACACAAGGGCTGTGGGGAGCTGCCGTCTCCTGCCTTGCTATGGCAGCGGATTTAGCCCAACCCCCATGTGCGGGACTCTGGCAGCCCCAGGCATTCGGCAGCATGGCGTTGCCCTCCATGTTAACTCCCACAAGAGTAAATCAAAGGGGCTCTCGGTCTCTAGGTAGGGGTGCAGGCGCCAGGTTGGGCTGAGGTGAGTGTGGATTACAGGTTACAGCCTCAGGAGTTCTGAGCTCGTCCCGCCTTCCCCTGCAGCTGCTCTGGCCCCTGCAAGGCCAGGGGCGCTCGGAGCAGGTCCCCCCCCCGTGCTGGCCCCTGTGAACTCTTTCCATTGGCCCCAGTTCATTGGCAGCCGCGGCATTAATCCTTCACATTCCCAGGTAAAACTAGCTTTGAGCCTTGCTCCCAACCCTCCTGCAGAATTGCGAGCTACCTCGAAGTGCTGATTCCTCATGAAGTTCAGGGCTTCTTTAATCTTCTGTATGGTGCTGGGCCCCTTGCGGCTGAAGCTGCTACTGGCCTGGCCCCGGTCCAAGTAATCAGAACTTTCCTGAAAGAGGGAATATCATGTCTAACGCTTCCCACAGCCCCCTCCCCAGGACACTGGGCAGACCGGCTTTGTCAATGGGGAGACAGGCCTAGCCCAAGGGAACGTGATGTCCCCAATTAACAGACACTGGTTTGAGAGCCCAAAGCATCAGCCCTTTGTGACTCAAAGTGCAGCTTGGATGAAGCATCTGATGGAGGTGACTGAGGGGTAGCAGCGAGCTGATGATTAACAACACTCACTACCCCCACAGCACTGCTCCAAGAGCTTCATGAACTACAATGCCTCAGGGGCCGCCTGAGCGAGGCATCACCACCTTCAATTCACAGAGGGAAACTCAGCCAGATGCAAAAGCGACCTGCCCAACGCCAGAGAGAATCAGTGGCAGAGCAAAAACAATTCAAGTGTCCTATCCCCCATCCTCTTCCTGTTTCACCACTAGATGGGTAAGGAACCCAGGCATCAACTGTCCTAGTAAATTAGGTACCACCTCACTCCAAGAAGAGTCCAGGAAGAATTTCCCCAAGCAAAGCATGCTGGAAAGTTAGAACTGTAGCCACCTCAGACCCAGGGTCCAAGGAGAAGGCTGTTACCTGCAGGGAGATGGTAGGTGTGGCAAAGGCATTCCTGTAGATCCAGTCAGCTTCCTCCTCCAACTCATCATCTTCAGCACTCTTCACAGGGATGGAGCGCAGCTGTAGGTGAAGGGAGGGCCAGGTATCACTTGTGGCTTGCATTACACATCAGTTCTGAGGGGCCCACAACCGTTCCTTTCATTGTGCACATGCCTGGGAGGTCTCAAAAACGCCTGCACCCTAGGGGCTCCATTGACAGCAGCTTTTCAAAGCATGCATCTTTGGACTCCGGGACCTACCTGTGCCCAGCTTCATGCTAGGTCACCATCAGCTCGTTCTTTTGGGAATCACTGGCAGAAAATTCGGCAAGGGGTGCACAAGTGACACTGCCAGTCAAACCAGAGGTTCCCAAACCACTTGTGCCATGACCTCTTCTACGCCAATTGCTCTGCACCCCTTGGGTCTAGCCCTGCCACATCAGCACTATCCCTGCAGGAGCCACACAGAGCGCCAGTGACTGTGCCATCAGAGTCTTGTCTCTCTCAGCATTTCATCTTCCCCACCTCGTCTATCCCTGGGCTCGCTCCACCTGTCACGTGACAGTGTAGCAGGGCATGACAAGTCTGGCTAGGCCCCACGGCTCTTCCCCCAAGAAGAACGTGGCACTCCCATGTGCATGGCCCATTGATTCGAAGAAAAAAAAACAACCAATCCAAATTCAATATTTAAAAGAAAAAGGTCCAGAGCTGCTTCACGCATTTCATTCCCAGGAGGGTGGGTTCAAATGTCTGCCAAGGGTTCAGGGGCTGGGGGAGGGCAGAGAACTTTGAAGGTTCCAAGGGGGTCAGGGCTATGGGCAACGGGATAAAATTAAAAGAGGGAAAATGGAGTCTGAATCTCAGGAAAAATCCCAAGTGCAAAATATGTCAGGCTGGGGAACACCCACGGCAGGACATAGCGAAAGCGCCAATCGCTAGGGTCATTGAAGAGGAGGTTGTATTAAGCACTAGAAAACGTCTTGTGGGAAATATCCTGCATTAGTTAGGCTGGGGTACAGACAAGGCTGGAAAGTCCTAGCAAGCTCTCTCTCCCCTTTTCAATCTCCATTCTCATGGTGAAGAGCTGTAATGGATGGGATCCAGCACCAGGGAGAGCTGGGCAAAGCTGGCTGGCAGCTGGGGAACTGTACTTCACACCCACGTTGGCAACACAGACATCCAGTGGCCAACGGGAAATCCACTGCAGTTCCCGTCCTGCCTTTTCAGCACCAGCACATGGGCAGAAGGGAACCAGGATCCTAGCCCACACCCCCAAAGAGCTGCACTACAGACCATCAGCTCTCCCTCTGCTCTCGCTGGCGGCCAGGAGGCCCTCTCAGCAGCACGGCCCCCCTCACCTGGAACCTCTCTGGCATGTCGGTCACACGGATCTCATTGTCCTGGTCTGTCAGGTGACTGCTCTCCAGCTCACTGGGCTCGTACATCTCAAAGATGCTTCGTCGACTGACGCGCTTCTTGGCAGTCTTTTTGGGTCGGACGCGGATCTCCCCTTCGGCCTCCTCATCCTCGTACTCATATTCCTCCTCCAGCTCCTCATCATACTCATTGTACTTCTCAAATTCATCATAGTCAAAGTCCACTCCGAAGATCTCCTGAGCCTCTTGCAAAGCGCTGGAGGAGAGACAAAGCTTCATTAACCCCCAAGTTCCCTGAAAACCCTTCTCGCTGGGTGTGCGTACCCAGGCACCTGTGTTCACGGTTCACAGCTTCAAGTCGAGCATGGCAGGGAATGGGTTGGATGTTTACATAGCTCATGAAGCTTCACTCACAGCACGTGCTGCTTTGTGCAGAAAGAAGAGGTATCTAATCAATTTCCAATTAACTTGCTCCCAAAACCTTGCCCCTCCCAGGAAAAGCCTGGGCACTACAGCACTGTTCTGTGATGGTCAGGGCCCGATGGCAGGGCCTTCTCATTTACCAGGAGTTTCCCCCAATGCCCTTTTCAGGAAGCAGGGAAATAAGTCTGCCCAGAGCAGAGGAACCTAACACTTTCTCCAGACCAGCTAAACAACTGGTACTCTCAGCAGCACTATCCCGAGAGCAGAGCCTTCAGGCCCAGAATGACACCTGTGCTCTCAGCGGGAACTGGGAAAGTGACAGGGAGAGGGAGTGCCTCGCCCCAGCACTGGGTGAAGTGAATAGGAACAGCACTCCCGAGGTACCAGTTTGGACAGAGGATGCAGATAAAGTATGGGCCTGGCTCAGAGAGGCATGGGGATGCCCCTGCTAAAGGACTGGTCGGTGTCCTTGCAAGAAAGGGGCAATCTTCTACAAGGGAGGGGAGATTTGGCATTTCAGAGGGTCACAAGCTATGGACTTGGACTCCTGGATTTCATCTTAGCTTGGTTTCCCTAGGAGGGTCCCAATGTGACAACAAGGGGATAGGGAGGAATTGGCCAAACTGCCGTTGTGAGGGCTGAGGAAACCGAGTAGCCTCCCCACAAACCTCTGCTTCTACTTACGCATCTGTGTAGCCAGGGAGCTTCTTCCGCCACTTTGGCTTCTTCAGAGGTTGCCCATCATCATCCACAATGAAGTCGTCAATGTCTGGACACAGAACGGGGTTTAGGTTATTCAGAGCTCTGCTAGCGCGTACCCAGGCGGCCACATAGACAAGCCTTTGCTACAGGTTTCAGCTATTGCTGGGTGCTAACCTAGCCAAGCCACCCATACCATCCAGGTGCCTGCCGGGAAGTTCTAACCCCTAGAGCTCCAGGGATCAGCCAGTGCTAAGCTCACACTCCCAAAGATTAAGAGAGCTTTGTAAGGCAAAGCCACCACAACCACAAAAAGCCTCACTGGGGGGCTATCAGTCACTGGGTTAAATGGAAGGAATACTTGCAGTCCATCCCCTCCCACTGGCCAGTGATGTTGGGCTGCTGCCTGAGGGAGGACTTCCGGCAGCAGCAGGGCCTAATGGCTCAGAAGTTGTGCTATCAAATGCCCAGAGACAGGTACTCTGCTCCCTTCATTTGAAGCTGTCACTACCACCATTCTGGGGCAAGTGAGGCCAGAAGAACAGCAACTCTAAGCAATTATCTTCCCTAACCACAGCCTGGCCACATGTGTACCCCGTGGCTGTACACTTGGTCTGGGAGGTGGGTGCAGAGCATGAACAGCAGCGAGTTCACTCCCACCCTGGGAGCAATCAGTTCCTCCACCCAAACACTGGGCACAGACAAAGCTTCAGATGCACAAAGGCCCGAAGTGCAGGGAGTGAAAGCACTCGAAGCAATAGGCCACTGATGCCTACCAGATTCATCTTCCTCGTCCTCTTCCTCCTCTTCTGGAGGAGCTATGGGAGCATCGACAGCCTCGCCCCCCTCTTCCCCTTCCCCATCCTGGAAGATTTCTTCAGCAATGGCTTCCTTCTCGTGTTCCTCCTTCCCATAATCCTCCTCTTCATCATCCTCATCATCTGACATTTTTCGCACACGCCTGAATTTTTGCTACAAGAGTAAAGTAATCATAAGGTCCTTGTCATCACAGACACCACATAAATGCAGCATGTTCTCTACCAGAGCCCTTCCGAACACTCCCTACCCCACGTCAACGTATCCCAACCACGGGGAGCACCAGTGCAGTCCATCAGGTGTGCAGGGCCTCCCCAGAGCTGGGCAAAGCCCTGCCTATCATTCTGAGGGCCACAACTCTACCTTCCCAGCACCCCAGCTCTCACCCTCGGGCTGGGAGAACTGAAGGCCTGGCCTCCACAGCTGTCCTTGACTTCCACACTACAGAAGTGCTCATACAGCAATGCACATAACACACCCATGCTGGGCTCAACTTTCCATCCCCACCTTCCCTGTCTCACTTACTAACCCAAGCCCTGGTCCCAGCTCACCATGCAAAATACTGGCATGAAAAAAGAACTCACTCTTTTGACTTTGACACCCAAGTTCTCTTCAATGAGGTCAAAATCGTCATCCTCCAGACGGTCATCGAAAGCTGGCAGGAGAGAGCAGGGACAGGTTACACTCCCCCGTACTGGTCAATGCACAGCACAGAGATTGAGCTAGCCCCATTACTGCTCAGGCATCAGACCCTGGGAGGGCCAGGAGAAGCCCCTGTTCCCCACTCTGCAGCTCAAACAGGGCAGGTGTGTGTGTACTGCACCACACTGCCTGCCGCAGAGCCCAGCTTACACAACTTACTGCGTTTTCTCTTTTTGTGGCCGACATCGTCCTCCGAATCGCCAGAGTCGCTTGCCTCTTCCTCCTCCTCCTCTTCCTCATCATCATCATCATTAATGAATCCCTTTAGGTTCCCCTGCTCATCTTGATCATCAAGATTCTCCTCCTCCTCCTCCTCATCTGAGATGGGCAGTAATACAAGTTTCAGAGAGGCTCAGGACACTTCACCCAGACTATTCTAGGTTATTTGCAATGAGCTCCTCTCTCAGCTTATCGGTTGGGGGCGTCACAGAATTCAAACTTTCAACCCGCACTCAAAGCAGACTCCTGCCCAAGTCAAAAGCCCAGCATTTCAGCAGCCTTACTGGGCTCCGTCTGCATTGAGAACAGCATTACAAGGAGGTCTCATTGCTGAAACAATTTTGTGGCGTTGAAGTTAATATTCATCGCCAGCAGGCAGCTGGGTTACCCTAGCTCTGTCCGTCTGAACAGTGGAGGCAGGCTGCAATGAGCAGAAGGCCAGAGACTCTGGAGCCCCCCGCTCTTCCCCTCAAACAAAGCCCAAGTTCATAGACCCTCCCAGCTGGTTCCAAAGCCTGCTCACTGGAGCGGTCTCTGCAGAGGGAATGGGGGGCTGCATGTGTGAATTCCTTTGCTTTACTGGGTAGCATCAGGTGGTTCGAGATGTTGATGGCAGGTGATTTGGTATATTAGAAAATACACTTCCAAGTGCTTTGAGGAAGAAAGACACTAAAACATTCTATGGGACTGCCTAGAGCCTGCCCTCTCCTCTGCTCATTATGCCATGGCTTTGTCATGTGTTCCCCACAGATACAGGATGCTAAACTGAATAACTAGGGATCAAATCCTTTACACAAAAATGCACTAAGGGCTTATCTACCCGGGGACGTTTACCGACAGAACTATACCGGCATAATGCCACGTGTGGCCACGCTTACTACAGACTGAGCACGTCCCTGTGGGGAGGTATGCCAGGATAAGTACAGTGGTGTGTTTATACCAGTCGAGTTCTACTGGCAGTTTTCTCCATGGAGACAAGCTTTCCCAGTCAGCAGGGGACGCACTTGTGTGTCTGTTTCTCAGGAGAGTGCTGCCTTATATGGCCTGGTGGCAGGTTACAGTTCACCACCAAACCCTCCGCCCCGCAGTGATGAGAAGGAACCGTTGCTAATCACTGAAAGATGGAAGAGCCGCCATGACTGTTCAGGGCATGTTGAGAGCGCTGAGAGAGATGGGCCTGGTGACAGACGAGCAAACTCACCATCTTCCTCTTCTACAAACTTCTTGTTTGCTCTCGGAACAACCTCCCCATCGTCGTTGTATTCCTCCTCCGACTCCTCAGCCTCGCTCTCCACAAAATCAGACATGGCTCCGGCTTCTCACACCCCGCTCCAGAGAACTACCTGGCAAACATGAAATCCCACTTACAACCAGCCAAGGAAGCAAAAACCAATGTACTCCGAAGAGTCGCAAATACAGGGAGAGAGTTAAGGCAACAGGATTTCAAACCATTTATGAAGCCCCCTGAATTACCCATAATCCATCCTGCATGAACACACCAGTTGCAAAGGATTATGCAAATCAGACAGCAGCCGAGAGCTTCTAGAGGCTTTTAACCTGGTCTGAGCGAGCAGCCAAGTCACAGGAGCAACCATCATTACAGAGTCTCAGAGGGGTAGCCGTGTTAGTCTGGATCTGTAAAAGGCGACAAAAATCCTGTGGCACCTTATAGCCTAACAGACATATTTGAGCATAAGCTTTCGTGGGTGAATATCCACTTCATCATACTTCGTATTCACCCACGAAAGCTCATGCTCCAATATGTCTGTTAGTCTATAAGGTGCCACAGGACTCTGTCATCATTACAGAGCTGAGCTCCTGTCTCATCCAGAAAAGCAGCACCACTTGATCGCTGCCCAGAAACCTAGGAGATATACAACCTCAATTAAGGTTTTAACATGATTAAATGTCGCACTCTGCTAATGAAATAAAAGCTAGAGAAGCCTGATAGGATATATTGCTGACTGGCTGCTTACCAGCCTAGACAAACAAGGCAGCACATTGTTCACAGAGCTCCAGGAGCCAAAGATGGCAAACTTACTACAGGAGAGGGCCTCAGAGGACAGAATGCTCCAGGAGCCTGGATGTGACAAAGCGTGACAGTTACACAGCATCACAATAACCCTGCTCTGGATTAGAATGTTTACGGATTACCAAAGAACAGTAAGAGACTCACTGGTAGGATCGAAATGAAGGCACTAGACGAGGACTTTTAAGGTTTGTTTCCAGGATCCAGACCCTTTGACTGCATGAGAATGTGGCTTCTGGAAGCAACCAGAGAGTCAAGGTCAGCACAGGGGCAAACCACATGTCCGTGATGGTGGTCTGGATTTACTATTTTCGTTTCCTTTGAACTTATGGCTTTACAACTCACCATCATTCCCAATTGCCTCTGCTTCCAAAAGTAACCCTGAGACAACAGAGACATTTGACAATTCTTCCAGCTAGCACCCTGGCGTGGAAGCAGACCAGACACTGCCTCTGGAGATGGGTCGAGAAGGGTTAGAGCAGGGCTGGCCAACCTTGGCCTGAGAAGGAGCCAGAATTTAACAATGTACATTGCCAAAGAGCCACAGTAATACATCAGCAGCCCCTCATCAGCTCTGCCCCCCCTCCCACCCACCAGCAGCCCCACTGATCAGCGCCTCCCTCTCCCTCCCCGCACCTCCCAATCAGCTGTGGGATGCAGGAGGTTTGGCAGGGGAGGAGTGAGGGACGGCAGGTTCGCGGGGGGGGGGGGAGGAAGTGGGGAGGGGTGGGGTGGGGGCAGGGCCTGTGGCAGAGCAGCACATTGGAAAGTTGGTGCCTGTAGCTCCAGCCCCGGAGTCAGTGCCTGTACAAGGAGATGCATATTAACTTCTGAAGAGCCCCAGGTTGGCCACCCCAAGTTAGATGAAGAGGCAGATCTAAAGCACTAATCTCCAAACCCAGCGTTGAACTAGATATGATGCATACATGTAAAAAACGATGAGAAGCAGAATTCCATGGCCCCCTAGGGAACGACACCTGGACAAACAAATTCCAGAACGCTCACACGCCAGTGGAAGACAATCACACACAAAATAATCTGACTTTGTTGGCTTGGGATATGAGCAAGCCCCATCCCCATCTAGCTCCCGGGGCTGCCCCCAGGTTTAGACATTCAGATTGCACAAACATGGCTGCTTACAGCAAATCTTGGGCCTTCGCCTCCATAAAAACATGACCTAGGCCAGGAGTGGCCAACCTGTGGCTCCGGAGCCATGTGCGGCTCTTCAGAAGTTAATATGCGGCTCCTTGTATAGGCACCGACTTCGGGGCTGGAGCTACAGGCACCAACTGTCCAATGTGCCGGGGGTGGTGCTCACTGCTCAACCCCTGGCTCTGCCCCCATTCCACTCTTTCCCCATAGCCTGCTATGCCCTTGCTCCTCCCCCACTCCCTCCGAGCCTCCTGCATGCCACAAAACAGCTGATCAGAAGATGGCTGGGGAGGCGCTGATTGGTGGGGCTGCCAGCAGGTGGGAGGCACTGGGAGAAGCTGATGGGGGGGCTGCTGACGTATTACTGTGGCTCTTTGGCAATGTACATCAGTAAATTCTGGCTCCTTCTCAGGCTCAGGTTGGCCACCCCGACCTAGGCTATCCCTGGCGGTCCTTTGCCCAAACCTTCACGCGTATTAAAAGCTGCAAGGAAATGCATCAGCTTATGTCTCACAAAAGGAAATCTCACAACAGAGATATGGTAAAGAAAAAACATGACATTAAAGAGATGAGCAGCTCACAGCTCAGATTCCACAGTCCCAAAGCTATCTGGGCACTCCGGGGCTCCAGCCAGCACTCCCTCTACAACACTAGAGACATGGACAAATAGTAACTGCCCTGGGCTAGAATGACATCACTCCACCTCCTAGCCAGTCATCAGCCTGTCACCCATATACGGATACCTGTACAGAATATCTCCTCCCCAGCATCTGCATGTCTAGCAACGGTTACACACACAATCCCTACCATATCTGCTTGAGCCGCTCTCCCAGATGGTAAGGCCACAAACATCTAAATATGCTTTTGTACATGGCTATGGCACCAACTACCTCAGACGAACTGTGTAACACTGTAGTACAGCCATATCATGTATCATTACGTTACTGACATCCCTACTTCTGCATGTAGGTGTGTATCAACCAACCACAAACAGTTCTCCTGTGTATCTGCTCATAAGTGCCTCTTGAAATACAATTATAAAAACAACCAACAGCAGGCTGAACGGCTTTTACACATTTGAGTTTCTAAGTAGAACAGCCTCACCCTCTCTGCCCATAATTCATCCTTTTAAGACAGCTGCAAAGATGGCAGAATTGCCCCCCTCAACTCCCCAGCATGCCATGACCTTCTGTCTGTTCTAACTTTTCATTCTGAGCCCAAGTTCTCCTCACTGCATGTTCCAGCAGCTTCCAGACACATCATCCCCTTGGGCACGTTTCCATTCCAGCTTGTCTAGTGAGCAGAAGCACAACTGAGAAGTAGCAGCTCATTTACTGGACGCACTCGTCCAAAACAGCCACGCATTTCGAGACATTTGGCCATTTCCAGCTCCAGCATCATCCACTTTAAAAACAGTGTGAATGGCAGCAAGCAGAGATTAATTAGCATGGGAACAAGAACTGAGCATGGCTATTGCCATGGAGATGTGGAATCAGATCTATACGAACAGTACATCCTGCACTCTGCGTTGAGTATAGAAATTCATTCGAATTCTAGCGCTGAAATCCCATTGGATGCCATGTCAAATGGCAAGCGGGAGTCTCAGAGAATGACTGCTGGAGACTGGGTGGCACAGAGTTGCCTGTTGTTGGGGAATGTTGAATCCTAGAGAACCCTGGGAAAATGTGCGAAACTGCATCTAACCCGACACAGGGACAGGCCTCTCAGGCCCACAATTACATCTGTGGACACTCCTGAGGCTAATTATCTTTACTGCAGGCCTCCCTTGCCACAAAAAGCACTCACAGCACCTGAAACCAATGACATCGTACACTTGGTAAGGAGTTATGTGAACTGGCTAAAGGTAACAGGAATGCAGCAAGGTAACCGAGTACAGAAATACATGGCTAGTGTTTGTGGAGGTGTGAGACTAAACCTGATCATTTATTTAAAGTCACTGTTTGTGGTGTACCAGTAATCTGCTGGGTGCACGAGTCTTGAGATTGAAGTTACCTTTATGCCTGTGATACCATAGTGAGACGTCAATATGACTTTCCTTAGCACTGAATATAGGTTAATTCTTCCTGTCTTTTATTTCAGCAAACAGATTTGGTTACTTTAACACCCTGCCTAGCAGGGCTTTGGAGTGGAGCCCAGAACTGGAGCGTGGAGCAGCTCCGGAGCAGTAGGTTTTTGCCTGGAGCTGGAGCAGAGCCGGAGCACAGCTCCAAAGCCCTGCTGCCTAGGCAGTTTGTGAACATCAGTTAGGTCACTTCTTACTGAGGGTTTGAAACAGCACTTTGCAGCACTGTGACGTTAGACAGCTGGTGATGGAAAACGCCAGTCCCCTGCCTTGAGACACGCACACGGAACCCGCCCTTCTCTCATCATAAAGCAATACAAGGCTGGGCCAGGGGCATTCATACTCTGCTCAGACCAAGGCCATCCTGACAACTTTCCAGAACCCACAAGTTGCCCTTAACTGGAATAAAACAAAGCAGATAGCAGCTACCCTTGCCTTCAATGCAGAGATCACAGGTCTCGCTAACTACAATCAGGCCACTCAGCTCAAGACAGATTATCAAATGCTGTGGGTTACATCTCTGTTTAGGCGAAGGAAGCCAGGAGCTGCAGTTGGCCTGGCTGAGTTGCTTTGGCATTGCTGCTTTAAGCGCTGAAACACCTGTACAAGACCAGCCACTAATGCAATCAACCCAGCAGTCTACTAGTTGCTTAACAAAACACACATGACATGAGTGCTGTGGCAGACACAGCTCTGCAAATACTGTACATAAATGTTTTTGCAGAAGTTAACCCATGGACAAAAAAATATATCAATATTGTGATCAGTGAGTCACTGCAGAGAGTCAGACTGTTACAGGCACAGATATCGGCACACTGGCATTTTCTCTCACTTCACAGTGCCTTGTTCTGGGTGAGCAAAGCAGCAGAGGCAAGAGGTCCCAGGGAACATCTCAGCTACACCTCTTCTGCCTGGAGGATGGGGGCTGTGACGGGGGGGCGGGGGGAGGAATAACCTTCGGTATTTGCATAGCGAAGATGATGCCTCCTTCCCCCAAACGACAACACTCCTCTTGGCCAGAAGCCACTCCATTACAGAAACAGCTTCAGAATATAAATATTGCTGGAGAAGAGAGAAAAAGCCAATCTAGGCTTCGGGAAAGAAAAATAATGCCAGAGTACATGGTGGGGCATAACTCACCACTCAGACTCACAAGGAAGAGATATGCCCTCGTCACTGGATTTAAACATCCACTTTCACTCTATGCATCCGAAGAAGTGAGGTTTTTACCCACGAAAGCTTATGCCCCAATAAATCTGTTAGTCTTTAAGGTGCCACCAGACTCCTGGTTGGATTTAAACAGCTACCAGAAAATCCACCCAAACTCCTGCTTGGATCGTTTAAGGGCATGTGTGTACATGCAGCTCCACAAGATGGCACTAAAGGGAGTCCCTTTAAAAAATTGAGAAATCCGGGACTAGCAGCTGGTCACAATGGTCACTTCTAGCCTTAAACCCTATGAAAGACCTCACACTGAAGCACCATGACACATTCAGACCAGCACCTTGGACAAAAATACCCTTCAAGAGCAATTAACTGCAGGGGGATGCTCAAAATCAAACAAAATTTATTTAAATTTATTTAAATGCATCTGAAGAAGTGAGCTGCAGCCCATGAAAGCTTATGCTGAAATAAATGTGTTAGCCTCTAAGGTGCCACAAGTACTCCTGTTCTTTTTAAATTGGAATGTGGATCTCTAGCTATCTGTTAATCCCACCCTGTGTCTATTGTGACTGGGAGCAGCTCAGTGCAGGGATCACATCTCAGTGGGTGTGTATTGTGCCTACCACTACGGGGCCTTCAGTCTCTACCCAAACACCAGTACAAATTTCTAGTTTAGATTTTCCAATTCTTTGTCTTTATTACAAAATTGAAATGACCCTGCCACCTCTCCACCCTCCATACCCTGCAATGCCAGGAAATCCAAGAGTGAAATCACAAATAGCACTCTGCCACTCAGGCTGGCTCTAGCCTCTGGAAACAAACACCACAATATTATTCCAACAAAATCTAGCGACAGCAGAAATTTCATCCTGATAGTCAACTGGCAATTGCCTATAACCCACTACAGGCAATTGCCAGGCCAAACTCCATCTGGGTGTCTCCTGCTTCACATCACCTCATCAGGTTAAAAAAAATAAAAGGCACTTCTCCTAAAGCAGCTTATGATTTTCAGAGAGTCAGTCAGTAGTTTAAACAGATATTTTGTCATCAACATACCTGAACTGAAAAGATATAATTATTTAAATTATACAGATCCCTATTAACACTGACCTAGTAAATTCATATTGCCACACAAGTATGATAAATCTTATTCAGAACTCCCAGCTCACATTCAAATTCCACTTTATTTAAATGCAAAGACTCAAGAGGGCGGGGGGCCTCAGACCTGTACCCAGCAACAACATGAATACCATTTTAGACCATAGTCCACAGCACATATTATCCAAATATGAACAGAGACTCTTACTTCCAGTGTGAGGTGGTCCAGAAATGTCCCCTTTTTCTGTTATTTTTCTTTCTATGAACCATGTATAGCATACCCAGCTGCTGTATGCGTCCCTTGTATGGGTCCCCTGCCTCTCCTCCTCTTCTGCCTATTTCCTGGTATTGATTACCTTCAAAAGACTCATTTATTTGACCAAACTCGTAGTGTTATCTGGATATTTATGCTATTCAGACTCCATAAACAGTAACCATACACTGTAAAATTTGCTTGATCCTAACACAAGGCTGTCATTTCCCCATTGCAATACTGTATTCCTTGTTTCTCTAAGACACTAATGTTGGGGGATTGGTCCTTTTCCAAAAACAAGCTATCACACATCTGGCTGGTAGTAGTACCTGTATTATCAATGGGTCCTTCCAAGTCACTGACAACCTTTGGACTATTACCTAATTGTACCATTGTGGGTTCTGAGGGTAGTCAAATTTTACTTACACCTCTACCTCGATACAACGCTGTCCTTGGGAACCAAAAAATCTTACCGTGTTATAGGTGAAACCGTGTTATATTGAACTTGCTTTGATCCACCGGAGTGCGCAGCCCTGCCCCCCCCCCCCCCCCCCCCCGAGCACTGCTTTACCACGTTATAGCCGAATTCGTGTTATATCGGGCTAGAGGTGTATTTGTTATAATCAGTGGAATTTTTAATGTCTTTTGAAAACTAGCTATTTGTAACTACAAATATCCAAGCAACAGAATAGGAAGGAGACACTCAGTAGTGCTCAGCAACTCAGGGTACTATTTGGGGATCCATTCACCTCAATGGTGGTACCCTACGGCGCAGTGCTGAAGTGCCATGGGATCCTTTGGGATGAAAGGTGTACAAAGAGGTTGCATGAAGCTCCTGCAGGGAACAGTGCAAAGGTTTAAGCAGCAGGTTTTAAAATACCTAGTCTCTCTGGAACCAAAGGTTCAAATCAGAACAAGGGCAACTCAACTCTGTATCCTTCCAAAGATAAGGTCAGTAACACAGGGTTACTCTGTGGATCCCTTAGGGTAATTCTGGAAAACAGTGGCTCTCAACCTTTCCAGACTACTGTATCCCTTTCAGGAATCTGATCTGTCTTGTGTACCCCCAAGTTTCACCTCACTTGAAAACTACTTGCTTACAAAATCAGACAAAAACCACTAAAGTGTCACAGCCACACTATTACTGAAAAATGGCTCTCTCATTTTTACCATATCGTTATAAAATAAATCAATTGGAATATAATGATTGTAGTTACATTTCAGTGTATATAGAGCAGTATAAACAAGTTGCTGTCTCTATGACATTTTAGTTTGTACTGAGTTCTCTAGTGCATTCTATGTAACCTGTTGTAAAACTCGGCAAATATCTAGATGACTGGATGTACCCCCTGGAAGACCTCTGCGTACCCCTGGTTGAGAACCACTGCCTTAAAAGACAGATCCTCTGTGCTAATGTTAAAGACCACAAGGCCCTTTTTGTAAGGGGAGGGGTTTGGCCCCGAGGTGTTGTTTCCCGTTCTTTTTTGAGCGGAGTGACACCCATCCACAGCAATGTTGGTACCCTACTGCGCAGTGATGAAGTGCCCTGGGATCTTTTGGAATAAAAGGTGGACAGAGAGGTCGCATGAAGCTGATGCAGAAGCCCTCATTGCTTGCTTACAGCTATGACTCAGATTTTGTTGCCCAGTGCTTGGAAAACAGGTTCTCTCAGCTCCATGTGCAGCAGGCCTCTAACCCAGGGAAAGGCGAGTCACCATTGCAGTTCCGGGGGCCTTTTCATTTCCCTTAACAACCAAACACCCCAATACACCCGAGCGGTTCCCCCCAGGGGCAAGGAGCTGCTGCAATGCCACCTTCGCAGCATTCACCCCGCACAAGGCTGCTCGGGCTCGGGCTGAGGCTGGGTTACCAGTTTGTGGGGCATTCGTACAAAGAGCGACCCATGCTGCCGGCCACACGGGCTGGCGGTGGGAACGGGGCGCCCCGGGCTCGCGGAGGAGTGCGCTGAGGTGGGGGGGAGCAGAGATTGGAAGGGGAAGGACGGGACGGGGGAGGGCCCGCAGGGTGTGATGGGGGCGGCGGGGGCCATGGGGCAGTGGGGGGTTTGAGGGGCAGCGGCGGAGGGGGGATGGGGGCGATGGGAAGGGGACGGGGCAGTGGGGGTCTGAGGGGCAGCGGCGGAGGGGGGATGGGGGCGATGGGAAGGGGACGGGGCAGTGGGGGTCTGAGGGGCGGAGGGGGGATGGGGCGATGGGAAGGGGACGGGGCAGTGGGGGTCTGAGGGGCGGCGGGGGGATGGGGCGATGGGAAGGGGACGGGGCAGTGGGGGTCTGAGGGGCAGCGGCGGAGGGGGGATGGGGGCGATGGGAAGGGGACGGGGCAGTGGGGGTCTGAGGCGGCCCAGGAGGACCCTCCCCACCGCTGCCCGGGCGCGGAGAGACGCCCGCGGGCGATGGGGGCCCGGCCCCCAGGCCAGAGACCCCAGCCAGCGCCCCCACTCCCGGCCCCGGGCGGGCCCGCGCCCGGACTTACCCGCTGGGCTCCGAGACTCTCGCCGCCTCCGCTCAGGGCCGAAGGGAAAATGGAGGCCTCCGCTGCGGCGGAGAGAGGTGGGAGCAGAAGAGCCGCGACCTCCGGGCGTCCGACCGTCACTCAGAAAGTTTCCGCTTCCGGCTTACGGGCGCACTTCCTGCCTCTCTAGGCTCAGAGAAGGCAGTGGAACGATAGGCTCCGAGGGTACTACTCTATGGTTCCGGTTGGGTGGGTTTCCGGTTCCGGTAGCGAGGATGCGGCGCTGGCGAGTCCCGGGGCCCCGGCTCCTAATACTGGTGGTGGGCCTGGGCGCGGCGGCGGGCTCCGAGTCCGGCCCGGTCACCTGCGGCTCCGTGGTGAAGCTGCTCAACGTCCGCCACAACGTCCGGCTCCACTCGCACGACGTGCGCTACGGATCCGGTAACAGGGCGGGCCTGGCCCCCACCCGGGCTCCCCGCCCCCCCCCCCCCGGCCCGGCCCCCACCCGCGATCCCCGCCCCCCCCCTCCGGCCCGGCCCCCACCCGCGATCCCCGCCCCCCCCCCCGGCCCGGCCCCCACCCGCGATCCCCGGTCCCCCCCCCCGGCCCGGCCCCCACCCGCGATCCCCGGTCCCCCCCCCCGGCCCGGCCCCCACCCGCGATCCCCGGTCCCCCCCCCCGGCCCGGCCCCCACCCGCGATCCCCGGTCCCCTCGCCTGGCCTGGCTCCCGCACCCGGGACCCCCGCCCCCCAACTCCGGTCCCGTCGCCTGGCTCTGATACCTGTTATCCCCCACAGCTACCCTCCCTGCACAGGACTCGTTCCTGGGTCCCATCTCCAGGTCTGCAGCCCAGCTACGCCACCCCATCCCTTCCCAGGTCCTTCTCTGAAACCTTTCTCCTGGAGCATTCATGCTGGACTGGGACCTGTCTCCATGGACTGAAGCACTTTCTCTTCCCATTCCTTCCCCATTGCTACATATTGTCCCAAGCTTGGTCTGGAACTGAGTCCCCTGCCTGGTCTCCCATCCCAGAAATCTATAGTTTTGGTATAGGTGTTCTCCCCCATCCACCCTATGAGAACAGCTGCATCTGTTGCAGGTTTCTGGGGAGCCTTGTTACCCCAAAGTTCTTTTGAAGGCCGGGCATGTTGCCTCCTTCTCTGGCGGAGCCTGGGGTCCCTGCCCCTCTTGTACTGTGGCTGCACTTGGGCAGTTTGTGTGGCTCTTAAAAGTCCTGTTCCTGGTTTGTGCACTGCTCTACAGCATGCTGCCGATTGCATTTTATGTTGGAAACTGTAAGGGACCCAGCAGGTCAAAATATTTTGTTGAACTAAAACTGCCTGATGGGCAAATTCCTGCTCTTGGCGAAGTCTGTCCGCAGCCTTCCCCAGTGTTTCTTGCCTTCTGCAGCACTTAAGAATTTATGGGCAGGTTGCACGCTCTCTGACTTCTTTTCTGTTCACGCAGGTAGTGGGCAGCAGTCAGTGACGGGAGTCTCTGCTTTGGACGACAGTAACAGTTACTGGAGGGTTCGGGGAAAGACATCCACGGTCTGTGAGAGGGGGACTCCTGTGAAATGTGGGCAGTCCATCCGACTGACCCACATCAACACAGGGCGAAACCTGCACAGCCATCACTTCACGTCGCCTCTCTCAGGGAACCAGGTAATCCCTGGAGTTAGAGTTGTGTGGAGACCTCTGCGGGCATGGCTCCCACTTATTTCCCTGGTGTTGCCTGACGAGGGTCTCTGCGGAGAGGTCTATAGTATAGCATCAGCCTTGGCACCCTTCTCTGCTCACTGAGTGGTCAGTACTTAGTTGAGGGGGTTGGACAGAACAAATCTTGACCTGTCTGCTTGAGAACTGGGCTGGTGCTTGCCTGAGACAGTGACACTGGCTACCTTGTCCTGTGTGCCTGAGGGAGGAGAAAGGCGTTGTGTGTATGACTGCAGCAGGGAGAGACTTGTCTATAAGTCACTGCCATGAAAAGGCAAGTCCTTGCAGGTCCCTGCCCCCTTTTCCAGTGGGAATGCTGTTCTCTGTGTGAGTCCTGCAAATCTGACACGATGTGATTCCTCAGGACGAGGGGGACATGGAAGTATGCTCCTTAATTCTGATCCAAAGGCCCAAATCTCTGCTCAGTGCTCAAGATTGGAGGTTTCTTCTTCAAGCTAATATATAACCTGAACCAAGAATGTAATCATTCCACGTTCTAGCTCTTCTCTGTGTGGCTCACTCTGTCTCGCAGGGAAGTTTTCAGAGGCCCATTGAAATGGTGTTTCCTTCTGCTGTTCTTGCAGGAAGTCAGTGCGTTTGGGGAGGATGGCGAGGGAGACTACCTGGATGACTGGACTGTTCTGTGCAGTGGGACCTACTGGGAGCGGGATGGCGAGGTACGGTTCAAGCATTCATCTACTGACATGCTCCTATCTGTGACCGGGGAGCAGTATGGGCGACCTATCCATGGCCAAAAGGAAGTTCATGGCATGTCCTACTCCAACCAGAACAACAACTGGAAGGTGATGGAGGGGATCTTCATGAAACCCAGTGAGCTGTTGAAGACTGACTCCTATCATGCTGAGCTATGATGGACTGCGCTGGGGCTCCTCAGTACCTCTACCACACAGTGTTCGGCTCCTGAAGGAACCAGTCTGTCTCTAAATGCTTCTGGAGAGAGACTAGTCCTGCACTGGTTGGCACAGGCCAAGGAGCAGAGCCCTGGGTCTCCTGGTTAGTCCTTGTGGGTCTAATTCTCTGTATTATTTAGGGCTCTGTCTCTTGCAGGGTCCTACTGCAGTTGGTTTTCTCCCTGCAGAGGGGCTAAGAGAAACTCTCCCTCCACAGGAAAAGCAGGAAGAAGGGACTTTTAATGGCTTGTGTTTATCATCTTGTACTGAGTCTGTTCTTATTGTAACTACCCTGAGTGTCTACCGTGTTGACATCCTGCTGCCCCTGTAAACTCCAGATTGCTGACATTCATGCACAGATGTGCCCTGGGGGGAGAGAACTGCTGACTTGGACTGGGCTCATAAAAGAATTCAATTGTCAAAGAGTGGGTGATGTTTTATCTTGCTCCCATTCATATTTACTTACCAACGGAATTACTCCATGGCATGGAAATCAGCAGTAACTCCCAGGGGGCGGGCAAGTGTCACAACGCATCCACTGATGAATGGCACAGATTAAAAAATAATAGGCCAGCAAGCAAACTAATAGCACTTAGGAAATAAAAAAGCCCCAGACCACTTGTGTCATGTCATCTGAGCACCAGCAGAGGTGTGGCCAGCTGCTGCTGGCAAGAGACAGGGCATGAGATGAAGAGAATGATAGTTAGTTGGGTTTAAACCAGTAAATAGCACTTGTCGGTTCTGCCTGCTCATCCAAAATGGAATGAAAATGTTCTGTTGATAATCCCAGGTAGGAGAGAGTGTAACTGTCTTGTGCAGGTGTGGTCAAGGCTCCCGTGTCTGAGCTCAGGGACGGAGGGTGTCAGGGGCTGCTTGTTTCTGAAGGCTTAAGAGGGGAGACTCCCGACAGCTTCTGGGATTCCAAAGTCTGACCATGTCTTCCTCGGGGCTTTCCAACCTGTACAGGTCAGGGCAGTTCAGCACCAGCTGGGGAGGGGCTGGTCTTCACAGACTAAAGCTGTTGTGTTGCTCAGGCAGAGCCCAAGCTGCCACCAATGCCCGAGCCCCCCCATGGCAAGCCATTGGTTAGATGAACTAGGCCTAGTTGATCCCAGCAGGTGATCCACAGCCCATGCTGCAGAGGAAGGTGAAAACCGCTGTCAATCTGACCTGGGGGGAAATTCCTTCCCCACCTCCAATTAATTCCCTCGTCTCTAAAGAATTCATGCTTCTGGTGAACGGGTGGGTGCGCTTGTCCCAGCTGGAGCTATAAGTGAGCCAGAGTGTGGGTTTGTGCTCAAGACTTGCCACTGCCAAAGGCTCTGATGTGTGGGGAAAGAACTCTCTGTGTCCTGCACTAGCCTTTCCACTTTCCCTTTGCGATGGACACTCGAGTTGCTGCAGGCTTGTGAGGGGCTCGGTTTCTGCTTTTTCAAGCAGGTTCCCTCTGGCCTCTGCCTGTGCATGAGTAGAGAGGGAGGGCCCAGGGAACAGCAGAGATGTATGAAAATAAAAGAACTGCTTTGACCATGACCCTGTAACTCCCCACAGCATCACCCACCCTTTCAGGCGGGAGCTGGGGGACTCGGGTACCCCAGGGAAGTGTGCCTCAAATGGACAGGCACATTCTTAATTAAAACAGTCCAGCTCTATTGCTGTAAATCACCTTTTGAGGTGAGTTTGGATAAACAACTCCTGGGTTGTTGGTTCAGATCCCGCCTGGAGCAGTAGAAACTGAAAGGCATTCCCTTTGGATGGTGATTTCTTGGCTTGTGGGTAGGTCTCAGAGCAGTTCCTAATGCAGGGCTGTCCACAGAATAAATCCACCTCCACCAGTTCTAATTGACTTCTCAGGGGCAATCCCTGCAGAGGCCCAGAGGTGAGTGAGCCATGGACACTGACCAACCCTCCTACCCAACTAATGCTTCCTCCAGCAAAGGGCCGAGGCCCATGGGATGGTGGCAGGGCATGGAAGGGGAATTGCCCTGCTGTTCCCTGGCCTGTTCTTATAGAAATGAATGGAAGCCGCCCCCCTGCAGGGCTGTTGATCCCTCAGCTTTCACCAGCCACTCAATTCACGAAGCCATGCCCCAACCCTGGCTGTGGGGCTGGAGTTCTAGGGTGGGAGAAGTGCAGACTGTTGCAACCTGCTGTAATATTCTTTGTACTTTCTAGCCCAGGCCCTCCTGTCATTTCTCCAAGCAGCATTAGCTTGTGTTGGCTCCCCACACCCTGCCTCCATTAATAGCCAGCTGTGATTGCCTCAGGGAAAGGAGAGCTGGGAAGGGTGGAGGCAGGATGCTGCTCTAACCCCTCTTGCTTCGGTTACACAGAGTGCTGCAGACCACTTCCCTGGAGCTTTTCTAGGCACTTCCATGGTGTGGAAAGCACTGAGTGTGAACAGCCCTTCGCGGAGTCCTTGAAGGCAGCTGTTGATATTCCTAGGGCATTACCACTGTCCCATCCTCTTAGCTGGGTGTTGCTTACTTGGTCTGGTCTGGTCTGCTCTGTGAACTCAGTTGGCATTCTGAATATTCTGATGCAGAACTCGACTAGACACCGGAGAGGGAATGGAGTGATCCTCTACGCCAGTTCTCTCCCCGCTCCAAGTAAAGGCAGTTATATAACAGAGTGCGTCTCCAACTGAATAGAAACGGTGGGGATGTTGGGGGACCAGACCTGCCCCATTCTGTAGCTCAGCTTCAGCTGAGACATGCTGGCATCAAAAATGCGGAATTGTTGGGTGGACGTTTAATGAAATGGGGTTGGGGAAAAGTTCTCAGCCCAGTTCTCAATGGGCAGGTGCCAGTGTCATCAAAATCACATGTGGAATTGGCATTTATTGGTACCTGGTTGGCAGCCTCAGCAGAGGCCAAGGACTACGAATAGGGACTGAATTTCCTTCTTCCCTGAAAGATGGTTCCTCCAGGTCAGGGAGAGACGCAAGCTTGCCCTGTTCCCCAGCCTGGGTCTATTCTGTGAATAAGCAGGATTCCAGTTTTCAGCCCCAAATTCCCATGAAGTGGAGAGAGAATACATGCTCCAACTATGGGTTAGTGCACAGTTGGCCAGACACAAAATGCAGACTTTTTAAAAGGGTAGGGTCCCATCAGATTAAACCTTGAGTTTGGGTGAAAGAGGTGCCTGCATCTCATGGTAGTGGGTGCTTGGTCCTGGACAGACGCTCTATGCTCAGACCCCATGGTGACTTGGATGCCATGGTGATGGGTGTTCTGATGTCATGGTGATGGGCACTCAGATGTCACAGTGACAGATGCCTGGACATCATGAAGAGTGCTAAGATCCTGTGGGGACAGGTGCTCAGACACCTTGGCAATAGCTGTTCATATCCCATGACGATGGATGTTCAGGTACGATAGGCACTAGGACACCATGATGATAGTTGCTTGGGTGCCATGGTGATGGGTGCGGTATTGGACCTGTGCAGAGCAAAGTTGGGATCCATGCACCCTTGTTCCCGGTGCTGTGAATGCCCGGGCTGGACGGGACAGCAAGAGGGGGGCCACAGGCTGGTCTTTCCCTCCTGGGACACTGGGTTCTGGGGGGTGACATGATGAGGGAGGTGGCCGAGCTGTACTGGGGCTCACAGCCCAGGTGGTGCCCCAGGCACAGAGACCCCCCCCGCCAGCCCACAGCACCCCTCACCCTGTCAGAGCAGATCCCCATAGCCCACAGTGCTCCCAACAGCGCCCCCCTCGGAGCCAATCCCCCCAGCACCCTCCTTGGAGCCGATCCCCCCTCGGAGCCGATCCCCCCAGCACCCCCCTCGGAGCCGGTCCCCCCTCGGAGCCGATCCCCCCAGCACCCCCCTCGGAGCCGGTCCCCCCTCGGAGCCGATCCCCCCAGCACCCCCCTTGGAGCCAATCCCCCCTCGGAGCCGATCCCCCCAGCACCCCCCTCGGAGCCGGTCCCCCCCAATACCCCCCTCGGAGCCGATCCCCCCTCGGAGCCAATCCCCCCAGCACCCCCCTCGGAGCCGATCCCCCCTCGGAGCCGATCCCCCCAGCACCCCCCTCGGAGCCGATCCCCCAGCACCCCCCTCGGAGCCGATCCCCCCTCGGAGCCGATCCCCCCAGCACCCCCCTCGGAGCCGGTCCCCCCCAATACCCCCCTCGGAGCCGATCCCCCCTCGGAGCCGATCCCCCCAGCACCCCCCTCGGAGCCGGTCCCCCCCAATACCCCCCTCGGAGCCGATCCCCCCTCGGAGCCGGTCCCCCCCAATACCCCCCTCGGAGCCGATCCCCCCTTGGAGCCAATCCCCCCAGCACCCCCCTTGGAGCCGATCCCCCCTCGGAGCCGATCCCCCCAGCACCCCCCTCGGAGCCGGTCCCCCCCAATACCCCCCTCGGAGCCGATCCCCCCTCGGAGCCAATCCCCCCAGCACCCCCCTCGGAGCCGATCCCCCCTCGGAGCCGATCCCCCCAGCACCCCCCTCGGAGCCGATCCCCCCTCGGAGCCGATCCCCCCAGCACCCCCCTCGGAGCCGGTCCCCCCCAATACCCCCCTCGGAGCCGATCCCCCCTCGGAGCCAATCCCCCCAGCACCCCCCTTGGAGCCGATCCCCCCTCGGAGCCGATCCCCCCAGCACCCCCCTCGGAGCCAATCCCCCCTCGGAGCCGGTCCCCCCAATACCCCCCTCGGAGCCGATCCCCCCTCGGAACCAATCCCCCCAGCACCCCCCTCGGAGCCGATCCCCCCAATACCCCCCTCGGAGCCGATCCCCCCAATACCCCCCTCGGAGCCGATCCCCCCTCGGAGCCGGTCCCCCCCAATACCCCCCTCGGAGCCGATCCCCCCTCGGAGCCGATCCCCCCAGCACCCCCCTCGGAGCCGGTCCCCCCCAATACCCCCCTCGGAGCCGATCCCCCCTCGGAGCCGGTCCCCCCCAATACCCCCCTCGGAGCCGATCCCCCCTCGGAGCCAATCCCCCCAGCACCCCCCTTGGAGCCGATCCCCCCTCGGAGCCGATCCCCCCAGCACCCCCCTCGGAGCCGGTCCCCCCCAATACCCCCCTCGGAGCCGATCCCCCCTCGGAGCCAATCCCCCCAGCACCCCCCTCGGAGCCGATCCCCCCTCGGAGCCGATCCCCCCAGCACCCCCCTCGGAGCCGATCCCCCCTCGGAGCCGATCCCCCCAGCACCCCCCTCGGAGCCGGTCCCCCCCAATACCCCCCTCGGAGCCGATCCCCCCTCGGAGCCGATCCCCCCAGCACCCCCCTTGGAGCCGATCCCCCCTCGGAGCCGATCCCCCCAGCACCCCCCTCGGAGCCAATCCCCCCTCGGAGCCGATCCCCCCAATACCCCCCTCGGAGCCGATCCCCCCTCGGAGCCAATCCCCCCAGCACCCCCCTCGGAGCCGATCCCCCCTCGGAGCCGATCCCCCCAGCACCCCCCTCGGAGCCGATCCCCCCTCGGAGCCGATCCCCCCAGCACCCCCCTCGGAGCCGGTCCCCCCCAATACCCCCCTCGGAGCCGATCCCCCCTCGGAGCCGATCCCCCCAGCACCCCCCTCGGAGCCGGTCCCCCCCAATACCCCCCTCGGAGCCGATCCCCCCTCGGAGCCAATCCCCCCAGCACCCCCCTTGGAGCCGATCCCCCCTCGGAGCCGATCCCCCCAGCACCCCCCTCGGAGCCAATCCCCCCTCGGAGCCGGTCCCCCCAATACCCCCCTCGGAGCCGATCCCCCCTCGGAACCAATCCCCCCAGCACCCCCCTCGGAGCCGATCCCCCCAATACCCCCCTCGGAGCCGATCCCCCCAATACCCCCCTCGGAGCCGATCCCCCCTCGGAGCCGGTCCCCCCCAATACCCCCCTCGGAGCCGATCCCCCCTCGGAGCCGATCCCCCCAGCACCCCCCTCGGAGCCGGTCCCCCCCAATACCCCCCTCGGAGCCGATCCCCCCTCGGAGCCGGTCCCCCCCAATACCCCCCTCGGAGCCGATCCCCCCTCGGAGCCAATCCCCCCAGCACCCCCCTTGGAGCCGATCCCCCCTCGGAGCCGATCCCCCCAGCACCCCCCTCGGAGCCGGTCCCCCCCAATACCCCCCTCGGAGCCGATCCCCCCTCGGAGCCAATCCCCCCAGCACCCCCCTCGGAGCCGATCCCCCCTCGGAGCCGATCCCCCCAGCACCCCCCTCGGAGCCGATCCCCCCTCGGAGCCGATCCCCCCAGCACCCCCCTCGGAGCCGGTCCCCCCCAATACCCCCCTCGGAGCCGATCCCCCCTCGGAGCCGATCCCCCCAGCACCCCCCTTGGAGCCGATCCCCCCTCGGAGCCGATCCCCCCAGCACCCCCCTCGGAGCCAATCCCCCCTCGGAGCCGATCCCCCCAATACCCCCCTCGGAGCCGATCCCCCCTCGGAACCAATCCCCCCAGCACCCCCCTCGGAGCCGATCCCCCCAATACCCCCCTCGGAGCCGATCCCCCCTCGGAACCAATCCCCCCAGCACCCCCCTCGGAGCCGATCCCCCCAATACCCCCCTCGGAGCCGATCCCCCCTCGGAACCAATCCCCCCAGCACCCCCCTCGGAGCCGATCCCCCCTCGGAGCCGGTCCCCCCCAATACCCCCCTCGGAGCCGATCGGGCCCGTCACTCCGGGAAGGCCGCTGTCGGCCCTGCCGCTCCGCCTTGCCGGCGCCGCCCTCCGGGTTCGCGGCAGGTCGGCCCCGCAGAGGCGGCTCCTGGCCCGGGGCGCGGACGGGGAAGGGCCGGGGCCGGGGCCGGGGCCAGGAGCCGAGGGACCGGGGCTGCGATGCTGCCGCTGCTCGCCGCGCTGCTCGCCCTGCTGCTGGGCGCGCTGGTGCTGGGCCGGTGAGCGGGGGGCCGGGGGGTGTGTGTGGGGGGGGTGAGCGGGGGGCCGGGGTGTGTGTGTGGGGGGGTGAGCGGGGGGCGGGTGAGCGGGGGGGGGTGAGCGGGGGACCGGGGTGTGTGTGTGGGGGGGTGAGCGGGGGGCCGGGGAGTGGGTGTGGGGCAAGCCCGGGGGGACAGAGGACTTGGGGAGTGAGTGGGGGGCGGTGTTAGGCACCAAGGTGAGCAGGGGCTGGCGTCTGGGTACCCCAGTCTGTAGTTGCCCCACTGGAGCCGCTGTCATTTCTAGGTGCTGGGGTGGGTCCCCTGGGGGCCCCCATCACCCCAAGAACCTGGCCCTCCAGCCTTGAGGCCCTGGCACATTTCCCCAGAGGTGCATTCGGGGCCAGGACTGTGCAGCTGGGGAGTTTCCTATTGCCCCAGACACCCTGGAGTGGGCTTTGTGTGGGCCCCCCCACAAGAGACCGATAGAGGCTCCCCCAAGCACCCTGACTGGCACTGCCCAGGCCATTGGGTGCCTGGCTCTGGGCATGGGCTTCGTGGCCCCCCTGCTTCCCCCTCTGCCTGGCACTGCCCAGGCCGTGGTGTGTTCAAAGGCAAACTCTGCCACTCCCGCATTGGCGCACAGTATTTGCTCGTTCTATGGTGGCAGGGCCCCGCTCAGGATTAGGCCCTGTGGCAGTGGGTGCTGCACAGACTCTGTGATCCAGTCCCTGCCCACGGCCTGTTCCATGGGGCTGTGACTAATCCAGCTGCTGCTGGACCTGCAGTGAATTTGAGTTGTTTCCTGAGCTGCAGGCAGAGGGTGGGACAAGTGTTTGGCTTGGGAGGCCCCCGGGTGCTCTGAGAGCAGGCATTTACCCGATCTCTCTTTGACTTGCCTGCAGGTGGCTTGTGTGCCGACTGGCCACTAACTGGTGCCGTCAGAGGCTCCGGGCAGAGCTGAAGATTGGTTCCTTCGGGTTCTTTTGGCTCCAAAATATCAGCCTTAAATTCCAGCAAGAGCAGCAGACAGTGGTGGGTACTACACTCCTGAGGACATTCTGCGCCAACAAATTCAAAATTCTGCGCACAATATTTTAAAATTCTGCAAGTTTTATTTGTCAATAAATCAGTGCAGGGGCTCCAGCATGGCAGTGGGGAGCACAGGGCACTGGCTGCATGAAGGTGGGAGATCACCCTGCAGCCTCCCCACCCCCGGGACACAGAGTCAGCGGTGAGGCTGCACCCAACCCTGACACAGCACAAGGCCTGGGCCTGCCCCAGAAACACCCTGGGGCCCTGCCCCTCTGCACCAGGCACGCCAGGTGTGGGGCAGGCAGGCTCAGCCAGGCAGGATCCAAGTGGGGGGAGGATCCAGGTGTAGGGTGAGAGGATTCTGTGTGGGACAGTCTGGGTGCAGGGAGCTCATTGGGGGGTTTAGGTGTGAGGGGATCTGGATGCACACAGGCTTGTTGGGGGGTTTCCAGGTGCAGGGGCAATGGGACTCTGCAGGAGCTTCCAGGTGAAGGTGGTTGGAAGGCTCAACAGAGGGGTCTGGGTGTGGGGGTCTCAGCAGAGAGGTCTGGATGCTGGGGGCGTGGGGTTTGGTGGGGTGGGGGGTCTGAATGCAGCTAATTGGGGGTCAGTGGTGTGGGAACTCTGGCTGTGGGGGCTCAGGGTAGTGCAGGAGGGTGGGGCTTATCAGGGTGGGGGTTTGAGTGCAGGGAGCTCAGTGCGAGGTGGTCTGGGTGCAGGGGTGGGGGTCCTGAGGCAGGGGGTCTGCGTGCAGGGGGCTTCAGATGCAGGGGTTGAGGTTCAATGGGGTGGGGTTCGGGTATGGAGGGCTAGGGGGGTTCAAGGTGTACGGGGTTAGGCTTGGCAGGAGTGTCTGAGTATGGGAGATCTGGATGCACAGGGGTTGGAAGGATGGGGGAGCAGCTCCCCGTACAGTGACCCCCTCCCCCGGCAGCTGAGGAGCAATGGGGGCAGGAAGGAGGGGAGGATGCTGAGCTTCCTGCAGCTGGGGGACGTTTCTGGGGGTGGGTCTGACACAGCCCCAGCCACTCCTTGCAGGGGAAGAGGAAGTCCCGTCCTCTTCTGTCTCCAGCCCAGCTTGGACTAGCAGTTGATCCTGGCTCAGGGTAGGAGCCACTGCCTGGGGTGTCCCCAGCCCTGTGGTGATTTACCTCTCTGCTGGCTGCTCCAGGTGCCTGAAACGATGAACCTGCTCTGCTAGGGAGTGGTGCGTGACTGCTCTTGCAGCTTCCCTTTGCTTCCCCATCAGAAAGTAATTTTTCTGTGAGGAAGCAAAGAAATCTGCGGGGGACATGAATTCTGTGCACGCCTAGTGGTGCAGAATTCCCCCAGGAGTAGTACTAGAAGTGCTTGGAGTGACGGGGATCAGCTTCTCCAAGTGCACGAGGCCTCTGCCTTCCCACCACAGTGACCCGCTGAGATCTCAGATCCCATGGCAACTGCTCATGCAGCCACTGGAGTGAACCCCCACATGACTAGTCCCTTCCACCTAGCCCCATAGCTGGCCCTAGCCCCTTCCTCCCCCCATACTAGAGCCCCGATGCTCCCCCATGTGGACAGTGTGATGCCAGCTAGCCCTTGTGTTGACAAGCTGGATGGGTGCTGGGGGTGGAAGGAGAGAACACGGGATGGGTGAGCATTACAGGGTGGGTCTAAGCTCTGTAGCTCCACTGACTTTCTTGTGTGTCCTTGCAGGAGATTGACAGCGTCTGGATCTCCAGTAAACTCCTGAGTCATGAGCTGCCGTAAGTACCTGCCCTGGCTCTTTCCTCGCTCTCCTTTCTGTGCTTGGGAGCATGGCTAGACCCTGACCCTGCCTGCTTGCCAGGATGCCCCAGCTCTGCCTGTGGGGCTTGGCCTGCTGCTTTCTGCCGTAAGGAGAGACCAGCTGTCTCTGGGCACAGGAGTGTTCTGCTCAAACTCCCCTGGCTGTGCAGACTGTGCGGGGGGCAGGACACGGGGGCACCATGGGTGGCTGGGCTGATGTAAGGGAAGGACACATGCCATCCAGGCTGTGTTGAGCAGCAGTAATGCCTCCTGTCGCTGTTCCTCTGTGCAGACGCTACCTCGCGCTGTGTTTCGGCGAGGTGCGGGTCCGCGTGGATCTCCAGAAGGCACCGGCAGCAGGGCCCCCATTCCCTGAGGCTCCAGCTGAGAGCGGCAGAGAGGAGAGTGAGGGGGACCTGCCCATTAAGCCCTCCCTGCTGAGAGTCCTGAGCCAGGTGAGTCTCTGTGTGCTGGATCCCAGGAGGAGGGTGGGCGGGGACCAGGCCTAGCTCCCGGCATACACTCCTCACTGTGGCCCCCTTGCTCCCAGCTCGTCTCGATTCACGTGGAGTCCATCAACATCATGGTTCTGCACGTGGCCACCTCCGAGTCTCTGTGGCACATCCAGGTCACCAGGACGCGCCTGCTGTTGGACAGCGACGGGAAGCGGTAACTCCACCTTGCTCTGGCCTGTGGGACCAGGGCTGGGTAACAGCCACGTATAGCTCCCTCGGCTCGGGAGAGCTTTGTTGTGGCCTTTGTCCTGGGGGACCATTCCCACCCTGTGCCTTGTATATCTGGGCTGGGGGCCTGCCACTGGGACTCCTTCCTGGCAACATCCTTTCCAGTCACTGGCACTACCCAACCCCCGTCCCAAAGGCTGTTCAAATCCTGATCTTCTACCCCCCTCTCTTGGTCAGCAGCTCTCCGTGGCCAGTGGAGGGCGCCCCAGGAGCATGGCACCCTAACCCTCTCCCTCCAGGGACTGAGACCATCCCAGCCCCTGGGTGATGCCTGGTTCTTGCAGAGGGCAGCCTCCTGCTGCATGGTCCAGCTCTAGGGTGGATGCTCTGTCTGGGAGCAGGGGCTGTAGCCCAGACCTGGCTAGGAGGGAGCAGGGCCCCTCTGGGCCTGGCAGGTGTGGTCTGAGCTTTCTTCTGCTCTCCCCCCAGCCTGGACTGTGAGCTGACCCTGTCCCAGGTGAACAGCAAAGTGCTGAAGAGCAGCCAGTTGGTGAGTATTCGGGGGGGGCCCTGCAGCAGCCAGGCCCCAGCGCCTGCTCTTGGGGAGCTCATGCTGCCTGTCGCCTGAGCCCAGCGGGCGGTGCTAGCAGGTGGGGCTGCAGCCTGGGGGGGGGCCTAGGGCACTGCAGCCTGGGGGGGAGGGCCTAGGGCACTGCAGCCTGGGGGGGGGGCGCCTAGGGCACTGCAGCCTGGGGGGGGGGGGGCTAGGGCACTGCAGCCTGGGGGGGGGGGGGGGCCTAGGGCACTGCAGCCTCCTTCTCTCTGCACTGGGACCGGGCTGCCCGTGGGCACTGCTTGGGGCTGCGCCCGATGCACATAAAGGGAGGGGCTGGAAGCTGCCCCCATCACCACCGCGCTCTCCTTGACCCTCTGTCCCCCCTACAGGATGACACGTGCCTGGCAGAGCTGGCGCTGGCTCTTGCCTTCTCCATGGAGGTCAATGTGAGCAAATGGCAGCTGGTGGGCATCACCCTGGGCGTGTGGACCCTGCACGCCGAGCTGCACGAGGGGCTGTTCTGCAGCGAGCTGCTGCGCCGGGCAGCCAACGGAGCAAGACACAGCGGTGCAGGGGACCAGCCAGGCTGCCAGGCCCCAGGTCGGCCAGCCATGTTCCCTGGGAAGTCTCTGGGGCTGTGGGGAGGGGAGAGGGTGCCCCAGGGCCCCCATGTTCCCTGCGCCCCATAGAGAGAGTCTGGCAGATTGGGCATGGGGGTGGTTTATGCTGTCTTGGGTCCCAGCCGGGGGATCCCCTTGGGCAGGGCAGGCCATTGCTGCCTCCTGCTGGGGGGAGTGGGGAGCTCTGGGGCGAGACTCCTACCTGTGACCAGGTCTGTCCCTTGCTCCCAGGCCCCGGGGAGGCCCCGAAGTCTCTGCCTCTGCTGAGCTTGCGCACTCTGCAGCTCATCCCCAGCAAGGCGAAGGTGGAGCTGGAGAACACCAACGTGGTGCTGTCTGTGAACAGCCAGCAGAGGTAATGGGGAGAGAGGGCTGGCACCATGACAGGCCCGAATGCCCAGCCCAGCTGCTCGGCCACCCCGCCCCCCGCAGGCACTCTCCTGAGGCCCAAGCCTCTCCTCTGGCTACCCTCGGCTGGGCATCCCCTCCCTGAGGGTCTCCAGGCGTGAGTGGCCCCTGGGGGAGGCAGGATTGCTGTAGGTGAGAAGGCCATGGGCCAGGCTCCGGGTGGCTCTGGAGTGAGGGCGGAATGAGCATGGCCTGGGCTCCCTTGGTCGCCCCTCCCTTCTAAGGCCGTGAGGAGTGCTCTGCCCCGGCTGGGCTTGGCAGTGTTGGGGCAGGAGGGGCTGGCTCCCTTCTGGCTGTCCTGTGACTCGGCCTGGCTCCGGTTCTTGTGGGTTCAGGCACCTCACGTGGACCCTGAAGCTGCTGCAGTTCCTGTATCAGCGAGACGAGGAGCAGATCCCGCTGCGGAGCTTCACGCCCACCTCCGACCTGGGCCAGATGAGCACAGAGCTGCTGCTGGAAGGCGAGTGCGGGGGGGCTGCTAGGGGAGGAGTGGCTCTGTCCAGGGGACCCCGGGAGGAGGAGGGGAGACCCACCCCACTCTACCCACTTGGATGGGGCTACTCCAGCTCCGCAGCATGTGCGTGGGGGTGGCTGGCTGGCTAATGCCCAGGGCCCTGCTTGGTGACTCTGCCGCCCTTCTCCCCACAGATGGCCTGCTGCTGTCCCAGAGCCGCCAGCGCATCGTGTGCCTGAACTCCCTGAAAGCCAGCGTGCAGGTGAGTGACTCCAGCCGCTGCGTCCTGGTACCTACTGCACCCGTGCCACGCCGCCCATCGGTGCCCGCAGGCCCTGAGCTGGCTGGGCCTGTTTCCGTGCAAATGGGCAGCGGGGAAGAGGTCTCGCTCACACCTCCCGCGTCCCCATCTCTAGGTCACGGCCATAGACCTGTCAGCTGTTGTGCTGCTCAATACCTGCATCGTCCACTATCGCCACCAGGAGTTCTCTCACTGGCTCACCCTGCTGGCCCAGGAGTGCCGGGCTACTGGCCTGCCGGCCCCCCTCCAGAGCCGCAGGGGAAGGTACGTGTGGGCCCCGGGAGGGGTGATGGCTGCTCTCCAGCTAGGGCACTCAGCAGCCACGGTTGCCTCCCTCAGAGCTTGGGCACAGCACACACAGTGCCCCGGTTTCAGGGTT
The DNA here is from genome assembly GCF_027887155.1 of Malaclemys terrapin pileata. Classification (NCBI taxonomy): domain Eukaryota; kingdom Metazoa; phylum Chordata; order Testudines; family Emydidae; genus Malaclemys; species Malaclemys terrapin. The sequence goes on along the minus strand of NC_071522.1, from coordinate 1,625,226 downwards.
AACTGCACCTTCCCTTCCCCGCCAGCTTCCTCCAGGGCATCCGCTTAAGGCTACAGGCTCCCAGCCACGGGGAGGCCCGGGTCTCACCCTCCAGACGGGGCTACGCTGATGTCTGCCAGTCGCCAGGCAGCCCCCACAGAGCCAACACCTTTCTTCATAGGGGAAAGCCGTGCTGAGAGAGTGTCCACCCACCCCAGGGCCTGGCCATGCGCCCGGGTCAGCCAGCAGCCTGAGGGGCCCTAGCCAAACCCTTCCCAGCCCCGCCACACTGCGGGGCCCTGGCTGGCTGCTGAGTCACAGGAAGGCCTGGGGAAAAGCGCTTTCTTTGTGTGCTGGGCTCCGGGAAGCAGTAAATGCAGCCCCCCGGGGCCTATCGCCTGAGGGACTCACCTCGCCGAGCCCCGTGGGAGGAGCCGTGGTAACTCGCCCCGCAGAGCTGCCTGCCAAGCCTGGCCAGCGGTGAGCCAGGAACCGTACCGGGCGGGCCCCAGAGGTGCTGCGCCCCGTGGAGCGTTCCTGCCCTGGCCCAGAGCACGGCCCGGCTCCCTCCACTCAGCAGGAGCTGCGCGGCTTGGCCTCTCCGCAGGCGAGAAGCAGGAGCTGGGCTGGCCGTGCGGCCTGCTGAGGCCCTGGGACAGGAGCTCCCTCCGGGGCCTGTTCTGTAGCAGGGGAACTCGGGCTCACTAATGCCATGGCCCCTCCTCACCCTCTGGCAGGAGCTGCCCCCAGATCTTGGCTCCCATCATCCTCTGTGCCTCCCTGTCCAACGTCAGCATCTCTGTGCAGCTGGGGGACACGCCGCCCTTCGCACTGGGCTTCAACACCGTCTCTGCAGGTAGGAGCCTGCGGCATGACCGGGCGAATGCCATCCCAGCCGGGGCAGAGCAGGGCCTGGGCTTTGGCTGCTGTCATGCCCAGGGGCCCCTCCTCTGCTTTGGAAAGGGCTCTGTGGCTTCTGGGGCAGTGCCAGCAGCTGCAGCTGATGGAGAAGGGGCAGGTCTGGGCTGGGGCGCTCCAGCCTGGCAGGGAGGGGCGGGAGAGGCTGGGAATGGGCGCTCCAGCCTGGCGGGGAGGGGCGGATGGGGATGGGCGCTCCAGCCTGGCGGGGAGGGGCGGGAGGGGATGGGGATGGGCGCTCCAGCCTGGCGGGGAGGGGCGGGAGAGGCTGGGAATGGGCGCTCCAGCCTGGCGGGGAGGGGCGGGAGGGGATGGGGATGGGCGCTCCAGCCTGGCGGGGAGGGGCGGGAGGGGATGGGGATGGGAATGGGCGCTCCAGCCTGGCGGGGAGGGGCGGGAGAAGCTGGGAATGGGCGCTCCAGCCTGGCGGGGAGGGGCGGGAGGGGATGGGGATGGGCGCTCCAGCCTGGCGGGGAGGGGCGGGAGGGGATGGAGATGGGTGCTCCAGTCTGGCGGGGAGGGGCTAGGGATGGGAATGGGCGCTCCAGCCTGGCGGCGAGGGGCGGGAGGGGATGGGGATGGGCGCTCCAGCCTGGCGGGGAGGGGTGGGAGGGGATGGGCGCTCCAGCCTGGCGGGGAGGGGTGAGAGGGGATGGGGATGGGCGCTCCAGCCTGGCGGGGAGGGGTGGGAGGGGATGGGCGCTCCAGCCTGGCGGGGAGGGGCGGGAGGGGATGGAGATGGGTGCTCCAGTCTGGCGGGGAGGGGCTAGGGATGGGAATGGGCGCTCCAGCCTGGCGGCGAGGGGCGGGAGGGGATGGGGATGGGTGCTCCAGCCTGGCGGGGAGGGGTGGGAGGGGATGGGCGCTCCAGCCTGGCGGGGAGGGGTGAGAGGGGATGGGGATGGGCGCTCCAGCCTGGCGGGGAGGGGTGGGAGGGGATGGGCGCTCCAGCCTGGCGGGGAGGGGCGGGAGGGGATGGGCGCTCCAGCCTGGCGGGGAGGGGCGGGAGGGGATGGGCGCTCCAGCCTGGCGGGGAGGGGCAGGAGGGGATGGGGATGGGAATGGGCGCTCCAGCCTGGCGGGGAGGGGCGGGAGGGGATGGGGATGGGCGCTCCAGCCTGGCGGGGAGGGGCGGGAGAGGCTGGGAATGGGCGCTCCAGCCTGGCGGGGAGGGGCGGGAGGGGATGGGGATGGGGATGGGTGCTCCAGCCTGGCGGGGAGGGGATGGGGGTGGGGATGGGGATGGGTGCTCCAGCCTGGCGGGGAGGGGCGGGAGGGGATGGGTGCTCCAGCCTGGCGGGGAGGGGCGGGAGGGGATGGGGATGGGCGCTCCAGCCTGGCGGGGAGGGGCGGGAGGGGATGGGGATGGGCGCTCCAGCCTGGCGGGGAGGGGCTGGGGATGGGTGCTCCAGCCTGGCGGGGAGGGGCGGGAGGGGATGGGTGTTCCAGCCTGGCGGGGAGGGGATGGGGATGGGGATGGGTGCTCCAGCCTGGTGCGGAGGCCTGGGGGGCACACCTCTGCGGCAGTTCCTCAGCTCCTGGGTTTGAGTCAGGATTGTTTCTGGGGGTGAGGTAGCAGCTTGGTCCCCAGCTCCAGGGGAGCACGGCTGGCCCCTGCCTCGCACACTGCAGCGCGGGGTCAGGAGAGCACTGGCCCATGCTCACCTCCTGCTCTGTGCCCTCAGACTACCAGCACCTGCGCCCCCAGAGCGTGCACCAGCGGGGCCTGCTGGCCATCGACCACCTGTGCTGGCGTGTGGGAAACGACTCGCATATCCAGAGGGCCCCGCACCCGCCCAACATGCATGTGTGGGGAGAGGCCCTCATCCTTGACTCCTTCAACTTGCAGGTGAGGGGGGCTGCCAGCCAGAGTGGGGGTAAGGGGGATCAGCTCTCTCCCCCCCCCCGCCCAGCAGGCATGGGGGCAGCGGGGGGCGCTTCCTTCCCCCCGAGCCCTGCAATGGGCAGTGGGGAGGGGCTCTGCCTGGGCTGGGCTGGGCTGGGCTGAGAAGGTGGCAGCTTCCGAGCTGCCAGCCAGTGACTGGACTGTGCCCCCTGCAGGGCAGCTACAACCAGCCCCTGGGCATGTCCAGCACCCAGGCGGACACGCTCTTCCTGGACTGCACCATCCAGGGGCTGCAGGTGGAGTCATCGGACACCTGCACCAAGTGCCTCTCCAGGGTTCTGTCCCTGCTGCACCCAGGGGCCAGCCAGGCAGAGGTTCCAGTGGAGCCAACCCCCTCCCCGAGGGAGTCCGCAGGCCTGCTCTGGAAGGTGGACCTGAAGGTGGAGGACGTGAACCTGTTCACGCTGTCCAGCCTGGTGGGTAAGTGACCAGGTGGGGCTTCTGGGCAGGGGCAGCACTATGGGCGGGCAGCCATCCCGCAGGATCTGCGCGCCAGCCAGACGGAGGCAGTAGCCCTCTGTGCAGGCGTCTGATGCACAAACCCACAAACTACTCCTTCCTTCCCTGGAGATCCTGAAACCCCTGGCCGGGCTCTCAGCCTCCCGCACTCCCATGCTGACTGCCTCATCCCTGCACCTGCCCCCAGCTGTCCACAGTCCCTCCCGGGGCGTCCTGCCTTCCGGACTGTCCTGGCTCTCGGCAGCCCTCGCTCCCTGGGCTCCGGGATGTCACCAGTGCTTTGCTGCAGGGGAGGGTGTCGGCAGCTGCTGGTCCTCCCTGCACTGCCCTGTGCTGGGGCCTTTGCGGGCTGTGCCCTGTCCTGCCCCCAGAGGTAACCTCCTGTCTCTGCCAGGTGCCTCGGAGGTGAGGCTGGACACACTGACTGTCCTGGGCAGTGCCGAGAGCTGCACGGTTAGCGTCCAGGGCGTGGCGCTGGCCTTGGTGAAGAACATTTCCGAGAAGATGCAGCCCTGCTGCAAAGCCCCATCCCTCCGTTGCCCCATCCTCAGACTCTCCATGCTCTCCTTCACCTACCACAGTAGCATCCACTCCCTGGAGGTAGGTGCTGGGCCCGCTGTGCTGGCATAGTGTCCTCTGGGACGGCAGTGCCAGGCAAAAGATGTGCCCGTGGGCTGAGTCCGAGGTGGCTGAGTGACCCAGCGGGTCAGGGCGCCTGCTGGCGTTCCCACTCGGACTGGGCCATCAGGTGAGGGCGAGCGATGGCCTCTCAGCCAGGCCCTGTCCATCCGTGTCACACCCTGCCTCATGGCCAGAGGCCTCTGCTGCAGCACTTAGCAGGGCTGGAGTGTGTGTGGGGGCACTGGGAGGAGGGGCTGGGGGGTCAGGAGCAAGGTGGCTGGCAGAGCAGTGGGGGGAGCTCGCTCAGCCCCTGCCTGCTCTGGCCCTTGCAGGCTCTCTCGGGCCCCGGGGCATGCTAAGGGCTGCTGGCAGAGCAGAGACCCAGGCCCGCTTGCCCTTTTCTGTGCCCTAGGTCCAGTGTGGCGAGGGCCTGACTTTGCTCTGGAGCCCACCTGACCACATGTATCTGTATGAGCACGTCCTCGCCACGCTCCAGTGCCATGAAATGCTGCAGAGCACCCTGGGCCAATGGAGTGCTCCCAGCCTCCCCCCGGAGCGCCAGGCGGCTGAGCCAGCGAGCCCCAGCGAGCCCCCCAGCCCAGCCCAGGGTCCCCCAAAGAGAGTCCTCAACCTGACGCTGGAGATGAGCTCCGCCAAGGCCACAGCCTTTGTCTCTGAGGCCAGCTACATCAGCCTGGTGGCGGAGCGGGTCTCGGTGAGCCACCACGGCAGCGCCCTCCACGCCTACTGCCCGGAACTGGCCGCCGGCTTCGACAGGCACAACATCTTCAGCTTCAAGGAGGTGGAGGTGCAGCTGCTGCCGGAGCTAGAGGAGATGATCCTGCATCGCAGCCCCTTCCCCACCCTGCGCACCCTGCGCAACCGGGTCTGGGCCTTCTCCTTCGCCAGCATTGTCATCGAGCTCCCCTACCAGTACGACTTCTCCCGCACGCTGGACGAGGCCGTGGGCGTGCAGAAGTGGCTGAAGAGCCTGCACCGGCGGGACCGCCCCCCCAGCCCGGCCCTGCCCCCGGACCTCCTGCTCAAGGTGCAGCACTTCTCCTGGGTCTTCCTGGACGACGTCTTCGAGGTGAAGCTGCGGGACAACTATGAGCTGATGAAGGACGAGAGCAAGGAGAGCGCCAAGCGGCTGCAGCTGCTGGACACCAAGGTGGTGGCTCTGCGCAAGCAGCATGGCGAGCTGCTGCCTGCCCGCAAGATTGAGGAGCTCTACGCCTCGCTGGAGAGGAAGAACATTGAGATCTACATCCAGCGCTCCCGGCGCCTGTATGCCAACATGCCTATGCGGAAGGCCCTGCTCACCTGGACCCTCTCCAGCCTGGAGCTGGTGGCCCTGGCCGACGAGTCCTTCCACGGCGTGGAGCGTGTGCTGGAGCAGATGAGGGACCTGGACAGCGTCAGCCCCTTCCCACCCGAGGGGCTGGAACTGGTCACCCAGTGGTGCCGCATGCTGAAGGGCAGCGTCAAGACCTTCTTCGGTGAGTGTGTCTGTGGGCTCCTCCTCCCCCATGGCCCCGTCAGCTCTGGGCTCTGGTTCCCTGGCATGAGGTGCTGCTGGGGGCATGAGGGGCACCCGGGCCACATGCAGTGGGAAGCACTATGGTTCCCCCCGTAGGGTCCCTCTGATCTAGCAGGGGGTGTAGCCTGCCGGCCCCCTGCCAAGAGGCTGGGGAGAGTGAGGAGACCACCCAAGCCCCCAGGGACGAGTATAAGGCTGGCTTCCCTCCGGGCCGGCAGTCAGCGCGGTCTCTGGCTCTGCCCCACAGTGCGGATCCGGGACTACCCACGCTACCTGTTTGAGATCCGGGCCTGGCAGCTCTCGGGCCGGCTGATCGGGACGGAGCAGAGTGGCCAGGCCTGCTCTCGCCGCCGCCAGCTACTGAAGCTGGGAGCGCCATGGGGGGATGCTGCTGTGCAGAGGAACATGCCTCCCTTGAAGTTCTACCACGACTTCCGCTGTAAGTGGGCTCTGGGGGCCGACCCTGCAGGCGGGCACGAGGCTGCGGTCCAGACTGGGGCTCCTTCCGGCACTTGCTGGGTGACCATGTGGGCTCCAGCTGGGACTGGAGGAGCACTGCTCTCTGCCAGGGTCACGCTGATTTGGGGGTGGCCTTATCTCTGGCAGCCTGGACCCTCAGCTTGGGCCAAGCTCAAGACACCGGGAGTTTGGGAGAGGGGTGCAGGTGCTGCCCTCCTTGGGGCTGGTCAGTGCGAAGCAGGCTTGTTCCCCTCTGAGCTGAGTACGGGGAGGATTGGACATGGGCCCAGGTTCCCCCCCGCTTCCCCCAGGGACTGGGCAGTGCCTGGGGTTTGGGATCCTGCCCCCTGGGGTCAGGATGCTGGAGTGGGGCAGTGCTGCGCTGGGTAGCTCTGGGGGTCCTGGGGCAGCGCTGTGGGGGGGGTGCAGAGGGTAACTTTGGGCCAGGCTGTATCTGGTTGGGGCAGGGACCAGGAGCTGCCCTGAGCCGCTGTCTGTGTCCCTAGCGGAGATTTTGCAGTACACCATCGTTTGGGGGCCATGCTGGGACCCGGCCTGGACCCTGATTGGCCAGTCTGTGGATCTCCTCACCAAGGCCTCGGAGGATCCCAGCCCCTCCCTGCCCTGGTGGGATAAAAGCCGCCTGCTCTTCCATGGGAATTGGCACCTGGACATCGAGCAGGCCAACCTGCACCAGCTGGCCACCGAGGTGAGACTCGCGTGGGGTCGCCCAGGGCATCCGGGCCCCCCCCAGCCTGGCGGCCTCACGCTCAGCCTGTCTCTTGCAGGATCCATACAACACCACCGAGAACATGCACTGGGAGTGGAGCCACCTGGCCTTCCTCTGGAGACCTGGTCAGTTCGTCTTCAAGGGGGACTTGGACATCAACGTCCGCACGGCCTCCAAGTGAGTGTCAGCCCTGGGGGTGGGGGGTGGGAGGGGCTCTGACCCTTGGAGAGCAACCCAGCACCTTCTCCCTGAGCAGGTACGATGACTGCTGCTTCCTCCACCTGCCCGAGCTCTGCATGACCCTGGACTTGCAGTGGCTTTGCCATGGGAACCCCCACGACCATCACAGCGTGGTGCTGCGCTCCCCAGAGTTCGTGCCCGAGGTGCCCATGGGGCAGCACCATGACTCGTACCGGGCCTTCCGCTCCGAGAACCTCAACCTCTCCATCCGGATGGACCTGAGCCGGCCGGGCGGGGGTGAGCGATGCCCCGCAGGGCACTCCAGGGCCCGGCTGCTGCTCAGCCACTGACCGGAGCGTGGCCGTTCCCGCTAGGCGCTCTGGGGGCTGCTGGGATGGGGCTCCGGGTTTGGGAGGCGGGGGGGTCCTTGGGGATCCCCGTGTCCCTCCCCCGCTGCCTCCCTTGGCCAGGTGCCGAGCTGAGTGCTCCCAGGGAGGGAGGAGGAGGGGTCGGGGGGGTCGGGCAGCGGCCGTCAAGGGCCTTGTCACAGTGCTGACGCGTGTCGCTCTCAGAGCCGTGCCAGCCCCGGATCCTGCTCTACAGCAGCACTCTGCGCTGGATGCAGAACTTCTGGGCCACCTGGAGCAGCGTGACGCGCCCCGTCTGCCGCGGGAAGCTCTTCAGCAACATGAAACCCAGCAGGAAGAAGCTGGGGCAGCACTACAAGCAGCTCTCCTACACCGCGCTCTTCCCCCAGCTGCAGGTGAGGCCGGGCCTGGGCCCTGCAGGGCTGGGCTGGGGCTGGCGAGGGCTGTCGGTCGCCTCCCTCCCCCCCACCCCCCGCGCCCCCGTCGGCTGCTGTCCTGCATCCCACCCACCCCCCGCTCAGCGTGGTGAGGTCCGTTGGGCCCCCTCCCGCGCCCCCATCGGCTGCTGTCCTGCATCCCGCTCACCCCCAGCTCAGTGTGGCGAGGTCCCTCGGCTGTCCCCTCCCTCCCGCCCCTCCCCATTGGCTGCTCTCCTGCATCCCATCCCCCCCCCCCCCCCCCCCCGCTCAGCGTGGCGGCTGGCTCAGCGTCCTGTGTGCTCCCCCAGGTGCATTACTGGGCCTCCTTCGCCCAGCAGCGGGGGATCCAGTTGGAGTGCGGCCAGGGGCACATATTCACGCGAGGGACTCAGCGGCTCATCCCCCAAGGTGAGGCTGGGGGCCTGGCCTGGGCAGGGTGGGGCGGGGGCGAGGGGCAGGGTCCCCTCGCTGATGCCTCTCCCCTGCCCCCAGCTGGCACGGTGATGCGGCGCCTCATCTCGGAGTGGAGCATCACGCAGATGGTGAGCGACCTGAGCTTCGTCACCGTGCACCTGATGGCATCGACCTGCGACGAGAGCGCTGACCACCAGCTCGGCTCGCTGGTGAAGAAAACCCACCTGCTGAGCCTGTCCTCCCTCACCTACCAGCGGCACAGCAACCGTACAGCCGAAGAGGTACCTGTCGACTCGCCAGGTGGGCGGGTGGGCGTGACTAGCTCTGCCTAGGCTGTGGGGGCACGAGCCTCTGGCTGTCTGCAGGGTGAGCCCTGGACGGGGAGCACACAGGGCCCCACTGGCTGCAGGCTCAGCACGGGCGGGGCAGCTGGCCCAGACGGATAGTGACATGACCAAGGCCACCCCACTGGGAATGGCGTCCGGGTGTCCCCAACTGGCCATGGGGCCTCCCTGCTGCTGGGCGGGTTTGAGCAGGGAGTCGCTGTGCCCTGGCCATTATCTGACCCCCGGCTCGGCTGCAGGAACTGACCATGCGGGATGGGGCTGATGCCTTCCACACGCACCAGCTGCAGCTGGTGGACCTGCGGGCATCCTGGACCACCACCAACCGGGACATCGCCTTCGGCCTCTATGACGGCTACAAGAAGGCGGCCGTGCTCAAGCGGAACCTGTCCACTGAGGCGCTAAAGGGGTTAAAGATCGACACGCAGCTGCAAGCCAAGAAGCTGAAACGGCGCCTGCTGTCTGCTACCCTTCCCCCGCAGAGGGTGACTGGGACCACCAGCGAGCGGGGCTCCTCGGGGGGTGAGTGTCCAGCCACCTGGGTGGGGCCCTCGGGATCCCGCTCGGCACACAGCCCCCTCCCCTGGATCTGCACAGCTCGTTCCACGCGTGTCCCACCTCGGTACTGACCCACTTCAGCACCCGTCATGGCCAGTTGGCCAAGGGCTGGCTCCCTCTCCCCCGACCCTGACCCTCCGTCTGCTTCCCAAGGCCTCCCCCCGACTATACTGACCCACCTCGGCACCCGTCACGGCCAGCTGGCCAAGGGCTGGCTCCCTCTCCCCTGGTCCTGACCCCTCCCTCCCCCCGTCTGCTCCCCAGGGCCTCCCCCCCCAAGATACTGACCCACCTCAGCACCTGTCACAGCTAGCTGGCCAAGGGCTGACTCCCTCTCCCCCGACCCTGACCCCCCGTCTGCTTCCCGAGGCCTCCCCCCGACTATACTGACCCACCTCAGCACCCATCATGGCCAGCTGGCCAAGGGCTGGTTCCCTCTCTCCCGTCCCTGACCCGTCCCTTCCCCCTGTCTGCTCCCAGGGGCCTACATGCTGCAGAAGCTCATTGAGGAGACTGATAAATTCGTGGTCTTCACGGAGGAGGAGTCGGGGGCCAGCGAGCAGCTGTGTGGGATCGCCGCCTGCCAGACCGACGACATCTTCACCCGCAACTGCCTCGTTGAGCTGGTCAACTGCCAGGTACCCAGCCAGAGCTCCTGCCCCACTCCCTGCAGCGCCCCTGCTGGGAGAGGTGGTGACTGAGCTGTGTCTTTCTTTCCCTGGCCCTGCCACTGGGGCAGACACTGCAGGCCCTCTGTGCCCCGGTTTATCTCCCGGCCCGGCTGCCCCATCCTGGAGTTGGCAGGGTCACTTAGGGGCCTGTTCTCCCGCAGATGGTGCTGCGTGGTGCAGAAACGGAGGGCTGTGTGATTGTGTCTGCTGCCAAGGCCCAGCTACTGCAGTGCCTGCACCACCCCGCCTGGTACGGAGACACCCTGAAGCAGAAGACCTCGTGGACCTGCCTGCTGGATGGCATGCAGTACTTCGCCACCACTGAGAGCAGCCCCACTGAGAGGGAGGACGGCCAGCTGTGGCTGGAGGTTGGTTGCTGTCGGCTGGCTGCTTGGCTGGGGTGAGCTCAGGTGGGATAGGGGGCCCGGGGCTTTTAGTTCCCATGCGGGAGGAGTTTGTCACAGCCACGGCCCCAGGGTGCTGAGAGGCAGAGGCCTGAGAGTGAAGGCAGCCCTGGAGCCCCCTAAATCCATGGCAGGGCGGGATCTCAGTGCCAGGCAGTGGGAGAGAGGGGGCCAAGCCAGCCCCGGGGACCAGCCCCCCAGCCTGCTGGCTCCGGCTGGGCTGGGCCCGAGGCCTGGGGAGTCACCAGTGTCCCTCCTGCCCCAGGTGAAGAACATCGAGGAACATCGGCAGAGGAGCCTGGACTCGGTGCAGGAGCTGATGGAGAGTGGGCAGGCCGTGGGTGGCATGGTCAGCACCACCACAGGTCAGCACGTAGAGCCCTGCTTGCCTCGGGCCCAAGAATCGTTCACCCGGGGATTGCTGGGCCCTCGGTCCTTGTGCGTCACCCAAGGGACAAGCGGAGCCAGCCCAGCTGAGAGCTTTGTCCCCCTGCTGGGATGGGCTTGGGGTCCCTGCCCAAGGAAGCATTCTGGGATGACTCTCCAGAGGACTTACGTGCATCCCCTTCCCCCACCCTGTGTTCGGATCCCAGAGGTTCCCCCTCCCTGCCCTTGCCCCGGCACCCTGAAGCCTCAGACTGTCCGAGAATCGGGGGCCCCACGCCTGGGGGTGGCAGCACCGGCCCTGACAGCTGCCCATGTTGGCCCCCAGACTGGAATCACCCCTCGGAAGCCCAGCAGACCCAGCAGGTGCAGAGGATCATCTCCCGGTGCAGCTGTCGCATGTACTACATCAGCTACAGCCACGACATTGACCCGGAACTGGCCACGCAGATCAAGCCCCCCGACGCCCCAGCCGACCAGGAGAAGGAGGACCTGCTGAAGAAACAGGAGGGTGCGGCCCTGCAGCCGGCTGAGTCATTCTGCTTTCCTCTGCGGGGGGAGGGGGAGCTCCTGGGGGACAGGCCACGACCACAGGCCTCGAGGTGCCGGATTCTCCTGTAACCTCCCTCGGATCACAGCAAGGCAGCTGCAGTTGGCTCTGTTCAATGGGGCCCTGGGGTGTCTGGCACCGGGCGTGGTCTCTGCTGTCCCTTCTGGGCGCTGATCTCTGGTTCGTTCTGCCCGGCTCTCGGAGGCCAGGGAACGGGACTCGCAGCCCTGCTCCAGCAAAGCCCGGCACACGGGGCAGAGCATTGTGGGCTGGAGAGCCGGGTTTGTCTGTGCCTGCTGGGGCCAGTAGCGTCTCTGAGCTCTCATTGCCTGGGGGGCGGGGGTGGGAGCGGACTTGATCTCCCCAGCCCTGGCCCTTGTTTGTGTGTGAGCCCCACAGGCAGTTCCCTCTGCAGCTCCCAGGGACTATCCCAGCCCCCCAGGCGCTGGCTGTCACAGGGGCTGCCCCAACGCCCGTTCCTCTCCTCTCTCCCCAGGAGCCGTCGACACTTTCACGCTGATCCACCACGACCTGGAGATCTCGACCAACCCGGCGCAATACGCCATGATCCTGGACATCGTCAACAACCTGCTGCTGCACGTGGAGCCGAAGCGCAAGGTACCGTGGGCCTGAGCGGCGCGCAGGCGCGGCGGGCTCCCCAGAGACCCCTCACCTCGCCTCTCTCTCTCTGGCCTCAGGAGCACAGCGAGAAGAAGCAGCGGGTGCGGTTCCAGCTGGAGATCTCCAGCAACCCCGAGGAGCAGCGCAGCAGCATCCTGCACCTGCAGGAGGCCGTGAGGCAGCACGTGGCCCAGATCCGCCAGCTGGAGAAGCAGATGTACTCCATCATGAAGGTGAGGCCTGGGCTGGGGGGGGCGCAGCGTGCGGACTGCAGGCCCCTGGTCCTGGCCTGCTTGGGCGGGCAGGTGCTGACTGCTGCTGGCTCTTCAGTCCCTGCAGGACGACAGTAAGAACGAGAACCTGCTTGAGCTGAACCAGAAGCTGCAGTTGCAGCTTAGCCAGGAGAAGGCCAACCTGCAGCTGGAGAGTGAGGAGTTGAACATTCTCATCAGGTACCAGCCCCCACCAGCCTGATGTGCAGAGCAGGGAGGCAGCTTGCCCGAGACCTGCTGCCCAGTCCCACCGCCTTCCAAAGCCACTGCGCCCCTGCGCCTCCACTCTGCTTCCCTGGGGCTCCCAGGCTGCCTCTCCCCCATGCTGCTCTGAGGGGCTGCCTGCCCTTCGACTGGCCCTAGCCCCGGGGCCGCCCTGGGGCTGCTCTCACGGCTTTCCCTTGCCCGCTTGGGCAGGTGTTTTAAAGATTTCCAGCTGCAGCGGGCAAACAAGATGGAGCTGCGCAAACAGCTGGAGGACGTCCGGGTGGCCCGGCGGACCGAGTTCTACTTTGCGCAGGCGCGCTGGCGCCTCACCGAGGAAGACGGGCAGCTGGGCATTGCGGAGCTGGAGCTGCAGCGCTTCCTCTACAGCAAGGTACCGGGCCCAGCGGGGGCACCTAGGCTCGGGCTCCGCCCTTGAGGAGGGGGGCAAGGGGTGCGCTGGGGACCGTGGGCTGATGGCTCTGTTTGCAGGTGAACAAGTCGGACGACACGGCAGAGCATCTCCTGGAGCTGGGCTGGGTCACCATGAACAACCTCCTGCCCAACGCCATGTACAAGGCAAGTGCCAGCCAGCGGGAGGCTGCAGTGGGGCCCTGCAGGGGGCGGGGCAGCAGCCAGCCTGTGGGTGGGGTTTTCAGAGGCGTAACCAGGCAGAGCTGGGCCCCCACCATCTCTGCATTCCCATCTCTGCCCTGCAGGTGGTGCTGCGCCCTCAGAGCTCCTGCCAGTCCGGCCGGCAGCTGGCCCTGCGCATATTCAGCAAGGTCCGTCCGCCAGTGGGAGGCATCTCTATCAAGGAGCATTTTGAGGTGAGGCTACAGGTGGATCCCAGGGGTCTGTAGGCAGGCCTGGGGCTGGTGTTCTGCTCCTCCGCGTCCCCAGTAGGAGGTGCTGTAGGCAACAGGGCAGGCGCACCCATCCGGCTTGGATATCTGGGCGATGCAGGGCCGCCCAAGGATTCCAGTGCTGGCCCCTGACGTACGTACGGCTCCTCTTGCAGGTGAACGTGGTGCCCCTGACCATCCAGCTCACGCACCAGTTCTTCCACAGGATGATGGGCTTCTTCTTCCCCGGCCGCAGCGTGGAGGAGGAGGAGGTGGGGGATGAGGAGGACAAATCCAAGCTGGTGACGACGGGTGAGTGTGCCCTGTGGGGAGGAAGGGAGGGGCCAGCCCGACCCCCCGATTGAACTCAGTGCAGTGATGGGGTACATGCTGGCTGGCCAAGAGACCCCCAACGGGGATCGGAAATGGGGAACCTCGTTGTGTGGGGTCCCCCGAATCCATTCTCGACCCAACGCTACTCAGTCGTTGTCAATGGTGTGGAAGAAAATATAAAATCCCTGGGGGTGAAGTTTGGAGCTGAGGCCCAGACTGGTGCCTTGGTGGATAATGGTGGGATAGGGCAGTTCTCGAGAGCAGTGTGGATCACCAGGGAAGCTGGGCGCCCTTGGCCAACCTGCATTTTAATGCAGCCAAAGGCTCCAGCTAGGAGCCAGGAATGCAGCTCTAACTTACGGGTGGGGGCTGTGTTTTGGAAAATGGGGGCTCTGCTAGGGCCGTGGGGCCATGGTGGAAACCGGCTGAAGCGATGGGCTGGCTAAGAGGGCGAATGCAGTCCTTGGCTGTGGAGCAGGAGGAGGGAGGTGTCCCCACTGCATCCGGCCTGTGGGAGACCGTTACGGGGGTGGTGCTCAGTGCTGGTGTCCACACTTCAGAAAGGACGTGGGCCAGCTGGAAGGGCTCAGAAATGAGCTGCAGTGATTCGAGGTCTGGAAAACCTGCCTTCCGGTGAAGGGAGAGACGCTCAGCCAGTGCTAGCCAAGAGAAGAGGAAGAGGTGACTTGATCGCGGTCTGTAAATACCCACCTGGAGGAAGATCTGTGAGCGGAGAGGGCTCCTCAGTCCAGCAGACAAAGGCTGAACGAGACCCAGGGGCTGGGAGCTGAAGCTACACTGGGAATACGGTGCCCATTTTCAGCAGTGAGGGTCACTGACCATTGGACCAGCCGCAGGACCTGGTGCACTCTGTCCCATGGAGTGTCTCTGTCGGGACAGGGGGCCTGTTTCTACCAGCTCTGCCCCAGCCCAGCCAGGGTTCTGGCAGGCTGCAGGGATCAGTGCGGGGGTGCTGCAGTGGGTCGGGCAGGATAACCGCAATGCTCCCTTCTCTCTCAGGGATGCCGGTGGTGAAGCCGAGGCAGCTGATAGTGGCTGAAGACTCACTGGGCCCAGGGAAAGGAGTCGCTCAGGGACTGAACCGGACATCAGGGGTCAGGAGGTCATTCCGGAAAGCCCCCGAGGTACCCACCCCGCTGCCTTTTGGGGCGGAGTCTCCTTTAGAGCCTCCCCAGGAGCACCTGTTCCACTCGTCTCGGGGATCAGACAGTCTAGAGCCAGCGATTGCTCCCGCAGTGCCTGGGGGCAGTGGGCTGGGCTGTCCTGCCCCAGGGCAGTGAGGGATTCACCCACTTACCCGCACACGCGTCAGCAACGCTGCCCCTTGCACGCTGAGCAGCTGGTGCAGACCAGGGGGTGCCATCCTGGGTCCCCTGGCACGTGGCAGGGAAGAGAATGAGCCTTGGCTGCTCTCCTGAATGAGCAACGCCCCCTTCCCACTGGCCCAGTGCCCAGCTGTGCATCTCTTCCCCCCTTCTCTTGCTCTGCTGATTCTGTCGGGCTCCGTCCCTCCCAGCACCCCGTGGACGACATTGACAAGATGAAGGAGCGTGCGGCGATGAACAACTCCTTCATCTACATCAAGATCCCACAGGTTCCGCTCTGCGTCAGCTACAAGGTCAGTGCCTGCCTCCAGCATGGCGTCTGGGGCAGAGCCAGCCCCGAGGGTGCTGGAGAGGGAGGAGACAGCCGCAGGCGTATGCTGGGGCAGGGCTAGGGTCACCAGACAGCAAGTGTGAAAAATCGGGACGAGGGTGGGGGGTAATAGGTGCCTATATGAGACAAAGCCCCAAATATCTGGACTGTCCCTATAAAATTGGGACATCTGGTCACCCTAGGCGGAGCCGGCCCCGAGGATGCTGGGGAGGGAGGGGACCGTGTGCTCGGGCGGGGTCGGCTCCGGAGGGTGTAGGTGTAGGGGTTGTGTGTGAGGGACTGCCCTGCCCTTCAACTGGCCCTATCCCTAGGGCTGCCCAGGGGCTACTTTCACGGCTTTCCCTTGCCCGCTTGGGCTGAACTGCAGTTCATTTTCTGCCTCTCCTCTCTGTGCCCCATGGGTGCTGTAGGTTGCCTGGTACTTCTGGGGGCAGGAGGCCTGCCTTCTTCCTATGCACTGTCCCTGCCGTCTGGCTGGCATGACTCTTCTGAGCCGTGGGGCAGAGGGGAGGAGGCCATTCCTGGGTCACAGCACAGTCCCCACCACACTCCCCTCAGCAGAGGGCCTGTGTCCCCGTTTCTGCCCTGGGTCCCTGCCCCATCTCCTCTCCCCTGAACCCAGGGGTTCTGCTGCTGTGTCTTGCTCCGAGCCTGTAGGAACATGGCCAGCGGAGCAAGCCCGTGATTGGCTGGCTCTGGCCGCGGGGTCTGATACATTGTCTGGCACAGGGCGAGAAAAACAGTGTGGACTGGGGTGACCTGAACCTGGTGCTGCCGTGCCTGGAGTATCACAACAACACGTGGACGTGGCTGGACTTTGCTATGGCCGTGAAGCGGGACAGCCGCAAGGCATTGGTAGCACAGGTAAGGGCCTGGAACCTCCCCCTGCTGAGGAGCAGGGGAGAGATCTGCCCCAGGCACTTGGAGTGCTCTGGGTTTAGCTGTTAGCACTGGGGACTGAGTTATAGCCCCTCTCCTGTCAGTCATGTTGGGGAGCCCCGATGCTCTCCTCATCTTCCCCTGAGTGGTGCTGGCCCTGTGCCCGCGGTGAGTCTCTCTCTGGGAAGGGCAGAGAACATAAGAACGGCCCTACTGGATCAGACCAAAGGCCCATCTAGCCCAGTATCCTGTCTGCCGACAGTGGCCAGGGCCACGTGCCCCAGAGGGAATGAACAGGACAGGTAATCATCAACCGATCCATCCCATGTTGCCCATTCCCAGCTTCTGGCAAACAGAGGCTAGACACTATCCGTGCCCATCCTGGCTTATAGACATTGTTGGACCTATCCTCCATGAACTTATAGTTCTTTTTTGAACCCTGTTATAGTCTTGGCCTTCACAACATCCCCTGGCAAGGAGTTCCACAGGTTGACCGTGTGTTTTGTGTGGAAAAAATACTTGCTTTTGTTTGTTTTAAACCTGCTGCCTATTAATTTAATTTGGTGACCCATAGTTCTTGTGTTATGAGAAGGAGTAAATAACACTTCCTTATTTACTTTCTCCACACCAGACATGATTTTATAGATCTCTGTCATATACCCCCTTAGTTGTCTCTTTTCCAAGCCGAAAAGTCACAGTCTTATTAATCTCTCCTCAAATGGCAGCTGTTCCATATCCCTAATAATTTTTGTTGCCGTTTTTTCCAATTCCAATATATCTTTTTTGAGACTGGGTGACCACATCTGCACACAGTATTCAAGATGTGGGCATACCATGGATTTATATAGAGGCAGTATGATATTTTCTGTCTTATTAGCTATCCCTTTCTTAATGATTCCCAACATTCTGTTCACTTTTTTGACTGCCACTGCACATTGAGTGGATGTTTTCAGAGAACTATCCACAATGACTCCAAGATCTCTTTCTTGAGTGGTAACAGCTAAAATTTAGACCCCATAATTTTGTACGTATAGTTAGGATTATGTTTTCCAATTTGCATTACTTTGCATTTATCAATATTGCATTTCATCTGCCATTTTATTGCCCCGTCGCCCAGTTTTGAGAGATCCTTTTGTAACTCTTAGTTAAGTCCCAAGCACATTGCGATCTTGAGTAGTTTTGTATCATCTGCAAATTTAGTCACCTCACTGTTTACCTCTTTTCCCAGGTCATTGATGAATATGTTGAATAGCACTGGGCCCAGTACAGACCCCTGGGGGACACCACTATTTACTTCTCTCCATTCTGAAAACTGACCATTTATTCCTACCCTTTGTTTCCTGTCTTTTAACCAGTTACCAATCCATGAGAGGACCTTCCCTCTTATCCCATGACAGCTTACTTTGCTTAAGAGCCTTTAGTGAGGGATCTTGTCAAAGGCTTTCTGAAAATCTAAGTACACTCTATTCACTGGATCCCCCTTGTCCGCATGTTTGTTGACCCCCTCAACAAATTCTAGTAGATTGGTGAGGCATGATTTCCCTTTACTATAACCATGTTGACACCCCCCCCCCCCAAAAAAAAAAAAAAAAATCATGTTCATCTGTGTGTCTGACAATTCTTTTCTTTACTATAGTTTAAACCAATTTGCCCGGTACTGAAGTCAGGCTTCCCGGCCTGTAACTGCTGGGATTGCCTCTGGAGCCTTTTTAAAAAATCAGCATCACGTTAGCTATTCTCCAGTTGCTTGGTACAGAAGCTAATTTCAATGATAGGTTACAGGCTGCAGATGAGCGGTCTGTGGGGCTGCTGGAAATGCCTGGGCTGGAACGGGCACCGCTGTCTCTGCCAGGCTTGCCCAGATTGCTGCCAAGTCCCCGGCTCTGGGGCAGGCTGTGCAGAGGAGCCCCAGGGAATGAGCCCTAGTTAGATCTTTGGCTGAGCTGTTGCAGCCAGGGCAAGCCTTGGCCATCCCCACCCCGGCTGTCTCCTGACCCTCTCTCCGCTGCGCAGGTGATCAAGGAGAAGCTGCGCCTGAAGCCAGCTGCTGGGACTGAGGCCCGAGGGAAGCTGGAGAACAAATCGGACGGGACCATCCAGCAGCAGCAGCAGGAGGAGGATGAGAAGGCGCGGCTACTCATCGGCCTGAGTGTGGGCGAGAAGAACCCCAGCAAGAAGTCCATCTTTGGCAGGCGCAAATGAGGGCAGCACCCGGCTGGCCGGGAAGGGACTCAGGCGGCTCCTGCCACCTCTTGGGCACATGGCCCCTTTGCAGGCCTGAGCTGGCACAAACAGCCAGTGACTTGTCTAGGTGGGGGGCCCTTGGTGGCACAGCCCAGTCATGGCACAAGAACTCGATGGACCGATGGCACGGGCAGAGCCCCTGTCCAGGCAGGGAGCGGCATGGCGGTAGGGGGATGGCACGCAGTGTGAAGCAGCTCCCCAGCAGCGGGAGCTGGGGAGGCTGCGTCACCCAGGGCCAGGGCCCAGGCTGCTTTCATTTGCACAGAGCCTGGGTGGTGGTGAGCACTCGAGTTGTTATCACTGGTGTGTCCTGCGCTGGCGTCACTGGGCCAGCGACACTGTAACGCGGCTGCTCTAGTCTGGTTACTGTTGGGAAATGGGCACTGAGGAGAATTTAAATAAGAGTTTTTAATTTGGACCCATCTCTGTCCTGGTGTTACTGAGCAGTTCCCCAGCAGGGAGAGGGCCGCAGCCAGGGCCCCGCGTCCTACCAGCACCTGGGCCCAGTCTGAGCCTGCTCCCCCACCCAGAGAGCTACCAGCACTTGGTGGCTACTGGAGCCTCATGGCCCGCTGAGCTGTTTTCCCCTCACTCTCTGGTGCAGCTGGGCCTGCTCTGTCTCTCGGGGCCCCTGGCAGAGCTCTGCTGTGCAGTACAAGGTCTGTGAGTCTCAGCTCCCAGGACAACGTGGGGGCTGCTGGGGCTGAGATGCAGCTGGAGGTGACGGAGCTGATCTGTTCCCCCTCCACAACACATACACTTTCATGGATTGTTTATCCAGCCCAGGTCCAGATTATTGCCTAGGGGTAGGAACCTTTCCTGGGAGCTGCCCCCTCCCCCTGGTTAGGTGCCATGAACACCCCTTGGCTTCACCCTGTTCTGCGTGTAACTTCTCCGTGCTTCCAGCTGTGGTGCTCTCCCCACCACCTGCCTCTGCTCCGGTGGCTTTTTTTCAGTCCATGCCCCCCGCTCTGGGCTGGGCCGGTCAGTGCTGTTCTGGCTAGGGAAGCCCCATGCTGCACTGTGGGGCTGGGTCCCGGCTGAGATGAGGTCCAGCAGCAGACCTTGCTGGGCCTTTTTCAGTGGCACCGGCACTGCGGTAGTCAGAGGCCCTCCTTCCCCCTGTATCTTCCTGGCAGCAGGCGCCCAGGAGAGAACATGAGAGCCCGAGGCTGGTTAGTGTCTGTGGGCCGGGGGCCCTGGCTGGGTCCTTTGTCCACAGGGGCTGAGACCCTCGCTGAGATGAGCAGCGGCAGCTGCTGGCTGAGGGAGGAGGATGAACCATGGAACTAACTCCGGCCAGCATGACCTGAGCAACGTCCCAGGGCCTTGCTTGCTGCGGTGCTTGGGGCAGCTACCGGCAGAGCCAGCAGGGCCCGTGTCTGCCCTGGGGCCCATCACTCCGGGGCCCCTTACGGCCCTGCTGGGCCTGGCTCCTGATCGATATCCAGGAGGTGGGCGTAACCTAGGACAAATTGTCCTGAATAAAGCAGCATTTGGGTGTGTCCTATGAGGAGGAGCAAACAAGCAAATGGGCGGGACTTGCATGGCACTGAGGGAGTGGGGGGTTATTTGCATTCTGCATGAGGGGGCGGGGCTCGCGTGGCAATGAGGGGGTGGGGTTATTTGCATTCTGCATGAGGGGGCGGGGCTCGCGTGGCAATGAGGGGGTGGGGTTAGTTGTTAGGCATGAGGGGGCGGGGCTCGCGTAGCAATGAGGGGGTGGGGTTCGTTGTTAGGCATGAGGGGGCGGGGCTCGCGTAGCAATGAGGGGGTGGGGTTATTTGCATTAGGCATGAGAGGGCGGGGCTCGCGTGGCAATGAGGGGGTGGGGTTATTTGCATTAGGCATGAGCGGGGCGGGACTCGCATGGCAATGAGGGGGTGGGGTTATTTGTTAGGCATGAAGGGGCGGGGCTCGCGGGGCAATGAAGCGGGGACGGGATCGAGCCTGTTTATGTAACCGGCCCAGAGGGGGATTAGCCGGGCCGGGCGCAGCGGGTTCTGCTGCCGGGACGCGATGGGGCCGGGGCTGCCGTAGGAAGGAGACGCGATGGGAGCTGCCAGCAGCGAGCCCGAGCCCCCGCCGGGCCCCCTCAAGGTGCGTACCGGGGGTGGGGCCGCAGGGGGGCGCCCGGGTCTCGCTGTGATGCGGGTCCATGGGCCCGTTCCACACAGCTGGTTTCTGTGCCCTGCCCCAGAGCTGGCTGCAGCCGGGCCAGGGGCTCATGCTTCTGCTGGCTCTGCAGGGCGGTGGCTTCGCAACCGAGGTCTCCTGGGTCCGGAGCTGGAAGAGGGTCTTGGCTGGCATTGGGGTGACGGTGTCCGGGCTGGAGCGCAACTTGGCCACGAGGAGGCGCCTCCAGCAGCGGCGAGGCCCGGGCGAGAAGCTGCCCCGGCTGGGCGAGAAGGTGGTGACAGGGTGGCCAGTCCCGCAGTTCGTCTCGCTCTTCCTCCCGGAGT
This sequence comes from Malaclemys terrapin pileata, assembly GCF_027887155.1. NCBI lineage: Eukaryota > Metazoa > Chordata > Testudines > Emydidae > Malaclemys > Malaclemys terrapin. Next base: position 1,604,785 of record NC_071522.1, on the reverse strand, counting down.
TCCCCATCCGGCCCACCCTGGGCCAGCCGCAGCTCAAGGTGCAATGCCCAGCACCAAGCCGTTGGGGGGTGGCGGGGGCGGGGAACAAGCCATGACCAGGGCCCATGGGTGTGGACAGGCCTCTTGTGGCCTGCATGGTCCTTTGGGAGCCCCAGGGCTGAGTCGGAGTCAAGGAGCCCAGCAGTGCTGGCGCACGATCCCGCGTGCAGGAGTGTCGCCAAGCTCCGCTCTCCAGCTGGGACTCGGGCAGCATCTGTTCCCTGGCCTCCAGCTCTCCCCCCGGCCCTGTGACTACTTGCCTTTCCTCTCTGACAACCAGAACGCTGGGGAGAGGAACGCCCCTGGGCTGGGAGTCACCCCCCATCCTTTGGGAGCAGGGGGCAGGAGGCTGGGATGGTTCCCCCCACGCTCTGTCCAGCCTGGCCAGGAGACACTGCCCTGGGTAGTCCCTGCTGAGTCCCGTGCTGCTCTCGCGGGTCCTGGCTCTGCTGGTGGGCGCAGTCACACCCTGGCCACACTTACTGCTTCCTTCCTTTTAGATTCTGGGCTTTGTTGCTAAAGGCTCGTTTGGGACAGTCCTGAAGGTGCTGGACTGCGGGCGGGAGAAGGTCTTTGCTATGAAGGTGGGTGCCTGTCTGACTACCCCCCTTGCCCAGGGCGCTGCCTCGTTCTCCTGTGCTGACTCACTGGGGCCATGGCTCCTTCTCTTGTAGGTGGTCCCCAAAGTGGAGGTGCTGCGGCGTGACACCCTGAAGCAGTGCAAGGAGGAGGTCAGCATCCAGGTAGCTGCCGCTCTCCTTGGGGGCATGGGGCGCATTGGAGGGGTAGGGGGAATCCCCTAAGGGAGGGGTGGCTTGGGGAAGAGACTAGACTCTGGAAGCTGCCCCGCCCCAGGGGCCTGGCCAGCTGCCCTGAGCTCGTTCTATCACCAACCTTCCTGGCTCAGAGACCCACGCAGGCCGTACTGGCCACGTCGGCTCAGTGCCCTAGGAGCACCGTCCCTTCCTTGGCACCACAGCTTCAGCATCTGGTTTGCAGATGTGCCTCTTAGCCAAGTTGCCGCCAGCCCCATTGGGGATCTGGGTGCAGCTGGCTCTCCTGAGATGCCATGAGGTTGGGGCCTGCCCCGGGTGAGGGCTGTATCCCAGGGAGGGTTAGGGCATGTTGGCAAGAGGGACGTCCTGAGCCTTCCTGCTCCTCCCCTTCTCCTCCTCCCCGATTTCTCCCCGTGAGTGTCCCCATCCCCATCTCAGATACTCATGAGTCCTGTTTTTCTTTGTCCCCAGAGGCAGGTCAGCCACCCATTTGTTCACTGCTTAGGGGACAGCTGGCAGGGACAGCGGCATCTCTTCATTAGTGAGTCACCATCTGCCCCCGGCGTCTCCCTAGAGTAGGGGCCCCGCCCGCCATGTGCGCGTACATGGCTCTGTGCATCTGACCGACATTAAACCTCTTGTCCGCCCGCCCTCAGAGCTCTGGCAGCTGGAGTGCAGCCTGGCTCTGCCGCCCGCAATCCCCTGTGGATTAGGAGCTGCTTTGCGGCTCGCTCCCCTCCCCTATGGCCACCCATGGCTGGGTCATGTGAGCAGGATAAAGGCAGTTCCCTCTTGCAGGCCTGGCTGGCTCCCCTACCCTGGGCTGGCACAGTTCTCTTGGCCCTTGGGCAATGAAGGGATCAGCAGCAAAGGGAAGCAACCCCACTGCAAATATCAGCCCGGGGGCCATGCCCACTCTATGCCCTGTCTCTCCAGCAGGCCCCTTGGAGGCAGGGTCTGTAGAGGGTCTCTGAGATGTGATCTGTGGGGAGGGAATCACATTTGCCTGGAGTCCTGGCTCTCCCCCTGGACTGACTGTGTGTGCTGGGCCCCCCTAAGCTGTAATGTCTGTCTGTCTGTCCTGCTCCCTCTGCAGTGTGCACATACTGCAGCACCGGAGACCTGCACACACTTTGGGCCTCTTCGGGGCGCTTCGCGGAAGCCACCATTCGCCTGTTTGCAGCCGAGCTGGTTCTGGCGCTGAGTGAGTGACCTGCTGAGGGGCACTTGCATAGGGACCTGTGCTGGGGCAGAGTCCCTGTGGGTTCCCTGGAGCCGTGTGGCTGATGCTGCCAGCATCCTGGGCCCTGGGGAGGAGGCTGTGTGTGGGGCAGAGGGGCCAGGTGTGGGCTTCTCCCTGCCTGCCAGGAGCTGATGGTCAGACAGCGTCCCCTGTACTGGGGCAGGTCTATGATCCTCCTCAGCATGCCTGGTGGGGCTCTGGTGACCCTCCTCCTTTCTCCCCTTCCAGGTTATCTCCATGACCTGGGCATTGTGCACCGAGATGTGAAGGTATGAGTGCCCTGGGAAAGGGGGTCTGACCTGCCCTGCCCCTCGCTGGACCGAGTCAGTGACACGCTCGGGGTGATGAGCTGTCCTGCTGCCGGCTGCGAGTCAGTGTTGGCTGTCAGGAGCGGGGGGGTGGCAAGTTCCTCTGTGATGGGGGGACCTCACCTCCCCCCAGGCCCCAAACTCACATCCAGTGGGGTGGGAGCTGGATTCAGCTGCTCCGCTCAGTGAAGGGAGTGGGCAGCTGCTCTTTCCCCCACTAGTTTGGGCGAGTCCTGCCCAAGGCCTGATCCAGCCCATTGTGGACCCTGGGCGGCTCTTAGAGGAGGGACTGGTCTCCTCACACAGGCAGACATGTTCGGTGTGAGGCGCAGGGGGGCCTCGCGACCAGCCTGATGGGAATATGGCCCTTTCCAGGCCTGCGAGGCCAGCTGGTGTGTCCTGGACAGGTGGCCTCGCTTGGCTGAGTACACCCTGGACAAGGAGGTAATGTGAGTTCTGACCTCTCTCTCCTTTTCAGATGGAGAACATACTCCTGGACGAACGCGGTACGTGCAGCGCTGCCCCCTCCACACTAGGCTTGAGCCGCTGTTCCCTGGGTGGGGGGAATGCTGGGCTGGCAGTGTAGGGTGCGGGGGGGAATGCTGGGCTGGCAGCATCGGGGGTAGGGTGCGGGGGGGAATGCTGGGCTGGCAGTCTGGGGGCAGTGGGCTGACTCCATGTGGGCAGGGCTCTTGCAGAGGAGTGATACAGTGTGTGTCTGTGCACAGGGCACCTCAAGCTGACAGACTTTGGCCTTTCCCGCCACCTGCGCCGAGGGGAGCGGGCTTACACCATCTGTGGGACCCTGCAGTACATGGGTAAGGCTGGCCCAGGCTGCCGCTGGGCAATGGGGCTGGGGGTCGGGCACTGCACAAACCCTGACTCTGCTTTCTCTTGGGATTGACAGCCCCAGAAGTGCTGAGCGGAGGCCCCTACAGCCATTCTGCTGACTGGTGGTCTCTGGGCATCCTGCTCTTTACCCTCGCTACTGGGAAGGTGAGGTGACGGGGCCAGGGGAGATGCTATGGGATCAGATTCTCTATCACTGGGAGGCGAGGGGCTGGGGCAGCATCCCTATTGGTCTGGGCACACAGCCCTACTATCCCATGGAGCCACACTGGCGAGTGGGAGAGTCCGGGGGCAGAGGAGACACCTGTGTTCTCCGTCTCTCCCAGATCACATGTGAATGGGTCACTGGGCCACCCTTCTCTTTGTTCTGAGGCTGCCTCCACTCGGCAGCACTTCCGCCAGCACTACCGGAGTCTGCTAGCGGGTTCCCGGCTTCCCATCACCTGCACGATGCATTGGAGCCTCCGCCCGGGCCATGGTCTGGATTGTGGCTCTTGTGCAATAGATCAGGGAAGGGCTTGAGCCCAGAGGGCTGTGGCCTGCTGAGGGCTGGAAGAGGGTCTGTCTGATGGGTACCTGCAACCAACCTGTGGTGCTCACGCTGCAGTCTGGCTCCTCCCCTAAGCTGCTCCAGCCTGGACCTTGGGCTGGGCTCCTGCTGCAGCTGCTGGGCCTGCGCAGAGGCAGTGGTCAGTGGGAGGCAGCATCCTTTTCGGGAATGCTTCCTTCCGGGGGACTAACAGCCCTCTCCTGTCTCCCCAGTTCCCAGTTCCTCCAGAGCGAGACCACCTGGCCATGCTGGCGAGCGTGAACCGCTGCAGCTACGAGAGCCCAGGCTCCCTGAGCCGGGGGTTGTCCCTCCTGCTCAGCGAGGTAACTCCTTCTAATCCCTCCTGCGCCCCCTTCCCTGGTCCCAGCCATCCCCTCTCCAGCAGGGCCGTGCTGGCTGAGTGTGTCCCCTGTACACGTAGCCCGTTCTCACGGTCAGGCTCTCCCTCCCCAGCTCCTGTGCCGAAACCCCCTGCGGCGCCTGCGCTACCTCCACCACTTCAAGAGCCACCTTTTCTTTCGGGGCGTGACCTTTGACGCCGAGCTCCTGCAGAAGCACCCGGTGGACGTCGTCGTGGCTGCGCGGCAAGCGGAGGCGGCGGCCCTGGAATCGTCCGTCACCTTTACAGACTTTGACTGTGACCTCCTGGCCTGGCTGCGGCAGAGCTGACCCGCTCCTCTGGCCCTGCTGCGGCCCTGGACCCATTTGCGGCTCTATCTCGTCACCGTTTGCAGGCTGTGACCAGGACCCCCATGGCCAGCCAGGAGCACCATTCGATCTGCTCAGGAACCCCCTCTCCTGCACCCCTCCAGCCACCTCAGGGAGAGCAGCAGCGGGCACCGGCCCCCGCCCCAGCAGTGGCTCTTGCCTGGGCCGGTAGATAGGAAGCGGCTCCCCACATTGGCACCCCCTATTCCCAGGCCAGGCTGGGCCCCCCCCCGTTAGACTCAGGCCGCCCCGCTGCAGAGGCTGCCCTGGCTGGGCCAGGTCCCGGCAGGACCCCCCCGTCTGTACGGGAGCCGCGCGGAACGGGACTACGCAATAAATGGCATGTCCAGTGCTCGGCGTGGCGTGGCCGTGGGCTGCGTGGGGCGGGCGCGGGCTGGGGGGATCCAGAGCGAACCGCTAGGGGGCGCCCCAGGCTCTGAGCGCCGGGATTGGCGATCGGGGGGATCCCGATCCCGCCCACACGGCTACGTCAGCCGGGGGGGGTTTGGGACACGGCGTCGCCCCGCCCCCTCACGTAACGACGCCGCTGGCGGCTGCAGCCAATGGCATTCGCGCGCTCTGTTCAAATGGCGGGTGCGGCGGCGGGCGGCGCGCGGTAGCGGAGCAGGTCGGGTCCCCATGGAGACCGCCGGGCCCCCCGCGGAGAGCGCGGCCGCGCGCGAGGTGAGGGGGGCCCCGGGGGAGGGCACCTGGGCGGGCGGGGCCCCGCATCCCCCGCCCCCGCGCCGCCTGCCCGGGTCACACGCGGTGTTTTTGTGTCCAGCCCCGGAAGGCCGCCGGCCGGGCCCCGCTCCAGGACCTGTCGCTGCAGCCGCCGGCGGCGCCCCCGAAGCCGACGTTCCCCGGGAGCCGGATGGAGCCTGTGACGTGCTCGAGTCTCACGCCGCTGTTCCGCCGGCTGCGGCTGCAGGTGCGGGGGCGGGGGCGCGCGGGGCCCGGGGGGGCCGGTCCCGCTGGGTGGAGCGGGGGGGGCGCGACCCCCAACCCTGCCGCGCTCGCCTGGGACGGGCGAGGTGTCCCCACTCCGGGCGCGCCGCACTGGGCACCTCCCTGACCCCTGGGTGACGGGTCATGTCCTACCACGTAAAACAAATACAAGTTGTTTAATCAACAATTAGTTTTCAACAGAAGACGGAGAACCCGTCACCCGGCCCTGTGACAGGGAACCTCACAAACCGTGGCTGGCACGTCGGGGCACTTCGCACTCAGTTCCTTGTAGGTCCCCGGCCTCCTGCTCAGGCCCTGGCCAGGCTGCAGGGATGCTGCCGGTTGGACACTTGCAATGGTGGTGGCCACTCACCTCTGGGCTTTGGGTGGTGGGACCCTTCTTCCAGCGTCAGCCCCCCGTTGGGTTAAGATCCCCCTCCCAGCCTGGCCAGCAAGGACCCTTGGCTGGGGGCATAGGTGCCAACTCTGGGGGTGCTCCAGGGCGGGAGGGTTCTTTTCCCACGGGGAAAAATTAGTGGGTGCTCTGCACCCACTGGCACCAGTCAACTGTTTACTGCCCCTGGCCCCATCAGCTGTTCGGCGGGGCTCGAAGGGCCTATCCGCAGTTTTTTGCAGAGCCCGGAGCCACCGCCGATCAGCTGTATCGGGCTCTGAGCTGCTGTGCTGATCAGCGTGGCCAAAACAGCTCTTTTGGGCCGTGCTTTTTAGCTGTTTTTGGCCACCAGCCAATCAGTGATGGGGACTCTCCTCCTGGGGCAGGGGCTGAGTGACCCCACCCCCACCGGTGCTGTGCCCCCTTCCTTCTCCTATCTGCTTCTTATGGGCAGCAGGCTGCTTTCTGTGCAGGGCCGGCTCCAGGCACCAGCCCACCAAGCATGTGCTTGGGGCGGCACCTGGAGGGGGGCGGCACGGCGCGGCGCTCCAGCCCGAGAGCTGGGCCGCGGCTGGGCTCAGCCGCCCTCCCCCCTGGCGCTCTGGCCCGTCGGGATGAGCGGAGCCACTTCGGGCTCACCGCCCTCCCCCCGGCGCTCCGGCCCATTGGGGAGAGCGGAACCCCGGCTGGACTCTCCGCTCCCTCCCGGTGCTCCTGCCGGTCCGGGAGAGCGGGCCCGCGGCCAGGCTCCGTGCCCTCCCCTGCTGCGCTTGCGGGGGCAGCGGGAGGCTTTTTTGCCTGGGGCAGCAAAAAAAGCTAGAGCCGGCCCTGTTTCTGTGGCTCTGCAGCTCCCAACCTCGCTTCAGCCAACTAAAGGCAGCAGCAGGTAAGTGTATTTCAAAGAGGGTCTTGGGGTGAGGGTGGCGGGGGAACGGGACTGAAACCTCTTCCCAGCCCCAGGTGGCTGTACTGAGAGCTGGCACGTGGCTGTCTGCATGGGGGGGCACCGACTACAGCCCAGCTCTCTGCATTTGGCAGGGGGCTCAGTCAGAGGCGTCTCCAAAAACATCCCCTGGGCCCCCGCAGCACAGAGAGACTGAGAGCACCAGCCCCCGCTGGGCAGCTGGACCGGGATGGGCATGGGGGGGGAAACGACGCGTCTCCTGGGTTGCTGCGGGGTGTGGCGCTCCCTGCTTGCCCAGGCAGAGACGCCTGCCTCTTGGAGACAGTGGCCACATGTCCATGTAGTGTGTTTGGTCCCCCTCCCTGGCATCTGGGTGACTGCCTCTTCCCGGGGTGGGGGATAGAAGGGAAAGGGGGAGGCAAGGGGCTGCGGGGGGGGGGGAGAAACTCAAGTTATCAGGGGAAACCTTCCAAGCAGTGCAATCTCTGCCTTGGGGTGTGGCTGGAATAGTCTCCCAAGGGAAGGACTAGTGTGTGACCCCTGGGATACAACCTGGGCTGGCACTGTCTCCTGTCTAGTCCATGTGTTCTGGAAAACACATGTCCAAGCATCATGTTGGGGGGAGGGGGGATTGCTGAGTCCCAGGGTTGAGTAATTCTCTGGTGATGGTCATTGAATTGCTAATTGTCATTCACTTGCTGCACAATGGCTGGTGATGGTTGTGTAACATCCACCCAGCCATTTGGTCAAGTGCCTTGTTGTTTCTGGGGAGTTGCCTTCTGGGCTACTCCCAAATTTGCAGCCTATTTCAGTAACACCATGCAGCACAATCTCATAATTTCATACACTTTAATGATATGCTGTGACGAAGAGGGACTGTCCTTAATGTTTCCTCTGAATACTGTGTGGGTGCCTCAGTGTCCCCTATGTCTTAAGTCTCCAGTGTGCATAAATGGCCAACAATCTGTCTCCTAGCAACTAATGGCCAGGGCCGCCCCCCCCCCCCCCCCCATAGCTAAAGGTGAACAAAAAGATCAGGTGACTTCCTGGCCCGGGAAAGAGACAAAGGCCAAAAAGGAGGGGCTGGAGAGGGTTTCAGTTTGGGCCGGGATGGGGAAGTGAGGGCAGACGGAGTTATCTGGCTCGCTGGGCCCCAGAATGGACCCTGCTGAGGGATCCGGTTCTCTGGACCTACAAGCTCTGTTTTAGACCGTGTTCCTGTCATCTAATAAACCTCTGTTTTACTGGCTGGCTGAGAGTCTCGTCTGCCTGAAAAGTGGGAGTGCAGGACCCTCTGGCTCCCCAGGAGCCCGCCTGGGGGGATTCGCTGTGGGAAGCGCACGGAGGGACATATGATGAATGCTCCAAGGTCTGACCCGGGAGGTGAAGCCGTGTGAGCTTCTTGCCCTGAAGACAGTCTGCTCCGAGGGAGAGGAGGCTCCCCAAAGTCCTGACTGGCTTTGTGAGGAGCAGTTCCAGAGCATCGCCCGGGGACTCCGTGACATACATATTTTGACAGAACAGTGGGTTTCAGCAAATCAGAACCTTTCCCATGATACCTTACACGGCATGCTTTATATGAGCTATAAAGAATATATACAAATGATGAATATGGGGCTTACAGAGCACAGCACGCTACTCCCCTGAGGTATAGAGCAGTGGCTCTCAAACTTTTTTACTGGTGACCCCTTTCACAGAGCAAGCCTCTGAGTGCGACCCCCCCGCCCCCTTATACATTAAAACCAGTTTTTTATATATTCACCACCACTATAAATGCTGGAGGCAAAGCAGGGTTTGGGGTGGAGGTTGACAGCTCGCGACCCCCCATGTAATAACCTCGCGACCCCCTGAGGGGTCCCGACCCCCAGTTTGAGAACCCCTGGTATAGAGTGTCCCAGCTAGAAACTCTAAGGCTTGGGACTTTTAAAAGGAGACTGGACAAAACATGCAGTAAGGATCAGCCCTGCGTTGGCAGGGAGATGGACTGAGCCAGGATGATCAGAGGGCTTTTTCCCCTGTAACTTCTATCATTCCATCCCACTCTCCCGGGAGTACAAATTCTGGTACTAAAGACCTGGTGCCTGGATCCCATATTGCCTTGCACTGGGATTGGGATTAGTGCCCTGATGTGCAACTCCTCCTATTGGGCCAGTGTCGATCCTGCTGTTAGTACAGGTGTTTCCAGGTGCCCTTGTGTTTAGCTGAACTCTTGGACTCAGTCCCTGAGTGTATCCATACTAAACTGAGCGCTAAGCTGACACCACTCTCCTGCTGTGTGGATCCCTGTGTGCCTGTACTGTGAAGTTTTGGCATGCACACGTGGCTGTATTTATCTCAATGTGCTGGTAGTGCTACTTCCTTGGTGTGATGATGATGTTCTGCTAAGATGAATCCTGACAATAGTGCCCTGGTGTGATGGTCACTCTGTGCTGTTCATGTGGGTCCTGCATTTTTGTATCTGTGTTGGTGGAGCCCTGTTGTTCCCAGGACATTAGAGACACCAGGTGGGTGAGGTCATAGCTTTTATTGGAGCAACTTTTGTTGGTGAGAGACAAGCTTTGGAGCTTTCATAGAGTTCTTCTTCCTGAAGCAGAGTTCTGTGAAAGCTCAGAAGTGTCTCTCTCCCCAGCAGACTCTGGTCCAATAGAAGATATGACCTCACCCCCTTGTCTCTCTGTGAACAGCCTCCCTCCAAAACTGGCAGAGGGGGCGGAGAGGAGAGAGCGGTGGGAAGGGGTGGAGTGGGGGTGGGGCCTCAGGAGGGCACCCACCTGCAAAACCAAAAGTCAGCACCGCTGGCTGGGGGTGTCTTCCTGTGCTGGGCCCTTTGCCCAGAATCCCCCCTTGGCTGGTCCCAGTTGCTCACCACACCTGGCTCTGTGGCTGCAGCTCTCTCCCCCACCCCCACCCCGGACACGTCTGCTCTGTGGCTGCAGCTCTCCCCCCCCCCAAGGACACGTCTGCTCTGTGGCTGCAGCTCCTCCCCCCCAAGGACACGTCTGCTCTGTGGGCTGGCTGCTTCTGTGACTCTGCTCCCAGCTCTGACCTGTTCCCTGGGCTGCTTGTCTGGCCCCTCCGGCTGGCACAGCTCTGTCCCCTAGCTCAGCTCCACTCTGTCTGACCCAGGCAATTCCAGCTCACAGGGAGGACGGGACCCCCCTGGCCTTCTGATTCCCTGATTAGCCTGCCCGCCCTGTCAATCAGGCTGACCTGGAGCACTGGCCTCTTCCCATTGTCCGTGGGGACTGTCAGTCTCAGGGTCCTGATTTCCCATTGACCCCTCCCCTTTCTTTTGGCACTGGGAGCTAGCCGGCCAAAACACCCCCCTGAATGTTAGTAAGGGCACAACAGTCCCCTTGCATTGGCACTGATCCCACTTGCGAAGGGAGTCTTCTCCTGAGTCAGGCTGGCTAGTTTGAACCTGTCTGAGCCGTGGGTCAGACTCCATGACTCCTGCTGACTGGCGCTTGCCTCTTGAGTGCAGGAGAGGGAGAAACAGCGGGGGTAGCCTGACTGCAGTTGAGGGGGTTGGTGTCTTGCCGTGGAAGAACGCAAGGGGGTTCCTCCACATAAGAGAGCCCCACAGCTCTCTAGGGTACCCTCCCTTCTGCACTGAATGCAAGCATGTTCCCTATATGCTGGGAAAGGGGCCTTCTGGGTCAAGCTAGTCAAAGCCCGACATGCAGGATAGGCGTCTGCATGTGTCGAAGGGGTGGAACAGCAGTGGGCAGGGGTTCTGCAGTTCTTGACCTTGTTATTTTTCCCTCTCTGTGCAGGATGGCAGAAGCACGTTGCCTGGCTCAGAGATGTCACCAGCTATAAAAATCTGGGCAGACTCCCTGCCAAGCACAATGTTCAGCCCCAAAACTGTGGAGGAAAACAAAGCTTGGCCCAATACAAAAGAGCAACAGCTGGATCTGGCTCCAAATAGCTCCACGCCGAAGGCTTCTGAGGCCGCTGGTAGCTCCCAGCAAATGGGCCAGGGGGAAAGTGCCATATCTGCCGGTTCTCTTCCTGGGGCTGAGTCTGGGGAGGAGCTCTGGGCCCTGCCGGACAATTTTGGGGGGAGGAGGGCAGACGCTGCAGACTCTTCCCCGTTGGAGAGAGAGGTGGAGAAGGATGATGCAGACGGGCCATGTGCACCTGAGACATCTCAGGTTTCTAAAGTAACAGTGAGGATGGATGAGGCTCACACCCACGTGACAATGGCCGAGAACGAGCCCTGCCTGGACAGTGACCCTTTGGACACCAGGGCCATCCAAGACACTGCTGCTGAGCTGGGGGTGCAGGAGAAGCAGAGCCATGCTGCTGTAGCAATGGTCTCATTGGTCCCTTCTCTGTGCTCTCCTGAGAGGCCGGGCCTGCTCCTAATGGGCTCTGCAGAGGGGTGTGACCCTGAGCAGGTGTCCGCGACACAGGTGCTTGGAAGCCCGCCTCCATCTGAGGAGACGGGCATCTGGGCCGTGATTCCAGAGCCTGATTCTCTGGAGCCTCCCAGCAGCCTGGCCACCCTGAAGGAAATGGAAGGACATAGTAGTGCCATGCCTATCCCGGGGGGAGCAGTGTCGGGAAGTTGCCCCCTGCCTTTTGCTGGTGACCAGCCCAGCTTGCTGGTGACTGAAGAGGGCTCCCCTCAGGCTTCTGTCTGGAAGGATGTGGCTTCAAGTTCTGCTCAGAAGCCTTCCCTGCAGGGAGGAGCAACAGCTCTCACAACCCCAGTGCCCTCTTGTGAGGTTGGGTGCAACGTGGCCGGTACCATCTCCTGGATGACCCCACTGGCATGGCTGGAGAAGAACATGGGCACCTCTGCTGTGATGGAGTCCTTGAGGCAAAGCCTGCCGCTGCCAGCTCTGCAGCAAGATGCAGGCACAAGTGTCACCCCAGTCTCCGCCTGCTCTGCGGGGACCTGGATGACTCCCCGAGCGCTGCTTGAGAAGAGCATGAACACCTCTGTGGAGTGGCCTGCCTGCGCAAAGGACAGTGCTGCAGAAACAGATTCTCTGCTCTGGCAGTAAGTTTCCCTGTTACCCACACAATTCTCTGTTACTCTCTCACTCCAGGGGCACCCACCCGTACCCAATTCCTAGGGCTCAGGGTGTACTCTTTGTGGGTTTGCAGGACATTTTAGCAGTGAAAGAGCCTTACACGGTCATACCCTTATCCTCTAGTTATTAACAATAACCAAGGCGAATACACATGCTAAGCATACAGTGCTAGACTCACCAATCCTGATCAGGTAGGCAGACTTTCTCTGTTGACCAGGCAAGGTCAGGCTCACCTGGATTCTGGTTGCTGCATGTCGTGGTCGTGCAGAGGATTCTTAGCAGCTTTGATCTTAGGCTGAGTCTTAGAGGTGAGTTCTTCTTCCAGGTCTTTCCTTCTTTTTCTTCTGTTCTTTCTCTGCTGGTTTCCTTGGACCCCAGTTTATATAGTGAAACTTGAGTCCTGCTTAGCTAGACCTTAACCAATCGTTTTACTAACCAATCCTAACATATTGTAACACAATTCTCTAACCTAATCATACCCCACCACCTTAATTTTGCTAGGTGTAAATTAATTATGTAACAGACAGAGATTATGCAGACAAACAATAGAGAAGAGGGGACCATAAAGATAAAACAATGAAGAAATGAGGATTTCACAACCACAACTGTTAAATGATTTCTTGCCAGACAGGCTGCTATCAAACTAAGTTTTCTTTAACCATCGTAAGATTTGTTTCTGTATCTGGTGATGGTGGGGGCCATTAGTACAGGAGTCTTCTGAACAGCCTGATCTGACAGTGTTTTAATGTAATGTAGATGGAATGTGAGGATGTGACTTCCTGCTTCTCAGCTAACGGCTGCTTCTCTCCTAACATGGCTGCAGGAAAAGGCCTGATCCTGACATCGCCAGGTCCTTGGGGTTAGTCGGCGTTCCTAAGCTGGGAGCCGTTTCTGTAGTTCACAGGGGGTCTGTGCTCCTGAAGCCCCTCACAAATATCTTCTCCCACCAGCTGTTCCCGAGAGCACCTGAGCACCCTGTCCCGGGCGGAGCTGGAGGGGCGGCTGGAGAGCACGCTTATCATCATTGAAGCCCTCTCGTGCCAGCTGCGGGATTGGCAGCAGAACCAGTGGCCAGTTCCTCGTCTGGGGCCGGCAGACCAGAGAGACGTGCTCACGCAGACTGACGTCACCCACCCCAAAGCAGTAAGAGGCCCACTGTAGTGATGAGACCACGTGCGTCTGGGGTTGCAGTGGGATGGTCCCAAGCAGAGGAGGAGGGCAGGTGTGGCCATGAGTTGTGCCCGCCTCCCCTCTGGCTGAGTAGATCAGAAACTTCCCCAGTTGCCTACCAGTTAATTGCACTAGATAGTGGAGCCCGTGACTGCAGTCAGGCAAAGGGATGCTTGGCAGCCCCCCGTATGCAGTGCCAGGCAAGATGGGTGGAAGGGCGCTAGCCTAGAACTCTGGAGACCCAGGTTCTATTCCCTTTCTGCTGGACTTCCTGTGTGACCTTGGGCGAGTCACTTACCCTCTCCGTGCCTCTGATTTCTAGCTGTGCCATGGGGACAATAGCCCTGCCTGCCTTCCAGGAGAGACCTGCTAAAGGTTTGGAGGGGCTCAGATGCTGCAGCGGTAGGGGCCGTAGAAATCCTAGCTAGCTAGTGGGTCTGCAGTACTGGGGTGTGTCCAGAACTTCCGCTAGGTATGCAGCGGGGCAGTGCTGCGCTCTCCCTGGCCAGCGCTGCAGCTAGCGCTTGGACTCCAATGCTCCAGATCAACAGGCCCCTCAAAGTACATAGGTCCCACTGGGGGTAAGTGGAGCAGAAGTGATGTGGGCTGAATGGGGATTGTTGAGTTCAGAGCTGATGAAACCTGGTCCCATGGTCGCCTGCTGCTACAGCACGGGCTAATCAAATCATGCGCATGGCTGGGCTGGCTCTCGCCAAGTTGGAGAGCTGCAGCAGTCCTTGCTGTTCCTGGCCTCCTGGTTACACTCGCCTGACTGCACCACTGACCACCAGCTCGTCAAGGAAGGAAGCTGCAAGCGAGCATGTCTGCAGCCAGTGGGTGGGGGAGTGGCCGCATCCCTTGGCATGCGGGGCAGGGGGGTCTGGGGAGGGGCAGCACCTGGGGGACGCTTGCAGCTGTTAAAACTAATGGTGATGCAAATGTCATGGCAACTGCTTAAATCTAGCCCTGCTGGGCAGAGATGCTGCCCCAGGCGCCCCTTCTCAGGCTGAACCTGGTTCACGTGTCCCTGGGGGAAGAAGATGAGGTGTTCAGCCTGTCTGGCTCTGCTGAGCCCCAGGCATGGGCAGAGTTGGCTCAAGCCCTGCCCACCGTACCCCGTGAGAGACAATTCTCCTAGCCCTGTGAGTGATGGCTTGGGGATGGAATATCTTCCAGGAGGAGCAGCTTTATCATGACTTGTACATGGCAACCAGAGAGAGACTCAAGGCCCTGCAGCGGACCCGGGAGGACGAGCGGGCTCTGAAAGAGGAGCTAGAACAGGCCAGGGAGGCAATGGTAGGCCCTGGAGGGGTTTGTGTTCAGGGAGGGTAAAGTGCCTTCAAGGGGATGGGTGCTTCCACGGCTGGTTGTCCAAGTGTGGCTTCCAGTGAGAACAGCTGGAGCTGGTTAAATGTCCAGGACCATCTCTCAGGCTACGTCTTCACTACCCGCCTGAAATCGCTCTCTCGGGGATTGAATTATCGTGTCTCGTTGGGACGCGACAATCGATTCCCGAATCGATGCTCGTACTCCACCAGCATAGGTAGGAGTAAGCGCCGTTGAGGGGGGAGCCGCGGAGGTCGATTTGCCGCCGTCCTCACAGCGGGGTAAGTCGGCTCGGATACGTCGAATTCAGCTGCGCTATTCGTGTAGCTGAATTTGCGTATCTTAAATCGACCCTCTTCCCCCCCCCCCCCCGGTAGTGAGGACGTAGCCTCAGAGGTTAAGCAAAATGGACTCCTGACTCCTCCTTGTGCTCCCCAACGAGTCACCCGCTAAAGGGAGGCAGGGCCAGACCACAGGGGGGACGTTCTGCTCCCCATCCCAGGTGTTGTAACAAGCGGGCCCCCCGCTTTAGGTATCGATTCCATGTACAGTGGGTCCTCTGCGAATGGCCACTCTAGGGACAGATGGCTCATCTACACATGCAGACGCTTGGGCCTGTCTCTGAAGGCAGGAGGCTGCCTAACAAGGGTCATCACTTATACAGGTTCCTCTGCTACGCTGGTGGCAATTTGGTTACACCACCAGATGGCCAGTGGGTCCTGGACCCTTGGCTGGTGCCCAAGTCCCAGCGGTGGCCTTTTGATAGGGTTCACAAAGCCACATCTGCGGTGTGAATGCTCCTCTTGTCTTGCAGAGATCCTGGACTGTGGAGTCTCAGTCGTTCCTGGACACTGCAAATACTTCCCTGCAGAATCTGCAGGAAGACCAAGGAACCCTAAACCAGCAGGTGAGATTGTCCGGCTCTGCGACGCTCTGTGGCTGAGCCTCTGAGCGCTAGCACGTGTATGTCGGCCCTCGGAATGTGCCTTCGATTCTTCCGACAGCCTCTGGAGAGGGCCGGGCCTGGCTCGCGGGGCCCTGGGTTCGTTGGAGCACTCAGCGGCTGGGATGTCAGATGGCTCTAATTTGTGAGACTTGTCCCTGAGGAGCTGGTCACACATGCGTTGCCAAGGCTCTGGGTGGGGTGGGTCCCCCAGGGAGGTGGCCCAGCCTGGTGACCTTGGTCCCCAATGCACGGGCTGGGTGAGCGGCACCTCTGGAGGAGCATGGGGCAGTCCTGCGTTGGGCTGGAACCTCTGGGATTCCGTGGGGACTCCAGGCTGTCCTCAGGGGCACTCTCCTCCTCCTCCTCTTGTAGCAAGACCAGATGAGGGCCCTGCTCTCCAGGAACCGGAGCTCGCTGGACAAAGTGGCGGCCAAACTGAAGAGCTGCCTGGCAGAGCGGGATGAGATGCGGAGCCGAGCCGCCGAGGCCCTCAAGGCTAAAGACACGGTAAGAGGCTGACCCCTGTGGGATGCTGTTCAGAGGGCAGGGCTGGGCTGTGGTGGTGCTGGGCCCAGAGCGTGACCTGCCCCACTAGTGGGGTAGGAGTGAGAGCAGCTGGCAGCACTGCCTACCCTGGGACTGGTGGTCGGGGCTCTGCATGCCAGGGCTGACTTCAGCCCCACTCTCGCTGCTAGCTCTGCAGTGCTGGGGGTGCTGCTGGTGTCTCCGGGGGGCGGGTGCCTCACAGCTCAGCGGCAGCCATGCCAGTGGATAGGTGGGGTTGCCTGTCTCTGCGGGAGCCCTGGACAGCCCCCCTCAGCCAGTCCCACTGGCACTCGAAGAGGGTGCTGGATGACCTGTCGGCAGGGAACTGCGCCCTGGGCCAGCGAATACAAGGGGGTGGGATTAAGGACTCGGCTGAGGCCTCCCCAGTGCTTCAGCAGAGGGGCACGAGGGAGAGCCCTGCCCTGCAGCTTGAGTGTAGCACTGGTGCTTCCTCTGTGACCTCAACAGCTGAATCTCCCACGTGTGGGTCCTGCTGCTGCTGTGTGCTGGGGCTGTGCCGTCCCTCGGCAGTGGGGATATCAGGGCTCCCTGGGGCACCTGGCAATGGTGGCACTAGGCTGGTGGGTCACTGCTAAAATCCCCACATGCACGTGTCTCCCCCTCCCCAGAGTGATCTGGTTCTGGAGGCCTTCCGTGTCCATGCCAGCGCTCGGATCGGGGCCCTAGAGCAGGGATTGGAGTCCCAGCGGGAGCTCTGCACCCTTATTGAGGAGGCTCGTGAGCACCAGGTAAGGAAGGGTAGTGGGCTCTGCGTGCGTGTCTGGCCCTGCTCTTGACCCTGTGGGCCCAGCCAGCTTGCTGGAAACCTCGTGTTCTGCCCACTGCACAGGCTCAGCCTGGGGACTGCTGAACTTGTGATTCAGTCCGATCTGCTGCAGCTTGGGGCAGCGTTCTCCTGTCTCTGCCATTAGTGATGTGGGGAGTTCCCCTGCCAATACTTAAGCAGCCTCATGCCTTGAGACCAGGCCAAAGACCGGTTCCTCTGCACTTCCATTGGGGGCGACTGACTACACCCTCAGCTCTCCAGAAGGTCTTGGACTCTTGGCCGCTGCCCACGTCCCAGCACCCGCATCGGCAATGCGAGCGCTCCTCTTGTCTTGCAGAGATCCTGGACTGTGGAGTCTCAGTCGTTCCTGGACACTGCAAATACTTCCCTGCGGAATCTGCAGGAAGACCAAGGAACCCTAAACCAGCAGGTGAGATTGTCCGGCTCTGCGACGCTCTGTGGCTGAGCCTCTGAGCGCTAGCACGTGTATGTCGGCCCTCGGAATGTGCCTTCGATTCTTCCGACAGCCTCTGGAGAGGGCCGGGCCTGGCTCGCGGGGCCCTGGGTTCGTTGGAGCACTCAGCGGCTGGGATGTCAGATGGCTCTAATTTGTGAGACTTGTCCCTGAGGAGCTGGTCACACATGCGTTGCCAAGGCTCTGGGTGGGGTGGGTCCCCCAGGGAGGTGGCCCAGCCTGGTGACCTTGGTCCCCAATGCACGGGCTGGGTGAGCGGCACCTCTGGAGGAGCATGGGGCAGTCCTGCGTTGGGCTGGAACCTCTGGGATTCCGTGGGGACTCCAGGCTGTCCTCAGGGGCACTCTCCTCCTCCTCCTCTTGTAGCAAGACCAGATGAGGGTCCTGCTCTCCAGGAACCGGAGCTCGCTGGACAAAGTGGCGGCCAAACTGAAGAGCTGCCTGGCAGAGCGGGATGAGATGCGGAGCCGAGCCGCCGAGGCCCTCAAGGCTAAAGACACGGTAAGAGGCTGACCCCTGTGGGATGCTGTTCAGAGGGCAGGGCTGGGCTGTGGTGGTGCTGGGCCCAGAGCGTGACCTGCCCCACTAGTGGGGTAGGAGTGAGAGCAGCTGGCAGCACTGCCTAGCCTGGGACTGGTGGTCGGGGCTCTGCATGCAAGGGCT
The DNA here is from genome assembly GCF_027887155.1 of Malaclemys terrapin pileata. Lineage (NCBI taxonomy): Eukaryota > Metazoa > Chordata > Testudines > Emydidae > Malaclemys > Malaclemys terrapin. The sequence continues at coordinate 1,587,108 of NC_071522.1, read as the reverse complement.
GACTTCAGCCCCACTCTCGCTGCTAGCTCTGCAGTGCTGGGGGTGCTGCTGGTGTCTCCGGGGGGCGGGTGCCTCACAGCTCAGCGGCAGCCACGCCACATCAACAGCTGAATCCCCCATGTATGGGGGGTGCTGCTGCTGTGTGCTAGGGCTGTCAGGGCTCCCTGGGGCACCTGGCAAGGGTGGTGCTAGGCTGGTGCTCAGCAAAGGCCGAGGAGCTGAGAGTGAGTCAGCACCTCCTTCCTCCAGGATGGCCCTGGTGCAAGATGGCCATGTGAGCAGTGCCATGCTTAGCGGCCAATGGCTGGAGTGTAGCTGCAAGGAGGCCTGTCCCCCAGATGTCTGGCGCAGACCCGAGGATGCCAAGAGGCAGACGATTTGAGCACAGTGGGCGTTTGCCATCCAGGGGTCAGAACACGGCCCCTTTTCCAGCATTGCCATCTGGTGCGGAACTGCTGCCCTGCCCCCTCCTGTATCTTTGGCAGGGCATTAGAACCCCTGAGCACTCGTCCCATTTGGGATGTGGGTGCCAGCAGTGTCCAGCTTTTGGTCCCGTTGGGCTGGGCCAGAGAAGCCCCCAAGGGGCAGGACTGAGCAGTGAGCCGGGTGCTGTGGTCTGTTGCAGGCTGCCAGGGAGCTGGAGGCGGTTTCTGGGAGGCTGGAGGAAGTGACTGCAGAGCTGCAGGGTTCTGTAGCCCAGGTGGATCAGCTGACTGTGGCAAACTCCCGGCTGGGAGCAGGTATGTCTGCATGTGAGGCTGGGTCTCTCGCTGTCTTGTGTGGATGTGCAAAGGCCCAAGCGGTGGAAGCTGCTGGCCCTTCCTGGGGTGAGAGCCTGGGAGACGCTGTCTGCTGGTCACATGCTGGGGTACAAAGCCCAAACCATGTCTTGCTATGCCAAGGACTGAGCTGAGCATCCGGCGCCTCTCACGTTGGCTAGAGGGCCCCGCCTGTAGCAGTAGCTGCCTGTTCCGTTGGCATGTCAGTACCCTGGAGATTGCTTGGAGGGCATCTTGCTGACAGCTCCAACGGCTGGATAAGACTGATGTGCCCCCCCCCCCTCTACTCCAGTATCTGGGCGGCTGCTTAAGACCTGCTCTGGGGGGTGGGCAGGCAAGGGCTCCTCTACTGTCTCAGCTTTGCACATCCACTGATGCCAGCTGTGCAGCTAACCTCCGTGCTGTGCTCCGTGCCCTAGATCTCAGCACACTGTTGAGAGACCTGGCCAGCCTGCAGTGTGAGCGGGATGAGCTGCAAGAGACGCGTGCAGACCTGTCGGAGGAGACGGCACGGTGAGTCTCCAGCCTCCGGGTGCTGACGCTGGGGGGCGTGGGCGGGGCCACAGAAGCAGAGCGCTGCGCAGTCCAGTGACTGAATAATGAGGAACAAACTGATGCCCTAAGGGAGGCTCTTGGACAATCCTGGTTCTCCTGCTTCCGCTCCCCTGAAATTCACTTCTGTTCTGAGTGGGTCTCTTGGGCAGAGCCTGCAGCTGGCAGCCAAGCGACACACTCATTGCTTCCTTCCTTCCTGTCTCAGGTTGACCAGGGAGCAGGAGCTTCTCCGGCAGCAGCACGACAGGGTGCATCAGGAGCTGCGTGAGATGACCGAGAGCCGCGAGGTAGAGGCTGGGTGGGGTGGGCTAACCCTTCTGTTAGGGGCACAGGACACTCGCTGTGCTAATGGCCCCTATGGCAGCCTGCACAGACCAGGACAAGTTAACGTCGCCTCCTCCCTGCACGTAGGCCCGGAACTGGAGCTGCCAGGCCCCACTGACTGCTCAAATGTCCTTTCCAAAACCCCTCCCATGCCCCAGAGCAGCACTGAGGGACACCGAAAATGCTGGGCATCCTAACTGTGCAGGTGCAAATCCTACTGGCCCTGGGCTTGCCATATGTGGTGCCAGACCCGTGCCATAAAACCTCCTGTCAGCCAAGGGGCCAGTGTCCACTTGGCAGCTAAATCTCTCCAAGGAACTCTCTCTCTGCCTTGGGTCCTAGCCCTCCTCACTACTCTGAAGGGCTGCGATGGCCCATCCTTCCCTTGCTTCCACTCCTTAACCTTCTGGCATCTGATACTCAAAGTGCATCAGTTAGAGAACGATGCTGTTGTAGCCTGTGGAGGCTGGAATCCCAAGGCAGACGTCCCGCTCCAGTAGTTCTTGAGGAAAGCCATGGCTGAAGTCACGTAAGAACTGGCTGAGCGTGGAGAGCAAGATGGGTATTGGAAGGTCTGGTATTTCACAAGCTGCAAGGGCTGAACAAGTTCATAAATGCCGTGGGGAGCAGTTGCCTGTTGCTGACCCTGTGCTCGGTCTTTTGATCCCTGTGATCAGCTCTTCCCCAGCCATCTCTGTGCAGTTACCCCTGGGCGTGAGACTTGGGTGGGCCTTTCCATGCACTTGAATGCCTGACTGGTCCAATCCCCCGGGAATCGGACTGGCTGCCGCAGCTCTGGCCTTTGCACGCCCCAGTGCAGTGAGTCATCCCATCCCGTACTTCCCAGCAGAGTCTGCTGGCAGATGAGGACCTGGGGGCGGAGCGAGGTGTGAGGGTGGGACTCTGATTTTTCCAAGCACTCTGAGAAGGGGGGAAGACTACCGAGCTGTTGCTGGGCTCTGAGGCCTGTTAGATGAAAGATCCCCTGATACTGGGGGCAGGCCTCACCAGTCCCTCAAGTGAGAATGGGGTGAGGGAGGAGTCTCAGCTTGGGCTCCTGCAGGAAGGTAGAGTGGGAATTGAGCTCCTGGTATGAACATGGCCCTCCTTAGCCGTTCCTGGCCTGCATGCGCTGAGGATCCCAGGCTGTACCAGCTCCCGCTCCTCACTAGTAAATGTTCACAGGCGTGTCTCTTCCCTCCGCTCCAGTTCATTGACCAGGAGAACCGTGTGTCCCGGGAGCAGCTGACCGAGACAGAAAATGAGCTGAGAGCCACCCTTGCAGTCCTGCGAGAGCGCAGCATGCAGTACGAGGACCTGAAGGATGCCTACCAGCACCTCCAGTGAGCCAGCAGCTCCGCTCTGCCCCTCTGAGCCCTTTGTGTGTGTCGTGCCCAATGAACAGAGAGCCTGTGCCGGGGGAAGGAGCTTGGCATGTCTCTGGTCAGCTGGCGTGCAGGGTCCCCTCCCAACTTCACTCACGGCTGGGAGGCAAAGGGCGCCAGTGAACGAGCCCCTCAGTGCACCCTAGTACATCCCTGTGGGAAACCCATGGGCACTCTGGCTGGGCACAGCTGGTCTCATCCTCTGCTTATTCAAATGGCACCTCCACATGTCCCTCTGTTCTCTGGCCATTGAACCCAGCCGTGCCACGAGGCTGCCTTGACGTGCCTCCCATCTCTCCCCTCCCCACTCTGAGAGGATGGGACCTGGGTGAGCACTGAGCGAGCTGACTCCCCTGTTCTCCCCAGGAAGGAACGGGACACCCTCTGTGAGGAGCTCGACTGCAGCAAGGCAGAAGCCCTGGGCTTGCAGCTCATCAGGGACAAACTCCTGAAGTCCTCCCTGGAGCTTGCTCAGACCAAGGAGAGGCTGCTGGACCTCACGGACGTTCTCCAAGCTGCCCTGCCAGGAGAGGTAGGAGCCCAGGGAACTGCCCTCTAGCTGTTGATCACAGCAGCATGGGTTTCTCCAGCCCATCTGCCCTGGGGAAGCAGAGCAATGTCTGTAATGCTGCCTTGGCATCTGTGTGGTCCAGCCACTCAGACATTCTCTTGTCATTGAAGGCTGCTGATGCTGCATCATGGAGCAGAGTGTGTACCCCTCGCAGCGGGCCCAGCTCCTTCGTGGGCAGCGTCTTGAAAGCTGTGGCAGGGAAAGGTAGGATGTGGCTGCCAGAAATTGCTTATTGGCTCTGGTTCTTGTCTGCTGCTCCAGAAACCCTGCCTGTGTGGTGGGGGCTGGGTTAGTGCTTCACAGATCAGGAGGGGCGTGAAGTGCTCTGTACACCAGGGCCGAGTCTCCCTCTGCAGGCCTGTCATGCAGGGACCCTCCCCTCGGTATTGGAGATGTCGCCATTGCAGTGAGTGGGGTGCACCTTCCCACAAGGCTTTGCTCTGCCGCTTGCTCAGAAGTCACATGGTGACACTGAAGCAAGGCGGAGGTGGTTACAGCTGCCCAGCCTGCTCCCATGTCTGGGAAGGAGCCATCAAGCTCCCAGTGCCCCCGGCTCTACCGCCGAATCCTGCGGCTCTGCTCTCCCTTCCCGTGACGGGTCGGGCTGCATTAGGCTTTGGCCAGGGTGGTGGATGAATTCTGATGAACCTGCCACAGAAAACCAGCTCTGCTTGAGACCCAGAACACCACAGCCGTGGGCTGCCTCTGACCCCAGAGACAGATTGCTCCAGTGAGGAGCATCGGTGCTTCTGTGGCAAACAGGCCCCTCGATGCCCAGGGCTTCCTGCCTGGGGTTAGGCCTCCTTCCCACGCTGCCTGCAGACGGGATGGTTCAGCTCTTCAAGGCTGGTGCCGTTCCTCTCCAGGGCTGCCAGGATCACCCACCACAGGGGTCACAGCCAGAAAGCCCAGAACCATCGCTGCCTTGGGATGGCCTGGTTCTAGGACTCCTCGCATGGGGCGCGGTGAGGGGGTGCTGTGAATGGGGCCTCAGCACCAGCCCCAGGGACTCCCCAGAGGAGAAGGGAAGTTCCCGGATCTGTGCAGGCACCATGGCCTAACAGTGGGTCAGGGTCATAGAAAGGGGTAACCTGTGCTGATCACCCAGCACCAAGCCCCTCTGACCTGCTTTGTTACAGGCATTGATGAAGTAGCTGCTGGAGGCTCGACCGCATTCACCAAGGTTGAACCTGCTACTCCTCCGATGCCAGCAGGTAACGGCCTGGTGTCTGCCCTCTCCTCCCTTGCCAATAGGCATGGCCTTGCTGGGCCCCAGTGTAAAGGGCGCTGGTCTGGTCACAGGAGGGGTCCTGGAGCAGGGCCGTGCACTAGGCTTTCCCAGGGAGCCAGGCCTGTTCCTTCATCCAGGTTTGACTCTGCGACTGGTTCCCTCTGGTAACTGCTCAGCACCATGAGGCAAAGGGGCTGGGGGGTGGGCTGGGGGCCTTGGCTATGCAGGCGGGCTAACACTGCCTGCTGTTCCAGGCATAGCATCTGGTGTCTGTTCCTGGCCTGGCGCTGCCCCAGAGCTTGCTGGGTAATTAGAACCTGAGCAGGGTATAACACATGGGTTTGTTTCCTTTCTGCTTGCGAGGGGTTCTCTGTTAACCCTGGCATTGAGGGCTAGCTCCGTGCACTGTGAGCCATTGCTCGCCTGCCGTCTGCTCTGCCCCCAGAGATCGAGGAGAGTCTCCAGGAGATGGTCTTGGAGCTGAGAGCTGCTGTGTCTCATCTCATCACACTGAGCTTCCAGAGCCAGAAGGCGGCACAGCACGAGGCTCAGGAGCTGCAGGCTAAAATGTAAGTTCAGCATCTGGCCCTCGAGTCAAAGGAGAAGTGATGGGGGTGCCCAGCGGGCTCTAGGCAGTACCACTGCTACTTGCTGGCCTGTCGCTCCCCCTCTGCCATTGGCCATGGAGCAACGCCTCTAGGACTGTGACCCCCAGGAGCTAACCCGGTCAACCTCCAGCCCGAACATTACCCTGGGTGGCAATTCCATACACAGAGTCCTTTCCCTGCCCAGCTGGCACCCCTCAGCAGGACTGGCGGGTCCTCTTGTCATGGCCCCAGATGCCAGGCAGAGCTGGTGTTGATTGATTACTCTCCCCTCATGTCCAGTCCTGAGGCCAGGTCCTTGGAGGGGGCAGATTGGAGCAGCGGGTGCATGAGCTGAGCCCAGTGGCTGCTGGGCAGTGTCAGCCAGAGAGCAGCACTTGGCTCCCCAGGGAGGCAGGTTGACCCCTGTGGTGGGTGATCCTGGCAGCCCTGGAGAGGAACGGCGGCAGCCTTGAAGAGCTGAACCATCCCGTCTGCTTTGTGCCCTCTGAGGAGACTCAGTTCGGCTCTTCCTCTCATAGCTGTGACCATCAGCACCAGCTGGAGAGCCTGGAATCCAGGCTCCAGGCAGAGATCGATGCCCGGGATGCAAACCTTGCCAAGCTAAACAAGACCCTGGGAGTCAGGTTTCAGGTGAGCAGGCGCCAGAACTGGGTTAGGTGTGAACTCCAGGGCAGAGCTGATCTGGGACGTGGACCAGGCAGGCTCAGATTCTAGGGCATGGGAGAATCTGGGTAACTGTTTTTTTCCATCCCCTGCAGCCGCTCGCTAGCCTGATCTAACGTGGCACTTGTGTGGCTCCCCAGCGTCCCTGTCTGGGGGCCTGTTACTGGCTGGGTCTGGAGTATTCCTGGGTCAGGACTTGGCAGAGCACAGGGAGCCTGGCACAGGACTGCTCCAGCCTAAGAACTACCCTGGTCTGGCTGTGCAGGGCCAACTGTAATGTCTGCATTGGGGCAGGCTGGGATCCTGGTGTGACTGACCCCTCGCTACCTGTGGAGATGGGGCAAGATAACCCTGGTGGCAGGGGAATGGTGTTGGGATTCACCTGACTGAAGCTGCTGGTGAACTGAGGGCTTGTGCCTAGCCCGTTGCCCGCCTCTGACCTGTGCTGAGTGTCTGCTAGCAACTTTGTCACAGTGACTGCAACAGACACAAACCCACAAGCTGCCTCCCCTCAGGCCTGGGCCCGGGCCCCCTCTTTGCCTGCTCCTTTCCTGGGAGAGTGGCATGTCCAAGACTCTGCTGCAAGGGAGGTGCCACTCAGGGAGACCCTATCCTAAATGCTGCCACCGTCTCTCCTCAGACCGAGAAGGAGCTGCAGGACATTGTGCGCCAACAGGAGGAGAAGATGCTGCAGCTCATTGACCGGAGTGGAGAAGTCACGGTACCCGCCTCTGCAGGCTGGGGGCATGTTGGGTTAGATCCTGGAATGGGCTCGGCCCTGCTGCCCGCTGCTGTCCTGTACATGGCACCATACTGAGCAGCAGCCCTGTGGGCACCTAGAGGCTGGGGCTGAGTCCTTTGCCCCACTCCCCAGCATCTCATTGGCTTCTCTCCCCTTAGAGTCTGAAGGCAGAGGTCTCTCACCTGAAGCACCTGCTCCGGCGTGCGGAGACGGAGGCTGAGGTGCTGTGGGAGGAGGTGAGGGGACGGGAGCCCGACACAACACCACTGGATGCTGACGCTGTCCAGGAGAAAGTCTGGCTACGGCAGGAGGTGAAACCAGCGGTGCTCGGGCAGGGCCAGATTCTGGTGCAGGATAGAAGGGGCTCGGGGGAGGCGGGAGAGCTTGCTCTTGGCCTAGGGCACTTGCATAGCATGGGGCTGACTGCCAAGAGACAGGCGCCCCAGGGCTGTTGGCATTCATTTGCCCCCTACCATGTGCCCTTTCTTGCTACGTTGCGGCTCCTTTCTATTCATGCTCTGGAGAGGGAACAGGGAGATGCCCCACAGCCCTGATGGGGGTTAGACAGTGGGTGCTCCCAGCCTGGCCGTGGGAGGGGGAGAGCTGGGCATGGCTAGGCCCTAGATGGTCAGCATGCTGGGCATGGGCTGGCCAATGGCAGAGAAGGGGAGGCAGTACGTGCCCTGGTTGGGAGCGGCTGGCACAAGGAGAGAGCCAGCTCTTCGGGGGCTGGTGGGGTCTGTTCTCTCCCCAGCCCCGAGTCAGGCTCAACTCTTGGCTGTGGGCATCCAGCTGCATCGTGCCCCTGCACCAAGACTTGGCTTGTCTTGCAGGTGAACAAGCTGAGGGAGCTACTCCTGGAGACGCAGCGTGACTACCAGGACCAAGTAAGGGCAGGGCCTAGGTGGCTCATCTGCGATTTTGGGGGGGGGGGGGGGGGGAGTGTGTGTCTGGCTGCTGGTTCTCCTGCCCAGCTGCTAAGCCGTTAAATTGCAGCTCTGGGGTTTGCTCTGCCCCCCCTCCCTCACTTCTGCACAGCTCTGTGTTCTCCTTTGCAGAGGAGAATCCTGGAGGGGAAACTCCATCATGCCCAGATGGTGCTAAGGAGCCGGGAGGAGATGCAGGAGAAGATCAAAGAGGTGAGGCCCTTTAGGGAGGAGCTCTCCCTACAGCGGTATGATCTGGCTGATCAGGCTCCTGGCATGGCTAACTGACAAACAGCCAGGGCTCCCCTCCCCCCCATCACACTGCCTATTTCCACACTGCCAGCACAAAGCCCTCTGGAGAACAGCTGCATCTTGGGGAGGGGCCCAGCATCGCAGGTGAGGCTGCCTTCAGAAGGGCCTGGTCTGGCAAAGGACCATCCCCTCCATCCTATTCTGCTGCTGTCCCTGAGGGGCTCCCCACCTGCTACCCCATGCTGAGGGCAGGAAGTGGCTTGTGTGCCGTCACTGCAATGACCACGGCTGCTCCGTGTCCTGCCTTCTGTAGTCAGGAAGGTTCTGGGGCCTGCCCAGGCCTATATGCTGCCCCAGCTGGCAGGCCGGAACCGTTCACACAGTTGCCTGGTGTTAAGCTTGAAGGCTATTGATGGAGACCTCACTCGGTGTGGCCTGCCTGTCCCATTCCTAGCTGCTGGAGTCCTGCTCCCCCACCTCCAGCTTGGCTGCAGCTCCTCAAACTCTTCCTCCTTTCCCAGATACTCTCCTCCATCCCGGATGTGGTGACTGCCGGCTCCCGGGAGGTCCAGAACCTGCTGCGCTACCTCGGGCTGAAGCTGGCGGATGGCGACAGATGCTCTGGGGACGCACTGTAGCCATGAGCTGTGATTCGCTCCGTGTTTGGAAGCCCCTTTGCTTAGCGCCCCCTGTATTTTAACTGAGCCCGGTTGTGTTACTGTTCCTGTCTGGAACACAAGTGGCCTGGGGTGTGTGTGTGTGTGTGTGTAAATTAAAGTTTTGACACCCTGTAGTGCTCTGCCTCTTGCCTGATCCGAGCTTGGGGCTCACTAACGGCCCAGGTAGGTGCTGTGCTGCCTCTGACTGGCTGGAGTTCATTCCTTGGGTTCTCTGCTGCCTGCTAGGGGCGCACCTGGCATGACCCCCTGCCCCTGGTCAGAGCAGCCTGACTCCCCAGCCCCATTCCTTTGGACTTAGCATGGGGAAGGTGCCTGCTCCTCCTGGAGAGGAAGTGGGATCCCTGTCAGAGCAGGGCCCGCTGCCTTCCCCACCACCGCCTCCTCTCCCTGCGTTGACAGCCCCCCTTCCTTGGCAGGAGAGCACTTCCCTGCCTGGGGTTCCGTAGCTAGTACGCAGCCTTGCTGATCTTAGCATTCCCAGGGCTCCTGCTAACTGCGCATGCATGAACCCAGCGAGGCTGGGCTGACCTAGTTTCCCCTCAGAGGCAGCTCCCGCTCTTGGTGTCCTAGATTCTCAGTTCCTTGCTCCTCAGATCTAACTTCCAGTGCTCCTTTCTGAGGGTGAGAGCCTCCTGTAGAGCCGGTAGCCTGAGGCCGCTTTCTCCTTGGCCACCCTGGCTCTTGGGGGTGGTGTGAGAGATTCCCAGGGCCAAGCAGTAGTGGGGTGATGTGGAAATGCAGCCTGGCCTGGGTGAGAAGGGGAAGTAGTCTGGGGGTGGGAGCATGCAGTACAGATAGACCACACAGCTGGGACTAATCTCCTGTCACTGTCCCTCTGGCCAGCAAATGGTCTTGCAGAGCCTCCTGCCCTGTCCCCAGCAATGCTGCTGGGGTGTGGGGGAGCTCATGGGGGGAGCATGCATGCTGGGCCTTCCCTGAGCACAGATCTGCGAGAAAGGGCTTACTTTGAAAACCTCTTTCTATTTCATTCAAAAGTTGATTCCTCCCCTCTCTGTCAAACATCTGCAGGATCTCCCTGCCTTGCAAGCTTGAGGGAGGCCCTGAGTTGGACATAACCTCATGCTGGCTCCTATGGGCCATGCTACCCTCTGCCCTGGAGACATGGGTTGTAGCTGCAGGGGTCTATTGATTTCCTCTCAGGGCAGAGCTGTGACTTCACTTCCCATAATGTGCCCAAAAGCATCTGTATGGAAACAAACCCCTGCTCTGGTTTTTAATGGCTTCACTCCCTGGGGCTGTCCCCACCTCTGGGCTAGGTGGCAGGGTCACCTTGCCTGTCTCTTCAGCCGTAGAACAGCTGCAGCTAGGGGAATATGTGAGGTGCTCACTTCCCTATCCTCCCCCTACTGTATTCAGCTTAAAGGACAGGTCTGATAAACAGCAGCGGCTGAGCAACTGCGCTCTAGTGCCTAGACCCCCTGCCTCGGAGACTAGTACGTGCTGCACCCACCACTTCTGCTGCTCCTCAGCCCCCTCTCCTGGAAAATTAACCCTGCTGTGTCCATTTGAGCTGCAGTGTGGGGTACAGAGCTGATGGCCTGGTCCCTATCCCATGCCCAGACCTCTTCTGCTGCTTAGGGAGACAGAGCAGGGAGGTAGGATTTCACTCTCTGTAAAGGCTGAGTGGCCTTCAAGGGCACGGTGGCAGCCTGCCCCTCCACCACCTCTACCTCCCTCTCAGAATTGTACTCTCCTTCTGACCCACCTCTGTGCCCCATGGTGCTGCACACTACCAAGGGCCCCACAGAGCCCCTTCTGCCCTACCTAGGACAGCAAGTAGAGACCCATTTTCATCTTCGAGCCTAGGAGCTGCTGTAGGGCACCGGCTGCAGCTCTAGAGGAAGGTGGAGGCCCCATGCTGCATGTGGGGCCGTGAGATGCCCGACTGGCCAATGGCTGGCTCCTGGCTCAGGTCTGCAGCATCAGGGAGAAGCTGTGAATCTTGGTGGGGAAGAGCTCTTCTCCCCCCCAGCTAAGCTGCGCTGGGCAGTGCGTGCCAGGCAGGGCGTACACCTCTAAACTTCCCATTTGCTAAGAGGAGCCATTCAGGGCTGAACAATGGGAGACAAGCTTGGCAGTGGTTCCTGGAAGGGGGGAAGGCAGGGTCGGCCTGGCAGCTACTGAGGGGGGCCCACTGGGGGCCTGGCCAGCAAAGGACACAGTGAGTGCCTGGCCTCCCGGCCTTGAGTGCCAGGGCCCTTTGAGTGCGAGGGCCTCAGGCCTCCCCGTGGGTATTCTGCAGAGATGCCCTGGCAGCCAGGCCCCGTACTCCCTCCCTGCTTGTCACGTACTGGGTCATGTGCTTTGGCCTGCCAGGGTGCTGGAGCCCAAAAGTGTTCTCCAGCCAGGCCCTGGCTCTCCCAGTGGGTGCAGCAGTGCCTGAGACCCTGCACCCCCAGCCATGGCACAGGTACCAGCGCAGGGAATGCCTGAGATGGCCCTCTGCTCCCAACTTGGGCATGGCCCCCTGCTCCCCCTTGGGCACTGCCCCATGGCCCCCTGCCCCCCCCTTGGGCACTGCCCCATTGCTCCCTTGGTCACTGCCCCATGGCCCCCTGCTCCCCCCCTTGGGCACTGCCCCATTGCTCCCTTGGGCATGGCCCCCTGCCCCCCCCTTGGGCATGCCCCATGGCCCCCTGCTCCTCCCTTGGGCACTGCCCCATTGCTCCCTTGGGCACAGCCCCATGGCCCCCTGCCCCCCCCTTGGGCACTGCCCCATTGCTCCCTTGGGCACGGCCCCCTGTCCCCCCTTGGGCACAGCCCCATGGCCCCCTGCCCCCCCCTTGGGCACTGCCCCATTGCTCCCTTGGGCACTGCCCCATGGCCCCCTGCTCCCCCCCTTGGGCACTGCCCCATTGCTCCCTTGGGCATGGCCCCCTGCCCCCCCTTGGGCATGCCCCATGGCCCCCTGCTCCTCCCTTGGGCACGGCCCCCTGTCCCCCCTTGGGCACAGCCCCATGGCCCCCCGCCCCCCCCTTGGGCACTGCCCCATTGCTCCCTTGGGCACAGCCCCATGGCCCCCTGCCCCCCCCTTGGGCACTGCCCCATTGCTCCCTTGGGCACTGCCCCATGGCCCCCTGCTCCTCCCTTGGGAGCCCCCCGGCGCTGCGGGCCGGGCCGGGCGGGGCGGGGCTGAGTCACCGGGCCCCGCCCGCCGGAGTCACGTAGCTCTGCGGCACTTGCTCCAGCCTCATTTACCGGCGCCCGAGCCGCGCAGCCCGTAGAGCCGCAGCGCCAGCACCGGAGAGAGCCGAGCCCAGCTGCCGGTAAGGGCCGCCCAGGACCCGGCCCCGGCGATGGGGCGGCTCGAGGAGCGGGGCTGCGGGGTTGGGGGGGTACGGGCGAGATGCTTGGGAGGGTTGCTGGGGGAGACAGTGCAGGGAAGGAGGCTGGGGAGGCTGGTTGTTTGGGGGGGCCAGTGGCTTGGGGAGGCTGGGGGGGTTGCTGGGGGGGCAGTGCGGGGAAGGAGGCTGGGGGGGGCTGGTTGTTTGGGGGGGCCAGTGGCTTGGGGAGGCTGGGGGGGTTGCTGGGGGGGCAGTGCGGGGAAGGAGGCTGGGGGGGCCGGTGGCTCTCAGGGCCAGGGGGTTGCTGGGGGCCTTTGCTCAGAGGCCACCTGCTGACACCAGCGGAGTGCACCCAGATGCCCAGAAGGTACCAGGGTCCGTGGTGACTCCCAAGCGGCCGAGTTCCATGCTTGGCATGTGCTGTCCCCCTGGCAAACCCTGGTGCCAGGCTCAGCGGACAGGCTGGGGACCCTGGCTCTTGCCGCTCTCTGGAGGGTCCATCCGGCTCCGGGAGCAGGGGGCTTGGCCCCAGCTGGCTGCAGAGTGACACCCCAGCATGAGCTTAGCCGCAGAGCCCAGCTGACAAGCCTGCCTGGGCGCTGGGAGGGAGCAGACTGGCTCGTGGCATTAACCGGCCTTAGCTGGCTTATGTGGTGCATTGCAGGCTTGTGCCGACCAGCCAGTCCCCGCTCGCAGGGTTCCTATGGGCCGCACGTGGGCTTCATGGGCGCCAGCGAAGGGCTGCTCTGCTGGAGCAGCATTTCTGGGGGTTGCAGGGGAAGGCGGCTGCATGCCCTGGGGCCCCTGTAACCCCGTGACTGGGCCTCCATGCGGATTACAGGGACCTTGAACTGGACTCATGCTATTACGCTCCCTTCTCCCCGGGATTTGAGCTCTGGGCTCCTGTTTCTGGCTCTGCCTCAGTCTGGCTTTGTGTGTGAGCGAATGGCTGTCCCCGGCCGGCTGATACGCGGCCCCTGGCCTGGAGCACAAGAGCTGGTGCGAGGGCTGGGCTGGGGCTTTCCCGCACCTGCTCTGATTGTGGTGACCCAGGGCTGCGACCAGAGACTGCCCAGTGCTCTGTGCAGGGGCGGGGGTGGCCCATCTCCCCTGCTTGTCGTGCCAGGAGCACCGTGGGCCGGTCTCTAGTGCTGGCTCTAGACGTGCGCAGCAGAGCCCTGAGATGGCTGCGGGGAGGGGGAGGAGGAGGCTGGTGCTACACGAGGCTGGGCCCGTGCCGTGGTGGCAGCACTGCACGCTGGGGCCTGCGTGCCTGCCTGTTATGTAACGGGCCCCATGCGGGTTAGGACAATCGGTGGATGGGTTCGGCCTTTTGTCTGGGGGACAATTCAGAGAGAAGCCTCTGGCCAGACGGCTGCTGACGGAGGCAGGGTGGCAAGCGGCTGCTTCCCCGTGCTTGGTGTGCAGACCCAGCTGTACCACAGCCGCGGCGGAAGGGGATGGGACGGGCTTTCCCCCCGCCCTCCCCTGCTCCCAAGGATGCCAGGCTGGGGGTCTCAGCTGGTTTTGGGAGCCCGGATGGGCTCAATTCCCTGACTGGTGGGGGGAGAGGGTAGCCAAGGGGTCACTCCAGACTTGGTGCCCCTGCATTGGGGGGGGGCACTGGGTTTAGCAAATGACCTTGGAGTTTTGGAAGCAGCAACACTGCAGTGTTTGGGCGGCAGCCTTCTGCGGTGGCTTGAGATGGGGCGGGCAGGTGCTCCCAGCCAGCTCTCTGTCCACGCTGCTCCCTACACAGCGCCTCTGGGGGAAGGCTGGGACTGGCACAAACATACCCCCCACCCCCCCAACACTCCTGCATGGAGAGCCGGGCCTGGAGTAGGTGAGCTGTGGCAGTGCCTCCTGGTGGGCAAGTGGGTGTATTACAGCAGGGAAGCTACTGAAGAGGGTCATGGCACATACTGACCAGTGGGGAAGGCAGTTGAGTGCTCTCAGTCCTGGGTGGGGGAACCAGGACTCTGCCTTAGTGGCAGAGGTGAAGACTTCCATCTGTCCCTGCTCCCTAGAGCAGGGGGAGGGCTAACTTCTTCCTCGCCCTGGTTCAGGAGACTATCCGTAACGATGACGCACCAGTATCCCGCGCTCTCAGCTGAGCAGAAGAAGGAGCTGTCTGACATCGCGCTGCGAATCGTGGCCCCGGGCAAGGGGATCCTGGCAGCGGATGAGTCCGTAGGTTGGTCTGAATAAGTCATTGTTGGGCAGAATGACCCCGTTGGGCTCCTGCAATCCCCAGGGCTGGTCTCGGGTCCAGCTGGGAGTTTGGCCTCGCACATCAGTGACGGGTGGCGCCGAGGTTCTAGAAATGGCGCTGAGCTGGCAGCTCCACCGCTGACATCCCAGGCTCGAGCACAGCTGGCTCAGGAAGAAAACCGTGTGTGTTGTGCTGCGCTGGCTCCCTCTGTGCAGCTCCTGCTGCAATCTCTGGCCCCAACGACGTTCGTGATCCCAGAGTCCAAGGGTCACGACAAGGGGTCCTGGATTGGGGTGGCCCAGGGATCACTGGGGGGTTGTTTATCTCCCCTCCCCAAATGGTGATGTTCCCTTCAGAACCACGACAGCCTTTGCGCCTGCTGCTCCTTCCTGGCTGTTCGCAGAGCTACAGCCTGAAAGTTGTTCCCTGCTCTGGTGTCCCAGGCAGCTGCTGCCCCCACGTGCCACTTGCTCCCCTGGCATCAGGTGTGGGTGGTGGCTGGCACTCGGTGGCTCAACGGCAAATCCTATGTTCCTCTGGGCTCCCCTTTCCCCCAGGAAAACTCATCCCATGTATCATCCATGCTCCCCTCTGTCCCTGCAGGAAGCATGGCCAAGCGCCTGAACCAGATTGGGGTGGAGAACACAGAGGAGAACCGCCGGCTCTACCGCCAGATCTTGTTCAGTGCCGACAACCGGGTGAAGAAGTGCATCGGAGGTGTCATCTTCTTCCACGAGACCATGTACCAGCAGGGGGATGACGGCACCCCCTTCGTCAGGATGATCAAAGACAAGGGCATCGTGGTGGGCATCAAGGTGAGTGGCTGGGGGCTGCCAGGTGGGTGGTGCCGGGGCCCCTGTGCCCCACGGTAGCCGATGCCGTAGTGCAGCAGGCCCTGTGTGCCGGGACGTTGCTGCCCTGGGGGTGTCTGGACTCAGCAGGGAGGTGCACTAGCTGCTCACGCTGACAGCTCAGAGGCTCTGCTCCCGTTGTCATGGCTTCCTGCTGGTTGCCATGACTTCCCTCAGCTCAGGCAGGGGCTGCTTTCCCAGACACTGAGGCTCCTGTCCTGTTCCCGGGCATGTGTCTGGGTTTCCAGCCAGTCCCAGGGCTCTGCGGTCTCGCCTCACCTGTGCCCTGCCGTTCCCTTTGCAGGTGGACAAGGGCGTTGTGCCTCTGGCTGGGACTGACGGAGAAACCACGACCCAAGGTATGCGACGGCTGCTCCGTGAGTGGGCTGGGGGAGCTGAGCTCTGTAATGCTGAACAAACCCTCTGGCCTGTCTGAAAACGGTGGCGATTCCCCACCTTGGTGGGTGGAGCTGGGGCAGCTGCCACGTGCCCTCAGCATGGGGATTCCCACCTGCCCAGGGAATGGCTGGCACTAGAGGGCGGGTGGGGTCCGTAGGCCGCAGCTGAGCCTGGCTGAGGGTAACTGTGTGTTGGGGGCAGGTCTGGACGGGCTGTCCGAGCGCTGTGCCCAGTACAAGAAGGACGGTGCGGACTTTGCCAAGTGGCGCTGTGTGCTGAAGATCAGTGAGAACACCCCCTCGGCCCTCGCCATCATGGAGAACGCCAACGTCCTGGCCCGCTACGCCAGCATCTGCCAGCAGGTGAGGGCAGCGCGGTGGGGCACCGGCCTGAGGCTCTGTGCGGTGGAGCCGAGTGTTGCACTGACTGTGCCAACAGTACGCGCTGTGCAGTGCAGGGCCGTGCCCCAGGTAGCTTCCACTCGGGTCACACGCGGACCCCATCCCCCCTGCGGGCTCTTCTCCCCCCATGTTCAGCACTGAGCAGCCCCTGTGGCGCAGGGGCTTGCCCGGGGGAGTCAGGAGGCCTCTGGCTGGCTGGCAGGCCAGGCGCTCAGTCCCTAGGGCAGTGAGGGGTCCCCGGCACCAGCTGAGGGGTGGTTTTGGATGGCATCTTTCCCATGGATCCCAGGGCCCAGTTGCGTTACGCGCTCCATGGCTCTGCTAGACCCAGCTGCGGGGCCCCTCTCTGACCAGGGAACGTGTGCGTTGGTGTCAGGGGGTGAAACCTTGGCGAGGCCGTTGTCCTGCTCTCCCCATCGTCCCCTGCAGAGCACCCTTGGGTGGGGAGGCCTGTCTGGCACGTCCTTCCCGCTCTGCCACGCAGGGTGCTACCCGTAACACCTTCCCATTGCAGAACGGCATCGTGCCCATTGTGGAACCAGAGATCCTGCCCGATGGAGACCATGACCTGAAGCGCTGCCAGTATGTGACCGAGAAGGTGAGCCCTGTCCCAGCAGTGCCAGGGGCGTTAGGGGGCATGGCACACAGCGAGACCAGGGGAAGGGTACCCACCCCAGCCGCTGTTCTGCGTGCCCCGTTATCCCCCATGCAGGCCGCCCGGCACTCAGAGGGCTCTGCAGTCTTAACTGCCACCCTGATGGGCAGAAGGCGCCATGCTGGGATGTCACCACAGCACTCCAGGCCCTGCCCTGCACCTGGCACTGGGGCACGTGGGATGTCCCCAGCAGCTTCTTGGGCTCCGGGCAGGGCTGGGGGGAGACCTGGGGGCTGGGCTCCCCGGGGTGCAGAGCAGATGTGAGAGCTCAGCGCTTGCTGCCTTGCTTTCAGGTGCTGGCGGCCGTGTACAAGGCCCTGAGCGACCATCACATCTACCTGGAGGGCACGCTACTGAAACCCAACATGGTCACTCCGGGGCACGCCTGCCCAACCAAGTACAGCGCCGAGGAGATTGCCATGGCCACGGTGACAGCGCTGCGCCGCACCGTGCCTCCCGCCGTCCCAGGTAGCCAGGGCACAGAGCTGCCTTTGAGCTCCCCACCCCCAGGTGCTGGAGTCTAGCTGGGCTGACGTGTGTCGCTTGGTCCCGGGGTGTCCCTGCCTGGGGAGGGAACTCTCTGCATCCCGGCCACTGCTGGGACAGCCACGCTCAAGCTGTAGCACCCTCGTCCGCTGGCAGAGCAGGGTGTGTGAGGCTGTCTACACTGCAGCGGCACAGCTGCACCCATGGAGCACTGTGTGGACAGAAGCAGTGTCTGTTGCTGTGGTAAATGGCCCCCTTGAGGCGGTTGCTCGGGCGAGCCCCGGGCGTGACACTGGCGGTGCCCTGGGCGACGGAGCTAGGTCGATCTGATTTGCAAGCGTAGGCCAGGCCCGGCTCTCTCAGCTTGTGGGTGCTGCACAGTCTGCTCTGCAGTGGAGGTTCGGGCTGTGCAGGAAGTGGGGTGTGGGGGGCTCTAGGTGTCCACACATCTGGGTTTGAGCCTAGGATGGGCGCTGAACCCCTCCCTCAATGTCCTGGCCTTGTTTTCAGGTGTCACCTTCCTTTCTGGGGGGCAGAGTGAGGAGGAAGCTTCCATTAACCTGAACGCCATCAACAACTGTCCCCTGGCCCGGCCCTGGGCTCTGACCTTCTCCTACGGACGTGCCCTGCAAGCCTCGGCACTCAACGCCTGGCGCGGCCAGAGGGAGAACGAGAGCTCTGCCACCGATGCGTTTATGAAGCGTGCCGAGGTACTGAGCTGGAGGTCGGGGTGTGCTGCGAAGGGTCCTTTCCCCGGTTCCCTGCCCTGGAAACTCCTGGGCAGCAAGGACCAGGAAGTGCCCTGCCCCAAGCCTGAGGGCGTCGCGGTGAAAGATCTGCTTGGCCACTTTCAATCTAAAGCTTCCTGAAATTGTCCATTCAAGCCCCTGTGTCCAGGAAAGTGTTGGGATGAGCCCCGTGTGTCCTGGCAGGGCTGGCCAGAGCCAGCCCTGGCTGCTGGGAGATACCAGCAGGGAGTACATGTGTATTGCGTGCCTGGAATCTCCAGTTGTCACCGAGTGGGGGGAGACCAGGCCCTGCACCCCCGGCTTACTGCAATTCACCGTGACTCTCAGCCAGCCAGTAAAACAGAAGGCTTATTTAGATGCCAGGGACACAGTCCGAGACAGGTCTTGCAGGTACAGACAACAGGATCCCCTCAGTCAGGTCAATCTTGGGGGGGCCAGGGAGGCCAGAACCCTGTCTGGGCTCGCCTTCATTTTCCCAGCCAGCTCCAAACTCTGCAGCCCCTCCTCTGGCCTTTGTCTCTTTCCCGGGCCAGGAGGTCACCTGATCTTTGTTCCCCAACACCTTCAGTTGGCACCTTTGCAGAGGAAGGGCCCAGGCCATCAGTTGCCAGGAGACAGGGTGTCGGCAATTCTCTGTGCAGACAGTATCACACTGGCCCCCTAGGGCTCTGCAACAATCACACACCCCTAGACACTGGAGAAATGCATAGGGGAAACTGAGGCACTCACAGCACTCACAGAAAATATTAAGAACATTCCCACTTCGTCACACCACGTCTAGGCTAAAATGGCATCTGGCGCACGTGGTGAAGAGAGCAGTGACTACGGGAATGGTGTGGCACTTGGTATGATTCCTAGCCAGTCTCCTGTTGTGCTGGGGGGTGGAGGGTGCCAGGGCCATGGCTGGGGGCACAGCCAGTGACGAGGATGCTAACTGGTCTCTCCCTGTGTCGTAGGTGAACAGTCTGGCTGCTCTTGGCAAGTACGAGGGCAGCGGAGACGACTCTGATGCTGCTGGGCAGTCTCTCTACGTGGCTAACCATGCCTACTGAGCCCTGGCTCGGAGCCCCGGGCGGGCTTTCCAGCCCCACTGACCAACCAGTCTCCCACTCTGCCACGTTCCATATCAGCCACAAGTCACCCCCAGCTTTCTACTGTAGCCACCGACAGGAGCCAAGTAGTCGCCTCTGGTGCAGGGGAGAAGAAGGGAGGAACAAGCCCCACCTGGATGTACTGCCCCAGTCTCGTGTTTTCTTTCAATTGCTGCTGACTTTGTGCCTGTGAAAGAGGAGGGAGAGGTGCCCCGACAGAGGCTCCCGGGAGGGACTGGCCAGACAGTGCAGGCTGCAGACCCCATCCCTTCCCCTTTAATTCTCCAGTTCTCCTTAAAGGGTATTGTTTAGAGGTGGAAGAGGAGCTAGGCTGGCAGGAGGTGGGGAGGGGCGATGTCCCCTGGGCCCATGCCTGGCTCTGGGGCAGGAGGCCCCTGTTCCCAAGGGGTTTTTGTGTGCAGGAAGCGTTCCGTTTTGTTGGTGCCCCAGTGCCTGTTCTCCGCCTGCCCTGTGTGGTCTCAAGGCCCTGGCCGTGTGGGACCCCAAGCTGCATTAGACTGCACTGTGGTGTGAAGCTGTAGCTTTGCAGTTCTGATTGTGTGCTCCCCGCCCCGTAGTGCCGCGCCTCTGCTGCCACCGCTCTGTGTCTGCTGAGTCGGGTGTGAGCAGCCGATGGTAGGGGAGCCAGTTCCTGCCGTGTGTTGTGTTCCCCATATGCACCTGATGTACCAAATAGTCTAACAAATAAATCATAGAGAAAGTGACAAGCGACTGCTACTTCCATCTGGGGGTAGGGATGGGGATTAGCTGTTTTCTCTCCCGGGGGGCGGGGGGGGAGGGAGGGAGTCTATTTAACATGGGTATTCTGAGTTGGGGTGAAGAAGACAAAGTAGCTGCTTCCAGCCACGCACTCTGGAGTGACAAACCCACATGGAGACTTCTTCCAAATCCAGCCCTTCCCCTCCCAAAGCTCCTCAGGTCCAGGTCTCTGCTGTCCATTACAAACTTCCTCTCCACATCCCCCTACTGCTTCAGCTGGACACGGGTGCTTTCCTCCCTTCCTCTGCTGAACTGTCTTATGCTGCTAAACAGCTCCCATGTTCCACCCCAGAGGTGGCTGTGCTTCAGTAGTGGGTGAAGCTCCTCCATTGATTGCCCATGACTAGCGATACCGACCTCTCGCTGTGTGCTCAGTTCAGTAGAACTTGTCCAGCCCTGTGCAAGGAAGGCAGCTGCTGCCCTCCCGTAGGGGTGGAGTGTGGCCTACTGCGGAACTGTAGTAAAACAAGACTGGGGGGTTCAGCTAAGATTCCTCTGGAGCTGTTGTGGTAGCACGTGAGCCATCCCCATTCCTACTGCAAGGCCTGCCCGTTGCATGGACTACAGGCGCGCTCCTCTGTGGTAGAGCTGTAATGTGGTCCTGTTCAGTTGGTGTTTTCCTTAGCCAACCACCCCTGTCTCTTGACCTGGCTGAAGATGACTCACTGCTCCTTAAGGGACTGAATCTTCCTGATTTCTGTCATGGGTAAAGTGCCATTTCCACCAAGGGAATTAGTGTTGACTCTCCGGTATCACAGGGCTCTTGCCAATTTCACCTGCCTACAGGAATGGTAGCTGTGTTGTACAGGTGGGGAAACGGAGGCAGAAAGGTCAAATGCCTCCTTCCTACAAGGTCTGAGTAGCAGTTACGGAGAGAAGTGGGGCCAGCCCTTGACTAGGCCTGGGTCCCCGTCCTGTGCTCTGCTCAGGTTTCCTGGACCGAGAATCCCCTTGCAGGAAAGCAGTCACTGAGGCACTGATACTGGATGATGAGTTAATTAGGAGGGTTGGGGGGAGGTGTGCAGTGCCTGATGCTGGGGGACGGAGGGGGGACACTAGCAAGGGGAGGGAGAGTTGCAGTGACCGGGTCAGGGTGAGTGTGCGGTGCCCAGGGCTTGGGGGGGAGGGGGGTGGCCAGTGCTCGGTGTGGGGGAGGGCAGTGTGTGTGCGCAGTGCCTGGGGCTGGGGTGCAGTGAAGTGACTGGTGTGGGAAGGGCACAGTATCCAATGCCAGGGAGGGTGGGGTGTGGGTGCAGTGACTGGGGCTGAGAAGGGCGCGATGCGTATGGAAGGCCTGGGGTGTGGGGGGTGTGGGTGCAGTACTGGGGCAGGGGTGCAGTGACGGGGAGGGCGGGGTGTGGTGCTGGGGGAGGGGCGCAGTGACTGGGCGCAATGCCCATGGAGGACGGGGTGTGGGTGCAGTGCCCAGGCACAGTGCTCAGGGATTGCGGGTTGTGGGTGTAGTGACCAGGGCTGGGGAGGGCAGGGTGTGGGTGCAGTGCTGGGGGAGGGGTGCAGTGCCCAATGCTGGGAAGGGTGGGGTGTGGGGTGCAGTGTTGGGGGAGGGGCGCAGTGCCCAGGGATTGCGGGTTGTGGGTGCAGTGGCGGGGGAGGGGCGCAGTGCCCGGGGAGGGCGGGGTGTGGGTGCAGTGGCGGGGGAGGGGCGCAGTGCCCGGGGAGGGCGGGGTGTGGGTGCAGTGGCGGGGGAGGGGCGCAGTGCCCGGGGAGGGCGGGGTGTGGGTGCAGTGCTGGGGGAGGGGCGCAGTGCCCGGGGAGGGCGGGGTGTGGGTGCAGTGCTGGGGGAGGGGCGCAGTGCCCGGGGAGGGCGGGGTGTGGGTGCAGTGCTGGGGGAGGGGCGCAGTGTCCGGGGAGGGCCGGGGGCCCCGCTGGCCGGGCGGAGGTGCTCTGTGTGCATGCAGCATGGACCCGCCCACACCTCTCTCTCTCGCGGGCCCCTGTACCGGACGGCCCCCTCCCCCGCCGTGTCCCTCTGAGGGACCCGTAGCGGACAGGAATCTTCGCGACCCGCCCCCGGTTCTCTTAGTCAGCGTTGATTGGTCAGCGCTGCTGTCGATCTGCGCCGATTGGCTGCTGGCTGGTTTCCCCGGCTGCGGGCAGGCCCCGCCCCTGGAGGTCCGGGAAGAGCAGCCGGGCGAGAGGATGGCGGCTGACGAGGCAGGTGCGGAGCCGGGAGCTGATGGGGCCCCATGACAGCGGGGGGCGGAACCCAGGCGTCCTGGGAGCCGGGCCGGGGGGAGCCGGGAGAGGGGCTGGTTGAGGGGAGCCGGGCCGGGGGGAGGGGAGCGAGGGGGGGCCGGGGGGAGGGGAGCGAGGGGGGGCCGGGGGGAGGGGGGCGGGGAGTGGGGGTACCGGGGGAGCCGGGGGCCTGGGGGGGAGCGAGGGGGCGGGGGTGGGGAGGGGGGAGCCGAGCCGGGGCCGGGGGGGGAGCGAGGGGGAGGCGGGCGGGGAGGGGGGAGTGAGGGAGCAGGGAGCCGGGCCGGGGGGGGGCGGGGAGTGGGGGTACCGGGGGGAGCCGGGGCGGGGAGGGGGGAGTGAGGGGGCGGGGAGCCGGGCCGGGGGGGGGCGGGGAGTGGGGGTACCGGGGGGAGCCGGGGCGGGGAGGGGGGAGTGAGGGGGCGGGGAGCCGGGCCGGGGGGGGGCGGGGAGTGGGGGTACCGGGGGGAGCCGGGGCGGGGAGCCGGGCCGGGGGGGGGCGGGGAGTGGGGGTACCGGGGGGAGCCGGGGCGGGGAGGGGGGAGTGAGGGGGCGGGGAGCCGGGCCGGGGGGGGGCGGGGAGTGGGGGTACCGGGGGCCTGGGGGGGAGCGCGGGGGTGGGGAGAGGGGAGCCGGGCCGGGGGGGAGCGGGGAGTGGGGGTACCGGGGGGAGCCGGGGCGGGGAGGGGGGAGTGAGGGGGCGGGGAGCCGGGCCGGGGGGGGGCGGGGAGTGGGGGTACCGGGGGCCTGGGGGGGAGCGCGGGGGTGGGGAGAGGGGAGCCGGGCCGGGGGGGAGCGGGGAGTGGGGGTACCGGGGGGAGCCGGGGGCCTGGGGGGGAGCGAGGGGAGCCGGGCCGGGGGGGAACGAGGGGGCGGGGGTGGGGAGAGGGGGGCCGGGGGGGAGCGGGGGTACCGGCCCCCGCCATTGCCCGTGTCTCTGCCCGCAGAGAAGGCCCGGGGGAAGCGCGCTGCTCTCTCCTTCGCCGCCGTCGCCCTGGTGCTGGGGCTGCCGCTCTGGTGGAAGACGACGGAGACGTACCGGGCCTCGCTGCCCTACGCGGGGATCAGCGCGCTGGGCTCGCTCCGGGTAGGGCGCCGGGGGGGGGAGCGGGGCGCCGGGCCCCTCCCCGGGAACCAGCTGTCCTCGCTCCCAGCGTGTGGGGGGGGGGAGACCAGGGCCGGCCTCGCTCTGCGCCCCCCCCTCGGGGCCCGGTGCGAAGACCAGCCGTGTGTTCTCCCTCCTGGCCGGCCTGTGACCGCTGCAGCCCGGGGGGAGCGGATGCTGCCTGGCTGGGCCCGGCCCGTGGCTCGGCACCGCACTGCCCTGAGGCCTCCGTGCCGAGTGGTAGTTCTGGGACCAGGATCCGGGTAGTACGGGGAGAGCTCAGGCACTGGGGTGCTTTGCTAGCCCTGAGCCTGGGGCCGGCCCACCCAGCCGGCGTTTGCTGCCCCGACGGCCGTTCCCCCTTGGGAAGGGCTGAATGTCCTACATCTGTCAGCGGTTTCTGGCACCGACTCTTGATGTAGACGCAGGAGTTTCCAGTTGGTGGCAGCAGCAATTCATGGGTCTCCCTTCACAGGGTTCAGATACTGTTGAAGTTCTAGGGGGCCCCAGGGCTCTGGGTGGTGCTGGGGCTCCCAGAAGGGCTGTGAGGAGGTGCGGAGGGTTGACGGAGGCTGGGACGGTGGTAGGGGCCGTGGCTTATGCTGCTGTTTGCTCAGTTCCAGCTGACTGTGCCCGTCTCGGTGGTCTTTGCCAAGGGGGCTCTGCCAGGAGCTCAGTGGAGGAGACTCCCTTTCGCAGACACACAGGAGGAGGAGAACCTGTTAAACTGTAAGGACCTCTGACTGCTGGGGGGTTGTGCTTTTGCTGTAACCCCTTTGTTCGCTTTAATCTCTCCCCCGACTCTCCCCACTGTCCCTGTCTCTCCCCTTGGCTGTTGCTGAGCTCACGGCCTCCTACAGATGGCTTTGAGCTAGTGCAATGAAGGCCAGCAGCCCCGTCCACCATGGTCCTGCAGGGACTAGCTCAACTAGGCAAGTGGTGTCCCCATTTCTCCCCTCCAGCTGCAGGAGCTAGGCCCACTCTGGGGCTGGGACTGTCCCCCACAGATTAGTCATGGTGGCGACTAATGACACGGGAAGTTTCTTACCTTGTTCCAAGCTGTGAAAGGCTGGAGCTGCTCTCCTCCAAGCAGGAGCCTCTTGTGACCCCAGTGCAATTAGGCAGTGAGCTAGACAGGGGCTGGCTGGTGAGATACAGGCGTGGAGGGTGAAGAGCAGGGGGCACTGACTGCTCCCCGCCTGCAGCGTTGGAGCGAGGCCGGAGGGAGCCACTGAGGAGGGACAGTTCCGAGAGCTGAGGTTAGCTGGAGCACAATGTTCCCGAGTGTCTGGGGACACACACCATGAGGTGGGAGGGGCACATGGGTGGGTAACGACAATCGGAGTAAAACGAAGGGAAGGAAGCTCCCTGCCCGTGAGGTAGGTCATGCTGAAGTTATCTTCCCAGGGAGGGGAGCCCCGTCCCTTGTGACACGTCAGACGGGGCAAACCCTAGGGACCTGTCCTGCCTGCGGGGATGGACCGACCGGGCCGGGAGGCCTTGCTCAGCTCTGGGAACTGGGGCCCAGCACTGGCCTAAGGGGAGGCTTAGGGCATGCGCACAGCTGGGAGAAGGTGCTGTGTCCCTTTCAGCCCTGGTTCCTTATCGGGGTTGCCAGAGCAGGGCCCTGGTGCTGGAGAGCACAGCACATAGGGCCAGCTGGCCTCACCTGCTCTCTCTTCCTTCCCCACAGCAAAAACAAGCGTTACAGCCCGCTATGAGACGACTTATCGGAGTGCGACCGCCACGGAGCAGGCAGCCTTGGCCATGGCCACCGTGCAAGGTACCGGGTTGCACGGTTCAGTAGGATACGCTAGGCTGCTGCCCTGGGGTAGAGCTGGCAAAGAGCAGGGAGTCCTGGCTCTCCTGGGGTGGCCGTGCAGCTGGCCATGCCCTGCGGCTGCTGCTCTCCGGTCTCGGCCCGACTAGGATGCAGGTGGTGGGGTGCCAGTTTGTTGCTGTACCTACCAGAAACACCCGGGTTGTGGGGAGCAACGGGCCGGCATTCCCAGGGTGCACATCACCCGGGTTGCTGCTTGGGATTGCTGCTGCTAACTACCATGTGCAGCTCTTGGGGCATAGGAATGGGCTGCTTCAGGGCAGGGGGGAGTTCCAGGAGCCTGGGGGGTGGGGCAGGGACCTAGGGGTGACTGTGGACATGGATTTGTGTTGTAGTGGGGGCTGCGAGGGAGCCAGGAGTCCCGGCTGGAGATGGGCTAGGAGAGAGATGAGGGATTCCCCTCTCTGGAATACGTCCTTTGGGCAACTGGTAATGCCTGCTCCATCCCCCATGGGATGCTGCCTGACACGTGCGGTGTGGGGTGAGGTTCCCAACAACACTAACTCCCTTCTCTTCCCCAGAGGCAGATGCTGCGCTGCTCCCGCTGCAGGAGGACTCGGTGGGCGCTCTGACAGTATACGTGATCCCGGAAACCTCCCTTCTCCTGCCTCAGGTACAGCATCCTCTGCTGGGAGTGCCCCACCTCCTCACTCTGGGACCAGGAGTGTGGCTTGGAATGTCCTGGGGCTGCCTGCTGTGTCCCTGGAGCAAGAGAGCAGGCAGACGCCCCCCAGAGAGATTGTGCTGGACGGGGACCTGCCCAGAAAGATGCCCTATTCCCCTGTCGCTCTCTTTCCTCCAGGCATAGGACGAGGGGGAGAGTCATGTGGCTGGGTCTTGGCAGGGGCCTGGGAGGTGGGTGATCTGAGGGGGAGGGGGCACTGCTGGAAGGGACATCCTTCTGCAGAAAGAGAGACGCTTGCCACGCTGCTTGGTGCACGCCCCATAGGCAGGAGGGGGCATGGATCTCCTGTGTATTTGGTGAGCTCTCCCCTGCCCTTCAGTGACGTGGCTGCAGAACAATCCAAGACCCTCTTTGCCTGAGGCCGCTGTCCGTGGAGCTTCCCAGCCCTGTTATCCTGCGTCCAGGCACAAGACGGGGTCAGTCTGGGGCACCCCTGTCAGGGGCTGAGCATGCTGCCCTGGGAGCACTCCGGTCCCAGGAGAGGGGAGGTGTGTGCTCCTTGCCCCCCCCAGAGTCCTGGCTCACTGCCCTGCCTTCTCCACAGGGCATTGGTGTGTACGTCGGGAAGCACCGTAGCGCTGTGATGAGGCGTACGCAGGGCCCAGGGGATGTCCTGGCTGCCATTAGTGCCCGGGTGCAGCAGATTGTGCAGGCCATGTCCTTTACCACCGACTCCATCACCACCGCCTTGTCTGATCGCGTCCCCATGGACCAGCTCGGCACGGACACGAGGCGCCCGTTCAAATCCAGCCTGGGTAGGATGCGTGGGGTGCCTGCCATGAGAACTGTTCCCATGGTGCTCTGCAGCACGCTGTCTTCCTTGGACAGGGCTGGGGGCAGCACAGAGCCCAGTTGGGCCACATTCCTCTCCCCCTCCTCGAATTCCCAGGCACCCCCTTCTTTTGAGTAACCAACACTCCGGGGTCCTCTGTGCACCCCAGCAACCCAGTGCCACTGTCCGGGAGCCCCTGAGCTCAGGAACGGGAGGCTGGGTCCCACAGTTACTCCTTGGAGCGCAGCTCTGGTCTCTCTCTGGCCCACTTGGCCTCTGCTCTGCTCTGGAATCGTTGCTCATGCGCTCCTGCCCTGGGGATCCGGGGCCGTTGGCAGGTGCTGGCCTGGCATGTGCTGCTCCAGCTCCTTGCAGTGGGATGTTGGTGGCAGGCTCTGCTCTCTGCTCTTCCCAGGGTACGAGATCACCTTCAGCTTATTGAACCCAGACCCCAGGTCCCATGACGTGCACTGGGACATCGAGGCAGCTGTCAACAGCTACGTGCAGCCCTTCCTCGACAAGCTGGGCTCAGTGGCCAACTTCTCGGTGGACTCCCAGGTGAGAGGGTGGTAGGAGGACGAAGGGTGCCCCAGCCAGGCTGGCCACAGGGTGATCTTCCCACAACATCCATCTCCTTGGTGATCCCCTCAGATCCTGTACTATGCCGTCCTGGGGGTCTCGCCCCGCTTTGACAAGGCTTCCTCCAGTTTCATCCTGAGCGCGCTCAGTCTCCCCCACGTCATTAACCCGGTGGAAGCCAGGCTGGGTAAGTGCCACCTTGCTGTGGCTGCTGGGAGAGGTTAGTGGTGCGGAGGGGAACGGCGGAGACCTGTGCCAGAAGACACAGCACAGGCTCTGCCCCGCAGAGCCCTCGCTCGCAGCCCTGCGCCCCCATACTGCTGACTAGTTAGAAGGGCAGATCCCCGGTCAGAGGCATGGGCTGAGACCCAGCCGAATTCGTGCTGTTCCTGACCTGGCTGGGATCTCAACGCACGGCTCGTATTGAAAGCACCAATGTAACCCCCAGGCCGCTGACCCCTTCTCAAGAGCAGCTGGAGCCTGGCCCCAGTAACGTGCCCCACGCTGAGCTCCTGCAGGCAGCTTCCCAGGGTCCCTGTTGCCTGCCGGGGTCTGCCCCGGAAATGCCGTGATGCTCACTGTGCAATGCTGCAGGTTCCAGCGCCACTTCGCTCTACCCCGTGTTGAACTTCCTGCTGTACGTGCCAGAGCGCGTCCATTCCCCTCTCTACATCCAGGACAAGGACGGCGCCGCGGTGGGGACCAACGCCTTCCACAGCCCCCGCT
Organism: Malaclemys terrapin pileata; assembly: GCF_027887155.1. NCBI lineage: Eukaryota > Metazoa > Chordata > Testudines > Emydidae > Malaclemys > Malaclemys terrapin. The sequence goes on along the minus strand of NC_071522.1, from coordinate 1,559,542 downwards.
GGGGTGGGATCATGGTAAGGAGGAGGGGCCCTGCCCTGTGTGCAGAAAGCACCGCTCTGCTCCCCCTGCAGGGCCTAGGCAGTCCCTTTGGTCCCCTGCCCCCGTGCTGGGGACTGTGACTGGCAGGGGCTGGCCAGCTGGAGCCCTGTGCTGTGCTTGAGAGCTCCTGGTTCAGCTCCTCCAGCCCCCGCAGTGCCCACGGCGCCCTACGGGCTTTTCCATTTGCCCCTTCCTGCGATGCAGCTGGTCTCAGCCGCTCTCCGAGATGGGAAGCCAGGCTAGGCGCGGCCTGGGCCTGAGCCCCCTGGCCGTTCCCTGAATAAGGCAGCGCTGCTCAGCACTGCGGGGTAGCCCAGAGCTGTGGGCTGACTGGAGAACAGAGACCGGGTGAGGCATAGCCTGCGTCAGGCCTGCCCTGGACACACTCTCTTGGCAGGTGTACAACATCGACCACCCAGCTCCTGACAAGGCCCCTCTCCCGCTTCGGGTGGACGTGGACATGGTGCGAGTGATGGAGGTGTTCCTGGCCCAGCTACGGTGAGGACGCTGCTGTCCCCTCCGCCCTGCCCCAGCCCTTCCATTCTCTGCATTCGTTATGTTCAGTTCCCCCAGAGCAGCGTGACGCTGTGGCCCCCGGGGCTGAGCGCAGACCCTGCCTGCCCTGGGAGGTGTGTGCCAGGGTAGAGATGCTGCCTCTGACTCCCCTGCTCTGCAGCCTGGGGCTGGTTCTGTACTTCTCCTAGACGCTCTGGCAATGTGAGGACAGGCTTCTCCCGGGTCGCTGGCTGGCTTAGGGGATCGGCAGTGGCATGTGGCTCCTGTCTCCCCTTAGCTGCTGCGTCACTCTGGCCTAGGGAGCTGGCGGCTGGAGTTGTCCTGTCTGACAGCTGTTCAGTAGCGTTGGTGGGTCTTGGACCAAGGCCCATGACCACAAAGCCCACAATCCTGTAAACTTGTCCCTTCTCGGCCACAGTGTCACGGTCCAGCCTCATTCTGCCTTAGCTCAGCAGTAATGTGTTTGGGAAGCCTGACTTGCACCTGCCCCCCTGGGCAGCAGGACTCAGACCTGCACCTTGTGTCAGGGCTGAACTCCCTGCAGGAAAGGCAGACGAGAACATTTCTGCCGCGTGCCCATTCCCCGTGCTCACCCCTCCTGCAGAAGAGTTGGCCCGGTGACCTCCCTTGCCAGCACAGACCTGATCTGCCCCTTCTCCCCCGCAGGTTGTTGTTTGGGATCTCCCAGGTGCCGCTCCCAGAGGAGTTCCTGCTGGAGAGCCCTGGGAACAAGGGGCTGACTGACTGGGAGCTGGACCGCCTGCTGTGGACCCGGACGGTGGAGAATATCGCCACGGTGTCCACCACCCTCACCTCCCTGGCCCAACTGCTAGACAAGATCGGGAACATCGTCATCAAGGATGATGTTGCTTCTGAGGTGGGTGGGTGTTGGGAGGGTCCCCATGACAGGTTGGGGGCTGCCAGCATCACATAGGAGACCCATGAGTTGCTGCTGCTGGAGACTTGGCTGCCCAGACTGGTGTATTAATTTCTCCTCTTGGGGATGGGGAAACTTTCCGAAAATTGTTGCCCTTAACCTGGAAGGCTGGACCAGGCCTGGCTGCTTGAGTCAGGTAGAGTACACAAGGGCGCTCTCTCCTGGGCTGAGAATTCTGCCTCTGCAGCATCACCGCCCCCTTGTGCCCTGGACCTAGAATTAATAGAAACTGCCACAGCCTCACTGGGGAGAGACCATCTAAATCCTCCCATCCCCCCCTCTGCTGGGCTGAGCCCCCCTTGGTGGCGTTGAGTGAAAGTTTGTGCTGAAAAGTGAGCGTACAAGTGGCAGATCCACTTCCTGGGGTGGGGTGGGGGGTGTTGTAACCTTGGAGCCAACGCAGCTCTGAGGCACTGAGTGGATTCCAGCCCTTCCTTCCTGTGCGGCGTCAATGCAGCAGTTCGCTAAGTTCCTGTTGCAGGCCCACGTCTTGCCCCAGTGACTCCGTGTGCAAGCCACTGAAGAGAATGGGACTGCACTGGTGTAGCTGAGAGCATAGAAAGCGTGTCTGGTGACGGTGTAGGAGTAGGTGGCTTGACACTTGGAGCCCCCTGGCTGTGGGGTGCTGAGAAGGGATATGTAGAGGCCAGTGTCACTTCTTAGCGCAGAGCCAGACTTGACAATCCAGGATCTGCTCGGCTTCTGGCACTCCTAGGGCCTCAAGTGTGTGAGCCTGGAGCTCCCTTGACCTGCCTGGGCCAGACAGGGAGCTGCTGGGCACTGACCCTTTGTGTGGTCCCATCTAGGTATACCATGCAGTAGCATCTGTGCAGACTGCCATGCTGGAGCTGGCCTCTGGCCGTCTGGGCTCAGCATTCCAGGCCAGTAAAGAGGCGGTCACCTCCTCGGAGCGGGCCTTCTTTGACCCTTCGCTGCTGCATCTCCTCTACTTCCCTGATGACCAGAAATTTGCCATCTACATTCCACTCTTCCTGCCGATGGCGGTGCCCATCCTGCTGTCCCTGGTGAAGATCCTCCGGGAAGCCAAACAGAGCAAGAAGGAGCCCATGAAAACTGACTGAGCCTGTCTGCAGCTGCCCCATGGGGCAGGGGAGCTCAGAGCCAGCTCGTGACAGCCTGTCTGTGTAGGAACAGTCCGGGCCCAGTTAAAGGGCTTGGACTCAGATGATTCTTCGTGAATCCTGGAAGAGTGGAAAGTCTGGCAGAAATAGGGTGTTGGGTCAGAAACCGAGGCTTAGCCCCAGCATGGCCACTTCCCAGCATGAAGCTCTTGGGTTCGCCTTTGCCTTTACCTAGGGGGTTAGCAGGGACTCCTATGCTGCTGCTAGGCCTCTACGGCTGGCCCGGGCCAGCCGACTCCGGCTAAGGGGCTGTTTCATTGCGGTGTGGCTCTTTGGGCTTGTCCTAGAGCCCGGGCTCCAGCCCCCTGCAAGGTGGGAAGGTACCAGAGCGTGGGCTCCAGTCCAAGCCCCAATGTCTACACCTCAATTAAACAGCCCCTTGGCAAGAGCCCCACAAGCCCGTCAGCTGGCCTCAGCAGATCTCCCCCAAGGAGTGCAGAGTGGCTACAGCTGCGAGTGACTGGCCGTCTGAACAAAATGCCCCTGCAGGCTGGGTCCAAGGTGGATGAGCTCGGGCCACTTCTGCTTTTTCTAGTTACTGCAGCCAGCTCCACCACCAGACAGCAGAGGAGGCACTTTGGGGCTCCCTGGGTATGAGTCAAGCTTGCACTCCCCGCACGGTGCCTGGATGAAGGGGCTTTCCTTTGAGTCGGAAGGATTGGGAGAGGCTCTGGAGACTGTCCCCTCTGAGTGCTTCAGCAGCCTGAAGTGCACCCTTCCAGCCCAGCCCTTACATGGCGTGCCCCTGGGGCTGCCTAGCTTAGCGGGAGTGAGACCTGTGAGGCACCTTCCCTTTATTCCTGTTGAGAGCCTTAGTATTGGCAGGGTCCCCTCTACGTGCACTGGACCCGGGTCCCTCCCCTTGTGAGCTGTTAATCCACAAGTGTGACCCTGCCACCTTCCCCAACGGAGGGGGCATATACAGGCCAGCCTGGGCCTGTGCATTGGGGCAGCGCTTCCTCGCAGTGTCTGCAGCAGGTGAGTGCTGCTCATCCTTCAGGGCCGTTCAGAAAGTGGCTCTTGGGTTTCTTAGCTTCCTGCCACGGCTGGCAGCCTGTGGGTCTCTGTGAGGGGAGCCTGGGGCCCTGTTTTGCAGGTGGGCTGGGGGGGGTGGGCAGACGTGAGAGTGATGCACTGATCAATGCTGAACAAAACAAGGTTTCTTTTTAATAAAAGTAAAAGCCAGACTCCGCTGAGAGGCAGCTTGCCTTTCCTGGGAATTCAAGCAGCCTGTGTCACCCTGGCCAGCTTGGAGCTTCTCAGGGTGGCCCAAGCTACTGCAGCTCTCTCACGGGATGGCTCCTGTGTGTGTCGGCCTGGGAGGGTTTCCTGTCAGATGGGCTAGGTTCTGGGAAATCAGTGTGGAGAGTGTTGTGCTGCTCACCCTGGCCATCTGCCTCGCTCCAGTCTCTCTCCCTCCCAGCATGTCTGTCTGTCCATCCATCCTTCCCAATGGGAAGGACCTTGCTGCTCTGTGCTGTGGGAGAGGGTGCTGCAGGGAGCTAGGCCCTGCTGGAAGCTGTCCAGTTCTGTCCCAGCTCAGTGGAGCAGGAGCGGAAGCATTTGCTGGGCATTGAGCTGGCTGTGGGGAAGTGCTTCCCTGGAGATGAGAGCAGGGCCCGAGAGTTTCTACACTATTTGCTTGTATCTCAGGAGCTGCAACCAGTGGTTCCAGGGACCTTGCAACAGGATGGGCCTGGTCTGTGGGCAAGAAAACCCGGGTGAAAGGACAGTCCCCTGACCTACCACAGAGCACCAGGTACCACGCAGAGTAGGCCTAGGTGCCCTGACTGTGCAGTTCTCCACATTCTACCAGGCAATGGCAAACTCCCCACCACGGCCAATCCGGGGTGGAACATGCTCAGCACTAGATTCCCTCTTGACTCCCAAAGAGTGCCTGGTTCCTCCAAAGTGTGACCATGACCTCCCTGTCCATTGATAAAATTCTGTGCCAGCATCCCACTTCTGCCTAAATACGTCAGTGCTGCTTGGCTCTCCCTCCTCTGCCGGGAGCCCCGTTATCTGTAACAGCCCCCTTCAGTACCTCTAACATAACCCTTTGCCTCCTTGCTGCGGTCTCGGGTTTTCAGGCTTTCATGTGTGAGCCTTAGCTTGCTGCCTGCCTTGGTTATATTCTCTCTGCCCTAATAGTCCGAGCTGTGTCACTCTCCTTGTCCCGAAGCCCCGCCCTTTCCTTTCCTTTCCTTTCCTTTCCTTTCCTTTCCTTTCTCTATGCCCCAGGCTGCAGGCTCTCCACCCTAACTAAAAAGAACAGGAGTACTTGTGGCACCTTAGAGACTAACAAATTTATTAGGGCATAAGCTTTCGTGGACTACAGCCCACTTCTTCGGATGCATCCGAAGAAGTGGGCTGTAGTCCACGAAAGCTTATGCCCTAATAAATTTGTTAGTCTCTAAGGTGCCACAAGTACTCCTGTTCTTTTTGCGGATACAGACTAACACGGCTGCTACTCTGAAACTCTGCACCCTAGCTAAGCGTCCTTTAAATGGGCAATCACAGCAGGCACTTCTGAGGCACTAAGCAGTGCTCTAGACTAGAGAGTCTTGTTTGGTTTGGTTTGTAGCATGAAATCCTCTTGATATGTCAGCAAGTAGATCCCTCTCCTCCTACGCTCTGACTGTAATAACCACGCTGGTCTGCTTCCCTTATCCAGCAAGTTTACCCTGAGAGTGGCAGCTGCATCAGGCAAGGTGTCTCCAAACACTGCTGTTGGGTCAGGGCTGTTACTTATCTAAGGCTGTGAATACATTGCCACTTTCAGCGCTAAAACTTCAGTCCTTCAGGGGTGTGAAAACACCCCCCTGTGAGCGACAAAAGTTTTAGCGCTGAAAAGCACCAGTCTAGACAGCGCTTTATCGCTGGGAGCTGCACCTGGTGATAAAGCTACCAGCGCTTGTTCGCGGTGGTTATTTTTTATCGTCAGGAGAGCTCGCCCCTGGTGATGAAGCATGACTGCGCTGCTGTGGCTGCTGTAATGTGGGCAGTGTAGACACCCTAAGTACCCCTGTTGAGTATGACTGTAGTAAGGTGTAATGAGGGGCACTGGGGCTTCAGCCATGGGCAGCAGCTCCTACTAGACCCCCCTCCCCCGTTACTCCACTATCCCCCACCTCAATCCACCCCCTGCTGTATCATTCTGGTCCCCTCACCCAGTTTTGCTAACACCTTGACCTGCTGTACCTCTTACTGTTCCCTCTGGACGGGGACTGAACGTCCTAGGCAGAGTGAGTTTTCATGTGTCCGCTATGTTCCAGGCTCAGACATTGCTACTTTGAGAAGCCGTGTTTCCAAAAGCCAGCCCCCCCTCTGTTTCCGTAATGGGGAAGGCTGGGAGAGGGTAGGGTGACTTGGATCAGCAGCAATTCGGTGCATTTCCATAGGTCTGAAGTGTTGGGTGTTAGTCTAGAACGGAGCTAACTCCTCTCGCCTGGGCTGACCTAGCGGCAGTATTTTAACAGACTTCTAGCTTCTTCATGCAGTTTAGCCGTTGAAAATGAGGAGCCAACGCCACGTACCCCTCACTTCAGTGCGGACCCCCAGCAAGTGCTTTTTGAACTGCAGCATGATGCTGTGTGGCCTACGCGGTCCCTGCAGCCACATTATCTAAGCCCAGGCCAAGTCCAGTGCTGGGGCTAGCTGAACTGGTAAAGGAGCCAGTGTTTGTGTGTACCTTGAAATAGTGTGAAATACCTAACCTGCACCTACCTCTTCTTTATTCTTCAAAACTTGCACCTTCTGCTAGTCTGGACTGACATGATGTATCCACCTTAATTATTCCTATTAAATCTTAGGGAATGCCTATTTCTGCTTTCAGTTTATGCTATATCCAACTTCAAATTAGGAGATGGGCCAGCATCCTTGTGGGTCTAAACAAAGCTATTTTTGAGAAATAGAAGCACAAGAAAAGTTTCTGTATTAAAAATTCCATCAACTCCACACTGCTTAAAATAAAAGCTGTGGGAGATGGGGAGATCTCAGGCACAGACTGCAAGCTGTAGCCTTTGTCTTGTTTCTGCAGCTGATTCACAGTCCTCTGAAAATTTGAGCTTAGAGGGGAAGGTGCTGTTTTGCGATAGCAATGCTCGGTGCTGCATGGAGGCTGGCTGTGAGCTGGAGAGAGCCCATCGAACCTCCCCTGTGTATAATCCGTGCTTTGCTCTATACTGATTTGCAGGGTCTCTTCTCTAAGAACGCTCCCCACAAGGCCAAATGTGATCTTTCTGCCATAGAAGAGATGGGACTAGGGTGCGCACTGGACCATTTAGGACAGGGGACTTGCACCCTGGCTTTGTGAAGGCTGCACCCAGGGCAGGTTTTAGGACCTGGTGGTGGTCGGGGTCTTCCGCAGCACTGAAGGACCCCCTGCTGCTAAAATGCCACCGAGGACCCCGGAGCGGACCCCGCTGCTGCCGCTGAAATGCTGCTGGAGCGCCGCTGGTGAGCCTAAGGCACGGGGCCCGAGTCCGGAGAATCGGCCCTGGCTGCACCCTCTAATTAAGGGGGAGCACTATGTGTTTCTTGCCCTGGGTGCCAGTGAAGTGGGTGGTCAGCGGTGGGTGTCGGGTACAGTAGCTGGTTTCTCAGGGCTTTGATGGAAGACAGACAGAAAACAGCCAGCTCTGTGCACCCACCTCACAGCCTGGGTGGCCAAACCCCACTGAGGGGGGGATGTTCCCGCTGTTGGCCAGGGCTGTAGGGTGACGGGAAGGGCCAGACCCTGTGCGGGGGGGAGGCTGCGGTTCAAACAGCCCTACACCTGTGCGGGCCCAAGGGTGCAGGCGCTGCTGGGGTTAGCTGGGTCTTGGGCTCCCTGGCAGCCGGCCCGGCTGGAGAGCTTGTCCTGGGGGCGAGGGGGGCTCAGGCAAACCCTTCCCCCGCCGTGCGGGAGGAGCCGGCGAAAGTCACGGCCTGGGGCCCCCGGCCAGCAATGACCCCGCCCTGCTGGGGGCCGGTCCCGGGGCCGGGCGGCCCCTCCCCGGCGCGGGCGGAGCCAGGCGGCCGGGCCGCAGCCGGCGGCAGCGCGGGGCTTTGCCGGCAAAGGCGCCGAGCGGGGCCGCGGGCGGGGGATGAGCGAGCCCGCTCTCCGCGCTGACACTCGCTCCGGCCGGCGGGGCAGCGGCGGGGCCGCGGCCATGAGGGTGAAGAAGGGCGGCGGGGCGGCGGCCGCGGGCCCCGAGGAGGAGCTGCTGCGGAAGCCGCTCATCGGCCCCGAGGACGTGCTGGGGCTGCAGAAAATCACGGGCGGTGAGTGCGGGCCTGACGCCGGGAGAGAGGGCCCGTGTCCTGCCGTGGGGCCCCGGCCCCCCATCTTCCCTTCCCCCATGGGGCTTCGGCCCCCCATCTTCCCTCCCCCCGTGGGGTCCCAGCTTCCCCTTGGAGAGGGGTCCCGGCCCCCCATCTTCCCTCCCCCCGTGGGGTCCCAGCCTGCCCTTGGAGAGGGGCACCAACCCCCATCTTATCTTTCCCCATGGGGCCCCGGCCCCCTATCTTCCCTTCCCTTCCCCCCCATGGGGCCTTGGCGCACCTCTTCCCTGCCCCCGTGGGGTCCCAGCCCCTCCAAGGAAGGGGCGTGCCCACCCCACAGTGGGCTGTCTGTGGCCCAGGGGTACAGCGCTTGTACAGGGCTCCCGTCCCATCGCTGCTCCCTATCTGGCTGGGGTCAGTGCTTTCTCTGCTCAGGCTCCAGTAATCCCTTGTTCCCTAAGGTCTCAGCAGCTGGGGCCTGGCCCTTCACTTTGAGATCTGCCGGCCTGGCCGGGGGGGTCTGAGTATTTCCTCTTCATCTGCCCTGGGTTCTGTGCCTGGGCTGAGCCCCTGCTTTGCCCACTTGGGGACGGGTGGAGACTGGGTGGGGGGGACTATCTGAGACCCCTTGGATTGCATGTCTGTTCTCTAGCTCCAGATCCATCCTCTGCTGCCCCTCCCCAAAGTGCAGCCCCACCAGTGGTTATTTACTGCCAGCGCCTGGCCTAGCCCTCAGGCTGTGTGGGCCGTCTGAGGACTACAGGGCTACGCAGGACAGCGCCTTCTCGAGAAGAAGTGGGCACTGACTAATATAGGCTGACAGCCTGGTGCTTGAACCCTGAAACCCCAGGGCCAGCTAGGTCTCCGAATTCAGCAGGGCCCTGGTCCTTCAGCCACTTGGCGTTGTCAGAGGAGGACAGCTCCAGCGGGACAGCAATGTGCCTCTGCCCCAGTGGACAGACTGTGGCACAGCTTGAGCTGGTGGCTTTGTGCGGCATGTTCCCTACCTCGACGCCCAGAGACACGAGCCTGGGAGACCAGACCTGGTCTGAAGCTCAGTGGTCTGGTTTCTGTGTTTGCGAGAGGCCCACGTGTGAGCGGAGTGCCCTGGGTGCTGCTGGCAGCGGTACCTCTCACCAGCGGGCCTGGCTGTGGAATCGGGGGCTTTGCTAGTCTGAGGCTAGGGACACTTCTGCAGCTTGTTATAGTGGCAGAAAAGCGTAGGCATGACAGGTCACTGGACGGGGGCAGCTGGAGTGGCTGCCCCATCTTCCACTCGGGAAGAGGGGCAGGAGCTGAAACAGAAACGTGGTTTGCTGAGCCAGGACTGTCTCTTAAAATAGATTCAGGGGGGGTTTTCTGAGCCTGCTGAATCATTTTACGGTTCTATCATAAATAGTCTGTGCTTAAATACTCCTCTCCCGCACTGCTGGCTTTGCTGGGAGCTCTCATGCTGCTGCAAGAGGAGGGGGAGGTCGAGGCTGTGAAAGGGAGTCTCTGCTGTCCCAGTTTCTGTTCCTCCATGCACCAAGAGGGGCCATGGAGCTGCTGGTCTCTCTAGCAAGGGCCTCTGCAGAGGGGAGGGGGAGTGCTTCCAGGTCTCCCCTTGCACCGTGTGGGTTCAAGGGGGAGCCAACTCTTCAGATGCTAGTAACTGTGGCAACAGATTTGCAAGGCCTCCCCCTGCCCCCAATTAGAGCTGGTGAAAGGTACTGAATTATTAGCCCTGCTGACTGACGGTTTCTCTCCGAGGAACAGGCTGTTGTGCTGTCCATCAGCGCGCCCCAAGCATGATGTGATGGGACTTGAGGGTTCGGTCTCTTGGCCTCCGCTGACTGCCTCACTGGGGCCAGCTAGTGCCAATGTGCGAGTGCTTTTATAATACAGACACCACTAGGAGCAGGACTAGGCCACCCCACACCTGTGCCTAGAATGGGGGGACACAGTGGGGCTCAGGGTGGCATTGCTGGCGGCTGATCCCGAGGGAAAGATGTGCTGTTTCCCAGCTCAGGTGGGCTTCACTCTCTTTGCAAGAAATTAAAACAATCGTTTCTCACAATTTCTACGTTGCTACTGATTCTCGGTTGTGAATTGTAATTTCAGGAATCTGCCACTTTACATTGTCGATGCCAGTTCTTGTGGCAGAGAGAAAGAAGGCGGTGGCTAGCCGAGCCCAAAGCTCTGCAGAAGCAGGGTTCCTGGTCTGCTGGCCAGTCATCGTCCCCAGAGAGGCCCCTGCTAAAGCCCATGACAGTGCTGCTCCCAAGCCTTGTACCTCTTTGGGCCCACGGGGGCAGGAGAAGGGCTCTGCAGGTATGGAAGAGGGGGGTCACTCCTGGTACTCCATGCTAAGCCTTGTGCCTGGCTGATGGCATTTGGAACAGGAGCCCCGAAGAGTCTGGCGCGAAAACAGCACCTGAGTGATGTCAGTGGATCTGGGGAAGTAGGGCTTGGGAGGCTGTGCAGGGGGGGTGTATCCCCTGTGAGTGCTCCCGGGGCAGCAGGGATGGGGCAAGGAGAGGTCCTGCCCAGATCCTTTGCTCTTGTGGGAGGAGCATTAAGGGTCTCGAGGGTCCTCTGAGGAGTGGCTGTTAACACTCTGTGGCACTAGGGGAAAGATTCCTCCCAGCGCCCAGCTAAGATACTTGGGTGGAGTGCTGTGAGTGACTTTCCGGCCTCTCACGCTGTGCACGGAGGACACGGCTCTTGCGTCCCATGGTTAGAGCAGCTATGCCATAGAGGATGAAGTACGTTGTTTGTGTGGTTTGGCAAACACCGGTATAGTTGCTCCAGATAAGTGTGCCGGTGTTTAAACAAGCATGTAAAATATTTTGTGACAGGCCATGAAACTGGCGCTGGTGCTTGGTAGCCGTGTCTGGGTGTATCTGTGGTTGACATGTCCAGACATGCTCTCTCATGTAGAGTTTTCAAGGGAATACATGTGTGTGTATATATTACAATCTGACACTAACGTAAATGATCCTTCCCACTGTGGATTGGTGCTTGTAAAGCATTCTGCTCTCCCAGATCTAGCAGCCTAGTGCAATGTTGGGAAGGTTAAATTAGTTGCCCAAGGTTGCCTATCAAGCTGGGAACAGGATGATGAACCCACACTTGTAGCCACCTTCTCTAAGTACGGGACAGCAGTTCCAGAAACAAACCATTTAGTTACGTCCTTTGATGGCCTTGTCCCTTGACGTTTCTTGAGCAGGTCCCTATGAGAGCTTGAGAGCTTTACTTCTGCAGAATGTTCCCCTGCCATCCCCATGGTGTCCACGTGCCAGGACCCTGCTTCACTGTGAGCCATGTGCACGTTCCCCGTCTCGACACCATACCTAGGTGTGTAGAGAGGGTGTATTATCCCTGTGCCCATCTGCTTCCCCCGGCTCCCCTCAGCACAGGGGTTTCCCAACCTTGCATTACCAGCCGCATGTTCCAGAGCAGACAGGCAGGGGCTGCTAACAAGCAGAGAGAGTGACTCCCCTTCCCTTGTTTGGCTCCCCATCAGTCTTGCTGTGACTGGGCAGGTGGCATGATGGATGCTCCGCTTGAGAAGAAGAGCCCAACTGCTGCAGGATCAGTCCTGTCCCTGGGACAGGCTGGCTCTGGAGGTGTTCTGTGCCTGGCAGGAGCCTCCCCTCACTCCTTCCCAGGGCCTTGTTTCTTCGTCACTGGGCTGTGCAGAATGACCCCAGTTTGTGTGACTGCTCCATTTGATCGGATGTGGGACGAGTATTGTAGCTGGCTGGTGCCAGGCCTTGCCACGGGCACCTAAGGGGTGTGCTGGGCAGTGTCTTTGCAGGGCAGGGGCTGCACTGAAGGCACATGTGGAATTTAGTGGTGTTGCAGACACAGACCATCCCCCCATGCACAGTTGATGGAGCTCATTTTGCTCAAGAGATACACAAGATCTGCGCAAGGTCCTGGTGTGTTGGTCCTGCCTACAGTTCCCATCCCTTGCCCCTGGAAGTGCAGAAGGATGGTTTTTCGAAACACGCTTTTCAGTGCCCATTCCTCTTTTGGACACCATTCGCTTTAGAGGCTGAAGGCTCCTTTTTCATTCCTACTGCATAAATAATTGAAATCCACAGAATATGTCAAATCGTACATGGCACTCAGCAAACGGGCGCAAACAGATGCTGAAAACATCCAGCCGTTCTTGCAGTTCTGTCTCTCCCTGTGCAAGGCGCTGCAGGGATGGGAAGGAGCACTGGCTGTGGGAGGGAGGCTGACATCTCCTCCAGTCTCAGCCCTTTCCTGCCGGTGGGGCGCAGAGGGTGGTTGAGGTGAGCCGGTTTGGCAGGGAAACCTACTCTAGGCTCCCCTGGCACTCTGAGGGTAAGTGTGAAATGCAAGTGCTCAGAGTTGTTTTCTGTCCTAGCTGTTCTCAAGTTCAGCTCCCCTAGGCCCATGGACCAGCCTTGTTCCTTTAGGTGCTTGTCCCAGTCCAGAGCTGACTCTAGATACTAGATGAACTCTCCTACCACAGTTTTAGTGTAAGGCTTAGAAAATCCCAAACCCAGGAAATGGGCAGCATTTGAAACAGAGTTGGTCTTTCGCCAACCCTTCTCCCTGCTCTTCGCGTGTTACATCAGCTCAGCCCTGGGAGGAAATGTGCAAAGACCCTTCTTGCTGCTGGAAAGCCTTGGTATTGCAGCAGTAAGGTTGCTTGGGGCTTTTGCCCTTCCAGGCTATGGGACAAGATCCAGCCACACTTCCCTGGCGCTGCAGTGGCTCGCGCTCTCATTCCTTCCGTCCTTCCCCCAAAGTGTCACTGTTGGAGCTGCTTTGAGTCAGCTGGTGGCGCTGGGCTGGCCGTTGGGTTGGTGAAGCTCTGTCTGCGGTATTGTCCCTGGGATCTGACTCATCGCAGCACACGCTGCTACAAATGTAGCTCGGGCTATGGCACCTTCAATGCTTTGCACGGTTTAGTTTCTTCTCATTGTTCCTAGGCAGTGGTGAGGCCCAAGGTGCGTGGGTCCTAGTGCAGGAAGTTCAGTTCAGACGTGTGGGGATGGTGACCTCTGGCTATAGCAAAAGGCTGTGCAGGCTTTTATAAGTCAAACCCTTGGACAACTGAAGTGCCTCCTCACCTGGAGCACTTCAGAGGCTTCTTTCTATTGCTGTGAATGAGCATCAGCCTTTCACCTGGGACAGAGTCATTACCAGAGTGAATAACCTGGGTTAATCGGGTCCAAGAATGGGCCTTCCATTGCGCCCTGTGGAGATTCGCTAGTCTGCTGTGCTGAGGGATCCCGGTTATGGCAGAGCAAGGCTAAGAAGTCTTCTGCTAACCCGGTTCTAATGGGTCCAGGCTCAGCATGGGCTAGACTGGCTTAGGTGCTGAGATGCTGCAGTGACATGTGCTTTAGAGACTAGGCGACATGTTTAGAATTCTGTGATCTCATTGCCAGCAATGCCCCTTCTAGTTCTCCGTGTGTTTATCTCATCCCCTGGCCACTCTGCTTTCTGCAGAGACTCGCCAGGGTTCCTGAAGCACTTGTGAAATTGGCCAGCCATGACAAAGGCTGGAAGAGGCAGTTCTCCAGGGCCCTGAGGGTTAAGGTCCTGTGATGCTGGGGGCGAGAAGCAGGCCCCAGGACTTCTCCCAGATGCTGTTTTCTGGTGTTTTGAACTCGGTATCCCTAACCCCTGGGTTGGAAAAAACGTGACTCTGAATGCAGGATGCATGGTGCTGCTCTTCCAAGCCCTCTGGCTTGAGTGTCCTTTGGACTGGCACTGAAACGCCCCCAGGAAGGGGCTGGCTTGGTGGAGCTGGCAGCTCGGGGGTGGAGCCAGCAGAACTGTGTCTAAAATGCTGTGGTTTTATGTAAGAGGAACAGCTGCTCTCTCCAATGTCCGGGCTGGTTACTCAGCAATTACCACAGTAATACCCGCTGACATTAAAAACCGGCTTAGCGCTGAGCTGTCCGCGAGTGATCTGTGGGAGCCCTGTTATGGAACCACAAGCTGGTGGAAGGAGGTCTCCGCTCCCAAAGGGGACACTGGTAGATCTAGCTCACAAGGGACTAGCCTTTTAGATGGCTCAGGGCAGCTGACTGGCTGTGGTGAGAGTGCTGTGTACAACATTTGGTGAACCCTGTGGCAAAGGAACACTTGCTTCCAATTCACGGAAGCTCCTTCTGTTTGCTGATGTATGCAGGAAGCCAGGAAAGCCAGCTGGCCTGTGTTTTCAATGTTTCCCTGCCCCTAATAAGCTTAAGGGGGGAAGATGCTGTCCAAGCTATCCTGGGTGTATTGTGTCCTCTTAATGTGACCTCCCCCAAGTTCCATTTTCTTGCCCTGCACCAGACCTGTCAAGAGCTGGCTGTGTGGAGAATGCAGGGTTGCTGTTACTAAAGCACTGTCTCCTCCACGAGCTCACCTCTGGCATTGCTCCAGATGGATTAAACAGAAGGCCAGTGTAGCATTTGCTTTGCTATTAGCAGGATTTGTCACTTGCTCTTACAGCCACACTCACAACAAGAGGAAAACCTTAGAGCCTGATTAACTTGGGATTACTGGGGAGAGGGCAAAGCTAATTTCAGATTGCAGTTAATTACAAGCGCAGCTGGAGGGGAAGAAATGTCCCTCTGTAAATCTAGGGCTGACACCCGCTCTAGGAACACAGCCTGGGTTGGCCAAGGAGTCAGGAGGGCACTGCCCGCCCAGAAAGGTGTCCATGCCTGTGGGGGATACCCTCGCTCTGCTGTGCTCAGGCATGCTGGAAATAATGAAGACTGGTGGATACACAGGTTGCAGGGGCTAATGTGTATCTAGGCAGGGTGCAGTTAGATCCCTTCTGTAGCATTGTGGCATTTGGTAGCATTTCACCTTTTCCAAGTGAAGGTCTAAGGCTTTGTCTGTCTTGGGGGATCATCCATTGTTGGTGGCTGTTGTAGTTGCCATGGTGCAAACTCCAAATGTGATGAGGAAAGTCACGACTTGCGCTGGAGGAGCCCTGCCAGAAACTGGCTGCCAGTGGCTCAGTTGGGGCTAGTGCCAAGCATAGACAATGCTATTCTGCCATGATTCCAGGCCGCATGTTTGGAATGTGAAAAATGCCTAAATGCTCCAGAAACTGATGGGGCCACTGTTGTATTAATTTAGTGGAAAACATGGGCCCAGGGAGAGAGGTGTTCACATGACCCTGACACTGTCCATTGATAAACAGCGTTAAAACAGGTTTGGATTTGCTATAAAGAGACCTTGGCCTGCTTAGGGCCATGGCAAACACATTGCCTTCTGTTAAAGATGCAGAAAAGAAGGAAAAATAGTTAAAGCCTTTGAAATGTAAGATGTGAAACAAGACTGTTGTTGTAACATCCCTTTTCCTTTAGCTGAAGAATAGAAGGAAAAACCCCTCATCGGGCAGTCTCTTAATCTGATCCTGGTTCCTAAAAAGCAGAACAAGACACATGCCCGTACCGAGCAAAGAGAGGCAGTGCAGCTTCTGGCTCTGGGGCTGACTTTTACTTGAAGCCTCCCTGCTGGAAACACAGGCCCAACACGCAGTCTGACCAGCCGTCCGAGACCTGGCAACTTGTACCAGCATTGGGCTGGTTAGCGCACTGCTTTTAGCTGCCGTCTGGCCACAGGCTCACGGCAATGTTGCAAGATATTGCAGGCTTGGCTGGCTGAGCCAGACTCCTGATAGGCAGAAGGGAAAAGGAGAGGGATAGGAAAGAAGAAATAAGGTGGGAAGGTAAGGTGTGGGGGAGACAGTCTCACCTCCCAGGGGGCAGTAGGGATATAGCTAGCGCTGGGGAGGTGGTGCTGTCATTTGGGTCCCTTTCTGGCCCCATCTGGTCAGGATTAAGATGAAGAAGGTCTCGGGTCTCAGGAGAGACTAAGGGTGGCAGCCATAATGGTGAAGTTTACTCCTTCTCTGTCTCTTGCCTTTCAGCCAGCCAATGTAGTGGTAGCCAGCTTTCCCCCCACAGAAAGGCAGGGATGGGTGGAATAGTCTATTTCCTCATTATTTGTCCACCAATTAGGCCTAATTTCCAATTCAGCAATTTTGGTTCATTGACTTCTGCTCTTACACTGTTCTTGTTTACCAGGCATGATTTTCACACAGTCCTTCAGTTTGGAGGTCTTTTTGTTTAGACTAATTCCGTTTTTCTGTCTTCCTTTTGCACTGTTTCACATCTTCATTTATTGTTAGAGGTCACGGTGACAGCTGGTGAATGTTTACTCACTTCTTACAGTTAAGTTCCCAGGCAGGGTAAAATCATAGGTCTAATTATGACACTGCTACCAAAGAAGTGCTGGGGAGTTGGTTTGCCAAATAGTGCCTGAGTCCAATCCATGAACCCCCCTCGGCAAGAGGGGCTCTAAGGAATGGATAGGCGAACTCATGTCTCCGCCTGTCTGGTCTCTGCTGGCAGGTTTATGGTCAGTTTAGCAAACGTAGCTTGCCCAGGATGAATTGATTGGGCTGACTGACTGCAGCCCTGAAGGGCACTTAGAAGGTTGTCCGACTCTTCAGTTTAGTGAAATGGATTCTCTGTTGTCTTAGTAGAATATCATCATCTCCGTTCTTGTGTCACATTGGAGGCTGTTCGAGCTGCTTCTCCATTTTGCAGCAACTTTTCTGGCAAACCTGGTCAATGGCAGTGGTGGCGGTAGGGGACAGTTGTATTTCCAACATGATGAGTTGCTTTCATACAGTTGGTTTTTGTTATTAATCTATCTTTGCTTCCCAATAAGCCATGTCTGTGTAAGGGGCTTGTGGTCTAGCCTGGCTTGGCAGCGTTTTCCTGGGAGAGGCGATTTGACCTCTAGGGAGCCTGTAACAGAGGCCCACTTGCATGCCGGTGGGCAGCTAATACAGGGGGGTGGCGTCAGGCCAGTCTGACCATTGGCAGTGAAGGTTAGTTTGTCAGAGAGGCCCTTTTGCAGTGGCTGGGGCACTGCGGGAGAGCCCTTGGAGGACTGCTATACCTTGCTTGGCGTAGCATGAGCCTGAACTCTATCCACAACATCCTCCGCCACAGCACTAGTGACGCACTGTGGGGTCCCTTCAGATTTACCCTCGGGGGAAGCCGAGCAGAGTCAGTAGGGCTCGGAGTGTGACTGGGGCATGATTTAGGGACTCCTGGGTTGAGATGTAGGGTTGGTTAGTCGCTGTTTTTCTAGTGAAGATGAGCCCTAAGTGGTAGCAAAGGGCAGTGCATGCAGCCTTGCTCTCTTGGGAATCCTTGGTCCACAGGGACAGAAGAGGTGATGGGGGAGGGGCCCCGGGTGGGGCTGTGGAGTCTGGTTGGTTGGGGCTGTCTCCTGCATGTTCTTTTCACTAGTAATCCAGGGCTTGTCTGTTCTCTAGCCTGGAAGACTCCAAGGAAGCTGGCAGGACTAAGACATTACAGGTCTCAAGCTATGAATTCAGGGGAAGGGATTTTTATTCAGACAGTTTTAAACTGTAACGAATATTGAACATACCATCCAAGTGGTGTGTGAGGCTTGGCTACGCGGTGTGTAGTGTGTTAGTGCGCACCAGCGCGTCTCCTCCACAAAACCTTCCCTAGGCCCGGTTCACTCCACCTGGCGTGCACTAGCACACTGCCTGGGCAAGGCCTTGCTGCTTAAATGATTGGACTAGAAATGCCACAACGCACGTTTCCATGGCCTCCATCGAAACCAGCGTAGGTGGGATTGGCATGTCCTGCTGTGTCCACAGTCCAATATACGTAGCTGTAAGGCCAGCAAAGCCTTTTGCGGAGGTTGGAGCGGGGGGGCCTCTTGGGCTGTAGAAGGGCTGAGAACCCCAAAGAGGACTGAGTGCAGCAGGAACGTTAGTAGAAGTGCAGGCCCAAGAGTGCACTCAAGCAGGTAATGCCACGAAACATGCAGCCACAGGAAGCCTTCAGGAGCTGCTCTGCTCTGGTGGAGCCTGGGTGAGGATTTGGTGCCCCTGGGAAACCATGATGCCACCTCCTTACCATGGTGCTAGCTGGGACACATCACTGATTCTCCTTCCTCTCAAAAGCCTCTTGTTGAGCAGGTGACCTCCATCCCCTTTCCCCCTCAGTTACTGTTCCCTCACGCTCCCCTCCCCATGTGGGACTGAGACATGCCCCTCCCTGGGCTGCTATGGGCTTGGGGTAGGGCGGAGAGCGTGAGATAACCATACAGGGCAGTGTTTATGCACTTGTCTACAAGACAATAAACTTGAGTAATCAAGTGGCCGGGCAGCCTTCAGCCCAGCCCAGCCCAAGAGGCGTTGGAACCACCTAGGACTTGCTATTTTGCTCCAATACGGTATGTTTTGTTCGGATCCTGCTTCTTGGTCTCCCCTGCCCTCTTCTCTAGGGGGTTTTAATGTTGCTGTATCTGGTGAGTCTTCTTTCCTCTTCCTTTTGCTGCATTGCTCTGGATGCCAGGAGTAATGCCCCGGTGCTGTCACCCCCTTCCCGCAGAGGGGTATTCTGGGCTGGGGAGACAGAAGGTGCCTTTCCCTGTGTCACCAGCCTGCATGTTCAGTGTGTCTGGGCTATGTTTGCCCCCTTCCTCTCTCCCCCCTTCCCCCCCCCCCCCCCGCCTGAGCATCTCCAATCTGATAATCTCCTAATCGCCAGCTCCTAGGAGGTCAGTGTCAGCGTCTGCGTCTTACACCTGGCTTACCTCTCGGGAGCAGGTTTCAAAATAGCCTCTGACCTGGTTTCTTAAAGCATGTTAGGAAACAGCCATGTGCTACCCAGGGGGTTCTTGCCTCTTCTTAATTTCCTGTTCCAGCGCCTGCTGGCAAGACACGCTCACCCCAGTTGAGTGCTGCTGCCTCCCTTGTCTGTATGGCCAAGGGCCGTTCTCAGATTCTAAGATCTTCCTCCTCCTTTTGGCACTCTGCTTCCCCTCCCCCACCCCCGGACAATTAAAGGCTTAGAATAAAATCTGCCAAAGCTGAGATCAGATGCTCTAATGATGAGATTCCTATAAATAAGTGTGGGTGGGGCTAGAGGATTTTCCCTTTACCCCCATGGAGGGTGCTGTAAATTCATAGGGCTGGGGGGCCCTGAGCTTAATGGGGAGGTTGCAGGGAGCATTCTCTCTCTCACCCACCTGATCCCCCATTAATTCCTTGAAGCTGCCCCAATAAAGCTGCCAAAGTCCAGTTTGGCCTTTCACCGGGCTGGGAATAGAGGTGGTCTGCCGGTGTGCTCTGGTGATCTGCAGGGCTTTATGGGGGAATTGCATCCATTTGGCTGAACTTGAGGTCCCAGGTTGGTTCTGTGCTCTCCCTGATTATTGGCACTGAATGCTGTGTAATCTCATCCCTCTCCCATTGCAGAACTGGCACTTGACTAAAATGGGTAGTTACTAAAGGAACAAATCTCATAGCGGATGTAGAAGTGCCTTCCTCAGGGCTCTTAGCGTGTCTCTTGAAATGAGAACAGGAGCGAGGTTACCATTGCCCTGCCCAGGGGCGGTGAGGACAGGCAGTGCTAGTGTAGCTGCATGTACTAACTTGTCTATTGCCATTTTGTTCTTAGCTACTTAGGGATAGGAGGAAGCTGTTCCTGGCTGTGGCAGTGAGATGTATGCATTCTGATGGGCATGAGGCTGCCCCTCTGATGGGACCAAGTGGGAACCGGCAGCATTCCCAAGCAGATGCTCCAGCCACCTGCTTATCTATCTCTTCCTGCTTTTTTGCTTCTGCCATGGGGCCGTTTCATCCAAGCCCCCTCCCTGGAGTTCCCATACTCAGCTCGCCCATGGGAGAGGGGTCATTCAAGTTTAGGCTGCTCTGAGGGTGGTTTGTAGGGCTTTTACTCACCCCTGGTGGACCATCTCATTGACAGTATGGGTCTCTGTGTGTAAAGCACTTGGAATGCCCTTACATTTGACCAGTGCTTCTCCACCTACCACCCAGCCTACTGAGCTCCCTCCAGAGCCAGGCGTGCCCCCTGGGGCTCTAAGGCTTCTCTAGCGCCAGTCACTGGGATGTGCAGACATGCCAGGTAGCCTGTCCTATGTGCACTGTCCTCAGCCACCTTTTTTTCTGCACCTGCAACCTAGGCGAGCGTGATGATGGTGGTCCTGCTCAGCGTGTAGCAGGAGGCCATCACTTTCTCGGTGCAATGAGGCTGTGACTCACCAGTCTTGCACGTGCACCATTTGGGGAATTGAGTCTTTCTGAAGAAATAGAAGTAAAACAATACACACTCTCCTCCCGTGCACTCGCTTCAGGCTCGCAAGGGTTCCAAGTCCCAACTTGGCTGGTTCCCTGAGCTGGACAGTGTCTGCTGGTGAGGTGGGGAAGGAGTAACAAGTTCATTTCCTTGGGATGGGCAGTGATATGTCCCTCCTCTGCTTGCTGCAGCGCTTTGACTGAGTGGGGACCCAGAAACTGTGCCCTGCTCGGCTTCACAATGTGTGTGCTTCATTGAACTGCTGTTGTGAAACTGGCTTATCTCCTTCCACCAAGCCAGGGTTGCACCCCGGCCCTGAAATTTCATGCTGCTCTGGGGGTTTTCTGGATCCAGGCAAGGCTTCTCATCTGCCAGCAGTTCTGATGCAGCCTTGGGCTTTCCTGCAGAATACCCTCTTCTAGCATCTTCTGCGCAGGTGAACTCTGGTTCACAAGTGCTTTGTGCTTCTCCCTTTCTCGTTCCAGAGGGACCCAGTAATTGAGCAAATCTGGTTGAACTGTTGAGCAGCAGCTGCTATTGCTGTCCTGCACATCTTCTCAGCGCAGACGGAACCAACCAACAATCAAGACAAACACTCACATGAGATCAAGAAGAGATCCCCAAATTTAATCTCACTTGTGACCTGTGTTGGATTTTATAACTCGGGCCTCAAGGGGTGGTATTCGTGTTTGACTTGTGGTGACTGGTTGCCAGCATGGATGGGGACAGAGAGGGACAATGGCACCAGACACCCTTCATTCAGGTCAGAGGGATTGTTTTGTTTCCCTTCTCAAAGATGCAAGAGCTCTCTCAGTATTAAATTTACACCAGAGTCTGTATGTTACAGACTACAGCGCTTGTCCTCTGCTGGTGTTTCCTAGACAGAAAGCAATTTTTCAGTCCTGCCCTGCTCCCAAGGGAAGTGGGGCGGACTGCAAAGTCACTGAACTTCTCTTTTGGTGATTTATTTATTTGCTGATCTGTAGAAGGAAGGAGAGGAGCTTGCAGCTGGAAGTTTGATGGTGGCTGGGCTATCTTGTGTATCTAGCCATTCATCTGTTACATGTAGCAAAGACTTAGTGAGTTGTCTTGCAGATAAGATTGGAAGCTCTCATCTTGTGTAAAGACACCAGTTAACTTGATGCATGAGCAGTCCCGTCCTTCTGTGTGTTACCCGATCTGCATTTATTGCTAAACCATTATAATTTTGTGGCTTTGAGCTTATCTACTGATCATGAAGCCAGCAGATCTTGTATAATGTATTGTAGAGAAAGGAGCTTGCAAATTCTGCAGGTGACGGCCTGGGGATTTGTAAGCCTCGCAAGCTGACAAGCTCAGGATTTATCCTCTTTCAGAAAGAAAGCTGGGAATTTAGGTGCAAAAACCTGCTAATGCAATGTTAAGTTGGTACAGTTAGAATGGCAGTGCAGCGAGCAGCATTAGCCCAGCTATACTGCACATATGCAATGTCTGATTCTTTTCTTGTTAAATATGCAGCTCAATATATTGGGGTCATAAAATGCATCCTGCAAAACGTGTAGGACCTGCAACATGGCCAACCTATCACTGTTGCTGGGGCCTTGTCTCTAGTATTTCCTGGCTGTCTGCAACCTTCAAGTTGCAGTATGCAGGTTCTTGTGCTGTGTGCACATGCAAATGCTCAGAGTTGTGGGCTGATTCCCTATGACTTTGTGTGAAAACGCCATCTTCTCCTGATAGCCAGCCATGGCCTCCTGTTGTGTCAACACTTGACATCAGAATGAAATCCCATGGAAGTGGTGAGGATGCTGACACCGGTCTGGGCTGCCACAGGGATTTTCCCCTTTGGATTTGGGCATACAGAGACACTGTCTTTAAGGAGTCAAAGCCTTTTATTTTGGTGGGGGGCACTGAAGCCTCCAATTAGATATTTTGGCTCTGAAGTTTGTGAGGAGCTGTGTGAAGAATTCCTGGATCGGGGCTCTTCCTCTCTGACAAGATGGGATTCTGTTTTCCGGAGACCCTGATATCATGTGGATTGCCAGCTGAAGAGAAGCTTCTGGATGCCTGCGTTCCTGCCCTGTCTTTCCAAGGACACGTGTCTCACCCTTATGGGGGGCTCTGGAGAGGCAAAGTCATGAATGAAAAACATTTTTCTGTTTTACCTGAGTTTATATAAAGCTTATTCTTATAAAACCTCCGTGTGGGGCTGTCTGGTCTGCTGGCGTCCCTTCACCTTGACACTTGTTGTTTTGGGCTTTGGGGCTGGCTCAGCACCACGCCCCTTCTGGTGCAGTTTGATCATTTTACCCTCGTCCTCAGATGTGGGGGGTTGGGACATACTTAATTCTGCTCCCCAGAGGAGTGGATTTTCCTCTCCCACCAGGTCTGGCCGTTGATTGAACCATGCTGCAGGGGTTGAGCTGTAGTTCTAGTGGCGCTGACAGCCACTAGGCTGCCTCCAATTGTACAGTGTGGTCTTGTACTCTGAGCATGGTTCTAGCCATGGTCCTTCTGCCTTAACCCATGGACAGCACTCAGCAGTGAGACTGCAGGTATTTCTCTCTGACTGTCTGTAAATGGAAGCCCCTGATTCTGGTCAGTTTGTGATGCTTCCCCCTGTAGAGCCACACAGGTCAATGTGGAGCTGGTTCAAGTGACTAAGTAGGAAGGAGAAGATTCAGAGCCAGCACCCTACAGCTTGGGTGTCAGAGTGTAGGCCAAATACAGAGTAGGGTGTTCTTCCAAGTTGCCTGTAGCTATTTCTCCCCCTTCAATGTGGAGGTGCAGCCATCTAGTGAAGGTGGAGCAGGCCAGGTTGGAGCCTGTACTCCTCAGTTCTATCTCTGTAGAGAGGAGGCTGGCTTTAACCTGCTCTGTCCTAGGCTAGTTAGATATGACTTCTGCTTTCTGGCACCCTGAGACTTCTGCTTGCAAGTGAGCAAAGCTCACGCACCATGGCTGCAGGCTGTGGACAGGGCTTGTGCTGGTTCTCTAGGAATATTTATTTGTAAAAAAGATCTGTGGGTCAGGGTAGGGTCCCACCAGTGGTTTACATGAGCTGCTGGATTCCTTCTCTTACAAAATGTCTGAGGTGGTTCTTAAACACAGCAGGCTTTGGGAGAGGAGGTAGGGGCGGCTGGCAGTTAGCAAGTGTCTCCATCATTAATAATGGGAGCTGCTCAGAAAGAGCCTGTTTTTAAACAGGACTTGGAGGAAGCAAATATCTCAGTACAGACTCTGAGAGGAGCTGGGTTGATACCACATCAAGCGTGTCCCTCTCTCTCTCTCTCTCTCCTGCTAGGAGACTGGACAATGCCATTCTAGGGGGTAGAGAAGAAAAGCTGTTACTAATTGCATCAAATCCTACCTTCTCCCTGGCAGCTAACCTGGCGGGGGGTCCAGCTAGGTACCAGAGTACTGGTAAAGATGAGGATGTTTCAAAGACTTCCCTCAGCAGAGCTGGAAAAGATGGTGAAGGTTTTTCAATGTCAGAGAGAGAGATTGGCCAGCCCTCTGCCTTCTGTGAAGCTCTTTGCCCATAGCTCTGCTCTCTCGTTTGGATGATCCACTGACAGTTACTATAGCAACCACTGCTGCCTAGGATGGGGATAACTGTTGCCATGGTGCTAGCTGGGGAAGAATTCTGCAGAAGAAAAACATTTAATTATTAACTTGTGGACAAACATGACTTGCGGAGATGCACACCACCCGCCTCCCCAGCCAAATAGTTCACTTGTCTGGAACATGTGGTCTGATCATGTTACTGACTGTCGCTCTTACGCTTTTCAGATGCAGCTGCCTCTCTTTGCAATTAGGTGCACAGCCACCTGATCAAGGCCTTTGATAGTGGGCAGCAGGTGAAGCAGAAGCCTCTGGAAGTGATGTTAATTTGTGCCCGTGGGGCACAAATTAACGTATGTAATTATCCTAGAATGTTCCAGCCAGATCAGACTTGCTAACAGTTTGGCCTGGCCCTGCGCTGACCCTTAACCCTCATGTATCTTCACATGACACGTTCCCCGTAGCAAGTTTAGGGTTTTCTTGTTGGAGTTCAGAGTGGAGTGTTGCTTTAAATGCCTGGGCTATCTCTGCCTCAAGTGTCACCAGGAAATGTGGGGTTTTATGCAGCTGAAAGAATGCTTTGCTTTAATAGGTTTCTTCCCTCAGCAATGGGCTTCAGCTAGACTTGTGATGACTGACATAGCTGAGCTTCTGCACAGGTCTCGGATAGGAAGAAAATTATTTTGGCCAAACCAACAATCAAAGAGCTGCTCTTAGTGTTTCTGCTTGTTCTGTACTGATACTCTGAGAGGGAAATGTCACTGCCACATGCCAACAGAAAGCTTTGTGCTTAATAGCATCCCTAACAAACTCCATTTCCTATGAACTTTCACTATCTGCTGGTGATGGCACCCTGCAGTAAAATCCTGTGGAGCGTAAGTCTAATGCTTCTGTTCTTGATGCTGTTGAGTGCTCAAACAGTTCTCTGGTTAAGAGCATCTGCAAAGAGGCTCCTGGAAGAGGAAAGGCACAGGATGTGCAGTT
Source organism: Malaclemys terrapin pileata (assembly GCF_027887155.1). Lineage (NCBI taxonomy): Eukaryota > Metazoa > Chordata > Testudines > Emydidae > Malaclemys > Malaclemys terrapin. The sequence goes on along the minus strand of NC_071522.1, from coordinate 1,534,985 downwards.
AACTTTCAGTAACACAGCACAGTACAGGCTAGCAACATGGTAATGATCAAACACATGTCTTTGTTTCTGCTCTAGAGTGCTGGGATCTGGTTCCTGTGATTGCACATCTCAGCCTGAGGGCTTTGCGGTTTGGCTCCTGGTACAGTTCGTTGTGCAGCGATCATAGGATATCTTTTTCTCTATCCTGCTAGTCACAATGTGCAGGATTTAAGATATATTCTTAATGTACTGGGGCAATCTTGAATCACACGAGTGATGTTCTATCCAAGGATTTGCCCAACACCGTAGTTGGTATAAGCACTTCATTTGTGCTTCCTCTAAAGCACGCTCCTCCTATCTGGAACCTACAGTAATTCCCTCGCACGTGTTAGGCTTGGTCTACACTACACTACAAACTTATGTCGGTATAACTACGTCCACTCCCTTGTGCGACGTAGTTATATTGAACTAACCTCCAGTGTAGACCATGGTATGTCAATGGGAGGGCTTCTCCCGTCAACATAGGTATGACCTCTCTGGGAGGTGGAGTACCAGTGCCAACAGGAGAAGCTCTCCCATGGACATAGACATAGTCTCCACTATGCACTAGTGTGCAGCTGCAGCACTCGGAAGAATCATAGAATATCAGGGTTGGAAGAGACCTCAGGAGGTCATCTAGTCCAACCCCCTGCTCAAAGCAGGACCAACCCCAACTAAATCATCCCAGCCAGGGCTCTGTCAAGCCGGGCCTTATAAACCTCTAAGGATGGAGATTCCACCACTTTCCTAGGTAACCCATTCCAGTGCTTCACCACCCTCTTAATGAAATAGTGTTTCCTAATATCAAACCTAGACCTCTCAGTGTAAGTGTAGACAAGTCCTTAGCTACACTTGACCCTTGTTGACCCTTACCACACCCTTGGGAGGTGGATATCATCCCAATTTTAGAAGTGGGGAAGCAGGCACAGCCGTTAAGTGATTGACCCAAGGCCATAGTAGGGTTGGTGGCAGAGGATGAACTGGGATTAGAACTCAGGAATTCTAGATTCCAGTTGTGCTCAAACCTCAGAGCAGTGGTGCCCAAATTTTTCCTGTCACTCCCCCCTTAATGGAATCTGTCTGTGCCATTACTGCACAGTTGGCTCAGCAGAGGAGCTGGGGCTAAAGGTGGAGCTGGCCTGGGGGTGGAGAACATTCCTCCACACTCCTCAGTTTGGGGACCACTGGTCTAGAGCAAGTCTCTCAGAAATGCCCCACACACTGTTCTTCACTCATGCATTTGCAAGCTAAGTTCACTTACGTATATTGGAGGTCCAATATTTATTAATTTTGCCAGCATAAAATAGGTTTTCAGAGCTGCTTTTACTCTGTGCCTCTGTAACATGGAGAGTAACCACAAGGACTACTGATCTCCCCTCCTGCACAAAGGTAGAGTTGCTGTCTAGTGGCAGGGAATTGGAATTGGTCCCAAGACAAAGCAAGACCAGGGTTGGAAAGAGTGGTGTTCAGGCACAGAATTTAGCAGTGGTTGACTCAGCAAAGGGCCCCATTAACAGACCACGGTCTAGTCAAGATCCACCTCTAGTTAAAAATAGCTGCAGGCAAGTTCCTATTAGCTTCCATGAGTGCTGAAGAAAAGGTAGCAGAACTTACCCCCCAGACTAGTGTGAACAGAGAGGTGAGGCAATATTGTGTCTTGGGAATATTTGTTCTATTTTGGTGAAGTCTGCTTAATGGCTTCAAAGCTGCTTGGCATTTGGATTCTGCCAGAGGGAGGTTTTTAAAAAAAAAAAACAGGCAAAACTTCTTAAACTGAAAAGGCCAGAGCTTTATTGAATGCTGACTGCTTTTCTGTGCCCTAGAAGAAAAGGGATCCAGAAGGTGTAGGGCCAGGGTCAGGACATGGTAATGAGTCCTCCATGTCTTGGGAGAAGGCATTTTTCCATCTTTTCATCTTTCCATTTGGATCAACATGGAGCACTGCAAGCTGGGAATTGTAGCCTCTGTAGGCTGCAGCTCTGTATTAAAGAAAAGGGGTTTTTGGGGTGCATTTGGCCACCCCCACTGTTGGTTGTGATCCCAGAGAGCAGTCTGAAGTCCAAGGCCACACACGCTTTCCTTACTGAATTTGTTTTCCTTCCACAGATTATTTGTGCACTCCTGAGGAAAACGTGTACAAGATAGATTTCACCAGGTTTAAAATCCGAGACATGGAGTCTGGCACGGTACTGTTTGAAATCACCAAACCACCTGCCTCAGGTGAGTGCAGAGAGTGTTGTCACTATTAAACAAATGCCACTTCACATCTCTCTTCTTACGAAATAACCTTTGCCTTTCTCCAGCCCCTTTCACTCCAAGCACTTCCCAAATAGCAAAGGGACCCTGTCAACTTGAAATCTAGTCACTTAAAAAAAATTATATTCCTATCGAAGTTGGGCCTCTAGGCCAGGGGTGGGCAAACTTTTTGGCCCGAGGGCCACATCTGGGTGGGGAAATTGTATGTAGGGCTGGGGCAGAGGGTTGGGGAGTCGGAGGGGGCTCAGGGCAGGGGGTTGGGGTGTGGCAGGGGGTTGAGGTGCAGGAGGGCTTTGGGGTGCAGGCTCTGGCCCGGCGCCACTTACCTCAAGCAGCTCCAGGGTGGCAGCGGTGCACAGCCAGGCTAAGGCAGGCTCCCTGCCTGCCAGATCCGGACAGTCAGGGCGCTCAATGCAGCCCGCAGGATCGCCAGCCCCGTGGCACAGCGGGGCTAAGGCAGGCTCCCTGCCTGCCTTGGCCCCACACTGCTTCCGGAAGAGGCCAGTATGTCCAGCAGTGGCTCCTGGGGTGGGGGAGCAGCAGGCAGCTCTGCCACGTGCGCTGCCCTTGCCCCCGAAGCTCCCATTGGCCGCGGTTCCCCATTCCCAGCCAGTGGGAGCTGTGGGGGGCGGTGCCTGCAGGTGAGGTTAGCGCACGGAGCCCTCCTCCCCCCTAGGGGCCGCAGAGACATGGTGCCAGCCGCTTCCGGGAGCAGGGCCAGGGCAGGCAGGAAGCCTGCCTTAGCCCCGCTGCACCACGGGGCTGGCGATCCTGCGGGCCGCATTGAGCGCCCTGACTGTCCGGATATGGCCTGCAGGCTGTAGACACTAGCCTGCATCAGTGTCCGTTGTGCCAATACGGACATGTGATAAAAAAGCAAGTCCCTTCCCCAGTGTTTTTAATTCGCTACATGTGACAAGAAGCAACAGGTGGATACTGCACATAAAAGGGAGAGCAGCGGTATGAGGTCATGGTGAAACTGGTTAGTGTCATTGGAAGCAGCAGTCTCAGATTTGACACCAGCTTCTCAGTGCCCCTGCCAATTTCTGTGGTTTCACAATCCTGTTTTCCTATCGCTTAAAATGTCTTTCACGCAGCAGCAGGGAAGAGACACTTCTCCAAAGGGAGACTCTGTCTGTAGAGGAGGAACTGAGTATATGTGAAGTACTATCAAAGACACAAAGTAAACAAACTGAAACACATAGGGTTTGTTTAATCTCTGTTAAATCGTTGGTGTTACTTGTAACCATGATGATGACAATTCAGACAGAAGCATGACTTATATTTTTAGTTAAGTGTCCCTTTGAACCTCTATCTCCCTGCACAGGAAATGGAGTTTTCTTCATGTTACAGATGGAGAAACTGAAGCACAAAGCTGAAATGGCTCGTTCAGTGTCCCGCAATCAAAAGTATAACTGGGTTCAAAAAAGAATTAGACAGGTTCATGGAGGATAGGTTCATCAATGGCTTTTAGCCAAGATAGTCAGGGACACAACCCATGCTCCAGATGTCCCTAAACCTCTGATTGCCACAAGCTGGGACTGGACGATGGGATGGATCACTTGATATTTGCCATGTTCTGTTCTTTCCCTCTGAAGCATCTGGCATTGGTCACTGTTAGCCTAGCATCCTGTCTTCCATGTGGACCACTAGTCTGACCCAGTGTGGCCATTTTTATCTTCTCCAGGAGACAGCAGAGTGACTCCAAACACTCTAGAATCTTTACTGACACAGAAGTGCAAGAGTTGAGACACTTAACTGGGTAGCAGCATGACTTTGCAGCTGGGATTGAGATCAACATTTACATTTGAGGAATACATCCTTTATATTTCAGTCATATAAATAACTTAAAATATTGTTCCCCGAATGTAAAGCTCTTGCCTGCTCAGTGATAGAGAATGAAAGTAGCCTGTAAACAGTTTCCCCAGCAGCCAGTGAATAGAAGGAGGTGTGCAGAAGTAGCAGGCAGACCCTTTGCTGTGCTCTGCTGCAGGGCAGTCTTAATGCTGTAAGTGACAGACTAAACAGCAGATATGGCAGAAGTGGCAAGTCTGTGCCAGAGGTCCCACTCAGAAGGAAAATGGGAGTTGGGAAATCTAGCATTTCTAGACTTTTCTGCATGTCAGCTCCCATTATGTGTGTTTGTTGATTCTCCCTCAACCCCTCAAAATGTTACTGAATTTGATGCCATGGAAAGTAATAGGTTTCTTATGTCTGTTCTAGTCAGGGATAGTGAGGGTAGGTGCTGTGCAAGCTTCCCATATGTATCTTTGCTAGCACATTTCCAGCACCAGTGGATCTTCCAGTTCTGGGCCTCACTTTCCACTGTTAAATCACCTGTGCCCTTGCCTTCAACTCTCTTGCCATTCCAGCAGTGAGTCTCCATTGAGCGGAGGTTGCCAGTCATTCCAAACTGTATGCCTGTCTTATATTTGTGAGCCAACTCCTGAGATAGTGGGAGAGAGAAGCTAGTGACCTGGCCTCCACTGTCTAGCTAATTCTGCAAACATTTACTTTGTATAACTGTTTTCAGATTCTTCCATGTTTATAGAGGTGGAATCCAGTGTGTGCATTACCACTTTCTGCTAGGGGATGCTATCCCCATGGAATGGCATGAGGAAAAGGACAGAGCTGAAGAGCCAAACTTTATGGCTCTGAAGCAACACTACAGCCCCACACTGATTTGTGGACAGTGATAGCCACATGATAAAATCAGCTCTGAAGAACCAAAATAAAATAATGAGAATGTGTTGAGGAGATCCAGAGAGAGGCCCACCTTATTCTCTACTGCCACAGCTGACTTGATTCCTTCACAAAGAAATTGCTGCTGCAAAGTTGGACTGTGCTATCTCTATCACTACATTTCCTTCAAGAAGCAGGCAGGTGGTAGATCTGTCTTTAGTTTTCTGGAAGTATTCATACTCGTTAGGGATACAAACAAGCAAATAGATTAGCTGACATAGCATCAGTGACTGGAACTGTTTGGGGTGGAGGTGTAATACTGTACTTTTATATTACCTTCCACCTGAGGATATCCAAGCTCTTTACGGACAATACACAGCGCAGCACCCCTGGTAGATAAGTAAACGTTAGCCACTTTCTGCAGATAGTTAACTTCTCAGTGCCTGAGTTTGCCTGACTTGTTCACAAACATCTTATGCAATCTTTGGCTGGGCCTTCAAACTGAGGAGACAGGCAGTATCAGGAATGGAGGATCTCTGAAGGGGAAGGGGGGACTTCAAGGTACCAGTTAAAGGTGCTCTCCTTAGGTTCCCATTTCTCAGTCCACAATGATGATTTGATTTGTGCCATTCCAGAACGTGAACATGGTGATAAAAAGGATGTTGACCCTAATGCCGGACGGTTTGTACGCTATCAGTTCACCCCAGCTTTCCTTAGACTTCGGCAAGTTGGAGCCACGTAAGTACCTGGGGTATTGTGCTGCTCTTTGTAGTACTGAAATCGGTTGCACACTTACTGGTTGGGGTGAAAGTGTCTTTAGTTTGCTGTAGGTACCAGATAGCTTTGCAACTTAAGTCAGTTTAGTAGAGGCTTTTTGTTGATTGTGAAGAGGATCTCCTAACACCTTGAGGTTTGAACATTGAACCTGCCCAGTGCTTGTACCGTATCGAGAAATCCAAGAGACTAATGCTAGGGTCTCATGTGGCGGTGCAGAACCAACAGGCTACACACAGGTATCCCAGCTCCTATTCGGAGAAGTGTGGCTTGGCAGTTGCTGTCCCAGTTGCTCAGATTTTGCAAGAAGGATCTGCAGCCTCCCTCATTCCCAGCATCACTCCACGGATGTGAATGGAACAATGAATTACAATGTGAACACTTAAAGCACATCAAAATTTGCACCATTGCATCACCTTTGGTGTGTTTGGTAGTACCTGGTGCATGTCAATAAATGATGCTAAAGTGCAGCACCAATAAAACAGATTTTTCTGTAAAACTTCAGTCCAAGAATATTGCCACTGACTTTTAAATTGTAAAATGCAGATGTGCATATATTGGGGGGAAGCATATCCTGAAAAATGAAAACACTAACTGGTTCAGGGAATTTGTTGTTTATTCCAGGTGAGCCTAGCTCGCTCTAAACGTGTTCTTCCCTTCCAGGTAGCAATGTATCTATGGTGGGGTGTTGTGGGTAGAGAGGTGCAAGTTTTGGCTGAGATGCCCATACCTTCCCTTCTAGGTTGGGTGGGAGGGCCCTTTCTGCTCTCCTCAGAGATTGCCTGCAGGATATTGGATCAGGTTGTGTCTGATCCTTTTGTTTTCTCCACGTTCACTTATGTATAAATTATTACAGCAGATTAAATGCTTCATGCCCATCAGTATTATAGGATCACATCCACAATACTTTAATTAAACAAACATCAGCTGCTGTTTCAGTACCAATCCCATTTTTCAGGTGTGTAGAAGTCACTAGTTTGGATTCATGTCAGACTGGAATTTGGGAAACTGTTTCAGTTTCAAAGCAGGGCTATTCTTAAAAAGAGGTTTGCATTAGTCTAACTTTTAAAGAAGACAAACAGCATTTTTGGATGTCTGATTACATCCTAATTAAAGGTTGAATTTTAAAGACTGAGAACTTGTGGGCAGAATGTTTAGGAACAAAGTGAAGGTTTCTGCCTCTAGAGTCTTAAAACAAGCACCCCTAACGTTGTGCTTTGGTTGGGAATCCACATCCTTACTGTTTGGGACAAAGAATCCAAGTTGCATGCCAGCCTCTTCATCCTATTGCCTGCTACTCTGTTCAAGCAATAAATATTCACTTTCATTTGGGGTGGTTGAAGCATGAAGGGACATGTGAATCTTTAGTGCATCTGGCACGTAAATATCTTGTGATGCCAGCTACAACAATGCCATGAGAACACCTGTTCTCACTTTCAGGTGACATTGTAAATAAGAATCCGGCAGCATTCTCTCCCATAAATGTAAACAAATTTGTTTGTCTGAGTGATTGGCTGAACAAGAAGTAGGACTGGGTGGACTTGCAGACTTTAAAATTTTACATTTTATTTTTGAATGCAAGTTTTTTTTGTACATAATTCTACATTTGTAAGTTCAACTTTCATGATAAAGAGATTGCACTACAGTACTCATATTAGGTGAATTGAAAAATACTATTTCTTTTACAGTGCAAATACTTATCAAAAATAAATATTAAGTGAGCACTGTACACTTTGTATTCTGTGTTGTAATTGAAATAAGTATATTTGAAAATGTGGAAAACATCCCAAAATATTTAAATAAATGGTATTCTATTATTATTTTAGAGTGCGATTAATTGCAATTCATTTTTTTAATCGCTTGACAGCCCTAATTAAAATAGCTTTTGAAAAAATCCACCTATACTAAGGAAGCAGTGCTGAATGCTCTGCTCTTTATGCAATATGTTTGAGCAGCTTTTCCTCTACTGATGGTGATTTAAACTGGTGAAATTCACACTCGTATTTCACTTTTGTGCAGGAAAAATAATTGTGTGAATTGTGTAATCCTGATTGCTTTGCTTCCTGGCTGATTTGTAGCATCACATTGTGTGCCTTTATACAAGCATGCTTAGGAGCAGTTGCTTTAAAATTTTCAGCATTGTTTAAAAGGACTGTTGTGTGTGGTGAGCAAAAACTTTTGGCCAGGAACAAAACTCCTTGTTTCAATCTTCCTTTCTTCTCCATTGCAGGGTAGAGTTCACAGTGGGAGACAAGCCCATTAATAACTTCCGCATGATTGAGAGGCACTACTTCCGGGATCAGCTGCTCAAGAGTTTTGATTTTGAATTTGGGTTCTGCATCCCCAGCAGTAAAAACACTTGTGAACACATCTATGAATTCCCACAGCTCTCGGAGGATCTCAGTAAGTTCTTCCAGTCAATGGGTTGCCAGGGAGGGACGATAAACGGAGGTATTTTGGAGGGCTCCATCCCAAATGGAGCTATGTATTTATTGTTAAGTGGGAATGGGAGAGTACAAAAACTATTTGGAAGCATCTGTGTTAATAGAGAAATCACATTCTTGTGCCAGATGTACAACCACCGCTGAAATGGCTGTGCTTGTCTCTTACCAACAGAAGTTGGTCCAATGAAAAATATTACTTCACCCATCTTGTGTCTCTAATATCGTGGGATTGATGCGGCTACAACATTTCATTTTGTGGTGCATTTTTAGAATTATTTCTATCTAACTGTGAAGACCCAAGTTATTTTGTAATCAATTAACATTGCTGTATAACTTAGTGCCGCTGAGCTGCAGAAATTAGGATTGTTGCATATTAGATATAAATGATTTGGCCCAAGTCCCTGGGGCCTTGGCTATCAGCAGAAGAATAACTCTGTGCTGATGATGGGGGTGGGGTGAGGGGGGTTGTACCTTCATGTTTATTCTTTCAACAGCAGTCATGTCAAATATGCCAAGTTTTGAGTTTTTCTGCCTAAATGCCAGCTCTGCAAACTACCTAGGACTCAGAAAAAAAAAAATACAGCTCAATTTTTACCTCCTTCTTCAGAGATAAGATTCTGCACTCAGAATTTACCATAGGTGACAATGGTCAATAGAGAGAGCTCTCACTCTTCAGTAGATGTATTGATCACACTATATTAATTTCATTTATAAACAGCCTGTGCAGGGTCAAATGATTAATAGATGTTATAAGCATGTAACAGGCCTGAGTAGTATGTTATATAGGTAGTTATAAGCACTTTCCGCTGATGTGCTTATAGGTGATTATAAGCAACCTGTTGGACACTAATAATTGATTACCCATTTATTAAAACATCTACCAATCATTTATTAAACAGTTTATAAGTGGGAACCCTAATATGAAGAGATTTTTGTATTGCCTGTGCAATGGAATTAACTTTAGAGTGTCAGACGTAATCACAGGAAGCAGATTCTGAGTAAGAATGGCATGTCCCTAGTCACTTTTTGAGCGCAGCGCCCCTCTGCTCACCTCACCCCCAGCTCCCTTTTAAACCTTATGCTTAGAAAGGAAGGCTTTATGGTTAAAGCACTAGATTGGAACCCAGGAGATCTTGGTTCACTTCCTGCCCTGTCACAGACTTCATGTGTGATCTTGAGCAAATCACTTTGCTTTTTTGTGCTTCGCTTGCAAGGAGAAGCTCATTAATGTTTATTAATAGGGCCCTGAGAAAATACAATTTCATGGACTGCAGAAATCACAAAAGTAATCCAGTACTGCGATTTTTCCAACAGCAGAGAGGGGGCCTCTGCATATGCAGTTTTGTGCTTGGCGCAGCTCATGGTGTGTGGCAGCCTCATGTCGGGGCAGCAGTGCTGCCTTGTGTAAAACCATCTGCTAAATCGCTTCTCCCCCCCGAACTGCTTTGATTTACTCTGGCAGATGCAGACTTTTTTTTTTTCTCCCTTTCTTCCGCCTGGTGGTGGGTGGGCACCAATCTGGCTCATCTGCTGCACACTTGGTAGCTGGTTTTATGCCAGGCCACTGCTTGGAACATAAACGGCCTGAGTGGGGAGCTGGGAACATATACCAGCCACTGAATCTCCCCAAACTACTGTTCTGATGTGGTACTGCTGTGCGCTACAAGTCACACTGAGCATGAGACCAGTGTCTGCTGATGGGAAAATTGCAGCAGTCTGGGGGGACTTGGCAGCTGGGGTACACTTCATCTCCCCACTGAGGCTGTGGCTGCTCATGTTCCAGAAAACCATCTGCTAAGTCTGCAGGTGAGCCAGCTAAGCGGATGGGTCGGCACCAGATAGGGGAGAGGGAGATAATAGTTTGCAGCTGCCAGAATAAATTGCAGCAATTCATGAGGGACTGAGTGGCTGGTTTTATATAAAGGAATGCAGTAGTGACTTTTTGCTGATTGTATCCCATGCATATCTCATGAAAATCACTACTGTACCCATGACACTGCCGTGAACTTTCTTTAACAAATCCTTGATTTTTTCCCAGTGCCCTACGCATGAGGTGCTTAGATACTATAGAGATGGGGGGGGGGGGGAAAGAGAGGGCAGGTAAGTACCTAGACAGTACAATTTCTCATGGTCACTTGCTTCAGGATGGCTATTAGTTGTGACTAGAACAACCATGTAAACTGTATCTTTACACATCCTGGTATAACTGCTGAAAAAAACACCAGATTTACAGTCTATCGTTTGTGTGAGGTAAAAACAAAAATTTACCAATGTGCAACTTCTTTTGCAGTTCGAGAGATGATCCTTCACCCCTATGAGACACAGTCGGACAGTTTCTACTTTGTAGACAACAAGCTGGTGATGCACAACAAGGCAGATTATTCGTACAGTGGAGGACCATGAGTACCGAGTGGACAGCAGAGTTGTGCTGGCCTTTCCTTTCCTGTAGAAATTGTCAGGGATTCTACCACCTTCCTGCAGTTGACTTCCCAGGTCAGCTGAGCACAGGTCCATGAACCAAGGACTCTTTGCTGTAGTAGGAGTTTCATGACTAAACTTGTTAAAGTCTTTCATCTTCCCTGAGCTTTGAAGCAGAACCCAGTCCTTCAAGAACTCTAAACACAGTTTTCCACTCCAGTGAGTGATCTTTGGTCACCAGAGTCTGAGGCTCTTTAAAAGCTCTGTGTAAAAATGGCCTGATATATCATCCAGTTATTATCAACCCAGGAATTCTGTGCCCAAATTCTCCAGATCCATGTTTTCATTATTAAGCATCTCTTTGCACAATTGCTGTCTCTTAGAATGTGGGGTGGGAGAGCCTGTGAACAGGCAGAAGTCTAATGCAAATACAGAGATGCATATCTTTATCTGATTCTGTTTATGAATGCTTCAAAGTTTTAATCCTAACTTCGTTTCTACATCCACCTAAAAATGTCTTTCATCCTGAGAAGCAAAATCTAAGTGTGATTTTTAGAGAGAGAGAGCGCGCCTCTCTAAATCTAGAACTCAGCACATGTTTTACCTCCACATAACATTTCCTGTAAGATATCTTGGAAACAATGAAACTCACACTGAAGGACAGTAATTCAATGACGGGTCTGTCTTCAACCACCCTTTTTTTCTCCCACTGTTAGAAACCTAGTATTGAGGGTCTGCAAGTCCCCACAAGCGTTGTCCTCTTTCATTTCAGCTTCTGTGTTCTTTGCTGAATCATCCAGTCAAGAAGTAGATATGTTTTTAGTTTAGCTTGGCATTATCAGGCAGTTAATGTTCAGCCTATACCTGGTGTAAGCTTTTCTTCCCTGAATCTAATTTCTTCTTTAGCTGCCTGTATAGAGAAGTGTACCAAGACAAGATGCTTCAGTATGGGTTGTCAGAGGGAAGTAGTTTCATTTGTCCAAAGTGATTAGAGTGAATGGACTTCCTGCTTTTTCTTTTGTGTCTGAATTTGAAGCATTTTATGGTCAAGTGTGTTTATTTTTTCTTTTGTCCAGAATTTTTTGGATCAGCTATTAATTCCTCAGAGACCATAAGTTTGACACTGTGCATCTACGGTCAGTGTACAACGCACGTTATCCAAAATGATGGCTCCACTTCCAGTCCAGTATAAGGAGTTTAAGAACTGTTTTGCACAAGTTTCTCATAGTATGCTGCTCTTTGGAGCAGGGAAGTGGAGGGGAGAGGCAAAAGCAAGCTAATAAATCACAGAGAAAATCTGCTGTACTGTACATTAGAATAAATGAAAATCAATGAAAAGGTCCAAAATGAATAGAAGCAAAGGACAAAAGCTTTCTTCCTTTTATTTGCAGGTGACTTATGGTCATGAAACCCTCACTCAAAGAATTTGGTTCACTGGTATCAGAAAAATTAAGCTTTGCAGGTTATAGCTATTTCTATAAATACGTTGTCTTCATGTCTAATTCTGTGAGTTAAATGGAACATTATACGTTAGCCTCAGACAAGTGTGATTGTAATTTTTTAAAATACCATTTCCAGTTGTTACTAATACATTTCCTCCAGTCCCAGCCTAATCAACCAAGAAAATTGCAAACCATTCCAAATGTAGCCATCCATCATCTGAAAAGGGAGGCCTTCACTGTTTGCACTTGGTTGGCTTGTTTTTTACGTTTGACAGTTGATTGTTTTCTGAGGCAACTGCAGCAGGTTGGGACACAACACAGATTATTTTTAGTTTAAAAAATTAACTGTAGCCAAAGTGTGTGAACACAGTTCACTGCTATAACAAAACAGCAAATACTACCCAGATGAGACCTGTCGTCATCACTACTTTTTTGTACTGTATCTAACTACAAAATCAGCCCAGGGCTGACTTGTCCATTTTAAGATGGTTACAAGGAGTTTTTCCCAATTATTTTTATATTCGTCTAGTCAACCATGTATCATAGCACAATGAATCATCCAAAAATGATAAATAGTTTACAAAAAAAGACAAGTTAAAATTGTTTTGTTTTTGTTTTGTTTTTTGCATCAGGGCTGTTAAACTGTTTTGCAAATCAAGAGACTTTCCAAACTCATGGAAATATTGAACAGCTTTTGAAATAGTCAATATGTATTAATATATAAGAAAATACATCATTATTTGGAGACCGTAGAGTGTTTTTAGCCATTACGCCATATACTTTCCCTTGTACTAATATCTTCCATCGCTCATTCATTGTCCATATTAACCACTTTTGTGCTTAATAATTATAACAGCTACATTCGGCAAGTGTGCCTGCCCAGCATTGCCAGACATGCATGTTCCAGGAGCAGTGAGTTAAACTGTCACTATCTTATAACATCTCAGTCCAATGCTGTGAGAGTGGTATCAGTTCCATGTCCTCTTTTAGCCCATCTTTTCATTTATTGGGTTGCCATCTCAAGGATCCTCTTGGTATGTGATTTTGTAACAAGACAATTGGGAAACACTCAAATTCATTAGTCCCCAGTTCCTTTTTACACTTTTTGTTCTACCTCTTGTTGCTGTTTTTAAAGATTCCCTTGAAGTGTTAGTTGATTATAGGATTAAAGATATTATATCTTTTGAAATGGGAAGTGGCTAAACAAAGTATGCTGGAGAAAAGGTACTTCGTTCCCAGAAGTGCAATAAGTTACAGAATGAGATTCTTGGTACACTGCATTTTATTGCAAGTGGAAGTTAAGCATAAAAAAGAATGAAATATTCACAACTGGATTCTGGGACTAGTTTGGCAAACTGTGATCACGACCCGTATTCGGGGGGAGTTATATTTTCAGACTAGAAAAAAAATCCAATCATGATTTATGTAGAAATGTTTAACAGCTAGTTAGTTTGTCCAGTCCTATAAATAAAAATGCTGATATCCTTTAAAACAGAAGAGAGAAATTTTCAGCCATTTAATGGAGTAATTTACTAGATCATCTTTTGGCTTTGTGTTTTCAGTGGCTGCTTTATAAGTTATTCTTTTCAAAAATTAAATGTAGAAAAAAACTGTCAAAGTGCTAATATTACAAGACAGCCTGTGATGCATTTATGAACTCTTTAGACCAGTATGAAGCTTTCTCTAAAAGTGTTATGAAGACAGAATTTTATAGTCCATTGTAACTGTCATTCTGTAGTTGCAGTTTTTCATCTAGAGAGCTGTATGCTGTCATAAATTGTTTCCAACTTTTAAATCTAAGTTTAATACAAAAAGAAAAAGGAAGGCCTTGGATAATGGACAGGTTCCATTTCTACTCTGGCTGCTCATGCAGAAATATGCTGTGTAATATTGATGCAACATCCATTGAATCATACTGCACATGATATCTGTGAAATACGCATGAAAAATCTCATAGGAACTTTTCCAATATATTCATAGTTTTAGTGCCATTTCATGAGGAAATTAATTTTTTCCTTCTTCTGGGGCTTATTTTGTAACAAACGTCTAATGTTTCCTCTGATCTTAAGATGGGTCACTTTTTTGAGATATGAAGGAGCAGAGTTACCCATGAAAGAAACTGGCTATAAGAGACCATTTTAAAACCAAATGCTTATAAAATGCCTTCAACTACCATTGGTTTGAATGGGAATTAAAAGCACTTGGCACCCTTCTAGAATCAGGCCCATGACTTCGTTTTAAAATTGGTACCTTATTTTTGGCAAAAGGTAGAATTGCAATTAAAAAAAATTTTCATTCTTGTTCCCAGAAGGCTCTTAGTTACTTTCCATGTAGCTGTTACTCTGGGTTTACCTTTGTGTCCAGGCTCTGAAATCCTAGCTTTCCCGATGGGTATTGCATTCACTTTACACCCAGCAGGTCAAGCCAAGACAGTACACGTTAAAATTGGGGTGTTCTTGTTACCCTCTTGCACCCTCTTCCCCCAGCCCCACATATGATTTTAATAGCCATTGTCTCGAGAATTCCATATATGCCTGTACCATTTGAGAGTCTGGGACCCTAGTCTGCAATGGTATAAAGGATTATCTCTAACGTTTATTGATTTGTAAGCCACTGGCTATTAAATGTTGGAACTGAAGTGAGATGAAAAGAGCAAGAGGGTAATCAAGATGACCAACTTTTAGAGATTAGATGTTCCTTATTACTAATATATTTATCATGTCTTTTATTATTTGTTGAATTAACTTTGTAAAACCCTTAGTACTCTCTGGGAACACGTTATTATTTTACCTCCACGATGGTTCACTTAAGTGAAGTTTGATGCTGTTGGAGTTGCTAACATTCATAGACTTTAAGGCCAGAAGGGACCCTCAATCGTCTAATCAGACCTCCACTGACACAACTCTTCTTTAATAAGGAAATAAATTGTCTCAATGTAGTTATTGTAAGTGGACAAAACATTGGACTTTATCTCTTTTCTAGGTCTTTATAATTTAAGTTCCTTGGAAATATAGGGAGATTTTCAAATAGTTAATTCAACAGCAAAAATAACTTAATTTAATACCTATACTGTATGGTCCAATATTTCACAGATAGCTATACTAGAAACATATTGTTGGAACAGGACAAATGCTTTCAAGACCAATACATTTTTACATGCTCTGGCCTTGGACCAATGATCATAAAGAGAAAAGATTCCTGCAGATATAGTATATGTCCTTTATGTAGTGAGATGGTTTGTGCACTAATTGACTATTCCATTATTATCGTGGACTGGGGAGGATTTTTGAGTCTGATTAAATGTAGGTAGTCTCTTCATTTCAAGATTAAAAACAAGATGTTAAGTTAATGTTCTTGTTCACAATCTCTTTTGTAATAAAGTTTTGTTGTATGAACAGATCAGTAAGATGGAACTGCTTGGCTGGTCTGTCAGCCATTTGGGTCACATTGAAAATGCTCGTACAGGGTAGCAAAAGTACAAACTGCAGCTGCACATATCTTTAATATAGAGATACAGGCTAAAAGTCCCAACATGCAAAGCTTCATCTTAATCCATACTATCTACTCACTTGCATCAAGGATGGAGCACTGTGCGTCAGTACCTGGTCTCCATGGGTCAAACCTTTGTTAAAGAAGAAAGCAAGTGCAACATGCTCCAGGTTATGTTGGTTAAATGCAACCCTTGGGCTCAGGGAAGTGGCCAGTGCTGCCCTTGGTTGTAAAGTTTGAACACCCTGTACTATTATAAAAGACTGTTGAAGGGTGTGTGTGTCTATTAAACTATCCTCTTAGATTGTGAACACTTGGGGGTAGGAACTGTTTGTTTTGTTTGAACAGCACCTGTCATTTAGTTGGTGCTCCTGACATTCAACCTCCATGCCTCGTGTGTATTGTAAGACTAACCTGTTAATAAATATGTCATCTCTGTGAGAAGTTGTTGGCAAATAGCTCCAGTTAACCAGGTCTGACTAGGAGCTGGATTCCAGGAACAAGTGCTACCACTTGAAAGAAACAGAAGTGGAACAACTGAGAAACTACATGGTAGATTTTGGTTAACTGGGGCTAAGAACTATAAAGTCCTGACAGCTTTAAATGTTTTTCTGTTAAATGAAAACCTTAGCTCATAGCTTCTGTTAGCAATTGTTTTTCTAAACCCCAAATGTAAGTACTAGTGAAGTTTACATAAATGTTTTAATTTTAAAATCAGATTTATTCTTAAAATTCTGACAGCTATATATCAACATGCAAACACAAGAGTGATATGATGGTCATGAAATGCCAGATGCATTATCTTCTGAATCATGGCATAGTCTAAACAGATGGTACTGTATATTTGTAGATCCATTTATATGATTTAGTGAACTTCCCTAGAATCACTGTGCTAATGCCTACTGTAATGTCTGCTTTTACTTTAATGCTACACTGAGAATACCTATCTGAATGTGACTTTTCTGCATAAAATCAGATTGGATTGTCTGTATTAAAATATATGTATTTATAAAATAAAAATATATTTTTGGTGGAAGGAAAGTAAAAATCTAGGGATAATTCCATTGGGATAACCTTAGCAACATTTTTATCAAGTTTTATTTTATAAATGTTTGTATCTTGTTAGTTGTCTAACTTCAGTTTCCAGTAAGAACATCCACTGTAGCTCACTTAGTGGAAATACATTGCACTGCCATGCAGAGAACCTGGGGTTGGAAGAATTAGGATTGTTTTTCCTTCTGGAATTGAGGGAAACTGAGCAAGTTGCCATGGAGAACATAAACCCTGGCAGTCAATCCATCTGACTGGCATTGGTTTGAGCACTTGGTTTGCTTTATTTGGTCTCTCTATAGGGGGTAGGAGTGTAGATGTTAAAAGTAATGAACACAAGGAGTCCAAATAGTGAGTACATACACTCACGCAAAACTATTTAATATTGCCGGTCCAGTCATCAGTATTTACAGGTTAGGGAATATGCTTAAATATTTCCATTATTTTGGAAAAGGGGTTAAAATATGTATCTTTCATTAGCAAGTATTTTGTTTCCTGTAACAAACTGCAAAATGTTTAAAAAAATTAAAAGTAAATTATTGATCCTAAAAATGGTGGTTTGTTTGTTTGCATTGAATGTTGGTATTTTGTATGATTAATGTATTATTCCACTTTACAGCAAATTGTCCACTAGAAGCATTTTAATGAAGAGCTGTCTTGTTCAAATTTAAACATTGTTACAGTATTAGCAGCCCAGTCTTCTGTTAGTGTATAACTACCAGAAAATTAAACTAATGTTGGAAGCATAACAAAGAACAAAAGAAAAGTATAGTGAAAAGTAAATTAAAAACTGAGTTTTAATAATCTCAGATGGTGATAGTGTAGTAACATAGGTAAGGACACTGGCTTTTTAAAACTTTATTTCAAAGCATTATAACATTGCTTCAATATTTAGTCCTTGTATTAAATACTTAAGCCTTAGAATTAACCTGGGGATCTCATTTGCCTATTAATGTGTACGGTTTATACAAAGGGAAGTAGGTCCGACACTAGTACACTATAAACAAACCCTCTACTTCACCACACAGCACAACTGAAAAAAGGGTAGTGAACCCAAAAAATCAGTAACCTGGAAAATGACATAGGTGTCAGGTTGGTGGGAGTATTTTGAGGCATAGATTATTCTGAGTGTATTGTACAGAACTGGGAGCTTCCCTTTCTATTGCAACAGGATACTCTCCTGTGCAATCTGCAACGCTTACCATGTAGAATCAAATTCTGAATTTAGTGTACAGCTGTAATAGCTGTCTAGGTTCTATGAACTGAAATTGAAGTAGCTAGTGTGTGGCACCAGTCTTGACCCTATCTAATATGAAGAATAATCTAATTTCAGTTCTTGACATTTCTAGCTATGTTAATCCTAGAATTATTGGGACTAGTGCAAACAAAGTGTTGCTCATGAAATGGTGGCTAAACCTCAGTGAAGTTGAGTATTGCTTGGAGCAGTTAGGATAAAGCAATCCATTTTTGTTTGAATATCTGACAACTGTAGTACATTTTAATTTGTCAGAGCAACTGAGGATGTCTTAAGCACTGTTTAGCAAGAGAATAGAACTTACATACTGGAACTCATAGAACAAACTAATGAATATGAGACTTTGATACTTGGAATATAGATTGCAGAATTCCTTCATGCTCTGTGCTGTCAATGGTCCCAATGTTTTCTATCTTCAACCACTTTCTGTGCTGGACAGGGAAACAATAACATGTAAATTATTTCTAA
Organism: Malaclemys terrapin pileata; assembly: GCF_027887155.1. Classification (NCBI taxonomy): domain Eukaryota; kingdom Metazoa; phylum Chordata; order Testudines; family Emydidae; genus Malaclemys; species Malaclemys terrapin. The sequence continues at coordinate 1,516,689 of NC_071522.1, read as the reverse complement.
TAGCATGAGGTGGTGCACTTCAGAAACTGGTCTGTCTTTAAAACGAGTTTTGGACAAGCTATAAAATATATTTTATTAAAGTATATTTAATGGCTAACCTATATATACTTCTAAAGATTGAATCAGTTAGTTGAGACTAAATGATTCACATACAGAACTCTTAAAGCAAAACCTCTCCCTCCTACAAAATAATTCCTGAAACCAAGTTTTGTTCTTAATCAATTCTGTCATTTTATGAAAGTAACTTGTTTAGCAACTGCAGGGAAGTGAGTGTCCATTTTTATAGTGACCCTTGCTTCTGTTGCTGTTGGCCTTCTGAAGCTTGGAGTACTTCGTAAAAAACGGTTACTCACCTTTGTAACTGTTGTTCTTCGTGATGTGTTGCTCATATCCATTCCAATTAGGTGTGCGCGCGCTGCGTGCACGATCGTCGGAGAATTTTCTACCCTAGCAAGACCTGTTGGGTCGCCTTCATGGCGCTGGATATATACCCCAGCCGACCCAGCGCCCCCTCAGTTCCTTCTTGCCGGCTACTCCGACAGTGGGGAAGGGTGGCGAGTTTGGAATGGATATGAGCAACACATCTCGAAGAACAACAGTTACAAAGGTGAGTAACCATTTTTTCTTCTTCGAATACTTGCTCATATCTATTCCAATTAGGTGACTACCAAGCCTTACCTAGGCGGTGGGGTTGGAGTGAGACATCGCTGAGTGCAGAACCGCTGATCCGAATGCAGCATCGTCGCTGGACTGCTGTACAAGCGCATAATGAGCAGCGAAGGTGTGGACCGATGACCAAACCGCTGCTCTACAAATGTCCTGGATCGGTACGTGAGCCAGGAAGGCAGTTGAGGAGGTTTGGGCCCTCGTAGAGTGGGCGGTGAGGTGCGGCGTCGGGGCACCGGCCAGGTCCTAGCAAGCACGAATGCAGGACGTGATCCAAGAGGAGAGACGTTGCGAGGAGACCGGTAAGCCTTTCATCCGGTCGGCCACTGCAACAAAGAGTTGTGTCGTCTTTCTAAACGACTTCGTACGCTCAATATAGAAAGCAAGGGCCTTGCGTACGTCCAAGGAGTGCATACGCTGGTCTTGACGGATGGCGTGCAGCTTAGGATGGAAGACGGCGAGAAATATATCTTGGTTCACATGAAAAGCTGATACCACCTTGGGAAGAAAGGCAGGGTGGGGGCGAAGCTGCACCATGTCTTTATGGAAGACTGTGTATGGAGGCTCAGACGTGAGCGCCCTGATTTCAGAAACACGCCTTGCTAAAGTGATGGCTACAAGGACGACTGTCTTCCAAGATAGGTAAAGGAGTGAGCAGGTAGCCAATGGCTCGAAGAGGGGCCCTGTGAGCTTGGAGAGAACCAGGTTAAGATCCCATGCCGGAACGGGTTGACATTGCTGTGGGTATAGCCGGTCTAAGCTCTTGAGGAATCTGACTATCATCGGGTTAGAGAAGACCGAGGAAGTGTGTTCTCCTGGGTGGAACGCCGATATAGCGGCCAGGTGAACCCTGACCAAAGTATCGCCAAGCCCTGTTGTTTTAGGGATAGCAGATATTCAAGTATAAGTGGAATAGATGCCTGCAAGGGGGGCGTGGCCCGCTGTTCACACCAACAGGAGAAACGTTTCCACTTGGCTAAGTAAGTGGTCCGTGTAGAGGGCTTCCTACTTCCCAGCAGAATCTGTTGCATGGGATGTGAGCATCGTAGCTCTGTCCGATTCAACCATGGAGCATCCACGCTGTAAGGTGGAGCGATTGCAGGTCGGGGTGACAGAGTCGGCCGTGGTCCTGAGAGATCAAGTCTGGGCACAAAGGAAGCGTGATCGGAGTTTGTACCGATAGCTCCAGAAGCGTGGTGTATCAGTGCTGTCTTGGCCAAGCTGGAGCTACTAGAATCTTACGTGCCTTGTCTCTGCATAGCTTGAGCAGTACCCTGTGGACCAGTGGAAATGGAGGGAAAGCGTAGAACAGCTGGTCTTTCCACGATAGGAGGAAAGCGTCCGACAGGGAGCCTTGGAGGGAGCAGAACACGTGGCACTTCCTGTTGGTGCATGAGGCGAACAGGTCCACCTGGGGAAATCCCCACCTCTGGAAGATGGAATGGATGATATCCGGGCGAATCAACCACTCGTGCATGTGGAAGGATCTGCTGAGACGGTCTGCTAGAGTGTTCTTGACTCCAGGGAGGAATGATGCCATGAGATGTATCGAGTGGGCAATGCAGAACTCCCACAGGCGAATGGCCTCTTGGCATAGGAGAGATGACCGGGCTCCTCCTTGCTTGTTGATGTAGAACATGGCCGTGGTGTTGACTGTGAGGACTGACACGCAACGGCCATGTAGGAGACCAAGAAATGCCTGACAGGCTAGGCTCACCGCCATCAGCTCTCGAACATTGATGTGCAGAGCTAGTTGGGATGCTGTCCATAGGCCCTGTGTATGGTGCTCCCCGAGGTAAGCGCCCCAACCTAGAGATGAAGCGACCGTGATCAGGTGCAGGGAGGGTTGTGGGGCGTGAAACGGCACTCCTGCGCAAACCGCCTTGTGATCCAGCCACCAGGTGAGAGAGGTCAAGACCAAGTTCAGAACCGTGACCACCATGTTCAAGTTGTCCCGATAAGGACGGTACACCGATGATACCCAGGCCTGAAGTGGGCGAAGCCGAAGTCTGGCATGCCTGGTTACATAAGTGCAAGAGGCCATGTGTTCCAACAGACCGAGGCACGTCATTATCTTGGTGATCGGGAAGACCTGGAGTCCGTGGATGATGTTTGTGATGGTGTGAAACCAAGTGTCTGGCAGAAGAGCTCTGGCAAGTCTGAAGTCTAAGACTGCCCCAATAAACTCTATTCTCTAGGTTGGCTCCAGAGTGGACTTTTCTTTGTTGAGTAAAATGCCTAACTCGTGGAATGTTTGTAGTGTTATCTGGACGTGAGCTTGAACTTGCTCCCTGGTGCGGCCGTGCACCAGCCAGTCATCTAGATACCGGAACACCTGTATTCTTTGTCGATGAAGGTATGCTGCCACTACAGCCATACATTTGGTGAATGCTCTCAGAGCCACGGACAAGCCGAAGGGAAGGACGGCAAGTTGGTAGTGCACATTGTTTACTGCAAATTGAAGGAAGCGCCTGTGTGTGGGGTAGATTGCTATATGAAAATATGCATCCTTCATGTCGAGGGCGGCATACCAGTCTCCAGGATCCAGGAAAGGGATGATGGTCCCCAAGGAGACCATGCAGAACTTCAACTTTACTATGAATTTGTTGAGTCCGCGTAAATCTAAAATGGGTCGCAGACCCCCTTTTTCTTTGGGGATCAGGAAGTAGCGGGAGTAAAACCCCCAGCCCCTTAACTCTGACGGAACCTCCTCTATGGCCCCCATAGAGAGGAGCCCAAAAACCTCCTGTGTAAGGAGATGCTCGTGAGAAGGGTCCCTGAAGAGGGACGGGGAGGTGGGGGGGGGAACGAAAACTGGAGAGTGTATCCCCTCTCCACCATGTGAAGGACCCAACGGTCCGATGTTATAAGGGATCAAGCACAGTGGAAACGGGAGAGGCGATCCCGAAATAAAGGGAATGGATCCTGGGTAGTGGCTGGCCCGCCGTCCTCGAGCGCACCTTCAAAAATTTTGCCTAGGCCCTGAAGGTGGTCTAGGAGGGCCTTGGTTCTGACCAGGTTGGGGGCCGGTCGACCTCCGTCTACCACCTCGCCCCCGCCTTCTGGGGAAGTCCTGTCTTGGACGACGAGGAGGAGGGTAGAACCTTTGTGGCTGGGGCCTAAAGGGCCTGCGCTGGGGTCCTGGGACATGCATCCCCAGGGACCGCATGATGGTTCTGGAGTCCTTGAGGCTCTGCAACCGAGAGTCCGTCTTGTCCGAGAACAACCCCTGGCCCTCGAACGGCAGATCTTGCAGGGTCTGCTGCAGTTCTGGCGGTAACCCTGATACCTGAAGCCAGGAGATGTGTCTCATGGCTATCCCAGATGCTAGTGTCCTGGCGGCAGAGTCCGCTATGTCCAGGGAGGCCTGCAAGGAGGTCCTAGCCACCTTTTTACCTTCCTCCACTAGGGCCCCGAACTCCTCTCGAGTCCTGGGGGGAGCAACTCTTTAAATTTACCCATGGAATTCCATGAGTTGTAATTGTACCGACTCAAGAGCACCTGTTGGTTTGCGGCTCTGAGCTGCAGACCCCCCGCTGATTAAACCTTACGTCCAAACAAATCAAAGCGTTTGGCGTCCTTCGATTTGGGCGCTGCCACCTGCTGACCATGACGCTCTCTTGCGTTCACTGAGGAGACTACTAGTGAACACGGTGGAGAGTGTGTATAGAGGTACTCATGGTCTTTAGAGAGGACAAAGTACTTCCTCTCTACACCTCTGGCAGTGGGAGGGATGGAGGCCGGGGTTTACCATATGGCATTAGCGTTAGCCTGGATCGTACGAATAATGGGCAATGCCACCCGGGATGGGGCATCAGCTGAGAGGATGCTCACCACCGGGTCCTCCACCTCCACTATCTCCTCTGCCTGTAGGTCCATGTTTCGTGCCACCCTACGTAACAGGTCTTGGTGGGCACGGAGGTCTATTGGAGGTGGGCCTGAGGTGATTGTGCCCGCCACCGCCTCCTCTGGGGAGGATGAGAAGGATGCCTCGGGGTAAAGGATCCAGATGAGGGCCCGGCTCCAAGGGTCCCTGATGTGCAGGATCCCCTGCACCGGGGTCTGGGACCTGTGTGGGTGTTGGCACGGGATCCTTCATGCCCCCTGGAGGAGGACGGGAGATGGTGGCCTCAGGTACCCTGGGCTCAGAGTGTGCCGAGCGAGAGGCCGCTGGTGGAGCCCCTTGAGCTTGGTGATATGCCCATGGGGTCCAGAAAGACCAATGTGCAGGGTCCTGTCTAGGGTCCTCTGCCCCCTCCTGCCAATGGCCCAAGTCGTCTGCAGCCTGACCCTGAGCAGGGTATGCTGATTGGGAAGCCTCTTCCGACGAGCGAGACGCCGATCTTGAGGGCCAGGGCGGTGCCGAGCGTGACTGCAGGGGCTCGTCCTGGAGCGGTGCCGGTCCACAGGCGAGCGGTCTCTGCGCGTGCTGGGGAGTGGTACCGGGATCGAGAACGGTGCCGATGGCCATGCCGGTACCGGGATCCAGATCTGGATCGCGAAGACTAAGACCATCTGTAGACTCGGTGCCGGGAGCGGCCTCGCGAACGGGAGTGGCGCTCAGACCGGTGCTGGGAACTGCGTCTGGACTCCGACTGGTACCGATGCTCAGGTCAGTGGCGAGAAGAAGATCGGTGCCGGGACTGCGAGCGGCGTCGGGACCTGCTCCGAGACCGGGAGCGGTGCCGCGAGTCCACGCTCGGAGATGGAGGGCGTATCAGGGCAGGCTTGTCCCTGGATTGCACCGTGCATAGGGGATGCGGTGCCCGCAGTCTGAGATGGCGCCGGCTCCGTGAGGGCGATGGGGTCTTTCGCCGTCGCAAATGTCTCTGGCGTAGAAGGGAGACAGGGCTCAACCACAGGACGAGGCGGTGAGCCAGTCCGCACCAGACTCAACGGCCCTACAACCGGTGCTGGAGTCAACGGTGTCGACGATGCCTGCACCCTCTGGCGCTCTAAAGCCGGACACTACCACCGGCTCTACCACCAGTGCAGGGGGAGCTGGTGCCTGTTGGACGGCAGCGTCCTGGGTCTTGCGGGGTCTTATGTCCCGGAGACAGGGAACGGCGCCGAGGGGCTTGCGGCAGACATGGTGCCGTGAGTCCTTATCGGTGTCTCCTTGCGGTGCAATACGGGAGGGTGCCCCTGGGGCGCTGTGCACCGAGGCGCTTGGTGCCAGAACTTGGCGTGCCAAAGGAAGATCTGGGCTAAGTGCCACCTCCATAAGGAGCTGCTTAAGTCTAAAATCCCGCTCCTTTTTGGTCCTGGGCCTGAAAGCCTTGCAGATCTTACACTTGTCCGTCTGGTAAGACTCCCCTAGACACTTCAGACAAGAGTCATGAGGGTCTCCCGTGGACATAGGCTTAGCACAGGTCGCGCACGGCTTAAAGCCAGGAGCCTTGGGCATGAGCCCGGCTGTGCGCCGTGGGAAAAGGGGGGATAAAAGCCCCCTTAACCCCCGCTAACTATAACTACTCTACAAAACTATTAACAACAAACTACTAATCTATAAGTATAACCAACAACTATCTACAAGAATGAACAAGTAAAGCTAGGGAGAGTGGAGAACAGCTATGTCACGCTCCACAGTTCCAACGACCGTCACGGGCGGTAAGAAGGAACTGAGGGGACGCTGGGTCGGCTGGGGTATATATCCAGCACCATGAAGGTGCCACTCCAGGGGGCTCCACAGCCGACCCACCGGGTGTTGCTAGGGTAGAAAATTCTCCGATCGTGCACGCAGCGTGCACACGCCTAATTGGAATTGATATGAGCAAGTACTCGAACTGATTTTCTCTTCCTTCCTGTTTCAGGTTGTGTACCAGCTGCATTTTGATTTGAGAAAGAGCAGGGTGGAGGAAACAATTTTATTTCTGAACTTCCTGTACAAAATATATAACTTTACAGTTCAACTTTTTTCTGATAATCATCTGCATATAAAAGCACTCAAATAAGTGCATGGGTATATTTTTCCTAGTTCCAGCAAATATATGGGGGCAGTGAAATTTCATATTAGCTCACCTTGAAAATTAAAGGGTCAAGGTGGTCAAGTCCAAAATATTTTGCTCCTTGAGGATAGTAGGTTTTAAAATTAATAGTCCTTTAAAACACTGTTTCTCTACTGGGGCTCCGTGGCAAGCAGCTTTTAGGGGGTCCACCAAAATAAACTAGAGAACAGGGCTGGTGTTAGACTCACTGGGGCCTAGGATAGTGGGCTGAAGCCAAAGCCCAAACAACTTAGCCTCATGGGGCTTGGGGCCCCGGGCAATTGCCATGCTTGCTCCCTGTTAACGCTGGCCCTGGCTTTTAATCTTCTGGATATGCAGAAAAACAGTTGTGGTACAAGTGGGCTGTGGCGTTTTTATAGCATCTTGGGGATGGGGGTGCCTCAGAAAGATAAAGGTTGAGAACCCTGCTCTAAAACAGAGTGGAAGCTATTAAAATCTCTGTAGGCTAGGTCACCCCATTGCCAAATCCTAACTGTTATAGGAATACAGTATGCATATATTTCCAGAATCCTATCATTGCTGGCTCCTTTCTTGAAATCTTAGGCTTATCTGTTACAATCTCCTTATAAAAATGAAGCATGCAGGGAGAGCGGGACAGCACTGCATGAATACATCTTACTGAAACTCCACTGGTTTGTGTTTGTTGGTGAACAGCCAAATCTGAGTGTGGTTATAATGCTGTTTGTAGTTCCGGTTTTATAGGGAAAGTGGTGGGAGGCCACACAAAAAGTGACTGGTAATAGCAAAGAAGTGGTTCCAGTCCAAGGGTATTGGAGCAGGCTTCTTTACTGTTTGAAAAAGAAATTATATTTTGGCTCTACAATTGTAGCGTAGATATGGCTCAGGCTGCAGTCTGGACTCTGAGACACTGTGCTCCAGTCCAAGCCTGAACATCTACATTGATATTTTATAGCCCTGTGAACTAGTGTCAGCTGACCTGGACTCAGACTCTGTAATATAGGCAAACTCTAAGAGTCCTCTTTTTCATTTAAATGGATACAACCCCCTGATTTAGCATATTCTAGTGCCGCTGGAGATTGCCCAAAACATTTGTGAGCAGTTGGGCTGCTTGCTAATAGAATTCCAAACTCTGAAGCATTGCCTCCCATTCGTTGCATTCTAAATACAAGAATTCTAGATTTTTTTCTATCTAGCTATTTGTATTGAAATGCACCAAGCAGCATCTGAAAATAACTTCTCCAGACTCTGAATTGGCAGTAAATGAAGCTGTTAGTTCAAGACAGTGTATTCATGTTCAAACAGCTAATACAACCCAGCCAAGTGATGAAATACTTCCATGTGTTCACATGCTCTTGTATTTATGGCAGTATAATTGAATTTCAGCTGAGGCAACTGGAGCGAGAGGCATAAACCTAAGGGCTTATCTGCACTACATGCAGGGCCGGTGCAAGGATATTTTGCGCCCTAGCTGAAACTTCCATCTTGCGCCCCTCCCCCCCCCCATGTCCAGCCCTCACCTTCCAATGGCCAAGTTCCCCCCAGGGGCCCAGATGTTCACAAAGTGAGGGGCCACAGGGGGACTGCAAAGAGGGGAGGTCGTATGGGGGCTCTTCCAGGGGGTGAAGGTGGCAGAGAGGGGGGTGCATGGGATTGCTGCAGGGGGTGGAGGTGGCCAAGAGGTGGAGGGGGCGGGAGTGTAGTGGCAGGGAAGAGATTGCACAGAGGCAAAAGGGGCTCGTTGCAGAGTGCGTAGTGGCAGGGAAGGAGTGGCACAAGGGAGAAGTGGGCAGGAGGGGGTTGTTGCAAGGGGCTGGCAGGCAGGGGGGTGTCTGTGCCCGGGGTTTGTTGCAGGGGAGTGAAGGTGGCACGGAGGGGTTTGCACAAGGGAGGAGTGGGCAGAAGGGAGATGGCAGGTGGGGGGGTCCCAACGTTGGTGCAGGTGACCGTGGCTGGCTGGGAGGGGGGTGTTGCTGGGTGGAGGTTGCCCAGAGGCAAAAGTGGCAGGACAGGGTGGGTTGTTGGGGCAGGGGGGTGCACAGGGGAGACGGTAGCTGGTTGGTGGGAATTGGAGGGGGTGGCGCTGGGTGGGGAAGGAGTGCCTGGGTTGCTCCCACATACACCATTCCCCAGGCCAGGGACTGGACCTGCGCACCCCCCAGCGCTCCGCGGCCCCGTGCCGCTGCCTGCGGCCCGGCTGAATACCTTGCAGGCGGAGTAGACACCCAGCTTCTCCGCCCAAAGAGCAGAGCGCAGCTGCGCCTTCTTCCCTGCGCTGCACCAGGCTCTCTGCCGCCCCCGGGGCTCTCGGCGGTGGCACAGCCAGCCAGCCCCTCCTCCCCATGCCCGAGCCTACTGCTGCCACCGCCGAGAGCCCGGGGGCAGCGGGGAGCCCAACTCGGCCCGTGGAACAAGGCGCAGCTGCTAGTGCTAGACCCTCCCCTTCCCCACTCTGCCGCCGGCTCCTCCCCGGGGGGAGGAACTGGCCACGCTGCGGGCAGCCTCTCTGGAGCCGGGAAGCAGCGGCAGCCTTGTGCTCTGCTGTTTTAAAAAAAAAAAGTTTGGGGCACTGCTTTTTGGCGTGCACAACCACTTGGTGCCCTAGGTGGCCGCCTAGTGGTTGCACCGGCCCTGGCTACATGTTATGTTAGTATAACTTATGTCACTCAAAGGTGTGAATAAGTCACCCCCGTGAGTGACAGGAGAGCTCTCTCCTGTCGGCAGAAAGCATCTTCAGCAGACGCGCTGCATTGGTGCAGCTGTGCCACTATAGCGCTTCCAGCGTAGACTAGCCCAAAGTACTTGATGATAAAGGAATTCCTCTCCTGAAAGCGGAAGAGTGCCCTGCAACCCTCTTTCCAACTGCAGTGAAGAGAAACTATGTACATAGTTAACTCTAACTGAAGTCTCATCCATCCAAACACATAAAACAAGTGTGGTGGTGCTTTTAACTTGAGTCGGCTGGCTCACCCTAAAGCCCACATGAGCACAATTTACCAGCTGCTAACACAATCTCTCTATGCTGCTAATCCTATCACTCCATGCATCTCCGTTGTTTTGCAGTAGGGCTGCTCTCACTCTGAGTATGTCTAAACTTTAAACCGAGGGTGTGATTTCCCAGCTCAATGAGACATATTTGTGCTAGCTCTCATTGAATTAGCACGGTAATAATAGTGTCGCCATGGCAGTGTAAGTGCATGCCCATCAGGCGCACTAGGTATGTACTTGGGGTTGCTATCTCCCTCCTGCCACTCATGGTGCTGTGGCTATTCCGTTTTTAGTAGGCTAGCTTGATGAGAGCTAGCGCGAGTATGCTTTGAGCTGGGAATCACACCCCAGTTCAAAGTGCAGACACAGCCAAAGGCAGTGTTAATTTGAATTAACTCTGCAGTTAAAGGAGCCATAATTGGTATTACCTCAAGTTTATTAAATTTCATACAGAATTTGGAAAGATATGCCTGAAAATTCAGTCTAGTTACTAAGGCTTTGTCTACACTAGCACTTTTTGTTGGTAAAACTTTTGTCAGCCAGGGGTGTAAAAAAACACCCCTGACCGACCCAAATTTTACCGACAAAAGCGCCAGTATGGCCAGTGCTATGTTGGTGAGAGAGTGTCTCCTGCCAACATAGCTACTGCCGCTTGTTGGGGGTGGTTTAATTATGCCGGTGGGAGAGCACTCTCCTGCTGGCATAGAGCGGCTACAAAGGAGACCTTACAGCGGTGTAGCTACAGCGATACAGCTGTGTCGCTGTAAGGTCCGTGGACACAGCCTAACTTACACACAGGCCTATCATCTCACTACTAACATTTAGTGTGCCAGTAATCTTCCCATCTTCTTTATTTAGCTACCTCACAGTAGCAATGGGAGGATTATTAGATATATATAACACTTTGAAAATGTAAACTTCTATGCAAGTGCTAAGATTTATTTTTAATTCCTTCATGGACAGCATAAACAGTTTGTGGGAGAGACACAATGAACATTAACACACACTTCCTCTGTCTATCCCTTTTTGACAGGCAAAAATGTACAATTAAACAAAATTCTCATATGTGGCTGGGAACCTAATTTATTAATTTAACTCCTAATTCAACTCTATGTAATACTGCAAATAACAGAAGCTTTTCCTGCATTAAAAGAAATTAAAATATAGGAATAATATTAAAATACGGTAGCGGTAGATCAAATTAAGTCAACTCTGAAAGTTGTCTGAAGCTTCTCTGATGACTAAGAGTCTCATCTCTGCACTATACCAGATAACATGCTCTGACATTTTATTTAAAGTATATTGCTTATTATCTTATTAAAGGGGCACTGCCAAGATTACCAACTAACATTTATTTATTTAAACTTTACCAGTGTGTGACAATTTGGGGGAGGGGATATCTCCCTATATACAACGTATGAATGCTAGTTGTTGAATGTCTTAGGCTTTGTCTACACTGGCATTTGGTCACTAAAAGTTTTGTTGCTCAAGGGTGTGAAAAAATACGCCCCTGAACAACAAAAGTTTTAGTGATGAAAAGCACTGGTGTGAACAGCGCTTCGTCAGCAGGAGTCGTGCTCCCGGCGACGAAACCACTGCCCCTCGTTGGAGGTGGTTTTATTTTGTTGCCGGGAGAGCTCTTTCCTGGTGGTAGAGTGCTACACAGTGCACCTTACAACAGCGCAGCTGCAGCAGCACAGCCACATTGTTGTAAAGTGCACAGTGTAGACAAAGCCTTAGTGTCTGCGGAGTCAACCATCTGCTATCAGGGGCTGTCTCTCTTCCAGACCATGGACAACAGAGGGTCATTAAACACTGAAGGAGCACCATAGGACAATGATGCCCAACTTATTACCCAGATAGGAGGGCCACATAAACCTAAGCACAACCTTGTGTGGGCCAGATAGATTCTACATACCTTCCTTGTGTAAACTAAAATGATGTAAACATGACAAAATACTAATGAATTGGCCATTAGTATATTGTGTTGAAGCAGGCTACGGCGGGCCTTATGAAATGCTCTGGTAGGCCATGTACGGTGCATGGGCCAGAGATTGGGCACCCCTGCCTTAGGATAATGACATGGCTGAAGCCTAGGGGAAACCAGTCAGACCAAGTTTGCAGCAGGGAGGAAGTTAGGAGCAGTGGAATTTCCCCAGAAGCAGAACCAAGATCAGGTGTTAATGCTTGGTGTAAAAAGCAACAAAGCCTCAGAGATTCGGGGAGTGGGAGGAGAGAGGGGACAACAAAGAGGTACTCACGGAGATTAAGAAATCTTGGACAAGAGAGAGAGGGACCTGCTTCTGTAATAGTGGGGCCTTTTTTAACTATGGGACCCAGCTCAGGAAGAAGGAAACTGGCTGCACAGGAGAGAGAGAGACAGAGACCAGACATTCCATGATTCAGAAAAGTCATGTGCAGGAGGGTGGAAATTGGACTCCCTAGAGGATTCTGACCTAAGCCCAAAGAATGCTCGAGTGATGAGGAAACTGAGGCAGGGAACTGTGTGTAGGTGTTTATTTTGTCTAGATCAGTATATTTCTAATGCCAGCTATAGTAAAAAGTTATTTGGGTTTGGAACTCTTCCAAAGTCTGTGTCTGTTTGCTTCAACTATCATGTGCCCCTGAAGGTGTGAACTGTAAACCTAGAGTGTCCACAAGGATGGACCACTGAGAAAAGGGTGTGTAAGTTACTGAGGAGTCAGTACTGGTCCTTGCTTGGGGCGTAGGACAGCTGGGCTGCAAGGTCCCATTTCCATGAAGGGTAATAGACAGAAAATCTATGCCCAGGAAGCATACCAGAGGTGCCAAGGAAAGAGACCATGCTACAGTCTACTCAGACCAAGGGAAGCTTAAGAGCACATTGGCCAAGTGTGATTATTCCTAAAACACCGTAGCCTCTTGAGTGTCCAGTTGGGGGAGCTCTCAGTGCTGTCTGTCATTAAATGACTCACTTTCAGGATAAGTGTATGTGCTTTTTCACAACTAATTAATGTTGCAGTAGGAAACCACTCATGTGTAATGGTTTATTCTGTGGAAGTTGCACACCTGTTTTTAAAATTGGTTGTATATAATAGACAAAGTCTTGAGGGTAAATGCTTCAATATGGGACAACTGTAACCTATCCTTTGTTAGATAGGGGCCAATATAGTGTGCATGCAGACCCTTTATCTTCCTTGGGAAAGAAGGTGGACTTTCAGACTGTAATTGCACTGAATACCTAAGCCAATGGTAGAGCTAGCAAAAAAGAAGTTTGTTTAAAATATTAATTGATAATAGATTTAATTGCCCTTTCCAGATTTATCACAAAATAGTATTATCTACATTTCTGCTTATAAACCTAGGAGTTTGCAAACAAATAGTAGAAAGGTCTATCACTGTTTATTAAAGAACAAATATATAGGATGAATACAAACACCTACAAAAAGGAAAAATGACAACTATCTGTTAGTTATACAGCATTGCAAATGCTTTCTGATTTTTTTTTTTTTTACCTTAGCTGGTATGCCAGTATCTTATCTGGCTTATTTCCATTTTCTTAATCACTGTACTAATCATGCTGAAAATGTTTTGTATTTTTCCTAGAGAAATTTTGTAGGGCTGTCAATTAATCGCAGTTAACTCATGTGATTAACTCAAAAAAATTAATCACAATTAAAAAAATTAATAATGATTAATTGCAGTTTTAATTGTACTGTTAAACAATAGAATACCAACTGAAATTTATTAAATATTTTGTATGTTTTTCTACATTTTCATATATAGTGTATTCTGTGTTGTAATTGAAATTAGTGTATATTATTTTTGCTTACAAATATTTGCACTGTAAAAATTATAAACAAAAGAAATAGTATTTTTCAATTCACCTCATACAAGTACTGTAGTGCAATCTCTTTGTTGTGAAAGTTCAACTTACAAATGTAGATTTTTTTTTTGGTTACATAATTACACTCAAAAACAAAACAATGTAAAACTTCAGAGCCTACAAGTCCACTCAGGCCTACTTCTTGTTCAGCCAATCACTAAGACAAACAAGTTTGTTTACATTTACGGGAGATAATGCTGCCCTCTTCTTATTTACGTCACCAGAAAGCGAGAACAGGCATTTACATGGCACTTTCGTAGACAGCATTGCAAGGTATTTACGTTAAACATTTGTATGCCCCTTCACGCTTCAGCCACCATTCCAGAGGACATGCTTCTATGCTGATGACGCTTGTTAAAAAAATAATGCGTTAATTAAATTTGTGAATGAACTCTTTGGGGGGAGAATTGTATGTCTCCTGCTCCGTTTTACCCGCGTTTTGCCATATATTTCATGTTATAGCAGTCTCGGATGATGACTCAGCACATGTTCATTTTCTAAATGTTGTGAGATTTCTAAAATAGTTACAGCCCAAGGTTTAAGAATCTGAAGTGCCTTCCAAAATCTGAGAGGGATGAGGTGTGGAGCATGCTTTCAGATGTCTTAAAAAAGCAACACTCTGAGGCGGAAACAACATAACCTGAACCACCAAAAAAGAAAATCAACCCTCTGCCACAGGCGCCAACCGGAGGGTGCTCGCCCCTCCCTGCCCCTATTGGATTCCCCCCCAAATCCCTGCCCAGTTTCGCAGTGCAAGCACTGGGAGGGAGAGGGGAGAAGCAGGATGCAGCAGCCACTCAGGGGAGGAGGCAGAGGCGGTGGGTCGGTGGCATCTGACTCAGATAATGAAAATGAACATGCATCGGTCCGCACTGCTTTGGATTCTTATCAAGCAGGACCCGTTATCAGCATGGACACATGTCTTCTGGAATGGTGGTTGAAGCATGAAGGGACATATGAATCTTTAGTGCATCTGGCACGTAAATATCTTGCGACACCAGCTACAACAGTGCCAAGTGAATGTCTGTTCTCACTTTCAGGTGACATTGTAAACAAGAAACGGGCAGCATTATCTCTGAAAATATAAACAAACTTGTTTGTCTGAGCAATTGGTTGAACAAGAAGTAGGACTGGGTGGACTTGCAGGCTCTAAAATTTTACATTGTTTTATTTTTGATACCAGTTTTTTTTTTAAACATAGTTCTACATTTGTAAGTTCAACTTTCATGATAAAGAGATTGCACTACAGTACTTACGTTAGCTGAATTGAAAAATACTATTTTTTTTGGTTTTTTTTTTACAGTGCAAATATTTGTAATCAAAAATAAAGCACTGTACACTTTGTATTCTGTGTTGTAATTGAAATCAATATATTGGAAAATGTAGAAAACATCCAAAATATTTAAATAAATGGTATTCTATTATTGTTTAACAGTGCGATTAATTTTTTTAATTGCATGATTAATCACGAATAATTTTTTAATCACTTGACAGTCCTAAAATTCTGATTACTCCTAGCATTTCTCAACTGTTTACAGACTATGGCACATCGTCTGTGTTCATGTTGGGCTTCTAATTCCTTTATTTCATTCTCCAAGGACATTGTCTTTTTGTAGCTTGCATTCAATTACATTAAAATCTGTTAACTTCAATAAGAATACTCCATAATAGTTAGGAGCTCATTTCAATGGAATTGTTTATCCTAATACATTCTTGCAAGACTTCCTCCATGTGCCTTTAAAAGTCTCAGGATGGAAAAGCAAACTTTTAAACATTTCCTTACCTATGTTATACCAAAGGAATTATTAAAATTAAAATAATTTCAAAATTATTCTTTCATCAGTTTTACTTTTTACATGTATCTCTTCTTGGACAATGAATAGATCACTTAGGTGGTTTGAAGTCAATGGACTACTCAGTGCAAAAGGTTAAATATGTGTGTAAGTCTTTATAGAGTCAGGTCCTATACTGAGACAAGATATAACATGATAGAAAAATTGGTGGGGGTGAAGTAGACTCAGGGTTACAGAAATAAGAGAATGCATTTTCTATGTTGATGATCTATGCCCCTTGAAGGTTACTTAGGAAACTTAAAAACAGAAATAATTTAGGTTTATTTATAAAGTGTATTTTAAGGAAATGGTGGAAAGTCATGAAGAGGGCTCCATGTATAGGCGGCTATGAGGAAGAAGGAACAGATGAACATGGAAGAAGGGTAGCATAGTCAGATTCATTTTGATTGTCATGTTCTAACAAAATATTACAACTAGGGTTGCAAACAAACAAAAAACTCACAAGGGTATCATCCTGCGAGCCTTCTGTGTACAGGGCTCCTGTTGAAATTGATTGGAAGTTCAGCATGCAGGAGGCTCCCAGGACTGAGCTCAGTGTTTGGGTTACAAACTGTCCAGAGGAGACAAAGCTTACCTTTGGAATGAAGATAGTTCATAGAGTAATATTTTGCATGTGTCTTGTAAAATATTTTTTATAAAATGTAAATTTTGGGTCAAACATGATGGGGCAGTGTCCCTTTACAGAGGATTTAACCACCAGCTGAGAGAGATCATTGAAAGAGACATTTTGCTCTGCAAGGAGTGGAATGTGACAAATGTTTTACCAACAGTGGTCCCCCTAGCCTCACATCACAGGCCCAGATGCAACATGTCCTCTCCTGGAGGTCTGGAGAAGGTAGGGTGACCAGAGGGCAAGTGTGAAAAATCAGGGCAGGGGGTGGAGGGTAATAGAAGCCCATATGAAAAAAAGCCCCAAATATCAGGACTGTCCCTATAAAATCGGGACATCTGGTCACCCTAGGAGAAGGACCAGCATAGTACGTAGCTTTAAAAAGGGAACAAAGAGGACCCAGAGAGTTACAACCCCAGTCAGCCTAACTTTAATACCTGGAAAGATACTGGAGCAAATTATTAAACAATCAGTTTATAGGCAGGTAGAGGATAACAAGGTTATAAGGAATAGCCAGTATGGATCTTTCAATTAAAATCATGACAAACCAATCTAATTGCCTTCTTTGACAATGCAATGGATATGCTGCATTTCTCTCTTTTAAATAGCTTCTAACTGAACAATGGATTTTATTTTAATTAACCTTCATTCTGAAAACTAATTCCAAATCTCCTAGACTTACCTTAAAACATCTCCTGTGCAGCCTTTGAGAATGTCCTCCTCTGAATAATCTCTTCACAGTATGTTTCAGAGGCCCAGAGCAGCCGGCAGAGAGGTAAATCACTGTGGGGCAGAAGGCAGAGCTGGGGTGGCTCCTACCCTGCGGTGGGCTCAGCTGCTAGTCCCAGCTGGGCTGGGGAGGATGGGACTTCCTCTTCCCTTGCACGGCATTTGGGGCCGGGTTAGACCCACCCTCAGATTTCTCTCCTGGCTGAAGGAAGCTCTGCAAACTCCCCTTGCGTGCTTACTGCATCCAGATTGCCCCACACAAAACCCTCTCAACTCATACCTGGATCCCCCAACACTAAGCCCCTCCATACTTGGATCCTGCCTTGCTGAGCTGCCCACACATGGTGCACCTGGCACAGAGGGGCAGGGCTCTGGGGTATTTCTGGGGCAGGCCTGGTCCTTGCGCTGTGTCAGGGTTGGGTGCACTCTCACCACTGAGTCTGTATCCCAGGGGGAGCTGCACAGTGATCTCCCACCTCTGTGCTGCCAGTGGCCTGTGCTCCCCAATGACATGGTGGAGCCTCCACATTTATTTGACAAATAACATTTGCAGAATTTTAAAATATTGTGTGCCGACTTGTGAAAGTTTTGGCGCAGAATGCCCTCAGGAGTGCCATCGGCAGTACAGGAGAGCATCGCACACTAGCTAGCAGTAATTTTCAAAGGCAACAGGGACCATTATAAACCCTAAGGTTATTTTAATTTTTAAAACTGATTTTAAAAGCATTAACAGCAACCATCCTATACAAAGCTATAGCAACTACCAGAATGAGCCCATCGAGCTGGCCAAAGGCCGCATGCCTCCTGCTAGCAAGCTAGGCACTGGTGTCTTGCCTGCCACTGGCCTGTTGGCATGGTGGTTGGTTCGGGTCAGCTCAGCACTCGCTACACAGCCCCCACACCTCGCTGGGGGGAGGCATACAAGGATAAGGAGTTAAAACCCAACAGGACTCCAGAGGGACCCATGTGCAGCCCTGGGGTGGGCGTGCGGCTCGTTGCGGGGTTTGTGCCAGTTTTCGAGGAGAGTCAGGGCTGGGGAAGGGGTGTCACATCACAGCTGGCACGGTGCGGCGCTCGCCCTGGGCGGGGAGGGAGACTTGGCTGAAATCTCTCACCCTCGTCACGCGAGTCTCCCCGGCGAGCGAAGGGCAGACCAACCGCCTTTCCCGCGCTTTTGTTCAAATCCCAACGGCGAACGGGCCGCCGGCGGGGGGACGGGAAGCGCGAGGGGCTGGGCAGCCAATCAGAGAGCAGCGTGCGGAGGCTGGCCCCAACGGCCGAAATTCGCGCGCTGAGGCTGAGGAGCGGCTGCTCCTCCCGCGGAGAGAGGTGAGGGCGGGGCGATGTCAGCGAGCCCGGCTGTGAGGGGCAGCGCTGCCTGAACCCCCCCCCCCCCGGCTGGCAGGCGCTGGTGTGTGGCAAATGGGGGGAGGGGGGTGTTGAAGCCCCTGGATTTAAGGGGCGCCGTGTGGACGCCTGGCCCTGGGCGCCGTGCCTGAGCGCGGCGAGCGGCCCGGAGACCCCCCGGCCGCGGGCGAAACAACGGCGAAAGCAGCCCGCGGGGGTGAGGGGTGTGCTGCCACCCGCCCTCCTCCGCAGGGCTTCGCGAGCTCGGTGGGCCGCCGCCTCCCCGCGCCTCGCCCCCTTCCCGTCCGCCGTCCTGGCGCCTCCCCGGGCAGCGGCGGGGGACACCCGCTGGGCGGCGACAGCTGGTGCCCGACACGTGCCAGTGTTGCCACTGCTGGTGCTGGGCTTAGGCCTTCGCGTCTGGGCTCCCGCGGTTCGGGGAGAGTCTCCGCTTTCATTGGCGTGTCCGTTCCGGCCCCGGCTGGAGGGAGAAGTGCAGACATGACGCACGTGCACCCGAAAGGCGCCGGCGTCGAACGCGCGGAAAAGGCGGGCGGCCCTTGTCGAGTTTTACTCGCGTTTAGAAGCTACTGTCATGATGTTAGCGGGGGCACGATTCATGCTGTCTGAATGAGTGCCGTTCAGCTCTGCAGGAAGGAAGGGATCTGTGCTCCTCTCTTTCCTGTACCTGGCTTTAAAGAAGCTATACTTAAAGACGCTAAGGAGAAAATACAGGGTTTTTGGGGTGGGGGCAATTAAAATTGTTGACACTATGACTAGCTGTAGATGGATCCGTTTGAGTATAAACACACCCGGCTACATAAAGGGAGCATACACACCATCTATATTATGCCCACTAAGAAAAGTAAAAACTGCAGTGAATTTCTTGATGAGGAGAGTGTTGGGAAAAATTATTCCACTTCATATAACAGTACTTTCCAGTAAAAATTCAGAGTTCTGGATAGTCTGACCTATTTTGCTAATCCTCTGCACTGCCATGCTGAAGTTTCCTAGATTGTGTCCTACCTTGATTTCTTACTCCCTATACGAGCAGAAGCTATGATTTCAGTAAAAAATTGAATAATTAATCAATTACTTTTTCATTTAGTACCACAACAGCTTGAAAAAACTTAGTGATACCACTTAGTGATACAGTCTTTCAGCATTGACACAAGGATGAGGGAAATACCTCTGAAAAAATGTCTACAAGGAGTCAAAGACTAAACAGTATGCAAATCCATCAACTAGTTATCAACACAAACACAGCCTGTTTGCAGACCTGGATTTATCCAGTGCCATTTTGGAGCTTGTAGAGAAGAAAGGACCAGAAAGAAAATATGGTCAGACAGGCAGCTGCTGAATTAGCTAAGAGAAACAAAGTGGAGATACAACAAAAAGGACAAGTTCTAAACCCTCAGGACCCCAGCCAAGGACTATTAGAATAAAGAAAAATTTGTATCAAGAAGAAAAACAAATTAAATTGTCTCCTAACCTGGGGAAAATGGGTGCACAAAACATAAACTTTGCATCAAAATTATTGCTACAGATTTTCAGAAGTTTAGCTGTTTTTAATGGGAGGGAATTTATTTTGATTTGTGTGTAATATTGTACTGTATTCCTATGCTATATATCGCATGTATATTTGGCCTGGTTTCCCAAATTTGTTCAGTGTAAGTTAGTTCATTCTTTCATTGTAGTTTTAGGAAAGCTAAAAGTAGTATTTTGTCAATACAGGGGAAACTTAAACTGACCGTCTTTTCCTTCCACTAATACCAGAAGGAGTTAGTTATGTAAATTCCGGATTATTAGTGGGAGAATTCAAACTGTTAAGCCTTAGCCATATCAGGTTTTCAATTAACAACTCAAACACCTAGAATAGATGCTGTTTGCACCAGTGCAGAACAATTTGCACTCATGGAATTTACCCTAGGGTACGTTGTATTGCACAAATCATGTTGCATCAGTGTAAACCAGTTCTGTGTTAGGAGTTTGCACTGGTGCAGCTACATCAGTGGAAGAAATGCCAGTATAAATTTTACTGAACTCAGACCTGGGGAATATCTATACTAATCTTATTTTCTGCAGCGTTCTTATGTTTCTATAAGTGTATCGTGCTATATGCAGCATATATGTTCAGATGTGCTGAACAGCCTTGTGTCAATTTTATGGATGCTGTATGTGAAGCGTATTATCCAAGCATAAATATTTTGGTGCAAGTATGTGTTTACTAATACAGGAAAACAGGTGAATGAGAAAGTAAACAGCACTCAATAATAAAAATAAATATATACAAAAACATATTCTTCACTAACCTGCCAATAGGTCAAAGGGCCAAAGAAAGTTCTCCCGTTATCAATTTAGGGCCAGATTCTAATACCCTTAATCATAAGTAGTACCTTAATAGGCAACTCGTCCCACTGAAGTCAGTGCTATTACTTTTGGAGTAAGGTACTAAATGTATGACAAAACAGACTGTGGCATTATAAAATTCCTTTTCTAATCAGAGACCAAAGCCTTGAAGAAGGGGATCTTTATTTGAAGAGGCCATAGTTTCATCTCCTTCAAAGCCTGGCTCCATACTAACATTCACTATGGAAGAAATATACACTTGAAAATGTATTTAATTAAAACATTATCTTCTCTTTAACCCCTTTAGCTGATATCACTTTGAGCCCCAAGCATTTATAGTATCCAACAAAATGAAGTAATGTAAGTGGTTATACTCTTAATAATAAGTGTTTTATTGATTAATTTTGTGTCTAATAAAATATTGTGAGTTTGAATTTGTTTTTGCAAGCAACTCAAAAGTATTTTAGATTTAAAATGTGAAATTTTACTTCCCATTAATCTATAATGAGCATTAATACTTCTTGATATTTTGTTAAAATGGGTAAATTATTTAGGTTTAAAAAGTAGCTACAGTACATATTCAGTAACCACTGTTCAAAGCAATATTTATTACACATACGGAATGTTGCACAGATTGCAGTAATTTTTTGAACTACACAATGTGCTGGGTATGAGGCTACGTCCATCAACTCATTTCACATAGACCATCAACAACTGGTGGTAACTTTTGATCAGTATTGAGGGTCTTTATCCCATTTCTTATTATATCACCTGAGTGATCCATTCAACAATTTAAACATTAAATTTTGCAGAATTCAAAGATTTTATAAAACTATAGGGGAAAATAAGGTCACATACTTTAAAATGCCTTGACATTGTTCTCATTGCTGTTGATTTTGATTAATTGTGAGTCAGAACTATTTGTGTATCTTGCCACAGTTATCACTCTTCACACAGGCAAATACTCCTGCCTCTTTCTCCATATGGCAATAAATGTCTAGGTTCAAATTGTATGCATTTTAGCTGCCTTAACAGAAGAATCAATTAGTTCAGTGTAGAACTTCTTCAATCTTCCAATTATATTACTGAGTTGAGGGAAGCAGGGAAAAGACAAACGGTCTGTTTCCCTCTTGAGCTTGTAAACAGCTTATTTTTATTTGTCCTAGACTAGGAATTGTCAGAAAGTCAGCAAACACTCATTTAATAGTATTTATTATTTTTGGTATGCAGTAGCTAAGTACAAGTGTTTGAGCACAGGTATAAAATAATCTTATTCAAGTATTACAAAAAATGGAAACATTAATATTGATTAATTGAATCAACTGCTCATGTGGTGGGATTTGGTTGGTAGTTTTTGAAAGCACCTACAAACCAATTATGCTTTTGAGTGTCGAGGATTGTGTACAGAGAAAAATATTCAAGATACATAAAATTACATTAATTTGCCAGTTTAAAATTTTGTCTATTTCCATAATATATGTTGACCAGATACTGTGGTTTATATATAGCACAGGTATTTGAGTGAGATGCAAAGAGAGTTAATTGAAAATATCCTGGAAGGTGGATAGTGACAATAAAACAGGTGAATGTTCCTCAGATGAGATTGTAGTTTTACAAATAAAAAAAGGGAAATGAATGGGTGGCAGCCTCCTTTAGCCATAATTCTTGTAAAGTTAAAAGCTCAGAGAATTTCGAAAAATTAAGAAATCAGAAAAATGTTGTTAGCACCAAAATAAACTGGCAATTAGGGAGATTATGAAGTTTAAATCAGGCATTTAAAAGGGACCGTTTTAAAAACATACTAAACTTTTACATGCAAATGCTTCCTAGTCATACCATTGGAGAAGGAAATCATAAGCAAGTCCTTTGTTTTCTAGTGAGCTATTTGTGATGCTAAGTACACTTAGATAGAAGACTACTCTTTTTTCCCCTGAAAAACTGGTATCTACAAATACATTTGGTCCAGGTTGACTAGTGAGCAAACACCACTAGCCATGGGCAGGAAAAAATATGGAATTTATATTGTCCCCTCAACCCCGCCTCTCCTTAATTTCCTAAAAAATTTCTTTACAGAAGACACTAAAGTAGAATTGCCACCTTTGGAAAATCTTATGTCCACGTACGACGCATCATAAACTGTGGTTCTGTTATTAAGCGTTCGAAGAAAAGAGAGTCTACTTATACTGGGCTGCATCACATCAGAGGTAATATTAAAAAAAAAAAATTCAAAACCAAATAGTACTGAGGTGGGAACTATACCTTCTCTGATTTTTTTTTTTTTTTTTTTTACTTTTTTTTTTAATAATTGCCCTACATTTCTGGTATATAGTATCTGTGTGTGATGAGAGAATCCCATGTCAAGGGAACTTTCCCAGCTACCAGAGTCACAGACTCTGAACTGAAACAAAACAGTAAGACCTTTAGATATATGTTATGCTAGAAAAAACAAGTCACAATTTGGAAGAGTGGTCAATTTCAAATTCGTTAATAGTTTGCAGTCTTTTTCCTCCCAACATTGTTCTTTATAATATGAGAAAAAACATATAATCAATTGTAATTTTGCATAATATTCAACCACTTTAACACTGAAATACATTGGATAAAACATTAAGGTGCTTACAATAAATATTTTTATATAAACAGATTATAGCAAAGATAACTTACTTTAGTGCAGTCATAATGCATCAAAGTAGTCATTACACAAAAATTTACAAGGAAAACAAAAAACAATAAGCTGTTTTTTCTTTTGCTTTTAATATACCTATTCATTCTTTGGAAAATTTATTCTATCACCCAGAAAGTGTGGAATACTGCTAGACGTACAAGAAAACTACTGAATATATTGCAGCAACAAGCACAATAGCCACATGGACTTAATACATTGTGCATTTGAGAGGAGGATTTGGCCCATTAAATTCAAATCTAACAGTTCACAATGTGTAGGTGAATTGGTTGTGCCCATGTGTTGAAAAGTTTAAAACAGAAATTGAACTTAGTTTTTCTGTTTTTAAATCTTTACCATAATTGAATTTGGAGCCTTTATAGTTGATATTTAATGCATTGCTGGCAAATTCCAGCCACTGTTGCCCTTAACTAATTTATCATTTAAAAAAAATCTTTTTCATATGCAGTGTTTTTGGGGATTTTTTTTAGTCACAAATAGATTTTTATTACAATTTCGCCTTGTTCCGATGTAGAATGACAGGGCTATACTTTTAGTACCTCTGTTGTTTGTTCTTTTTGTTACTTTATTATATATTATCTTGGGAAAAAAACCTCTGTAAAATGTAAAATATTGGACAGATTGTTAGTTTTGTAGGGCCTTGCAAACACTTGCGTAGTACTTTTTGCTGTCCACAATCCCATTGACCTCAAATGAAGTAGTGAACATTACCGCTGGAATTTTCAAAGAGGCCTAAAGAAGTTAGGCACCCAACTCTTATTGAAAGTCAGTAGGATTTGTGCATCTAACTCCCTTCAGCCCATTTGAAAATCTCTGCCTACACCAACTAGTAAGTATACAAGTTTGGGCCCTCAGATGCTTAGGCTTTGATCATGAAACGCTATTAAAACGTGTGACTTACTCATTTGAGCTAAATTACACACATGATTATTAAATGCTTTGCAGGATCAGGATTTATGGTCTTAATCCTACAGTGTTTTGCACTGGCAAAGCTTTGCAATGTCCCATTGAAGTAAATGGGACACCATACAGACACAAGGAACTGAGCAAGCTGATCTTTTGGTAAGTTCAAGGCCCATGTGATTTTTATTTTGTGAATATGTACAATATATTACTTCAAATTTAATACTGAAAAGTAACATTATTTGCTAAATAAACTTTATTGCTCTTTACTGAACCATTGTCTTTGCTCTCAAAATGTAATTGAGTCTGCATCTCCTGTTGCCCTCAAAAGATAAATGGAACAGTTGCATGCATATTTGCTCAGTTACATTCAGCAAAATGTCTAATTCTGAATTGCCAGGACCCAGGAAATTAAACAGGCATTTAAAAACTGAATTCATGCTTAACTGTATTCTGTATAAGGTGCTTTCTTAGGTAAACTAAGAAAGTGAATAACTCTCATTTCTGAATTTTCCATGGTTTCTAAATCTGTTAGAAGTTTGAAAATAAAATGTCTTTCTACAACACTTAACCTTTTAATTCAGGCAAATATGGATTTCTCTCCCCTGGCCTGCTCAGTGTTTCATGATGATTATTTGTTTTTCTGCCACTATTATCAGTGATGTTAGCACAACTCAAGGAGTTGCGTTAGCTAAATACTACTGTAGAACCTGCAGAAGGAGCACAAGAGCATGACAATTGTGTGTGTTTGTGAATTTTTAAATCGATGGATATAGTAATATATGTTTTTCAAATGGATATTTAGAATAATGTATCACCTTTTAAAGATTTGGATTTGGCAGCTTCAAGACAAAGTAATTTTCTTACCCAGATTACGTTTTGGCCTATTTTAATCCTGGAAGGGGAGAATGACAGGACAGATTAATCAAAGTCCAGAAAACTCTTGGCCTTAATCCTGCAGACTCAAAAGCATGTGTATAACTTTATTTAAGTGAGTAGCCCCACTGATGTCACAGGACTACTTGCATTAGTAAAGTTATACATGCGCTTAAGTGTTTGCAGGATTGGCGACTTAATTTAGAAATCTGGAGAGCTCCAGAATGAAGTAGGTCAACTAAACTATTTGGACAACAAAGAGTCTGGTGGCACCTTAAAGACTAACAGATTTATTTGGGCATAAGCTTTCGTGAGTATAAACCTCACTTCTTCGGCTACCCCCTGATACTAAACTATTTGGCAATGCCTCTCTAAGCAGGAAATACTTCCAGTTCGTTTTTCCCTGATGCTATGAGCACAAATAGGGTGACAGTCCAGCAGTTTTTAATACAAGTTATAACTTTTCCCTCCAAACTTAACTTCAGTATATTAGTGCAGTGAATTGAATACACAAACTGTTGAATGAAATGCACAAAAAGTGCTGCAACATAGCTCTTCCTGAGTATAAACAATCTATCATAATTTGTGCTAAGAGCCAATACCATTTGGTATAATGTATTTCTAGTAAGATGTAAAGAAGCTCCATTAGACAAATAGTACTCAATGTTGCATAGCACAAAAGCTACTCTGTCATCCAATAGAATGGCAGAGAGCCACAATATAATTCTGGAGAGAAGTTCTCACATTGTGATGAGATTAGGGTTGGTGCACTGAAGTGGCCCTGTCTTCACATTGATGAAATCTCATGGTGCAGACATCACAATACAATGTCAAGACATTGCCCCACAATTTATTCTGGGCCTTTCTGCAGCTCCTTTTGATGCAACAGTTTTTCTTTCCCCTCATATCTCTATTTCCTGCCAGCCATTAACAAAGGAGTAACAAACCCTGCAGTTTTTCTCCTATCATCGTTTGGATGGTCAAGAAGGCATCCTGCCAGCTCTGGTACATTTACCTAGTAACTCCCCATGTTGCCTTGTATATTGGGCAGCTTGGCAAACTCTCCTGTATTTCTCACTCTGCTCGCTTTGCCTGTGAGTAGGTAGAGTAAGGGTCATGTCAGTCAAACCTGTAGACTCCCTGATAGGCCCATAAAGAATCTGTTTCGGAAGGCTTTGGAGTCAGGGGTTTTCAACCTGGGATCTGTGGACCTGTGGGGGTCTGCAGACCATGTCTAAGATTTCCAAAGGGGTCTGCACCTCCATTTGAAATTCAGAAGGATCCCCAACTGAAAAAAGGTTGAAAACCATTGCACTAGACCACCCAGATGCAAAATTTAAATAGCATTTAATTTGAAAAGAAGTTTAGTTGGGGATTGGTCCTGCTTTGAGCAGGGGTTTGGACTAGATGACGTCCTGAGGTCCCTTCCAACCCTGATATTCTATGATTCCATGAGACAAAAGTGGTTTCACTTACTATGGACATTATATCAGAAAAATAATCATCCACAAAGGATTATGATTTGGTATTCTGTCCAGACCCTTCCTCTACATACAAAAATTATTCTCTGGTATTTTCTGCTGCTCTTTTTTTTCCTCTTCCAGAATCAGGTATAGCTATTTTTAAATATAAATTCTATCTCATTTGAAATGATTTGAAAAGTTCTTGACACCATACTTTTAATAACCATTTCAAATCCTATTTTAATAGAAAGTATCCAATGCAACAGTACTTCACAAAAATGTTGTGGCTGGTTCTCTGTGTGTATTCTTCAACATCTTGATTCAAAGGTTGTGAAATACCTCCTCCTCCTCAGCCCATCTGGATAAAAATAGGGACTAAATATGAATAATTTTCCCGCCACGTAAAAATTCGACTAAATTGTTGGTTTTATTTTTAAAAAAAGTTTTAATTCCTTTTTAAACACATTAAAATGTGTGAAACTTCCTGCTACAGTGTATTTATTGCTTTTTGTTTTATTTTGTCAGGAGGCTAATCCTCTCATAATTTTTGCATAGTTTGTAGTATATGTGTGTCTTTCAGCCAAACTTTCTTTTGAGGAGGTTGTGAAAATGTTTTTAATATGTGCATTTTCTGTAGTGGTCTGCAGCAGAAGTTGTGGACATCACTAACTTCAGAAAAGTGTTTGGAGAAGATTTTATTTCTGTATGCCTTGATTTACGCATTAAGTTGAAAATACCTTTCATAAAAATATTTGATAGTTGTTTCTTTTCTCCAGGTGCTCATTTGGTTTATGAAAATACAAAAGATGGGTGGCTTGATTAAGCTATTAATGGCTGTATTGGTCAACATCACTTTGGCTTTAAGCTAGTGAGCCATATTTTTTTCAACATTTAAAAAAATACACTACCAATAGTATGAGAGCAGTCTTGAATTTCCTGCAGACCAGTTCTGGGGAAAAAAGATTGTCCATTTGAATAAGAACTCAGTTCTGATTTATTTTACCAGAAGGTGCTAAGAGTAAGTAAGACAGTATGACTGTTAAGACTGTATTGGGACAAAAATAATGTAACTGGGTTGTTTTGTGGTTCACACAAGTGCTATAGGCTTGGATCCAGAATTATTCAAGTAGGCTGTGGACACTGTATCCAGTTCCATAAAGGCAGAGTAAAGAGTAGTGAGTTGTAAGTCGGGTAAGCTGCTATGTGGAGTGCTATTCTGGGTGGTGAGGGTATTGCTGCTGCTGTTACTATCCATCTGATAGTGAGAAGGGAAGCACTGAGAGGAGATTGGGGATGTTGAAATGAGAACCAAGGGATCCACAGCCAGGCTGTCATCTTTCAGTTCTTCCCAAAGATTTCCTATAACAAAAAACAAAACCAACACACTGATGTCGTCTTCAGCTTTCGTGTGTGCGCGTGTTTGCTTGTTTCTTTTATGTAAGAGATACTAGTGAGTGCACTCTTGGTGCATCATGTCTACTACTGAGCACTTGTGAGATAAAACAGACAGCAAGAACTGTTTTACAGCATCAGCTGACAAATTCACATTCAGCGGCATGTATACTTTAATTTAAAACTAATTTCTAGCCCATATTGTCGTGAACATGCCTTTGAAAATGTGAACTGATGAATTTTCAACTGAAAGAAGCAACAGCTTTTAAAAGTGCAAACTGCCCCCCATTCATCACAGCAGGGTATTGATTTTTACAACTAATAATGATGCTTTCAGTATGTCTACACTTTAAGATTGGGGGTGTGATTCCTACCTTGAGGAGACATACATTAGCTCTGGTGGAACTAAGGCTTGGTCTACGCTAGCAACTTTTGTCGGTAAAACTGTCGCTCGGGGTGTGGAAAACCACATCCTTGAGTGACGATGTAGCTATACTGACCTGTAGACAGTGTTATGCCAATGGGAGGTGGATTACCTATGCCAATGGGAGAAGCCCTCTCATTGGTTTAGGTAGCATCTTCACTGAAGTACTACAGCAGTGCAGCTGCACCACTGGAGCCTCGTATGTGTAGATAGGCCCTTAAAATCGAGTGTAGCTGCAGCCTGGCGAGTGATGGGAAGAGCTAGCATGGGTGGAAATCCTTCCCTCAGCTCAGTGTAGACAAAACTACAATGGGACAGACTTTCAAATAATGTTGGTGCACAATTGTGTGCTTAATCTGCACATGGAGTTACTGCAGTTATGTGGTCAAATCAAGTAACTGCATGTATGAATGGTCAAATAAGCAAACATAAGAAATGCTGCTTGTCCTAAAAGTGTACACTGCTGTTTCTCACTGAATGATGCAGAACGCAAAGGTGACACTAACTAAAAGTTTAGCTACTGCATGAGGGCCATATTCTCCACTCACTTATTGCGGGAGACTTTCTGTGGATATGGGGGAGTATATCTCCCTAAATTTGTAACTACGGTTTATGCATCATAATGTGAAATATAATTTAGCCCTCTTCCTAGAATAAGTTTGACGTACTCCATGTAAATGAAGACTGTATTGGTCTTAAGTTTGTGAGATGTTTGACAACTTAACAAGTCTCATTTATTACTTATTAGACAGTAAACCCCAAACCCAAGGCCAGATCATTTTGTAGAATAAAAAAGGCCATAGAGTAGAGAAAGGAAAGTAATTTAAGATGGAATGGCTGAAAAACCAGTGCAACAGCAGCGCTTGTGCTTGGTGGCTGCATGCCAGGGGGGTCAAAGGTACAGAGTACAGGGAACACAAATCTGTGTACACACAAAATAAGGTATTTAGAAATGGTGAGGAGCCAAGAGAGAGGAATGGACTGTTGAATTTTGTATTTGGAAATGTGCAGAATGGTGCACTTAGAAATCCACCTGTTTAGTCATCAGTAACTAATGGAGAAATCTATACGCTACAGGTTTTTTTTGATCATTTGGAGATGGTCTGGCAGCTTCTGATACCATTGTTCCCCGTTGCCTTAGATCTTGTTGTCAGTGGAGCTGGAACAATATTTTGCACCAGTGCCTTGCCATGATAATGATGTGCACTCAACCCTATTGGATTCACAGGCTTGCACTGTGCCTCTTCCGTTTCTACTGCTGTACTCTGTTGTATTTCCATGAGGATGTTTGGTATGCCTCTTGTCCCCTGAAGCTGGGCAAACCCTACCCTTCCTATGGCATGATCCATCAGGAGCTCTACAGCCTCTAAGCCATAGATTTTTCACCTAACTTTGGCTCTTCCAATGATTATTATTTTTGCAGTGGAAGGGTGATTTGGGCCTTGAGCACTATATCTAGTCAAAGGAAGATTTGTTTGGCTGAGAACAGGAGCTTGGATGTCTGCACTACACAATCATTTCAGCAAACTTTACCACGTTTAGGAGGTTAGTGAGGTGATCACCCAAATATCTGTGGTAAATTGCATAAGGAGTAAGTTGCTTTTTTTTTTTTTTTTTTTTTAGCCAAAAACTGGAAGAGGATTGTAACAATAAGGGTGAATGCAACTAAAAATTATGTACCATGCACTCAAATAAAAACATGTTTTCTTGTTCTTATGTGATATTGTATCTGACATTCATCTAATTACTATGTCTGAGATACTTTTTACTTAGGAAATATGTGTGATGAGGTGGAGGGCTACATTTGACATATTGCATTACTGTGCAGTATTTAGGGACCACAGATTTTGCAGGGAGTAAACAGTTTTCCAAGCTGTGGTTCTAAATGATATCTTCTCTAGGTAACATTCTCTATAAGTAATATTAAATTCTATACTTCATGAGATAATGAATCCTAGTGAACTGCTCTTCTCTGGCTGTGGAAAGGACAAGTAGCCCAAGAAAAGAACTAATGGCACTTGTCTAGTAGTTGCTTTTTCATGCATGCAAGGAGAAAAGGAGATTTCTTCTATGGTTAGGTCTTGATATCATAAGTGTGCAAATAGCAAATAAACATTTAGTGAAATATCAGGCACTTACCTTGGAGATCAAAGTCAATCAGGGAAGGGTTAAGAGCATCAATATCATTGCTCATGTCTGCTTCTTGCATGAGTGTGTCCTGCATTGTCCTGGCTGTGGAGTGCTCTGTCAATATCTTCATACCATGTATGGGAGGGGTCTGGGCTGGCAAAGGTGAGTCTTGGGTGGTGCTAGGTTGTGCTCTAAGTTCAATTTGAGTATCTGCAGAAGGGAAGATGCTCTGAGGGATACCAGGTGATTGTTGCATTAAGGTAGGTGAGATCTGAGGGAAAACCTGTGGTGATGTATAACATGGAGTTTGGTGCCCCCCAAGCAAACTTGGTAGTGGGTTCTTGGCACGTAGAGGTCCTGTTGTGTGAATAGCGTGTAAAGGCTGTGGGATATTAGATGACAGGGATGGCTCAGACAGAGAATGGGGCTGGACTGACATCTGTCTGGAAACTGTTGAACTTGCCACACCAGTTGGATTGCAGGACACTGTTGAAGATCTTAGTTTTTCAGCCTTATCTCCTATCAATGTGTCAAGTTCTTCTAAAAGACAAAAGCAGAACAAAAATAAATTACAATTTGATGTAGGGCTGTTAATGCCTGCCCAACATTGAGCTTGTGAGTCTCCCTAAGTTGCAACTGGAATTTTAGTGTTGCTCAGAAAATTAACACCAGAAGAAAATGCCAACCTTAAAACAGCAATGAGATTAGTACCTAGTGTGGAAAAACAGACCCAGGGAGTACCCATCAATCTCAAGTGAGTGTTTCATAAAGTACTTTTTTTTTTATTTAAAGATGGGATAGTTGCATGCTAAATAACCCCAGTTTTATTCCTCAGTGCTTAATTCTGTCTCTTTTGTATCAAAGATTAGACAGATGTCAAGGGAGATGCATCTTTCACTGAAATGATAGGGAATACACCTCTTAGCTCTAGGGTGCCTTTTGGTCTGTAGCATTATGAATGTTTGGAAGTCTTTCAGCAAAAAACAGCTGTTACTCTAGCCCTAATCCTACATTTCTGTGCTGCCACCCATTTAATAAGCAAGAGGCCTTGGACATGGATCATGTCCCTTCTCAGCACCCAAATCCTTCTCTATTGCTTGATTCTCAAAATCTTTCCACAGAACCCTTCTTAGCAGCAGGCAGTATATCACTGTTTGAGAACTAATGCACCAGCATATTACTAACCTGGCTTTGCCATACTTTTCCTCACAGCAACTGGATCTTTCCTTTTCCATTTCTGAAGCTCTTCCTGCATCTTATCAATTTTGGCCGGATTCAGTGCCCACAAACAGCCTTTCCGAGAAGAGCCACCTGACTTGTTTTCAACTTTCTCAAAGCATTTGTTCAAGGATAAGTTATGGCGTACAGAGTTCTTCCAACCGTCTGGAGCTGTCTAGAAAAACAAATTCAAACTAAGACATGAACTGGACGATAGATTCCCAAATATATCTCTACGGTGTCTCAAGTTCTCTGCTGAAAGGATAGCTTTGTGTATTGTTAATGAAGGTAAAGAGCTGCCAACACACAGTGGTTTGAAAGAGAGGCTGCCCAAAGAAATTAGAGCTGGAAAAGGGCCATTAGTTCAGATCTATTCATTTCCCAAAAGGACCTTCACAAGATCGTTTCCGGCATGTATTTGTCTGTTTTGACCAGTTTAGTTTTCAAAGATCCCAGCAATGATTCTTTCACCACTTCCCTTAAGAATTTGTTCCACAATCTTATGTAGAACTCACTGTCAGGAACATTTTTCTGATAGGAACTTTTCAAGAGTAGAAACTCATGATTACTCATTCCCATTCTCAAGCCGATTTTTTTATGAAGTGTAGTTACATGATAATGTCCAGTATTTTACAATGGATGAAAAGTACTGTTGGATCCTTAATGATCACGTATGGTCAGACAGAACCTCTCTTTTACCCAAAAGGCCTTCCTTCTAGAAGCACAACATCCTTTCCTCATCCAAGAGATGCTCAGTGCCACTTATCATAAGTGGGGCATTGGTTCAATGCTGATTCACAGAGAATGGTGTCACATGTTGAGGGTATGTTCCAAAGACCATAGAAGTCAATGGAAAGACCTCCATTGACTCCAGTGGGCTTCCAGTTAGGCCCATAATCACTATTATCACTTCCTGCAGCACCCTCAGTTTTTCCTTTTTTTTTTTTTGGTCTGCTGTCCTAGTACTGACCAGCTCTTGTTTATGAGATTTGCAAGTTCATAGCTCAAAACAGTAAGGCTGCTTGCAGCCTCAAAAGGCTGAGACCAGAATAAACCCATGACTTTTCACATGGCAGTACCTAGCACTGGCAAATAAGTTTGCCCTTCATTTTGTTTAATGTTTTAAAGTGCTTTTGAAATCATAATTAGGTAGAGATTTTGGCTGATAATAGTTGTGTTGCTTCTTCTTTTTGGATTATAAGGACAATATGCCAGAGGTTAGCAGTGATGGAAAAACATGACATTTTAAGATGCAAGGAAGTTTGTGGGACAGTCACCAAGTTCCAACTAGCAATTTTTGCACAGGAGTGGCCACTGGATCATTCAATAGTGAGCTCACAAAAATCAAAAGAAGAATTAACTATACAAAGAAGGTTCATCTTTAGTCCACTTCAGAACATCTAGAAAAAATTCAAGCAAATAACCGAATGGCTACACATTATTTGGACTTCACCTGATTGTCACAATAGACATCAACTAGGACTTAGCATGTTACTATGGGTGTAATTTTGTGTGTTAGCAAATTGTATAACTATTAGGCTGAGTCACTAGCCTTCTAGATGAGGCAAAACAGTTTCCACACCTGACTACTGCCTTTTTTTCACCTTTATTTTTAAGCCAGTTGTTAAAATTGGGAGGTTCTTAGATTGAACAATACATATAATTGCTTCAATAAAATAACCCCCCCACCCCTGCCATTTTTATTCAAGATCTCTCTGATCAGTGAGATAAAAACCGTTCCCTCCTTGCCCTGAGGGGAAATTCTGCACTTAATCACAAAGATTCAGAGAGAGTAGAAGGAAAAAACCTACAGCAGAAGCAAGATTTTCTCCATTGTATAGGCCTAGAAATGCAAAACAAGAAGAAACATTTCTATCTGACATTTCTTTTACTTACAGGTATAATTTCACATACTGGATTTTTTTCATCACTGTCTATTTAGAACTGAAGTTTGAAAAGAGAAGTGGTATCAGGAATCTAAAATTTGGTTTTCCTTAGCTTTGTTGGAGGACAACTGAGTGGTATAAGGATTATTTACTGAGTGTCCTTGAGACCTTAATTGAGTGGGTGAGGGTGTTGGATCTTTAACAAGGGCTTCTTTTATTCAAAATATTAATTAGTGACAGAGGTTAAATAGATGTTAACAAAAACAAAAAAACAGTGTGTTAGCCAATCTGAAAAAAATCCATTCCCCTCTTAATAGCTCAGCTTTAACTGTCTTGACTCATGTGACATCACCATTTTATTAGTTCATCAGAATCTTCAGGGTGAGTGAGGACTTTAATTCTAATTAAAAAAAACAAGCAGAAAAATTGGGCCGTCTTTATCCACCACAAAGCAGCAAATAGGGGCAGTAGCCCAATTTTGTTCCTCTTTGCAGGTCATCTTTAAGTTGATGCCAACCAATTCCAAATATAAACAATAAAGATGTTCCCCTTACGTCCAGTGTATACTTGATTGTGAATGATATAGCTTTTTAAAAAGCAGAACATGAGATTTTATTTCTAGCCCAATAAATGAAAGATTATATGTCTGCCCTGTCCCTGCCTAGTAAGGATAATTAATGTTTCTGCTCAGCAGTAGAGAAAGTGGGGAGTGGCATATGCTTCCCAGAGGTTTTCAGAAAGGGTGGGGCACATGCTTTGAAATACTTTTTTGTTTTAGATGTTCCTAAAACTATTAGTAAGAGGACTGGTTCTGAAGAGTGATGCCAGGCGATGAATTGGTTCTGACATCAAGATCTCAAAGATGCTTGTCAGGGAAAATCTAACGCTTTACCCAGTTCAGTTGTCAGAATGGTCCAACAATGTGTTAATGATGCATCTTCTCTTGGTAACTGTTTTTTTAAGTTAAGACTTTTCTTGTCCAGTATTAATGAGCTTTGATCACCAAAGCTGCTGTTCTACAGTTGAAACCTGGTAACTAACTGGCTCCTGTCTCACACCAAGCAGTATGGTGGGAGGGAGTGTAGAATTTAAGAGAGGGAAAATACCTTGTGTTATGGTCCCATCAGACCACAAACTTTTCTAACCTCCAGACCACTGGCAGTATTTTTATCTCCAATTTATCTATACATAAATTAGTGTTTCTCTGCACAGACCCATTGATCGTGACCGCCTCTTGAAGTTTAAAGAGTTTTATGATCTTGCAAAACTCTTTCTTTTTAAATCTGGCTCTCAAGAGAAGGGAGAGGTACTTCAAAGAGCAATTCCACTTTAGCTGAATGGATTTTTTTTTTAGGACGTAGGAGTTGGATTGTTCTGTTTCAACTAGAAATGAGACTGTTGCATCATAGAAATTGCATTTGCTGTGGCAGTGAGTAGAAGTTAATTTGACTGGGCTTGTGTCATCTAATGTCTCCCAGCAAGATCCCATGTGCATTTGTACTATATGGTTTCTCCCCAGCTGTAATTGCTTCCCCACCCCTTGGCTCCATGTTCTGGTAACTACTGAGTGATTTTTGATAGAAAAAAAACAAAACTATTTTTGCCTGTCTGCTGAGGATAACATAAAGGGAACTACTTCACAAGGATCTTGATGAAGACTTCCAAGAGAACAAGTAGTTCATAGGGCAGTAACCTATTGTATGGTGGATGACTCTGGTAATTTTATAGATTAGATAGAGCTAGAACTGATTGCCCAAAAGTAAAAGATACAGTTCTGTCATTTTCTATGTTTATTTTAAGGATGTTTGGGATGAAATTATGGAATTTAGAATTAAGTGACTTAAGTGGGGGGACACAAGGATATGAGAAAAGAACTGTTCACACTCCAAGGAGTTGACATCTTGTGGAGTCATGAATGGGAGGGAAAGGTATCAGAAATGGCACCTTCTCTCTGACTGTTACTGGAGTGGGGAATTGATGCTCAAAGGCTGTAGTGGAATATATGCAGAAAAATGTGCTTAAGGAAAGGATGGATGTTTCACTGCTATTTTACACTATATCAGGAACACATTCAAAGGGCAGGAACAGGAAGAGGGACTTAGTGGAGCAAGTTTCTCCCACTCCTAAGAATTCTATGTATTTATATTAGCAATAGCAGCATTGGGTCTGGAACAGCTTCTTTTATTAATCTGGTGTGAACCATAAGGCAGTGTAACTTCAGTAACTAGCAAATAAATACAGGAGTGTTTATGGTTATGTTTATAAAATTTATATTTTGATATGTTTTTAATAAACTGACTTTTTGATTTGAAATGTATTGAATTTATTCTTCTAGAAAATAATATAGTCCTCAAATAAAGATGCAATACTTGGCTTTAGATCATATAATTTGTGCATTGTGCTACGAGGCATCATAGTTTAGCATGCTATTAATTCATGTACCTGGTGTTAAAAATAAGGGGAAGGAAGTGTCATTTTTTTAGAGAACAAATTCAAGACTCTGAATTACTCCTTGATTTGGAGCAGCATATTTTGTCTAACTTCTAGATTCCTTGTGATCTGCCTTAAAAAAACAAACAAACAAAAAAACACTTTTCCAGGTCACTGTCATGTTGTTTAATTTCCTGTTTGTTTTTGGTCAAATAGCTGAGTCCCTTGTGACATAACAGTATAAAATAAGAGTGCACATTGCATTAAACTGTATTATAATGATGCTGATGGGGATTGATGGTCTTTTGTTGCTGCTGCTCTGGACTAGTGCTGTGACAGCAGGTCTAACGCCAGCCCTGGCAACCCCATTAAAACGAGGTCACGACCCACTTTGGGGTCATGATCCACAGTTTGAGAACCGCTGTGCCTATACAATACTCATCCCTTCTGCATAGCCTAGGGTAGTGTGTTGAGTACACACTAGACTCATGGACTAGGCAGAGGTTCCAAACTTTTTTTTTTTTTTTTTTTTTTTGGCTGTATCCCCCTTCGGAGAGTCATGTCCTATGCGACCCCTTCCATCTGCCATGGAAGACAGGAAAGCGATAGCCCAGCCATCTAAACTGGCGATTCTGGGGAGAGAGGGAGGCAGGGGTTGAGTTGCATGGGAAGATGCAGGGGGTGGCAGGCGCTGGGTGCCTAGGGGAGGCAGGGTGTGGGTGGGTGCTGGGTGCCTGCAGGAAATAGAGAGGCAGGGGCATCCCTGGTTCACTCCTCTCCTTTTCCCCCATCCACACCCCGTCAGGAGCCGTTCCCAGGTGCCCAGCTGCCTCCCCTTCTTATCTGCTGCTCCAGTGAGACTATTTTGCAGCTGCCAGGGAGGCTCTGCCTCCTTTGCCCTGCTGCTTTCCAACGCATGAAGCCGCAGCCTACAACAAGACCCACCAGACACACACCAAATCTGGCTCCCCTGCAGTGCAGGCGCCTCAAGGCTGCCTACCTGACCAGAACTTGAGCAGAGCCCCCTCCCTGACCACAGTGAAGTGGTGGCTACAGCCTTCTAATGGTGTCATTAGATGAGGCCTGTGGTGGCCTGCAAGATGCAGCTGACTTGGAAGTGTCCCTGCTCTGCTGCTTGTGGCCCCCTGATAACCTCAGCATGTTTCCACCTCCCTCCACCCCCCAGTTTGAAAACCAAAGGGCTATGAGATGTATACTATGTCATTGGTTAGATATTGCTCTTGTATTCTAAGAAGCCAACTATCCATTTCAGTAGAATGGACCTGGTCTCTTACCCTGTGCTGACAGGCAGATCTCAAGGAAAGGGGGAAGCAGAAAGGTATTGAAAGCAATTTTTAAAATGAAGAGCTCACCTTAAAGTAAGGAAAGTGTTCCGTCATGAAATTGTAAATCTCACTGACAGGGAGACTCCCTGTTTTACTGTTTTTGAGCGCCATGAAGATCAGGATGCTTTGGGAACAAAGAAGAAACAGTGACGGCAAGATTAACAGTCAGGCATGAAAATCTCTCTTCAGGAAAGTGCATGTCTGATTCTAGAATGCTCTTTCAAAAATGTAAATAAATATATAGAAAAATCATGTTTATGTGACTAGTTATATTTAAATAAAACACAAATCAATTTATTATAAAAAGGCATGATAGCTTCACATTGCAGCCTGTATTATTTGGTTTCTTGGTAATAGAAAAAAAGACAACTTTACAGCATGTGCAATTCGTTTGTTTGATCTTCACTGTAATAAGATGAATCCTGGTGATTCCTAAAGGCTGCATGAAGTGGTTACAAGCAATTTCCTGGCTATCCATTATGTTGTGTAAGGATTGCAGCAGTAACTGTTGCTCTACACCTAAAGGATCTGACTTCAGTTGAGTTACATCAGTGTAAAACCAGTGTAATGAAGTGTAGGATCGGGTCCAAGGTTTTCAAACTTAGTTTGGTGGGTCTTGCAACTGCGTGAATTTGTTAACACTGAGCTCAAATGCGTAGGCTGCCAAAGACCCCATCGGGAATGTCAGACTGACAATGATAAAGGTCTTAAACTTGAATTTAACTTGTAGTAGTTTACTTTGGCAAACTGTCCTCTGGAGAAGAGTTCCCGCTAGGGTCTTTGCTATTGCGATGGCACACAGACACTGGAGATGGGCGGCGGTGTAAAGCCCTAATACAGGTTATATGGTCACCAAAGGACCTCCTGTGTGCAGGACAACTAGATTTATTTCAGATACTCCAGGACAATGGGGACTGAGAAGACTGTGGAGGCAGCACTAGTGCTGTAGGGTTTAGTTTCACTGAAAAAGCAGATGGTACAAGAGTGGAAAAAAAGCCCACACTTTACAAGGAAAACACTCTAACTTCATAGAAAACATTGCTTACCAGCTGTCCCTTGTGTTTCCAAAGAGAGAGAGTGAGAGAGCGAGCATGTGTGTGTGGTGTCCAGAGAGAGAGAGAGAGAGAGTGTGTGTGTGTGTGACATATTCCCTGTCTTTCCCATTAATTGCCCACATTCAGCAGAAAAGAATTAGCATTATTTCATATCCTGGAAAAACCATTAGTTGCCAGGAGCCCCATATTCGTGAGAAAACAAACACATAATTTAATATTATATATTTTATATTTTAAAACTAAAGAGTGTATATGTGCGCACGCACACACACATACTGCAGTTTTTTATTTACGTGCTCAAAAGTATGTGAAATGTTTGTGAGCGCCTTTCCATATGACTTTCCCTCTATCTTTGCTCCAGAATCTAGGACATTTCATGATTCGTAAGTTTCAAACAAATGGGAGCAAGCACTATGTTGCAAATTCTGTATTGGGGGCAGGCTGTGTCTAAATAGCATGGTTCCCCTAACTTTTAGACTTGGGAAAAAAACAGGTAGTTACCTGTAGGAGTAGATGGGTTTAGGAAACAGAGGCTGCTGGGATTCTTGACTCCCTTGAGGAGCGATTCTCTGGTAAGGATAGTGTGATGAGGTAATATAGGTTACAGGATAACTGCCTCCTGACGAATACTGACAACATGATAAAAGACAAGTTAATTGATTTAAAAGCAAAAGAAGCAAGAAACTCCCAGAAACTGTCTTTATTAATAGTAGCAATAAACATATTTCTGAGGATACCTTCCACCAACCCAATATGGCACTACACAGAGAAATAAAATATTACATTAATTACTAGATTAAAAAGAAACAAAACAGCATGAAATACTTCAAACAATAAAATACACCATGAAAGACTAAAACTCTAAAATAAGACAAAAGATTAAAGCTACTAAAAAAAACTCTGGGGACAAGAAGGAATGTTTTTTAAAAGTGGAGATGAGATAAACTAAGACAGAAGCCCAATGGGGCAAATTCATTCTGCGCCATCAGAGTAAGCACAACAAAGCCTTCCTTGCTTGCTGACTAAATTTAGACATGATGATGCAACTTCTAAAGGATGAGTGGTGTCAGAGTACACATGAAAACAAATAAATCCTAAAATAAGCAAAGCATCTTCTTCCACTGGCCTGAGAAAAAAATGAGGCAATTCATTCTATCAAGTCTCTAACAGCTTAAGAACAAGAAACAGCTTATTTTTGAGATTTGAACTCTGTGCCAATCCAAGCATTGTAAATAATTGAATCAATGGCCGTCCCATTTTGATTATATCTTTTGCTGTAACAAAATTACGCAAATTGGAGATGGAGAAAACAAACTGTGCAGTAAATGCAGCAGTATTCTCAATTGCACACCTTTTAATACTTTATCCCGCCTCCTTTCAAAAGTCCCATGCCATGAGGTTTTAACTGCTTCCCTTGGTAGATTATTCTATAGTTTTGACAGCTTTCACTGTGAGGACATTTTTCTTAATTATGTAGCTTATATTTCTCTTTTCTTAATTTTACCCTATTATTACTAATTAATATCTCGTTGGACCAATAATTTCTCTTGCTCCTTGTTTACACACTTCAAATATTTGCCAATAGGTATCATGTCCCCTCAAGCTATACTTCTAATGGTTCAATTCCTCCGGTTTCCTAGTAACTTTAGTTGCTTTTCTCTGAATTTCCTCCTGTTTGCCAGTATCTTTTTCGTTCTGAGCTGCTCAGAACTGAATGCAGTATTCCAGGTGCAATCACACCAGAACCATATAGAGAAACCTACTGAAAATATTAACTTGTTTGCAACTGTGACAAACAAAAGTGAAAGAAACAGGACATGGAGAACTTCTCCACTTTTCTATATCCTGCTCCAGTAACATACATACTGGGCAAAGATGCAGCCCTCGGAACTACCATAAGTTACATCTCCAAAGGCTGTCTGACTTGTCCTCCTGGGTTCAAAGTTGTTACCAGGGTAGAGAACTGGGCGTTTATACAGTCATTTTGATTTTATTGGTTTCAGTGGCTCTTTGGAAGGAAAGGAGACGGAGATGGAAATGACTGTGATGTCATTACCAGAGGCAAGAACTGGGTGTTTTAAAGATTATTTCTGTTTTATTGGTTTCATTGCTCCTTCTTGAGGGACTGGAGGCTGGGGAAGGGTCTGGTATGATGGGCTTGTACTGCTTATGACATGGCATAACTGGCATGAAAGGTGTCCATGTTTTATGGTGGGTGGGTGACGTCAGTAAGTGCTGCATGTCTGCTATTACTTTCAGGTCCATAAGAAAGTGTTTCCTTATGACTCATTTTCTATCTTGTGCTCATTAAAGGGGAAGGGGAGACCATTTTAAATTATTGGCAGAATTAATGAGGGTGCTGACCTCTCACCTCTATATTGAGATGTGAGGCAGGACTTGGACAGCCTTCTGTCTGGCTAAATGCCCCATTTGCTTGTGTTTCATTTTTATTAAGCCAAATTGCTCTGCTTCAGTTGAGGTTTGCAGGGCAAAGCTTTGGTGGTGGTTCTGCTCTGCTGAAGACTGACAGCATTCCATTACAATACTATTTCTCCCAAACTTTGTATCATATGCAGCACTTACACCTTGGTGTCTGGTGCTGGACAGTAATTCTACCTCTTGCAGCCTCGGCTGCTCATGCCTGTCATTTTCATCTTTGGGCGCTAGCATATATTGCCATTACCTTTATCATATTAATATAAAAAGAGCAAATGCTGAAAATTATAATAGAAACTAGCTACATGTGAGAGGTTTGTCACCGTGCCAGCCTACAGGTGGATGGAGACTTCCTTTCATGTAGTGCTTGTTGTGTCTTGCCCAGCTACTCCCTTCTTGTCTTGCTCAGCTACTCCCTTCGGTGTTTCAGAGGTTACACTGTAGGTTTTTTTTAATCTAGTTAATGCCAACATGTAGTAACAATATTGGCATCAAGTCACACATCTGCCTTCATAGGGAATAAAGAACATGAAAAGAATGTGCAGATTAATTAGCAGCCAAAATGGTATTTCTGCTAAAGTTACATGCAGTGTATGGCTGTATATTTATATGATGTGGAGGCAGAATGGTGCCATGACAGCAGGCTGAAATCTGATTTTACTGTCTGTATAGCTGCTTCATAGTTGCTTTCATTGTTAGTCTGGTTTTGGACTCACTCCTCTCAGTTCCACAAAAAAGGAATGTTCACTTCAACACTGGTAGATTCGGACTATCACTGGATGGTGCAATTTTTCTACTAAATTTTAGGTTAATCTGGCAAAGGTCTCATGAATTATGAACCCAAAAAAGAGCTGTTCATGAGAATTAAAAAAATAATTTAATGCTTTTTTGCCACTTTATAGCTTAAAAAAAGAAGTCACATAGAAAAATTATGATTCGCTGAACTCTTCAGGTTGAAACGAGTTCTGAGAACCAAAGAGAAATTATTTTAAAAGTTATTAAGATTTAAAATTGTAATATCAACCTAGCTTGTTGGGAACTAAGAAGCTAATTTTGGCTAGTTGGTGGCTCCAATGAGACACAGCAGCATGCCAGGGAGTGACATTGTGCCCTAGCCAGGTTTCTTATACATAGCCAGGGTAGAAGGAAAACCTATTCTCTCTGACATCTGCCCCAAGGCTTCTGTTCTTCCAAATCCACCCTGGATATATTTAGCTCCTGCACACTTCCTAAGGTCTGTCGGAAGGGTATTCAGCTCCTGCACACTGTAGGATGTCTGCATGGTGTGGGAGTTGGGAGCTGCAGAGAACAGGAATTTTGGGGAGGGGTGGGGAAAAGATATGGTGGGCATTGCCCCAGTCCTGTGGACCCCCAGAGGTCTGTAGGAGAGGACAAGCCTCTACATTGTTTGTTAATAGAATTTCAGTAGTGCCCAGAGACCCCAGCCAGAACTAGGGCCCCATTGTGCAGGGTGTTGTACAAACACGTAGTAAACGACAGTCTCTGTCCTGAAGAGCTTATAATCTAATTAACTACAAAGGGTAATAGGTAGGTACAGAACATAATGGAGGGAGTGGAGGCAGAGGGAAGACAAGGGTAATAGTAATAGGAACACATGGTTTCATAGATTTGCTATCTGCACGCCTGTGTACCTCAGGAGGCTCACTAAACCCTCTCCCCACCTGAGCCTTAGGAATCTCACAGCGCCATCCCTGACCCACCTCCTACACACCTTAATAGGTTTGTTCCTTCCCACGGAGCCTGCCAAGGAGTGTTGATGCACTGATGAACTTCCCAAGGCTTGTGAGGATGTAGCTAGGGTTGGGACGCCCATAGCCCCTCTTATGTTTTATGGGGGTGTGGGACGCTCCCCAAGAACATGCTAAGGCAGGGCTTATAGGGGTCAGTGGACCATGAGCTTCCTAATGCCTATGTCAGGGGGCCATGAGCTTCCCGAGACCTGCTGTGGGTGTTCAGAGCGCAAAGTCTCTCAGTGGCTAGAAGTTCAGAAGACCCCCAAGGAATCATCTAAGGTTTTCCAGGAGTTTGTGCACTTACTCAAGGGGTGTCCTACATCTATGCACCTCCTAAAATCTGCAGGAGGTAGGCTCCCCTTCTGCAGATCTTAGGAGGTGTACACTATCATAGTGAGAAAGCTGCAAAATAAATGGTTTATGGCAATCAAGTACAGATAAGGTGATTTGTAGCTATAGCAGCACTTGGCTGTTTAAAGCTGTGTGGACTACCCAGATTTTAAAAATATTTTTCTATGTGTATTTTTGTTTGAGGGTACATCAAATATATTTTATTTTTGTTGCAACTGTCAGAGTACAGTGGGTTTCCAGGGTTTAGATGGACCTGGTAGTTACAAATGTAAAATCTTTTAACTTGTTAACAGAACCAGTTTTCTCTAGGAGTCATTATAAGAGAATAAATAAGCAATACCAAAACATTTTTATAGGTTATTTTTTTCTGTGTTTTAAATATTTAAAATTAATTTATCTCTATTTCTCCTTGACAGTTTTTTCATAAGCAACATGAGACTGTTCATGTAGGAACTTCCCAGCAAGTGCAGAATTAGTTGATACTGTTCACCCAGTTCTTGTGTTTTATAGTCAGAGTCACCAGACCAGTATATTGTAGGACATGCAATTAATTCAGTTGTCCACACATTGCACGTACCTGGTGAAATGGGTGTGAGGGACAGTACATTTGCTGCACTGGAGGCTGGTAACAGTACAGACTGGGCTGCCCTTCCAGTGGAGGCGTCTTAAGCTTGACCTCTGAATCCCGCTGAAATATATTCAGATAAGGAGTTATTACAGAAAATGACAGACGTGTAAATACATCGAGCCTTTCAGTTACTGTCTCCAGTTTGCCTTTGGATGTTTTCTCTGCCCTTCTTGGACTTATTTCTCCTCAAACGAGAAGTATTAACAGGAATGTATTTCATCTGCTGGAGCTGTTAGAAGGCACATCCTCTTATTGATTTTTGTACAGTTGCTATTTAGAAAGAAAGGGGCTGTTGTTAAAATCCTCTAACACAAATATGAAAAATCCAGAAAATGATCATTTCTGTTTGTCCTTTTTTCTTCACCGACCAGAATAACCTGCACTCCTTAGCTCTTTCTGCCTTTCTCTCACTCCTTTAGGCTGTCAATAGAAGGAATG
Source organism: Malaclemys terrapin pileata (assembly GCF_027887155.1). Lineage (NCBI taxonomy): Eukaryota > Metazoa > Chordata > Testudines > Emydidae > Malaclemys > Malaclemys terrapin. The sequence continues at coordinate 1,472,903 of NC_071522.1, read as the reverse complement.
CACAAAGCTGGAGGGAGAGTTGGGAATCAAAATATATGGAGAAACAGGTTGCAGAGGAAAGTCAAACTAGACTGACTGCATCAGCTGGCTTGATTGCTATAGAAAATCCAGTTGTAGAATAGGAGCCATCTCTAAAACTGCCAAGAAAAGCAGATAGGCTGGTCAGGCTTTAGCAGCATAGGCCTCTCCCCTGGTGCCCACCTCTCGGTCTAGGGTTCCACTCACTTAGTGTGCTGCCAGAGTCCTACAGACTTGCCTCAGGGATGCTGACGTGGTTAGAATATTCAAAATCCTTGGCTATCCTTCCAGGAGTAACAACAGATAACAAGCAAAATCCAGTACTAGTGAAGACTGAACAGAGAGCAGCAATACATTTAGGGAGATTACCTCAGAAAAAGAGAGAAGCTCAACCTCAATTTTCCTTTCAATTATACTGCTACGTTATAAAGACTGATGGACAGATTTGATCAATAGCTTAAACACATAATATGTGAGTAAGTGGGATAATTTCTAATAACCACAGAGCTGGCATTCTTTAAATGATCCTGGCAACTTGATTAAGATTTGAGCTCCCTACCAACCGATGCAAATTGGCAGGGCAACCTCAGTGTTCTAAATATCTTCTTTTAAATCTGCTACATCCCTTTAAAAATAATCACTGATATTTTTGTGTTGTATATCAAAAAAGTGTGTGTTCTCCTACTGCCTTTGCAGTGTCTTTTAACCACTTAGGACTATTCAAAGGAATGCATATACAGTAGAACTTCAGAGTTACGAACACCTTGGGAATGGAGGTTGTTTGTAACTCTGAACTAAATGTTATGGTGGTTCTTTCAAAAGTTTACAACTGAACATTGACTTAATACAGCTTTGAAACTTTACTATGCAGAAGAGAAATGCTGCTTTTAACCATCTTAATTTAAATGAAACAAGCACAGAAACAGTTTCCATAACTTGTCAATTTTTTTAAACTTTCCATTTATTTTTAGTAGTTTATGTTTAACAGTACTGTATTGTATTTACTCTTTTTTTTTTTTTGTCTCTGCTGCTGCCTGATTGTATACTTCCAGTTCCAAATGAGGTATGTGGTGGACCAGTTAGTTTGTAACTCAGTTGTTCGTAACTCTGATGTTCTACTGTAGTGTATAAGTGATAAAAGGAAGCTACATTTTTGCTTCAGCAGCATAAGAGGAATAGCCAGACTGAGAACAAGTATGGAAATGTAATTTTCAAGTTTACAAGAGAGAACTGCAAATTACAAACAATCAAAATTCATTATTAAAAGGTCACATGCAAATCTTATTTTCACCAGCATATTCAGGTAAGTCAGAAACAATATGAATCTGAGCCCACCCATGGCCTTGGGGATGAGAAAATATTGGGAGCAAAACCCCCTGCCCCTGAACTCCTGAGGAACCTCTTCTATTGCCCCCAGCGCGAGGAGCGATTGCACCTCCTGTAGCAGGAGTTGCTCGTGAGAGGGGTCCCTACAGCGGGACGGAGAAGGTGGGCGGGCACAAAATTGGATAGAATATCCCACCCCCTACCATGCTCAGGACCCAGCGATCTGAAGTAATCTGGGCCCAGGCACAGTAGAAGTGGGACAGATGATTCACAAAGGGAGGGCAAGGATCCAGGATTTGGGTTGGTGCTCTGTCCCCGGGTGCATCATCAAAAGTTCGGCTTCAAGCTGGGGGGCTGCTTGGAGGAGATTTGACCCTGGCCGGGGATTGTGAACGGTGCCGCATTGATGAGTCGGCCTTCCACGTAGGGGAGTGGTGCCGATGCTCCTTATGCAAGTCCTTCCTCGGTGCTGAGATGTCCCGCACCGAGGCCAGGGCGCTGTGCACCAAGGCCAGCTCTTAAACTGGTTGAGGCAGGAGAGCAGACTCCATCAAGAGGAGCTTGATAGTCTCTCTCCCTCTTAGTTCTGGGCTTGAAGCCTCTGCAGATGGTGCACTTGTCTTGCAAAGGACCCTTTCCCAGGCACTTTAGACAAGCAGCGTGCGGATCCCCTCTGGGCACAGGCTTACTGCACCTATCGCAGAGCTTGAACCCTTGGGGCCACGGCATGCCCTGGTGATGGGGAAAATATCAGGGGGAAACCCCCCAACTTAAACGTACTAACTAATAAAACTGACTAACGATCTAGTGAAAAATAATAACTATATACACGGAAAAACGCTAAGAAACACTGGCAAAGCAAGAGACCAGTTGCTCCAATGACTGTCAGTGGCTGTAAGAAGGAACTGAGCAGGCAGCGGGTGGGCAGGGACCTATATACACTGTCACAAAGGCACCACTCCAGAGAGCTCCACAGCCCACCAGATGGGTAAAACCTTCCGACGATCATGCATGTGGCGCGCACACACGTATTGGAATGGACATAAGCAACACATCGCGAAGAACAGTTACAAAAGGTAGGTAACCGTCTTTTCATTGTCACTAGGGTTCTGCCTTAAAACTTTCTTTTTCTGATGAACAATGGAAGAAATGTAGATAGGAAACCTGCTCTTAACTGAAATAATGGATTTCAAAGAGTTGCAATTTAAAGGAGTTTACAGACTTTATACCTTTCCTTATATTTACTCTTTTATCAATCTCAAAGCAGGTAAAACATGCATGAAATATAAAGAGCCCAAACCTCCTTATAGTAATATGATCTTAGATTGTCCTGAAGCTCGTTTATTGCTGCCTATAGTATTGGAATGAAACATTGCGATTTGTGAACATGCCTTCTGAATGCCATATAGCAGTACAATTTGCCATGTTAGCATGCCAACTAAATGGGAGCCACCACTCAGGGAGGTCTACCTGAATCTTAGTTGTCAGGAAAGCTGAATATTTCAGGTCCACATATTGGGTTTATAGGGAAATCATTTCTATGGACTTCTGAGAATTAACTTTAATTGAGGAAAGGGAGTTGCATGGGGAACTGCAACAAAAGTAGTAGATATGAACTCTGGCGAGTTATGAGTTATGAGAGTTATGAACTCTCGCCAGCAACCTTGAAAGACTAATTCTTGGTACCATTATGCCATGGATAACAGGAATTATTTCCAAAAGTAGTTGAGGACCCTGATGATAGCCCTCTGTAGTATGGTAACTCACCATGACTTGGGAACTCTGATCTTGGCCTGTGAGGTTGTATTGGAGATTGTTGCACCATGTTGGTTCTGTGGAAATGTTCTGAATATGTGTGGGAAAGGACTCTGACTCGCCGGTGCCTGTAGATCCTGGTAGATCTTCAAAACCCTCAATGCTTCTTGCATTTTTGAAGGAATTATTATCCAGTGTGAGGGCTGGATGAGTTTCTTGGAAGACATCTTCACTGAACTCCCTCTTATAAGGATGGAAGGGGTTCCTGTTGCTCTTGAGGAACCTGCCATAGTTTCCTGCAGTGCTTTCCTCATAGCTATACCTTCTGAATTTCTCAGCATTGGGAGAGACTTTAAATTTGCACTTGCCAGAGTGAATTCCTTGGTTGGCAGGAAATCTCCCATGGATTTGATCCTGGGTTGGAGAAGAGGGGCTTGGGCTGTGAGAAGATTCTGAACTCTTTCTTTCTGTCCTGCTGTCTGGATCATATGACTGGCAACTGAAACTGGGATTATCCTGCAAGGCAAAATGTACATACATTTAAAGACTATTGAACTCCAAGAGCTGATACTTTCAATATACAGTGAACACTGGGCTACAGAAGCATATTCAGGGAAGGACTTGAAGATTCAGAAAGATCCTTCAGGGAAATCTGCATGAAAATACAGTGTTCCCTGCAGAGAGAGGGACCTTGAAGAACTTGCAGCATGTCATAAAAAAATGGTAATGTTTCAGTGATCACTAATCTACATAAGAACTTGTTTGTCAAGAGTCCTAGTTTTTAATTTTTCTAAATACACGTCCAATTTGAATGGATTAGGCGCACTACACCCGTTGCTGCTGTGACAATCAAAGGTATTCATTTAGTTCAGTAAGCTACTGTAGTGAGATGTTAAGGGGAAGCTGATGTATCGTGATGTGTGATGCCAATTTGAGCATTTCTTGCAACTAAACATCAGCAGTCAGTCCTAATCTGGTTTTCACAGAGAAATTCTGTTCATTCAGGGACTCATCCAAAAAGCAAATCCAACTCCGGGCCATTTTTGGCTTGATGTATGAATGAAAACCAATTATAATATTCTTTTATAACTGTCCTTCCCTTTTCATTCTTCAATTAAGCGAAACATGTCTGCAGGTAGGCCATTTTTGTTTCACCAAGAAGTATTATAAAATCATAGAGGTGCCAAGCTGTTTGGACAACTATACTGTTAATCCACCACCTGGAATTTTCATGCTGGAATCATGATATTTGCTTTCACTGTAGTTGAATGCAACGTACCAAACCAGGTGGTGGACACAGACATGCCAAAATCATGAGCTATACCATTACAACAGTCTTTTTTTAGCAAGCTGACAGGTTGAATATGTGAGCAGTAACAGTCAGAGAATTTCTTTCATTTCATGACTTAAAGTCACAACCAAGTCTGAAGCAAGCACTTGGTGATATCCTCCATTGGCAGGGGATGGACAAGATGGGTTTATCCTTTGACTCTCCAATTTCTATGGTTCAGTAAAGAAACAGTATAAAAATAATTTCAAAACCACCCATAGTTGTAAAAGAACTATGATTCCTATGAGAGGTAAATTGCCTGTTTTTGTACCTGAGTACTGAGAATCCAGTAGAAGAGTTACCAGAGGGCTCACAATTCAGCACCATGGGTAAGCTTTTGACACTTCAGAAATACAATGTAAATGTTGGCTCTTGTACACCAATCCAGCATTCTTGGTACCTTCTGTTACCATAAAGATTTCTGAATTTATTCTTGTGTTATTTCTTTGGATGGACAAATCTGAGTCCCAGTATACCAACTGCTAAGCACTGTAGCTGGGCTTGTCCTTGTTGGAAAGGAGAAAAAAGATTGCATGTCTTACTCACAGTTTGCTGAGCTGGGGAGCTTGGGTCCCCTTGTGTCTGCATGAGGTTGTCTTGTTGGTCACTCTCCAGAGTGTCCGAAGAAGAGAACTTAATATTAGGTTGATCTTCAAGCAATGAAACCATTACCAAGTCCCAGCCAGGTAGAAATCCTGTTGTAATGGAACCAAACTGCAATGAATATCAGTGTATATCTGCTTTTAAAAAGCTGTCTACTGTAAACAGACAGCCTTTCTTGTCACAAACAAAGCTCTTGGGCTTCACCATTTGCATACCTGCCTGACCAATGTTCCTCTCCCTCAGATTGTGAGTATTTCTAAAATTGGAATTGTGAAATAAATCATCTGATTCTCTGGGGAAGATTCTGACTGCAGATATCCAGTCTAGTCACCCTGTCCACCCAAAACTCTACAGAATTACCAGCACACAGGCATTTTCCCATTACTTTCTGCATAGGGAGAAGTGTTATACAGGTGTATCTACAGTGCTCTGATGAGAGGTGTGATAGCCACGCTGGCTTACTGTGGAGTGCACTGCTCTTCCATCGAGGATTATGCTTGTACTGATGAAACTACACTGCTTGGGGGGTGTTATCTGAGGATAATAACGCTGCTTTGTTGAGAGGCTCTTATGCAGATGAACCCATACTATTCTGGGCAGGGCAATTTAAAGGGAAGGTTTATCTCTTCACTGCTTAGATTGGGAGGGGTCATATACTTCCACTTCCACTTTTTCGTTGGTTAAAGGCACATGACCTTTTGACTTCTGCCTTACATCATTACATGTAGCTGACATGTGTAAGGATCCAGCATCACTTAATGCTATGTAGTGTCATCACTCACATCTTCCTCTCTGCCTCTAACCTTTGAACTGGGACATTTCTGATACTATTGCTTTGTGTGAAGAGAAGCAAGTTTCATCTTCTAATGTCTTGTTATGTGCTATGGGCTCTCCTGGGTCTTGCTCTTTGTGACCTCCCTAAGAGTCTCTTAGGCAGTAATAGTGATGGCTTAGCCTATATATCACAGATGACCTTGTGCTGAACGTGCTGTCCTACAGAGAGAGCCTGTCATGTCTGAGCTGTGTTGGAACTACGGAAGTTGGATTCCAGATGTACAAATTTAAAATCCTGTCTTTACATAAAGAGTTAATCAGTGGAGTTTTGCTACATGTTTAAATGGCCGTTAGGTAAATAACTGCAGGGTTTATTAGGTTTGGTTAAAAACAATATATAATTTTAATATGTGAACCTTTTCTTTTGCCTTTATAGTTCAAAGAATAAAATCTATGTCATGATGAGTAGGTCGGCTGCAATGTGCACTGACCAAGGGAATAAAACACCCTGGGGAATGGAAATCTGGTGTGAGATCTCTACTAGATCAGGAACAAGTGATGTTAGCTAAAGTTCAGAAATGTCTTGGGCCCAGGATCCTCTCTGAGCAACTTATCGGGAGGCTGACAGGGAGGGAGCTTCTAATTATTGACATCTGTGATGAAAGGAGCAGGTGGGAAATGCGGACAACTTGGACATATCAGATATATTTGTAGATGTTCAGCACTGGTAGCCCTGTTCTCAATATTCATTTCTCACTTGGTGGCTGACCTGGGCTGTAAACTTGAATTTTGACCAATTACCTCATTTTGTGGACCAAAAATTCTGAATCTGATTAGAAGCATTGGTCCAGCTACACTAAAGGCCTGGTGATACTGTGTTTAAGAAGCATTTGACAGACTCTCTCAGTAAGACTGATACAGGATGAGAAGTAACTTGATTCCAAGAAGTCAATTTGATGAGATGTAACTGAAGTGAGCAAGTCAGAGAAGAACTTTGTTTGAGGGTCACTAGTAAATAACATCCAAACCTCAGCTTCTTTTTCTGTCTGCCATAGGTCCTGTGTTCAGAGGCGTTACAATCGAGTTCCTGCCATGGGTCAGGAAAGGTCCTGCCTGAACCAGGACATTCAGGGTCTAGTTATTTGAAAGCCATTGGGTTGCCATTCTGAAAATGGTAATGAATACATTTGGATTATATGGGGAGTTAGTACACTGTGAATAAGGAAAACGAACTGTTTGATCTTTCCATATAATGTCCTTAACTGCAGCCAAATTTTACCAGCCTTAGCCTGTGGATTTTGTTTTGCTATCTCCTGGAGATTGGCATGAAAGGAACAGCCTGCCTGTCATCTTAAGACTAGAATCAGTCTCCCCTGAGCAGTGGAAGTGTCTTATTGAGTATTGAACTAGAAGCAACCCTAGTAACAATACACTGTCAAACCAGTTGCGCTAGGGGTGTGATTCCCAGCTCACAAAGACATATTCGTGCTAGCTGTCACCGAGTTCATATATGGAGATATATCTATCTCATAGAACTGGAAGGGACCTGAAAGCTCATCGAGTCCAGCCCCCTGCCTTCACTAGCAGGACCTGTACTGATTTTGCCCCAGATCCCTACATGGCCCCCTCAAGGATTTAACTCACAACCCTGGGTTTAGCAGGCCAATGCTCAAACCACTGAGCTATCCCTCCCCCCAGTTAGCCCACTAGGATAGTGTAGCCAGGGTAGCACAGGCAGTGGAGGGTGGCAGTGTAGGCTAGCTGTGCCAAGTACAAACCTGCCCGAATTCTATGGGCACGTACTTGGCATAGCTAGTCTATGCTGCCTCTTGCCAATGCCCATGCTACCCTGAGTATACTAATACTTTTAGCGCTCAATGAGAGCTTGCATGAGTAAGTGTACGCGAGCTGGGAATCACACCCCTAGCACATAGCCTTTGTCTCCTTATCTGCCTTTGCATTTGGAACGCCCACCAAAAATATACACAAAGCATCTTCCCTCCCTGCTGCATGTCAAGAAAATATGTGTGTGTGCAGATCACGTGCTTTCCCCATTCCCTCACTTGTTTTTGTGTGCTAGAGATTAGTCAGGTTAATTGCCTTTAAGGACTTGTATTAAAATCAGATTTTCAGAACATGATCAAGCCCACTTAAGAAAATGTAGTTAGTGGAATATCCTATTAATTTGAAAGTATATTCTCAGCACTAAATTAAACTATTTTGTATGAACATCATACTTATATGCCGGTTGAATAACAACTGTCAAACATTTTTCTATATATTGTCAATTGTAAAACACTGCTCCTGTCTCAAACAATCCTATATGTTGGCTGAAGCACTCAGAACAAACGAGTTTTTCATTAACTACTGGTTCTATGTATGAACAGATTCGAGGGTACACTAAATGCAAACTATAAAATCAGTGCACCATTAATGCCTTTGATGTAGTTTTTCTTTGTTCTAAGGTTATTTCTATGATTTTTGAAAATGGGTAATGAGGGGACAGACATTATTCCTTATCCATAAAGGATTGAGGAAAAAAATCTTCTACCTAGTTGGTTTGGCTTTCCATTTATTGGAAAATCCCATTTAAGAGAGAAAAAATTGTATTCAGTGCAAGTTGACAATAAGCAGGCTTGACTGTATAGTATAATAAACATGACCCAGCTGCTCTTGGAAGGGAGGGGACTCCGAAGGATATGAACTCCCTAGAGGTAGAGCTAACTTGTCACGGAAAACAATGACCCTTTGATTTTAAAAAACGTATCTTATTCCCTTAGGAGTAGCTGAAATCATTTCTCCAAATCCCATGTTATTTCTGCTTTTGTAAATGTTGCATGACAGTCCCAGGCTCCCATGATAAGATAATTATCTTTAAAAATATAAATAAAATAAAGCGAGAAACTGTAACCTCAGCTGAGTGTTTGGGTAAGCTGGGCAGCAGCAGCTGATCTATTAGCTCTGCATGACTGAAGCCACTGGCACCAGGCCATAGTTGAAACAATCCTTGGTTTTGTGTCTTTCCTGGATATTGGAGGACACTCTGCCGGCGACACACTTCACCAGAGCTCGGCACCGGGCCATCTGAGCACTCAGAGATGTGCTGAATGCTGGGTGCTACTGTAAATGCCTTCTGTATCCCTTGGGGCTGAGATCAGCTTTCATGAGAGGAAGGTGTGTTTGGATGTTCACCAATTCGTAATTCATTCTTCATGCAGCTTGCCTTAAGGAGCGTACTGATCCTAGCTTGACACCAGCTTTTGTGATGTGCTTCTTTCTTCTCCCCCCTCCCCAAAGCACTAAATCATCTTTTTCCTCTCCAACTCACACTGATACCTCTCAGTAAAGAGACAACTATCTGGGATATTTTCCAGCGGCCTTTTATAGGCAAGTGTTCAGAAGGGCCATGGAATTTTAGATTTCCACTTTTCCAACTGGATATTTAGAGTGACATATTTTCCACTCATCAATCTCAAATTCCTAGCATTTCAGAGGCAACCCTAATTTTGGTACCAAAGCCTCCCATGTCTATGTCTCTTCCTAGTAGTGCATCACTATATAGGAGACCTTCAGAAATAGAGACAGTATCAACAAGAATCAGAGCTTTTTAAAACTTTGAAGAGAGCAGGGCCAGGCTATATGAAAGACCTCCTTCTCGAGTCCTCCTGTCCTGACAAATCTATACTCGGACATTACTGAATTGTAAAGGATAGTGTCTCAGGTTGGCTGATGATTGTACTTTGCTGTGGTGGGCCCTGAGTTGTGGAACCTGTTGCCCCATGACTTTAGGGAGACCAGACATCTTGATATTAGGGGCTTTATCTTATATTGCCAACTATATCCCCCTGTCGCCTCTTCCCCCTTTATCTTATATTGCCAACTATATCCCCCCGTCACCTCTTCCCCCACATCCTCCCTGGGGAAAAAAATTGTCCAGATTTTTCAAACTTGCTATCTGGTCACCCTGTATGACATCCATCTTACTAAAGTTCTCTCTATTTTTAATAAAACATTGGAAGAGGCATATTTTCAGATGTCAATATGTAGAATTATGTGTATATGTTTGCACAAACCTAACTTGCCATTTAACCATGCCAGTTTCTCATTGCCTTCCTGCTTCCTTTTCTGTTTAGAGGTATCTATTGCTTCTGGGACTCAGTTATAGTACACTTAAGTAGCTTTCACGCTGTCTCTAAGGATTTTATTTTCCTCACTTAAGACCATTTTGACAAGTCTTCATTTAAAAAACAACAACAACCTCCTGTTTTTAAAGTTTAGTGTCACTGCTAGTTTTTGGTATGATTCATCCCCTGAGGGTGCTGAACTTAATTTTACTGGGGCCACTGTTAGTTAGTAGCTAGAAACTATAGGTACTTGTTGAAATCACTTGTGTATATTATTTAAGACTAAGTTGAGAATAGCATCTCCTCATGCATTAGTTGTTCCAAAAAGCAATTACTTAAGGTATCAAGAAATTGCTGATGTAATCCTTGTGCCATTTGACCCGTTTATATGCAGGTAGTTGAAGTCACTGGGGTTCCACATAGCTCCAGAAGTCTGCTTGAGCAGATCCAGCTAGAGGATCACTACATATAGGCTTAGATTTGAGCCTGGCATGTGAATTGATAACTAACAGTGAACATAAACAAAGCGTCGTGACAAATGGTAATTTATCAAAGAAGGGTGTAGTTTAGTGGGGTGCTTCAGGGTTTGGGGTTCAGCCCAGTCTCATTTAATAGCTTCATTAGTGATTTGGGAGAGGGGTAAACAAATTATTAATGATATGCACAGATAACACTAGAGGTAAACATTAGGAAGGAACTTAGACACATGATTATGGTGGGGCAATAACAAAACAAGATTAATTTTAGAAAAATAATCTCAAACAGGAGGAAGAAACCTGGACAATAGTAATGCGGACAGAAACCTAAGGGTAATTACAGCAGATTAGCCACGAATTTCCAATGCCATAGGGCAGTGTAGTTTTGGGCATTGAGTCAGAGCAGGGAGACCCTATCTATGTAATTTTGGTGAGACCACACCTGGAACGCACAGTCAACCTGTGGAACTCGTTGCCAGGGGATGTTGTGAAGGCAAAAACTATAACAAGTTCAAAAAAGAACTAGATAAATTCCTGGAGTACAGGTCCATCAATGGCTATTAGCTAAGATGGTCAGGAATGCAACCTCGTGCTCTGAGTATCCATAGCCTCTGTTTGCAAGAAGCTGGTAGTGGACGACGGGATGGATCACTAGATGATTGCCTGTTCTGTTCATTCCCTCTAGGGTGACCAGACAGCAAATGTGAAAAATCAGGACGGAGGGTGGGGGGTAATGGGAGCCTATATAAGAAAAAGACCCAAAAATTGGGACTGTCCCTATAAAATCGGGACATCTGGTCACCCTAATTCCCTCTGAAGTATCCGGCATTGGCCACTGTCAGAAGACAGGATACTGGGTTACATCAGTGGTACCCAAACTTTTCAGGGTCACGTCCCCTGAGCCGAGAGCGGGACCGTGGATCTAGGGTGGGAGATGTGGATGAGGTAAGGGGGCAGTGGCTGCAGGTCAAGGCTGCCGCGCTCCTCTGAATGTTCTGCGCCCCCTAAGGGGTGCACCCTACAGTTTGGGGACCTCTGGGTTAGATGGACCATTGGTCTGACTCAGTATGGCTGTTCTTATGTTCTTACGAACATTGCACTGAACTTTGGACACCTCAATGCCAGAAAGACATTAGCAAATTTGAGAAAGTTCAGTGAAGAGCAATTAAAATGACTAGAAGGCTGGAGGAACTGCTATATGAGTAAAGATTCGAAGGGGCTAAATACATGCAGGTTGTCTAGGCAGTGACTAAGGACTTGTCTAAACAATGGGTTAATGCACACTAATGGGTTATGATTTCTAAAGCGCACTAATGTGTTGTGCATTAATTGGTTCATGTAGACCATAATGTGCCCTAAATGTTCCTAGTGCACTTTAACATAAATTAAATCGCACTAGGGAACATTTAGGATGAATCACCAGGGGCTACACGGACCAGTTAATGTGCAAGACCCTTAGTACGCTTTAGAAATCACTGCTTGCAGTGCACATTCTCACCATCGTGTAGACAAATCCTAAGAAGGGACATGATAAATGCCCTGTGAGAATATGAAGGGAGTAAACTCCAGTGAGAGAGGAGAATTATTTAGAATGGCATCTGGGAATATAAATAGGAATAACGAAAATTATTGACCTGTGTGGGATAATCCTTAAGGGAACTGGTGGGGGTCCTGTTGCTTGGGCCTTTTAAAAGTAGACTAGGCAAAGCATTAGAAAATACTATTTCATTACTTATTGCACCTATCAATAATTCTCTCATTTGAGTTGATCAGTATAACTTATTCATGGCTTCAACTATTGTGAGTAGTGCAGCCATCCAAAACTCATACTGTACTATGCTACAGCATCATGGATTCCATGTGTATGTATGTACATATACATGTGTGATATGTTTGATTATTTATATTATTATTCTGATTTAAGGTCCAAATACCAGCCTATACAAAAGCTCTAGGCACCCTGACAGTAAGTCAATTTATAATCGATAAATATATCAGTTCTTATTATTTTGTGCTACCAAGATACCAGCTAGTAAGCTTAGCAACAGAAACTACCCACTCCACCCAAAACCCTATACTCCCAGTTCTTCCTAAAAGCCATACCAAATAGATAGATGGCTTCCATAAAACTCACTTCTTGGTGCAGAAGTGAGTTGCATCTACCATTAGAACTCCCTTCTGGAATTTGTTTTTTATTATTATTTTTAAAGTTTACTGTTGTAGAAACATACATTGATAATTAGGAAAAAAAAAGAAATTATTGGCTGTTTGTCAGTAAGTGCTTTCCATATGCAGGTCTGGGCACTGAGTAATTACTGTGTCCTAATAACCAGTGGAAACAAAAGCAATCAGTCTCTTTCTCACCCCGTCCATGCTCCCTCTGTACTGTAACAGAGGCTGGGAGTTATTAAAACATCAGATCCCTGCTGAGAGGACACTTTCCTAGTTGGAGAGAGCAGAGTTTTCACCGCAGGTTTTTCATGTACTGCAGGTGCAACTTTCCCAAAATGCATCACAACTACCTCTGCAACAAACTGCATCCAGAATCTTGTGCTTTTCTTCTAAATCTGTTTTTAAAAGGTGTTTGAAGAGGTAGCTGCAGGGCATTCCATTACACTAATGGGGGCAGCAGTCTGCTCACTCACTCTGTACTCCACAGAAAGGTAGTTAATTGTTTAATATGTTGAACACAGTTGAACACAATTGCTCCTCACAAGGGATAGATTAAAACATAGGCACTATAGACCCAAGGCTAGGGCCCCATCAATGGGAGTTATGTGACCACATCAGAAACTCAGCTTTTTTAAAAAGTATATTTTTAGCTGTCCTGGTTGCAAAGAGAATTTGAAAACCTGACCTGAGTGTCAGAGAAGGAGGGATTTCTGCCAGAGTCTGCACGCAGCCTGAAGCCACAGCTCTGACAGGTGTGCATTTCCCCCATCCATCTCAGCAGGATGTTATTTCCAAGACTCACTGCTTGGGGAGAGGGGCTCGCCAACCCCATCCCCAACAGACTTTGTTTGTAGTGGGAAGAGAAGAATGTAGCAGGCCCAGCCCCACACACAAGCTGATACACCCCAGTTGCTGGGAGAAGTACTGGGAATCCCTCTGCCACCACAGCTGTCTCTGGGAGGGAAAGGGTACTCCTCTGCTGCCATGGTGCTTCCAAGGTAGAGGGGGGCCTGCCGCCACTCCTGAAGTCATGGGAGTGCACACCACTGTCTCTCTGGGAGTGAAGGAGTAGGGTCAGGGCCCAGGGGAGCCCCATGTTGGTGGGCCTAAGGGCATAGATTGTCTTAATCTGGTTTTGCTTCCCACACCCACCTCATTGAACCAAGTTCACAGATTCATACAGTTTAGCATCTCTCTCATTTTCATGAAACGTACTGAACTGAAGTCTAACCTTATGAAGTTTGCTGGATGTTTGAGGTTTGGCGATGTTCACCAGTTGTGCCAGAACTTTACTGTTCCCAAATACTACCAAAGCCTAAGTGAGTAATTCTGAAACTAATAGAATTTTTCACTTGACCAGAGCTCAAAGAGCCGGGAAGCGATAACTACTCTGTTCCGAAACACAATATTTCATTAACCAGAGGGGAAAGTTGAAAGAATTTATCATTTCAGACAAAACAAAAAAGTAAGAATATCTTGTATAAACATATGTTAGCTTAGAAATTTCAAGTCAAGGTTACACCGTACAAAAAAAAGCAAATATAAAAATAATTAAAAGTGGAAAATACACAGTTACACAAGCACCCTTAATTCTGGTCCTGTAGCAGCACCCAGAGCCTAATCAAAAATGCTGATACACTTTTTATCCATCCATCACACAGGTTAATTAAGAGGACCATTTTTGTGGTCCCTGATGAAATAAACCTGTATAATGGATGGATAAGGGATCACAGTTTTCAGTTGTTCTTAGGGTGGTGTTACAGTGGCCAGGTTAAGGTTGTTTGGTGAACCCTGGCTACATCTGCATATTTTGGAATGTTTTTAGCTGTGTGTGTGTGTATGTGTGTTTTTTGCAAAGCAGAAACTTAACTTGGAATTTTCTGGCTTTCTAGCATTTGTGTTTTGAGAAAAAATACAACATTTGGTCATTTGGTTCAGGTGTTTTTTTTTGTTTTTGTTTTTTTTTTTTGGCTTAAGTAAGTGATATTTTCAGGTAATGAATTTTTTTCCTGGGAATTAATTTCCTTAGTTTTTTTTTTTAAATTCTTCAGTGACAGGAGACTTCAGATTTTGCAAGCTGTGCAGAAATTGGACCAAGTCCTTTTCCATTTATATTCCATTCACCATATTAGGCTCCTTGCACCTTTTGTGGGTTTTCCTCTTTCACTCTTTCTAGTCCAAAACCACTTGCACCCCATGTGATTCTCTGCCAGTCTTTCTTCTCATCAGGGTCATCCATATCTGGGCCACATACATTTTGCAAAGCACTCATCAGGCGATGCATCACTGAACAGAGCTTCAATCCCCAAGTCCTCCCCAACCCATTTCTCTCTCTTTTCTCCTGTGACGAAGTGGGAACGTTCTTAATGTTTTTCTGAATACTGTGTGGGTGCCTCAGTTTCCCCTATGCAGTTCTTAAGTATCTAGGTGGTGGGATAAGGGGGGTGACTGTTGCAGAGCCCTAGGGGGCCAGTGTGATGCTGTCTGCACAGAGAATGGCTGACAATCTGTCTCCTGGCAACTGGTGGCCTGGGCCCCTCCTCTGCAAAGG
The DNA here is from genome assembly GCF_027887155.1 of Malaclemys terrapin pileata. NCBI lineage: Eukaryota > Metazoa > Chordata > Testudines > Emydidae > Malaclemys > Malaclemys terrapin. Next base: position 1,457,774 of record NC_071522.1, on the reverse strand, counting down.
TGCCAACTGAAGGTGTTGGAGAACAAAGAGATCAGGTGACCTCCTGGCCCAGGAAAGAGACAAAGGCCAGAGGATGGGCTGGAGGGGGTTTCAGTTTGGAGTTGGCTGGGGAAATGGAGGGAGCCCCAGGGCTGGGGTCTAAACTCCCTGCCACCCAAGATGGACCTGACTGAGGGGGTCCTGTTGTCTGTGCCTACAAGCTCTGTTTTGGAGTGTGTTCCTGTCGTCTAATAAACCTTCTGTTTTACTAGCTGGCTGAGAGTCATGGTGAATTGAAGGAAGTGGGAGGTGCAGGGGATCTGTTCACCCCATCTCAAAAAAAGTTATTTTGGAATTGGAAAAGGTACAGAAAAGGCCAACAAACATGATTATGGGTATGTAACAGCTTCCACACGAGGAGATATTAGTAAGACTAAGACTTTTCAGCTTGGAAAAGAGACGACTAAGGGGGAGAGGATATGATAGGGTCTATAAAATCATGTCTGGTGTGGAGAAAGTAAATGAGAAAGTGTTATTTACTTCTTCTCATAACACAAGAACTAGGGGTCGCCAAATGAATTAATAGGCAGCAGATTTAAAACAAGCAAAAGGCAGTATTTCTTCACATAATGCACAGTCAGCCTGTGGAACTTTTTGCCAGAGGATGTTGTGAAGGCCAAGATTGTAACAGGATTAAAAAAAAATAGATACGTTCATGCAGGATAAGTCTGTCAATGGCTATTAGCCAAGACGGGCAGAGATGCAAAACCATGCTCTGAAGTGTCCCTAGCCTTTGTTTGCCAGAAGCTGGGAATGGGCGACGGGGGATGGATCACTTGATGATTCCCTGTTCTGTTCATTCCCTCTGAAGCACCTGACATTGGCCACTGGCAGAAGACAGGATACTGGGCTAGATGGACCATTGGTCTGACCCAGTATGGCCGTTCTTATGTTCTTAAATAAATTTATTTTTTAAATCCCCATCCATTGCTCAGCACTTTCCTATTCTGGAGATGAACACATTTGTGCTGGTTTCAATGTGAGCCATGTGAGATTTCATTACTTTATACTATAGATTTGACCATGCTATCAGACCCAACTCTAAATAGACAGAGAATCTTTGAATGTTTCCCTTAGTGGGTATGTTTACCCTATAGCTGGGAGCATGTCTCCCAGTCCGGGTAGACAGACTGCACACTACTTCTGCTTGAGCTAGTGCATTAAAAATAACAGTGTGGACATGGGGGGTAGCATGGTTTAACTGCCCAAGTACAAGCCCATTTGACCCCCCTGGATCCATACTTGGGTGTCTAGCCCTTGCACCACTCCTGCTGCAATGTGCCCATTGCTATTATTAGCACATTAGCTCAAGTACAGCTACCACCTGTCAGTCTGCCTGAGCTGGTAGGCAAACTTCCAGCTGAAGTGTAGCCATTCCCAGGATAACCATCTTAGCCGGCAGGTTTAAACAGTGCAAAACAGATTTAGAGAACAATGTTGCATCTTCACTAGCATGAATCTGACCGAATTCTCCAGGAGTTAGACAGGAGCAACACTTCTCCCTGCAGTGTGGCTGGGAGTGGCATTGTATGGGCAAGAGAAACACCGAAGAGACATCAGCACTGTCTTTTGGCTGACAAGAATCAATGGACAGAAGCAGTGCTGAAGAAGCCATTGCATATGGTGGGGCTGAAAGCAGTTAAGATGAAAGGAGAAAAGCAGTGGGGAGAAGCCTGGGTCCTGTGACAAGGTTGAGATGGATGCACAGGGTAACATGGAATGGGCTGGGAGTTAGAATGTATGGTCACACATCTGAGGTGTCTTCTATTGAGGTGCTGCGAATGTGAGACATAGCCAATGAATTCTCTATGAGACTATGCAATATGATGTACCCAGTCCATCCCATAGGGGAAGGGATCTCACAGAAAACATGAAGACATTGCTCCTTCAACAGTCTCATAATCCTCTCCAGTTTTCTCCTCTCCCACAGTGAGTGAGTCACGCTCAGCTCCCTGTGGCTTGTGAGTTCATCTTGGGATCTTGTGCCATCTTTCTTTCTTTATGAGAAAGGTGTGTATAAAGATCCACCCTAATGATTTCTGTTGCTGACTGTGACAGCATGTTTTACGATGGGTGTGGTACATTCCCATTTTCTCTGTTGTGCATTTACAGTATTCACCTTCCAGCCCCACCCATGGCCACTCCCACCCTCCCACTGGGAATCGCCCACAGTGAGCTCTGTAATTACCTTTATTTGATCTAGGGAATGGATTTGGGAATTTTATTGGTATGGTTGTAAGTTGAATATGTAAAAAAACGTGGGCAACTGATTCACTGAGCAGTGATGTGTTCACTAAGAAGGGGAGAAGCCAGCAGAGATATAGACACTGAATTTCCCCCGGACAAGTTCTCAAGTTCCAGTGGCTGCTAAACCTCTGAGATTTTTTTTTTCTTTTTCTTTTTCTTTTGAGCATTAGTTCTTGTCCTCTTTAAGATGCTGTCTTCAAGGCCTTGTCTACATTTGGGATTTGCTCCTATTGCAGCCGTTGGTGTAGCTTCACCATTACTAGTTCCAAGTGTGGACAGGCAAAGCTCCTATAAGCTGCAATTTACACTGGTGGTTTTACCTGTTTTTGCAAGAGTTTTGCACTGGTGGCTGGCCACTGGAGGCTGAAATCCTCAGTGTAGACAAGGAATTGCATGTGGTTAGAACTGAAGAAATTCTGGCTCAAATTTCTAGTTTCTGTTGATAAAGCCCTTGAAAAAAGGTGACCCTTAAATATTTACTTTGACTTCCCAAGATCAAATGCCTTTCAGCATCCATTTAGCAACTACTAACTAATCCAGCTGTCTCCCAGAAGCACACTGTAGGATTTGGAGGGATATAAGCTTCTGTCGCTTATCCCTAGAGATGCATGGAAAAATCTCACACAAAGCACCAAATGTGGAGGAACAGGTGCCATGGGGAGGCACCAATTTATGTGGAAGAATAACCCCAACTATTAACAAGGCCCTTCCTATTCCCAAAGCTAAAGTTTCATTTTCAGAAGGAGAAAGATATTATAATATAAATGCTAGGAGTTCTTTCAACTCTTATCAGATGTCCACATTGTGCTGATGAGAGAAAGAGAAGGAGTGAGATCAAATAAACATGGGTTTGAAAAAACCCTAAACCCTAAATAATAAGAGGCAAACAGACAAAGGTTAAAAACAAGGCTCTGACCAGGGCTGGCTCCAGCTTTTCTGCCACCCCAAGCGGCAAAAAAAAAAAAAAAAAAAGACGAGCGGCAGCACTTCGGCGGCAGCTCAATCACGCTGCTTCGGCGGCAGCTCAATCGTGCCGCTTCGTCATCGGCAATTCGGCGGTGGGTCCTCCCTCTCTTCCTCTTCAGCGGCAGTTCAAAGAGGAAGAGAGGGAATGAGGGACCCACCGACGAATTCCCACCGATACCGGACAGAATGCCGCCCCTTTGTATTGGCCGCACCAAGCACCAGCTTCCTATGCTGATGCCTGGAGTCGGCCCTGGCTCTGACAGCACAGACCCTACTCCCGCCTCCCTTGTCTGTGCGCTGTCTGTTTAGACAGTAAGCTCTTTGGGGAGACAGCCAGCACACTTTTGACCGCTATATCAACAATACCATACAATCACCGTTCATGAGACATTAGCTGCCCTTCATTTTGTACCTTCTGTCTATGAGCCCCTGTGCTAAGTAGCGTTATAGAAAGCAAGCAAAGGGGCAAATATAAAGAGTAGCCATTACACAGCAGACAGGTAAAATGTACTCAGACCTCAGTAAAAATACTTCCCACCCCTTCTCAATCACACTCACACCCAAGGAATAAATGAAGGCTTTCACGCTTACAGAAGTGCAAGTGCCATCTCTGTTTGTTCCAGGCTTGGAGATATTTCAGCTTCTTAAGAACTTCTAAAATAATAAAATAAATACTCCCACCTTGAATGGTTGACTGTATGCCCAAAGGGATGGGTCTGCTTGCCAGAGTGACCCGTACAGTCAAGTCATAGAGCTGTAAATTCCAGAGCCCCATCACTGTCTCCCTGGGTCCCCTTTCTGTTTGCTGGGTATCCAGGCAATCTATCAGTTGATTCCTCATGGGTGAAGTTTACTATTGTATTTGTAGTCTGTTATCAATAGATTCCCCTCTCTCAGTCCCACACTAAGGGTAACTAAAAATACCTCTTCATGATACAACATTTTCTTCAAAAGAAATACAAATATAACCCCATGGGATCCAGAGAGTTTGCAATCAGGTCATGTTTCAGGAGGAGTCTCAGATTATATCCCACTATGAATGTCATTCCCCAACTCTTCTCATTTATGGACAGGCCCCAGTGATTTTAGGAAAGAGAGAGCTCTCTCACCACTAAAAAATTCCTTCTGGTGATGAGCCTGTCATATGCACAAACACATCATAGCACAAAAGATGTAGGTATCTAATCCAGAAAGGAACAATACCCCCAAACTTGAGAAAATTGCAAATGCCTCTGAGTGAACAGTCTTTGCTTCTGTTGGGGAGAATTAGGGAGCCAGGTGCCCAGAGTAATATACCAAGATAATGCTTAGTGCTACTCTAAAACAGCAGAGCAGACAACCAGAGACAAGAAAATGACCCAATTAAACAAGTCCCTTAAAGTAAGTGGCATATCGCAAAACTTTCTAAGAGCTCTGCTCTAGGAATTATTTTGGGGAAGTTCTCCATCCTGTGCTATACAGGAGGTCAGACTAGAAGATCACAGTGCTCCCTTCTGGCTTTAGAATTGGTTAATCTAGTTTATAATCAGAAGACAATAGGGTTGCACACATGTAACTAAGGCCATGATTTGGCTGCAGAACGTTACTGGAGATGATGTACATCCTCTTTGACTTTCTGATTCCAGTCTGAGTTTGCAGGGCGGGCAGCTAGAAAAAAACATCTTTTAAGGTGGGAAAACGTTTGATATGGAAATTATTGAACAATGGCAAACACCATTGCTGTTTCTAGTAATACTTCACACTAGGAGCTAGATCATTGACCGCGCTTCTGGCTGCTTTGCTCTGCTTAGGCATCTAAGCACCATGTTTTGATGATTATTATAATTACACATTATCATAGTTTGGTAGAAATAAGTGTGACAGTCTTGCATCTCCATCCTAATTCGTGAAAATGTGGTGTAAGCCACTCCTCTACAAACTTGCACTTTTCTTCGCTATGCCATAGACTGACCTGACTCTCAAGAATAATCTGCCCTTAAAGAGAAAAGTGTAGTATGGTACCAGTAAATAATTCAATAAAGATTTACTGCTTCTAAGGCTAGACTCTAACTCAGGGGTCGGCAACCTTTCAGAAGTGGTGTGCCGAGTCTTCATTTATTCATTCTAATTTAAGGTTTCGCGTGCCAGTAATACATTTTAATATTTTTAGAAGGTCTGTTTCTATAAGTCTAGAATATATAACTAAACTATTGTTGTATGTAAAGTAAATAAGGTTTTTAAAATATTTAAGAAGCTTCATTTAAAATTAAATTAAAATGCAGAGCCCCCTGGACCAGTGGCCAGGACCCAGGAAGTGTGAGTGCCATTGAAAATCAGCTCGTGTGCCACCTTCAGCACACGTGCCATAGGTTGCCTACCTCTGCTCTAACTCCACTACCTTTCCAAAGTGGTTGGTGTATTGGTCAGAGCAGGTTTGTCTGTCTCCATGATTCATGATCTATGTCTATATTTAGCCTTTCCTGGGAAAGAAATTAATCTGATTCACAACAATCCTTATTGTGAAGGGAGTAAGATTCTAAAACCTAACAAGGGATTTACTCGGGGATAAGGTAAGGACTGCAGTACATTCAAATTTAACCTTTTTTTTTAATGACTGAAAAGTCTTCGCTTGTTTTAATTTTAATTCCAAAGTGTTAAAATACTCTGAAATCATCAGAACAATAAAGTCTGATATTTTAGAGGAAGTCTTCAGAAATTCTCTTCACTACATCCCATTCTGTGCTCTCCTAATCACAGCTCACAGTTAGAATAATATTAAATCCCAAAAGTAGCCTCTTCATCTGGGTTTGGCTGGACCCTGAGATTTGTTTCCTTTGGGCCCAAATGCAACTAGGACACAGATGAGGAAGAGACAACAAATTGAGAATGGAAATAGAAAGATAATCAAGACAACTGTAAATGCTAATTTAAATGCCCAGTAAACATTTGTTCCTGGAACAAATGTTTGTTGAGTGTCTAGATTAGCATTTTCTATTCTGTTAATCTACTTGAATAAAGTGGAAATCAATTAACTTGAGTTACAGCAGGACCAAAAACTCTGCTCTACACCAGGCCAGGGAGTTTAGATTGCTGTAATTTACACACTGAGGAGACAAAAGGTGTATGTTAAAACAGGGTACAGGCTACTTTAATTTACAGCTTCTTTCATCTTTCAGCACCTTGGTGTGTAAATTACACCAAACTCTCATAGATATAGATTGTGTGTGGGAACCTAACCCACGGATCACCTCTGATTTTGGCTCCTTAGTATAAGGACGTTCTTGATTTTAGTTCACACCTTTTGTTATTTTGATGAAAATTTGTGTATAGACACTCTTATTTTGGATTAAAAATTCTATTTCAATTTAGCCTAAATTGGCAAAATGATAAATTAAGGTAGAACACTGTTAATCTGATATGAGAGTCTATTCAGGCTTGGACCATAATTACAAAAGATGTTAATTAAAACCAATTGATATATTTCAGTGACAGTTTGTGTTTAGACAGGCCCCAAGGGAGTCTAAACATCAGTGGGGAATTGAAGGAAAAGAAATATAAGGACTTGTCTACACTATAACATTTTGCTGGCATAGTTATACCGGCAAATCCTCCTAATGTAGCTGTAGCATAAATTATACCAATTTAGACCCCGTCTAGAGTTTCTTGGACTTGCTTAAACTCACCTGCAAATTTGGTTCAGAGTCTGGGAAGGAGGGACGCTAATTCCTCTAAAAATAAAGATCTGCTGATGAGGAGGGTAACCACTTCCTTCCATTAGAGGAACCGTCAGTCTGTGTAGGAATCCGTTTGAGTCAGGGAGCTGGAGGGGGAATGTGTGTGCCCAATAGTGACAAAGAGCCTGAGTGAAGGAGCTCCTCAAATAGCCCAGCCTTAATAAATAAATGCAAAAAATGTATAGGAATAAGGAAATGGAGCAAAAAGAACTGTGGGGTTTTTTTGTAGAGCCGGGAGTAACTGTAAACCAAAAGGTGTTCTGTAGCAGGGGCTCACTGGTGAGAAAGGTGAGATGATTTGAACCCATTCTCATAACTATATACATAGCTCATCTATTGAGTCCAAAGTAACCAGTGCCATTTGAAAGGATATGAAGTAATGGTATTATGGACACCAAAGAAGTGAGCAACATATGTATCTTCAGCAGTTACTTTGTAAATTACTGTTTCTTCACATTTTCAAAATATTAAAAGGCTCCACAGCACAGGAGCTAAACAGACGTAAATTGTTTTGGTTGGCTGGGTTAATATTAAAGTGTGGTTGATTCATTCATTTGTTTATTTGAGATGTTAATTCAAGATGGTCTCAAAAGCATCAGCTGTTACCCATGCCCATTTCTAGAATTAATATTCCAATTACACTCATTTTAACATTTTTTTTTTATTTTAAAAAGATGCTATGTGCTGGAAGCCAAGCAGAATTCCAACAGGGGAATTGCATGGGGAGTAGCTGGTTTTCTAATGGAAACATGAACTCTAAGCCACAGCTTTGGCGCTATGATCCTGTGTGCATCCTATACCAGTGTCAACTACTGCCCCAAAAGACACAAAAGAGATTTTCTGGTAATTCCCGAACAGACATGCATTATACAGTTCTTGTTGATTTGACCATTTTCTGTTTGTTGAAGTCAAGAGGTCAGGTATTGTTTAGGGTTTGGATACTGTGCAGATCTCCTGGGAAATGAATGATTTGTCTGCAGAACTGGCGGGAGGTGAGTATTGCTGAGGTAAACCGAAAGTCGTTTATCTTCCCTTTGGAGCACAGTGTGATGCACCATTTAAAAAAAGAAAAGATTTTACATCAGAAATAAGGAAATGAAAGCTGAAGCCTGGCCTAAGTACTTATTTATTAAGATGTCAATCAAAGTAGGATCCTGAGCAGAGGGATTACTCAGGTGTTCAGTTTTCATTTGCAGAACAATGCCCTGCCATGAGCAAGTGGGCTTAGTAACTGGTTTTATTTTAGACTTTCCTGTTTTAATTCAGGGATAAATACCCTTTGATTTAATGTTTCTCTCAGCAGAACTCAGAACGTTAATGGATGGTGCCCACTGGTTATGGTATGAGGGACATGCATTTTATTGTCAGGCCAAAAATCCAAGCTATTCTTTCAGGCTATGTGATGGGATTGGCTAAGTGACTAGCTGGCTGACTCTCTCATACTGCTCAGTACATTCTTTCTGACTTGTGGTGTGGCAGAGCTGGCAAAAATGGGGGGAAAGAAGGGGGAAAGAAATGGAAAACTAGAGGGAGAATAAAGCTTAAAAATATAAAGAACTGAATTAACTCCTGCAAGAGAAACCTAAGCCCACTTGTATTATGAAAACATTGGTGCCTGCTTGAACCCTAAATATGTCACACGTACTTCCTATTCCAATTAATACATCCACTCTGATTTGCTTAATTAGCCTGAAGAAAATGGAAACTTGTCTATCTCTGCCCTGGAATATCCCACATTGTTTCTCTCTAATTACTAGTCCTTCTTGAAGCCTTTCCTGTTTTTTTCCTAAGCGCTGTGTGAGCAGCTCTCACCATTTTACCCTAAGTCTCGCACAATGTCACATTTTTCAAAAAAAGCCCCAGCTCCTGGAATCATGTAAATAAGAGAGAAACTCAGCTTTCATTTTAAAAATAAAGCATGCTTCTAGCCTCCATGCTTGTGGAGGAAAGCTTGAAACCTGAACCCAAGGTGATAAAAAAAAACAACAGAAGGAAAATTAAAAGAACCCCACATTTATTCATTTTTTCAAATTCTCATGATTTCTGAACACTGCAACTGCCAATACTACAATATTAAATTCAGGCGCTCACTCCACTCCAGCTCCAGTGCTTATTACACCCTATTTCACTCTTCACACTTTTAATCATCTCTCCTAAATTCTCCTTTTGTTGACTTCCCACACTCTGAACTTCACTCCACTTCTGTGCTTGGAACTTCTAATACCTTCTTAAAACCCACTTTTTCTGTGAAGCCTTCCAGCTACAGAGTCGCAGCCCACTCTCATAGCACATAGGGGATGGAATCTGGCACAATTTTCCTTGCTGAGGATTTCCCTTGCATAGGGGAGTCCCTGGCTGAGCAGGCATTGGGGCCAAGGAGAAAGTTGCATACTGTCTCTTGAAAATTGTTGGTAGCTAGTGGAGGTTAAAGCAAGGTGCATTTTCTGTGCTGCAGACGGGCAGAGCTTCAGGAAGCCGTAACCAGCTTCCCGATGCTGCTCCACTCACTGCAGAACCAAGCAGAAATTTGGCATGGTATAGAATCTATCAATGTACTTCACCGTCATATCTGAGCACCTTAAAATCTTCAATGTATGTATCCACACAACTTCCCTGTGAGGTAGGGGGTACTATTAGCCCCATTTTACAGACAGGCTAAGGGACTTGCCCAAGGTCATAAAGGATGTCGTTGGTGGAGCAGGGAATTGAATCCAAGCCTCCCAAGTCCCAGCTTAGTGGCCTAGCCACTGGACAATCCTTCCCCTATACACTCTGCTACTCTTTGTTTGTCCCTCTGGTATCATATCTCTTGCTTTGCTCTGCATTGTGTGACTCATGCCTGTAGATAGCAAAAAAAATAAGGGCTGTATTCTTGTTTGGCATATCCTATCTTCTGTATGGTGTCATGTAGACATGTGCTGGGCTTGTCTACACAGGGCCACTCAGAAAAGTTAAACAAATTAACTAAAAGTGTGAAGTTAATGCACATAAGCTAAAGCACATTAAACGTGGTGTAGACAGTCTCATTCAGAAGTAAAGTGGTCTTAGTATGCTGTAGCTTAACGCCAAGGATTTCATGGGCTTTAATTTATGTGCATTAACTTCACTTCCTGTGTAGAAAATGCCAACGTAACCCTGAGTGCTGTAGTTAAACTGAGCAAACCTCTGGTGTAGATGCAGCTAGGAGAACTGAAGAATAGTCTGTTGACCTAGCTACCACCACTTGGGGAAGTAGATTACCTACATCAAAGGAAAAACCCCTTCCATCAATGTAGGCAGTGACTCTGCTACAATATATGCTACTTTAGCGCCCAGAGCATAGACATGACCTTAGCCATGCTATTACTAGGTTAAAATCACAGAAAGATCCCAAGCACTTGTCCTGGAATCCCATAATTCCTACAAATTCATAATGAAGGATGCTGTGTTCCATGTGATAGGTATCTCCGAATTTGTCCCACTCAGACTTTGCCTCTGTCCCCCCACTAAAGAAAAACAAAAATGAATTCTATGGGAAAAGCAAGATGTGTGGAGACCTTTACCTGTCATGCTGACCGATACTGCCTCATTGCTTCCTTGTGTTCCTCCTTCTACCTGTACCCATCTGTTGTCTCTGATCTTATATTTAGAATGTAAACTCTTTGAGGCGGAGATTGTGGTTGTACAATGCCTAGCACAATGGGGGTTTGGTCTATAGCTTGAGCTCCTAGGTGCTATGATACTACTGAACTACTACTAATAAATAAAAGGGTTACATCTCTTTTAACTTTTAACCCAAATTTTCAAAAGTAGCTGCTGATTTTAGGTGCTTTAATTTTTCTGTGCCCAACTTTAAGACACTTTTGGACCTGATTTTCAGAAGTGCTGAGCTCCTTTGACTCCAGTTAACTTAAATAAGAGATGTTAGTGCTCAACACCCCTGAAGATTAGGCCCAACCTGTTCCAAATTTGGCTTCCAACATGACAGGGTATTTTTGACAATGTTGGCCTTAGTATTTAAGCTGCTGTTGCAATAATTTGAAAGGCTCTCAGAAAGAGATCAGAAGACAATATTTCTTGGACATCACCAAAACAAAATTCAAGTATCTGGGTAATTGACTTCAGAGTGACTCCCCCGTCTGCCAGTTCAGGGGTTCTCCAGCTGCTCAGCATTCCAAAGAACCCTAGCCCACTGCTTCTATTTCCTAAAGGGGGAACTAGGGTCTATATTCCATTGATTAATGGCCTTAAATTATAGTAGACAGCTAATTGGGAAATGCCAAGTCAGAGTGTGAGGAATTCTGGGATATGACATGACCCTGTCCCATGATTTTATGCATTAAAGAGCACATGTGCCCTGTTTCCCAATGGGAAAGCATGGACACTATTACAGTAATAAAATTAGCTTAACTTGCAGTAACATGGTTATGCATTTTAAACCCAGTGAAGTTAAATCACAGGGAACAGCAGAGAGATTTGCACACTTCCTCGGGTATGTTTTTCTAATCTTGTGGAAAAACAAGAGTTGTCAAGGTAAATCTTATTTTGAGAATGATTTAATTTTATGATAGTGTTAACAGGGCTTAACTCTCCCTAACTCTAAATAAATTATTTCTCCTAGTTGTATGCACTTGTTGTAGAGAGTCCTGAGTCTGGGGGACCTTGTTGTCCATAAGGGAAAACTTCTTGTAGTGATTTGACCTCGGAGAATGGTACGGGGTTGTCAGCCCAACATGGGACAGAAAGATTTTGATTAAGGCTCCCTCTCTCCTCTGGTGTTTGCACTGTTCCTTTCTGGAAGTCTTGTTCATGGATGGAGGTCAGTGCCTAGCAGTTTAATTAGCTCAGCTGGGACAATAGTAAATGATTTATTTCAATGGATTACTTACATTCCTGGAAGAACAGGTTCCTGTCTAATATTTCTGGCATCCTACCATTTGCCCAGAGAGGGGAATGTTGCAGGGACCTGCCCTGGCAGACCTGCTGAACCAGCAGCTAGAGTTTGCAGGGCAGGGATATTTACCCCGTTCCAGGAGGAAAGCAAGGGGTAAGTGTGGAAGTAGTAAGCTGACACTAGCTGGGCTCCTTTGAGAGACTGTGACAAGCTGGTACGGCAGCAGTACAGAGGGAAACTGGATCAAAATGAGAGCATGTTAAACTTCCTTACAAGGCTCTGATGAGACCTCACCCTAGCAAGCTGTGTTCATTTTTGGGCACTTCACTGCCAGAAGGATAATAACACTTTGCACTGCAAGAGCCTTGTCTCATCCAAGCAACTTAAAATGTTTTACATACATTAATTAAACCTCATCAAGGGCTATACAGGGATCACTTTCCCAACCACATTAACAGCACTCAGCAATATTCAACAACATTTTAAGACAGGAAGTGAGGAATGCAGTATTCAGTTCTGCTTAGGAAATGTAGGTAACTGGAACATATTTACATTCATATTATTTTATTCCAATTCTTTATATACAGCAAAAGGTGTGCTAGGTGCTTTCTGGGCAGGTAAGTAGACATGGTCCTTGCTCTCAAAGGCTTACATTCTAAATGGAAACAGGATAGAGAATGGTTTTATATTTCTTAGTAATATTTGTATTTCTGTAAATGCTAATTCAGGGGAGAACTAGTGTATACAAGCTTCTTGGGGAAGACTGTGTTTTCAGATAGCTAGAGGGCCTGGTAGACTGAGTCACGTCAGGGGCTCTAGGCTTAGAGGGAAACATGGAGGAAGCTACTGACAGTGTGAAAGAGGTGACTGGGATGTTTAGTCATGCGCTTGGGAAGTGCAAGAGGGGAGCAAACAGGTGAGAGCAAAGAGATAGGTGGGCTAAGTTGTACAAGGCCCTTTAGCCAAAGACAAGGAGCTTTGTTGGTGTGGGTAAGGGGAGACTAGTGAGGAGGGGAGTTGAAGAGCAGCACATCATGCTTGGGAAAGCAGACAAACTAGATGACCTGACTTTAAAATTGACCAGGACGCCATGGTTAATTCTTCTATTCTTATGAAAAGTGTCTGGGATCTTTAATAATGACAGCTGATCAACACCTTCGTTTTACATCTGATCTGCTATGTAAGCAGCACAGTGCCCCTGAGCACCATGCTGGGGGATTGGTTCAAGCCTGATTCAGAGGAAAGAGTACCACCTACTGAATCATCAGCATCACTTCCTCCAGCAGCCACGTGCTTCGAGTTGTTTAGTGGTGGTCTCCCCTCTAAGTACTCTGATGCTTTTCAAGCCTGCTTAGCTTGTGAGAACTAACAGTTTGCTTTATACACATTAACTATATAATGGAAACACCTTGGAAGATGTGGCCCTGGGTATGCCTAAAGGTAGGTGTGTCACAGGAGGGCTTTATTCATACCACTAATTTAATCTGCATTATCTCCATAATTAATCTCTCTGTATTTCAAAGTAATTCTTTGCAAGGTTCAAGAGATCAGGGAGGGGTGTTTAACCCAAACCATGAGGCTCAGGGTCTCTGGTTAACAGCTCAGAACATGGCCACAAAAGAGTCAATTCCTACCTGCTGAGGAGTTGTCTCCTTTTGCTATTTTTGTGGCTCTCACTCAAATGCTAAATGTCAAGCACTATTTCATCTGTGCTCATCTCCCGAACAGGACCCTTCCTATCGCCCATTACCTACTGAGCTCAGACAGACACCACATGAGAATCATATGTGCTGTTCAGAACCTGGAGCCCTTAATATTAAAAGTCTGGCTGTAGTCACCTATGGTTACAGATGTTCCAACTCTCAGAGGCTCTCCCAGTGAATGGGTTCTAAGGTGGGTGTAGCCTTCATTACCTTGTATACCGTGAGAGGGGTTCTGTTTCATAATTTTCTGGGGGCCTTGTGTGACTTTGAGCCCCACAGCATTGCTTGTCATCCTGTCTCTCTGCCTTGTAACAACCTGAGAGAACTGGGTTATAGAAGTTGTTCTTGAAAGTTGTCCTATTGTGGACCCCTTCTCCAATTGCTCTTCCAGGTTCACAGCCCAAGGTTTCTTGTTAATCTTTGATTTCTAGGAGCTTTAAACTATTATATTTTCCTGTTTCTGTTTTCACACTGTAGCTGTTTCAAAATAGTATAACATGTCCCTTCCTGGGGCCTCCTCTCAGTTTGTCTCCTCCTAAATATTGGGGTGTATCTGAACAGCAACCATATTGTCTTGGAGAAAACCTGGAACTGTAATGAATGGAACTGAGACACATTGCCTTATCTAGTTGTCTCTTGTCCACTGATTTCTTCCTTCGGCCCTGTGTTTTACAATAACGATTCAGTGTTTTATTCTGTTCTGTTCAGGTTCTTATACCGTGCCCATCACCATGGTATCTGGGCACCTGCATATACTCTTCTGTGCATTCAACTGGCTGCTAGCTAAGTAAAAAGTATGTGGATCTGGTTATCTATCTAGCAACCTGGTGTTATTCTAGGTGTATGTACAATGATTTGTGCTCATTGTACAAACTAGCACCATCTCACGCTATACATTATCAGCTATGGATCAGTATAGACACTGACATTAGAAGGTACGAATACCTCTATCTTCACATTAATGCACCACATGAAGCATGTTAATTAATCCTGCTCATGTCCACCTCATGTCATCTGGATGTAAAGTAAATGAAAGTGAGGTAGCTATTGACTCACATGGCACCTGGATGCACCTGTTTGTACAGTTCACCAGATGCTTGAGAGCAAGGTGCACCAACCTGAGCATTTCTACTCCAGATAGTTCAATATTTTTTTCTCTTTCACACTCTTAGTAAATTAAAAATAAAATGGAGTTTGACCCAGTTCATCCCAGTTTATACCAATATTCAAATTAGAAAATGTGTGATTCGGATAAATCAAGCCAAAGTGTTTGTACAGTAAATTCTGTTTCAAACAAGATTTAATCTGATGTCACCCTTAGGAGGGTCAGAGATGGCTGGTTGTTACAGATAAGTTTGATAACTACTCTCCTTTGTAACACACATGGTTCTCTTTGTGGTAGTCTGAAATTCAGGGATAGATTAGACAGCTACAGATTTAATATGTGCGTTAGAGAAACAGAACCAACTTTCAACCTGCAGCCATCATATAAGTAATTTTTCTCAATTAATCTAAGGTGTCCATCCTGAAATGCCTTTCAGTGCAGCAGCAAATCTGAAAAGAAGTTCACAGCTACCACCCAAAAATTGCAAAATACAAAAGGCAAAACCAGTGATACTTAAACCAAAACAGGGGTCACAATATTAGCCTCAAAACATTTTGCTTTCCTGGTTTTTGACTTACCATTGGAAATGTAATTTAAATAAATCCCATTCTAATACTACAAGGCATGAGAGTTACCCATTTTATTTTCTTGCGAATGCTTCCCATATTCTGTCCTGTGAATATTAATATTTATTATTACTTTTCAAGTAATGGTAAATCCCCCTGGATTTTCCCTGTAACAATGAAGCAATTGGCAGGCCAGGAGTTGGTACAGACACTAAGGACAGCTAAGGGCTCGTTTGTATGTCACTATTTCCCTTAAACATTAGTCACCAACACTCCTTGTTCCCAGTAAAAGAAAAACAGAACTCTGAGCTTACCTGGTGTCTACTCGACTCTTTCCGCCTCTTAATGCTCCCCCTTCACAGCTGACAAGAGCCTAGACTGATCCGGAGGGGAAAGGGATATAAATGCTGACCATCCACCCGACTCAGCCTGGAGTTCAGAGACTTCAGATTAAATAGAAGAGCCAAGATAAGAGAGTTCTGCGCCCCCTTCCCTTTGGCTTTCATGGATGAATTCTAAAAAGCTGTATGAAGTTGACAGAGGTTTCCTCTTACCTTTCTACTGAAGCAAAACAGCGTGCTGCTGCTCCAGGATGGGATTAGGTCATGCAAACAGCCTTGTAGGAGAGAGTGGAGGCTCAGCAGTGCCGAGACTCCCAAAGGCTGGAAAGATCTGATCTTACATCAGGTGAGGGAAGGCAGCTGGCTAGGCAAGCCAATAATTATGATATCAGCTCCTCTTAGCCTGAGGCAATCCTGCATTTAATAAGAATACAAAAATGACTAAGCTGCAGGTTTTTCCCCTCGTTTTGCACAGACTCTTGGTAATTCTTGAGAGAAGTTGGACAGGTATTGAACTCTGACGGTCTGGAGATAGCAATTTCCCCCTTCTGCCTCTTTGCTTTTCTTTCAGTTTGAAATGCCCACCTCTTACTTTGCTTTGCAAACCTCTAACCCTAAGTAGGTTGATTAAAAACATGTTTTCCTCAGTTGGATGTCACCTTACTACTGGCAAAGGCATTCAGTTGTCAGAAACAGGGTCTCCCATACTTTTGTTTGGTCTGATGTTTCATCATGGGAAAGTACAGTGGCTCCACTGTGGAATAATGTCAACACACTGGACCATTTCAATCTAAGAAACTCAGCACAAGGCAAGTGTACTCAAGGGAATTTTCCTTACTAAAAACCTTCAGCACCACAGGCATAAAAATAGGAGTGAGCTGCAAGTATGTGGATTTGTGTGGGTGTGCATTTGTTTGTACCGATGTGTATAGGAGGGTGTGGATATACATATGTGCAGATATAGAAGTACATGTTTGTATACACTTCCCTTACCTGGGTCATACACACGCTAGAGTCCCCTGTAAAAACCTGATCACACTACTGTAATGATACTTACCTACCCCACAGGGTGATGTGAGGATTGATTAATGTTTGTAACACACTTTGAAGATGAAAAGCCCTATATAAATGCTAAATATAATTATCATCATCCCACAAAACAGCAGAAACAACCCATATTTATGTCCCACTGTTATGATGAGATACTGTACAAGATTCGGATATTTTCATAAAGCAGAAACTCTTTGCTATGGAAGGCAAAGTGATGGTACAAACACTGCACCCTAATTTGACTCTGTCATGTGAATCATAGAAAGAAAATATCTGTTAAGTTAGCTAATTCTCATAAAAAGTAGGGGGTATGGAATAGGAGCTGCATTTCTATCTATAGTTAATAATTTCCTCACAGTAGACAAGGGAAAGTTATCCATGCTGGTTTTATTAGATCTAGCAGCAACTTTTGACACTATTCACCTCAGGGTTTTGTCAGTTCATCTACAGCAGAGGTCTTCCAGGGAGTACATCAATTCATCTAGACCAGTGTTTCTCAACCTGGGGGTCATGGGATGGGTTTGGGGGGGTTGCAAGTGCAGGGCTGGTGTTAAGGGGTGGCAAGCAGGGCAATAGCCTGGGGCCCCATGCCACAGGGGACTCCATGAGGCTAAGTTTCATACTTCAGCCCTGGATGTTGGGCTCAGGCCTCAGCCCAGGACGGCGCGGCTCAGGCTTGAGACTCCTGAAAGGGGTACAGTCGTCTGGAAAGATTGAGACCCACTGATCTACAGGATCTTGTGGAGGTTGTGAGTGTGGATCTCAGTGGATTTGCTCCTTCCTGTCTGAAAGATCTCAGATGATAGTACTGGTAATTGCTTGCCCTATCCAATGGCTCTCACATTTAGCATCCCTCAAGGTTATGTATGTAAATCTGTTCGAAGGGACTGTGATCTTTTTTGGGCTGCACAACACAGCTGTTTCATTGAACCCAGGCCCTACAGTCTCATTATTTCCCAGTTTCTGATTAAGATGGGGATTTGGAGGAAAGTGAACTGGTTGTGAGTTAACCTAGATAAGGGAGAAATAGTGATTGCTCAGCGGGAGGGTGAGGATTTAGAGGAATGGGCTGAGACAGTGTCTGCAATATTGTTTGAAGGCATATGCCCCTTTCACCAAGATGCTCTTACTGGATCCATTACTGTTCCTGGATTCCCAGGTAGCCTCAGTACTTTTTTTTTTAATCTATGGCCAAACTGTGGTGACCTTCCCTTTCTAATGCTGACCTAATAACAATCATCTGCAGCTTTTGTTACATTCAGACTAGACTACTGTCATGAATTGTATTTTGAGCTATCCCTTTGGACTCCTCCAGGACAGGGTCTACATTGGGGTGGTAAGCAGTTATTCAGTGCCCTGGCACTTCTTCCAAGCTGCCAGCTTGTGCTCCAGAATCTAAGTTTCCATTTTGAAAAAAGAAAATGTTAGCCTTCATGTTTGCAAAGAAAACCTTTATATTGTGAACCAAATAGAACTAATATAGTGACGTTTTCGCTGACTCTGAAAAAATAGCTTTGAGAAATATGAACTTCCCATTTTTGTTTTAGTGAGGCGTTAACTCAGGGGCCTGGTGAGGATTATTAAAATGTCAACACTGTTAACATATCCCTGTTGGTCAGGGTGTTTTGGAAAAGAAAAGAGGGAAGTGAAGAAAATCTGCACAATCTACTGAAAGCGGTGTCTCAGTGTGGTTCTATGAGCCGGGTAGCACTTAGGACAGTAACAACACTTCTTTTCAAGAAGGAGCCAATCCCAAGAAGCCCAGACAGCATGCACTATCTACTCAGTGGCTTCTCATCTGGGCATCTCAAGTGGGTGGAATTTGGAGGAGTATCAAGATCTTTTATTTGTTCCAATTTGTCCCCTGTCCCAGAGTCTTCATCTCATGCTCTTCTGAGTGGGGCATGCTGCAATGAGAATTGAAACCTGGGCTCAGAGCTTTGCACTAGCTCTCTGGGTGCAATTCAAGGTGTTTATGACAAACTTGAAAGCCTTGAATGGTCTTAGGCTCCAAGACCACTTGTCACCTGACTGGAATCCTGCCATGGCATTTAAGATTGGCCATTATTGTTAGTCCCTGGAATTCTCTCAGCGGAGGATCCCCCCTTTGGAACTTGTCCCCTTTGTGGCCCACCAGAGGCCAGGTTCAATCATCGGCAGGTTATGATGTGACTGGGAATAGTGTTTGATGTGGTGTGTTATACTTTGGTTTGCTGTGGTGGCCACAGTGTTTATGCTACTCATTATGAGCAGCTTTGTAGATTTTGTTTTAATCATTTTTGTATCATAACGTTTAGACAATATGGTTACAAAATTACTATAGACATAACCCAACCAGCTAGTCTGCAACCTTTCAATAGGAAAAGCGGCCTGGGATCCCTCCCCTGGGATCACCTCAGGGAAGACACACCTGGGTGTAACTTAACCGTCTGCTGTACTGCCTTTAAATAGTAGTCAGGGCTTGCTCTTTATCTTCTGAGATATCCCTAGGGAATACACACCTTGGATTAACCTACATACATTGCAGCCCGTTTTGGTCCCTCAGAAACAATTTCAAGTACATTTATTTGGCAGTTTGAAACCTCCAAGTTGTAACCTTGCTACAATTCTAAGTCCTTCTCTCTGACAAAAGGTTTCTCTCTTTTGCCCTCTGGTTTTTCACAACCTCAGGAAAATGTGAGAGTCGCAATATTCTGTGGGAATCTTGAAGGGGGCTGATTTGGAATGTAGGTTTCAAATCTGGCACTCAAATAACAGGGTTCTGCTGTTGAGCTCTGTAGAACTTTCTATCTGTTAATTGCAATATCCAGCCATGTCAATTTAAGATTAAACAATGTACGAAACTACTCAAAACTGTTCAATATGAACTATCACTTCCTGACTGCTGATTTAATATCTCTTCTAAAGAACAACACCTCCAGCAGGTCAACAGCCCCTCCCAGCAAATACTGCTCTGTTGTTTTAGTACGCAGTGTTGTTGTAGCTGTGTTGGTCCCAGGATATTAGAGAGGCAAGGTGGGGGAGGTAATATCTTTTATTGGACCAACTTCTGTTGGTGAGAGAGACAAGCTCCGAGCTTACACAGCTGAAGAAGAATTCTCTATAAGCTCACAAGCGTGTCTCTCTGACTAACAGGAGTTAGTCCAATAAAAGATATTATCTCACTTATCTTGTCTCTGTTGTTTTAGTGTTAGGGATGAGCCCAAGGCCTGATATTGGACTTGAACCTGTGCCCTTCTGGTCTAGATGAAACTCTGCCAGGTGAACCAGACACATGTTAATGTCACCATGTCATTTAAGAATATTTTTTTCTGACATGCAGTCTGCCTACTGCTTGTGTGTAGCCTGGGATGTGTGGCCGAGAGAATTTGTCATGGTTGGCATAGGTTAGTTTTTCCTCACACTGTGACCTTGGGTCTGCTAGAGCCATTGCAGTGGTTCAGTAGCACATGCCATGGCCGGGACCAGGATTGCTCCAGAGGCTGTTGGCCCTTCTAGCTTTACTCAAGGAGGAATATTTTCTAATCTTGAAGTTGGTAACTGTTAAGGTCAAAGATGTGTTCAGAAGGAGATTTTAAAATCATGTTGTGAAGTCTTATGAGGTGTCATCAGCTCTCTGTCTTCTCACACCACTGTGATTAGTGCAGAGCTGGAAATATCTTGGCAGCTTCTCCCTTCCCCACCTGATTGCAATTTGAAGGGAGCTTCTCATAATTTCCCCTCCCTTCTCCATTACAGTGTCAACAACAGAGAAGAACTTTCCTAACCTGAAGCTGCTGGATAAGTGGTAGCTAGGCAGGCTGGGCTGTCTTTTGTTTGCTCTGTCTTGTGGCTCCTCCATTCTTAGCTGTCTTGCTACATGCATAGCATGGCAGACTCAGAGCAGGGGATGAAGGAGCTGGGATGATATAGCCAAGAAAAGGCAAGAGTCTGCCACACATCGGCATCCACAGCACAGCAGGTGGGTAAATAAAAAGATTCTTTGAAAAAATCATGAATATGGGAGATTAGGGCCAAAATCAAGAGACATAACAGGTTAATGAAAGGCGAAGAGTTTGGTCTGACTCATGTGACCTGGCAACGAAGTTGGTAACTTAGGTATTGGTATTGGAGGGGAAAGAACGGGGAACTTACCCTCTCTCTCCCTTCTCCCAGCCCTGTGGCCTCTTTTTACACAGCTCCTTCTAGAGCTGAGACCCAGAGACGTTCTGATGAGCATATTGTTGTGTTCTGATTCTTTGTGAGCCGTTAGTTATGATCATTTTCTTTTAAAGGACCTAAGGGATTGTAGGCATTTTAAGAACATTTGTAACTAGAGACCTTTACACCAGGTGACTCCTCCAAATCTTGTTGAGTCACATTAATGATTTTGAGTGTGTTTTGCAGATTTGATCATGTGATACTAGGACATAAACAATGAAATGATCACTCATGCTCTGATTCAGATTGATTCTTCCACATCTTGATATCTTCCCTCTTTATTGTCCATTGTCTTAAATTTTGAGGTGCTTTCTCAGTGTGTTGAATGAGCCAGGATTACAGTAAGTAGTCTGTGCACCTTTTAGCTCTTGGACAATTTTCATATTCTCTTCTCTTTGCTGAAGCATCCTTTCCTGTGTTGTGACTGAGCTGGCCTCAGGATTTGCCTGTGAGTGACATGTGACACTGCTCTGTGTGCAGCTCAAATAACATTGCAGGTAATGTAAAGTGTTACTTCTCAGGCTGTAAGATATGTAAACACATTTCACACTTGCATTCAAATCCTTTTCAAAGATGCAGAAAGCCTGCTTCAAGTCTCCGATGTGGGACCCAAGCATAGGAATGCAGTACTTAGCTCACAGGGCCTCCTAGATCCTTTTTGGAAAGTGTACAAACCCGCCAATTGCCTTTCAATAATACTACTGCTAACCATATCTAACTCTCAGAGAGCTCTTTCATCAGTAGCTCTCCAAGCACTTTGCAAAGGAGGTCAGGACCATTATTACCATTGTACAGATAGGGAAACTGAGGCACAGAGCAGGGACATGACCTGCGCAAGGTCCCCCAGCAGCTCAGTGACAAAGCTGAGAACAGAACTTAGGTCTCTTGAGTCCCAGTCCAGTGCTCTAGCCACTAGGCCATACTGCCACCGGCAGGGCCGGATAAATTCTCCTGTGAGCCCAGGACTATTAGATTTTGTGGAGCCCCTGGGAGTTTGGAGTGGGGAGGGGGCTCAGGGCTGGTCCAGGGGGTTGGGGTGCAGGAGAGGATGCAGCTCCAGCTGGGGGTTGGGCTCTCGGGTGGGGCAGGAGGTTGGGGTGCAGCAGGAGGTTTGGGGTTCGAGCTCAGGGTGGGAGTTTGGGTGCAGAAGGGGGCTCCGGGCTGGGACAGGGGGTTGAGGTGCAGGTGGGGGTGCAGGGTCTTGGAGGGGGCTCCGGGCTGGGGTACAGGGTTGGGGTACAGGAGGGTGTACGGGGTGTAGGCTCCAGCCGGGAGGCGCTTACCTCAGGCAGCTCCTGGTCGGCAGTGCAGCAGGGCTAAGGCAGGATCCCTGCCTGCCTTGGCTGTGTGCTGCTCTGCTCCCAGAGGTGTCTGGCATGTCCAGCCCCTAGGCAGAGGGGCCAGGCTGCTCTGCATGGTGCATGCTGCCTGTTGCTGCAGGCGCCGCCCCCACAGCTCCCATTGGCCATGGTACCCGGCCAATGGGAGCTGCGGAGCCAGTGCTGGGGGTGGGGGCAGCGCACAGAGATTCCCTGAATGCCACTCACACAGGGGCCGCAGAGGTACATTGGCAAGCCGGCGCTCGCAGCTCCAGGCCCCGGGGGTTGGTGGGGCAGGGGGCACCGAGGCTCGGGGACCAGTGTCCGGCCCATGGCATGGACCATGGGCCAGATGAAAAGAAGCAGCAGGCCGCATCTGGCCCACAGGCCTACGGGGCCCCCCTTAGCCTGAGGCCTTCGGCTGCAGCCCCTAAAGCCCCTGCATTAATCCAGCCCTGGCCACAGGATAACTAAGTAACTTTACCTCTGTGTTTGCAATATTGAAGTATTTCCTGTAATAACTAAGTATAGGGGAGTATAAAAGAATACTGCTGTTAGAAGTAACATTACTTATGGCATTCCTTGTCTACACTCCACTTTTTAACCAAGTTTGTAACCGGTTAGTGGCTCTAAATATGTTTTTCCCCACATGCAATATGGTTAATATTTAGCTAACTATGCAGCTAACAGGTTTCTCCCTTGCCAGAGGCTTTTAGGGTACCACATGATTGTCTTTCTGTAACTGGCTCAGCACAGATTTTTTTACTGTTGTTGTTTTTTCAGGGTAAATTGAAATCCCGAACCATTCCCAATAAATAGTATGGCTGGTCCACCTTCTTTCCGTCTCTCTGTGTAGTAGGATGTTGCAGAGTGCACTGCTCCATGTGCTGCTGGTGCCAGTGTGTGCATGTCCTCTTGGCACTCTATACCTCCTGACGCATTATGGCATAGCTGCCCAGATTTTGCCAGGATGCACTGACAAAGACACAGGCTGGTGTGGTAGGCATGGATACACAAACATAATTAAACCCTGGTTGTGTTGTGGGGGGAAAAGCTCTTGCATGAACACAACTCAAATATGTTTCTTGAAACATGAAAATGTCATGATCTGGTTACAAAATCACCGTTGTATGTGTAGTGTCAACAGGTAAAAGTGGCAAATTTTTCAGGTGATTGAGAGAGATTTATATCTTAGGAGCTAGCCAGCTAGTGCGCTGCCTTTGAAATAGGAAACAGGAGCTGAACTCAATGACCTGGCTCATTCATAAGGAATGCTCTGCTGGGATTTACTTAGCCACTTACTGGATGGCCTTTCAATGGCAAACAGGACCTGGGACGGATCGTTGGGGTGCACACCAACCACATCCTTTTTACAACTGGCTTGGATTTGGGGAAATCTGTGGCTATTGCAGACTTGGCGGGGAGACTGTGGAGTGTAAGTAATTGACAATCAGTCAGTATCTTGAGCTGACCTATCTAAGATCATGTGCATGAAACTTTGGAGACATCAGGCCAGATTTTCCCCTCAGATACGTGTGCACAAGCTCATGTTGAAGTACATAGGAATTGAATGTGCATATCTGAGGGGAGAATTTGGCTCATTCTGATGTCTGAGGCTGGATTTTGATATAGCCAGAAATCAGAAATCTGTCAGGGGGTCTCCATCATCTCATCTCAGAATTTTCACCTCTTGCTTGAATTCCTTTTGTCTTCCCCTTCTGCAGTGGAGAACATAACACCTTAAACTTGGGCAGACAGTAGCTGGGAAAATCCCAGCAGGTATTACGGGATTCTAGAAACTAGAAAATGGTTCAGTGAAACACGGAGTGAATCACGTCAATATGTGGAGTGCTGAACCGCAGCAATATCACTCCCTTGCCAATACAAAGCAAAGAACAAAAGCAGGCGCCTGCCTCGCATGGGCCCCTCCTAGATGACTTACTGGGCCTGTGAGCTCACCAGTGGCCTCAGGAAGAACTGCTTATGTAGCACTTCTGACTTGATTTTCTTCTCTCTGCTGCTGCCTGGGAGAGAGAACCAGCTCAGGATTCAGCAGCAGACATCTTCCTATGCCCATGGGTTTGAGTGTCTGCAGCTCTTCCTGAGGAGGGAGGAAAAGGGATGGGACTGAGGCAAGTATTGTGCACTCACAAATTCCTGGATTTGCTTTTCAATTTCAGACACTGGAAATGAAGCATTAGGGATGCAGCGAAGGGCGGGGCTAAGTCCCTGCAGGGCCATGAAAGAATGAGGCCATATTTTCAGTACTGACGTTTGTTTGTGTACAGTGAGAGGCCTTTCCTAGGAGCATGTTTAAAACAATGTGAAATTGTGTGTTTTGTTCAGAGTTAAGATGGATGGTAAAGTTCCAGACTGGGCAACTGGGGGAGCTGTTCCTTGAGCTCCTGTCTAACAGACCAGCCGCGTGCCTCTGGTGCGAAACCTTGGTGGGGCAGAAGAGCTGACTTGGGAACTAAAATTGAGTGAGTGAGATGCAGGGTGGTCAGAAGAACCCAGCCCAAAGGGGGTTCCGTGCAGATCAGGGTTGGGACGAGTGTTGTAGAGGAAGTAGAAGGGAGTTAAGGAGGCACCAGAAGAAGTTATTGCAAGTGAATGTTACACTTTTATTCCAATAAAGTTTGTTTCAACTTCTTAAGCGGGTTTTTTATGTGCTTACATATTCCTCCAAACCCTGCAGTCCATTCAGAGTGCAACCTGCTGGGGTTTCATGGGAATAAGGCTGATTCACCCTTTCTGCCAACTTTGGTGTGAAACATGTGGCTGAAATCCTGATGATAAGATCTGCACATTGAAAACGTCAGCCTAAATCTGCTGGGTCTCCCCACCTCTAAATGTTCTCAGAGTTCTGTGGTCCAGCTCCAGCTATCTAACTGCCAATCAGGCATCCAGGAATCTGCAGCTTACATTGTGTGGAGAACGTAAAATGGTGCAAACATGCAGACCTAAGGAGAAGGAAAATTAGAATGTATCAGATGAGAGATTCTCTCTCAAGCAGGCTTCTCTCCAGATCATTGTACAGGTGGGGACACGTCACATGGAATGTCCTGAGTTTTAATGTTTTCTGATCTGTCATGAGTGTTTCAGTCCTGAAAACTGCTCTTGTCCTTTCATTGCCATTATTTTCTCATCACTGGTGAATGTGTCTGTGGTGAATTGCCTTGGGCCAATGTGATTTTCAAAGGATCTGACAATTTGTTACCTTTCCAATGAACAATTTATTACATTTGTAATTATTGTTATTAGCCTGGCAGGTGGTGCCATACTTAGTTCTTTTACAACTGCTGCACATGCAAATATTTCTTACATGACAAATTAAAATCTAAATAAAATCCAATAAATAGAAGTATTTTCCTACGATTTATATGTAATCAGTTCACTCTCATGCTGTCTCATACCAATGAAGATGTAAACTTCAGAAAGCAGAGACTTGGCTTTCATCTATATCTTGTACAGTGCTGAGCACAATGTCGTATCTCACCAAATAATGATAATATAATTACACCCACTTCATATAGTCTAAACTAAGGCAACCCCATTCCATCCATTCTGTGCAATACAAGTCAGTTCCACCCCATCACTACAATCTGTCACCTCCAGTTTTATTCTTCTAGTGCTTGTTCTCTAAACAGTCACAAAATGCCATTTAGTCATGAACAAAAGATTAAAATAAAATGTATCACAAGACTTAACTTCCTGCTTGCACTGAAGCATGATGAAGACACAACTATATTTCTTTGTATGTTCTAGTCTTTCCCTTCAATAAAACTATTTTAAAAAGCCTGTCCCAGGATAGCTGGTTGTATCATAGCCTATGTGGTAAAACATACCTGCTCAGACTGCTTCTCACTACATGCTCTGCTCCAGTAAACGTTGCATCACGTTATCTGGCACTGTTACCAAAGAGAAGTTGTGACTTCAAAAGAAATAGAGTCAGGAAATCAGCACAGCCCTGTCTGTAAACACCAGTGTGCCCTGTCTCCTGCAACTCATATCACCTGGGCCTGCTTTTGCACTTATTAAAATTCTTTGTCACAAGAGAAACTTACAGCATTTTTCTATCATCATAATGTTCTTTAAAGCAACTTGCCATCCATTTAAGAAGAAACACATGGGAAATATAGTTTTGTTTCTGTGGGAAATTTGACCTTTTTATGTGGATTCCTCTTTGCCTGTAACATATTTGTCCAGAATCACATGCAGGAGAAACCACCCTTTAAGGAATGTTATGAACAATCAGGCTCATCACCTTTCTGGATTTTATAGGCCTGGTTAGTATCCCATGAGGCTAAGTATTTGGGACACAAAGACACCAAGCCTATTTTACATAGGATACCCTCTACTCTTCTCTGTATGCTTCATGATGTGGCTGCAGTGTGAGATGGCAGTGCACTTTCTTGATGCCACATTTTATGTTCTGTAGAAATTGCAAACACACTGACAGCACCAGGAAATTAAATGCTACATCTTGGAGGGATGGGAAGAGGAAGAAAAATGGGCAAAATTCTGAGCATAAGATTTAGTGCCATGTCGTCTTGTGTCTTGAAGGAACTGCAGCTGGGCTGAGAGGTGTCAGGATTTGACTGACTTATGTATGCACCCGTCAGGGCTCCAAGAACCGATCTTGCTGGAGCAGGGAGCATAGGCATGTTCTGGAGTCATTCCCTGCAGGGGCTGTTCAGCAGGTACAGTGGGCCAAAAGTGGCACCAATCCAAAATAGTGGCTGGAAAGATATTACATACTTGAAAGCACCTGGTGTGGAGGAAACTAAAGATGTTGGTCCCTGCTCCGGCCCCCATTAGCAAGCTCATATTTATGAGATACAGGTGTGTCTTACAGAGTAAACAGGACCAGAGATTTCACTTCTAGGTAATAATCTGCATGCTTTCCTTCAGAGGATTTCTGCCAAAATATAGACGCATGACCATGAACTCCTGTACTTCCACATACCCCATGTGAATGCAGGGAAAGGACTGCTATTTCCAGGGATGGGGTGGCATACAGAACTTGCCCCTTTGGCAGCTGTATACCACAGTCTTTTCTGAATATATCACAGAACCCACCTTCTATATTGGTCATGCTACATGCTGTCTACAAACCTGCTACTTCCACTGCAGATGGTTTTGGCCTGATGGTGCCACATTGGCATGTTTCCGGATGTACTGAAAGCAAAAGGGCAGTTAGACACTTGAATTTAGCTCTGATTAAAAGTACTGGATTAACAGCTTTCAAGGCCGAAGTTCTCTCTCTGTTCCCCGAACAGGTACAGCATGTGCTCCGGCAAAGCAATTTTTTCCATACTTCCCTCCAGTGTGCCTCATCCCTGACATGGAAGGACCACTTCTAAGCAAGAGAGAGGAGTTCAGTTTCCATGATCCATTCAGTATCTGGCCTCTCTATGGAGACTGTCCACCAGACAATTAGTTCTAGTTGTGGTGGGTATTTTTAGTGTATGGATACCTGTCTACCAAGAATTGGATTGAGATTTCCAATTCATTTCACTCACAACACTGAATGGCCATCAGATAAGTAACGACTTTCACTGCCAACGAGAGGAGAAAAGCTTTCCACTCCAGTCTCTCAGCCTGCAGGATCCCTTCAGCCATCCAGCCCCTGAAAGTCATATGAACAAGTATCAGAGATGTTACAATTTTAATCTGACCGGGATGATAAAGATTTGAAAGAAATTACACAGACCATGTCAAGGGGAAGAGGTGGTATCTCTTGGGGTTGTGCTGCCTTTTCAGTAGCAGTGGTTGCTCTTGGTATCACAAAGCCCTTTGATCAGCTCCGCAGAAAAAAGTGATAGGAAGAGCACAGGTGCAAGGAAGCCTGCTTTGTACAACTGTGGTATCTGCAATACAGGCAAATGATTTATGATTGTATATTTCATGTGGCAGGAATGATATTGCCAGAGATAGAACAAGGAAGAAAATCCAAACTTGCTTCAGGGGACAGACGTCTTACAAATAAATCAAATCCTTTTGAATTTTCTGGCAAGTCTCATCAGGACAATCCTGCGGCACAGGGGGAAACTTGGCTTTCTCTTTAGAATCCCAACAGTGTTAGCAGCACAACCATCACTGTCTGCCCAGGGCCCACTTGATAGACAACAGGAGAGCTGCTGCCCTGACAGCAGTCTGCACTGGAGGTGTATTCCTTTTGTGTTTGCACACAGCTTGTTCCTTTGACATCCTCTGCGAGGGTCCATCTTAATATGGAGCCTAATTATAGAGACATTTCTAACTACTTCTCACTTTGCTTTATTGAAGAAGCAAAACACCACGTAAAGTCTGAGATTCATGAAATTTTGGCTCCATGTTGATATTGGTATGAACCAAACCAGTCTAGCTGTTCTAGATCAGAATTGGGAAGGGAAGGTTGTCTAACCAGTTTTGGGCACGTGATCATTGGTGAAAGCCGCTTGGTTGATTTGGGAATGGACAGTTGGGGTCTCTGCTTGGTTTAGACTGGGCATTGAGTGAGGGAAAAGACTACACTGCAAGTCTGAGCTCAGACACAGAGCATTGTGGGGTGATGGAGCTAGAAGGAAATCCTGTAACACTGCAGTACAGGTCTGACATGGGCAACAGAGCATAGGGGAGAAGAGGAGCAAGATGTTAATATTATTATTCATAGTTATTTATATTACAGTAGCACCTACAAGTAGCCATCAAGATTCAGGCCCCACTGTGCTAGGTGCTGTACACACATTCAAAGACATGTCCCTGCCCTGAAAAACTGACAATAACAAACCCAGGTGTTCTTCATCACAGGATTGATGGAATCCTTGGATGAGCTGTTCTTTGCCTTTGTTCTTTCTCTTCAGTTTTGTGTCCATTCAGTTTCTCATTCCGGCTCTGACTCAGTTCTTATTCAGTTGAATGATTATTATATTTTTATTTCAGCAGAAGTTCTGCAATGCAGCTCCTCTGACAAATATTACCAGTTAAACTTTTCTTCATCTCATGTGTTTTCCTACTGGCACTTCGAGGATGTTTTCAGGTGAAAATTGGCACCAAAATCTCTAGATGACAAATAGCTCCACTCAGGAATGTGCATTAGGAGAACTATCTCCAGCCACTAGATGGCACATTGCACACGAATCCGTCCAGGGTCTCTGATTAGCAGCTGAACCAGGGTGAGCAAACTATGGCCCGGGGGGGGCGGGGGGGGGGGGCGCATCCGTCCCTTCAGATGTTTAAATCTGGCCCTCGAGCTCCCGCCAGGGGTCCAGGGCTTGTCCTGCTCCAGCTGGGGAGCGGGGTTGGAGGCTTGCCCCACTCTGCACATACCATGGATCTGTGTGGCTCCCGGAAGCAGCGGCATGTCCCACCTCTGGCTCCTATGCATAGGGGAAGCCAGGGGCCTCCGCACACTGCTCCCACCCCAAGCGTCGCCCCTGCAGCTCCCATTGCCAGGAACCACAGCCAATGGGAGATGCACAGGTGGCACCTGTGGACAGGGCAGCGCACAGAGCTGCCTGGCCGTGCCTCCACGTAGCAGCCGGAGGGGGGACATGCTGCTGTTTCTGGGAGCTGCTTGAGGTAAGCGCTACCTGGAGCCTGCACCCCTGACCCCCTTTGACGCCCCAACCCCCTGCCCCAGCTCTCATCCCCCTTCTGCCCTCCGAACCCCTCGGTCCCAGTCTGAAGCACCTTCCTGCACCCCCATCCCCATCCCAGAGCCCTCACCACCACCCCTGCACTCCAACCCCCTGTCCCAGCCTGGAGCCCCTTCCCAAATCCTGAACTCATTTCTGGCCCCACCTCAGAGCCCGCTCCCCCAGCCAAAGCCCTCACTCCCTCCTGCACCCCCTACCCCCAATTTCGTGAGCATTCATGGCCCGCCATACAATTTCCATACCCAGATGTGGCCCTCGGGCCAAAATGTTTGCCCACCCCTGAGCTGAACTTTACATTTCCAAAGTCTTGTAATATGATTAATGGATAAATTAACAATAAATGTGTTTAATAAGAGAAAATGCCCAGCATTGGCAGTACTGATTAAGGTTCATTAAGTGGTTCTTCTTTTGGACACCTGGTGATTAGTGCATGGCAACCACTTTATTTCCAGGCTTTGGCACCTTGGTCATTATTAACTCAAGTCATAAAGTTGAATGAATCACAGTGCAAGTCATTTTATTGGTTCCATGTTGGAAAGGATTCCAGGTTTCTGAAATTCCTTGATGAGTTGAAGTTTCAGATTTCCCAATTCCCTGCATTACTGATTCTCTTCCTCTCCCTCCCCCATCTCCAAGCTCTGTTATTCCTCAATACAAACATTTAAAATCACTTTCTGCTTCAAAAAACATTGAACGAGAATACTCTGCAGCCAAACTGACAGCCACAGAACCTGAAGCTCTTTATCCCCAGAACAGGTAAAGCAAGCCAAGAGAATGCAAGTTTCCCACCACTGCCTATGTGTCTCACCTGTGCCCTGGCGGAACCATTTCCAGGGGGGAGAGGAGAAATCCCTCTCCATACGTTCTGCTAGGAAAGGGAGCTATTGTGGTGGTGGGGTGTGTGTGTGTGTGGGGGGGTGTTCTTGTCCTGTAGGAATGGGACAATAATACAACATATAATATTGCAGTGACTCACAATAATGCAGTATACAGCCTGAAGCACAGGGGTGCTTGGGGTATGGCAGCACCCCCTAGCTTGAAGAAGTAATAATAGACACCAAATACAGTTTCCATCAGTAGCACCCCTACTATAAAAATGGTTTCAGCACCCCTGCTAAACCAGGCTAAAAACTCACAAGCTGTGGAGAGAAGGCTCCCTGCCTGCCTGCACAAACCAAGTTCTCTTCACTTCCCTCCCTCTGGGGAAGGGAAAATCAACATTGGGATACATCTCTGGGGACTGTAGTGAATTCCCTGCCCCTCCCTCAAGGGATATCTATTTGTGAGAGAGAAGTTTAGGACACAGCTATGTTTCTACTTCACATAGCTTCGATAGAACACACCACTGTGGCTTTTGAATGCACTCCAGGATCCCCAGAGGCTGTGATTAAAAAAAGCATATCTTTGACTGGCTGAGGTTCTCGGTAATGTCTTTCTGCAGGATCAAGAGGCTATAGGATTGCACTTCCCCTGTTCCAAACTCTGTTATAGTATGGCTTTGTATTCCAGGATAGCTATTGCAGTCTATCCCTGACGTGACAGAATTTCCTGTGCACCGTTTGCATATCCCTTTAAAAGTGCTTTTGGATCCTTTATGACGAAATGCACTCTATAAATGGAAGTTATTTGTATTGTTTTATTATTTGGCATAGTGCCCATCATATTCCCTGGTGTTTTCCTGTACAATGGCTATGTGTGTGTCAGAGTAAATCCTTCAGATTCTTGTGTGTGTATACGTGTGTGTGCCTGTAGCTGCATGGGTAGGTGTGTGTCTGGGCATGGCAAGGCTCAACATTATAACTCTAAGGGGATATGGAGGAGCTAACTGCGAGCCACCCACTTACTCACTGGCATGTGCTGTGGGAAACCTGTGTTTTGTGGTTTTGCAGTGCCCTTGCTTTTTAGCCAGACAGACATGCAGACAACCGTCCTCTCATTAACAAATATAGCACTTACCTCTCTTATGCAAAGCAAATTCAGTGTCAGCTCTGAGACATAGAGCAGCTTTGTGAATCACACGCTCGGCAGCAGGTGCTGAGCTGACAGTTTCAGGAAAGATTGTGAAATTTGATCATAGGGTAGGGAAGTCAGAGCCACCCCTTGAGGACAATAGCAATGGAGACACAAAGGGGAGCCGCCCCTTGAGAGTGACCACAGTAACCGTGTGGCTTAGAAACACTTGCCACGTGCTTGGGACAGAACACTGGGACGGGGGTTGGTGATGTGTTCTAGGTTTTTTGCACAGGTACATTGTACTCAGCTGTACCTCAATCTGCTCTAACCTTAGCCACACCCCGGGCAATAAAAGTGCCCTGCATGTACTTGCTGCCAACACACCCATTAGTTCAGGTTGGAATCAGTTCTTAGATCTCTCTGGGACA
Organism: Malaclemys terrapin pileata; assembly: GCF_027887155.1. Classification (NCBI taxonomy): domain Eukaryota; kingdom Metazoa; phylum Chordata; order Testudines; family Emydidae; genus Malaclemys; species Malaclemys terrapin. The sequence continues at coordinate 1,425,628 of NC_071522.1, read as the reverse complement.
AATACAGGTCTGAACTTTGACTTTGACAGCGCTCCTCCTCACTTTGTAGTATCACTGTGAGTGTTTCATTAGCAGTGCCCAGGTTTCAGTAGGCTAGGGCCTGTCACATCTCTCCTTTCAAAAGATGGAGGGTCCCTTTTGGGATTTCTGACCGCCTCTGTGTCCCTGATCCTGCAGCGTCTGCTGGAGCCATTTCCTAGGGGATGCTGATCCTGGGTACTCATGTGCTGATGACACTGGGAATACACAACATTAACCCACTTGCCCCTGGGCACCCCAGGCTGCATCTTTCTTCTGACTCTAATGACCTCAAGAACTGTCTTAATACTGCATTTACTTTTGAACAGCTCGGCACCTTAAAGATGTAGACACAAAGGAAAGAAGTCAGAGAATCATATGGAGGATTTAAGAGTCTGGAAGGACAGAGTTATTGGGACATACTATAAGAATTAAATATTTATAGCTTAGCTAAACAGCAATTTAGAGGAATATGAAAACCATTTGTAAGAACGGAGAAGAAAAATACAAAACAGGCAAACCCACACACCCTCCTGTTCCTGGAAGTGAAGAGCAAAGAGGGAATACAGGTCTGTGATAAACCATCTGTTTGGCTTTTTCATTCTGGTAGGCACTCAGATTCCATGGTGATGCTTGTAGTGCAAATACTAAGATTAAATGGATAATATTGGATAGGTCTAAACACAGGGAGGGAAGGTGAATGGTTTAGCATGGTACAAGAGCACTCTGAAAAAGCTCCATTGTCACAGAAAACAGTTGCCCGACTATTCTATGGGAAAGGAAAATGCAAACCCTTCAGCCCTGTCTTCTAGCTATTACATTGGTTCCATACCCAATCAAATTCAAGATCCTGGTCATAATTTTTAAAGCCCTGAGGAGCTGTCAACACAAGGAGTGAGACTGACAGGAGCAGGAACCTGAGCTGTTGTGGCACCTGGCCCCCGGGAGGGAACTCCCTCCATTAATACTCAGACTGACAGTGAAACCTGCCACTTTTAGATGCTCACCTCTTCATCAGGGGATACATCTATATTGAGAAAAAAGTGAGTCTCAGCGCCCACGTTAGCTGACTCAGATCTGTGCTATGGGGCCAGAATTAGCAGTGTAGACGCTGCTTCTCAGGCGGGAGCCTGGGCTCTAAGACCCGCCCCCATTGCCAGGTTTCAGAGCCCAGGCTCCAGCACAAGCTAGAACATCTACAGTGCTATTTTTAGCCGCTTAGTGTGAGCTCCGTGAATCAGATGACCCAGACTCTGAGACTCGCTGATGTGGGTTTTTGTTGTTGCAGTATATACATACCTTTAGTCTTCTAATCATGATGATAATAAGTTGGGGAGAAGAAACATTCAGAGGAGTTGGAGTCATGTCTCAGGATAAAATTCATAGGGTGGAGAAATAAATAGGCACCAACATCAAAGCCACCTCGAGATAATAAGATAACTTGGATTCTCAATTTTTCCTGGGTGGATCCCCTGTCTTTCACCACCATGCTGTCTGGCAGAAGGCCTTCAGTCACCAATTTCATCTCAAAATATGGCCCCTCAGGGTTCCTAGCCACATACCTATTGTAGAAGTTTGCTTCGCAGTCTTGAACCAGCCCATGAGAACGCTCTGTCTGCTGCACACACCAGCTTTACCTTTGTGGTACCGAGTCCCATTGTGACCAAGGAGTGGAGATGTCGCCCATAGCACTCATTCTGGAGCTTTAAGCAATCTTTTAAATATGCTGGTCCCACATCATTGAGCACCTTGCAGGTAGGGATGGAGACCTTGAACTTGACTCAGTATTCTATGGGAAGCCAACATAAAGACCGTCGGCCAGGCTTGATGTGTTCACAGCAGCCTATGTTGCTGAGGAGATGTGTTCTGTTCTAGTTGGAGTTTCCTCAGGATTGATGGCTTTGTGCCCAGGTATGATTGCTGTAGTCCAGACAAGAGGTGACCAAGGCATGTATAAGTAAATCCAAGTCATCGTCCGCCAGAATAGGACAGAATGTTCTAGCCAACAAGAGATAGCAGAAAGTGTTACTACATGTGGAAGATGCTTAGCATCAGTGAGGAAGCCAGGAGCACACCAATTATGGGTGTGTATCTTAACCAAAGGAGGCGGTACTGTGGCAGCAAACGCCACCAAGTGCTTTCCTCTGCCCACCAGCACCACCTCCATTTTACTTGGATTCAGCTTCAACCAGCTGTTCTTCATCTATGAGCTGATCTTCTCCAAACCCTGAGCCATCTTGGTGGTAATAGTAGAGTTGTACATCGTGAAGGATAAGTAGAGATGTGTGTCATTTGAGTCATCTACATATTGCTGACACACTTAGGCCCATGTTGGGTTACTGTTTCATCTAGAAGCTGCATGTATGTGCTGAATACAACTGGAGGGAGAATCCTTGCGGGACTCCACAAGTGAGTAGTCCAGTGACAGAGGTGCCGTTTCTCATCAGTACTCTTTGTGTCCCCCTCCAGGAAAGACTTAAGGCATTTTATCACGTTCCCCTGGAGCGCTGCTGCTTCTCTTAGGTGAGACAATTGGTTGAGAGTGTATTGGCTGAATATTGCAGAGGGGAGAGAATAGATGTCTGCCCTCCATCCATAGGTAACAGGAAACCATCCATCAGTGCCACTGAAGCTGTTTCCAACTCATGTCCTGGCTTGAATCCAGGCTTCAATTAGATGAGCTTGCAGTTAGCCTTTGGCTAGCTTCTCCATGGACTTGCTCAGGAATGGAAGGTTTGATACAGGATAGTGCATGGCTAGAATCAATGTATACAGAGTGGGTTTCTTCAGTATGGGTAGAATTACTGCATATTTGAAGGAGGAGGAGAAGATTCCTTCTCTGAATAAGGCATTGGTTATTGTAGTCATCTCACACAGGACTACAGAAGTAAATGCTCGAGCAAATCATAAACCCTCCCTGTGCAGACTGCCGGGACCTTGGTAGATGGCATCAAATATTTGTTTGTATAAATCTGAATTCTGCCAGATGGGTCAGGTCATCTGACTTCTAACACTGCACACAAATGAAATGGCAGGTCATTAGCAGAACAGGATAAACCTTTTCTAGCCTACGGTTTTAGAGGCACCTGCTCTCCAGCTGGCACATTGTGTACCTGTAGACTGATACTTGTTTTACCAGCTGGGTGATTAGAATCAAACCTGGAGGGGTGGGAGTGGGGGGAAGGGTGTGCTCTGGAGTGTATGGTGTAGAAATACCTGAACAAGGCAGATTTTATGCAAATACATCAGGAGTGTTCTGTGAACCTGTAGCCTGATTTTCCCAAAGACAGGCAAGGAAGTGGCCTGTCAAAATGAATCCTGATTTTCCATTTCTCTGTGCTCTTTCCTGCATTAGGTATGGCTTCTGTATGAGACAATGGTTTCTCTCTCAAAAATTTGCAGATAACATTCTGCATTTCCCTACTAATGGCCGTGGTAATTATCATATACTCCTCTCCTCCCAGAGATAAATAGTACTGTCCATCTTCTCTCTAGTGGACATGGTAAATAGAGAGATGAAAGGTAACCTTTTCAGAAGTGCCTATATGACTTTGGGCCAGGCTTTCAAAGGTATTTTGGTGCTTAGAGACGCACATAGGCACCTGATGGAATTTTCAAAGGCACCTAAGTAGGGTAGATGCTAAACTCTCATTGATTTCAGTTTCAATAGCTTTAGGCATCTAACCTGTTTAGGTGCTTTTGAAAATCCCACCAGGTGCCTATGTGCATTGTTAGGCACCTACGCATCTTTGAAAATCTTCCTCTTCGGAATGTGGTAAGTCTCACTGAAAGTCAGCGCATGCTTACGTTCCTACGTCACGTAGGCACTATTGTAATTTGACCTGAAAGCTGAAAACCAAGGGATATTCCATAATTGTTTCCTTGGTGTTAAAAGAAATGTTTGTTATGGTGGTTCTGCCGTGGGGAGGGGGGCAAGGGTTTGGGGAGCTGACACGTGCAAGATGGCAGCAGAAAGATTGGTTTCTTACAGAAAAACTAGCCAGAATGTAGGATTTGCATACACATTCTTTAATTCAACCAATACTTTAGGAAACAAGAATTTTCCCATTCTCAGGAGAATGCTAGAGTTCGTGTCATGTTGTTACAGCAGGGGTAGTCAATAGGCGGACCGTGGGCCAAATCCGGACTGCCAGACACTTTTGAATGAACCCCAAAATCTTTTTATGTACTTATTATTATAATTATTGTTGTTGGTTTTTTCTTTTTTGTTATTTTCTCTGGAGTTTGGACCTTGACTATACCTTGACCAACAAATTTGGATCTTGACAAAAAAATAGACTACCCCTGCACAGTTTTTGAGCCTCCATAAATAGTCATAGTGAAAACAGCCTCTTACTTTCAGAAGCTCTTAGGAACTTCAACTACAGAGTGAATTTAAAATAAATAAATTACAGAGAAATAGAATGGGCTAGATAGTGTTTTGATTTGTCCATAACTGTTACAATACATACATTGCCGGAGTGCTTGCAGATCACACTTACCGTTTTATGTTCACCATGCCCATGCACAAGCACACATACACAGAGAGGTCTGTACCTACAAACAGAGGTTTCAAATACACACCGTTGCATACACAACATCAGGTGCAAATGTCTCCCTCCAACCTCTTACATACACTTCTCTTTCACACTTCCTTTCCTCTTCTTGTACACTCAAAACAAACACTGAATTTGCAGGCAAAATCTGAGAGCCAATGGATGTGCCTGATACTGGGGGAAATTTCCCACTGGTTCTCAAGAGAGAGGTAGCCTGGGACCCCAGCAAGGGTTGCACAGCACAAGGCTATATCTTTTGCATACAGCAGAAGAGTCAGATAATTGTGTTGCTGTTAACATCTGGGTGACTTTGTTTCTAGATGTTGTGTCTGGTCCAGTACAACACCAAAGCTTGAGTAGATGGTGCTGCTGGTCAGAGTGAACAATACTGCTCCATCAGACACTGCTACTGGTTTCATTGTCCATCTGTATTAGTAACAGGAAGCTGCTGACGTGCTGTTTGCCCATACTGGAAATTGATTCAAATTGAACAAGGGGTAGCCCCAGGTGTTTATGGCAAGCATGATTGTCAGGACACCCAAGATGTTGAGAACACTCCCAGCTTTAGCCTAGAATTGTAAAGAAACAGTGTCAATAGTTGAACTAAGTCTGTTTTTTCTTTCCGCTCTGCTGATCAGGAGTAGGGAGTTTGTATGGATGGCTTTTGTGGCTTGATCTGTAGATCCTTATTCTGGCACCCAGGCTGGGCAGCCGTGTCCATCTGAGGAAGATGGCCTGGGTGGAATGGCTCGGCTTTGTGCTGGGGATACAGAGGCCCAGGTGGGGAAGGGGTTGTAAATTTGGGATCCCTTGTTTCCTGTAGCAGTGTGCAGAGCAAAACAAACAGGAATCAAGGGATCGGATTCTGAGTGGAGCCTCTTCGAGGCATACCACGCAGTTCTCAGCCTAGGGGGAGGGAGGCCTGAGATGACTTTATGCCACCTTTGTGCCTTCCCAATGGTGAGCTGCTTTGAAGGCTGGAGTGGCCCCTGCATAGTGCTGTGGAGCTGCGGCCTCTCCTCCAGCCCACCTCTCCCAGCCCTACCAGCATGGCCCCATAGCAGGTCTTGTGAGGAATCCTCACAGTACAGTCTGTGGCTGTGCTCCTCAGTTCCTGCACTGGGGGCAATTCTCCCCCAGCTTGCTCTGGGAATCTTAGAGCCCCTTTATGCATCTCTGGGCCTTTCGTCTGTCATAAATTAAACCCAAGAAGTTTAATTTCAATACCACTGTTTTTGCCTGTAGCTGATGCTAAATCACTTAACCCAGACCATTAATCTGGTTTTCTTTCCAAAACCTCATTCACATCAGAGTAAACTGGGCTCCATATCCTAGCTGTTAAGAAGACTTTGAGTATTTATTTGGATAGGGCTAAGTCTTTTCAGAAGACCTGGAATCCCAGCCACACACTTATGCAGCCCTTTCTTGATTTGGCATCTAGATTTGATGTTCACTTTGGGGGGGCAATGCTGCTGCCCTTATATGTCAATTTTAAAGATGCCCTTCTCTTTCTGTGCTATCATGAGAAAGGCAAGTCCAGCCATGGTGGAATGCACTGAATAACTGGCAGAGACAAACATCTGAGGCTTTGCCTAAGCTGTGCAGAAGAGCAATATGATAGGAACCCTTCTGCCATTATCACGGTTTGTATTTAGTTGATCTGCACAGCTACACACATCCATTTCCCATCAATTCCCAGGTGCTGTTGGAGCACCCTAAGAAACTCCTTCCATGCAGTGTCTCTGACTGTTTTCTAAGAGCTCAACGGCAGTTCTTGTTCATATGGCTCGGAGTGTACTTCATGGTCCCAGTGACCTATGTTAATGCACAGGTCTAGGCTCTTTATTCCATTTGATTTTAGCAGGGTACAATCCGCTCTGTAATACCTTGTCAAGGAAAAACTAAGACAAAAAAGGAGAAAGGTAAAAAACAGTGTAAGTGAAAATATGAGGGGTGCCCTGCTGCTCACCATGTCAATAACCTTGAGCTGTCCATAGGAGAAGGCAATGGCATTGGGAGGAGTAGCCACTGGGAGCATGAATGCCAATGATGCGGAGAGCGTGCATGGCAGCATGACGTAGAGCGGATTGAGGCAGATGGCTTGAGCCTGTGCAGGAGGTGAGAAGAACAGAGACAGTTTTAATACCAGCAAAGTTCATAGGGAGTCTGGGCCAGAAGAATCTGGCTGTGTTTAGCCGTGACACATGCCCCACCCTTCCCTTTCCCAGACACTCCGGGACACTTTCCGTCCTGCTTCAGAAGCTTCCAGTCACTCCCGCAGAGCTCAGGAAGCAGGAGCTCCTAGTGAGCAGCACACTGGGGCCCTGAGCCCGCTACTACTGTAATATAAATTGTTAATCACAATTATCACAGTCCAGTCCAGACTCCGTAAACAAAGGGAAAAGGTCATCAAAGTCCTTCGTCAAGAGCTAAGTAAATGTACCACTTAAAAGAAGAGCCCACAAGCTCTGAGGGGCAGTGGTTGGGAAAGGGGGAATTTGGCTCTCTTCAGTAAAGAATTACAGGTCATACTGTTCAGTGTCTTATGCAAAATATGTCTGGTGATTCTTACTCCAGTTCCTGCTGGGGCCAGATTTTCACATCCTAAAACTACCCCCACAGCTGGCACTAGTGGTCTCCTTATAGCCACTCTCAGTGGAGCTGCAAAGGTTTGACTGGATTGTGGAGACTGATCTATGCTGTCACCCCTAGAGGTGACCCTGAAAGTCACGATGAGGCACACTGATGTGGTGGTATGGGAAAGTTAACACTGCCATTGCCTTTGCTGTGAATAAAAGGAATGCAATTGCCTGGCCTATCAGTCCTGTTATTTTCACCTGCACACCTTATTTTAGAATATATGTAATAAATCTATATCCTAAACCTTATCACATGATCAAGGGCATGAGCCTGTGGTTGGCTCTGTTAGGGTTTTGAGTAACTGAGTAGGTTTGTACTTGGAACATGATTGACGGTTCTTTTACTTTTCTGGCAGAAGCAATCTGAAAAGGTGGCACTTACCATGGAAGCCAGTATAGGAAGGAAGAGGGTGGTGGTAGCCACATTACTGGTGCATTCAGTGAAAGTGGCCACCAGGAGACATAACAGCAAAGCAATAGCAGGAGATGGGATATTCTGCAAAGGGGTCAGTTTGCTACCTAACCATACAGACAAACCAGATTCCTGAAAGAGAGGGATGGAGAGAGGTCGGTCAGCACAGTGGACATGTCCTTGGGCAAGTGCCATAACAAGCTACACTCAGTAAACATATTTCCCCTGCCAATCCCACTGTCTCACTCAAAGACTGCTCTCTGGAGAAAAGCAGCTAGTCTTTATTCACAGGCAACAGAACTCAAGGGAATGAATAAGACACGCACACTTTTTTCATCCTAACGCCACTGAGAGGGAAAGAATACTGTATTGTCCCTTATTTGTATAAAGGAGTTCTTTCCCATTACACTGTGCAGGGCATTAGTTGTACGTGATCACTACTTGGACCTGTCTCCTGTCCAAATAACAATCTCAGCCCCTCTTTCTGACAGGCCCTTGTTGGTGTCCAGCTGCCAACTTCAATGCAACATAGTCAAAACTGAGTTCTTACTCCTTCTGACCCCTCCTCCTTCCTATCTCAGTGACTGTAGACAATACCAGCATCCGCCCTGTTACACAGGCCTGTAAGTTGGACATCAGTTTTGACTTAGCTCTCTCTGTAGACTCACACACCCTGACTATGTCTGTATCTTGATGATTCTTCCTGAATAACGTCTCTGTGATCCAGCCTTTCCTCTGTCCACACAGCTAAAATTTTCACGCATTCTCATTCCACATCTTGACTACTATGACCTCCTCCTTTCTGGTCTTGACAAATGCCACCTTGCCCCTCCAGCTCCTCCAAATCCATTAAAAGCACTTCCACTAAGATGATCTTCCTGCCTTGTCACTCTGACCACATCCTCTCACTCTTTGCAGCCTTCCACTGGCTCCCTCTTTCCCACCACATCAAACACAAACAACTTGTCTTCGCCTGTAACTTCCTTCGTGGCCTATCCCTGCTTTATTTATTATCTCTTACACAGCATGGAGCCATCAACCACCTCTTCTGGACCACCAGTGGTACAAGTCTTTATTTCCTATTCATCAGATTGTTCCATAAACAGTTTCTCCTATGCCACTTCTGATGTATGAGGGTAGTTCCCCATTAACATCTGCACAGTACTACATTATCCTCCTCCAAACCTCTCCTTAAACCTCACCCTGCTGCAATGCCTACAAAACTCAACAATAACCAGGCTGTTGGTGTGCTGCGACCATTGCTTTACTACACTAATCATAATCCTCTCGCTGTTTCCATGTGTTTCACCGCACCATCTGTTTGGTGTAGCCACCCATTGTTTCTTGTGTTATATGAAGATCTTTTTGTTATCGGTGTGTGCAATGCCTAGCAAAATAGGATCCTAATCCCTGACTGGGGCTTCTCGTTGTTACCACAAAACAAATTACTATTTGTTAGACATGGTGCTTTCTTACATTCAATTCAATTCAGTATCTCACTGTTCTCCATCAATTTCCAATATTTGGTTTCCAAATCTGAGGTGAGAGAGGAACAAGTTGTCCATGGTTGGCCCATCAGTTGCACATATTGCTACTCATGTTCTCCGAATCACAGTGGAAAAGTCTTCTGACTTAGACTCTGCACTACGTTCTACCATCTTCCTTCTGTTCTTTTCTATTCCATTTCACAGCCACGCTTGCTAACAAATGTATATGGGGATGCAAGTCACACCTGCTGCACAACTTCTGTTTAATGGGAGGTTTCTGCATCAGGCGGCCTTTAGCCCAGCTGGCTTCTAGGTGGCAATGCTGCATTGCACAGATCCAGCACTGAACAGTAAAGAACCTGAAATGGTTTGGAATCCCATCATGGCAGATCTTGCCTGCCTGTGTCTCCTCACACTTGGGCAACACTTGGGCAGCTTGTCATGCCAAGAAATCATCATTGACTTGCATTATTTGATGTGTTTGGCCCTTCCCGCATGAGTCCCCTGCTCAGAATCACAGTTAGTTGTTCTGCCTCCCTGGGTAGTGGCTGTGTCACCTGTGCACAGCAGCAGTAGAAACTCAGGAGTGAGCACAAGATGTGTTCTTAATGCTGGTCTCCAGCTGAGAGAATGGGCATTTGGTGCTACTAGAGTGCCCTCTGGTGTTCCACAGGGTGCAAACAAAAATAAAGGGCAAAATAAAACCTTGTCCAGTTAGATAAATGTTTCCGGTAAGCAGACAGATGAAGTTACCTCACTGCCTTTGGCCAGGGCAAAGCCACCTCCCAGCAAAATCACAATGTTCCAGGGCATCTTCTGATTAACCGTCTTCCAGTCCAAGAGAGCAGGGAGCACTGGAATCTGCCTTGTGCTATCTAAAATCCAGAACCAATCTGTGAGCCACAGGGATGGAGAGCACATCCAAGGGAGCATCTCTGCACGCCACTCCCAAGCACAAGGGGAAAGTGTAAGCTGCAGCAGCTTTGTGGGCATTGGTCCAGCTGTTCCATTGCTCCCCTGACAGACAGCAACAGTGCCCCCAAGATAGCCCTTCCCTCAGCTCCATGCTCCTAGCTTGTGCTAAAACACGGCAACACTACTAGTGTCTGAAGCCTGCGAGACTCCCCACTTCTTGCATTTCCTCCTGGGAGTGGAGAGCTGGAGCAACACGGAATGGGGTCTACTAGACTATGGGATTGCCTCCTAAAGGAAGTGACGAAGCTTCATCACTTCAAACTTTTTAAACTAGACTAGAGAAAACACTAGTGAGTAAGTCATAGGAAACTCGCCCTCACCCCCAGAAGGTGGAAGAACGGACTAGATGTGTGGGAACATATCCTCAGAGCTGCTAACTATCCCCCCAGGAAATCTTATGTCTCCTCCTTGACTCTCCAGCTTCAGCAGTGATGATTCAGGCATATAATGCCCTTTGCTGGGCAAAAAGAACGAGGAGTCCTTGTGGCACCTTAGAAATGAACACATTGATTTGGGCATAAGCTTTCGTGGGCTACAGCCCACTTCATGGGATGCACCAGAAACAGACTCATTCTGTGGTCAGCAAAATGCACGGTGGAAAGCATATAATTTCAGTCCTGCAGGAAACCACAAACAGCTCTGAAGATACCTCCCCAGCACTGTCCTTTGGCTCCTTGGAATTGTTCAGTGTTTGAAATTCCCCTTGTAAATCCAAAATGCAGGGAAACTTCCTGTGTCCTATTGTGATTTTCTGATGTACTGAGCTAGTTCTTACCTTGTTGTGGCGCTTGCTGAGCCCTATTATGCCATAGATAGGTGGGGATCTCTGAAGGGATTAGGAACATCAGAAGTGAAATGAAGATGACAACTGTCGCATCAGTCACATAACTGCAAGAGATTGATCCAGAAATGAGTCTAGTACGTTTGGCGGGGGTATTAAAGGAGCTAGGGCAGCACAATCTGGGGCAAGATTTTACATCTGGATTTGGCATGGTACTGCCGAAAGGCTAGGCCACAGACTATGCAGGATTTATCCAGATGGGAACAGAGAGCCAATGTGGTTTGAGCAGGTGAGAAGGCAGGATACTCTCCCGCACGCTCATACTGGATCTCTACTGTTCAGTGTTTGGCTGCTGTTTGGGGGGACAGAAAAGCAATGATACCTTTCGCCATTCTTGTTGAAGACATTAGTTGCCCAGCCTGGCATGAACCCAGGGTCTCTGGTAAACCAAAGCACCACCAATAATAAGAAGAGGACTGTGACAGCTATCTCTGAAAATCTCATGGGGCCCAGCTTCTTGTGCTCATCCTTGATAACCCTGTAAGCCATTTTCTGCTTTGCCTTCATAGACGCATTAGCTCCGCAACCAAAATTCTTCCGAAAGCTAGAATAAAACAGAGAAGCAGATGTCATAGCAATTCCCTGGGTATCTGCAGCATTTAAAAGAACATACTGAATTGGCATCCAAAGTCTGCATTTCTCGGAGTGCCAAAACCACTATTATTGATTTGTATGTCCATAGTGCCTGGGAGCCCTTGTCAGGGACCAGGACCCCATTGTGCTAGGTGCTGCACAGGCACAGAATAAAAAGCCAGTCCCTGTGCCAAAGAGCATACAGGCTAAATGTGAGACAAAAGACACTAGATGGACAGAGAGAGAGAGAGAGAGAGAGAGAGAGAGATGGTGGGAACAAGGAAACAATGAGAAAATGGGCAGCTGTGGTCTCAGTGCACCATCAGGTTAACTGGTGTCAAGTTTTTTGTAGGCATTGAGGCAAAGGAGAGTTTTGAGGAGGGATTTGAAGATGGAGAATGAGGTAGCTTTGAGGGTGAATATGGACAGATCCTCACCAGTGTGAGGAGAAGCCTGGGAGAAAGCACCAAGGGCCTTGTTTGAACATTTAACAAGTGGGCAATGGAGGCTGACATCACAGGCCCACTGGAGGCAGGAGTTGACATTTCAGTAGTGAATAAAAGATGATAGGTGGGGTCTGTGAAGTGAGAACAAGCAGCTTTTGTACGATGCGACAGAGAAGAGGGGAGCCAGCGGAAGGATTCAAGAAGAGGGATGACGTGCTTATAGCAACCATCTAGGAAAGTGATCTTTGCAGCAGCATTCTGAATGGATAGGAGCAGGGCAAGACTGCATTTGTCAAGATGAGAGAGCAGGTTGTTCTGGTAATGGAGATGCGAGATGCTAAGGCTAGGTCTACACTACCCGCCTGAATCGGCGGGTAGAAATCGACCTCTTGGGGATCGATTTATCGCGTCCCATCGGGACGCGACAATCGATCCCCGAATCGGCGCTCTTACTCCACCAGCGGAGGTGGGAGTAAGCGCCGACGACAGAAAGCCGCAGAAGTCGATTTTGCCGCCGTCCTCACAACGGGGTAAGTCGGCTGCGATACGTCAAATTCAGCTACACTATTCACGTAGCTGAATTTGCGTATCTTAAATCGACTCCCCCCTGTAGTGTAGATGTACCCTAAGAGTATTAGCTGTGTGGATGGATAGGAACAGTTGCATCTTAGAGATGTCACGCAGAAAGAATCAGCAAGATTTAGACATAGTCTGGATGTGAAGATCTAGTTGTTGAAGATGATGCCAAGGTCATGCGCCTGAATGACAGGCAGGCTGGGAACAGGTCATGAGAGATTTTGCCAAGAGTGGTTTCGGTGGAGTGGAAGAGGCCGAAGCCAGATTGGAGAGGGTCTAGGATGGAATTGGAGGAGAGGAACTCAAGATAGTGATTGTAAACAGTGCATTCAATGAGCTTAGAGATGACAGGGAAAAAGGGCAGTAGCTGGAGAGGCAAGTGGGCTCAAAGGTGTTGGGAGAAGGGGGTTAAGATGGGAGAGACAAAAGGTATTGCTACACTTTGGGATGGAGGTGTAATTTCCAGTTTGGGAAGACATTCCCAGGCTAGCTCTGATCAGACTAGTGCACTAAAAACAGAAATGTAGCCACAGCAGCACAATGGATAGGAGGGGTTAGGTGCCCTGACTTCATAAGAATGGTATACGGGTCAGAGATGGTCCATCTAGCCCAGTATTCTGTCTTCTGACTGTGCTAGATGTCTCAGAAGGAATGAGCAGAACTGGGCAGTTATCAAGTGATCCCTCCCCTGTCATCCAGTTGCAGCTTCTGGCAGTCAAAGCTTTAGGGACACCCAGAGCATGGGTTGTGTCCCTGCCCAGCCTGGCGAATAGGGATTGATGGGCCTAGCCTCCATGAACTTATCTAGTTCTTTTTTTAACCCAGTTATACTTTTGGCCTTCACAACATCTCCTGGCAACAAGTTCCAGAGGGTGACTGTGCTTTGTGTGAAGAAATACTTCCTTGTGTTTGTTTTACACCTGCTGCTTATTAATTTCATTCAGTGGCCCCTGATTCTTGTGTTATGAGAAGGAGTAAATAACTCTTCCCTATTCACTTCCTCCACACCAGTCATGATTTTATAGGCCTCTGTCGTATCCCCCCCTTAGTTGTTGTTTTTCTAAGCTGAACAGTCCCAATCTTTTTACTCTCTCCTCATTCAGAATCTATTCCATATCCTGATTCGTTTTTGTTGCTCTTCTTTGTACCTTTTTCAATTCTAATATATCTTTTTCGAGGTGGGGCAACCAGGTGTACCAAGGTGTGGGCGTATCAAGGATTTATATAGTGGCATTATGATATTTTCTCTCTTACTATCTATCCCTTTCCTAATGGTTCCTAACATGCTCTTAGTTTTTTTGACTGCTGCTGTATACTGAGCACATGTTGTCAGATAGAGATCTCGGCGTCATCGTGGATAGTTTTCTTGAGAGGTATCAGCTAATTTAGACCCCATAATTGGATTTACATAGTTAGGATTATGTTTTCTAATGTGCATAACTTTGCAGTTATTGACACTGAATTTCATCTGCTGGTTTGTTGCCCAGTTTTGTGAGATCCCTTTTTGAAACTTTTCACAATCATCTTTGGCTTAACTCAGTGGTCCCCAACCTTTTTCGTCTGGCAGGTGCCAGACAACGAGCATCCACCGAAATGCCACTGAGAAGTGACAACGTCAATAGGCATCGCCACCGAAATGCCGCTGACACGCAGCATCATCCAGAGGCGTCGCCGCCGAAATGCCACCAAAAATCGGCGGCATTTCGGCGGCGACGCTTCTGGATGACGCTGCTTGTCGGCGGCATTTTGGCGGATGCTCTTCCGCCGGCCAGGACGCGGGGGCACATAGATGCCCAGCGGGCACCATGGCGCCCGCGGGCACCGCATTGGGGACCCCTGGCTTAACTGTTTTGAGTAATTTAGCATCATCTGCAAACTTTGCCCACCTCCCTGTTCACCTCTTTTCCTAGATCATTTATGAATATGTTGACTAGGACTGGTCCCAGTACAGACCCCTGGGGGACACCGCTATTTACCTCTCTCCATTCTGAAAACTGACCATTTATTCCTACTTTTTGTTTTCTGTCTTTTAACCAGTTACTGATCCATGAGAGGACCTTCCCTCTTATCCCATGACTGCTCACTTTGCGTAAAAGCTTTTAGTGTGGGACCTTGTCAAATGCTTTCTGAAAATCCAAGTACACTATATCAACTGAATCACCTTTGTCCACATGCTTGTTGATACCCTGAAAGAATTCAAATAGATTGGCGAGGGATGATTTCCCTTTTCAAAAGTTGTGTTGACTCTTCCCCCACATATCTTATTCATCTATCTGTCTGATAATTCTGTTCTTTATTATAGTTACCTGGTACTGAAGTTAGGCTCATTGGCCGGTAATTGCCAGGAGCAGCTCTGGAGTCTTTTTTAAAAATCGCTGTTTAAAAATGTGGTACAGAGGCTGATTTAAGTGATAGGTTACATACCACAGTTAGGAGTTCCTTCAGAACTCTTGAGTGATACTCTCTGGCCCTGGTGACTTCTTACTGTTTAATTTATCAATTTGTTCCAAAACCTCCTCTACTGACACCTCAATCTGGGGCAGTTCCTCAGATCTGTCACCTAAAAAGAATGGCTCAGGTATGGGAATCTCCCCCACAACCTCTGCAGTGAAGAATGATACAAAGAAATCATTTACCTTCTCTGCAATGGTCTTGTGTTCCTTGAGTGCTCCTTTAGCACCTTGATCTTCCAGTGCCCCCACTGATGGTTTGGCAGGCTTCCTGCTTCTACTATTAGCTGTTAATATTTGTGTCCCTTTCTCTGATCTTTAACTTCTTTTTTGGCCTGCCTAATTATGCTTTTACATTTGACTTGCCAAAGTTTATGTTCCTTTCTGTTTTCCTCAGTAGGATTTGACTTCCAGTTAGTCAAAGATGCCTTTTTGCCTCTGCCTCTTTTACTCTGCTGTTTAGGCATAGTGACAATTTTTTGATCTTCTTCTTATTTTTTTTCTTCTAATTTTTATTCAGGGTATACATTTAGTTTGACCTTCTAGTATGGTGTTTTTAAAGAGTTTCCATGCAGCTTGCAGGCATTTCACTTGGGATTGTTCCTTTTAATTTCCTTTCAACTACTTTCTTCATTTTTATGTCGTTCCCCTTTCTGAAGTTAAACGCTTCAGTGGTGGGTTTCTTTGGTATTTCCCCCCCACGAGGATGTTAAATTTAATTACATTATGGTCGTTATTACTTACCAATTCAGCTATAGTTACCTCTTGGACCAGATCCTGTGCTCCACTTAGGACTGAGTCAAGAACTGCCTCTCCCCTTGTGGATTCCAGGACTAGCTGCCCCAAGAAGCAGTCCTTAATGATTCTAGAAAGTTTATCTCTGCACCCTGTTCTGAGGTGATATATATGTAGTCAATATGGGGATAGTTGAAATCGCTCATTATTTTGGCGTTTTCTTTTTTTGTAGCTTCTCGAATCTCCCTGAGCATTTCACAGTCCCATCACCATCCTGGTCAGGGAGTCAGTACTATATTCCTTCTGCTATATGCTTATTATTCAAGCAGGGAATTTCTCTCCATAGAGATTCTATGGTACAGTTTGGTCCATTTAAGATTTTTACTATATTTGACTCTATATTTTCTTTTACATGTAGGGCCACTCCCCCATGAGTGTGAGCATATTTTGTACCTTGGTATTACCGTCTCCCATTGATTGTCATCGTTCCACCAAGTTTCTGTGATGCCTGTTATATCAATATCCTCATTTAATACCAGGCCCTCAAGTTCACCCATCTTAGTATTTAGACTACTAGCATTTGTATACAAGCACTTAAAATGGGTCACTATTTAGTTGTTTGCCTTCATGTGATGGAACTGAATGGGACTCTTTTTTGTTTGACTGTTTCTCTGCAGTTCTTACCTGTATGGGTAAGTGGTAAGTGGATTTCCTGGGGAATCCTTGGGGAGTGGATAATACAAATTCTCTGATTATGCAAAACCCTCTTTTGAAGCTATGTCCAAAGGAGAAGGTGACTGCTGGGTGATTACCAGTTCCTGGAGATTGGAGATCAAAGGCCCCAGCTGTAGAAAGAAACAGCTGATCTGCTCAGTCTGGATGCTGGTTCTGGATCTAAAGACTGTTCTGAACATGTAAACACAGGGAAAATCCTGCGGTGGGGTTTGAGGCAATGACCCCTATGTTGAAGTTGGGAGTGACTCTGGTCAGCTTTTTACCATGCAAGTAGTTTCTTTTATTGCATTTATATGCATTCTCTGTAATGCTTTTACATTCAGAATAAATATGCTTGCTTAGAAGGAGCTGAGCGGTAACTTGTAACTGGTGATAGACCTGAAGAGAAAGCAAAGCCCAGGCGCTGACCTTTAGGCAGACTGGCTTGCTAAGGAGATCACAGTATAGATCAGGGAGTGTGCAGCCTTAAAACCCCTGGTCAGAAGGGAGTTGGACAAGGATTCCTACCCAGAAACAGGAGATGGCTGGAGACCTGAAACGTGACTGGGAACTCCTGGAGCAGATCACAGAGCAGGGAATACAGGTGTAGTTACTCTGAAACTGTGACAGGATCAATGGCAGAAGCATCAATTTATATTTGTTTCAATGAGCATAAAGTACTTACTCAAATCCCAAGAACATTATCTGGAGCCAAATCCAGGAAAGAGCCAGCAACAGTATCATGGTAGGGAAAGCAAACATGAACCAGGAAGCGAAGTTCACCACATTGTTATTGGCAGGAAAGAGCCTGGAAGTATAAACAGATGTCACTACAACAACTGCACTCATTTCTGTCTCATAATCTGTGGCCCAGAGAGGAGAGGGGGCTGTGGGGCCAGACCAAAAATGAGCTTGTCCGGGTTCTCCCTTCCTCAGAACGGTGTCAAATTTACTTTTTCCTTCTCTGTTTTGGCTGCAGCTTAGCCCCAGCCCAAGGTTACTACTAACAGACAGCAATTCTGGGGGTGCAGTCCCAAACCCCTCTGTACTCACTCATCCATCTGTCCTTTCATCACCAGGTTGGGGGTAGTACCAGTCAAGGTTGCGATCCCTCCAATACTGGCTGCATAACAAACAGAGAGGCTCATTCCCTTGCAAAATGTCAGGTGCTTCTCCTCTTCCAGCTGCTTCAGATCTTTCAGTTTCTCTTCTTCCTCCACTGTGAGCACATGTCCGTTATCTGGGTGCAGAGGCAGGAACAGGAGAAGAGTTACACAAGCTGGGCTAGACAGGAATGGGGAAGGTTGTTGTGCCTGCACAACACAGTATTCCCAGTTTAGGAACAACAGGCTATCCCAAGGTGAGGAATGGTATCGAGACATGGTCATTTCAGGGCAGACTTTGGCAGTTCTCTGAGCCTCAGTCCCATTTAATGTTTGCATTGATACAAAATCCCAAAACAGTTTTTTTTGAGAACATTGGAATAATACACAAAATGTGGATGTTTGATAACACCACGTGGCTACACTAGTAACTGGAATCAGCAATGTCTGAACGGGGCGGGGGGGAGTGGGAGAAGAAAACGCATTCAGGAACACAGGCAACTGGAGAACAGGCAGCTCATCCCACATCTGGACCTGATTAAGAAAAGCTTGTGATTAAAATTCAAGGACACTTGAGTAGAATCAAGGGGTCAGGAAAGAAGAGGAAGGCTGATAAAGAAAGGGAGCTGCCTGTTCACAAATTCAGAGATTTTAAGGCCAGTAGGAGACCACTGTGATCTTCCAACCTGACCTCCTTAATGAAACAGGCCAAAGAACTGCATACTGCCATCCATGTATCAAGCCCAATAATTTGTGATTGAGGTGCAGTATATTTTTAGAAAGACAAACAACTTGATTTAGGGAATCCAAGTGATGGAGAATTTGATACCTCCCTATGAAAGTTACTCCAGTGATTAATTACCCTCGCTTTACATTTGCACCTTATTTCCGGTTTGAATTTTTCTGACTTCAGCTTCCATCAACTGGGTCTTATTATACCTTTTTTTTTCTAGATTAAAGAGTTCTCTCATATCAGAAATCTTCTCTGATATAGTCTGTATGCAACAGACATCTTCCTCCCTTATGAAGTTAAAATTTAGAAGCAGAGATGAATGTTGAGGCCAGAAGCACCTAATGTGGAGATGGAGAAGGCACCTGCATATCCACCATTACTCCTAAAGGAGAAAACACCTACAGCTACGCACCTTGTTTTTGGGTCTCTTGAGAGGCATCTGATTTATCTGGCACCTCCTGCAGCTCGAAGGCTTTGTTGATGCTCTCAGCCACATGCCCCACTGGACTGGTCTCCTGCTCTGACTTGTGCAGCTGCTGCAGTACAGCTTGGGCTATTGGTATCATCATGGCAGTGGTGGCAGTATTGCTAATCCACATGGACAGGAATGCAGTCACAGACATGAAGCCCATAATTAGCCTGCAATGAAGAGGATTGATGTGAAGCTCACTTCAGAAGTCAAGGGCGCAAAGTCTTTCCTCAAAGTGCTCCATTTCTCTCCCACCCCACAGACACAAAGAAGGACAAAATTATCTTCAATTCTCTCAGTCACTTAATGGCCTGGATTTTGTTTGCATGTAAATTCACCACTAGCCCAGGATTCTTCTCAGGGGAGGAGGAAGGATGAAAGTCAGGGAAGAAGAGGGAGCGAAAAGAGAGGATGGAGAGAAAAGAGGAGGAGAGGTTTCCAGGAGAAAAAGATACATATTGCAACAGTGTGTTTGGCAGGATCCATTCGTGACTACAATGAAGACCATTCCATGCTGTGGCTGGAATTCTGTATAGGTTTTATTATGGTATAAAGACTGTCCTGTCAGCTCCTGTTCCTCTGGGCAAATGCTTTAATTAGCTGTTGACTAGCTAATGTGTCCTGGGCTGGGGTACAGGGCATGGCCAGGGTGAGCATTTCCAGTGGTGGATCTCCTTAGAGAGAGAGCCCTCTTTGCTAGGAAACGAAGTACAGTGCCTGCCATTAGCACTAGGGGAGAATAGCAGCACAGAGCTTTCGGCTTGTGATGTACAGTACATCCTACGCTGATCATCATTACAGAATGGTACCAAGGCCATGCATGAGCAGAGGGCCCTTAACACAAGATGAGATGAACTTTGCCCAGCTGAGCAGATCTGAAATTGGGGTGATAGTGACCTGGGGGAACAGCTAATCGTATAACCCTGTCGCCTGGGAGATAATTTATTTTTGAGCCCAGATAGTGATCAGTTAACATCTTTAAGCTTGAGGATCAATAATCTTTGTAATTTATCCCACCTCTTATCACTGCAGATTCCGTTCTGATTCATATAGAAGTCTAGTCCTCCTTTGGATCTTACTACGTTATTTTACAGCAATGAGATACACAAGCTGATTACAAACTGTGCACAAAGGTGTTTTGTGTTTTATTTATTTTTATCCTATTGTCTTATAATGTCCTCAAATGTTCCCTTGTTCTTGTGGTATGGGACAAAGTAGATAGGATCATATAGCTTTCTCAGTATATTTTATAGACCTCTGTAATTTTGCCTTACAATTATCATTTCAAAACCAAATTGCCCCTGATTTTCTAATCTCTTTAAATACAGAGACTCCAGTCCCCACTCCAGGATCGTAATCATTAACACAGTGCTTTTCTATGGTTCTGGTTATGATGTTCCCTTTCTCACTGTCATTTAGCTACATAATGTTAAATATTTCCTATTAAGTCAGTCCTTCCAGCCAAGATATAGAAAGGGGAAAGAAAGAGAGCTGGCTGCAGTACATATCGGAGAATACAGGAGTTCATTACTCATATCATTCTTCACCCAGAAGACTCCCAAGCCCCACATACCCCTCTGGCTGAAATGAGATGAGAACCAAATGCAAACAAAGGACCTGGATCAAGAAAGCTCTTAAATGATGGACGTTGGCATGTACTTTGGTGCTTTCCTGAATCAGGAACGAAAAGATTTCCAAACTCCTTCCCTGGGTGGAATCTGGTTTTCTCACTGAGCCCCCTTCTTCCCCCTCACACACACTTCTGAGGTTCTCACTCACAGGGCTGGTCTGACCCCAACGATTAACAAGACCCGCAGGGCGATGCGCTTGTGTAGGTTCCAGTGTTCAACAGCAATGGCCACCATCAGCCCCCCAATGAAGAGCATGTTGGTGTCCTTCAGATACTCCATACAGACCTGAAACAGAAAACAGTCAGAGAGAGAACGTTTGCTGAAGGAGGGTCAGAGACACTGTTATGCAGGCTACATGCATCCAATACTACTAATAATTTTCCTTTGGTTTCACTTCCGGAGCTGGACCCAGCATTCATTCCAGGTGGTCAGAGATATTCTTTGTTCTGTGAGCCTTCTCTCTGGGTGCCAGTCATGCAGTTTCCTCCTCCTCAACACTGCATGTTGGAACCATCGTGTTCCTGTGGACTGACCAGATGAGAGACACCCAGACACACCGAGACAGAGAGATTGATGGACACACACATAGGTAAGAGCCAGATCTCTTACTTTAGTCGAATCCATTATGTTCATGAGCGGGAATAGCACGACAGGAAAGAGTGCAGTAACACCCAATGGCAGGACTTCCATACACCAGAACAGCGCCATCAGGATGATAACATAACCACATTGGGCTTCCTGAAAGAGAACGCATACAATCAGAGCACACTGCACAGCTGACTGAGACACTAGCCCACAAGCTTATTCATACGCTCTTACTAGGCATTCAGTCAGAGGCCTGCTTCTAGCCTCTTTCTCCCAACTCTGCCACAGGTAGAGAAGGGGAACAGATCCCAGTTATCTGCCTCCTGTCATGGAGAAAAGGGCAAAGCATTCAGTGACCTTGTCAGAGATCTGGGATAGAAATAAGGGGGCAGCATATACAGTGACCTTGTGGAAGAGCCTTTATAGGGAAAGGCAAAACTTATACACTGACTGATTTCTTTTTCTATGACTTTGAACCCTGCCCAGATAAGAGGCTGGCAGTTCTTAACAGACTCCTTGATTTTGCTGCTGGTAGCAACTTCTCCCTGATTTACTTCTGTCTTTGAATGATTGAACAACTCAGTTAGTCATTGGTCCAGTTCACTTTTCTCCCGGCGTGTTTCATGCAGTGGCCCAGATGAACTTTGATTGGTTTCCGCAGCCTTGATTTTTAGCATTGTAAATCATTATATATTTACTTTTCATTTGATTTTTCACAACAAGCCACAGCCTTTGCATAGGCTACTTGACAAACTATAATCACAGTTCAACTTCTGTTCCTAATCACTGGGATTGCTTTTTTTTATTTTGTATTGTTGTAAAATGCCCTTTGCAATCCACAAAATTATCCAAAAGCTTCTTCCTTCCCCATGGTGAAACAATCCCAATGTTTGTACCCTACCCTTTCTCCAGGGGATTTTGGCTTACTTGTGCTCTGGACAATTCCAGCTTCTGAATTAAACATATTGACTTCATGACAAGACTTTGGGGTGATCTGAAATAGCATGGTGCATGGGGGTTCTTTCCTGGGGGTGGGATAACGCAGAGAGGAAGAGACCATGGGCTGCAGGGTGCCCTCACCAGACGAGGGGTCTGATTTACCAGTGCGTTACTCCAATTTTTATGACAACATGCCTACATTTATTTCGGTGTAGTTCCTCAGGTGGTAACACAATGGTGACTCAGACCTTGTGCTGGGGACTGAGGAGAGGTGGCTTACATCTCCCTCATTCTGCGACTGGCACAGAAGTGTGGGTTAATGCTGGAAAGTATGACTAGCAGGAAGTTTGCAGAGGGATTTGAAGGGGGAAAGAGTTATGCGGAATCTGGAATCAAGGAGATAATTTCAAACCTATCTGGCAGTGTGGGAGACAGCACAGCGATCTTCTGGTGAATGCTTTAAAGGGAGTGGGACGGACTGGTCTGAGCACAGGGACCAAGTGGATGAATAGCACTAGACAAGAGCTGAGAAGCAGGCATGGACAGACCCATGAAGACCCAGGAAAGCAAGAGGCAAGCATGACTATGGCATGGAAAGAGATGGAGAGCTTGTGACATGGAAAGATGAAAGGTGAGATTGAGTAGGCCGGAGAGTAGAAAGTTGCAGTACTTTAGGTAGAGATTACCAGGTCCTGGATAAGGGTTTCAGCAGTAGGAATGGGCGGGGAAGACATGGATTTCTGAGGAGAGGAAAGGATGGATTTTGGCCCCCCATATTCAGTGGCAACCACAGAAACTTTAAAAAGTGCAGTTCCCTAGTTAAATATTCCATCAAGCCGAACATTAATTGGAGTTTCCCAATGTTGATTAATCCATCTCTCCCATTTAGTGTTCCCGTGAGAAGCCACTGGGTTCTCTTGGCAAAGCTGTCAGTGAGAATCCCTGGCAAGTCCTGGGATGCTGGCACATTCCACCTGCATAGGGTCACCTCCAATAAAGCTGGTCAGGAACACAGCGACAGGAAAGGGAACGTATGGGGGGGCCTAATAATATTTCACATCGTACGGCTCCGACCCAGAGACAGTGAAGAATTCAGTGATTATGGGCCTTGGTTTAGACTCTCTCCTCAGAACAGTCCCCCACATCCTACTCCATTGGGATTTATAAAAATGAAAAATATAAACTGTCTGGAGGCCTGGAAAAGGGATATCAGTGCTATTGGCAATCAGTAGGGTCATCAGTTATCCCCAGGGACAGAGATACTTCTTTCTCCATTCACACACCCTCCTCTCTAGATCTTGCACATCCTGCTACTGCTCCGAATCCGTTTCATGCTCCAGGGGACCCTGTGTCCTCCAGGCTGGCATTCAGGATATAAGCCTTTGAGATGTGTGAAAGTTTACACCCTCCTTCGAAGTCAAAGCTGGTTATCCTATTAGATGGACTAGTGAAGCTCCAGGCATCAGGCTCCACTTGGTGGCTGGGTTTCTGTGAGGTGTTGATTATTTGTCTTTTTATCTTTGTCAATTTCTCCTTCCTTTGGCTTTAGACAAAGCCTTTATAATTCTGTTTGTTTTACCCTTGTTCACGCAACAGTTTATCTCAGGGCCCCATCCATATCTCCCAATGGAGCAAGTTAATTACTAGAGAAGGTATGCTGGTTAATTGTGAGGGATCAGACATCTCAGTGTGGCATTATGTGTCCTGCTCCTTCCCCTTGCTTTTTTTTTTTTTTTTCCTTTTAGTGTAAGGTGTCAGCTTGACAGCCCTGTACACTGAAGATGCACCGCTGGGCCAATGTAAGAGTGCAAGCTTCTTCCATGTGGCCCAGCAGTGTGCCCAGTCTTAACCTGTAAAGGCCATGTTTAGACTTGGAGCGTCAGAAATATTCTGTCTCTCTCCATGGCCTAGTCAGTCCTTGGCCTCTGCTGAACACCAGATAGATGGCAGTTGGTACCCTTTGTGACACTGAATTGAGATCCACCAAATCTTTCCACAAGAGACCTGATAAAATGGTAACTTCCAGGCACTACCAACTTTGGCTGGGTTTGAAGCCGTGACTTAGTAGTGAAAAGTTCTGGATCCCACTCCCCAGCCACATAAGCAGTTATCTGAGTTAAGTCCCATTTAATTTCAGTAACTACTTTTTTTTGCTACTTCTCTTTACACTGTTAGAAAAACGTTTACGTAGTCATGTATTATGTGTCTTCTTTCCATTATACTTTTACATCTTTGTGTCTTATACTGTCCCAGAGCAGGGATCCCCAAGACTGCAGGGAGCACTGCTTTGTCTGTATTTATGCAGTGCCTAACACAACAGGGCCCAGACCCCAACTGGGCCTCTGGGGGCTACTGCAATGCAAATAATAACAATCAAAAATCTTGGCATGCAAATGACTGAGAAATCAGACCTACAGAATACTTGCTGACAAAACCATGATTCAGTTAGTTGTGGTTGTAAATAGCTATTACTGTAATACTAATAAGAAAAATAAAGCATTATTAAAATACTACAATTATATATCAATAGTTGAAAGTTAAGGTTCCTCACGGCCTGAACTCTGACCCTGTATCCTGACCACCTATTCTCTGCAGACGCACCTGAATCATGTCAGAGGATTACATGTATGTGGGATATTCCACTGAGTCCATATTTTGGAGAGTAAAAGATGCAGACTGGTTCTTTGACCAAAATTTGCGAACGTGACAAGTGATTTTGGGTGAGATGTTCAAGGAGCATGATTTTCAGAGAGAGCTGAGTGCCTGTCTTCAGAAAATCAGGCTCCATTGAGGTGTCTCAGGTTGGACATCCAAAAACTTTAATCAGAGAGGGTGCAGAAAAGAGCCACAAAAATTATTTGAGGGCTGGAGAAAATGCCTTACACAGGGAGAGACTTAAAGAGATCAAGCTGTTTAGTTGATCAAAACAAAGATTGAGAGGTGTCTTGATTACAGTTCATAAATACTTGCATGGGGAGAAACTACCAGATCCTAAAGAGCTCTTCAATCTAGCAGAGAAAGGCAGAACAAGTACCAGTGGCTGAAAGCTGAAGCCAGACAAATTCAAATTAGAAATAAGGCATACATTTTTAACAGTTGAGGATGATTAACCATTGGAACAAGCTACTCAAGTAAACGGTAGATTCTCCCTCTCTTGATACCTTCAAATCAAGACTAAATACATTTCTGTAAGATATGTTTTAGTCAAACACAAGTCATTGATCTCAGTACAGCGGTAACTAGATGAAATTTAATGGCCTGCGATATACAGGAGGTCAGTAGATGATCTAATGGTTCCTTCTGGCATTAAACTCTAAGAATCTATCATCACTTTTGAAATGCTTGGCTACAGGCAGGGCCCCTTGTACTCTGTGGCATGAGGGGACCAAATTCTGAAGCAATGTTAATCTAGTCTATTGCCATGAAATACCTTTCATTCCCATTTCCCTCATCACAACCTCCCCTACTCACACATAACTATGGCTCATTGTTGAAAATACTCTGTGTGTAAAAATTGTGAATGATTGTTTTTGGCAGAAATGATTTTTCAAGGACAGGTTTGTCACTCTGCTTTCCAGCCCACCTCCACTCCCGGGGCTTTGGTTCCCTTCATGATGCCTAGGTGGTCTGGCTAGGGAACTCCTTCCCATCATGTGTGCCAGGAAAGGAGGGGAGCTTGTAGCCAGCTGCAGCAGCTTACTGGGCCTCTTCTGCTGCACCTTTCTCCAAGCTGGCCAGCCTATGTTTCTGGCGGCCCCACCTCACTGCAAGCTGAACTTCAGGTCTGGCTCCTTGACGCCCTGGTTCCTGATTCTATGCAACGGTGCAGGGAACATGTCCCTTTGGGGAGTGCTGGAGGACAGGTCTCAGTGGGGTAGGGAAACAGAAAACAAAATGCCAGATGCCTGCCTGCATCAACATTTAGAGTTTTATACCCATGGAATAAGAGTTAGAGTCCCTCTGGCCTTGACTGAGATGAATGGGACAGGTTACACTGCTCAGATATATTGTTTCAGGATGTCTGCAGACTCAGGCAGGCAACGTTGCATCAGTTTGCAATCTGTTCACATTTTAAGGTTATCTCTGCCACCATAAGGGCAATAAACATCAGAGGATATTTTCAAAGGCACAAAAAGAAGGTAGGCACCCAACTGCCATTGAAAATCAATGGGAATCAAGCACTTAATACCCATTTGTGCACTGAAAGTCTCTCCCATAAGCTGAGATTCTGCAGCCAGGGGTGAATTCCCTGGTCACAAAATGGTGGAATACACAGGGCCCTGCCTCTCGGCCTTTGACCCTAACGGAGGTTGAGCGCTTGCAGCTCCCACTGCCTTCGTTGGGGGTTGGGGGTGTGCGCAGTATCCACTGTTGTTTCTAGACTGTATGTGGCAGTATCTGAAGTGTAAGGTTGGTGTTTCTCGCTGTTAACAGGCAGCGGAACTACTTCTGTGTCTGTGTTTGGGAGCAGCGCCCCATATGTGCTGGAGGTGCTGGTGGAAATCTGTATCTACACTATAGTGGTTGCTGGGATTTCTGGTGAGCTGGGGTTAGAATCTCATAACGCCAATGTTCAGATAACTGAAGAGCTCTGGTTCTTTATATCATTATTACAGGTTTCAGGGTAGCAGCCGTGTTAGTCTGTATCCGCAAAAAGAACAGGAGTATTTGTGGCACCTTAGAGACTAACACATTTATTAGAGCATAAGCTTTCGTGGACTACAGCCCACTTCTTCGGATGCATATAGAGTGAAACACATATATATATATATATTCAATATATGTTTCACTCTATATGCATCCGAAGAAGTGGGCTGTAGTCCACGAAAGCTTATGCTCTAATAAATGTGTTAGTCTCTAAGGTGCCACAAGTACTCCTTTTTATATCATTATTGTATTTTACCAGATGGAGTTGATAGCTTATGGTCCATATTGGAAATATGGAGGAGGTTGGTGGCTGAGGAAAGAGAGTGCTGATGGACAGGGAGAGGAATTCATAGATTCATAGATTATAGGACTGGAAGGGACCTCGAGAGGTCATCGAGTCCAGTCCCCTGCCCGCATGGCAGGACCAAATACTGTCTAGACCATCCCTGATAGACATTTATCTAACCTACTCTTAAATATCTCCAGAGACGGAGATTCTACAACCTCCCTAGGCAATTTGTTCCAGTGTTTAACCACCCTGACAGTTAGGAACTTTTTCCTAATGTCCAACCTAGACCTCCCTTGCTGCAGTTTAAACCCATTGTTTCTGGTTCTATCCTTAGAGGCTAAGGTGAACAAGTTCTCTCCCTCCTCCTTATGACACCCTTTTAGATACCTGAAAACTGCTATCATGTCCCCTCTCAGTCTTCTCTTTTCCAAACTAAACAAACCCAATTCTTTCAGCCTTCCTTCATAGGTCATGTTCTCAAGACCTTTAATCATTCTTGTTGCTCTTCTTTGGACCCTTTCCAATTTCTCCACATCTTTTTAAAAATGCGGCGCCCAGAACTGGACACAATACTCCAGCTGAGGCCTAACCAGAGCAGAGTAGAGCGGAAGAATGACTTCTCGTGTCTTGCTCACAACACACCTGTTAATACATCCCAGAATCATGTTTGCTTTTTTTGCAACAGCATCACACTGTTGACTCATATTTAGCTTGTGGTCCACTATAACCCCTAGATCCCTTTCTGCCGTACTCCTTCCTAGACAGTCTTTTCCCATTCTGTATGTGTGAAATTGATTTTTCCTTCCTAAGTGGAGCACTTTGCATTTGTCTTTGTTAAACTTCATCCTGTTTAACTCAGACCATTTCTCCAATTTGTCCAGATCATTTTGAATTATGACCCTGTCCTCCAAAGTAGTTGCAATCCCTCCCAGTTTGGTATCATCCGCAAACTTAATAAGCGTACTTTCTATGCCAATATCTAAGTCGTTGATGAAGATATTGAACAGAGCCGGTCCCAAAACAGACCCCTGCAGTACCCCACTCGTTACGCCTTTCCAGCAGGATTGGGAACCATTAATAACAACTCTCTGAGTACGGTTATCCAGCCAGTTATGCACCCACCTTATAGTAGCCCCATCTAAATTGTATTTGCCTAGTTTATCGATAAGAATATCATGCGAGACCGTATCAAATGCCTTACTAAAGTCTAGGTATACCACATCCACCGCTTCACCCTTATCCACAAGGCTCGTTATCCTATCAAAGAAAGCTATCAGATTGGTTTGACATGATTTGTTCTTCACAAATCCATGCTGGCTGTTCCCTATCACCTTACCACCTTCCAAGTGTTTGCAGATGATTTCCTTAATTACTTGCTCCATTATCTTCCCTGGCACAGAAGTTAAACTAACTGGTCTGTAGTTTCCTGGGTTGTTTTTATTTCCCTTTTTATAGATGGGCACTATATTTGCCCTTTTCCAGTCTTCTGGAATCTCTCCCGTCTCCCATGACTTTCCAAAGATAATAGCTAGAGGCTCAGATACCTCCTCTATTAGCTCCTTGAGTATTCTAGGATGCACTTCATCAGGCCCGGGTGACTTGCAAGCATCTAACTTTTCTAAGTGATTTTTAACTTGTTCTTTTTTTTTTTTTTTTTTTTTTTTTATCCACTAAAACTACCCCCTTCCCATTAGTATTCACTATGTTAGGCATTCCTTCAGACTTCTCGGTGAAGACCGAAACAAAGAAGTCATTAAGCATCTCTGCCATTTCCAAGTTTCCTGTTACTGTTTCTCCCTCTTCACTAAGCAGTGGACCTACCCTGTCTTTGGTCTTCCTCTTGCTTCTAATGTATTGATAAAAAGTCTTCTTGTTTCCTTTTATTCCCGTAGCTAGTTTGAGCTCATTTTGTGCCTTTGCCTTTCTAATCTTGCCCCTGCATTCCTGTGTTGTTTGCCTATATTCATCCTTTGATATCGGTCCTAGTTTCCATTTTTTATATGACTCCTTTTTATTTTTTAGATCGTGCAAGATCTCGTGGTTAAGCCAATGGAATGGTGTTGACAGAGTTAGAGTTAAGGGTGCTTCCACATCCGGACCTTTGAGTTTCTACACTTCCAAGCATTTACTTTATTTTTATCATTGCAACATCTAATAATGTTATTTCCATGCAACGGTATTAAATTAGAGCCAAACTGTATACACAATGTTTTGTCTGTGAATTTCTTTAGCTTTTTAAAGAAAGTATTTAAATATATGATTATAGGCAGGACTGCTGGCACCTGCTACTATTAAGATTGTGCACCACATCCCATTATAAAACCCTGTTTTCAGTTGCTCATAACTTTGCCAAACTTCAACCATTTGGGCTGAAATTTTACATGCCAGCTGTCTGCCTCAGGCTGAAGTTTTGTGTAAAATTTCAGCCAACATGAGTCAGCCATTTCTGAGAACAAGGCTCGGGGAAAATACATTTTTTGTCCATGTTAAAAATTCTTGAGACCATTTTTGAACAGTTCTAGTGCTTTCCCCTCCCCTCCCCTCCTCCCCTTTCCCCCCCCCCGCTTTGGAGCAGGAAGCTGAAACTTGGCATTTGTCTCAGGGCTGTGCCTTGTGCTGTCCCTTGAAAATCCGAATGGAACCAAGATTCCTGAGTCTCATCATTCCTCTGCTGCCAGCAAATCTGTGAAACCCACTGGCAACGTGTATGTCTCATCTCCCTCTGTGCTGGTCCGCAGAGAGGATGACAACCTACTGCTGCTGTTGCTGTCAGTTACTTCGTTTGCTTCAGTTGCAGAGATCTGTGCCATGGATCTAAAAGTTCCAACCCTGCTCATAACTCATGTGGGTGCCAATATGATGACACGTGATGGAATTTATGGGTTTTTTTTCAATTTGCTTTTTTAAAAACCCAGGAAATTACTCAAAAATCTGAATAAATGTTAAGTTTACAAAGTCAAGCACTCAACAGTTAGGAAGTTATCATATGCAACCTTCATTCAGCCCCCTGATGTATATGCATTATGATGAAGTCTAATTACATGATCACATGCGATTTTTCCACAGGATCCGTAACTCATTTAGTGTGTAGGACAGACTGTGCTCTGGAGGTGAATCAGGGCTGTGTAGTGGAGGAGTATGTTTCTAGGACCCTGCCTCTTTTGTTGCAGAAGTTCGAAGGCGTGTAGTGAATGAGACAAAGGATTATTTCATGGTTAGGCAGTTAAATGCCACCCTTGAGAACTGGATTCTATCTCTGCCTCTGCCACAGAATCCCAGTGTGATGCTGGGCAAATCACTGAAACCAAACTTTTCACAGAGGGTCAGTAACTGTATGTTTCTCATTATCTGGGGGCCCAACTTGACAGCCTGGGGTCTCATTTGCAGCAATGCTGAAAACTCACAGTTGCAACGGAAGTCAATAGGAGCTGTGCTTTAAACATGTAAAGTCAATATAATGCTAAGTACTCAAAAATATCAGGTCCCTGGTGTCTCAAATTGGCCACCCAAAATTAGTGGAATTTTTAACCTTAATCTGTGTGCCTCAGCTTGCTATCTGTAAAATGGGGATAATACCATCCCTGCACCACACAGGTGTGACTGAAACACAAGACAAAGGAGTATCCAAATCAAATCCTGCCAGCAGAGTTTGTAGTCTCTGAACTAGTGCAGCTCGTTTGACAGTGTGTAAATACTGGGTGGTGGCTGCACTCTGTTAGCAGATCTTCTAAACTCTAACAGACTTTTGGCAGAGTTTTTAAAGTCCAATGGAATATCTTGGCATGATCAGAATTTAAAAGTCTATAGTGACTAATTCCAACATTTGAATTTACCTTTGTCAGAAGTAATCATAAACGCTAAGTGTCCCCCAAGACTTTTGAAGATTCTAAACCAAATCATTCTTTAAAAACTATTTTCCATAAGGAAAAAAGTTCCAAAACTTTTAAAAAAGTGAAACACACCTTATTTTTGTCCCATAGCTCAGAAATGCCTTGTCCTGTTGACATATAAAACAAATAATCCTGACATTGTTTCCTCTGTCTCAAGACAACACTAGAAAAGTAGCAGAAAAGGATTTTTTTGAGAAAATCAGGAGGGAAGTTAAAAGTTGAGCATATAAGCCTCAATTCAGGAGCCATTTAAGCATGTGCTTAAGGTTAGGCACACAGGTATGGACTTTAAGCATGTGCAAAAATGCTTTGCTGAATCAGGGCCATCATCTGAAGCAAGTTACATTTTTACGGTAATTCAGTGACACATTTTCATGATAGACTGTCCAGTGAGGTTCTCCTTGCTGTAGTATTCCAGGTGACCCATTAGTGGTCTAAGGGGACTTAGCTGGAAAGGTAACTGTCCAGCTCAGACACAATGGAAGTTAATCAGGGAATGGACCTGTGGTTCCCGCTTGGTTTTGTAATGTACAAGAAGCAGTGCTTTCCAAATAACTCGGAGTCTCTGAGTGCAGTTAAGAGTTCTTACCTTGGTAGGAACGACCAGCGGGAGAGGAAGAAGCAGAAAAGGTACTAGGAAAGCAATCAGGTAATTCCTGTGGGCCACAATCACTTTCCACACAGTAGTCATGGTGCTGAACTAGCCCAGTGCTGAAAGATGCACAGGTCTGTTCATGGGGACTATATAAAGGCTCTGAAACATTAAACATTGACCTTGGCAGGTAGGAGTTGTTTTTAGAACCGTGATCAGAGTGAAAGAGAAAAGAGAACAAAGGAGGGAGGGGACAGAGAAGGAAGGACAGACCAGGAACTTTCTAAGGGAAATCTTTCTGATGCTTGATAAATTCAGCAGAGAATTAACCCCTTGTGGCCCAACCAGTCTCACGTCACTACAAAGGGAAGGGTGGTCATGAGCACATTCAAATATCCTACTGCAAAACATATGTGCTCACTTTTCTGCTAGCAGTCAATCTGAATTGACAAAGACAGCTAACGTTCCTATCTTTCATAATAAAATGTTAGTCCCTGAATGGGAGAATCCTACAGAAGGTGAGAATCCTTCTACAGTCAGCTCAGAATTTTGTTTTAATAAAATACTTCAAATGATTAGGGAGCTTATCCATGTATGTAATACTCCAGCTGGAGTTCAGGAAAGTATGGCCTCTCCCTCAAACACTAAGGCAGCTGGGATTCCATCCAGGCTTTTTTGTGACAGCAAAAACTACCAGGGCAAAATTCAAATGACCAGAAGCCCTAACCCTATCAGAGATGGAATTCCAGCCCTAGCGCTCTGGGAGCAGGAGCACTAGGTCCTACAGACTCATAGACTTTAAGGTCAGAAGGGACCATTATGATCATCTGGTCTGACCCCCTGCATGCTGCAGGCCACAAAACCGTCCCTACTCTTCCCTTGACTCTGCTGATGAAGTCCCCAAATCCTGTGTTTTAGTGACTTCAATTGGCAGAGAACCCTCCTGCTAGAGATCCCTGCCCCATGCTGCGGAGGAAGGTGAAAAACCTCCAGGGCCTCAGCCAATCTACCCTGGAGGAAAATTCCTTCCCGACCCCAAATATGGCGATCAGTAAGACCCCGAGCATATAGGCAAGAGTCTCCAGCCTGACCCTTGTTAGCCATTATACTATTTACCTGCCATTGCTCAGTATTCCTCAGCTAAAATGTTTCACCATTAAACCATTCCCTCCATAAACTTATCTAACTTAATCTTAAAACCAGACAGGTCCCTCGCCCCCACCGTTTCCCTCGGAAGGCTGTTCCAATATTTCACCCCTCTGACGGTCAGAAACCTTCGTCCAATTTCAAGCCTAAACTTCCCCACGGCCAGTTTATATCCATTCGTTCTCGTGTCCACATTAGTACTAAGCTGGAATAATTCCTCTCCCTCCCTTGTATTTATCCCTCTGATATATTTAAAGAGAGCAATCATATCCCCCCTT
This sequence comes from Malaclemys terrapin pileata, assembly GCF_027887155.1. Classification (NCBI taxonomy): domain Eukaryota; kingdom Metazoa; phylum Chordata; order Testudines; family Emydidae; genus Malaclemys; species Malaclemys terrapin. The sequence continues at coordinate 1,392,904 of NC_071522.1, read as the reverse complement.
AGCCTTCATTTTGTCAAACTAAACAACCCACCATCTCCATCAGGGCCGTTCTTGGCACGGCCACAATGCCCTGCAGTTGATGAGTGGGAGTGCAGAGGTCTGCAGGGAGCCCAGATCCCCCACATTGCAGTTTTGTGTGCTGTAAACAAGGCATGGGGCTACAGAGGGAGACTGCAGAGATCCCAGCCTTCTGACCTCAGACCCTAGGAAGAGAATTGGACTCCTTTTATGGTGTAATTATTGCATCAGGTAATTAAGCTGTAAAGTTTCTACAGTAATTAAACCACAAAATGAGCCCAATTTGCTGCTGGTGTAAACTAGCACAGTTCCACTTACTTTTAGAGTCACACCAGCTTACACCAGCGGAGTATGCTGCCCCTACTCTGGTCAGGTGATGTCACCTCACAAGAACCCAGATCTGAACTCCTCACTCACGCAGAACCTCCCCCTGAGCGGTTGGCCTGGAATTAGACGTTCAGGATTGGGGCTAAATTCACAAAAAAGGAGATGCACTAGGAGCTTTTCTACACAATGCCTTAGTCTGCACTGGCTGGGACGTACATTCCAATGTGCACATTAACCCAGCACTGTTTGAAATGGGAGTATATTAATGTGCACTAGGGAACTTCAGCAGGGACCACACAGGCCAGTTAGGGCACAACGCGCTAGCATGCACTAGAATTAACAGCCCAGCTAGTGCGGACTAAGGCCTTGTATAGACAGACTTCACATTGATCTCAGTAAGAAATGGATGGAACTGTTGATAGCAAGCTGGTCCCTACTATGGTATCACCAACAGTGGAAGAAGATGATGCCATCAGGGAGCCCTTTAGGAACAATATTACTGAGACTAACATGTCTACGTTATAACGTTCAATCATGTCTGAAGAAGGTTGTCAAGACTTGAGTTATCTGGCACGGTGCTGGCCAGGAGAGGCTCATCAGCACACACCACGACAAATCATGGCCAGCAACTTGTCCCTAAGTTGATTCTTCACAATCACATTCAAAGGAAACACAATAATATTACTTAATGTAGACAAGTCCTTACGCAAAACAGATTCAGGGAAACTTGGAGTCCTTGTGAAGCCGTTCATTTAAACCCCACAGCTTCCAGGTGCCGGATTCAGTGTGCAGTCTTCTTCAAATGTCTTTGCCACCGCTGCAAGAATGCTTCAGAAAGCCCACATGACTGGCAACAGTTCATACAGAATATAAATGTGGTCAGTGCTCTGTGTAAATCACAAGGCTGGCGTGTCTGGGATCTTAAAAGACTTCAGTCTCAGATTCTTTCCACCTCACTGTGGACACTTGCTCTCTAATGGCATTTTGGGGTCTATCAAGTTGAAATGTTGACTGTCTCTGAAAACGATGCTAACAGAGGAAAGCTTTTCTATTTGTTCACAATATATAATTGATGAAACACAGTGACACAGAAATGTGGCCAAAAGCAGATGTGTCTTCCTTAAAAAGCCAGCTCAAGATAGTGGATATTGAGGTCCATGCCACAAAAGCAACATCTGAAATGGAGGACCAATTTGAGTTCCTGATTCCAGAAAGCACCCCTATTTGGGACAGCACTGAAGCACATGCCAAAATTTAAGAATGTGCTTAAGTCCCACTGAACATGCTTCAGTACTGTCCTGAATAGGGATAGACATAAGCACAGACTTTCCTAAAGTAAGGCCTGAAGCATTAGTACAGTTCTGGCACCAGCAAAACAGCTACAAATAATGTCATGAAACCCAAAATCCAATGTGCAAAGACACTGAGGAAAATCAAACACAAGAACCTCACTGCCTTCAGAGGGACTCCCGCAACTCAGATTCTGAAAAGGATAAGTGCCATTGTTGTACTTATTGTGCAGAAAACCCTGTGTCAACTTTTGTTTTCTTGGGTGATGAGGTTAAGAGGGACCCAAAGGAACATTTCATACTTTAAAATGATGCTAGAGTAATCTCTTGTAATGTCAGAGCACGCAACAGGAATTCTTGGTGGAATACACAATAAACAGACGTAACACAGGTAAAGGCTCTTTGCATTGATTTCATTGTTCCTCTTGTGTGTGTATATAGTGACATAAATATCCATTTCAATTTATCTGTTTTATAAAGTACCTGCAAATAGATATTGTCTGCAGTAATGTAAATTTCCTTCCAGGGTATATGCCTGGTTGCTTTACTGAGCTCAATAACGGACACATGATTACAGCTTTGTATAACATTCCTTAGCAATTAATCTTAACTTGTAACTACAGTAAAGTAAAGGTGGACTATACAATGCGCAGCAGGCCAAGGAGAGAAACAAGCTCTAGAAATCAGTCATTGATTCATGAACTTGCACTTGAAGTGTAACACAGCTGCAGGAGCCCTGTCTTAATGACTGCATATCTTGTAATCACCACTCATGGACACTGTCTGGGATACAGAGTGGGACACACAACTACATGAATCCAAGATTTCAGCAAGATTGTAGAAAAAATTGTATAATATTCACTTCCATTGTTTGAGAATCAGTGTCTGACAATGTGTCTGACGCATGACTGGCAACAGTTCATACAGGATATGAATGCGTCTGACGTCAGCATGCGTCTGACGAAGTGGGTATTCACCCACAAAAGCTTATGTCCAATACGTCTGTTAGTCTATAAGGTGCCACAGGACTCTTTGTCACTTTTTACAGATCCAGACTAACACGGCTACCCCTCTGATAAGTGTCTGACAATGTAATTAAAGACTATATCATAATGCATGTGAACAGAATTAATCTTCACTTTGGTGCTTAATCAAGCAACCTAACATTCTTTAATCTAGTGATTTTCTCCAAATAGTATCCTATGCACATCTGCCTTGATATTAATGTTGTGTTTCTATAGTAATATTGCCAACATTTGTTTTATTGGAAAGTATTTTGTGTCTGGAGGAATTATGAGTTTTGGGAGTTTTCAACAGAAATTAGCAGGCCCATTAAACTCACCGATTACATAAGAACATAAGAACGGCCGTACTGGGTCAGACCAAAGGTCCATCCAGCCTAGTATCCGTCTACCGACAGTGGCCAATGCCAGGTGCCCCAGAGGGAGCGAACCTAACAACAGGTAATGATCAAGTGATCTCTCGCCTGCCATCCATCTCCACTCTCTGACAAACAGAGGCTAGGGACACCATTCCTTACCCATCCTGGCTAATAATGGTCTTAACCTCCATGAATTTATTCAGTTCTCTTTTAAACCCTGTTATAGTTCTAGCCTTCACAACCTCCTCAGGCAAGGAGTTCCACAGGTTGACTGTGCACTGTGTGAAGAAGAACTTCCTTTTATTTGTTTTAAACCTGCTGCCCATTAATTTCATTTGGTGGCCCCTAGTTCTTATATTATGGGAACAAGTAAATAACTTTTCCTTATTCACTTTCTCCACACCACTCATGATTTTATATACCTCTATCATATCCCCCCTTAGTCTCCTCTTTTCCAAGCTGAAAAGACCTAGCCTCTTTAATCTCTCCTCATATGGGACCCATTCCAAACCCCTAATCATTTTAGTTGCCCTTTTCTGAACTTTTTCTAATGCCAGTATATCTTTTTTGAGATGAGGGGACCACATCTGTACGCAGTATTCAAGAGGTGGGCATATCATGGGTTTATATAAGGGCAATAAGATATTCCCCATCTTATTCTCTATCCCTTTTTAATGATTCCTAACATCCTGTTTGCTTTTATGACTGCCGCCAAACACTGTGTGGACGTCTTCAGAGAACTATCCATGATGACTCCAAGATCTCTTTCCTGATTCATTGTAGCTAAATTAGCCCCCATCACATTGTATGTATAGTTGGGGTTATTTTTTCCAATGTGCATTACTTTACATTTTTCCACATTAAATTTCATTTGCCATTTTGTTGCCCAATCACTTAGTTTTGTTAGATCTTTTTTAAGTTCTTCACAGTCTGCTTTGGTCTTAACTATCTTGAGCAGTTTAGTATTGTCTGCACATTTTGCCACCTCACTGTTTACCCCTTTCTCCAGATCATTTATGAATAAGTTGAATAGGATTGGTCCTAGGACTGACCCTCGGGGAACACCACTAGTTACCCCTCTCCATTCTGAGAATTTACCATTTATTCCTACCCTTTGTTCCCTGTCTTTTAACCAGTTCTCAATCCATGAAAGGATCTTCCCTCTTGTCCCATGACAACTTAATTTACATAAGAGCCTTTGGTGAGGGACCTTGTCAAAGGCTTTCTGGAAATCTAAGTACACTATGTCCATTGGATTCCCCTTGTCCACATGTTTGTTGACCCCTTCAAAGAACTCTAATAGATTACTAAGACATGATTTCCCTTTACAGAAACTATGTTGACTTTTGCCCAAGTTATGTTCTTCTATGTGTCTGACAATTTTATTCTTTACTATTGTTTCAGCTAATTTGCCCGGTACTGAGGTTAGACTTACCGGTCTGTAATTGCTGGGATCACCTCTAGAGCCCTTTTTAAATATTGGCGTTCTTCCAGTTATCTTCCAGTCATTGGGTACAGAAGCCAATTTAAAGGACAGGTTACAAACCATAGTTGTTAGTTCCGCAATTTCACATTTGAGTTCTTTCAGTTTCTTTGAGTTCTAGCATTACTTCTTAAAAATGTCACTCTTGTGAACTAATCTCATAGTTTTTCAGAAGCCCAAAAGGGAAGGTGGGTTTTTAATCTTGCCTTTTTTTTCACTCAGTCACTGGAGAGAAAATGATCATGTCACTGCAGGACGGTCTCATGGTTGAATCAGGGCACTGGTAGTCAGGATACCTCAGTTTTGTTCTAAGCTCTTGGAGGCAATGCAGCATCCTGGTAATATGAGGAGTACGAGACAGGAGGCTGAATTAATTAATAATATTTGTATAAAGCTCTAAGATCCTCAGATGGCAGATGTTAAATAACTACATTTCCCAGCACAGTTACAATCTCATTGTGCAATTTACAAGCCCAATGTGTGAATGCTCTGAAAGAATCAGTGACCTACTACTGTTATGAGATTACTTTCCAGACAGAGTGAAAGTAAGCCACTACGGTCCAGTACGGCGTACTGGCAAGAGCCAGTACGCCGTGCCGGACTGCACCGGCTTCCGCAGCGGAGATTTCAAGGGCCCGGTGCTCTGGCCTCTGCAGGGAGCCCTGAGCCCTTTAAATCACTCCCCGCCCCCCCGGGTAGCGGGTGCCGGGCTGGGGCTGGAATTTAAAGGGCCCAGAGCTCCGCGGCGGCCAGAGCCCCGGGCCCTTTAATTTGCCCCTGAGCCCCGGGGGCTCCCAGCCACCTCTGCAGCTGGGAGCCCTGGGGTGATTTAAAGGCCCTGGGGCTCCCAGCCACAGCCGGTGCCCCAGGGCCTTTAAATCCTGAGCGGCCCCGCCTCTTCTGGTTGAGGCCACGCCTCTTCCGGGTGAGGCAATGCCCCCGCTCAGGACTCTGGCCCTACTAGTAAGTCCTGTAAGTTACTTTCACCCCTGTTTCCAGACCCTGTAATCAGTCATTTGTCATTTTTTTTCAAAACTTCAATTGCCCAAAGAAATATGGTGGCTGTTGATGTAATATAGACGGGGCCTACTTCACTTACATTATAAAAACAGCCTGATTTCATAACCAGGATGGAAGATGCAGAAAGCACAAGTGCAGTGGAGAGGAAGTTCTAAGGACAAGAAGAAATTAATTTCAATTCAGTGTAAGTCCGTGTATAGCAACAGCCATAAATAAGGGGCAAGCAGCTGATAAATACAGAGGGACATTGTTACCACACAAACAGTTCATAATGGAAACAGGATTTTTTAAAAAATCTCGTACCTCCCTTTACGTAACAGTTGATAGCAATTAAAGTGAATAAGAATGTTCTGATCATGGAACTGCAACCAAATCTGCATTTAGGAAAATACAGGGCCAGAGTCTTTGCTCAGGCCAAGCCGTGCTCAGTGTAGGCTCAAGAGTGGGTATGCAAATAGAGGCAGCTTTAAACTGCAGCTGACCCCATCCCTGCCTTAATTTAGACCAACCTGCCCTCTGCCCGTGGCTCCAAGGGACTCCTGGATCAGCCAATGGCCAGGCGCAGAGGGTGGCATAAGAACTGTCATAGTGGCTCACCACCACCAAAGGATCCCTCAACAAAGAATCCTCCTAGGGCAGTTACAATGGGCTGATGGACGCTTTGAGCTCCCAGAACTGCAGAAAAGCGAGTCAGATTGCTCCCTTGATTCAGACTCAGTGTGTGCAAGAGGAACACCCCATTGTGTTAAACAATCAATAGTCCCGAGTTTTAACATCTCCATCTTCCTAGGAGGGGCTTTAGACTGAACTATCATCCGTACACTTCAGCATCTTCTTACCCTGAAGTATTGTACAGCAGTGGTTCTCAACCAGGGGTCCTGAGCCTCCTGGAGGGGGGGGGGGGGGCACAAGCAGGTTGCAGGGGATCCACCAAGCAGGACCAGTGTTAAACTCGCTGGGGCCCAGGGCAGACAGCTGAAGTCCCACTGCATGGGGCTGAAACCCGGGGCCCTGAACAACTTAGCTTCACGGTGCCCCCTGTGCCACGGGGCCCTGGGCACCAGCCCTGCTTGCTACCCCTTAATGCCAGCCCTGGCTTTTATATGCAGAAAACCAGTTATTGTGGCACAGGTGGGCTGTGGAGTTTTTATAGCATGTTTGGGGGGCCTCAGAAAGAAAAAGGTTGCGAACCCTTTGTACAGTATCTGAGTGCATTGGTGGTGGGGAAGAGGGGCACTTTATTATTTTTTTTAATGTATTATAAACCAAGAGACTAGTCAATGGCAAAGTAATTTTTCTTCATTATAGTACTTTATGCTTTTATTTCCAAAATTTGAAATCAGACTCCAAAAGGGAGTTTTATTGCCAGCTCTCTGTGGCTAGTGGGAAGTCAGCCCTCAGCTACAGGCCTGTCTCTGGGACAGAAATGACAGTGCAAAAAGACCTCAGCTTACAAATTATTTTTCTTCCTCCATAGCCACACATCCCTGGAAGCTCCATTTCCACTCCTCATTTCCACCAAAGCTCCCACAATTCTTCCGGCTGAGACAAGGTGCCGTACATGGGTGTCTGCCTGCTGAGAGGTGAGTTAGTGGTGCCATTTGGCAGTAGTGGAATTAGGGGTCCTGCAGCTCTCTCCATCCAGAGCTTGTGGTTAGTGGGTAAAAGCTGCATATGCTTCCTGGGGAAAGCAACAGCAGGGGTAGACACACAAACATTATTCTCCCTCAAAAGAAGATAACCTACTATTTCTGTGTCGCAGCTGGGGGCTCAGGATAGACTCTGCCTGGCCTTGCATTCCTCTCCATTCTAGTTGCTGAAACTATAAAAATACTGTAGCAAACGTGGACAAGAATTGTAAATATCAGGCTCTTTTGGAAGATGAACATCTCCAGCAATAATGTCATCCACCTGAAGTGAAGGACAAAAGGGGCTTGCCCTAGCTCTAGTCTAGGGCCTGGGTGTTTTGACCTGTAGTTGAGGGGATTAGCATTCAGCAGCACCAATGAGACCCCATGCGGGGTGGGAAGGAATACAGTGGGCCAGATTCTCAGCTGGTGTAAATTGGCATATATTCATTGACTTGAGTGGAGCAACAACAGTTTACACCAGCTGAGGATCTGGCCCAGTTACATAAACTAGAGAGCAAAACAGGTCACAATAATAAGCAACAGAGGGTCCTGTGGCACCTTTGAGACTAACAGAAGTACTGGGAGCATAAGCTTTCGTGGGTAAGAACCTCACTTCTTCAGATGCAAGGTCACAATAATGTTAATCTAAAGGCCAGAGTCTGAAATGTCAGATGATCGCAAAGGACCCAGCAAAATGCTCTTCTGAGAGGGACAGAGGGCCTAAAAACCAGCTTGCCTTCCTCCTGCATTGTGAATTGCTGTGCAGACTCATGAGGAGAGGTTACCTTGGGGTAACCATTCCAGCAAACTTATATGTGCACTATGCAAGAGTCTGCACACAGACAGTACATTGCTTTGAGTTGAGCTTTCCTCAGCTTTCAAGGACCCAGCATTTTTTACTTTCCTGAAATACAGCATTCTCCAGGTAAACGGGTTTAAATATCTTCCGATACAGCCAGGCTGGAGGGAAGATGAATGTTATTTAAATATCCTCAAATATGAAAGTAACTCAGCCAAAAATGGCTACAAGTTAAAGTTGCTAAGTTATTTTCAGCCTTTAAAAATAATTTCACGTATTATGTAGGCCTGGCTTGTGGGCCTAACTTGCTTCATTTCTTAGTAGGCATAACTGGGAAGGTGAATGGAAGGTTAAGTTGTAAATAGGGCTTGACAAACAGTGTGCTGGAGTCCAGGATTTCGGTGCTAGCTAGACAAGAAGCAACGGTTTGATGCTAGGGACTATGGACGAGATAAACCTGGAATATAAAGATCAGGGTCCACATGAGCAGCATATGGACAGAGCTCACTGTATGGGATTGGCTCCTGCAAAGTAACCAATCCAATCCAAAAATGTGTGGTGTCATGTCCAGCAAATGCAATGTAACATAGAAATGTATGTAAAGGAAGAGGTTATCTTTGTAACTTTGGATGTGTGGAATGCCCTATACCCACCCCCTATGCTTGAGTCTGATCAACTCAGCGTAGCTTTGCTATATGCCAAATAAGGAACCTGAGTGACAAAATCCAGAGTCTGAATGTTTTGGAATGACGTGTTCTCCCAGTACTAGACAAGGTGTTTGGGATACGCCAAATGGAAAAGGTCTCAGAGGAAATCCCAACATATTATATTTTAATTGAAATTATTCCTGAATAACCTTAACAACAATCTGACTTTCCAGACTTTTGTTCAATTATTAACTATAACTTTATTTTACAACTGTTCTTTGAGAAGGGAGAAAACCTTACGGGGAAAATATTTTAATAAATTGTCAGTTTATCTTAAATGTATTCATCAATCACTAATGTGAATGTGGTTGAATGCTATCAAGTATCAGAGGGGTAGCCGTGTTAGTCTGGATCTGTAAAAAGCGACAAAGAGGCCTGTGGCACCTTATAGACTAACAGACGTATTGGACATAAGCTGTCGTGGGTGAATACCCACTTCGTCAGACATATTCACCCATGAAAGCTTATGCTCCAATACGTCTGTTAGTCTCTAAGGTGCCACAGGACTCTTTGTCGTTGAATGCTATGTTATAAGTAAGTAGTGACACAACAGTAAGTTCAGTGATTCTGTTTATAAGAAATAGAAAAATGTGAATGCTTAAAGTTCCATCTCCTTAGCTTTGCAACATAAATTATTTTTGCCACCAAGAAGTACATGAAGTACAGCAAGTCTTCATAAGCAAACACAGTTATATCATTTGTGGTAAAATTGCTGAAACAGATTTTTTTTATTGTCATGGTCATTAACCTGATAGCTAGCCTGTAACAAACACATTCATTGTAAAACATTTCATCACCAGCTTGTTGAAGATTAATCATTTAATCATAAACCTGGCCAAGATAAAAATTTAACTTTTTCATCACTAAAACATGCAAATTCACTTCTTGTTGATTCATGAACTCATTCAAGATTAATTAGTTCATCACCAGACAGGGCCCAGTCCCGCAAATGGTCAGAAACACACTGAAGTCACTTGGATTTCTTGTGTTGATCACTAGTTTAGGCCCTCAATTTGTAAGAAAACCTATAACAGGCTTTTGTTTTTTATTTTGAATGCGTGTTCTTCAAAACTAGTTTATGAACTAATAGGAAGGAGAAAATACAGAGGAAGTTTCATGGCATAAGTTTAAGTATTTGTTGCCCAAAAAAGACACAGTGCCAACTCCAACATGTGTAATGTCATGTAAATTAGGCCCTGATCCTCAGAACACTTGTACATGTTCTTACCTTTCTTACCAGGAACAGTTCCTTGATTTGATGGCCTTAAACATTCCCCTTCCCCCTCAGATTCCAAAATCAGAGGGGCCCAGATCCCCAAAGATATTTAGGCCCTAACTTCTACTGGAATACCTTTATGGGTCTGGACCTGGGTGTTTCTCTCTTAGGTGCTTTTGAATTTTCACCCTTGCTCTGCAGGCTCTACCCCTATGGAACTGGAATCGTGCCTTGACTGGAAGAGCTCACAGCAGGCTGCTGGCTGCCATATCAGATAATAGGAGCTGAGTGCAATTTATTCTTTACAACTCCTCCCTCCCCCCATTTTAAAAACAGCCTTTTTCGAAACTCAAGACTTCTGCAAAGCTTTTGTTTTCAGCAAAACTTGTGTGTTCCTTTGTCAAAACCAGAAATGCTGACATCTATTTCCCCCCCCCCCCCCTTCTCCTGCCACTGAATTCAACAGAATGAATGTCTAAGGTTTAGGGGGGTGTTAGTTTCACTTTCCCTTTTTTCCCCTTTGGCTACTTGGAAACTTTTCCAAAGCTGAGGGAGGTTTGAGCAGGTGAAGAGCAGTAAAGGGGAAAAACTGGAGGAAATGACCCCTGGCCCCCATTCATTGAACTGCCCTCGCTCCCAGGAGGGTGGGGAGGGGAGAAGGAGACGAAGGGAATTAACTCAAGTGGAAGCTGTGCTCCCAGATCCCGTGGACACGGAGCGGAAGGGCAGAGCCGAGGGGCCGGGGTTAAATGGAGACGGGCAAGGGCAGAGCCTGGGCACGGGGGTTCATTGCGGGGAAGGGCTAAGCGCATCGCCCGGGGATCTGTGTCCCCAGCCCGCGGGGCAGCCCCGCGCTCTCCCATGGATGCTCTCAGCGGAGGCGGCCCCGGCCGCCGGGCATGGGGGCCCTGGCGGGGAGGCGTCTGGCCGCCCTGGCCCCGGTCCTCTGCCGTCCCCTCCGGGCGGAGCCTGCCTCTCCTCCGCCTCCTGCCTCTGCGGGCGGCGCGCCGCGCTCCGCCGGCCCCCGCTATGGCCGACAGCCCGGGCCCCGCTGGCGGGGGGCGGCCGCGCTGCCCCCGGGCCGCCCCCACGGTGGAGCCGGTTCTCTTCCTGGGCACCGTGGCGCTGGGCCTGCAGGCCCCGCTCTGCACCCAGTACCTGTGGGAGCGGCTCGGGGCCGAGCTCGGCTACAACGGCTCCGCGGCCAGCGGCTCGCCCGGCTGCGGCAACGCGAGCGGCGCGGGGGACCCTCGGCAGCAGGTGGGCGAGGCGGGCCGGGCCGGGCCGGGCCGGGGGGTGGGTGCCCGGGAGCGGGCGGGCCCCAGAGGTGCTGGAACTAGGGGCGCTGGTTTGACGTGGCTGCCCCCCCACCCCCTGTGCCCAGCCAGGCACAGCTGGGAGGAGCTGGGCCATATTTTCGCACCTCCCTGCAAGAGGCGGTGTCTGCAGGCCAGGGTCAGACCCCAAGGCGATGGGTGCCAACATAGACCGTGATGGACAGATATTGTGCCATCCGGGGCCTCACCTACTTGTGTCTGTCCTTCTGTCTCAGGAAGTGGAGACCCTGGCTTCCCATTGGAACCTCTACATCAACCTGGCAGGCTTCTTTGTGGGTCTCTTCTCGGTGACTCTCTTTGGGCCATGGAGTGACAGCGTGGGTCGGCGTCCAGCGCTCATCCTGCCCGCCGTGGGCATGGCCTTGCAGGCTGCCATCTATCTTCTTGTCATGTACCTGAGGCTACATGTTGGCTACTTCCTGCTTGGGCGCATCCTGTGCGGCCTCATGGGGGACTACAACCTCATCCTGGCCAGCTGCTTTGCCTACGTGGCTGACATCAGCGACCAGCGTTCCCGTACGTTCCGCGTCGCCATCCTGGAGGCGTGCCTGGGTGTGGCAGGCATGCTGGCCAGCATCATCGGAGGGCAGTGGCGCAAAGCTCAGGGCTACATCAATCCCTTCTGGCTTGTGTTTGCTGTCAGTCTTGCCACTGCCCTCTATGTTGCTCTTTGTCTCCAGGAATCGGTGAAGGAGAGGAAACCGGCCAAGCTGTTCACCCTCAGTCACTATATGTCTGTGTACAAGCTGTATGCAGCCCCAGGGTACCAGAGATCCAGGCAGAAGCTCGCTCTCTACTCTCTGACGTTCTTTCTCATTGTCACCATCCACTTTGGAGCCAGGGACGTCTTTGTCCTATACGAACTCAGCTCCCCACTCTGCTGGGGCTCTGATCTGATTGGCTATGGCTCAGCGGCTAGTTACCTGACGTATCTGAGCAGCCTGGCAGGGCTGCGGGCACTGCAGCTGTGCCTTGAAGACACCTGGGTAGCGGAGTTAGGATTGCTCTCCAACATCTCGGGGCTGGTTGTGATTTCACTTGCTTCTACAACACCACTGATGTTCACAGGTGATGCTGAATCCCAAAATCCAGGTAGCTTAAAAATTGCCAGAGGAGTGAGGAGAGGATGGCAGCCTCTTGGAAAGACAGAAAGGCAGAGTAGACGTCCCCAGAGTATCCACATACCAAAATTGCTGAGATCACCAGCCTGTCACACCTTGTATTTACTGTCACCACCACGTGGTGGTTCTGCAGCTAGAGGGAGTCACTACAGACAGTTGTAGACCAACCAGAAGCCACACAAACCAGGTATCTTAAGCTATCCTCAAAGGGGCCGGCCATAGAAGGAGGCGGGCTGAAGGGCACGCATGGGCTAATGGGCAGGAGGATGGCAGTCTCCCTGGCAGCTACAGGTGCTTTATTTGTGGGGTTGGTTTTGTTTTAAGCTAGCAATGTTATTCCACAGATAAGAAAACCTCCTGGGTGTGTCTTATTTCTCACTCACAGGTTATGGCATCCTGTTTCTTTCAATGGCAGCCACTCCAGTGATCCGGGCAAAGCTGTCCAAACTGGTGGATGAGAAAGATCAGGGTAAGTGATCAACCAATGTAACCCACAGCAGGCCCTGAAACATTCAACCTAGTGATGTCTGCGCAACACATTAAAAACCAAACAACCCAAGGAGTGTGTCTCAGCCTCTCCCGGCAGGAGGCACCAAAAGGACCAGGTCAGGGAATCTCTGCATTCTTCTGACCCCTCCCCCCCGGCACATGCACACATCCCCAGGCCCTGCGCAGGACAGGCATTGTGGGCAGTTTTTCTAGGCAATACAGTGAACCTACTTGGGCCTAGAATGTGCAGAGGAAGATGTAGTCAAAGTGAAAAGCATCACATTAAAGTTTGGGGCTGGGTCACTGATGACCTCCCCCTGGTCTCAAAACCTTTCACAGGAACAGGAGTTAGACTGGGTTGAAAAATAAACTCTGGAAACACTAGTAACCCCCGGTATGGCTTTGGCCTGTGTGAGCTGGCAACAACTGGAAGAACTCAGCACTACTAAAGGATGTGACCACAGGATGTAGGGTTACCCTTCTCCATAACACTGGGGAGAGCCGGGCCTCTTTGCCTCCTGTACATGGACCTGGCTGGAAATGCCACTGCAGAGTCAGGAGAGGGGAGGAGGGGCTTAGTGCAGTCACTTGCAGCCCAGAAATGGCTTCCCAGGGATTAAATGAAAGTCCTGGTTCCTCCAAGCAGCTAACGTGGGCCCCTCTTAGAATGAAGCTAGTGTAAATTGGATTCCAAGGTTATAAAATGAAACCTGCAGTATCTCTGCTGTGTTTAATATTTATTGAATGATAAAATGTCCTGGGCACTTACATTGAACTAGTTTCTGCCTCATGGGATTTACAGTCCGTCTGATGCAGCATCCAAATTCAGCACTTGGTGAGTGCAACTCATGGAGGGCCGTGGAGTTATCCTACTCACACTCGGGCTGAACTTGGCCCATCATGCCTGTCTCTGCTCTCAGCCCTTGGCACCTGCACTGCAGAGAAAAAGGGCCACCTCCTGATCGGAGTGAAAATATTTTACTAAGATCCAGATTGAAATGCACCTAGATGGTCAGGTGTGTTCAGTCTAAGGGGGCCAAAAGAGGAGCCTCATTGCTAAGCTCTGACCTTGGTGTCCTTCCAGGTGCTCTTTTTGCCTCTGTTGCCTGCGTGGAAGGTCTCTGCTCACTTGTGGCCACAGGAGTGTTCAACTCTCTCTACCCTGCAAGCCTGCACTTCATGAAGGGATTCCCCTTTCTCTTTGGGGCAATCATTCTGCTCGTTCCAGCTGCTCTTATTGGGTAACTCAGATCCTGGTCTTATAAGTCAGTCTAAAAGCCTTTGTATGTGGCTCTGTAGTGGTTGGTGGTGTCCCTTGCAGGACACTGGCTTGTGAGAGGCCTTTACAAGGCTTGTTCTAAATGCTGCTAATTGGAAGAAGTTTGGTGCCACAGGAGGCAGATGTCCAAGTATCTCAACTGGGGAAACCTCTGCCAAGTTCTCTCTTGGCTCACAAGTAAATTGATTTCAGTGGGATTCTTCCTACTCACTATGTGTCCACATTGCAGCCCCCCCCTACACACACACCCTGCACTCCATGTGAGTGTGGATGGTAGGGGGCGGAAGCGGCTCAGAACGGAGTTGCATTTCAAGCGCTGAATGTGGGGCCTGGGAGTGGAACGGCAGGGGCTGTGCCAGCTCAGGATTGAGGCACATTGTCCCAGCTACATATGCAATGCTCACGTGGCGCCTGCCTGCACTGCGCTGGCTCTAGCCACTAGCTGTCATTCCATTCAAACATGATTGTTTATTTTTCTTGCTTTATATCTTCCTGAGCCCTGTGCTGCCCCAGAGGTCAGCACCAATCCACAGAGCGCCGGCGGCGGTGCGAGGCGGGGAGCTGGGAGCTTTGGCGCAATATTGCTCTTTCACCCCTTCCTCCAGCAGCTGCTGTAGCGAAGAGCTTGGGCACCCTCAACAGCTTGTCTGCCTTCAATTGCCCCCCTAGTTAAAGCAAGAGAGTGAGGTTGCTTTTGACCTTGTCGGTGCTGGGAGGCCAGGGTGGGTTTACAGGAGAAGTGCGTTAATGGCTGGCCCTAGGGAGTTTTTCTGGCAGGGCCATTTCCTCTCTGTTCCCTTGAGATTTTAAAGCCCTTGCTTTGTGCAGGCAGAGCTCTGACGCTGTCCATTCTCTCTTAGGTGGATAGAAATCTCGGACACCACACCCGAATACGGTCACTTTACAGATGCTTCCTGATCCCCCACACAAGGCTAAGCACTGATTCACCAAAAGAAAATTATTTGTGTGGCTGAGCAAACCGGTCGGAAAGCTGCTGCTTATTCTGCTGGGACGATTTGACCAATGAGCGTGAGAGATCTCTAAGGTTCTTGCTTATTTAAAGTTCCAAGTAGCTGGAAATCATGGCTTTAATCAGCCAGTAAAAACACGATCCTGCCAGCAGGGCTAGCTCCTCATGGTCCTACTGGCTTGGCCTGTCGGGGAAAACACCAGTGAGTTTAAAAATAAAGGGGTAGAAAAAGCTGCTGTTGATGCCCATTTGCAGGTGACAGAGGAGTGAAAACTAACAGGGCATGCTGGCGGCCCAGGGGGGAATGTACGCTCCTGCTGAGGGGTTGTGAGTGATGCCAGGGAGCAACTTCCCCTCTGAACAGAGTGAGCTCTTCCCTGTTGAGTGGCCAATAAGCCATTAGTATGGAAAAAGAAACTCGAGACCAAATGCACCTCCCTCCAGGAAGAGATGGCCCCCGAAGGGCACAATGGAAGTAGAGGAAGCCCAGCACTGGCTGAATAGACTGTAGAGAGAGGGAGGCAGGCCCCTGGCCCCCATCTGCACCAGGGTAACAGACTTGTTTTGCACGTTACTGCTCAGGCCAGGCTCTTGTAGCAGTGCTGAGAGTGAGAAGCAAGTCTTCCCAGGAGTGTGTGAGCGTCTGGAGGGACATTCTCCCTTCCTGCCTGTCTAGCTGCAGAACCCATTCATGGGGCCCTTTGGAAGCACTAATGGCACTGCACACAAGTCCCGTGGAGCTCAGCTGTTCGCATCAGGTGCAGTGCAGTGTGTGCCGCTGAGCGGGGAAGAGCCAAGGCCCTTCCCCTAGTGCCCTTCAGCCCAGGATTTCAATGTTCTTTGCAAAGGTGGGCTGTGCAGGTTGGAACCTGAGGTAGACGGGTTAAAGCTAAACCTGTCCCATCATCCATAACTGTGGGCACCTAAGTTCAATAACTGTGGATTAAGTGACTTCCCAAGGCCACAGAGTAAGTGAATGGCAGAGCCAGGACCAGTCTCATCCCATCACTAGGCTGAGCTGGATGCGGGAGCAGGGCGGGGGGTGTATTTGCAGGGAGAAAATATATGTTCTGTGGGATGTACTCTTCTGTCAGCGAGCTGACTGCTGCTCCTCTTCCCAGAGGGTGACAGGTGCCATCATGTCTTCACGTTGTCACTCGCTCAGCTATCCCCTGCTGGGGTAGTACCACCTCTCCCCAGCCCATGGTGTTCAAAGCCTTCACAGCTGTTCTTCTAACAGCTGTTAAACTTGTTTCCTCTTGAATATATGATCTGTACAGTAACTAAGTGGCACTGCTGATAACAAACCCCTTATGCAAGGCTTCAAGGTGCTGCCGGTGCCGTTTTCTAATCAGATTTATGACAAGGACAAGATTGCTCATTCCCAGAATAGCAAGTCCCTAGTTCCTCTCGTGGCCCATAAAGGCTGGCCTTGGCAGCAGAGTTCTTTTATAGAATCATAAACGTTTAAGGGTGGAAGGGACCTTGAGCAGTTGTTTTCTAACTCATCCCCCTGTGCTGAGGCAGGACTAAGGAAACCTCGACCAGCTGGGGCAGGTGTCTGCTTATAAACACTTCTAGGGATGGGGATCCTACAGGGTAACACATTCCAATACTTAACTATCCTTACCATTAGAACGTTTTCCCTAATGTCCAACCTAAATCTCCCTGGCTGCAGATTAAGCCCATTACTTCTTGTCCTACATGGAGAACAATTGATCACCGTCCTCTTTATAACAGCCCTGAACACATTTGAAGACTGTCGTCTTTTCTCAAAACTAAACATACCCATTTTCTAAATGTTTCCTCATAGGTCAGGTTTTCTAAACCTTTTATCATTTGTGTTGCTATCCTGTGGACTCTCTCCAGTTTGTCCAGACTTCCTTCCCCGCTTATCTCTCTCCGTTATTCTCCTGCTTTTCTCTCTTGGGTTGAAGACTTTGGAGAGAAAAGCAGCAGCGAATAATTTGATGCCAGGTGAAGAATGAGCTCATCAAAGAGCCTGGAGCCATAAAGATTAGAGATGATCCCCTGAGACTTGCTAGCAGCAGCTACACACTGGGTTAACCTTTTCCTGGGCACTGGAGTGAAGCTCACAGCAGCTCTGTTTCTGTTACCTGCCTGTAAATATAATAGGCAGTGTTTGCCAAATCAGCCCAAGCTCTTGTTTCGCCTCTGCTGGAGTGGGGAGTGGGGAGAGAAGGAGCAGGCAGCAGGAAGGTGCGTGAGGGGAGAATGGGAGAAGCAGAGCCGTGGTCGGATGCTTTATGTCAATATAAAGCTCAGTGCTGGGGCTGCCTGTGCAACTCTGAGCTTAGGGCCAACGCTGACTTTCCCTACAAACGGGGCATGCCGGGAGTTCAGGGCTGTGGATGAATTTGTATCTGAATTCCTCAAGGTAGCATCAGGCCACTAAATCCTAGCTGGTCCCCTTGGGCCTGCAGGTCCGTTTTCCTGGCCAGGATCACCAGCTGGCAGTGTCTGTGCAGTTCGATTTCACTGGTCCCACCATGCTCGCTTTGTGTGTCAGTCACCCACTGTGTGTAAAGGAAGAATCCAATAGGATTTATGGAAGAACAACAGCTCTTTTTGTTGGCTCTCCTCCCAGATCCTCAAGCATGGGGCCAGTGCACGACCTACCACAGTGTGGCTGTGAGCAGCAGGTATGGGTGTCCTTAGAATACAATGGGCACCATGCTCACTCACATTAATCCCTGCCCGGGACATCCAGGGCCAGGGTAAAAGGGAGGCTGGGAGCCTTTCTAGTCTATATTATACAGGTTCTTGTATTGCCCTCAGCACCTTCTACTCGCGCATGAAGAAACACGGCTAGCAGCTGCCTCTTGTGGTTTATTCTGTCTCTCACCTCTTTCCGGGAGAGAATATGTGGGCAGTGGAATGTTTTGGTAGGGTTCCCCCCTCGCTATAGCCACGCTGCTCGGTCTGCGTTAGAGAAGGCAGGTCGGCACAGTGCCTCGGGGAGTGGGAATTTGGGCTGATCCTTAGCTCCCCGGGGAGTTTGTGCACAGTCTCCTACCAGCCCCCCAGCAAGCTCTGTCTCCCACACAGACCAACTTTATCCTCATGGTAGGAAGTTCCACTGTGCCTGAGAGGTGGAGTTGTTTGCCATGGCTCTCATCCTGTGCCTTAGGCTTTACAGGTCCTCGTCTTTGACTCTCTTGGCTATGGGAAGCCAGTGTAAAGGGTGGAGGACAGGCTGAATGGGCTCACAGTAGCCTGTGATGCTGAGGAGACGTACTGCAGCATCTTGTACTAGCTGGAGTTTCCTAAGGCCTGATGGTTCGTGCCTTCCCAAGGGAGAAGTCTGGCTGGCCTTGATGAACAATGGTGCCCTCTTGCCCTAAAATCCACGCAGGTGCCTCTGGGCCAGTGCAGCGTATAACAGGCTCCACCCCTTCATTCAGCACATGGGGAGGAGAGGCCTGAGTGGGGCCTGCAGTGCTGCTGGGGTTAGACTCTCCAGTCGGGTGCCAAAGTGACATGCGCTGGGCTCCTCCCCACCCTCTAGGCCTGGGTGGCAGAGAAGGTGCAGGCCGGAGGGAGCAGAGCCTAGGCAGGCCGTGTCCCTGTGCCTATGGCTGTCTCCGATCACATCACCTGCAGACACATTGCTGTGCCACCCCACCTGCTGCTGGCCCGTGGCATCACTCGCTCAAACCCCAATGCCTCTAATTGAAAGCAGTTCTTCATTCAGGAGCCCATCATCTCCACTCATTAATAATGAATGTTCCTTCACCGCATCCCATTTTCTTTGGACCCATCTCATGTGGCTGGAGCCTGCCGGCTTGTGGGCAGAGAGGGCTCAGCGGCTGTAACTGCTCCGCAGTGTTGCTGGGACTAAGCAACCCGCTCAGCGCTCGGGTGGGCGGCTCCTGTACCCAGAGTGCTGTGCAAGGCCTCCGGGCGTTTACCTGCCGTGGGCCTGACGCTCCAGCCAGGCTTGAAGTGTTTGCGCTGCGCTCTGCAGGGGCTGCTGCAGGAGCTGCCCTGTGAATGGAAGCAGGAAGGAACAGGCAGGAGAGCTGCAGTGAAGATGGGGATGAGAAGTGATGTCTGTGGTACCCGAGGAGCGCCCTCTGTTGGCCATCCGGTCACAGTGTATCACCTGGAGCTGGAAGTCTGTCTCGCTGGGTGTGCAGGGGGACCATGCTGTCACTGATCAATAGGCCAATGACCTTTCCTTTCCTAGGGCGGGGCTGGGCTTGGTGTGGCGCCAAGCAGCCAGCTTCAGCCTGCAGAGTGGGGACCCCTTTGGAGGAGACGAAATCTCCTCCAAGAAAAGCCCCGGCCAGTTCCTGCGTCAGAAAGGGGCCTGTTAAGAGCAGCTTCCAGCAGCAGCCAAAGATCAGAGGTGTAGGTGCAGGGTGAGGTCCAGGCCCCAGCACAGCGAGCTGAGACCATCTCACATTGGCTGCCTGACATCAGGCTTCTCCCTGCACCCACAGATGCCACAGAAAGGGGCAAAGTAAAGCAAACAAGCCCTGTGTTTGAGCTCCAGCTGCAGTACAGCCCCCGCTCCCCCGGTGAACGGGGCCCAGAGTACATGGGACAACTGTGCCTGGCCCCACATCTTGCAAGGTCCTGCTGTCAGCCCACACCCAGGAAACCCCCGTCAGCCTTGGCAATGGCCTCTGCTCCCATCCCCAATACCCTGCTGGCCGATTCTGAATGTGCAGAGGATCGGGCTCGTGAGCGGGATGGGGGAGGTGAGGAAACGGCCTGTCACTTAACGGCCTGTCACTTAACGCTGGAGCCAACAAAGCCTAAGCTGGAGGGAAGCTCACGCAGACCCCTCCCTCTGAGCGGAGCAGGAGCCATGACCAATCTGGGATGAAGAGCAGAGCCGGCAGGAATAAAACACAGCCACAGCCCAGTGCCTTGCCGGTGTATAATGATCCCACAGGTACAATGCAGCAGCTAACGTCCTTCCACGCCGCGCCCAGCAGCGCGCTCCAGGCCCCGGGCAGCTTTGTGCCCTGCATACATGGGCCTGACAATGCTTTACAAGGGCACCAGAGTGGCAAGAACTGAGACGTCAGGTGATAAAAACAAGATGCACTTTGCAAAGGCCCCCGGGAAAGATTTCTACCTGAGCTAGAAGCAAAGGGCTCCCCAGGCTGGGCAGCATGTGGAGAGAGGCCGCGAGGAGGTGGCAGGAGCTGCTGTTTGGGATGGGGGGAGGGGAGGTCTCCACCTAGGCAGGTTGTAGGGACCTGACATAAAACAAGGGGATTGCTCCAGGGCTTTGCTTTCATTTGGCCTCTCCTGCCCATTGGCACTTTGTGGTGCCACTCGCTCCCTGAGCTGCTGCCCTTGGTAATGGTCCCCAAGCACCAGCAGGGCGTGTAAGTGCAGGAGCTGGAGTCCACATGGCAGCCTGTGCCAGCTGCGTGATGCTCCTTGTGAAGTCCTCGTGAATACACAGCTCGTGGGTAAGGGTGCGAGTCTTTCACGGAGGTGACGGAGTCCATGACTTTCTGGGACCTCTGTAACTTCTGCAGCGGCTGGTGCGGCTGAGCCCAGGGCCGCCCGAGCAGCTGGGGCGTCCCTAGGACCAGCCACGCTGGTCGCTGCTCAGGCGACCCCAGGCAACTGGTCCCAGGCACTGCCCGGAGGAGCGGCGGTGGGGCCCCAGGCTGATCCCACCCCCAGGAGCAGCAGCGACTGCCAGAGCACCCCTGCCCCCCTCAGCACCTAAGATTTAGGCACGGGTGTTTTTAATAAAAGTCACGGACAGATCACTGGCCATGACTTTTATTGTCTCTGACCTGTCCATGACTCACTAAAAATACCTGTGACTAAATCGTAGCCTTATGCATGGGCCACTTCCTCTCAACTGCCCCTTCCTCCCCCTCCCCTCCTTCCTGCAAACATTTCTGGGTGGGGTCTGCGTTCTCCATCACTTTCTCTGCAGGCTGGGGGAGTCAGACGAGTGGGTGTCATGGCGAGGGAAGGGGAACAGCTGTCTCCCTGCCCCGGGGGCATTGGGACGGGCCCTCTTGTCTGGCCCCCACAGGCTCAGGCTGTAGGAGGCAGATAGGAAGTGTTCTTTGCTCTTAAGGGGAGAACATCCCTTTTGGTGCCGGGGCTGGATTCGAGGATGGGAGGGTAATTAGAGAGTTGATATTCGGCTGCTGCCCCAGCCAAGGGCCCTTCCTCTTGCACTGTCTGAGCCAGGGAAGTGGTCCAGGTCCCTCAGGGGTAGGCCCAGGGCACAGCCCTGGAAGCAGGAAGCTCTAACAGGAAGGATTTAACCCCACTTGGGGAGAGCGCTTCTGGGAAGTGCCTAGCACCGTGTTTCTCAGCTGCCGGGCTGAGGACCGGCGCCACGCCCTGAGATCTCCCTGATGCAGTGTAGGAAAGCAGCAAGCAGGTCCCTGGTTGAACAACACTGCCCTAGAGGATATGGGGTGGCCCTGCCTGGCTGTAGGTCTGCCCGAGAGGGGCTGCACACTCCAGGCTGTTCTCTGAGCCAGCTGAAGAATCCCGGGATGAGCGGCCCTGGAGGAAGCGGATAATCTTCTCGATTGTGGCCTCCTGGTACTCATGGGACCATCTGCATCCAGGGGAGAAAACGGACTATCACACCCTGCTCAATGGACTCGAAAGTCTGCAGGTGAGCTCGATGCGTCAGCCACGGGCACTGTCAGACCCCCCTTCCCCCCGGATGCTGTTCATGTGCCCGGGCCACAGGTACTGTCAGACTGGGCCACGGGTGCTGTTCAGTGTGCCCGGGTTATGGGCACTGTCAGACCCCCCCCCCGGATGCCATTGTGACCGAAGAACCTCGATACCAACTGGCAGAGGGCACAGAGGTGCATACGGGTTACAGGAAACCCTGGGGCTGGTGTTTACATTCTAGTTCCCCAGCGCTCACGTACGGGTGTTACATCATCCCCTTGCCAATAGGGTGACCAGATGTCCCGATTTTATAGGGACAGTCCCGATTTTTGGGTCTTTTTCTTATATAGGCTCATATTACCGCCCACCCCTGTCCTGATTTTTCACACTTGCTGTCTGGTCACCCTACTTGCCAACGGGCCGTGCGGGTCCTGTGAAAGGAGGCATGTCTCTGTCTACGCTGGGCACTGTAGCTACAGGCAGGTCACCCACAGGCAGCGTCCCTAAGTCAGGTCCCACCACTTCTCTCCCCCATTGGCCATTGTGTGTTGTGTGTCTCCCAGTGGGAGTCTGGCAGCATGTGGAGTCACCCGCTACGGGGGAGCTCATGAGGTAACCAGGGGTCTGTTTTCCAGTGAAGAGCAAAGGAGGAGAGAGGATCTATCTGGGGGTGCAGACAGCAGGCTGGGCCTCATGAAAGCAGGGTCTTGGCCATCCCAGTGGGACAGCGCAGGGGAAAGACTTCGGGGTGACAGCAGCTCAGCAGAGCAGGGCTCAGGCATGTGAAGATTTGATTTTACAAGTAACCCTTTGTTTCCAGTGTTTCTATTGGCTGCCCTATGACTCTCTGTTCTCTGCTACTTACACTTGCTTTCTCAGGAAGCAAACCTGAGTGCTGTGTGTGACGCAGAGCGGGGTCTCAGGTCACTGGGAAGCTGGCGTGCTGTTCCTTTGGGAACATCCCGAGTGACCAGTGCCCCGGGGCTGGGCACTGCGGGGGTTGAAGTGTCCTATTGGCACCTGCATGGGGGCCAGTGGAGCCCACGTGGGCTGAGAGGCAGGGTTTGGGTTGCCTGTGGCTAGCAGAGGCAGGGAGCTGAACCCCAGCAGCACAGAAAAGGCTCCTTCATGCTATGGCCCCGTGGTAGCAACCCTGGGAAGCCTGGGCCACGGGCACAGTAGGGACCCCCCCCCACTCCTCCTGGGATGCCATTCAAAGTGCCAAGGGGCCACGGGTGCTGGGACGCGTCTGGGATCCTGCACGAGTGGCAAGCAGAGCTCAGGGAAGAAGAGGAGAAGCAATGAAGGAGCTGGAGCAATTGGGTCAGGAGGAGGGATGGACAGAGCTCAGTCTGCCCTGCTCGGCTGAAGGATAACAGGAGACACGAGATCTGCCTGCAGGTAGCTGAGGGGCCAAAACACCAAGGAGGGAGGAGAATTATTCAAGGGAGACCAGGAGAAGAAAATTCCACCTCCCAGATAAGATGGGTCCCAGCTGCAGAGAGGCCGGCACCCCCTGCCCTGAAGTGACGTTCAGCGGCCTGCGTCTGCTGTCTCACCCGCCCACCGCCTCAGATTGCATCGCACTGCCTGCACGCCACACAAGTCAGCAGCCACCACAAGAGCACGGCTGGGACAGGGCCACGCCCGCACTTACTTGATGCCGTTAAATTTCAGGACAGCCCTCATGTCCTCGGGAAGATCCTGGGGATCAGGCCACTCAAAATGGTCAGCCACAGGGATGATGTTCTTCCCACAGCTCAGGGCCGTCACGATCTCCTGAGGGGAAAGCCCAGAGCTTACCTCATGGCTCCCACATGGCAGCCAGAGCCATCTCCAGCCCCTCCCACTCCCGCGGTGCCACCAAGTCCCTCTGCGCTCCTGCCCGGGGGTTCTCACCTTGTGCACCCAGTCCTTGCGGTCAGGGTCCCCCATGCACTTATCCAGCGTGTTTGGCGAGAGAACCAGCACGAAGTTGCGGGCGCTCATCACGCTCTGGATCAGCTTGTCCTCAAACTTCCCCGCCTCCAGCTTCTCCACATCTATGAACACGCTGAAGCCATGCAGCTGCAGATGGACCTTCAGCAGGCTGGGGGCAAGAGAGACACCATCAGGGCACCCCCTGTCCTTGTCATCTGAGCCAGGGGCACCGAGAGAACAGGCTTCCACAGAGCCAACTGCAGCCTCCAGACGGTAGCTGCTGGCTCAGGCCTGCGCAGGCTCGAGGTGTGTGGGCTGTCACAGAACTAACAGGGAGGGAGGCTTTAAGCCCTGCTCTGACTGGGCCACCAGGGGGGTAGAATGAGGAAGGTGCAAGTCAGCATCAGCAGGGAAGCAGGATGGGGTTTGGGGGCTGAATTCCCCTTCCAGTCTGCTCTGCTCTCACTGAGCCTCAGGCACTGTCCCCTCCAGATTCTGCTCTGTCCTTCTCTGCCCACAGAGAGATCCTGGGTCATTCCTAAGCCATCAGCACCATGACACAGACCCCTGGAGTGGGTCCACGTGGGGCGATCCCCTCGGCACTCACCTGGCCAGCTGGGAGCCAGTGCTCCGTCGGTAGCTGATAAACACATCAGGCCCCTCAGAGGTGGATTTGCAGCCACTGCACGGCAGGGGAGAGTGAAGCATTTCTAGATATGAGTGTGGATAGCAGCGAAGAGTTAATGGTGATCTGTGAATGGTCACCCGGCAGTCAGACTAGTCCCATCCGGCCCCCGACCCAGTGAGCTGACCAGCCCTGGCCAGGTCTGACCAGTGACCAGACTGGCCCCCGGTGTCTCTGTGCTGAGAAGGGAACAGGTCCTTACCCCTGGCGGCAGAGAGAATGCGCACGCGGTGGAAGCCCACATTGATGCGGCAGTCCTCCTGCAGCTGCTCCTCCGTCACACGGTGCAGGAAGTTGCGGTCGATGCCACAAGTCACCAGATTGTACGTGTACTGGCGGAACTTGGGGTCAACGCTGCCCAGCCAGTCGGCCAGGTTGCTGCGGTCGCAGGTGGAGTAATTTGCATATGTCTTCAGCTCCGTCAGCTCCCGGAAAAACCTGGCAAGTCAATGGATGTAAGCATAGGGGGAGAGGGATTTGATGGGGCTCGGGGTCAGGCAGGCACTCAGGAAGAGAAGAGAGTGCCCAGATCCTGTGGTGAAGGGTGCATGAGAGAGATGGACAGACAGACAGACGATTGATTGATGGAACATCTCTGCATTGAGACGTGAAGGGGCAGGACCTGCAGCCGGGGGAGCAGAATCCAGGGTCAGTCTGCAGCTTTCTGAGTAGCACACAGGGCCCCAGCCCAGTTCCTGTGCTGAGGAGAGCCCCTCCCATTCAGCCACTCCCTGTGGCATTGGCCACCTTGTGAGAACTCCCCCAGCAGCAGGATGGAGTCACAGCTGGGCACAGGGCCTTTGGTGGTGTTTCTCTAGGTCCATTTTGTGTACAGTAGAACCTCAGAGTTCATAGAATTTCAGGGTTGGAAGGGACCTCAGGAGTTCATCTAGTCCAACCCCCTGCTCAGAGCAGGACCAATCCCCAGACTGATTTTTGCCCCAGCTCCCTAAATGGCCCCCTCAAGGATTGAGCTCACAACCCTGGCTTTAGCAGGCCAATGCTCAAACCACTGAGCTATCCCTCCCCAAGAGCCCAGCCTCTCCCAGTGTGAGGTCAGAGGCAGCTGCCTCTGGTGCTCCTGTCACAGCAGGGAGCGGAGGGGAGAGTCGAAGAGCTTTGCCCTAGACTCTCCCACTTGTCTCTGCAGCAACTGCTGTTGGACACAAGGGTCCTACCTCTTCCGGATGATGCTAGAGGCCATCCCCAGATCTTCCCGCAGATCCGTCTCCGTCAGTCGCAGCAGCAAGTCCCCATCCACCTCATGCTCCTGCCAAGAGAGGAGGTGTCAGAGCAGCCCACCACGGCCTGCTGCACAATGCACATGGAGCCCTGCGCCAGGGAGGAGACTCAGCCTGGGGGCATGGATGAGATGCTCATGCAGTGCACGGTGGGCAGCCCCACATGGGGGCTCACGGGCAGCTCCGGTGCCCTAAGCCATTCTCTTTGCCATCCAGAGATGGGACTGCTCGTCAACAGCCTCTCCCTCCACACTCCTGCTCTGTGATTCCAGCGTGCTCTGGCTATCGGGTCTGGGTGAGACGTGACACACGGCGGCCTATTGCCCCAGCTGTGATCAGGCAGGATTCTGCCCTGGGATGGCCGTGCATGAGGATGGAGGGCTGGCTTCCTGCTCTGGGGCTTGCAGCACTGGTGAGACAAGACACGGGCCTAGTCCCGTCTAGCTCTCCTCAAGGCTGAAGGTGCCAGGTGGAGATGTTGCCCTGGAGTGGCAGTGGCCATGAATTGCTCCATTGCTCTGGGTGACGTTGGATCTATAGGGTTCCTTATTACAGACAGTTACAAGGTGGGTTCTTTGTGTGTTCCCAGCAAAGGGCCTTTCCATTGCCCTTTTCCCCGCAAGCATGGCCCTACCAGGAAGCTCTGGCAGTATTTGTCGAATCCAGTCTGTTGCAGCCACGTCTGCACCTCGATGGGTTTCCAGCTGGAGACGGTGGGCAGGATCCGTCGAGGCACCTCCTCACCCATCATGCGCAGCGCCTTCTTGGCCAGCGACGAGGCGGTGGTGTTGGTGGAGTAACACACTATCCTCTTCAGGCTCTGAGCAGCCCCAATTTCACTGAAAATCTGGGCACAGAAGAGCAGGAGCCATCACATCCTTGTTTCCCCGAGTGCCTTCCCGCTGGTTCGTGCTGCGCAGTCCTGGCACGTGGCATTTCAGGACTACCACAGCACCCTAATAGGCAGAACTGTGAGCACACAGGGGGAGCAAGCGATGCCCCATTTCCCAGAGGCTGCAGGGCTGATTGGATGCAACCTCAGTGCCCCTCCTCCTCCCACATCTACTTGTCCCAGGTAACCCTGCCTCCCCAAACCCAGCCATACCTTGGTTTTCTTCTGCCTGGCTTTGATGGCGGCTTCTATGCACAGGTAGAAGAGAGCGATGCACTGCGCCTCCAGCCGCGAGCTGTCCAGCAAGGGCACCAGATGCTGCAGGTCCTTTGCTGTCCTTCCCTGACTATTGTCACTGCTGTCCAGCAAGTCGCATGCAAACCGCTCCGGGTCCAGAGAGGCGATGAAGGGCTCCACCAGCGCCAAGGTCCCCGACCGCTCCACCTCTTTCTCGATCTCTTTGTTGGTGGCCAGCACTGTGATGGCCAGGCATGCATGCAGGCGGATCAGCTCGTCATCTTTGGAGAACACCAGTGGGAAGAGCCACTCTGCCGTGTTCTTCTCGATCATCAGCCGCTGGTTGGCTTGCCCGCCGTACATGGCGCAGTTGGCCAGGGCCATGGCGCAGTGGCGCAGTACAACGAGGTCGGTCCAGCGGCACCAGTAGAGGATGGCATCCAGGCCCCCGTCAGAAATGAGCTGGAAACAGGTCTCCTCAGTGTGTTTGAACATGTGCTCCAGGATACCTGAGAGGCTGCGTGCCACCTGGGGGCTGTCTCGCTCCTTGGTCAGATTCAGGATCACCCCCAGCCCAATCCGGGCAATCCGGTCCCTGGGTGAAAGAGAAGCAGGGGTGAAATCAAAGAGAATGGCAGTGCCAGGGCAACCAGAGACTGAACCCGTCACCTTTACATGGCACTAAGAGACCGGTATGTACTCCAGGAGGGACAGAGGTTTCTATTGGCAGTGGAATGGCTCCAAGGGGCACAGATGGCGGAATGCTGTCTCCCGTGTAGACTGGCTGCCAGGATACCTGCCCCTCCATAGTGTGGTTAGATACATACAGGGCTGGTACTAAAGAACCACTTTGTTCTCATGCCTGAAGAGCCTTACAAATCCTCTTAGATCCAGAGAGCACCTGGATCCCCCTGAGGAAGCATGACCCAGAGACCCAGCTCCCAAGGGATCCCATCCCAGGCCATCACATGAGCAGCAAGTGAATTTCCTGATTTACACCTCACCTGACTCCCCTCCCCCAATGAGGCTTGTCCCTAAAATCCTCCAGCCTTCCCCATTTTCTCAGCAAAGCTCCCACCAACCATCAGCCATCTCCCTACTCCGTAGAGGACCCTTCTTCATGGGTCCTCAGAACCCAGACGGGCCCGTTGTGCCCGGCTCTGTTAATGCTCTGGAAGTGGTCTGGAGTCACCCTGGAGTTAACGGGAGAGAGACAGATAGACACACACACAAGCAGAGTCCCACACTCCCTTCCTCTGGCATGTTAGCTGGATTGTCCACGATTCGCTGTCCCCACTGTGAGCAGGAATGTGTAAGGACACGCTCCCCTGGGGTCTACAGACACGGTTACACTTCTCATGCTCCTGCACGTGTTCTTCAGGTGGTTCTGTCCATTTGACTGGCACAGGTGGTTACAACCCTCGGCAAAGCCCTCTCTGTCCGTCAGCCTCATCCCAGCTCCCTAGAGCACCAGGTTTGCTGCGGTTTGGCTCTCTGCTCCAGGCCATTGTGGTACTGCCAGCCAGGCCCTTATTCAAAGGCTCTTGAGTTTGTGCTTTGCAGGCCTGTTTCCTGTCCAGGGCCGGCTCCAGGGTTTTGGCCGCCCCAAGCAGCCAAAAAAAAAAAAAAAAAAAAAAGCAGTGATCGCGATCTAAAAAAAGCCGCGATCGCGATCTGCGGTGGCAATTTGGCGGGAGGTCCTTCACTCCCAGGCGGAGTGAGGGACTGTCCGCTGAATTGCCGCCAAATACCTGGACCTGCCACCCCTCTCCGGAGCGGCCGCCCCAAGCACCTGCTTGAGAAGCTGGTGCCTGAAGCCGGCCCTGTTCCTGTCTGTGCTTCTTGTTTCCCTTCTCACTTGCCTCTGAGCCCAAGGGGGGCGTTCGCTCGATGAAAGCTGGGAGCAGCCTCTGGTAGCGACACTTGCTCCCCAGCCAGGTCTCCAGTGCTTGTCCAGGGGCTTTCTCGCCACGTCACAGAGCCTCCTTGCTTCCCAACACCCTGACTAGGGATGGGTTACTTGGGGCATGTCCTGCTGGGGCCCACAGCTCGTGCCCATGACTCACTTCTGATGTCTGTCCAGGAACTGTGTAGCATGTGATGGGGGCGGAGGGCATATGTCGTAGTAAACTGTAAGCGCCACTGTCTCCTTGTCCTTAGCCTGTCCCCGGTTCTGGTTGTGCCCACGAGAACATGGTCTGTTAGGCCGCAGTCCAACCAGATGCCCAGCCCAGAAAAGTCCTGGACGCTGAGCTGAATGACTGTGACAGAAGTCGTGACAAGCAATCTGGGGCCATCACAACTGACAGCTGGCCCAAGAACAATGAATTGTGTGTGCAGACGTCTGACTGGGGGAAGGAGATGGACTTTCTCCGTCTGGCCACATGGCAAACAGAGACTGTATTTAGCCACCCACCATGACATGCTAGAGGCACTGGCTGGGGGTGGGGGGGGGCGGGAGGGACTCTCCCCAGCTGGAAACGCTGACCAGTCCTTGGTCTCCCAGGAGGTGAGGGATCAGATTGGTGGGGTGGGAATGGAGGGTTGGGATTTTAGTTATTTGCAAAGATCTGTAGCTCTCTAGTGCTCTTGTAGTAAAGTCGATGTGGTTAGGAAGCTCCTTGCATCCCTGTCCCATTGTCCCTGAAGGGGTTAAACCAGGAGCCCAGCGCTCTGGGAGAGCATCTGGAAGCACCCGGGGCGGCTGGTTCCAGGGTCTGGGGCAACAGGACTATGGAGACCCTCATCCTAAGGAAGGGCTCGGACAAGAGACCGGAAGCTGGGAGTGAGCCCTGGAGACCCAGAGCTAGAAACAGTGCCAGGGTGCCACGCAGCTCCAGTACAAGTAGTGGGGCCCCTCCCAGCAGACCGGTGTCTGGCCAGGTTGTGACAGAGTGCGTGGGGCCTCTGCACCATGCCACCAACAGGCTAATGCGGAGTGCAGGTCCAGTACAAGCGTGGCTGGAGCGCTGGAGCAGTCAGTACTGATCACAGCTCCAGGCAGTGGCTGGGACAAACCACTGCGTTTCTGGGCCACGGAGCCCACAGAGGGGTGGGCTGGAGGGTCAGCAAAGTCTCTGTCTGCCAAATTCAAGGGATGCAACGCAGGCAGCCCCTCTTTCCCCTCAGTGCAGGTGAGATGGGTGGTTCTGGGAACTCCTGTTCTCTGTGCTGCTCACAGTGACCTTGGGCTAAATCGGACAGCAATCCACTCAGATAGCTCTGGAAAACGGACTCAGCCTGGGGCTGGGGTCCAGAGTCCAGGCCCTTCCACCCAGGCTCCAGGCTCACCAGGGGCTCGGAGATTCTCCGAATCTCTGGCTAGGGCAGGGCACTGTCAGCCAGAGCTTGTTGCAGCATGGGAATCATTGCAAAGGATTCTGGGTAGGAGCGGCTGCACCTGGCAGCTTGTGCGGCCATGGCAGGAACCAGGCTGAGAACCTGAGTTTAGTGTGAAGTGCTGCGGCTCAGTGTTCAGCCTGGGAATGCTGGGGGGAGGGGTACCTTGGTCTCACCCCCATGGGGTTCTGGGCTCAATGACCCTCCAAGCCTGCATTTGCTAGGGGAGAGCACAGCCTGCTAGACTGCAGCAAGGGGTCTGGCTGGGAACAGAATGAACAGACTTGTCTCCTGGCCCAGATGCAGGACGTGTGGTTCTGGCTGAGTCCGACAGCGGGGCCAAACGGCCGCTCCCTCTTGCCAGGAACCGAGGGGCTGAATTCAAGCTCTCTGAGCTGACGTTTCCTCCCATGTTAATGTCATCCTAATGCATTCTCCTCATTAACCTCTTTGCCTCTCTGGGCCCCGCTGTTACCACTGGGCGCAGTGGAGGGGGCAGAATAGGCTGTAAATTTGGATGAGCCCCAGACCGCATAGCAGGGCCAGCTGCAGTACGTGCTGATCGATACTTGCACCAAGCAGCGTTTGCAGAGACCTTGCCCTCAGAAATGTCCCCTGCTCCTGCGCTGAACGTGCACATTACAGCCGTTCCCCGACAGCAACGAGTCCCACTACGCTCACACACAGATGCGTGTGCAAAGAACGTGCCTCGTGCATTCACCTTCTAAGCATGAATCCTTCTGCCTCCGTTCCTGTCCTAGAAAAGTGAGTCCTGACCGTCGGTGGCAGCCTCTTTGGACACCCAGCTGTGCAGACCCACAGTGGTGGGAGCTCTGCGTCTCCTCAGCTGCACAGTCAAGGCAGTGTCCGTCTCAACTACCTGCTGGTGCCTGGACTCAGTGCCACCCTAGCAGGCAGGAGCTGAGGGTGCGTGCAGAGCACAATGGCTCAGGCATTGAGTCCTGGAAAAGGAGGCAGAACGGCGGCTGGGTAGAAACCTGCTGGAGACCAGGAGAGGAAGGGGAATTGTGGATGAAAATGTCCAAGCTGGCGTGAGCTGCCATGTGGGTGTGACGAACTGGGACTGTTCTTGCTGGGGTGTGTGAATGCTGACAGGCGAGTGTGGCTAGGATGGTCTGCATCGGGGGATGGGAGTCTGCCCGAGGGAACATACCTGAGCTTGTAACATGAGAACCCAGGAAGGGGTTGGAGGCCAGGTGACTCCGGGGCCCGGGAAACTGAACAAAGGCTGTGGGAGGGGTCGCTGAAGGAGAGTGCTGGAAGCAGGCTGGAGAGATGGCTGGGAGGCAGAGATGGCTCTGACCCCCCCAAAGGGGGGTGGGCTGGGATGCCTGGGACCCCAAGCTGGACCTAACTGAGGGGGGCCCTGTTGTCTGTGCCTGCAAGACCTGTCTTGGACTGTATTCCTGTCATCCAAATAAACCTTCTGCTTTACTGGCTGGCTGAGAGTCATGGTGAATCGCAGGAAGCCGGGGGTGCAGGGCCCTGAGTCCCCCAATACTCCGTGACAACTGGTGGCAGTGGTGGGATCTACTGCACCCCGTGGACGGCGCTTCCTGCAGTAAGTGACTGGGGAACAGTAAAACGAAGGGGGATTGACGGGGACCAGGCGTGCTGGAGAGTGAGAGAGAGACGGTTATTACCCCTGGGAGTGTGTGACCAGCGAGAAGGACTTTTGCAGTAACAGGGTCCCCCGGGGGGATCGCAGCGAGTGGTCCCAGGGGCGGAGGAGTCTGCAGCTCGACCCTGGCAGAGAGGTGGTGACCTCGAGAAGGGCTGGCACACTAGGGGTCCCCCTGGGAACTGTGGGGAGCGGTGAGCACCCAGCCCTGGGAGTGGCCAGCAGGAAGATGTATGCCAAGCGGCTTAAGAGCGACCTGATGGAGCTGTGCAAGCAGAGGGGGCTGTGCATTGGGAGGCTCACCAAAGCACAGCTCATTGCCCGGCTGGAGGCGGAAGATCGCGCGAATGAACTGATCCCTATATCTCAGGGAAGCAGCATGGCAAATGCAGCGCAGGCACCAGTGTCTGTCCCAGCTGGGAGTGGTCAGCCGGCTGCTGAGGGCTTCCCGAGACCCCTCCTTCCTATGCCTAGGGGAAGGGTGGGGAGGAGCCCAGCAAATACCGAAGGCGCCGTGGCCCCCCCGGCCAGCAGGGGACCCTCCCGGCGAAGCTCGCCGGCCAGCAGAGGATCCTCCCGGCGACGTTCGGCATCCGTGGAGCGGAATTGGCTGGAATGGGAGAAAGAGCTAAAACTGAGAGAGCTGGAGGATCGTGAACAACAGACACAGCGTCAGCATGAACGGGAGGAGAAAGAGAGACAGAGACAGGAGAATGAGAGACAGCGTCAGCATGAACGGGAGGAGAATGAGAGACAGCGTCAGCATGAACTGGAACTGGCGAGATTGAAGGGCAGCGAACCCCCGGCTGCGGTGAGTGAGGGGGGACCCAGGACTGCACGGAGCTTTGATAAGTGCATCCTGGCCCCACGCAAGGAGGGGGAGGACATGGATGACTTCCTGGAGGCCTTTGAGACGGCCTGCGAGCTGCACCGGGTTGATCCCGCGGACAGACTCCGGGTCCTTACCCCCTTACTGGACCCCAAAGCCGTGGCATTGTACCGCCAACTGGGAGAGGCAGAGAAAGGGGACTACGAACTATTCAAAAAGGCCCTGCTACGGGAGTTTGGGCTGACTCCTGAGATGTACCGGGAAAGGTTCCGGAGTCAGGATAAAACCCCTGAGATCTCATATCTGCAACTAGCCGTCCGCATGGAAAGATACGCCAGCAAGTGGGCTGATGGGGCCCAGACGAAGGAGGACCTGATTAAACTGCTGGTACTGGAGCAACTGTATGAGCGGTGCCCATCCGACCTGAGGCTGTGGTTGGTGGACCGAAAGCCAGAGAACCCGCGACACGCAGGGCAGCTGGCCGATGAGTTTGTAAAGAGCCGGTCAGGGGGTGGCAGGGAGGAGCCCCAAAGGAACAGGCCCGCCGCGATGCAGAGAGAGAGTCACCCTGGGACCTCCCAAAAGGGGAATATGGGGAATCCCCTCCCACGGGGAATGCCCAGCGTCAGGGACAACCGACCGGCTCGAGGGGACCCACAGGACATGAGCTGCTATTACTGCGGCCGAAGAGGCCACGTTCGGGCCCAGTGCCCCAAGCTCAAGGACAGACTGAGCAGACCGAACCCGCACAGGGTTAACTTGGTAGAGGTCCAGACGGACGAGGGGCAGGCTTCTCACGCAAGAGGGGCTGGCAGCTTATCAACTGCTCAAGAGAGAGAAGGGCCCCAGGCCAGCTCCTCTAGGGGGCTGGATGCCCCAGACTCAGGGTTTTTGGTTTATACGGTGGGCGCGGGGCTGTCCCTCCGGAGAGAGTACCTTGTTCCCCTGGAGGTGGATGGGAGGACGGTCAATGGATACTGGGATACGGGCGCAGAGGTGACACTGGCCTGGCCCGAGGTGGTGGCCCCAGATCAGGTGGTGCCCAACACCTACCTGACCCTGACGGGGGTGGGCGGAACACCAGTCAAAGTGCCCGTGGCAAGGGTACACCTGAAGTGGGGGGCCAAGGAGGGCCCCAAGGATGTGGGGGTACACCCGTATTTGCCCACTGAGGTATTGATGGGGGCGGACCTGGAGAACTGGCCAAGCAACCCCCAAAAGGCACTGGTTGTGACCCGCAGTCAGAGCCGGTGAGGGGCACTGCGCCCTGGCCTTGGGGGGGGTGCCTTGCCTGAGGCGCAGGACCCTAACCTGGTGGGGAGGGAACGCCCAGGGACACGGCTCAGGGAGGCTGCAGCTTCAGACCCAGCGGGCGAGAAAGAGCAGGTGGCCATCCCTGTCCCAGCTGCTGAGTTCCAGGCCGAGTTGCAGAGAGATCCCTCCTTGCGGAAGATAAGGGACCTGGCCGACCTCAATGCGGTACAGACCATGGGACGAGGTGGCCGGAAAAGGTTCCTGTGGGAGAAGGGGTTCCTGTACCGAGAATGGGCTCCCCCAGGGAAAATGGAGTCAGGGGGGATCAGGAGGCAGCTGGTGGTACCCCAGAAGTATCGCCGCCAGCTGCTGTACCGGGCCCATGACATTCCCCTCTCAGGGCACCAGGGAACCTGGCGTACCCAGCAGAGGCTGCTACGGAGCTTTTACTGGCCTGGGGTCTTTGTTACTGTCTGACAGTACTGCGGATCCTGTGACCCCTGTCAGAGGGGGAGGAAGGCCTGGGACAAGGGGAAAACAGCTTTAGGACCCTTGCCCAGCATAAAGGATCCTTTCCGGAGGGTGGCCAAGGTTAAAAGGGCGGCTCTAAACCAAGAGAGCCCAAAGCACAGACCTCCAGACTGGAGCGCTGGGAGAAGACCACAGCCCAGTTGGAACCCCAGAGGTATGGGGGTGGAAAAAGGGCACAGGCCGCATAAACCTTCCCACATGCGAACTGCGAGTGCCATCAAGCACCCCCGACCTAAGGGGGGGCGTGAAACTGGAGGGGCCTGGTGTAATTCCCACCAAGGACTGGGAGGGATGCGGGGGCATCCATGGGAACGGGGGTAGGTTCGAACTTCCCCAGGTCACTGGCTAAAGTGACCCCGCTCAGTTCGGTCTCGAAGGGGGGAGAGATGTGACGAACTGGGACTGTTCTTGCTGGGGTGTGTGAATGCTGACAGGCGAGTGTGGCTAGGATGGTCTGCATCGGGGGATGGGAGTCTGCCCGAGGGAACATACCTGAGCTTGTAACATGAGAACCCAGGAAGGGGTTGGAGGCCAGGTGACTCCGGGGCCCGGGAAACTGAACAAAGGCTGTGGGAGGGGTCGCTGAAGGAGAGTGCTGGAAGCAGGCTGGAGAGATGGCTGGGAGGCAGAGATGGCTCTGACCCCCCCAAAGGGGGGTGGGCTGGGATGCCTGGGACCCCAAGCTGGACCTAACTGAGGGGGGCCCTGTTGTCTGTGCCTGCAAGACCTGTCTTGGACTGTATTCCTGTCATCCAAATAAACCTTCTGCTTTACTGGCTGGCTGAGAGTCATGGTGAATCGCAGGAAGCCGGGGGTGCAGGGCCCTGAGTCCCCCAATACTCCGTGACAGTGGGGCAGCTGGCAGGACCGGTGGGCTAGACGACGTGACTGTCAGGTTTGCAGGAACCATTAAAAGAAGTAGTTCAGGTCAGATTGCAGTCTTCCTGCCTCGGCCTCCTCCGCGCAGGGTCCAAGACCCTAGGTTTGCATTGTCCAGAACAGACGAGAGCAGATACAGTCCAGTCTGGGAGCAAGGAACCAGGCTTGGGACTCTGGGCAGCCAGCACAGGGGTCAGGGAAAGGTTGTGGGGATAATTGGTAGGGAACCAGAGAAACCAACAGCCTAGCTCACAGACGGGGCAGAAAGGCCAATGTCAGCAGTCAGGAGGGAACCGCTAGAGTAGGGTGACCAGACGTCCGGATTTTATCGGGACTGTCCTGATATTTGCTTATTTGTCCCGCATCCCGACCGAAGGTAGGTCGGCAGCCGAATTGTCCTGATATTTTGCCTCCACTCACAGGCGGAGCGGAGCCTGAAGGGGGCTCGCCCCCCCCCGCCCCGACTCCGCCCCCTCCTTCTCCCATTGGATCCCTCCCCAAATCCCCGCCCTAGCCCCGCGCCCCCAGCCCTGCCCCCTCACTGCCCCATTGGATCCCTCCCCAAATCCCCAACCTGGCCCCGCGCCCCCAGCCCTGCCCCCTCACTGCCCCATTGGATCCTTCCCCAAATCATCGCCCTGGCCCCGCCTCTTCCCCAAGCACGCCGCATTCCTCCTCCTCCCCCCTCCCTCCCAGGCTTGCGCTGATCAGCTGTATGGCGGCGCAAGCGCTGGAGGGAGGGGGGAGGTGGAGACGGAGTGGAGGCAAGCTGGTGGGGGGGCAGGGCGTGGAGCTCCGGCAGCTGTTTTTTTTTTTTTCTCTGCCCCTCTCTTCCCCCCCTCCCCCCGCGTCCCGATATTTCACCTGTGTGATCTGGTCACCCTACGCTAGAGTTCAGGGTAGATGGGCTGAGTCTGGGTGAAGCTGCCGGCCCATGGTCCTGTCATCTGCAGCACTGACACCGGGGCTTGGGCGAAGAACATACTGAACTCGCAGGGAGTTAGGGCTTTGAACCACCTGCCCCGGCCCCAGCCACTCAGTGTCCTGGGGACAAGGAGAGCGGCTCTCTGGCGCAGCGTCTAGCACACTGGGACACGCTAGCAGGCTGAGGTCACTGGCTGTGATGAGACGCACCCTGCGGGAGATGATATCACAGCCCAGCCCAGAGAGAGGCTGCAGCAAGAGAGGACCGTGGCAAAACTCATCCAGGCACTAACCTGCCCTCTGTGCTGCCTGCTCCAGAAACCTGTGCTCAGCTCTGAGCAGGCAGAGCTGTGTGACTGAGTATGAAGGGCAGGTCTCATTTCATCCAAGCAGGAGGGTTGGAGGGAGCTGTCAGACCCAACCCAAGGACGTGCATTGGCCCATACAAGAGGTGCCTGAGCCGGTTCCTATGGATGTCAGGGGCAGAAGTCCTCGTCTCCCTGCCTACTTCCGCCGAGGGCTGAGACCTGTGAGACCAGGTAGCTGAGCCTGGGACGTGTTCTGAGCATTTGGACCTGTAGCTCCGACAGCCAGAGTGTGCTAGCAAGTGTCAGCGGGAGTAGAAGCTTCACTCGTTGGGGTGACTCGTCCCAATGAACGCATGATCCCTGGTGATGCAGTGGATGCGCAGGGGTGCACAGATGTGGGGGACAGCACAGCGCCACCCCAAGGAGCTGACAGTCTCAAGGGGGCAGAGATCTGAGTGCACACACTTAGAGAAGGGAAAATCCAAGCTGTCCTAGACCCTAGACCCACACACATGCTCCCATCCCTATGCTGGAGAATACACAGTTATCACTAACCACTTGTCTGCCAGGCCAGCAGAAGAGTCTAATTCTTGAGCACAGCCCTGCAGAGACCCTCCTGGAGGAAGTTCTCTCCCTCGCCGTGCTAAGATCCCCAGCTAGGGAGCGTCATCCTGAGGGGCAGAGGAACTTTGCTCTGGGAGCTCAGGGAGCCGGAGGCTTGCATGCCCTCTGTGTTACTGAACACACCTCCCAGCCAGAGCTCTGACCCAGGCAGCGAGTCCCTTGGACTTTGCCTCAGCCCCTCTTTCATGGCTGCCACCTCCCCAGCCTTTAGGGCCTTCTGGTCAAATCCACTGGCCCATCCCTCTGTACAGCACCTAGCACGGTGGGGCAATGGAGGGCCCTAGGCATGACCATTGTAACCATGGTTCATTATCCTCAGCTACCGAGCACGCTGGGCAGCCTCTGCCCTGAGCCGGCTCCCAAAGGGTACGTCCCCCTCACTGCCGAGGCCTGAACGGGGGACGCCAGGTGTGACAAAGACCCCAAACGTGTGACACACAAACGGAACATGCTGCTGGAGTCACCTGTTTGTGTGAATGACTCTATCTACGCCCTGCCCCAGGAGCCTGCAGCCCAGAGCTCATCACAGTCCGCAACAGAAGGGAGGGGTGCCGGGGCCCTTGGGCAGATGGGTGTGTGGCAGGGAAAGCAAGAGGGGTGGAAAAGCAAAAGCTTAATAAAAAGGTGCTGGGGGAGGTCTCTGTGTGGGGCACTGGGAGGAGGGCTGTGTGGGGGTGTGCTGGGGGCAGGGCTCTGCAGGGTGTGGGCCCTTTGCAGACTCACCTGTTTTCTGCCACCAGGATCTGCTCCAGGAGTTTGCTAGCCTGGCACTTGGTTTCCAGCTCTGTTGCCTGGAGCAGGTTCAGCAGCAGGTCCAGGCCCCCCTCCAGGCGGATCACATCACACAGAGCTTTGGCCACATCTCTCCCCAGGGTGGGCATCACCCAGGCTTCCTCCACCAGCTGGAAGATCTCTGCGATCCCCTTCCTGAGATCCTCGGGGTCGACTGCCTGCTTCATGGAGGAAATGGCCAGGTGCAGGTAAGGGAGGATCCGATCCAGAGCGACCTGGACATCCGTGCTCACCCCAGGGGACACTTCTCGGTGGTTGCAGGCAGCCCCCGCCCCGGGCCACAAGCACGCATGGCTCATGTACTCAGGCACCGACACCCTCTCCGAACTGGACATGGCAAAAAAACGGCACAGTTTATGGATGGAGACGAGCAGGGTGAGAACCATGGGCACCCCTAGAGCAGCATCCCAGCTCAGCCTCCACGGTAGGGGACAGGAGCCTTGGCCTGGGACTCGTCCTGGAGGGCACGAAGTTAGCTGCAAAGCGCTGTGCACGGGCTCCTGGGCAGGCCAGTGGCTGCAAGACCTGGTGCCCTCGGAGCGGCGAGAGCGGAAGATGCTCCTTGCAGCAGAGGGGAGATGGAGGAGGGGAGGGATGGAGAACAAAGCGGGTGGAGGCTGGGGGAAGGAGGCTGGAATGGCAGGAGGAGGAGGGGTGGAGCTGGGCTGGGTACCAGCTGCAGTGCTTGGCGTGTGCCAGCTCTTCTCCCCTCCCAGACCCGGATGCTGTTGCCGCTGCCGGGATGCAGAGCGCTCAGGACCAGGTGAGTGATTGGCAGCTGCTGTCTGCACTGCCTGCTCCAGGCACTGCTGTCTGTTCCGGTTCCGCATCCTCCCACGTCCCCTGGGGGTGATGTCACCCATCTCAGGTCCCGCCCCTACAAGGAGGATCTGTCCCCATGACAACAACATCCCCTCCTCCTGCTGCCACCAGAGATGCTCTAGCAATCCCCTGAGCAGGGATGGCAGCCTTCCCCTCTGCCCCCGCTCACCCAGAACCCCCTCTGCCCCCGGAGCTGATCCACCCTGAGCCCTCCTCTACCCCCGCAGCTAGTCCACCCTGAGCCCCCCCCAGCTGATCCACCCTGAGCCCCCCAGCTGGTCCACCCTGAGCCCCCGCAGCTAGTCCACCCTGAGCCCCCCCAGCTGATCCACCCTAACCCCCCCTCTAAGCCCCCCCAGCTGATCCACCCTGAGTCCCTCTCTACCTCCCACCTGGTCCACCCTGACCCCCCCTCTGAGCCCCCCCACCTGGTCCACCCTAAGCCCCAGGTGTCCCCCCCCCGTATCTCCCTCAGACCCTCCCTTCTATCGCCACTATCCCGAGAGCCCTTCCCAGAACTCTGCCATCTCCTCTCTCAGGCCCTGGGGGCAGACAGTTCATTCCTTTCCGAGTCTCCTTTGGCCACCCTTGCAGCCACGCTCCTCTGAGATGGGGCGGGCAGCCTGAGGGAGCCCTGCCTGGCCCCCGGCCGAGGGGCTGAGGGTGCTGGCCAGTGACAGTCTCACCCCATGTGCAATCAGCAGGGCGGGGCTCACGGGGGGAGTGGGGGTCGCGGGCTGCCCCTGGGGCCTGGGCAGAGCAGGAGGCAGCAGCGCACACTTGCCTTTCCCTCCCTCCTCTGAAGCCCCCACGACGCTGCAAGTGGCTGCCGCAGGCCCAGGTCACAGCAGCTCTTGGCTGGCGCATTGCAGAGCGATGTGCAGGGGTGCAGGCAGCCTCCCGTCCAGCGCTGCCGTTTGCTGCTCCGTTCCTTCTCCACACGGTTGGGTGAGTCGCCCTGGCTGCCGGTCCCAGCCCTGGGACAGTTCTCGGTGTCCGTTTGCTACTGGGCCAAGCTGTCCTCGTGCAGAGTGGTGTAGATCAGGGTGACTCCATTGGTGACTCCTATCCCAGGGTAGCTATAAGCAGGATTTGGCCTGGTACCTCCTTTTGTTACCTAACCCAGACAGACACACATGGCAAAACACACTGAAAAGAGCCATGAAAACCCTTTGCACCAGAGCCAAGCCGCAGCCATCTCAGCCTGAGACTTAAATCCAAGTTGCTGTTTTGGTGCCGTAGCAGCCAGTGGTAACCCTCTCTGCACCTGCGTGGACGGACAGAGCCGGGGGCTGTCCCAGGAAAGGGCTGTTATCTTGTACCAGGGGACAGTAACCAACGGGATCTGACTGGCCCAGGCCTCCAGGAGACGCTGAGTGCAGAGCCTGCAAAGCCGTAAGGAGTTTCCTAGCCCATGATTTCTACCCAGTGCTAGCAAGAGTTCATTTAGCTAGGAGTCCACAGAGCAAAGGGGCTACCCACCGTAGTGAGCCTCCCTCGGTGCGCCCGCGTGTCCCTGGGGGTGGATAGCTGGTGTGTGCACGTGTCGCTGGGGGGTGGTAGTTGGTGTGTGCGCGTGTCCCTGGGGGGTGGGTAGCTGGTGTGTGCGCGTGTTGCTGGGGGGTGGTAGTTGGTGTGTGCGCGTGTCCCTGGGGGTGGATAGCTGGTGTGTGCGTGTGTCCCGGGGGGGGAGGGTAGCTGGTGTGGGCCCATGTGTCTCTGGGGGGGTGGTAGCTGGTGTGCCAGCATGTCCCTGGGGGGGTGGTAGCTGGTGTGCGAACGTGTCCCTGGGGGTGGTAGTTGGTGTGTGTGTGCGTGTCGCTGGGGGGTGGTAGTTGGTGTGTGAACCTGTCCCTGGGGGTGGTAGTTGGTGTGTGTGCGCGTGTCACTGGGAGGTGGTAGTTGGTGTGTGTGTGTGTCCCTGGGGGTGGTAGCTGGTGTGGGACCGTGTGTCCCTGGGGGGTGGTAGCTGGTGTGTGTGTGTGTGTGTGTCCCTGGGGGGGGAGGTAGGTGGTGTATGCGCGTGTCCCTGGGGGTGGTAGCTGGTGTGTGTGTGTCCCGGGGTGGTGGGGGTATGTGGTGTGTGCACGTGTCCCTGGGGGTGGTAGCTGGTGTGGGACCGTGTGTCCCTGGGGGGTGGTAGCTGGTGCATGAGACTCCCTAGGGGATGGTGTTTGCGTGTGTCCCCGTCCACAGGGGCTCGCTAGTCAGTTAAATTATGAACCTTTTGCTTTTCCATCCCTCTTGCTTTCCCCGCCAAGCCCAGAATTCTTGTTTTCTTTCTTGTGGGGTTGTGACAGCAGCAGGCTGGGGCTCTGGATGTGACCTCAGCTTCCACCTACACCCAACGCACTCTGCAGCTGGGAGAGGACCTAGATCAGAGCCTTAGTCTGGCCAGTTACTCTTGGCTCTACGCTGCCTGACAGGCAGGTCTCCGGGCTGCCCCCTGCCCCTGTCCTCGCTGAGCAGCTCCTGTGTGCAGGGCATTTCATCAGCTCTCCCTGATCAGGGTGACGGGCCCTGCAGCCCGAAAGAGGAGAGAGCCCACTTAGCTGAGTGCAGTCGATTGCCTGTGTCAGTGTCCAGGCAGCAGGACCCTCCTGTGGGGCTCCCCTACCCTGGACGATGGGGGGGCAGCTGCAGAGATCAGGATGCCTCGTGCCTTTGCTTAGATCCCTGCTGCGGGTTCCACTTGCATTACCCTGGGTGGCTGGAGAGGCTCCCGTTTGCTTTGCTCAGGAAATGGGCATCGCTGACTGGCTCTGCCCACGCAACTCGGGGGCCAGGCTCGCCAGGAGAGGCACAGGCTAGACCTCTCCTTGCAACAATGTACCAACTTTCAGTCCGGCTCATCTACCCAACGGGGAGACGCTGACTCAGAGAATCACGGACATGTTGGGCTGGAAGGAACCTCGAGTCCAGCCCCCTGCGCTGAGGCAGGACAAGTAACCCTAGACCAGCCCTGACCCGAGTTTGTCCAGCCTGCTCTTAGATGCCACACCCTCCCTTGGAAATGCTCAACTCCCCTTAGAGTCCGAGAGTTTTGCTAATATCTAAGCTGCAGATTAAGCTGGTTACTTCTTGTTCTACCTGCAGTGGACACAGAGAACGATCGATCACAGCCCTCTTTATATCTGCCCTGAACATATGAAAGACTGTCATCAGGGCCCCCCTCCATCGTCTTTTCTCAAGACTAAAGTGCCCTGTTTTTTTTACCTTCCCTTGGGTCAGGTTTTCTAACCCTTTTCTCATGTTTATCATATCCGTTTTAAACCATGTGAATGTATAGGAAGATAATTAGGCGTTTATCACTAAACTAAAAGATAACTGGCAAACCCTGTCCATACCGGCCTGCCTTTCACTGCCTTTCCCACTGCCCTGGCCCTGGGGCCTTGCTAACCCTATTTGTCTGGGGGAGAAAGCCTTCAGCAAGCCCTGATGACTGCGTTCCTAGTGCAGGATGGGAGGCTGAGGCAGATCTGAGAGCTCCCAGGTAACCTTGTCTCTGTCTCCCAGCCTACAGAAGAGTGATAAGGCTGACAACCGGGACTCCTGCGAGGGCAGAGAGCAGCGCACACAGACCAGTCCCCAGTCTCTCCAATCCCAGCAGCTCTGTCACTAAGTGTGCAGTGTCTCTCTGCTGTAGCGATGTGAGATGCCCCACAGCGGGCAGAGCAGCTGGGCCCTGCTTTGCAATGGGACGCTGCCCCATGCTCTGGCTGGGCCTTGGCAGCGTGTACAGGCTGAGCCCAGGTGGAGCCTGGACCCTTGCTCCTTGCCCCCGATGGCAGGGAGTTATCAGGAGCCAGGAGGAAGAGCCGAATTCGTGTTAATTAGTAACAAGAGGATCTGATGAAAGGAGAATTCTGGGAGCAGAATACACAGAGCAATGAACTGGAGAGCACAGAGAAAGTGAGCAA
This sequence comes from Malaclemys terrapin pileata, assembly GCF_027887155.1. Lineage (NCBI taxonomy): Eukaryota > Metazoa > Chordata > Testudines > Emydidae > Malaclemys > Malaclemys terrapin. The sequence goes on along the minus strand of NC_071522.1, from coordinate 1,350,356 downwards.
AGGGCCCAGACTCTGCACGATGCAGCCAGGCTGGTCGCTGGCCCCTGGCTTCAGCCCCCCACCACTCTGGAATGCCGGGTGGTTTGGTCACTTGCCCTGCAGCTGCTGATTCATAGGGAAATAGCTTCACTCAGATCCTAAAGCGCAGCCATCACGGCATGTCTTGGGGGCGCGTCGACATCGCTCGCCCCAGGCGCTCACAGATCCTGAGTCAGGCCCAACCAATCATGAGATTGGCTCAAAAATCCCAAACACTGGGTTCTGGCCATTTGCTCTCTGAGCCTTTGGGGGTCAGTAGGATCAGAAGAGGCTAAAATAGGCAAAGAACAAGTTAAAAATTATTTAGACAAGTTAGATGACATCAAGGCACCAAGGCCTGATGAAATGCCTCCTAGAATACTCAAGGAGATATCTGAGACATTAGCAATTATCTTTGAAAAGTCATGGAAGACGGGAGAGAGTCCAGAAGATTGGAAAAGGGCAAATATAGTACCAACCTATAAAAAGGGAAATAAGGACAACCCAGGGAATTACAGACAAGTCAGCTTAATTTCTGTACGCAGAAAGATAATGGAGCAAATAATTAAGCAATCAATTTGCAAACATCTAGAAAATGATAAGGTGATAAGTAACAGTCAGCGTGGATTTGTCAAAAAAGAAATCACGTCAAACCAACCTGATAGCTTTCTTTGACAGGGTAACAAGCCTTGTAGATGGGGGAAGCAGTAGACGTGGTATATCTTGACTTTAGTAAAGCTTTTGATACTGTCTCACATGACTGCCTGGGAAGGAGTACTGCGGAAAGGGATCTGGGGGTTATAGTGGATCACAAGCTAAATATGAGTCAACAGTGTAACGCTGTTGCAAAAAAAGCAAACATCATTCTGGGATGTATTAGCAGGAGTGTTGTAAGCAAGACACGAGGAGTAATTTTTCTGCTCTACTCCATGCTGATTAGGCCTCAACTGGAGTATTGTGTCCAGTTCTGGGCACCACATTTCAGGAAAGATGTGGACAAAGTGGAGAAAGTCCAGAGAAGAGCAACAAAAATGATGAAAGGTCTAGAAAACATGACCTGTGAGGGAAGATTGAAAAAAATGGGTTTGTTTAGTCTGGAGAAGAGACGACTGAGAGAGGACATGAGAACAGTTTTTCAAGTATGTAAAAGGTTGTTACAAGGAGGAGGGAGAAAAATTGTTCTTCTTAACCTCTGAGGACAGGACAAGACGCAATGGGCTTAAATGTAGCAAGGGAGATTTTGGTTGGACATTAGGAAAAACTTCCCAACTGTCAGAATGGTTAAGCACTGGAATAAATTGCCTAGGGAGGTGGTGGAATCTCCATTGTTGGGAATTTTAAAGAGCAGGTTAGACAAACACCTGTCAGGGATGGTCTAGATACTACCTCGGCCTGCCTTGAGTGCAGGGGACTGGACTAGATGACCTCTCGAGGTCCCTTCCAGTCCTATGGGTTTATGATTTTCAAACTTTTCGCTGCAAAAGTGAGGGCTAGAAAGTTACTGGCTATAAAATGGAAGCTGAGATTCACACATAACCTTCGCCACAGGAGCTGGGTTTTAATATTGTCAGGCACACACGTGACTCGCGAGTTGGTAACATTTCTTGGAACCTCGAACAGTGTTTTAACTCCCCTCTCCTGTGGGCTGGACTTGGTCTTGGTTGTTGGGTTTAGAGTGACACACAGATCAGACTGGATGGTCTGGTGGCCCTTTCTGGCCTTAAACTATGACTGTCTGAAAAGGCCTCTCATCGCCTGCCCAGCTGGTTCCAAGGAGAGACTCACTAGCCAGCTCCTTATTGTGGGGCTGCCGCGGTGTTTGGAAAAGACTCCCCGGCCCACGCCAGCCAGCGGGTTTCAAACCTGGCTCTAGCTGCCTTCAGCTTGGTGCACACAGGTTTTGTTTAGCCCTGCTATAGAGTCAGCCCCCAGAGCAGGGTCCCAGCAGATACTGCCTGTGCAAAGGCCTTCAGCACCCTTCCAGGCCTGCGTGGGGGGAGTCATTCACCTCCTGCTCGTTTGTTTTTTTGACCTTCTGACTGTTTGTTTTCTCCCTGCAGAGGGGCAGGCTAAGCAAACAGTGAGTTCCTGGGACGGGAGGCTGCAGCCCTGCCTCAGTCTGCCTGAGCAGTCCAGGAGCCACGCGCCATGAGGCTGCTGGTCCCAGCTCTGATGCTGGGTTTGCTCTGCGGAGCTTTTGCAGCTGAAGGTAAGTCTCTGCTCTCCCCTGGGCTGGGCTCCCTGCTGGACCGTCCAGTTCCACGTGTTCCCTAGCTCCCGCTTCCAGCTAGCCTTTGAGAGAGGGTCTGTTGGGCTCCTGGGGGCTGGGGCTACTGAGGCCTCCAGCCGGCCAAGGAGCCCAGGAGAAAGCAGCATCTGAGTTGGGGTTCTGGCCGGGGTCGCCAGGCAGGATCTTGAAAGGAGCAGCCAGGCGCTGCTGACCTCTCCCCACAGGCAGATCTCCATTCACGGCACTAGTCACACACCCCACAGCCAGACACCCTCAGCTTCAGCACGTCCTGGGGCTTGGGGAGAAGCGCAGCAGGGAGGGGTGGGGACAAGGCACTAGTGAAATCCTGCTGCAGTGCGCAGGGCTGGCCTGCTACAGAAATGCAGCTGCCTGGGTGGCGGGACTGACAATAGCTGTGACCTGTCTAGGGTGACCAGATGTCCTGATTTTATAGGGACAGTCCCAATTTTACGGTCTTTTTCTTCTATAGACTCCTATTCTCCCTCCCCCAGCCCACCCTCTGTCCCGATTTTTCACACTTGCTATCTGGTCACCCTAGTCCTGTTTGCACCAGCAGCCAGCCAGCGCTAGCAGGTGGGGCTGGTGTGGGGAGTCGCTGGCTGCCCCAGGGCCGTGGCTCATTCCCTGGGGGTGGCTTTGCTGCGGTTACTTCCCGGCTGGCGGTTGGCTGTTTCAGAGTCGTGTGTGGGCCGTTGCGAGGATGGTTTCCATGCCCAGAGGAAGTGCCAGTGTGACGCCCTCTGTGTGTACTACCAGAGCTGCTGCAGTGACTACGCGATGGCCTGCAAGTCGAAAGGTACCTGCCCCTCTGGAGCCCCCCAGGCCCTTTCCCCTCGCCAGGGAGCAGTCACAAGCAAGGCCTGGGCTCCCTGCGGTTGCCATTGGCTGGCTGGTAGCAGGAAGGGCGCCCCAGATTTGCGTGTGGCGATATGCCTGGGTCAGTGAGTGCCCAGCCAGCATGGCCCCTTTCCACAGCTGCTGTAGTCAGTGGGACGTTCCATTAGGCGGCAGGCTGATGCTAAGCCCCCTTCACTGAGGGGCCCTTGTGATTTCCAAGGCGCAAGGAGTCTGGGGGGCTAGAGACTGATTCAGGGGATGGGGAGTGTAGGAGGGACCCTTCTTCCCACGCTGAATGGGAACGTTCTTCTGGCAGCACGTCACCTCTGGCCCGGCCACTCAGAGCCCCAGCAGTCAGGGTTGTAGCATCCCCTGGGCTCCCGGCTGCTGACTGGATCATGCCGAGTCTCTTTCTTGCCCTATGCACAGTGACCCGCGGGGACATGTTTGCGTTCCCCGAGGATGACTACATGGACTACAGCACCAATGCTACGTTGGGTGAAACCACAGAGACCCTCGACACAGGCACTGACCCCCCAACCACATCTCCAGACCCAGTCACTGCTGCCACTGTTGATTCGGTCACAGTGCCAGGCAGTGGGGTCCCCCTGCTGGTTCCCAGTGGGCCGGAAGAGGTGGAGCCGGAGGAGGTGGAGGAGCTGTGCAGCGGGAAGCCCTTTGATGCATTCACGGACCTGAAGAACGGTTCTCTCTATGCATTCCGAGGTACTGGCGGGCGAGTGCTGCCCGCAGGCACTGGGCGAGGGCTGCATAGGCTTCCCCCTCCGGGGCACTGACTCACTTCCATCTCAGGTCACTCCCATCAGCCAGATGCGTGGCAGAGGAAGGTGGGTCTCAGCCCAGTTCCCAGAGATGTCCATGCCATCAAACCCACTGGCTGGGCCCTTGACAGCCTGGACTGACGGGCCTTGGAGCCTGAGTCCCCCACACAGGCAGATGCCATGCCGGCAGGGCAGAGCCCTGGGTCGCTTGCGTTGCCATGGCTGTCCTGGGCCTGGTGAGGGGCTCCGGCTTGGTGCAGAGCCTCCCTGCAGATTGCCAGCCTTTCACACTGTGCACACTCGGGGCAGGAAACAAGGCAGTGGGGGGAGCTGCCCCCCTCACGGCTCCTGTCTCCCTTCTCTCTCAGGGAAATACGTCTATGAACTGGACGAGAAGAGCGTGAGGCCCGGCTACCCCAAGCTCATCCGCGATGTCTGGGGCATCGAGGGGCCCGTCGATGCCGCCTTCACACGCATTAACTGTCAGGGCAAGACCTACATTTTCCAGGTGGGGCCGCGGGCAGGGTTGGCTAAAGTCCTGCTTGTGCTGCTGCTGCATGGCCTGACTCGTGAGCACCAGTCACACCACCGGGCCCCCCAGCCAGCCGCTGCCGGCTCCTTTGGCTGCCCCACTGACGAGCTGCGAGGCCTCGTCCCCCTGGCCTGGGCCCCTTTGCAGAAGGGCGGCAGGGGGCAGAGCTGACAGGCCAGGCACACAGCTGATGGCCCCGGTCAAAGGTGGGACAGTGACCAGAGTTTGGCAAGAGCCCGTGGGCATGCACCAGGCAGCCCCATTGGTGTGCAGGGCGTGGCCAGGCCAGTGTCCGGCATGGCAACAGGGTGAGCGCAATGGGGGCGGACACTTCACTGCAGGGAATTTACATCGCTCAGGGCTGTGGGTTCATGGCCCAGAGTCTTTGTGGCTCTTGAATCCTGTTCCCCAGGGAGGGACATGCTGCCTGGGCCCATGGCAGGCTCTGCCCAGCAGCAGTGCCCCCAGCTGACCCTGCCTTGTGCCTGTCTCCCAAGGGCAGTCAGTACTGGCGCTTCAACGAGGGTGCCCTGGACCCCGGCTACCCCCGCAATATCTCAGATGGCTTCCAGGACATCCCTGATGACATCGACGCAGCCTTCGCCCTCCCCGCGCACAGCTACCATGGCCAGGAGAGAGTCTATTTCTTTAAAGGTAAATGAGCTGCTCTCACAGCTGGCCCAACTACCCCTCCTAGCTGTGTCCCCCGACAGTGCCACTGGGCATGGTCCCCACACACGGGCAGTGCCCTCCGCTGGTGGTGAGCCTCAGCTCACTGCAGCCCGTTGCCCACTGGCCCTGCTGTTCTCCGCAGCCCTGCTATCCGGCAGCGCTGGGCCGTCCCTGCCTGGCTGCTCAGCCCGAGGGCACAGGGCACACGGGGCCCAGCAGCTGCAGGGCCCTCGCCTGCGTACCAGGCGGTGGGTGAAGTTGGCACTGCCAGCTCCAGGCACTCAGAACTCAGGAGAGTGGCTAGAAATGATGAGGGTTTTCGACACTAATAAACGTGGTTTCGCCCATAGCTGCAGGGTGTCTGGGCTGCTCACTGCACTCGGTCATGGAGCCCAGTTGGATTGTATTGAAAGAAAAACCAGGCGTCTTGCTGCTCACCTGCCTCCAGGGCCTGGGCTGTTACTAGCGTGCCAAGAGGTGTAACAAAACAATCAGCGCTGGCTACGCTATGAAGGCTGCAGAGCCCCTGGCCACTGAGTGGAGCTGCCTTGTACTGCCAGCCAGTCCCAGTGCTGGGGGATGCCCTGCCCTGCTCCGGCCAGCAGGGCGAGGACCCTGTGCCTTGGGCCCCAGCCCCGTCCAGCAGGATGGCATCGCTCCAGCCTGACAGGCTCCATGTCTCGTTTCCAGACAAGCATTACTGGGCATACGACTTTGCCAACCAGCCCAGCCAGCAGGACTGTGAGATGTCCTCCCCATCGCTGGTGTTTGATCACTACGCGCTCATGCAGGGCGACAGCTGGGAGGACCTCTTCCAACTGCTCTTTGGGGGCACCCCGTACAGTAAGTGGGGAGGAACGGCCCAGGTTATGGGCCCGGGCAGAGCAGGTCACTGAAGCCAGAGGGCTGGGGGCAGGGGGAACCAGAGGCCATGGGACGCACCCCTAGCATGTGTGAGCTGCTAGGGGCTTTGGAGTCGGGGCCATGCAGAGAGGAAGTGACCAGGTTGGGAGGTCAGGTGCTAACCAGGACAGGCAGGTTGAGGGCCCCTGATCCGGCTCTGGAGTATGTTAGACCCTAGTGCTCCTCAGTGGGACCAGCTCCACCCAACACAGTGATAGCACAGAGCGCATCCCCACATGCTGCATCCCCCCCAGCCCCAAAACACCTGCATCCCACAACCCATGTCCCCAGGCTGCACCCCGCACCCGCTGCTCCCCCCGTACAGGCGACAGACCAGGACAGAGTCAGGTACCAGGTCCTCTCTGTTTTAACTGGAGCCAACACTGTGGGGCTGTGCAAGGTGAAGAGAAAGTTGGGCAGGAGGGGAACGGCATGGGAAACAAGGCTAGGCTCCAGGACCTCTTGCGGCAGGCTGGGTCCCGCCCTCATGTCTCTCCTCCCAGCCTGCTCTTTGCCCTGTCACGGGGATTGGGGCGGCTCTGCTCCCCCCGCCAGCTCCTTTCCTTCCCTGTTCTGGAGGCCCTGGGGACCCCACTCCCTGACGCTGCCTGTGGCAAGGCTGGGTGAGCCTCTGCCTGCAGCTGGGGCACCAACCCCGGACAGTGATGCTGCCAGCCAGTCCTCATGCCCACGCTGTGCTGTTCTGCCAGCTGGGGCCAGTGGACCGCGGTACATCAGCAGAGACTGGAGGGGGCTGCCGAGACCCCTAGATGCTGCCATGGCCGGCAGGATCTACGTCTCCTCAAAGGCTAGCAGCTGGTCTCGAAGGAGGAAATCCCGCCGGCACCGCAAGAAGTACAGGAGCCGGCGGCCGGCAGCTCACACTTTCTGGGACTGGCTCCAGGATGAATCCGATTCCTCGGACACGGACCCTGACTGGCTGCCCGGGGGCTCCCAGTGCCAGCCCATCCAGAGCGTCTACTTCTTCGTGGCAGGTGGGTCCCAGCGCCATCAGCTCTCCCCAGCTGCTCTCACAGCTGGCCTGACCTAGCCCTCCACCCCCAGCAGGGCTGGGCTTCAGCTTTGCCATGCGGCCCCATCCGCCCCCTTATGGCCACCCTTTCCCAGGGCCCGGCCGTTCTGCTCGGCCTGACTGTGAGCGATGGGGCTGACTTGTGGAGAGGCGCCTCATGGCGGGGAGGAGAGCCGGGGCAGGCTGGGCCTGGACACGGGAATCAGGCTGCCTTGGCGGGGCCTGGACTCTGGCCAAAGCCTTGAGCAGGGTTGTCCCTATGTTTGGTGGGAGGCGAGGGGAGGCCAGCAAGGCCAGTTCAGCTCCTGCTGCTCTGAGCTGGGGTTGAGGGTGGGGTGAGCGGAGCCCTGGGGGACTGACCATGACACCCTTCTCTCCCACAGACAAGTACTATCGCCTCAACCTGCGCAGCAAGCGCGTGGACTTCGCGCGCCCTCGCTACCCTCGCCCCATCGCTCAGTACTGGCTGGGCTGCCCATGAGCGGGACCGGGGAGCCCCCAAGGGGATGGGCTGCTGCCGTCCCACCATATCCACAGCAGCTGGGTCTTTCGCTAAAGCCAAATAAACAGGGAGCTCAGTGTCAGCCCTGGGCCGTGTCTGTCTGGGGCAGCGGGAGCTTCATGGGCAGGGCTGTGCAGGCCACACCCCGGCAAGGCCCCACCTGTCTCCCCAGAGCCTGCAGGGGACTAGGCCCTGTGTCCTGGCCATGCACCGGGACATGGGGCGCTCCACCACGGCACGGCACTGAGAGGGTTAATAGATCACTTGGTCCCTTGGTGTGGGGCACATGCTCAGAGTCAGTCCCGGGCGTCCCGCAGGCTGTAGGATTGGAGCTGCTCCTGCAGCGAGTCCAGCACCTCCTCCAGCCGCAGCTCAGGGTCAGCGCCTGCTGCTGGCCGCAAGGGACAGGAGCAATTAGTGCCAGCCCCACCCTGGGCCCCACCCTCCTCCCCTCTAGCTGCAAGGGGGTGTCAGGGAACCAGAGCTGGGGGAAGGGTCCCGATTCTGGGATGGGCCCCAAAGCTAAGGAGCTCCCGCTCCCCCCCACTGATTCAGCTCCATGAAGACACGACTTCCAGGGAGCCTCTGCCCCACATCTCCCTTAGTCTCTCTTGTGCAAAGCATGCTGGGAAAGGCTTCTCCCATCCCAGGCTCTCAGTATCTGCCCAGTCGAGGCCCCCCCCGCCCAGGGAGCCAGGGACACCCCAGTTCTGACCCCTCCAGCCTGCGTGGGCGGAGCTCCAATAGGGAAACCTCGGCAGCTGCTGCTCCGTCACGGCTTACCTTGGCGCCCTGTGCTGCTGCCTGGCTGCCCTGGCAGGGGAGGGGCTGACGGCGCGACCTGCCCCTCCAGGCCGGGGGGAGGCTCAGGGCCCTGCTGCTGGGTGTCTCTCAGGAGCAGACACGAGCCAACGGAGCTCTTCCTTCGGCCCAGGCTCCTGCAGCGCAAGCAAGGGCTGGGCTGAGTACTGGGGCCAGGGCTGGTGGCCCAGAGGAGCACAGGAGGCCACTAACCTGCCAGAGGCTGCATGTGCAGTGAGCCTGGGGCCCACATCAAATCTGGCCATGGCTGCCCCACCCCACTGCCTGCCCCCCGTCCCTGGGTCACCTTCTGATGTGCCCTGAGCCCTGGCCTGGGGGCCTGTGCTCCTGCCTGCACAGCCCCACGGCCAGACTCACTCCTGGCCCCAGGCTGGTGACTCTCACCTTTTCCCATGGAGTAACCAGGGGGCCACAGGGCGCTGCTGGCTCTGGGGCCAGGGCTGAGCCGGGTCCTCCCATGGGCTGCCCTGGCTGGCCCCCTGGAACCTGGAACCACTCTGGGCAGTGAGCACCTCCCATGGCTGCAGCTGGAAGGACAAGCAGAGCCCTTAGGCTGAAAGCTTCCACTTCCTGTTCCCAGCCAGCCTGGCAGGGGATGGCCCATGCCTGGGAGCGCTGGCAGGGCAGCGGCAGGCATGGACAGGAGGCAGTATCTGCAAGAGGAAGAGAGCACGGGAGGGGACGTGGTGCAGGCGTCCAGCCGTGTGTGCTGGGGCTTAGCTCCATGCATGGCGGGGGGCGCCAGGACCAGGGCGGAAGCTGGAGCAAGTGTCCCGCTGGAAGGGAGACGGGCGTCCAGGCTCCATGGCTCATCCGTTCTCTGCCCTTTGTGCTGAGCTGAGCCCCACAGGAGCGGCTTTCAGCCAGATTCGAACCAGCCCAGACGCTGGGGCAGCAGCTCCCCTGGGGCGTCACAGCCGGCAGGACACATCAGGGGCCAGGGCCTCGGGCGCCAAGTCAGACAGGAAGAGGAGACTCACGTGGCCACACTGGGCTGCGCTGGGGGCAGGGTGGGCGCAGGGCAGGGCCTGGATGCTGCAGGAGCTGGGGGCAGCTTCGGGGGAACGTCGGGCCTGGCCCCAGCTGCTGAGGGCTGGGAGGGACTCTAGGTGCCTGGAACATAAATGAGATGAGTGGGAGTGGGGCAGCCCCAGGCATCCCAACATGCCATCCCAGCCACGGTGCCCGGCGAGGCAAGAGCCAGCAGCCCCACAGTTTGTGGGGGAGACCTGGCAAGGTGGGACTCAGGCAGGGGAAGTCACCACAGTGACAGGCAGGTCAGTCACCCAGCCAGCAGCTCCAGGGGCTGGAGGGGGCCTGCAGTTGGCTGAAATGCTCCCCGGAGCAGGAATTCCTGCAACACCCGTCTGAGGGGCTCCCCGAGCTTGACTGTTCTGCCAGGCCTGCGCCTGCCCCAGCTCCAGGGACCGTGGCCCACAAGTAACCCAAGACTGGCCTGAAGGACGGGCCTGGGCTCTGCCATGTCCAGCAGAGAGCCCCCTCCCTCACGCCACACACCCAGTGCATGCCTAGTGTCCCCCTGCACGCCCAGCACTCCCCCACACACACCCAGCGCCCCCCGCATGCCCAGCACCCCCCACGCCCAGCACCCCCCCACGCCCACCACCCCCACACACACACCCAGCACCCCCCGCATGCCCAGCACCCCCCAACACACACCCAGCGCCCCCGCACGCCCAGCACCCCCCCACATACCCAGCATGCATCGAGCATCCCCCGCATGCTGAGTGCCCCCCCGTGCACCCAGCGTGCACCACGCGTCCCCTGCATGCCCAGCGCCCCCCGTACGTGCCGAGTGCCCCTCACGGGGCCGGCCCCCCAAAGCCAGCACTGAGAGTCCAGACCCTCCCCCCCTAGTTCTTCAGGTGACTTGGAAATGCCTCCCCAGCGCGCACACAGCTCAGGGCCTGGCTATTGAGGGGTTCCCTCACCTTGCGGAGCAGCTGTCACCCACCCACGGGGGGTCTCAGGCACTGCCTGCATTGCCCCTCCCCCTGCCCCTTTATCTCGTCAGCTCCTGCACCAGTGCACGTTGCCCTTCCCTGGCAGGGGCTTGGCTGCTCGTCAGCGGGATCGGTTCCCTCCTTGGCCAAGTAGGACAATAGGAAGGGGAGAGCGCGGTGAGCTGTGGACGCTGAGCCCCACCCCAGCCATCCATCTAGACTCTAGCAGAGCCCCCCTGCCGTGTGCCTGCCCCGTGCCAGGCCGGACTCGGCGCATGGACGGAGCCCAGCGCTGCCCTGCTCACCACGCCCTCTGGGTAGTGTGCTGGGGCACGCTGGGCGTGAGGGGCCAGGAGGAGCAAGATCTGGCTCAGTCACCCAGCCCAGCAGTGCTGACCTTTTGGGGGTCCAGGCCCAGCTAAGCTGCGCCCCCCTCCCCGGTCGGGTGACTGAGCTGGGGCAGCCTGCAGGCTGCTGGGGAAGGGTTGGCGGTGGTTCTTGAGTTGCAGAGAGCCAGGCATGGCAGGGGGAGGCAGGCAGAGCCTGGGTGGGTGTTGTGGAGCTGCTGGAGAGCCCAGCCGCCTGGCCTGAGGGTGAGCCCCTGGGCTTGAGACCTGGTCGGAGGAGCGGCATTTGCCTGGGAGAGTGGGGCTGGGGTGCCCCTTCCCTGAGCCCAGCCGGGGTGGGCCTCGCTGCCTGGGAGAGTCACGCTGCCGTGGGTAGCAGCTGGTTTGAGGTGGCTGGGGAACACACAGTACAGCCCTGCCCACCTTGTGTGTAGGGGGCATTGCTTTGCCAGTGACCTCTGTCCTAGGTACCAGGCCATGCCCGGGGCTCGCCCACACATCCGGGCTCTAGGGAGGTGCAGGGTCGGCCCCCCCGCCAGGAGTTGAGTCTCCCAGGGGTCAGCCCAGGAGGGGGAACGTCCTGTTGCTACCTGTGCTGCTCGTTCTCCAGCACAAACTCCTGCAGGAGGCCACAGAGGCTGCGCCTGGCCGAGCCGGGTGCTCTCCTCGGGGCCCCTCTCTGCCCAGGGGCATGGCTCTCTCCCTGGCACTCGGGCAGCTCTGCAAGGAAAAGGAGATGGGTGACAACTGGAGCCCAGCCGCTGCACCTGCACTCGGGCCAGGGCCTGGGGGTGGCAGGTCCCATACTTCTCTGATGCACAAGCCCACGGTGCCCCTCTGCAGGCTCCCCACTCCTGTCCCCCAGGGCGGCCCTGGATCCCTTTAACCCCCAGCTCTGCCCCGTCCCCAGCTGCACGCACGTGTGGGGGCTGTGTGGGCGGCTGTGCCCTCGCCCAGTATCCTGGGCAGCTGCAGCTGCTGGCGCAGGGAGAGGTTTTCCTCCTGCAGGGCCTGGATTTCTTGCTCCAAACTTCGCAGCAGCTTCTCCCGGGACACCTGGCAAATCAAAGGCACAAGGCTTAGAGGGGAGGGGGCCCCACAGCTCAGGGAGACGGCCCTGGCCACAAGGGGCCCTGCCCTGGGATGCAGCGAACTCAGCTGTTTGGATGTGAAGGCCAAGAGTATAACTGGGTTCAAAAAAGAAAAGATGAGTTCCTGGAGGCTAGGCCCATCGACAGCTGTTCGCCAGGCTGGGCAGGGACACAGCCCCACGCTGTGGGGGTCCCTAAACCGCCAACTGCCAGAAGCTGAGACTGGACGCCAGGGGCTGGATCACTATAATTGCCCCGGTCTGTTCATTCCCTCCGAAGCACCTGGCACTGGCCGCTGTCAGAGACAGGACACTGGGTTCCAGGTCTGACCCCATGTGACCATCCTTGTGTTCAGAACCCTCTGGCCTTACCCTGTGTGCCACAGGCTTGGTGGTGATCTTCTTGGCCCTGCTGGCAAAGCGCAGCGTGCGCAGTGTCTCCGGGAGGCAGCGCGAGGAGGGGGAGATGCAGGCGACCTGCTGGACAAGGGACAAGGCTGAGGAGCAGCTCCCAGTGGGGCCGTCATCAGAGAGGGCTCTGGCGAGTCTCTCCCCACGGCCCCAGGCTAGCCGGCTCAGGCACTGGAATCCCAGACTCCAGCCTTGCAATGTGATTTTGACAGGTCACTTCCCCTGCTCCCGTCCCAGCGCTGCACCTGTGGGGCTGCAGCTCCAGGCCCGCATCCAGCCCTTCCCCGGGTGCAGAGGGGAGCCAGGCTCCTACCATGAGCGTGATCCCGGATCCGCCCAGGGACTCCGCCAGCAGCCGGGTGAGCTTGCTGTCCCTGTACGGGATGTGACTCCGCCTCCGTCTGGGGTCCACCAGCAGAGAGATGCAGTGCCCTGTGGGGAGGACAGGCTGTCACACTTGCCTTGGCGCTCAGGTGGCGCTGCTCCAGGCGATGAGCACACAGAAAAGCCGCAAGGCCCAGCCGAGCCTGCAGCCAGCTGGGGGAGCATGCAAGCCTGGCCCCTCCCTCTGGCGCGGCTGCAGGGGCCTTACCCAGAGCCAGGAGACTGCGGTTGATGTTGCTGGCCTCCACTAAGCGCTCCCCAGCCGAGCCGGTGTCCTTCACCCTCTCACTGCCAGCCAGGTCCACGAAGCAGAGCACGCCTTTCTGGCAGGAGCTGGGGTCTGGGCTCACCTGTGGGGAAGGGGAGGGACCGTAGCTCACAGGTGTCCTGCTCCATGGGCCTTCAGGAACACTCCCAGCCAGGCAGCCTGCCCTGCACAGCTGGGGTCTCCAGTGCAGGCCCTAGCGAGCCCAGTGAAGGGAGAAGCACCAGGCTGGCTAAGACGGGCGTCAGCCCAGAGCAGCCCCTGGAGGGTGAGCAGGGCAGTAGCAAATCAAAGCCATTCAGGCCAGTGCCCCTCGGACCCTCCCCCAAGCTGCCAATGCAGCTGGGCCCCTGGGAGCAGGATGGGCTATGCCATGACCCCTGAGGCCCCACGTGCTGGGACACGAGTGACTCACAGCCTTGCGGTGGATGCGGATGGTCAGCAGGGCGTGGCTGCGACTCGAGTGCCCATTCAGTGCATGCGCGGCGCTCCGCCGCCTTCGGGTGCCTGGGAGCGGGAGGCGCAGGCAGGTCAGAGCCAGGCAAAAAGGTTAAACAGCCCCTGACCCCCTGGCGCTGGGCCTCACCCTCCTGCAGAACCTGCGCTCCCAGGGTCCTGAGCTCGTTACGGGGCAGGGGGCCTCTGCAGCTCCAGGAACGGAGATGGAGCCTCTTCCCTCAGTGGCTGGGTCTAGGCCAGCACAGGCTGTTCCCATCTGGCTGCTGCCTGTGCCCCCAGGCCGCCAGTCCTGCCTTGGGAAACAGCTGGTGACCTAGGCCAGAGCGATGCCCTGGTGCAGGCGGAAGGCTCGTGGGAGGAGCAGCTCCCCACCACTAGGCTCAGCAAAAGGGAATTCACTCCCCATCTGGCCACCAGGGGGCCCCTTCTGCACTGGGCTCATTGCCCATGGGCTGCAGAGCCCTGGGGTCTCCACTCACCGGGGGTCCTGCCTGTGCCCCTCCCCAGTGCCCTGCAAGGCTGGAGACGCCCTGTGCGGTACCTTCCTGCAGCAGGTCCATGATGGCCTCCAGGCTCCCAAACTCCACAGTGAGCAGGTTCTCGATGTAGAAGCCCCTGGTTTTGCTCCATCGCACGGGCAGGGGCCTGGGCGATCCTGGGCTCAGCAGGTCTCTCACCTGGACAGAGGGGAGGCACCGGGGCAGGTGGGAATGGAGCCCAGAAAGCCAGAAGGACGCGGGTGAGCGGGAAGGGCTGTAGCAGAGAGGTAATGGGGGGCAGGGCAGGGTAATGTTTGGTGCCCATCAGCCAGCCCTGGGCATGGGCTGGGGGCATGAGGTGCTGCAGCTCTTTGTCCTGGCAGGGTGGTGGGGGTGGCCCTACCTGCTCATTGTGTATCTCCACGTACGAGGCACTGAGCACGAGGCCGGGTCTGTAGTGCTGCGTCTGCTCCAGGAGACACACAAAGGCCCTTTGCATCAACCCCCCGAGGTAGGGAGTCGCTGGCTGGCCCTCGCTCTGCAGAGAGAGGAAAAGTCTCGGAAAGCCAATGGCAGAGTGCCCTGAGCTTCCACCCCCTGCAGCAGGAAACTGAGAACCACCCCCAGCCAGCGCCCTGCCCCCCACAGCACCCCCTGCTGGGAGAGGCTGGGGCTGGGGTAACTGGGAGCTCCCCCCCACAGCCAGCACCCTGCCCTGCTCCCCACAGCGCCCCCTGCTGGGGGAGGCCGGGGCTGGGGTAACTGGGAGCTTCCCCTCACAGCCAGCGCCCCGCTCCCCACAGCGCCCCCTGCTGGGGGAGGCTGGGGCTGGGGTAACTGGGAGCTCCCCCCCACAGCCAGCACCCTGCCCTGCTCCCCACAGCGCCCCCTGCTGGGGGAAGCCGGGGCTCGTGATCCGGGAGGCGCAGTGAGGCGCTGGTTGGGGTATGGGCTCAGCACGGTGCAGGTTGCCCCCGAGGAGGGTCTCTCACCTGGGCTAAGGGCCCCATTAACGTGTAGGTCTTTCCAGAGCCTGTTTGTCCAAAGGCAAAGGCGGTGCAGGAGAACCTGGGGAGGGGGCAGAAGAGCCGCTGAGCACCTGCCCCCTTCCTTGGCGGGTGCAGGGCGCCCTCTCGTGGCGGAGCCAGGTAATGCAGACGTGCCCTGTGGTAGGAACGGCTGGTGGCCCGTGACCCAGCGGTTCTGCACTGGCACAAGATGGTGCCTGAGAGCGCGGAGGTGAAGGGGCGCACGGCTGGGGGCACGCGCTGGTGTGAGGAGGGTGTTGCTGGGGAGGGAGTGGGTGGGTGCTGCTGGATGCTTGTGCCTGGGGGTGAGTCTGTAGAGGCGTGTGTAGGTAGAAAGCTGCAGATGGCTGCTGGGAAGGAGGCCACAGTGGGGGGGAGCAGGCAGGGGGAGCGCGTGCATGGCTGGCTGGGGGCTATGGGGGGCGGGAGCGCGTGCATGGCTGGCTGGGGGCTATGGGGGGCAGGTGGAGGGGGAGCGCGTGCATGGCTGGCTGGGGGCTATGGGGGGCAGGTGGAGGGGGAGCGCGTGCATGGCTGGCTGGGGGCTATGGGGGGCAGGTGGAGGGGGAGCGCGTGCATGGCTGGCTGGGGGCTATGGGGGGCAGGTGGAGGGGGAGCGCGTGCATGGCTGGCTGGGGGCTATGGGGGGCAGGTGGAGCGGGAGCGCGTGCATGGCTGGCTGGGGGCTATGGGGGGCAGGTGGAGGGGGAGCGCGTGCATGGCTGGCTGGGAGTTGCGGGTGGGATGGGAGTGGGTGGAGGGGGAGGGAATGCGGGGAGGGGGAGCACACTCTCCACTCAGGGTTGTCTCCGCCTCACCCATTCGCTGCCAGCTCTATGAGTCGCTTCATCCCGCTGCCTTCAAACACCCCTTCCTGGGACGTGCCTGCATCGAACACTGCACCTAACCTGAAGGCCGCCTCCTGCCCGGCCGTCTTCACCTGGCACGGGGAGAAAAGAGCTGGCTCAGGATCAGGCCCACTCAGGCCGGCGCCCAGCTGTGGCCTCTCCAGCGTGGGGCACTCACGTAGACGGTGTTGTCCCCGAGGCAGTGCACCACACGCTGGTCCCCTCTGCGGCGCTCCGGGCAGGTCAGGGGCCGAACCCTAGCCAAAGGGAAAGGCATCAGTCACCATGCGGGCACCCTCCTGCTCCCAGGTGCCCGGCCCTAAACCTGGCACCATCAGCCGCCCGTCCCTGCCCCCTCACCTGAGCACCACCCGGAGACGTGTTTCCTTCCTGTCCGTGGGATCCTCCTGGTCGCCTGCTGGGCTCCTGGAAAACAAGCCGTGTGGGGAGCAGGGACTCTGGCAGCCCCGAGAGCCGCCCCTGGGGGAGCCGGCCGGGGCCTGTCTCACTGGGCCATGCAGCCGCATTGGCGCTTCCCAAGCTGAGCCCTGATGTGCCAGACCAGCTGCTCAGGTATGCAGTTAACCCTTCCACCGCCAGAGGGAACGGAACCCTTGCACCTGGTGTGAAGGAATAGGAGACTCCAGGGCCCCCCTAGGCTGAAGGGACCTGTGGTCCTTTCCCCCTGCCGGGACTGGGTGCCCTGAGCACCCTTAGTCCCTCGGTGGCCCCAGAGAGATGGCATGGCCTCCCCACTAGCTCCTGCGACTCTCGGGCTTACTGCGCAGCTAGATGTCGTGCCTTGGCCTCCTGCCCCTGCTCCAGCTCCGGCTCCGGCTCCATCCCACAGCTCTCTGCGGGGTGAAATCGGCAGCTCTTCGGCTGCCCAACCGCCCCCTTCTCCAGCCAGAACCACCCCCGACCAGCCTAGAGCTGCCCAAGCAAAACAAGCGCCAGCTCTCCGGTTAAATATTCACCTGCTCCAGCTTCGGGAGCTAGCCCCTCCCCCAGACTTCTCCCCTGGCTCGGAAAGTGGCCAGCTGCAGGGGAGGCTCCCCGAGGAGGGGCCAGAGCGAGAAGGGGGCCAGAGTTTGGGTCCACCTGCCGCTGGAAGCTGGCCAAAGCCAGCCCCTTTCAGAGGTACCCAGTGAGAAGAGGGGAATGACCCCAGCCAGCTCCGAGCCCCGCTCAGCAGGGAGAGGCGAGTGGCTGCAGTTGGAGCAGTGGCTGCGGGAACCTCGCTGAGCGGGTGACCAGGCCTGGAGGAAACGCAACGCAGGGACCTGGCACAGGGCAGCCGCCAGGCGAGCAGCAGGGGCACCATGTGTCAGCCAGGAAGGGCCACGACTCGCTGGACCCTCCGTGCCATGAGGGGCCCTGCACACGGCACATGGGCAGCGCTGCGTCCTGTCTGCCGCAGAGAGGCCAGTATCCTCCCCCCACAAATGAGAGGAAGAGGCCTGAAACCCTGCGCCCCCCCCCCCCTGCACTTCCACCGGGAGCCTTGGCCCCATTGACCCCTTCCCCCCCTGCTCCTCTGCCTGCTTGGTTCATTCACACTGAATCCACCTTCCAGCCCCCTCTGTCCCCGAGCCAGGAACTGACCAGGGCACAGAAGGAGCTGGCCATCCCCGGGCTACACTTCCACCACGCGTGTGACCAGGGCAGCACGAGCCAATCGGCACTGCAAACGGAGACCAGCACAATTAGAGGCTGAGTCCCATCCGCGCCCCTCCTCCCCCCAGGGGCGGCAGTTAGTGCTGGTGTTTCGTTCAGTCCCAATTCACAGGGCCCTGGGGGAGGCTACTCCAGTGTCACACTCTGGTGCTAGCCATGGATGGCACACAGGGGCCTGCTCCCTCCAGCTGGCAGGCTGGCAAGAGGAGCACTTGCTAGTTATCACTCAATTCCCCAAACAGTCCAGCAGCTGCAGGTCACGTGGCCCCTTGTAAGGCCAAGGCAGTTCCATGCTGAACCGTGCAGGTGCAGACGGGCCTACGCCGTTCAGGACAGCCAACCCACTGCTGACACCATCACGCCACAGAGGAGCCTGCGGGCAGCTGCGCACAGCCTCTCAGCCTCCAGGCATTAATAGAGGATGTGCTGGCGCCAATGGCCATTTGCCAGGCTGGGAGGTTGACAGCCACTTCCCCAGGGCACCCTGCCCTGTGTGCTGCCAGATTGGGTAGGATTTCCCACAGAGAAGCCTGGAATGCGAGTGCGGAGGGGGCAGGCCTGGAGCATGGCCCTGGGCAGACGCTGACGGGTGGCCCATAGGGAAAGGGGACAGGGGAATATCCTGTGTGGGGAACTGGGGCCAGCCCTGCCAGCACCCAGCAAGGAACTAGATGGGACCTGGCGGGCGCCAGCAAGAAACCGGTGAGGAACCGACCCAAAGGGACGTCCCAGAGCAAAGGGAGGCTCACAATCAGGGTTTGGGTTGGTCCTCAGCATTCGGCATGTGGCCCCACAACCAAAGCTGCTCTGCCTGGGGCCACATATTGCTGTGAGACTCCCTCCCGGCTGGGTCACAGCTTAGCCTTTAAACTCCAAACCTGGAACCTGCCCCAGGTCTCAACGGGGAAGGCGGAGCCCCGGTTAGTTACCCCTGGGCTCGGGGGACGGGAGGCGGTGCTGCTCAGTGCCTGGGCCCTCCCTTCCTTAGCAACTGGGCCAGCTCCTGGGCCCCCCTTGTCATCCTTCCAGCACACGGGCAGGGCCTGGCCTCCCACCCCGCTGGAGGAAGGGCTGGGAGACAGCAGTGGGCAAGGGGCGCAGCCCAGGGCATGGGACCTGGCTAAAGCAGCCCAACCTAGGGAGCCCAAAACAGCCCTGTCCCTGGGGGTGGAGAGAGACGGCGGTGGGCTGGGCTCGCTGGGGCACGTGGCTGGCCTGGGGCGCTGGGCTGGTCCCGGCCGGGCTGACTGGGAATGGGGCGCTGGGATGGGTTAGCGGGTCTCGGGTGGGAATGGGGCGCTGGGATGCGTTAGCGGGTCTCGGATGGGAATGGGGCGCTGGGATGGGTTAGCGGGTCTCGGGTGGGAATGGGGCGCTGGGATGCGTTAGCGGGTCTCGAATGGGAATGGGGCGCTGGGATGGGTTAGCGGGGCTGGGTAGGGATGGGGCTGGGATGGGTTAGCGGGGCTCGGATGGGAATGGGGCGCTGGGATGGGTTAGCGGGCCTGGGTAGGGATGGGGCTGGGATGGGCCGGGATGGGATCCCCCGACGGGCGCGGCGGGGGGGGGGGGGGGAGAGGCAGCCCGCGGCTGTCAGACGCTGCGGGATCAAAGCCGGCTCGCGCCCGCCCTGGGCGGTCCCAGACCCCTGGGAGCTGCTGGCCGGGGCGGGGGAGCGGAGCGGGGGATAAAAGGCCCCGGGAGGCGCCGGGCGGCCGCGCTGAGCCGCAGCCGCGGGACTGGACGGGGCGCAGGGACCCAGGCAAGAGAATGAGCCGGGCTGGCCCCGCACCCGGCCCGCGCCTCTTCTTCCCCGACGGAGACTCCGGCCGCTGCCCGCCGCCCGCCCGGGGCGCCCCCCTGGCCCGCCGGCCCAAGCCCCAAGCAGGTCGGTGTCCAGAGCAGAGAGCACCGGGGACGGGGCAGCCTGGGGCCGGGGGAGGCTCGCGGGGGCCGGGGCTGGGGGCTGAGCTCTGCCCGTCTCCCCTGCCCGCAGGGAGCCGCCCGAAGCCGGAGCGGGGCGCGGGGGGCTGCCCGGCGGGGCCCAGGAGGAGGAAGCGAACCACGTTCAGCCGGGGGCAGCTGTGCGAGCTGGAGCGGGTGTTCGCCGCGCTGCCCTACCCCGACATCGGCACCCGCGAGCGCCTGGCCGAGCTCACCCACCTGCCCGAGGCCAAGATCCAGGTGAGGCGAGGCGGGGCGGGCTGGCCGCGGGGCGGGGGAGCCCCTGGTGCCCCGTCGTATCCCGCGGGCCGGGACGTCGTGGGGCGCCAGCGGGGGTCTGCGGCCGGGGCCGGGGAGTCCCTCACGGCCCTTCTCTCCCCAGGTCTGGTTCCAGAACCGCCGCGCCCGGAGGATCAAGAGCAGGAAGCCGGAGCAGCCGAGCTGCCGGAGGGCTCTGGCCAGTAAATCGCCCCCCTCCTGCCCCCCACCGCCCCAGGGACAAGGGGCCAGAAGCCAACAGGTGCCCGAGCTCCGCCTGCCCGGCAGCTCCCCGCAGCAGTGCCTGGGCCAAGCGCTGCCGGGCCTGGTCTCTGCCTTCCAGGGGCAGCTCCTGTGGGAGGACAGCTGCCAGCCCCCCTGCAGCCAGGCGGGAGCCCAGTGGCCTGTGGCTGACCCCGGCCAGGCGGGGCCGCAGGGAGCGGACCCCACGGCCGGTGAGGGGCTCTCCTATTGGGATGTGTTCCCTGCGCAGACATCCCTCGGCTACATCTCCGACCTCATCTATAACGCGGCCATCATCACCAACCTGGGCGATCCCTAGGCCTGGCCCCGGCCAAGGCGGGGGCCGCAGTTGTTGCTGGGGGGCAGCCGTCAGGCCTGGCGCCTAGAGCTCCCCTGGAGCAGCTGGCCCCAGGCACTGCTGGGCTCTGTGCTGGGCAAGACATCCGGACCTGCGGTGCCAGATGGAAACAGCTGCCCATGGACATGGGGGCAAACCCAGCTAACGGGGCCAGGCTGCCAACTGGAAACAGCCCTTAGCTGTGTCAGCTCCCCTCCGCCAGGCTCCCAACCCCCACTCCATCTAACCACTAGCCTGCAGGGCAGCTGGGCGCGGGGGGCTCTGGGCTGCCACAGGACACGGAGGACTAAGTGTCTGAGCCCCTGCAGTGGTACTTGGCTGAATTCATCTGGAGGGAGGCTCTGCTCGCAGGGCGTGCAGCGGGGTGACCTCTGCATCTTGCCTTTCTTGGGTGCGCGCTGCAAAGCAATTCCATCCCAATCATAACTGTGGGGCCGCGCCCCCTCCCCAGCTTAGCGCTGTAATTTTCATTAGAGGGGAAGTATTATTGCAGTGACTCCTTAAGATCTTTGCAATACCATCCAATATCCTAAATGCAGGTCTGTGCCGCGGGCTGGCAGCGCGGGGCTGGAGCCCGGTCCTGCATATCACAATCAGCAGTAATACCAACTAATCTCTCAAAAAATACCTTAATCTCAGGCTGTATTTGCAAATGATTGTGGCCGGGCCCCGCCACGGACTTTATCTACATTACCTAATCCCGGCGCTATGTAACATTTCCAGGTTACAAAATAGATTTGCACATATCAGAAATATTAAAGCGTGTTTTTAGAAGGAGCTTAGCAGCCATCAGAACATTAATCAACATTGTTAGCTCCTGGCCCACTGCCCACTGCTAGCCCCTCCCTGGCCAAGCTGGGCCACCGGGAGCTGCAGCGGAGGGGGGGGCTCCCAGCTCTGGGGAGACGGTGTCAAGGCTCAGGCCTGCCCCAGTGCGGCAGGTGCTGGTTCCCCCGATCAGCAGTACATCCAGCCTGCTGTGTGCGGAGCGGCCTGCAGGGCAGGGTTCCCTTCCAGCCCCACCGCTGTAGCCCTGGCAGCAGTAGAACTTGTGCCCGGGAGCCCCCTTCTCTTTGCCTGCCAGTGACTGCAGAGGGGAGCATGGGAATCTCTCTGACCCCCTGTATCTTTGCTGCCCGCGATAGCTGCAGGGCCCTGCTGTGTCTGGTCCCTGGGCACAGGGGCAGCTGTTTCTGCCAGCCCTCCCCATGGCTGCTGGCCTGCTCGGTGGCTGGGATTCTGGCACAGGTTTTCAGCAGCTGGGTCCAGGCCTGAAAATTATCTACCCCAAACCCATCCCCCAGAGGGAGGCTGCGGCCCGGTTAGAAAGGCGATGCAGAGGGGAATGTGGCACAGCCAGCTCTCCCCCCCCCCCCATAGGTTTGGAGGGCTGGGCCCGTGTGACAGTTGAATTGCTAAGCCCCAAAGACAAGTCTTTTAAAGCCATGAATCGGGCCCCCAAAGTCACAAAATCCTGACAGTTGTCAAAATAAGGGAGGTGGGAGGGGTGTCTTTGCTGTTGGGTTTATGAGTCTTTGGGGAGCACTTGGGTCACATTTTCAAGCTTTGCACCCATGAGGACTAGACACTCCACTTAGCTTTGTTTTAAATGAAAGCCGAGATTCTCCCTAATCACTGGATTCCAGGAGCTGGGGCCCTTATGCGGAACATCCAATATTGCAGCCGCTCTGCCAGACAACAGTAGTTGTGTCTCTCCCGCAGCAGTGGGTGGCATCACTGGTCTCTGGTGCAAAGCAGGGAGCTGTATTTCTTACTGGGCTCAAGATGTTTGTGGTGCTGGGGGGACACAGAACCCTGGACTCACAGCTTGGCAGCACAGGGCTAGGTCCTGCACTGTTGAAGTTGATGGGAATGACCCTGTGCCCTAAGAGAATGAGGAAGTGATTTCCAGGTATTCTTGTCTACGCTGAGCATCTCTGGCGCTGTGTTTGCACTGAGTTGGAATCTTATGTGGGTTTCACGTCCCAGCTGCCTGGCAAGTCATCTTTCAAAAGCTTAATTTGTAATTTAAAATCTCCCAAAGCCCATCACATCCTCTGACACAGGAACCAGCTCCCAGGAATGGACTCACTTGGCACCTGGCACCTGCATTCCTTCCCACAAAGTCACACCACTGACGCCACTGTCCAGTCATGGTGACTTTCAAACATGTGGGGCTGGGATGTCACCGTGTGAGGGAGGGGAACTGCCTGCAGAGCTGCACTTACAATTCTAGGTGATTTTTTAAAGGCAGAGCAGTAAACCCCCAAAGATTCACCTGAAACAGAAGCCTAGTCCCCACATGCAACAGTGGCTGTGGCAGGCGGAAGCGGGGTTAGAAGGGTCAGAGTTCATCTTGCTCCTGTGACTTGTTCTTTGCCAATCACCAAGGGATTCTGGGACTTGCCATCCAGTGAACATGGGACCTGTAAGCTGCTAACAAAGCATGCTGGGTATAAGAAGGCCCATTTTCCTCAGGCTGGGACAGGTCAGGGGTAGGGGTAGGTTTGCTGTTCTGTTCTCTGCCAAGGTGGTGACCAGGGCAGGGCAGGTTAGGCTAGGCTCCGCTCACCTCGTCTCTCTCCAAGGGGAAGGGGCTCAAGGTGTCTGGACAGGGCTGGGCAAGGGCCATTCTGGAGCACAGAGAGTGGTGAATTACTGGGGTGGTTCGTCCAGCCCCTGAGAAGGAGCTGTAGCTCCGGAGTTTGTTTTCCCTCCTTGTGGATTGTCACGGATTACCCTGGGAGGGGGTGATTCGGGTTCAGCAGAAGAGCTAAACCACCCAACCAATGGAGAAACTGAGGCACCAGCTGAATCTGATGCTAACAAGGTAAGTGCACCTCTGCGGTGGGACTGATGGAAGCAGGACGTCTCACCCTGAAGCCAGGTTCTACTTACGGTGGACTTAGGCAAAGAGGGAGTGAGAAGCTGGGTGCATCTTACCTAGACCAGTGTAAGAGGGAGTCAGACTCCTATGAGATCCAACACCCTGCTGCAGTCACTCTGCCTCTGGCTTGGGAGGCTACAGAAATAGGTCACACACGCCTTTTATTTTATACAAGCAGGGCTCCTTTGTATCGACTGGACTGGGTGAGGATCCAAGCAGCGGGAGCACCCACAATCCCAGTTGGAGAGATGCAAAGAGCTGCCCAAGGAGTGGTAACATCATCCCAGAGCCAGTGTTTACAATGACAGCATTTGTTGCTATTGCTGGGCACGGCAGACACCCACGGGCTTGCCCTTTCGCCGTTGATGGTTCCTGGTTACAGGGGTTGAGGTTGTTCAGTTTGCTCCCCACTGATGGTGGAATGGAATGACAAAGCAAGGGAGAGGCTAGTCTCTGTCCCTGTGGCGCATGCTGCATTACCCCCCTCCACTGCCAGGAAGTGGGGCTGAACAGTCCCCAGAGCTGGGGGGAGCTCAGAGATTCCAAGGCCAGAGGGGGCCATTGTGATCATGAAAGCTGACCCCCTGGATAGCACAGGCCAGAGAACTGCCCAAAATAATTCCCAGAGCAGAGCTGTTAGAAAAACATCAAGTCTGAGTTAGAGATTGTCAGTGATGGAGACTCCCTCATGCCCCCTGGAGGAGGTGCAAGGCCTGCGAGTGTTGGTTGATCACAGGATGACTCAGCCATCAGTGTGATGCAGCTGTGAAAAAGGCTAATGCTGTCCTAGGATTTATCAGGTGAGGTATTTCCAGTAGAGACAGTGAAGGGTTATTGCCATTATACAAGGCACTGGTGAGACCTCATCTGGAACAGTGCGGGCAAGTCTGGCCTGCTAGGATGATCTGAGGAATGGAAAACCTACTTTGAGAGGAGACTCAAGGAGCTTGGCTTGTTTAGTCCAACCAAACAAAGGCTGAGGGGAGATCTGACTGCTCTCTAAGTACATCAGAGGGATAAATACCAGGGAGGGGGAGGTATTATCCAAGTCAGGGGTAGGCAAGAGGCATTATCCAAGTCAGGGGTAGGCAACCAAAGGTGGCACGCAAGCTGATTTTCAGTGGCACTCACACAGCCCGGGTCCTGGCCACCGGTCCGGGGGGCTCTGCATTTTAATTTAATTTTAAATGAAGTTTTTTAAACATTTTAAAAACCTTATTTACTTTACATACAACAATAGTTTAGGGTTATATATTATAGACTTATAGAAAGAGACCTTCTAAAAATGTTAAAATGTATTACTGGCACACGAAACCTTAAATTAGAGTAAATAAATGAAGACTCGGCACACCACTTCTGAAAGGTTGCCAACCCCTGATCTAAGATAAGTGCCAATTTGGACACAGGAACACATGGATATAAACTGGCCATCAACAAATTTGATGTAAGTGCAGCTCAGTCTTTATTCCCATGTGTACATTTAGCCTCATTAAAACACAGTCTGCTTGCGCCCAGTTTACCAAGCGATCGCGATCACTCTGAATCAGTGATTTGTCCTCTTCATTATTTACCACTTCCCCATGTACTCTGGGGTTCACCCAGACCAGTGAGGGGTTGTGTCTCTGCCTGCCCTGTAACCCCGAGTGCATCTGTGCTGTGCAGGTTTGACTCAGAGCCCTGGCACCAGCAGTGTGTTCACAGCACAGTGGCCACATCTTGGCTTCCACCAGCCCGGTCATTCCTTGCAGGACGACACCAACAGCCCTTCATGTTCTGGAGTTGCCCCCAAACGGTCTCCATTGCAGTGTCCGTTCCCTCTCGCCGGACCCCCACAGAAGTTAAGTTTGCTGCCTCCAAAGAGACAAAGTGCACTTCAGCCTGGTGGTTCTGCTGAAGATCCACACTTCACTTCAATGGCCGGCACTGGCATGGCTTGGTAATAACACAAGGACAAAGTTACTAATGAAGAAGGTAGGTTTAAGAGAGAAGAACAGAAGACACAGGTTGGTTACAAGTAAAACATGCTTTTTAGTGACTAAAACTTAACATTAGCAATTTACAATCTTTGTCCAAGTAGGCTTCTCACCATAGTGAATTCTTGTTGCCCTGCTCTGTCCCTTTGCCAATTAATATATCTTGAGAGGGGGCAACCAGAACTGCATGCATTATTTAAGGTGTGGGAGTACCATGGATTTATATAGTGGCATCGCGATATTTGGTTTTATCATCTATTCCCTTCCTAATGGTTTCTAACATTGTTAGCTTTTTTGTCTGCGGCTGCGCATTGACAAGATGTATTCAGAGAACCATCCATAATGATTCCAAGATCTTTCTTAAGTGGTAATAGGTAATTTAAACCCCATAATTTTATATGCATAGTTAGGACTAATTTTTCCAATGTGCATTACTTTGCATTTATCAATACTGAATTTCATCTGCCATTTTGTTCTCCAGTCACCCAGTTTATTAAGATCCCTTTGTAACTCTTCAGTCTGCTTTGGACTTAACTATCTTGAGTAGTTCAGTGTCATCTGCAAATGTTTCCACTTCACTGTTCACCCAGTTTTCCAGATCACTTATAAATATGCTAACCAGCCCTGGTCCCAGTGTAGATTTGTGGGGGACCCCATGATTTACCTTTTTCCTGTGTGAAAACTAACCATTTATTCCTACTCTTGTTTCCTTTCTTTTAACCAGTTACTGATCCACAAGAGGACATTCCCTCTTGTCCCAGCACTGCTTACTTTGTTTAAGAGCCTTTGGTGAGGGACCTTGTCAAAGGTTTTCTGAAAGTCCAAGTCCATTATACCTTTATCAGCCAGATATTTTTTGATGAGATTACTAGTTAGACAGCATCTGTTTTCCGTAAACCCATGATGATTTGCATTAATTACATTACCTTCCTTTAATTCTTGATTAATCAAGTCTTGTATCACCGGCTCCATTATCTTCCCTAGGATCAGTGTCGGGCTGACAGGCCTATAATAACCCAGGTCATTCAGTTTGCCTTTTTTAGAAATTGGCACAATATTAGCTTGTTTCCAATCTCCTGGAACTTCCCCAGGACTCACTGATAACCAACATTAGTGGCCTGGGAGGCTCCTCAGCCAGCTCTTTAAAAATCATGGTTGCAAGTTATCTGAACCTGCTGATTTAAAAATGCCCAACTAGTGGAGTGGAGTTATCACCATACGATGAGACTATATCATCTGTCTTTCCCTAAATACAGAACAGAAATATTTATTGAACACTTCTGCCTTTTCTGATGAGTGATGATTCTACCATTTCCAGCTAGTAATGGACCAATACTATTATCATGATTGCTTTTGTTCCTAATATATTTTTAAAACTCCTTCTTAATTCTGCTGGCTATAGATTTCTCCTTATGTCCATATGCTTCCCTTATACGTTTTCTACAATTTCCAACTTGTGACTTGTCCCTATCCACTCCCCCTTTTCTTTAATTTGTTACACTTTTTTTTTATAGCTGCCTTCCTTTCCCCTCTAAAAGAAGTCAGTTTTTAATCAATACATCTTTCTTCCTTGCTTGCATCTTTTTGGGCATCTAGTAAGGTGTTGTTAAATGTTTCCCAATTATCATTTACATTTTTCTGCTTAAGTCATCCCTCCCAGCTCATTTGGCCCAATTGTTTTTGGCTTTGTGAAACTGGCCTTATTAAAGTAGCACACGTATCTATATTACTGGTCTAGACTTTATTCACACTGTACATAAGTCATAATCACTTATACCTAAGCTATCATTAATTTTTAGGTCTGCAGTCAGTTTCTCTATTAGATCTCATCTTAACAGATAAAGAATTCCCTGTATTGGCTGCAACACCTTCTGAGTTAGGAAATGTCCCAGTATGGGAGGAACAGTGTGGGAGTAGGTGCCCTCATTCTCCAGGGGAGCAGCTGTCTGCAGGGGGGAGAAAATGCACTGCCATGAGCACAGGGCCTGGGTGAGGCACCCACTGCTTCAGTCAAGAGCAGGCAGGGCTCATGCCCTGTACAAACTGTGCTTTACCCTAAAACAGCTTGGCTAGTGCACCATGCAGGAATGGAAGAGCATTAAAGAAACCAAGTGTAATGGCTTCTGTAGAAGCAATGGAGTAGGGGTTGGGATAAAGAGGGCAGAGACACACCCAGGCTGCCCCGGTACACGCAGCATCTCCGCCCTAGGAATCTGCCTTCGGGCAGGAGGAAGGTAATTCTAATGCACACAGAACCCATTTATTTTGAACAAGGGACAGCAACTTCAGAGCTAGACGATCCCCCCACTCTTCCCTGGGCCATTCATGGATTTGAAACCTCCCAATGCAGCTGACTCTTCTGTTCCATGCCACAAGGTCCCTGTTCAGTGCATCTGGTGATTCATTCAACCCACAGGGGAGGAAAAGACCTCCAGCATAAGGATCACAGTCTAAGTGAAAGCCTCCTGACTACAATCCTCCGAGCTCCCCTTCCATGGTCCGCACCATCACGTACAGTTCAGCCAAGCCCACCACTGAGGCCACGATCACAGCTGACAGCACACGCTGGGGGGACAAGAAGAAATAAGGGAGGTTTAAGTGACGCTGCTGGAGCATTCCAATCAGCCTCCTGTTCTCAGTGGAGATGGCATTCCTGCCAGGTCCTTCCAATGTGCTCTGAACACGCCAAAGGAGGTTGAGGATGGAAAAAACAAACATGGAAACTGTGCTGTCCCAGCTCACACTCACCGCTGCCATTTCTGTGAAGATGTACTGGCTGCCCAGGTATGTGCAGGCAAATGCAGCCACCACTGTGACAATGAAGTTGAATATGGTGATGACCACGGCTTTCATGGACCTAACTGGGGACGGGAGGGAGGGAGGAGAGATGTCAGCAAAAGCCTTTGCAGATAAAAGCGGTTTGTCATTAGCATGCAACGTAAGGTCTTGGGGTAAGCTATAGTACCTCTGCCTGAATCTGCCAGTCCCTTCCCCATTGTTCAGATAGAAAAACACTCAAGAATAAACACGTGTTGTACCTTTTGAAAAAACTTGCCTCTTTTGAAGAAGCAATTTTGATTTAAAACACTAACAAATTCACCTCTGCCTGCATTGCTGGGCCCGCAAACTGCAGCCGGGGGACAGCGTGAGCCAGAGAGAAGCAAGCTAGACACAAAATTTCACTGGTCAGGCTATCTAGGTCAGAGCTGGCAGACATCTCTTCTTTAGGCACCATGGTCTCCCCTTCTGATCCAAACTCCCAACCCTGAGGCTTTTCAAAATCCTTCAAACTCTGACACCCATATAATCATCCCAAGTTATTTAATGTATAAATAGGGACCGTCCCTTATTTCAAATTAAACCCATCTAGTGAAACACACCCTGCTAGTCAGAGAGAGGTGGGGCTGCTCTGTCTTTGAGGATGAGTAGATGGCAATTGATTTTCACAATTGGCTTTCTGCCTGCTGGGCATACACTGCCTGCTTCCTCCTGTGTTGATACAACTCACCTTGCCTTCCCAAGTCAGCCAGAGTCCCGTACCGGTTCAGTTCCTGAGAGGAGAAGGAGAAGAACCGGGTTATAAAAACCTTATTCCACCCTAGGTGTCAATTCCATAGTGGAGACAATTCCAGTAGAGCATCCTGCACTGCTGCCCCGTTGAGACTAGAACTATATTTGATCAACAGGCTTGTGGGTAGCACCCTGATGGCTCCGGTTCCCTTGTTTACAATACAGATTTGGCAGCCCTGTTTGAGGTGGAAGGCTTCCAGCACTTCTCTATTTCTCCCTTTAAAGGCCTTGTGCTGCACCAATCCTCACTCCCGGTGAGGGACTCTGGAGCTCAACAGTGATACTCTTGGATAGGCCAGTCGGGGTCATGGGAAAGGAATATCAGATGCTCTCCACATAGAGCTGAGTTGCTTTTGCCTCTCAGCTTCCAAACCAAAGAGCCTGGGACCCCAAATTCATCTCTGAGCATTGCCACGAAAGAGCTGTGCTGAGTACGTATTACTTTAACATTTATGGTGGTTCCATAGAGTACGGTAAACTTTTATAATTGGTGGAGAACAGACTGTCCAGATTTATTCTGATCTTGTATCTTCCCTGCCTTTCTTCAGACCTGGCAGTTGATGTTTCTTGTTATCCGCTTGTATTCCTCATTGGCTAGCTTAGCCTTTATCTTCTCCAGACGGGCCACCAGCTCTGGGTTCTAAAGACAATTAATAAACAAGAGAAACTGCAATGAGAGCTGAGGTGCCATTAATTTATTCTGTACATTTCTTGGCACATGAAAAACATCTAGTTTTAGTAACGTCCCTAGCTAAGAGATGGAAACAGTGTTCTAACAATAGCTGTAACTAGCATTTATCCCATGCTTGTTACATACCCTTGGAGGTTTCTCCACTTCAGGGAGATAAATCTCGCTGCCTTCCAGTAGCTCATGGAGATACACAGGAGAACCTACAACACAAAGAGTTCCTCTAAATCCTTTCAGTTCAGAAATGTAGGCAAAGCAGTGAAATGTAACATCCAGGTCAATCTCTGGATCTCTAGCTGGTCACATCAAGGATGCAACATGGAAATGTCTCCAAGACATAGAGAGAGAGAGAGAGAGAGAGAGAGAGTGTGTGTGTGTGTGAGTGAGAGAAACAGAGTTTAAAAACAACAAGTAGTTTTAAACAAAATTGTTTTTGTTAAGTTAAATAGGTTGTCAAGGAGAACAAAATAAAAATCCTGACCCTTCCACCTAACAGCATCTGCTTAGTACAAGAGTACTAAAGTGAAACTAGCTAGGTTCACAGTTCCAGGATAAATGAAAGACAAGTAGCATTATAACTAGATTTCAAATTAGTTTTGAGATCAGTTTGAGCAATGAAGATGTTAACAAGGTAAGTGAGGAAATATTGTAAAATGAGGGGGTTTATTTTGACTGTTTAACTTGAATTTTTACACTTTGCAATAGTTTTAATTCAGCCAATTCTGAGAGAACACTTTGTGGATAAAATTAACTGTTGATTTAAAGTACAAGGTTTGTAGAGTCTATCATCTGAGATGGATCCTCAAACAGTTTAGAGGAGTTAGAGATTAATACTATGCACTTGTCTAACACCTACAAACTGAAGATTTCAATGCACTTTAAAAACAATAACTTAGGCCACCAAATACCCTGTGAAGTTAGTATTATCCTCATTGTACAGAGGAGGAAACTAAGGGATAGACGTTAAGTGATTTTCCCAAAGTGGCAGAGCCATGAAAAAAGCCCAATTTGTGCCTTAAATTCTAAATCCTGTGCCTTAATTATACAGCCATCCTTCCTGCAACAGGGAAAGAAACATGTCAGAGGTATAGACATAATAAGGAGGCTGAGATACAAAAAGGGGTCGCTGGAGGCAGGAGTTGGAGAGAAGTCAACACCAATGCTGGCCACACTGTCTGAAGGGGCAGAGGTTGATGGTTCTAGACAAGAGAGGGGAGTTAGAGACAAGAGATCCATTAGGACAGGTGACTCAAAATCCATGGAGGTTTTTATAGACAAGAATGGAAGGCTCCAGTTCCAAGCTGCCTGAAGTAACAGGGAACAGTCTGAAGATAGTACAATGGGGCCATGTTTCTCTGTATAGGTGAGAAAGAGAGCAGCAGCATTTTGCTGGGGAGCTGGGACTTGGGGAGACCACAGAGAAGCAAGGAACCGGGAGAAGGATTTCAGCGGAGGCAGATCAAGGCTGTGACACTCACAGGAGATGGAAGCCAGTTTTAGAGTCCCATTACTGGAAGAGGGGGTAGGTATTTTGGGGGCCCTGGATGTTATTTAAAAAGCGAACAACCTTCCAGGATTCCAGGGGCTAGTTAACTCCCTAGAAAATCTTAGATTTTAAGAGTCTGCAAAAGCAAAGTTTGGCTGCGGTGTCAGTATGTTGCATGGATTTATAGTTTATATAAAGGGTGAAGCTCCCGCTCTGCTGCTGTTCCGCCGCTTAGCCATGGATAACGTTGTGCACGTTTTGGCTTTGCTGACAATAATTTGGGGCCCCCTAGAAGATCTTGGGGGGGGGGGAGTAAGTGTACCCCTCGTGCCCCCCCGCGCCGACCCTGGCCGTAGGGGGCCGGAAATGAGCCCGGCGGACGCTCAGCCTCAGGCCATGGCCCCGACCGGCGCCTCTCACCTGCCTGGCGCAGGGCGCCCTGCAACTTCCGGAGCAGGCTGAAGGGGACGAGGGGGCCGCGCCCGGCGGCCTGGGCCCCCAAAGCGGCCTCCAGCTCCGCCCGCAGCTCGCGGGGAAGCCGCCCAAGCTCCCCGCTGGCAGAGGCCGCCGCCCGCACCAGCCGCTCCCCCGCCACTATGGAGGACGCCATCTTGGACAGGACGGGGGGTCACATGATCACAGGCCCGTTCCCAAGGCCTCCCCGACCAACCATAGAGAGCGGCTTCTCCGGGAGTGGCCGCTCGCAAAGGGCGCTGGGAAGGCGGAGGTTGCATAACCGGCGGGGGCGGCGGCCGCGCGGGGCATTGTGGCCCGGGGGTGGTGTCAGAGCCAGGCCCGTCCGTTGTCCCGGCTCGGCCGGCCTGGGCGGGCGGCATGTCGGGCGGCGCGGCGCGGCGCTACCTGGCGGCGGCGCTGAGCAGGTGCCGGGTCCGGGCGCTGCCGCTCAGGGAGGCCCCGAGCCGCGGGCTCCGGGCGCTGTGTGCGGGGGGCCCCGGGGCCTCGCAGCTGCCCCCGCGCCGCCACCTCTCGTCCCGGTGAGGCGGGGTCGGGTCCGCGCGGCGGAGCGGGGCTCTGCGGGGCGGGGCGGAGCGGGGCTCTGCGGGACCCCGGCCCCCGCCTGGCCTGACTCGCTGTGGTTCCCCCGCAGGAACCGGGCCGAGGGCAAAGTGCTGGAGCCGGTGGGAGTGTTCGAGGTGCCGAAGCCGCAGGGCAAATACGAAACGGGCCAGGTAGGTGTCCGCTCCCAAGCCTCGTCCCTGCAGCAGCAAGGGAGAGAGTGAACCTGCCCCCGCTGTGCGGAGCCCTCGCAAGCCCGTCTCCATTCCTGGCCTCGCTGCGCCCCCGACCAGCTCTGCCTGCGGCTCCGACAGCTCCCGGGTGTTTAGTTCCCACTTCTCCCTCCCCCCAAGCCTTCTCCGTTCCCTCCTTCTCTGTCACCCCTCTCCTCTCTGTCAACAGGTCCAGAAAATGGAGCATGTCTTAGATTCTTTCTTCTCCCCTGCCCCATCAACCCAGGTTCTGCCCAAATCTTGCTAGTTCTCCCTGCATAATACAAATAAAATGCTGCTGCTTTAGAAGTGTGAGGTTGTTACCCTTTTTTGGGGTGCGTTTTAATCTCTTGGCTGTGATTTACACAGGACTGAAGTTTATGATTCCCCTTTTCAGCTGTTTCTTCACAGTGTATTTGGCTACCGAGGAATAGTCCTGTTTCCCTGGCAAGCCAGGTTGTATGATCGGGATGTTGCTTCTCCTGTTCCAGAAAAGTAAGGATTTACATTTGTTCATTTGCTCCCATGCTGCTTAAGCCTTTCACTGTTCTTCCTGGTCAGGATCACAGAGGTTTTAGGAAAGAGTGAGGCAAAGCCTCGGGTGACTTTTGTGTGAGCATCAAACTGGGAGAGATCGGCTCATAATAAGAGAAACTATTTTGGTATTAATTTAGACTAAGTTAAAAGGTGGGAGGAAGGTTTTAGGGAATGGTGTGTGTGCTTTAGAAACAAATGGAGGGTGGAATTGCATGTTAACAAAAGAAACTCCTGTGGATTTAGGTGTAGGTTGCTGTATAGGTTCCTAGTGATTTGAACTGGTTGGCCTTGGCTCCAGTCTTGGCAAGCTAGGTTCAGTTCAGCCTTCTCAGAGATGGAGCCTCCTTGTCTTTCACCTTCCACTCCATGCAGCTGATGAACCCCGCAAGTGAGTCTTGTGGGACATAGATAGGACTGAGGAGTGAACACATTGAAAATAAGGGCGGAGTGAAAGCATTAACCCAGATAGGAAGCCTGACTGACTAGTGAGACACTTCTCAGTCTCTGTAAATGGGGGCTATCATGCCACTGACATGGAGATATATATAGGCATCTCTCATCATTTATTGCTGTATGTGTGGGTGGTGTGAATCTCACATTGACTGAAATGGAGTGACTGGAGATCCTGCAGTGTATTCAGAACCCCCTTTTCCTTTAAGAATGAACTTGTTGCGGGTAGCAACTGTTTGTACTTTATCTACAATATCAGAGATGCAACCTGATGTATGACCAAACTTATTCCCGCTCTGTCTCACTTGCTGCTGGTAGGTGTAATCACATCCGTAGGGTGTAGGCTAGTGAAAGGAGCTCTTGTGCTCAGAATTTGTCTTTTTCTTTAGGAGTGAAAGTGCAGCAGGTCATGGATCCAAAGAAGTCAAAGGCAAAACTCACACCTACTATCAGGTGCTAATAGATGCTCGGGATTGCCCACATATAGTAAGTGTCTGATAACCTTGTTCTTGACACCCAAAGATTTCCCTCTTCTGTTAATTCCTTAGATGCAGACAGCAGCTGTAATGAAAGGCTGGGAGCGTGCTGTTAATGTTGTTCCTCTATAGTGGGAATGTTTGGAACAGGGGTGACTGACTGGTTCTGTTTTACCAGGTTATCATTCTGCTAAGAAAGATCATCAGAAATGTTTAACCATTACTCTTCTGAGTAGGTCAAATTTCTTCTGCCTAGGTTAAAAGCGATAGAGTCCCGTGGCACCTTATAGACTAACAGACGTACTGGAGTATAAGCTTTCGTGGGTGAATACCCACTTCGTCAAACATATTCACCCACGAAAGCTTATGCTCCAATACGTCTGTTAGTCTATAAGGTGCCACAGGACTCTTTGTCGGTTTTTACAGATCCAGACTAACACGGCTACCCCTCTGATACTTGACAGGTTAGGTAAAGGCAATAGGAACAAAATCTTCTTTTTAGTTGGTGTTTGAATTGTGATTTTTCTCTGGGAGATTAAAACAAGAGAAATGTTTGTTCTGAGCTGAACTGGTTAAATGAAATGTACAACCTTGAGAGAAGAATAATAAAACTGCTGTCGGCCCACAGTATTGTCCATTCGAAGCGCTAAATCCCCCTTATTTTCAGTCTCAGAGGTCACAGACGGAAGCAGTGACGTTCCTGGCGAATCATGACGACAGTCGAGCTCTCTATGCCATACCAGGTGAGTAAATAGCTGCTCTTAAGCTTTCTGGAGAGTGCAGATTCTCATGAGATCAGGCGAGGAGGACCATGAGAGGTACCATCACTAGTGAAGTCTAGTAACAGCAGTACGTAGATCTACCCCTGGAATGCCTTGTCCTAGGTGCAGTTTGTAGGCCTCTTGGAGAACAGTCGAGTGACTGACATGCACAGCATTGTGAAGAGGTATGTTCAACTGGAGTCAGTGGCTAGGCGAGTGAGGGAGTCTTGACTGTTGCTCAGATCCTTTGAGCTGTTGACCCCAAACCCCACTCTCTCTACTTAGCAGTAGATATTCTCAGATCCTACACCCTGCATTCCTTTCGCCTCCTTTATTTCTAGGGCTGCTGGATCTCTGTTTCTCCTTCTGTTGTGTTCCCTATCTGAAGTCCTTGTGTGATAGTCTAATCACTTCTGCAGCCATTAGAGGTTCTAGAAGAGAATTGGAGAAGTATGTATCTCTTTTGAAGAAGGTGGTAAAGCGAGTTGTGAAGAATTATTGCCAGGGAGTGTCCTGTAGGTTGAGGATAGTTTTGCTAGTTTAGATTTCCTCTGCCAGGCCCTTTTACTACTCATTAGTGTAATTTATTGCCCTGCTAAGGTGCCTCCTGTGAATCTCCCTTTGCTGGTGGCATTTAATGGCTGATGTAGGCTTCTTCTCTAGGTCTAGACTATGTAAGCCATGAAGACATCCTTCCCTACAGCTCCACCGATCAGGTGCCAATCCAGCACGAGCTCTTTGAGAGGTTTCTTATGTACGACCAGACAAAAGGTAACTGCATGCCCCTTGAGCCTTGCCCTAGAGAAAGCCTCTACAGAGCTGTGTGCTCCTATAAGGCACCTTCATAAGGAAAGACCGGCATCTGCAGCTCATTGTCTTAGGTGCAGTGCATTACCCGTGGGGTGAGAGGCTTTGTTCTAGCAGAAGCATCCTTAGACAGACCTCTGTAACCATGTAAAAGCTGCCGCTCTGTCTGAGAGGCGGGAGTTCAGTAGCTTATCTATAGCCTTTTGGATAAACTGTCATCTTTCCACTCCCTGCAGTTCCGCCTTTTGTAGCGAGGGACACGCTGTGTGCGTGGCAGGAAAAGAATCATCCCTGGTTAGAGCTGTCTGATGTGCACCGAGAAACCACCGAGAATATCCGAGTCACCGTCATCCCCTTCTACATGGGCATGAGGGTAGGTCTGGGTCTTACCTAGCGTGGACACCATTGTTACTCTCTCCACCCCATTTAAAACACCCTCATCCTTTCTATGGGCCAGTGCAGATAGCGCCGAGTCCTGCTGCAGCATCTCGCTTTCGTCCTGTGACCTGGCTTCTTGTTCTAGTTGCATCCTCACATATCATTATCCTCAGTGGTCGTGAACATGGAAACATGGGACAGAATGGTTATGGGAACATCCCCATCTCAGCCCCTGCTAGTTGTTAGCTGAGTTCTGTGAAACGCCTTGGGCTGCTCTGTGGGAGAGGTGCTACTAAAGGGCAGGTGAGAATTTTCACAATGCCTGTATCATTAACACTCCCTGCTGTTAGTGTTGGATGTGAAATGGCACCAGCGCAATCTGGACCGCAGTGAGTTACACTTAGTCTCCCCCGCCCCGCCTGGGGTTTGACACTCGGCTGCTTTGCCTTCTCCCTGGGGCTGAGGAGATTAAAGCTTTCTGGATTCAGCTGACACCCTGTGCTTCTGACACCTCGCTGCTCGGGGTTCAGCTTGTGTATTAGCCAGCTGCCTTGTGGGGTGGAGAGCTGGGAATTTACACATACAGTTTCAAAATAAACAATGCCTCTAGGATCAGTAGGATTGTAAGGCAGCCTTGGACCACAACACAGGCAGGCCCTGATGGAAGCTAAGCTTCTGGAGAGCTGAACTGGTATGTATCCCATCTGCTAACCAACAGCATGTGGAGTTGGACATCCTCTAACAGCACAGAGGTATAATTAACAGGGGTACCCATGACTGGTCAGTTCTCCAGTCACTGGTGGATCCCTGGAGCTCTTCTGTCACAGTTACATAGATGCTCAGGCCAGTGTTACCCTGGGAATGAGGGACTAACTCATGGGTGAATTTGGAGAGTGCCTCAGTCTGTGCTGCCCAGTCAGCCCTGCGTGCTTGTGCTGTGCTGATCGCTGAAGGGGCATTGGTGCTGAGCTGAAGGACATCTATTAAACTAGTTTATTTCTCTTGACAGGAAGCCCAGAATTCCCATGTCTATTGGGTAAGTGCCTTGTGCTTCTGTAAAACAGCCAGAGGAGGAGGAGGGCATTTCTTTGCTGTGAGGTGCTGGAAGCCCCACCATGGCTATGGACAGATTTATCATGATGGGCTCTGAGGGAGGGTGGCATCAGCAAGTGGACCTGATACCTGGCCTATTGGCGGCTGGCTCCAGCTCCTGACGACTGTGTCTCTTGCCTCTCTAGTGGCGTTACTGTATCCGCTTGGAGAACCTTGACAATGAGGTGGTACAACTGCGAGAACGGCACTGGAGGATATTTAGTTTGTCTGGCACCCTGGAAACTGTTCGGGGCCGAGGAGTTGTGGGAAGGGTAAGTATTGCCTGATATCTGTCCCCCAAATGGAGGCTATGTCTGAGCACTCGCCCTGGGTTGATTTATCAGTATGCGGCTTAATGGGCACTTCCAGTGACTGCAGTAAGTGTGCATTGTGAAAGAGTCATGTGCACAGTTCCTTGCAGGTTCTGTCACTCCTGAGGGAATTCTGCACCGAAAAATTCTGTGTGCAATACTTTAAAATTCTGCAAATTTTATTTGTCAATAAATAAATGTGGCTCCGGCATGATAGTGGGGAGCACAGGGCACTGGCTGCATTGAGGTGGGAGATCACCCTGCAGCCTCCACTGCTAGTTCCAGCATCTATGCCTCACTCCACAATCCCCTCCCCCACCCTATTCCACCCCCCCTTCCTTCCCCTCTACCTCTTCTCCTTACCCCCCGTCCCTCCCCTCATTTCCCCGCCGCGCCTTACCCAGCCCCACTTCCGGCACACGCTGCTGCACAGAAGGGGAGCTCGACAGGCACTAGGACCCAGGAGGCGGCGTTCAACTGCAGAGTCAGAAGATCTGCAGCCCCCTTCAGCTAGGCAGCTTGCAGAAATGGGGGGGGGGGGGGCGAAGGTAACCCTGCATGCCCCCCCATGCCTCGCCTCTGTTTGGGGGCAGTTCCCCCCAAAACTGTGCCAATGGTTGTTCCCCGTCCCCCGCACGCCCTCCCTTTGGTTCCCTGCTGTTTTCTGCCTGCCCGGGGGTGGGGCTTTATGCAGGCTCGCAGTCCTGCAGAATTACCCCAGGAAGGAGCCCAGCAGAAAGTGCAGATCTGGTCAGCAGAGGGTTGTTCTAGTTCACTCAGTCCCCCAATCTGACTGGGGGGGAACTGAAATACGGTGTCCTGCTGGTGCTGCTTATTGGGTGTGGCCTTTATTATGGGGGTGGTGATGGCAAGAAGAGAAACAATTGCTAAGCAGCATTTTGAAGCCTGAGGAGCTCTGCTGATTTTGTTGCAAAGCAAATCTGCCAATGGCTGGCTGTGGAGAAATCTCGGGGGATCTGACTGATACAGTGGGGTCTCTTTGTGTCCTCAGGAGCCAGTCTTATCCAAAGAGCAGCCAGCATTTCAATACAGCAGCCATGTCTCACTGCAGGCATCCAGTGGTCACATGTGGTAAGAAACATTCACTGTTGTGGTAGTGCAGAGTCCTCAGTTGGAGATTAGGACCCCGAGACAGTCTGTGTCCCAGAAAGCTCACAGTCTGGGGTTCTCACAGGACTCAACAGCTGGTGGGTGTGGACAAGGCAACTAAAGGTGGCTGCACGTTTGCATAAACCAGGCTGTAGTGATAGTTCCAGGAACCCCTGCTGTCCATGAGCCCTGGCAGAGACTCCGAGCTGGTTCCTTCTTCTTCCCCAGTTTCTCCCTTGCGATGGAGCTGGGCCCTTTCCAAATGATCTGCTTATATTATCAGTTCCCCAAATTATCAGCTCCCCGACATGTTCCCTCTTGAGTCCCAGAGGCAGGGTTGTATGGGCTCTTGTACCCTAGGGCCTTCCTTTAGCAGAACCCACTGGAGGAAATGCTAGAGAAGTGCACTGACTTTCTCCCAGAGTGAGTCTGAAATTTAGTGCCCAAAGGCCTGACGCTTGGGATTGTTCCTGGCTTACGCAGTCCCATGTACTTCAGCAGCATTGAAAACTAACCACTCGTTCATTAAATCCCTAACTGTGCACATTGTGGAGAGGTGTCACATGACCCCTCTCTTCCCCACCTTTGAGCACACCTTTCTCAGAAGCTGGGGGCTGCTTTGCAGACACTTGTATCTGAGCTGGAATTACTACAGCAGACCTGTCCCTTCAGGTCTTGCTAACTCAGGCTTTCACCTTGCATGGGTGGGGATTCCTGACTAGCTGAATGAAAGATCCCCTGGGAGTAGAATGCAGCTCGTTGTAGTGCCCTCCTCCCCAAAGTCTGAAAGGAAAGACGGGCGCCAGAGCTAGGAAGCCATTCCAGTAGTGGGGAGCGGAAGGGGCTGGAATCACCAAGCCACATGGCTTCCTTTCTAGTAGATGGTCTTCTCAGGTGATGAAGAATCCGACTCAGAGCTATTGTTTTATCTATCAAGACCCCTCCCTGTTAGCTCACATCCTGCATCACACAAGTTTGCTTTCCTGAGGCATTGGGAGACCTGCTGGGGAGTTGACTTGTCTTACCTGTGTACGGAAATGTGTGTTCAGTGCTTAATCTTCCGTTGTGAAATTGTGAAGCAGAAACTTCAGCTTCCAAACTGCCTGTGATGGGCCTTTAAGGACTGATCCCAGGTTGCTGAGCCATTGGGGCTTCTGCTGGTAAATAAGAATGTGAATTTGACCTATTTGCAAACTAAACTCAGATGGCCTAACCTAGCCTGTCTCCGGCTTGGCCTGAGCAGAGCATTGTCCGAGTTATCTGGGGGTGGCTTTAGGCCTCTCCCCCCAGGGGTGGCCTGCTCTGTGTTGGGCTAACCGCCTTGTCGTAAGTGAGTCACATGGCCGGTGATGCTTTCCTGCTGGTGGGAGGATTCTGCGAAGGCAGGCCCCTGCAATGGCAGAGTGCAGAAAGGTTGATGCCCCCACCAGGAGTTGTCATTCCATTCCTGCACTGTGAGGGGCGTGGTGTGCATTGGTCTCAGTGTGGGCTCTAACTTCATTTTGCAGGGGTACTTTTCGGTTTGAGAGGCCTGATGGCTCCCACTTTGATGTCCGAATCCCACCCTTCTCATTGGAAAGCAACAAAGATGAGAAGACGCCTCCCTCTGGCCTTCACTGGTAGAGCAGCCTAAGCACGGTACCCCAGGAGAACAGTTGTGCAGTGCAGACCTCTGGTTCCCACCCTGCTGCAGCCAGGGATATGGAACTTCTCAATATTTTAAACCATTTTGTTTTAACCATTGCTAAAGGGGAGTTTCTGAACTTTAACACTGGCTCTTTCAGGCTGCTTGTAAGCATCATAAGCTGTATTAATGAATCCTTACTTCCCCCCGGCGCTGGCTGGTGCCCGAGCTCGGGGCGTTTAGGACTGTGCTGCTGTGAAGTTGGGCCCACTCAGCAGGGCTGGGCCCTTTCCAAATGTGTTTGAATTCTCTGGGATGTGAGGTTTCTCTTTAATAAACTGGCCCTTCTAGTTGTAGCCCATCTTCCTTTGTGCGCCAAGGCATTGGTCTCACGGCTAGCTTGCCCCAGGCTGTGCAAAGCTCCATCAGCCCAAACCTCTGTGCCTGAGAAGGTGAGCGCTGGCTGTGCCATGTCGGTAAGGCGCTCCCAGCCCTGGAATGCAGACGCCCCTGAAGAAGCCTGGTAGCGTGTGCGGAATGCACCATTTGGCGGGGTGTTGCTTGCCAGGCTCTGCCCTGAATTGCTGCCAAGTCCCTGCTCTAACCAAATGGGTGCAAAGGGTGAACAGCATTGAGCGTGGGCATGCGCAGAGCAGAGTGCGTCAGCACTTTGTGCTCTGAGACAGCAGCAGTCATTGTGGTCAGCCCAGCTGAGTTAAAGGTCACTTGGAAGGAGCCCCTCCCCTTCTGCAGGCCACACGCTCTACCTAGCTTTGAAAATGTACAGCTCGGTGACTGCTGCTGACAGCCCCTTCCCTGCAGAGCTGTGACACTGGCTGTGCCCTGGTTTCTGTCCTGCATTAGCAACTCCTGCTTGGACAGGAAAGTTCCCCTCTGGGAGGTAGAAACTGGTCTGTAGCCTGGCTCCCCCGAGGAGGTGCCTTACAGGCAGTGCAGAAAGGTCAAGGTCTGGTTCAGAGCTTTATTCCCCAATGTGTGGGCTTGGAATGGGGTGTGCTGTGACTCCTCATGCTGCACACCTGAGCAAACCAGGGGCTGCTTCTAATTCAGGTAGAATGTAGGTGGGGGGTGCTCGAGTATAGCAGTGGGGGTCCCTTTTGCACGTGAAGGTCCCACACCTCCCCAGAAGCCAGAGGTTGTCTTTCTGCATGTTGGGAATGGAGTCTGAACAGCTCTGAGAACCTGTGGATGGACCTGCAGGAGTCTGGAAGTGAAGGCTTCTGATGTGACAGACCCCCAAGACACTTGTATTAAGCCTGCAGCTGGTAACCTCGGTAGCTAGGCTCCTTCCCTGACCTACCATGAGTAATCAAAGTGAAAGCAGAGGGTGTGTATGCAGAATATTTAAAGATCAATGGCTAATTGCTTCCCTGGCTAGTCAGACATTCTGGGTGATTAGTCTTGTCCTGTCTTCCTTTCTCCATCCAAACTGGGATCTCCTTCCGCACTCCCCAGTTTAGTAGGGCTGTGGCCAGGAAATGAGCTTCTATTTGTGCAGAGGGCATAATCAGTAACTTTGGATCTAAGCAAATAAAAAGCCATTTCTTCTCCACCCTGTTCTGTAGGATGAGAGGTACAGGAACATTCATTGCACAATCCTGTGCAGGACCCCGGCAGGATGACATGCTTGGCTCGGTACTGTGCTACCCCAAAGGGACAGAGTTAAGTTATTGGGAAGGGCTTGGTCATCTTTGTGCAGAAGCAGAGGCTTCCAGGAAAGGGGTCTAGAATGGCCAAAGCCCTGATCAGCTAGCTTGCAGTTGCACAACTCTGGTGCCCAGTCTGCAGTAGATGGTTTGAATTCACCTGCTGTGGCTAGCTAAGCCATGGGCAGGAGCCAGAATGTGGTTTCTAAATGGCTGGAGTTCTTGTGTGAAGGGAAAAGCTGTGTGAAGAGAGGGCATTGTAGCTGCGTCCTGGCTCCCCAGCCCCTCTTTCTTGTAAACTCTGTGCCTGGGCTTTGCTAGAGCAGCCAGAATTAACCTAAAATGATGTTTGTTAGTCGGGCGAGGTGCGCTCCCGGACACACGTCTACACAGGGGCTTTGAGTCTGGGGGGTGTGAGGGGAGCTAGGCAAGTGTGACATGGGGTGCAGGGCATTTCCCAGGGGTGACTAACTGGGAGGAGCTGATGTCATTGGGCAGCACTTGAGGCAATTGCCCTCCATGGCATTGAGGTGGCTTGTGACTGAGACTGTCACCTTTTTCTAGGTGCCCCTCTTTCGCCCTTGATGGCTCAGCGGTCATCGTTCTCATTCTAGAGTGACAGCTGGTGCTACTGCCAGACAGAAGACATTGGTCCGCTCTCGGTGCAGCCCTAAATCCAACTGTTTCTGGGTGGGCACAATGATCAGAGCCGGTCTGTGCACAGGGAAATCCGAGCAAACAGCGCTGAGACCTGGAGTGCCAAGTTGTCTTCCCTCCTTGCCAATGGGAAATCTGCATATGAGAGAGAGAGAGAGAGTGTGTGTGTGTGTGTGTGTGTGTGTGTGTGTAAAAAGCTGCTGCTTGCACGGCTTTCCCACAGGCTGGCTTTACTTTGTCATGTACATAGCTGTACAAATCATTAATAAAGTGTTGAAGTAACTGCTGTGAGCTGTGGCTCTGATTTTCCCAGATGTGCCCCTGGGCCCCCGCCTTTCCCCCTCCCCGTTTTGCTCTGATTCCTTCTGTAGGATGGCCCCTACAAACCATACATTTGTCAGTGCCCTTGGTGAGGCAGGTACTTAACAGCGGCTCTACTTGGTAAGCCTGGCATTCATTGGGAGCCTGCTGCTGTGTCTGACTCCAGATCAAATTTGTTCCATTTACAAGTGCCATGATTTCTTTCTAACGGCCAGCTCTGAACGATCCCCCTGAAGTTTGAAAGACCACTGGTTCTCCATCTTGTGTCCTCAGCAGCAGTAAAGGTTCTTCCACCAACTCTGTCCTCGGGGGATACCTGTTGCCGTAGGACGGTTGGCATCAGTAAGCTGGATTAGACGTGGGGTCCATCTAGCCCAGGGGTCGGCAACCTTTCAGAAGTGGTGTGCTGAGTCTTCATTTATTCACTCTAATTTAAGGTTTCGCGTGCCAGTAATACATTTTAACATTTTTAAAGGTCTCTTTCTATAAGTCTATAATATAGAACTAAACTATTGTTGTATGTAAAGTAAATAAGGTTTTTAAAATGTTTAAGAAGCTTCATTTAAAATTAAATTAAAAATGCAGAGCCCCCCGAACTGATAGCCAGGACCCGAGCAGTGTGAGTGCCACTGAAAATCCGTTTGTGTGTGGCCTTCAGCACCCGTGCCATAGGTTGCCTACCCCTGATCTAGCCCATGTCCTGCCTCTGACACCAGCCAGGACCAGCTGCTTCAAAGGAAGATGCAAAAAACTCTGCAGAAGGCGATTATGGAAGAACACGTCCCTCAGGGGCAGTTTTCCTGGCCCCTGCTGGAGAGCGAAAGAGGAGGGTTTATGGCCATCTTACAAAAGGGGCATCCTGCCTACGAAGCTGTGCTCGTTATCTAGGTGAATGTCTCATCCTCCTTTGAATCCCACTAGGCAACTGGTCTCTACGAAATCTTGTAGTAATACGACCCTTGAGTTAATTATTCCTTCAGAGACTTGCAGCTTTGCAAGCAATGTTGTTGCTGATACACAGGCAGGACTGGAATCTGCTCTGGGAGCTGCATTGGCACCATGAACTAGCAGGAGTGATAATCAGTTAACGCTTTGTCACTAGGATGAATTGCCCTGGCCCTGATGCACCCCGGAGAGCTGCTGAGGATTGAAGAGCCTTTTTCACAAGTAGACACCCACTTTTCTAAGCAGAGCGATACTTTAAAGATGCTGTGGCTAGGTCCTGTGCTGCGAGACAAAGGAAATGTCCGCCTCTGAAAGGCAGGGAAGAAAATGCCCTTTTCTGTGGCATCCCCAAATCCTTAGTTTGTGAACTTGAGGGACGAGCTGCCAGCCATTGACGAAGAGCTGTGCTTGGGTCACAAATGAGACTCCTGCCCATTCAAACCAACGCTCTACGGGTAGAGTCTGCAGAATCATCCCCACTTCAGTCCAATGGCTGAATTTCCCCAGTGGCAGGGCTGCTGCCAGGTGCCCAAAGTACTGTGAAACCACAGACCTGCTTCCTCTCACCATGACAAGAGCAAGCTGGTGAAATGCTTGTGGGGAGCTGGGCGTAAGGGTGAGCAGACACCCCCAAGGAGAGAGCACCTGAATCCCCTGGGCCAGCCACAGAAGGGGCAGGTAAGTCATTGCTTCCCATGTAGTTCATATATGGAATAGCCTGCCTCTTCTATTCAGCTGTAAGGCCACTATGTCCCCGTTTGGCGAGAGAGTTAGAGACAGTTGCTGTGGGATTTAAGGCACCTCTCCTTGAAATGCTCCCAGGGGCTAATCTGGCTGGGTTGTAGGGATTGTTGTCAGGGGGTGGGGAATGTTCAACTCCCCTCCCTAACACAAAGGTCTGTCTTCCCCTTTTCTTCTGAGGGGGGGGCTGCTGGGAGCATCACTCCTGTCACCAGGCTCCTTTGCCTGGCTTTGCACTGCACAGTTACAGCTGATGGAAGAAAAGGCGTTTGTCTGTGGCTGTCTCTCTATTTAAAGAGCAGAGGTGGTCATTACTGAAGTGAAAAAGGAAAGTAATGTCATATGGGAAGGCAGAGGAGGGGGGCACTAAGTCATGGCTGCCAGCCAGACCCCATGCATAGCCGTGGCTAAGAACCAGACACTCTTCAGAGCCATCAGAGGAAAGTTTCCTGTCCTAGATGCAGCAGCAGAAGGGGCTTTCCTTGTATTCCACTGCAGCTGGCACTTGGACTGTAACTATCCAGTCTGTTACTGCCCATGTGAATCCTGGAGCTCCCTCACA
Organism: Malaclemys terrapin pileata; assembly: GCF_027887155.1. NCBI lineage: Eukaryota > Metazoa > Chordata > Testudines > Emydidae > Malaclemys > Malaclemys terrapin. The sequence goes on along the minus strand of NC_071522.1, from coordinate 1,305,977 downwards.
GGCCAGATCACCATGGCTCAGAGGTGGATATTGATCACTCCAGGGCCTGTTGGAAAGGGGCTTCACCCCTGGGAGGACGGCAGCGTGACTATCCTTGTGACCCCTCCTGTGTATTTCCCCTGCCCCCAGGACTTGCTGCCCTGCACTAGAGTGAGTGAGTGAGGGAGCCAAACAACTTACCTTCAGCCACAGATGGTGCCTAACACCAGTGGCTTTTCCAGCAGAGATGGACACTGCCCACCTCCACTCCTTCCCTGCCTCTCCCCGCACATGCACTGGGCCAGGAGCAAGGCGGGCTCCATGGGGGTGATGCAGGCACGTTCAGATGTTTGCATCTATGTCTATATTGGTGCCTGGGGTGCACGAGCTAGACACTGCCCTAAGGATTGACTCTGATCTCCCAGGAAGGGGAGGGGGAACTGAGCTAACTTCGTGGCTGCCGTTTTCTCTGCTCGTCAAACTACGGCCCCGGTTTGGCTCATGGGAGAGTCGGTATCTGTGTCGCCTTGTGCTGCGTTATCAGGCCCTTGGGCTCAAGCTCCGTTTTGGAAAATGGTGCGTAACAGCTGCTGCTGCCCAGGGAGAGTCTGATCCCCGGCTGCCCCCCCCCGGGCCGCCCTCTGCGGGGCTCCCCGGGGGGGCCCTGGCTTGCTGGGCTCCCGGACCGAGGGGCTGGGACGCGCTGAGCGTGTCTGTCTCCGCCCAGGTATAACGAGCCCGTCGCCGGGGGCTGCAGAGGCCCCTCGGCCCGGCCCGTGACCAGCGGCCTGGTTCCGCCCGGCCCTTCACGCCTGCGCTGACCGGTCTGCTGGGCTCGGCGGCTCCCGGTTCTTCCCGCTTGAACCCCTGCCTGCCCTCCCCACTCCCAGCATGCTCCGCGGGCAGCAGACCGGAAGTGAAGGTGCCATTTCCGGGTGACGCACGTGGCTGCCCTGGAAGCGGAAGTGCTGGGAGGCAAGATGGCGGCGGGCGCGGCGGCCGCGCACCGGGCCGGGGCCCTGAAGCAGCAGAACAAGCCGCACAAGGGGCGGAAGCAGCGCGGAGGGGCCCAGCGCCGGGCGGGAGGTGAGACCCTGTCGGGGCCCGCGGTACCCGCCCTGCCCGGCCGCGGGGGCCCGCGCTAACCGCCGCTCTCTCCCCCTAGGCCGCGTCCCCGCCAAGACCCTGAGCCGCCGCCGGCGGGACCTGACCAAGCCGGACCGGAGGCACCAGGCCCTGCAGCTCCGCAGGCAGCGCAAGGAGGCGGTGAGCGAGCGGGGCGAGCCGCGGGCTGGGGCCGCGGGGAGCGGAGCCTCTGGTGGGCGGGGCGTGACACGCGGTGGGGCCCGGAGCTGCCCGCCCCAGCGGCGATGGGGGGCGGGTAGTTTTATTGTCAGCTGTTTCTGTTCCCAGGTGCTGGCAGAAAAGCGACACCTGGGCAGCAAAGATGGGCCGCCTCACCTGGTGGTGGTGGTCCCACTGCACGCTGGGGTGGTCACCCACGACGCCTTGAGGCTGCTTCAGAGTGACGAATCTGCCCTTGTGCATACGGATGAGAGAGCAGAGGGTTTTGTGCTGCTCTGCCCCCGACTTAAACTGCGCTGGCGCTTTGCGACGGCACCCGTGGGTAAGGAAACCCTGAAGGACTAGGAGGGCTTGTGCTGGGGATATTGCAGATTATGTATTCCTCATGCCACCTTATCTTAAACCAAACTTTGCACCCTCAATGATCTGTACGTTATTCCCTGATAACCAGAAACTTCTGTGTTCAAACTCTGTTCACTATTTATTTTTAACATCATCTTAATAAAATTTTTAATTCCACTGTGTTCCGCTGAAACTCATTAGTGCCTCATTCTGCCATATTCTGATACTGTGTTTCTAGGGAATCTTCACGCTGTGTTAGACCTGGCGAAAGTAGCTGATACCCTGCTGTTCGTACTGGATCCGCTCGATGGCTGGGACAGCGCTGGAGATTACTGCCTCTCTTGCCTCTTTGCGCAGGGGCTCCCCAGCTATGGTAGGTGAATTAAAAAGCAGAGGGTACCCTAGGGGGTTGGAGCGGGGTGTCTAATGAGATTCCAGAGTTCTTGACTGGACACTGGTGCAGTAACCAGGACCCCCATACAGCAGGTAGGGTGCCACTGGATCTTGCTATCTAGAAGCTTGGAGTGCAGATCAGTTGATCTAATGTTATCAGTCCCCCTCTGCCAGTGCACCCCTGTTGGGTTAATGCTGGTGATCTAAAGACATAAGAGACATCTTGGATCCAGGCTGCTGCCTACTCGTTGAACACTTGTTAGCATTTTGACTATTTAAATGCGCCACATAGTGGGCACAAATGAATCTACATCGGTACATCCCCAGCTGGAGGAGCTAAGGGAGACAGAGGTACATAGATGAGACGGTCCCTTCCCCCGTCTAACAGCCTCTGTGCTGTTGAGGAGGATGAAAGTCTCAGGGAAGGAGAACATCCAGCTGCAGCAGAGGGAACTGATCCCATAGTTGGGACCCTCCTTCCAGATGAAAAGAACAGGAGTACTTGTGGCACCTTAGAGACTAACAAATTTATTAGAGCATAAGCTTTCGTGGACTACAGCCCACTTCTTCGGATGCATATAGAATGGAACATATATTGAGGAGATATATATACACACATACAGAGAGCATGAACAGGTGGGAGTTGTCTTACCAACTCTGAGAGGCCAATTAAGTAAGAGAAAAAAAAAAACTTTTGAAGTGATAATCAAGCTAGCCCAGTACAGACAGGTTGATAAGAAGTGTGAGAATACTTACAAGGGGAGATAGATTCAATGTTTGTAATGGCTCAGCCATTCCCAATCCTTATTCAATCCTTTGTTGATTGTGTCTAGTTTGCATATCAATTCTAGCTCTGCAGTCTCTCGTTGGAGTCTGTTTTTGAAGTTTTTCTGTTGTAATATAGCCACCCGCAGGTCAGTCACTGAATGACCAGACAGGTTAAAATGTTCTCCCACTGGTTTTTGAGTATTATGATTCTTGATGTCAGATTTGTGTCCATTAATTCTTTTGCGTAGAGACTGTCCGGTTTGGCCAATGTACATGGCAGAGGGGCATTGCTGGCACAAAGTACTCCTGTTCTTTTTGCGGATACAGACTAACACGGCTGCTACTCTGAATCCTTCCAGATGATGATGTGGTATCTGCTCGCACTGAGGATACCTCTCCGGAGGAGGGAACCCCAGTTATTAGGAAGGGACAGTTATTAGTAATGGGTGATTCGATCATTAGAAACAGATAGCTGGGTTTGCAATGAGTGGGAGAACCACATGGTGACTTACCTGCCTGGTGCGAAGGTTATGGATCTCTTGAGCCATCTAGATAGACTTGCGTGCTGGGGAGGAGCATTTTGGCGGTGACACCTCTTGATGACACTGCTTCTTGGCGGCATTTCGGCGGATGCTTATCCAGCGGCCAGTACGCGGGCGCACATAAATGCCCCGGCGGGTGCCATGGCGCTGGCGGGCACCACATTGGGGACCACTGCCCTAGCCTCTGTTGGCAGAAGCTGGGAATGGGCGACGGGATGGATCACTTGATGATTACCTGTTCTGTTCATTCCCTCTGGGGCACCTGGCACTGGCCACTGTCAGAAGACAGGATACTGGGCTAGATGGACCATAGGTCTGACCCAGTATGGCTTTTTGAATTTTGACTGTTAACTGCTGTTCTCTTTGCTGTCTGCTAGCCCTTGCTGTCCATGGAGTCACTGATCTCCCACAGAAGAAACAGACAGATGCTAAGAAGAAATTGGGCAAAGCTATTGAGAAGCGCTTCCCGGAGGCCAAACTCTTCCCCCTGAACACCGAGCAAGAGTCTTTGTTGTTGCTGAGGCATCTTGCTGCCCAGAAGCAGCGGCACCTTGCTTTCCGTGATAGACGGGCCTATCTGCTTGCCCAAGAGGCTGAGTTTATGCCCAGCCACGATAGTGACTTGGTGGGGACCTTGAAGGTATCTGGCTTCGTTCGGGGACGGACCCTCAATGTAAACAGCCTGGTGCATATTGTGGGACATGGAGACTTCCAGATGAGTCAGGTTGATGCCCCTCCAGACCCCTTCTCTCTCAACCCCCGAGTGGCTAAAGGGCAGCAGAGGAAGGGCCAGGACATGGAAATACAGGTAGGATGGAGTTCTGGACTCTGAGTGGCCCACTGAGAGTTATCTGTTCCCTGGTAATCGTTTAGAAGCTGCAGGATCTTTGAACCAATTTTCTCTAGAACTGGATTAAGATTCACTTACTCAGCAGATGGGTCTAATAAATCTTTCTGAAGGCAAAACACTCAGCAAGTAGTGATCAGTGACTCACAAATAGGTAGCTCATTAGGACAATTACCTCGCCGTTCCTCCAGCACTGGACAGTACAGCTTTAACCTCCCTTGTTACACACACTTATTTATAACTCTTTGTTCTCTTCTTTTATACATATGTTATTAGTCTTTCATTTCCATGCTAACTCCTCTCCCCCATCAGTGCAGGTTTTGTGTTAGTTCAAACTCCTCTTTATTTTTTGTAGTTACTTTAGCTTTTCTCCTTCTCACACTCTTCAATTTCTTACGCATGTAGTTCTTCTTATGCTTATGTTAAATGTTATCAGAACAGACTATGAAAAGCCACAGTAGGCTTCTGTCAGGCCTAAATATGCCTTAGCTCCCAACAGTCAGCACCTGTGGTCATGCAGTCAGGTTGGTTCAAGGCAGACTATAAAGCTTTGCCCTCTTAGAGAACCTCTTTGGACAGAGCACAGTGTTCACAATGAGCATAGGGTGTGCTGTGGATGAGTACTTGGGTTGTGGTGGGGCTAGTCCTTTGCTACAAACTGCGATGTGCAGCTTGAATTGGGTGGGTTCTCACTTAATGACTTTGTCTGCTAGGATGATTCTGTAAACGGTGCTGTTGAGATGGAGGAAGTCATTAAGGTCCTGATGAAGGCAGATCCTAGAAGACAGGAGTCTTTGCAATCAGAGGTGATTCCTGACCCCATGGAGGGGGAACAGACCTGGCCCACTGAGGAGGAGCTGAAAGAGGCAGATGGTCAGTGCTGGCAATATTTATCTAGCCTTTCCTTAGGTTATTGGTGAAGTTTTTAATTTTTACGAGCTCTAGCTGAGAAGCTTAAGGCTGGGCATGATATCTAGTTTTGAACCCAGGCCCCTCTCGACTCCTATTTCCAGCCTCTTCCTCTGACGTTGGGCTGCATAGCTTCTCCAGTTTGATCCTGAATTTGGGCTGGCCAGATCGTTGGAGAGCACGTCATGGGATCCCGAGCATCTGTCTGCTGATGGCCATATAGTGCAGAGTTATTCCTAACTGCTCTGTGAGGGAATGAGCTGTGCTCTCCAGTCCTGGCATTCGTGATGATGAATGGTGAAATCCCAGGGATGTGTGAACAGTCTCTGGATTCTGGTTACTGATTTCTGCACAGAGAAGATACATTGCTGTAAATCCGTCCACGTGTTTCATATAACTTGCTCTTCAGTCTGACTGTCCACACAGCTGTAAAGGGGAACTAGAGGGAGCAGCCTAGTGCCATGTCTGGCATTACTGTAGGTAAAGAGGAGGGGGAGAGGGGCTATGCAGTACTAACCACTCTGGGAATCTGGCAGAGTCCCTGAAGGAAAGGAGGAAGGTGGTGAAGGTCCCCAAGGGAACATCCAACTACCAGGCTGCGTGGATTGTGGAGGATGGAGATGATGGCAGTGAGGAGGAGGAGGAGGACAACCTGGAGGATGAAGATTTGATGGAAGAGGCTTCCCAGGTAACAAGAGATGGATATTGTAGGTTGTATCCAAGTACTAGTGTGCTTGCCACCCTGCAAACCCTCTCTGTTCTTTCCACACCCAGACAGGCAGTATAAGGGCACAACATACAGCCAGGCTGGTGTCCACATTTCAAAGGGGTAAAGTCTATGCAGCCACATGCCCCTTTGTATTGCTCCCTCTGGCATAGTCAGCTACCCTCTTATCTAAACTCCAGCAGGGGCTGTGCTCTGCGTTGTACAAGATGCAGGCAGCCCCTGCAGTGTTGCCTGGAGTGTGGGTGTAAGTACACGTGCCTGTGGACTCTGCACATCAAGAGCAGTATATGCTGTCTGTGGCAGGCTGGGGAAAGCAGCGAGGAGGAGGAGCTTGAAGAGGAGGAGTGTGAGACCATGACAGTAGCAGAGTCTGCTCGGGACGACCTATACGACGAGACGCTGGATGAGGATGAGGAGCAGATGTTGGAGAAGTACAAGCAGGAGAGATTGGATCAAATGTTCCCAGATGAGGTGGACACCCCCCGCAACTTGCCTGCCAGAGTCCGGTAAGAAACCTCATGCCAGGATGGAAGGAGTGCGTTTGCTAGTGACTCTCCCTGGAGATGTCCTGGCTTTGAGACTGGCAGTGTGCAATGGGGGATGGGACTGAGCATGCTCTAGTTTGCCTAGTGAAATTGGTGGGGTTTTCCTGTAGTGAGAACCCATGTGGGTGATTGCATCAAACTAGACCCTTCCTCTGTGCCTGTCTGATCCAGTGGGCTGGTGCAGTGACAGTTCCCTTCTGTGTGGCTCATTTGGGGGCTGATGGCATCAGGATGTTCCTGACTGTCTGTGATCAGATCTCTCCTATGAGGAGGATGAATTCCCCCTTGCTCTCTGTGAGACCCTGTGTGGTGTAAGTCCCTGTAAAGGTATAATGCAGATGTCCTCACATGGGGCAAGGGTATTTGCTTGCTAACTGCTATAGGATTTGTTGAGTAAAGTCTCTGAAACTCTGTCCTCCAGGTTCCAGAAGTACAGGGGGCTCAAAAGTTTCCGGACTTCTCCTTGGGATCCCAAAGAGAATCTCCCCAGGGATTATGCCAGGATCTTCCAGTTCCAGGACTTCTCCCGAACTAGGAAGCATGTCTTCCGGCAGATAGAGAAAGAGGAAACCGAAGGGGCCGCGGTACCTGCCTTTCCTTGGCTAATTTATCTTCCCCCATGTTGTCCATCTCTCCTCCTTCCCTGCTGTGTTTCCTCGCTCTTGGCAGGCGAGGTGTGGTAGTGAAGTTGAGGCACTGCTGGTTGCTGGCTAGGCCTGTTCGTGTGTTGTAGGTAAAGCCCAGGTAGTACTGGTGTCCTGTTTTCTCTACCCCACAGCCTGTGTGCCTAGGCCACTCCCCACATGCATGCTCCATCTTGCTCCTTCGCACCTTGACAGCAGGGAACCTGCATTAACTGTTGTTCTGCACTTCTCTCTCGACAGGTTGGCTGGTACGTTACGCTTCACATCTGTAGTGTTCCTAGCTCAGTGATGGAGAGTTTCAGGCAGGGGCTGCCTCTGGTCCTATTCTCACTGCTTCCCCATGAGCAAAAGGTGAGTGTGCCACAGACTGTAACCTGCCATCACCCAGAAGAGCTGGAAAGCCATTGTGCCTCTTTCCCCTCCGGCTGATACAGGCTTGGCGTTCTCCTGGCCTTCCTGGGGCCTTTGCTGGGAGGAGAAGGTCTGAGTGTACAAGGAATTCAGTTCAAATCTTCTTGTGCTGGTTGGGGTTGAAGCTGTTTCTGCAGGTCCTGGGGGTCACATCAGAATAGCAGGGAGATGGCCATGATGGTTTAAACCAGAACGTCTGAACCTGGCTGAAATTTTGCTGATGAACCCTTTTTGGCTCTGAGGCGTCTCTGGTGGGGGTAGGGATTCTCTGGCATAAAAGGAAGATCTGGCAGCACTTTGGCTAAAGCACCTGGGCTGTGAGCTGTTGAGACACTGGAGACATCTGGCTTGCGGAGCTATTCTGTATTATCCATGGCTTTCAACTTTGCAACCCTGCCGTTCCAGGTGAGCGCGGCCCCTCAGCATTGCCTTTCTCCCTCTCTCTGCAGATGTCTGTGCTGAACTTTGCAGTGAGGCGGCACCTGGGCAACAATGAGACAGTGAAAGCCAAGGAGGAGTTGATCTTCCACTGTGGGTTCAGGCGCTTCCGCGCCTCCCCTCTGTACTCCCAGCATAGCTCAGGTGGGTGTCGGACCCACTAGTGGACAAACTGCATATAGAGGGTGGGGCCCTTTGCTCCCTTTCTGTGCAGACCCCCTCCTGGCTGGGGTCTTTGGGGGGGAAACCTGGGATGGCTGAAGGGACTCTGAGGACTTGCATATCTTGGCTGTTGGGCTTCAACGGATGGACTCAATTCCTTTCCCCTTTGAGGGGGCTGGATTGGCCTGGGCAGCACGTGGTTCCCTGGGACTGTGAGGAAGTGGTACTGGTAGGGCTCGTCCTTGCTCGGGATTGGACGAGGCTCTATAATTTGAATTGGTGATCTCCTTTCCCAAGGGGTTGGCTCTCAACAGCCTATTGTGATGGTGGAGGGAGGGGGGCTGCGTGTGACCCACAACCCCGTGCTGCTGAGGTTGCTCCCAAGGCTGAGCAGAAGGAGGGAGCGGACGGACCTGAAGAGTGTTCCCTGAGCAATGTGCTGACAGTCCAAATTAGTGTGTGTTGTGGCTGGCCTGCTGCTTGTTGGTGTTGGGTCCTGGAGCTCCCCTGCCGGCCACTGGCTGGTAACTGAGTTTTACTTGGTGCTTTCTCTCTTCTAGCTGATAAGCACAAGTTGGAGCGTTTCCTGCGGCCTGATGCAGCCCTGGTGGTGACTGTTTATGCTCCCATCACTTTTCCCCCAGCCTCGGTGCTACTGTTTAAACAAAGGAGTAACGGTAAGTCAGTGAGTGCTGAGGGGGTGACTGAATGAGAAATGAAAGCTAATCCTAGCAGCAGGGGTTTCCAGCTTCCATTGATGGATCTGGGTCCCATTCTCCAATACTGCCACACATCTGACGTGCCTTAATCATCTGTCGGGCTCTGAGAGGATGAACTTGCCCATCTCCTCTCCCTCAGGCTCTGGAGTAATGGCCCTGTCCTTATTCTTGCTGTGGGGACTGCCCTGCTCTAGGACCCACTGAGCAGTGGCATTTATATTAGCTCTGCTCCACAGGCATGCACGACCTCATTGCCACAGGCTTTCTGCTCTCGGTGGATCCAGACAGAATCATCATCAAGAGGCTGGTGCTCAGTGGTCACCCTTTCAAGATCTTCAGCAAGACTGCTGTAGTGCGGTACATGCTCTTTAACAGAGGTACGTGGCGTGTGTGGGGGGGGGGAGGGATGGTACAGCAGGTCCTGTGTGCCCCTAGAGACCCTGCGGTTCCATAGGAAAGTCTGTCATGACTTCCAATAACTGGAGCCTTTCAGACCTGGAAGTGCAGAGCTGAGCTCTTGTGAACATTCGGACATACGTGTTGACGTGACCCAGATATCTCAGCAAGTGTCCCGTGCCCTGCAGAGAGGCTCTCGTGTTCTGAGCAAACCCATCCATGCAGCAGTGATTCTGTTTCGCCTATAGGTGAATGCACACTATAGCTCTTTGGCCAGTGTGCCGCTGCTCGTCATACTCACAGCTGCTCTGGGTAGTCGCTCAAGCAGCCTGACTCCTGCCTGGTTTGCTAGCTATGTGGCAGGGTGCTGGGGAGCTGTTTCTCATGTGTCTCTTGTCTTTGATCTGCAGAGGATGTGCTGTGGTTTAAGCCGGTGGAGCTGAGGACCAAGTGGGGCCGCAGAGGACACATCACGGAGCCGCTAGGTAGGCCGGGTTTGACATGCGTTGTTGCCTTGCTTTCCTCTCATGGTGTTGGGCCACAATCACTGTCCCTGCATCCCTACTCAAACACTGTCTGCTCTTCCCTGGGCTGGGGAAGAGGAACAGGCAAAATGCAGCTAACAGCTTCTGTTGCTTTCTTTGCCTAGGGACTCATGGTCACATGAAGTGTCATTTTGATGGCCAGCTGAAATCCCAGGACACGGTGCTGCTGAATCTGTACAAACGCATCTTCCCTAAATGGACTTATGACCCGCATGTGCCGGAGCCGGTACCATGGGTGAGAAACGAACAGCAGCTCCCCATGCAGGAGGTGGAGATGGAATAACTCTCCAGGCCTAGCGTGACTGCTGTGGTTCGCAGCTCCTGCACCCCATGTGGGTGCTTGGCTGTTCCAAGCCTCGTGAGAAGTAGGGAGAACTGCCCTGGACTTGTTAGCGCTGTGCCTTTCCTGGGGTTTGTGTCCAGCATTCACGCTGGCTGCTGCAGCATTAGATCTGGCTCACAACTGCCTATGTCCTGGACTCCAATGTCAGTTTATTTCAATGGTAAATTTATCTTCACTTCAATTAAAGTCCAAGTGGCCGCTTTCTTGCAGCGGGGGCATGGCTGGATCGAGTTATTGTGCACACTGGGCATGCAGGCTTTGCTCAGTCCCTCCTGCCAGGCTAGAAGCTCCTGAAGCTGCACTAGGGATTCTGTGTTTCACCCCCTCCCCTGCCATTTGTGTGTAACTTGAGAACATAAAAACATAGGCTGCCATATGGGGTCAGACTAATGGTCCATCTAGCCCAGCATCCTGTCTCCAACAGTGGCCAGTATCAGAGCTTCAGGGGGAGCGTACAGAACTGGGCAGTTGGGGTGATCCACCCGTCTTCCCTTCCCAACAGTCAGACATGGGGTTGCATCTCTGACCATCTTGGCTAATAGCCATTGATGGACCTATCCTTTATCTCGTTCTTCACCGAACCCAGTTATACTTTTGGCCATCAACATCCCATGGCAATGAGTTCCACAGTTTAACTTGCCATTGTGTGGAAAAAGTACTTCCTCTTGTTTGTATTAAACCTGATGCCTATTAATTTCATTGGTACTGGTTGTCATATTGTGCGAAAGGGTCAATAACACTTTTTCTACTCCATTCATGATTTTATAGACTGTCCTCTTTTTTCTAAGCTAACAGCCCTAATCTTTTTAGTCTCTCCTCGGATGGAAGCCGGTCCATATCCTTGATCATCTTTGTTTTCCTTCTCCAAATCTTTTTCCACTATAACCTTTTTGAGGTAGGAAGACCAGAACTGGACACTGTATTCATGGTGTGGGCACATGGTGTGAGCATTACAAAATTCTCGGTCTTATTTTCTATCCATTTCCTCATTGTTATCTTTTTTGACTGCTGTTGTGCATTGAGCTGAGGTTTTCAGAGAACTATCCATTGTGATACCAAGATCCTTCTTGATTTGCTGCACCCAACCAAAAGAGTGAGAACTCTGTTTTTTTCCGACAGTGGTAACCACTAATGTAGAACCTATCATCATATGCGTGTAGTTGGGATTATTTTTGCCAATGTGCATCACTTCACACTTATCAATGTTGAATTTCATCTGCCAGTTCCTGAGAGCGCCCCCTGTGACTCTTGATTAATGAATAATTTTGTATCATCTGCAGACTTTGCAGATCATTATTGGATACGTTGAACAGCACAAGTCCCTGCACAGAGCCTTGGGGGACCCCACTGTTCTCTCTGCATTATGAAAACTATTTATTCCTACCCTTTGTTTCCTATCTTGAACCAAGTATCAGAGGGGTAGCCGTGTTAGTCTGAATCTGTAAAAAGCAACAGAGGGTCCTGTGGCACCTTTAAGACTAACAGAAGTATTGGGAGCATAAGCTTTCGTGGGTAAGAACCTCACTTCTTCAGATGCAGCCATGAGAGGACCTACCCGCCGCCTTCTATGTCGACTTAGTTTTCTTAAGAGCTTTTGGTGAGAGACCTTGTCAAAGGCTTTCTGAAAAACCAAGTACACCCTCCAAGAATTGTAATAGATTGGTGAGGCGTGACTTCTCTTTACAAATGTGCGGTTGGCTCTTCCCAATAAACTGTGTTTGTCTAACTTAGCGCCTGTCCCATGAGAGCACAGGGTCAGACTTTACCACAGTCTTCTGCTGCTGAACACGCAAGTGATCTCTCCAAGCAGCATAGGCTTGGGCCCCAGACAGGGGGTAGCTGCATGAAACTCATTCCAACCGCCTGCCTAGGGAGGCTGAGAGACCAGCTCTTTGGCTCCACCCACCTGTACCAGGTTAAGAGCAGCACCAGCTGCTCCTTGAGATGACAAGGTTTTCCCACTTCCTTAGAAATCAATCCTTTTTGCTCATGTTTTTTTATTATTATTATTTATTATTAAAATAAAAAATATAGAGAGATACCTATCTCATAGAACTGGAAGGGACCCCGAAAGGTCATCGAGTCCAGCTCCCTGTCTTCACTAGCAGGACCAAATATTGATTTTGCTCCAGATCCCTAAGTGGCCCTCTCAGGGATTGAACTCACAACCCTGGGTTTAGCAGACTAATGCTCAAACCAAACTCCCAGAGGCCCCACTGTGCAAACACAGCACCAGGCTCTAAGAAACAGCCCAGTTTCTCACTCCTGGGAGAAAGGCTGATCAGTTTCCATTTGCCTCTTTGCCAGGTGGGCTGAGCCAGGCCAGGGTGCCTAGGTCTACGTTTCCTCCACACAGCACAATGCAAACGTTCTTCACTTCCTGGGAGACTGAGCAAAACTGCTCAGAGAGCACAGCAGCCACTCCCACTCCAGCTGTTGGCTCAATAAGCAGCTTCATCCTCTCCCACACCAGCTGTGTTGCTTGCTGTTGGGGCAGAGAAGAGCAGTTACGGTGCTGGTAAATATTGTTCTAAGCCTTAGGTACACCCCACTGCATAAAGCGAGGGACTGGGCACGATACACAGCCCTTGTCATGGCGCTGTGGGCGATGCTTTGGGGAGGCACAGGCCACAGCTGTGGGCGTCTGTTGATAACAATTATGGGAAAAGGCTGGGACCCTAAAGTCACCGGCAACCGGCAGTGTGGAGCTGAAGAATGCCATGGGAGGAAATGGAGGAGGCCCAGGCAGCATGGCAGACAGCGATCATCCTTTGAAGGGGATCACGACTCCTGCTTCATGCTACAGCATGGGAGGGCAAGGTGTGTGAATGGAGGCACCTGGGCTGGGCCGTTACAGCAAGAAAGTGCTTGGAGTTAATGCTTACCTGGATCTCCGCCTCTGTGACTGTCAGCACATCATCCACCAAATCCTTAATGATAGGCCAGGTGTTCGGTCCAATGCTGGTTTTAACACTGTCTGCTATGGTGTCTGGGGGATGGCGGTTGGGGGTGAGTTCCCCTGTCAGCTTTGACCTGTAGCAGTCATCTGCATTGCATGGTTCAGCAGCATACACTCTTATGTCCGGTCTCAAAGCCTGCCCAAAGGAAGAGCAGGGGATGAGTTTGGAACTTGCTGGTGAACATGGCAGGCCAGGCCGCATTGTGCCTTAACTCCCATGTTCTGTAGCTGTTTGGGCTGGGGCAGGCCTTTCGCCTGCCATGGCAATCTTCCCCGCCAGCAGAGTGTGTCTGGCATTTGCTGGTGTGACGAATCAGAGAGCAACCACTGTTGAGCCAGGAGCAGGTTCCTTCATCTACTGCAGGCAGAGGACGAGCTTCTCCTAACAGCAACTAATCTCCTTACTCGGCATTGCAACTCGGCCCTGAAGGATGACTGAGTGCCCAGCTCTGCTCAGGCTGCCAGTATCTCCCATCTGCCTCTGTTCCTGCTGGAAGTGGCACCATTTTATTCTGTATCGTGGCATGAGGCTTAAACTAGAGTGTGTCAGCTGCAGTGATCTGTCCTGGTTGCTTTCAATGCAACCTGGACCTGCAGGGGAGAGTGCTAACGAACTCTACAGTACCTCCTGATCCAAACACAGGAAGAGAGAGAGGGTCAACTACAAATCCAAGCTGAGTTCAGATGCTGTGTGACTCAGAGAACTTCCTCCTCACAAGGTGAAATGCTCATTTTCAGACACCAGTAACTCCTCAGTCCCCCCCTTCCTGAGGAGAAATGCAGCCAAAATAGGAGATTTCTTACCTTGACAGCCACTGCTATTCCAGCAACCATCCCTCCTCCTCCAACGGGAACCACCAGTGCATTCACCTGGGGTACCTAGCACAACAGAGACCAAGAGACAAACGCTGTCTTGTGACTGCTCCTAAACGGCTCGCTCCCTGGAGGCTGGCTCCAAGTCCTGATGGACTAATTCTGGCTTCCCTGACCCCTGCAGCGGGAGCAGATGTGTCCCCCTGCTTGTTCTCTCCTGCCTAATCGGAAAAGTGCCAGGGGAGGAGGTCTCACCTGCTGCAGCACCTCCAGTGCTATAGTGCCTTGGCCTGCAATCACAGCAGGATCCTGATTGGGGTGCACCATCACGCCTTCCTTCTCCTGAACTGTCCGAGCTGCCACCTCCACTCGGGACTGGGGAGACAGACCAGGCACAAAAATTGTTAATGCCCCTGTGTGTGAACAAAGCCAAAGTACCCTGCTGTGCTGCCCCCTGCCTCCCCCTTACCTCATCAGTGGGCTCACATAATATCAGCCTGGCTCCATAGGAGCAGATGGCAGCTTTCTTACAGACTGGCGCTGTGCGAGGCACCACGACATAGGCAGGAATCCCTGTGGAATGAAAGGACTGGACAATGATGGGGGCCCGGCCGCAGAGGCACGTCCCCTGCTCGGCTGAGAGTGGGTCGGACAGACATGGAGCAGAGGATACCCCCAGGAGAGAAAACCAACTCAGCTGTGACCAGGCCCTTTGCAGGTAGCTTCACGTGGTGGTGCGTGCGGGACAGGGACGTGAAACTGCATTAGAGCTCAGCTGCACCCTGCGCTGCTGCAGTGGGAGTTCCTGGCTCTATCTGCACCAGCCTGTGGATGCATCCAAGCAGGGAAACCCTCGGCCCTGCTGGTTCACAGTCCTGTCTGGGATTAACCCACCCGGCTGCGTGGCAAAGACCTGGGGCGTGCTTACTCCAAGGAATCCCCATGTGTAGTTAAGTCAGGCAGGGACTGAGCTGCAGGCTGGATGCTGAGCCAGCTGTGTGCTGGGAGCCAGAGCTACCCCTTGGCATCCGCTCCTGAGCACTGGCAGGCTTCCCCTGGGGTAACCAGCCAGCTCAGCTGCCAGCGAAAGACCCGAGCAAAGGGCTGCCCTTCCCTTATTGCTCTCAGTAGCGCGTTTGCTGCTGGAGAAATGAAGGGGCAAGTGGGGGGGGGGCAGCCCCGCCCCGCCCCGCATGGCCAAGAAATTGGCTCCCTGTTACCTTCCACTTTAGCTGCAAAGGCAAGAGCTTGGCCATGGTTTCCACTACTGTGTGTCACAACAGCCTTGGGCTGCTCTCTGTCGCCCTGGGCTGCACGAACCAGACTTCTGACGGCATTCAGTGCACCTCGGACCTGGGGAGAGACCACAGGTAGAGTGAACCTGCAAAGCCTCAGCTCTCCATGCTCAGATGGGGCAGGGTTTGCTGCTGCTGTTGTGCCCTAGCTGACAGCAGCAAGGGGAGGTGGAGAAGCTGCTCCCCTGCACCCTTTTTAATGGATGCTTTCCCCAGCAAGGGGGCAGCTGTAGATCCCTAGAACCAATACAGCACCAATGCCAGCTTCCCTTCCTCCCCCTGAGCCCCTAACTGCAGGAGTCCTCAGCGTCTGTAATGACCCATTTAACCATCTCTTGCTGGGGCTGCCAAGAAGTGCTTGTACGTGGTGGCTGCCCAGTAGGAAGCGGACAGGGGCCACCAACCTTGTTTCCTGGGGTAGAGGAATGGTAATTTCTAGTCCCTATTGCTCTGGAGCTAGAGTTGAATTGTGTCCAAAGCTGGCCGGGCCTGAGGGCCAACCTGCCCTTGGACTCATACTGCGTGTTCTGCAGCATTTAAGTGCTGAAAGCAGCGATTCTCCCTTTGTACAGATGCTAATGGGGCACACTTTTGTATTTGAGCAATTGCTTCTCAAATCCAACCCCCGGTCAGACCCTGTACCCTTTCCTCTGAGACAGCAGAGCTAGGCAGGAGGGTGGGTCAGGCTGCTCCCCGCACTGTGCCATTAATGTGTCAGCTTTACCTTAAAGGAACCAGTCTTCTGGAAGAGCTCACACTTGAAGAAGAGTCTGTGGCCGGCTAACTCGTCTAGGCTGGAACTGGTTAGGATGGGGGTGAGGTGAATAAGGCCATGGAGTCTTGACTGTGCAGCTTCAACATCTGCCAGTGAGATGCAGTATGGAGAGGACATGTTCCATAAGCTGAGGAGGGGAAGAGAGAGGCTGGAAATGCATCCTATTGCAGGAGGGAGCCTGCCTCACCAGTCATGGAAGGAGTGCAGAAGAGCACAGGGGGTCCCTATGCACCACTCTGAATCAATATCTCCTTAGCTGTGTCTGGACACTGTTTGGGCCCAAAACACAGGGTAGGGTTAAGTTTTAAACACTTGACAAATTTGAAATTTAAAAGGAAAGTCCATGGAATCAATTTTGCTGTTGGGTTAGGATGGTTGTCACAGCAGCCTGTAGCTGTGAACTAGTGCCGGTGCCAGCTCCAGACCTGTTTGTGTTCTCTCTAGGGAGTGAAATGAGCCAGCTACTGGCTGGCTTGTATGCAGGGAGGGTGTCACAGGATTACCTTTCAACAGCTAAATCCAGGGGCTGGGTGGTATGTCCTACTCTCCCTTTCTGTGAACACTCCATGTAAGCACCAGCTCTATTTGAATAGTGTTTACCTATCGCTAGTGTAAGTAAATATTTCTGTTGGTGGACTTGGAAGAGAGAAACAATGCTCCCTGTTTACTGTGCCCCCTGCTGCACGTGCCCTTCGAAAGAGGAAACCGCGAGAAATAGAAAAAGACTAAAACCCCAGGAATGGGACAGAGGGGAACTCAAACTACTGTGCAGCGTAAGTGCACAGACTTGCCCCTGTTTGCAGTAGGCACTGGCAATAGGAGGTTCCCCACGGGTGGTGTTGCTGGAGTGACTGACTTGGACCGATCCTTCCCCATGGCCGTGTTTTAAGGAGGTAGAAGAGCTGGGGGAGAGGGTGATAGGAATCTGCTTTCCTGAATCACTTCTGCACCTGACCCAGCGGGTGTCTCCTAGGAGTGAGCCCTGCACAGCCAGACACCAGTGCGCACTGTAGTGCTGCTCTTCGGCCTGGGTCTTCATTTCCCCGGGGTGTCAAAGCTCGGTCAGCTTCGCGCCGCCCAGAGGATTCGGGGGCCCTTCCAGACAAAAAAAGTTGCAATGCTATAGAATACTATGGGCTCGTGGGGGCTCTTGCGGGGCCTGGGACAAATTGCCCCACTTGCCCCCTCCGGGGGCCTGTACCGCCCTGCCGAGAACGGAGCTGGTGCATAGGGGTACGAGCCCCCAGGCCCGTCTCCACGCGTGCTCAGCTTTGCTGGGCGTTACAATCCTGTACGGCCCGGGCGTGCGCGGCCCGCGCCACGGGGAGGGGCCCGGCACGCGCTCAGCAGCCGCACGGGGGCGCGCACCTGGCCCTGGCCGCTCTCGCCAGCGCTCTGCGGACTGGGACCCCCGAGCTCCCGTCAGTCAATCCCCGCGGCGGCCCGGGACAGGGTCGGGCCCAAGGGCGCGCGTCACGTGGGCTGAGGGGGCGTGTCCGGGCGGCGCGTGTGCGCTAGGGCGGCCGGAGCCTCTCGGCTTGGCGCATGCGCGTTAGGAGCGGAGGAGTTGGGCCCGCCCGGCTGCCGTCCGCCCCCTCCCGCGGGAGTGGGGCCGTAGGGGGCGGGGCGGGAGCGAAGATGGCGGCGGAGCTGGAGCGGGTGCGCATCTCGGCCGCGGAGCTGAGGGGCAGCCTGGCGGCGTTGGGGAGGGCCCCGGGGGGCGGGGGCCGAGGTGAGACTTCAGGGCCCGGCGGGTTGGGCCCCTCCCCTTCCCCGGTAGAGCCCCGCGACCCCCGGGCTGGGCCCCGCCGCGAGGGAGCAGCTGCGGCCCGAGCTCGCCTGCCTCGCGCGAGGGGAGGGGGCCGCGCCGCGTGGGGCTCTCACGCGAGCCCGCAGGGCGCGTTAAAGCCGTTGGCTGCCGTGACCTGCTGGCTCGCGCGAGCCCCGGGGCTCGCCTGGGGGGTCCTGCTGGGGCAGGGTCCGACAATGCCTTCAAAGCACCTGCCTCCGACCCCCGGGGCCCCGCCAGTCCTGGGCTTTCCCGCTCTCGTCACGTTGGATGCTTGTCTCCCCCTTGGCATCTGTGACAGACCCAGCCAAGCCGGGGGGAACGAACTGACTGAAACGGACTATACCCAATAGGTGCAAAGTAAACTGAAAACACAGAAGAATATTCCCCCCCCCCAACACTTTCTCTTTTAGGACTGTGAGGTGTTACGTGTAACAGTAATAAACAGTTTTGTGACAAGTGTGATTTTACATTGATCACATCCTCTCAAAATAAAGTCTCCTTATTGTGCTGGGTGCAGCTGGTTAGTTGCAGAGCCTTGTTCTGGATCTGAGTTTATTTCTGCTGCGAGGCTACTGGACTGAATCTCCTCTTACTGTGTGCCGCTCTCTGTGCTCTAACTTCTCCAGTTCTCTTTGCAGTTTGGTTTGTCATCCTATGTGACGGCCACCTCTCCATTGTTGGAGTTCAGTTTACATCAAAGGAACACCCAGCGTTGAAATATGTACGGCACAGAGAGGGGTCTTGAGTTTACTTGATGCTCGAGCCCAGAAAACCTCTGTACATGCTGAAAAGAGTCTGTATTGGGCTGCAGCTAGCCCTAAATGTGTGAAAACTGATAGGTGCTCTCACTATTGGGCCAGAAGTAGCTGCACAACTTGCCTGTAAGAGTCTCTGCACTCCCTGTTGAGAAACACTGAGTCCATGAGACGTTAAAGTCAATAATCCGTGTATGGTATTCTGAAAGCTGCATGTCCCAGCAGAGGTATATTTGCATCCTCTTAAGTTCCTTCTGCCTGCTTCCAAGTGCAGAGCTTGCTTAGGTTGTGCTGCTGGCCAGTGGTGGCCAGTTAGGTTCTGCAGAGCTCTTGGCCTGCGTTCTCATCTTCTTTACTGGCTTCTTATGTTGTGCTTGTCACTGGTCTCCATTTCATTGCTGGTGTGTTTCATCATCCATTTCATTTTGCTGCATGGCTGCCCATTATTGCAGCAGCTTCCCACTATATCACAGTGTTCCCAAGTACTCATTCCCAGAGGTCTCTGAGTATAGCACTGCACATGTAGTAAATGAATGCCAAGAATTCCAGTCACCCTCTCTGCCATTTGCTTCCCTATCTGCAAAATGGGGTTAGGTCTTACCTGACTCATGGAGACAGGTGAAGAGAGAGTGGGTTGTAAGAGTTAATTAATTAAGGTTTGTACAGTGCTTTAAAGATGAAAACTGCTAGATAAATCCAAAGGATTACTAAAGGCAATCCGTCCCATCATCACTGCTTTCAGAGTGTCCATCTCTGTTTGCTTCCCTGCAACTATTCTTGCCTTTTGCTATTGTCAGGTAGCGGCTGTAGCAGGACTTGAATGATTCTGTCTTGACAGATGCTTTCTGTGTAGCCTGTAATGTCCAAAGCATCTGAAAAATTGTCTGTAGTTTCACTCCTCTGTAAAGCACTTTGGGGATCTACTGATGAAAAGGGCGATATACAAATTAGTTGTTGTTAGTTGGATGGCATGGTGGCCCATAAGTCATTTCCCTCTGAATTTCTTGACTGGTTTTGAGCCAGCTAATGTGATCAGCAAGGCAAGTGTGTGTCTGTGTTACAGAAATGGTTAACTCTCTTTGCTCTGAAGTATTGTGAGCAGAGTGGAGCTTTGAGACTATGAATGTTGGCTTCACAGATGTCTAATTGTTTTTTATTCAAGGCTGCTCGTGATGGCGATTTGGCAGTGGGCGCCAGCTAGTGCAGCACAGAAAGCTACACTAGCTGCTTGATGATTATCTGCCGTAGTTTCCTGTAAGTTATCCCAGGCATTGCGGCTGTCAAAGTTAAAGCAATGAGAGTCAGGACTGCTGCATCTCCTCCTATCTATCCTCAAATTATTAGTCAGTGAGATTCATTTGAGACTGATCTAGAAGTGCAGCCACTACCTTGACAGTACTGTTGTTTGGTTAGAGTGAAAGCAGTTTAATACCACATGGTTTTATGGTGGTGTCACAGCAATCAAGCTACTTCTGTTAATTGGTGTGGAGTATGAAATCCTCCAAGGAGAAACTGGGGAAGCTGAAATTCTAAAATCAAGTTTCATGCAGCTAAACAAACTGTGTCCAACTATCTAGAGGACAAGTGTCTCTAGAAAAAGTCCACCGTCACCGCTCCCATTTCAGAAGCTTCTCCCGTCAGTGCTCTGTCGTCATGGATGCAGTTTATCCAGTGTTCTAATGACAGAAACCTCAGAACTGTCTCTGAGGTGCCTTCATTTGTTACTGTCAATGAATTGGTTAGGCTGCTGTGGGAGGAGATTAGTGAGAGAGGATCTATGATCTCCAGTATGTTTGCTTCAGAGGGAGGTGTGTTCTTGCTTTGAGTGATTTCCCTCTGCTGGGTACTACTGAGGCCATCTTAGTGGTGGTTTTCAGTTGGTATGAAGTAGAAACTTTTCTATAATATGATGTAAAACCCCAGCCAAAGATACAGATTTAATAAGAATAATGTATAATTCGGGGGGTTAGGTTGGATATTAGGAAAAACTTTTTCACTAGGAGGATGGTGAAGCACTGGAATGGGTTACCTAGGGAGGTGGTGGAATCTCCTTCCTTAGAAGTTTTTAAGTTCAAGCTTGACAAAGCCCTGGCTGGGATGATTTAGTTGGGAATTGGTCCTGCTTTGAGCAGGGGGTTGGACTAGATGACCTCCTGAGGTCCCTTCCAACCCTGATATTCTATGATTCTATGATTAATATCATTGCACAGAGAGAAATGTAACGAGTTGTGGGCCCGGGAGAAAAGAAGTCTTCAGTGCTGAGCTGAAATGAGATGTATGTAAATGAGGCAGGGAAATACAGGGAGCTGTTCCCAATGACAAGAGCTGCAGAGGGGAAGGCACGTGTACCACCAACGGTAGATTGGGGATCAGAGGGTGAAATCAGGAAAACAGCAGCAACAAAACCCTTCGCTTGCACTCTGCTGAGAGTCTCCCAGTGTACCTTGTCTGTTTCTTAGCTCGTAAGCTGCTTGAGGCTAACGCTGTTTTGTACGTGTGTTCTGTACAGTGAGGGGTACGTTGGAGGTGCTTAACAAATAATAACAATATGTATCCTGAAATAAGGCCACAGGCTCAGAGTCCTAGGTTTCCTCTCTGCCTCCTGCTCTTGCATTTCTCACCCTGCTCTGTGTGATTTCAGATAATACCCAGATAAAGAACTTCAGCTCTGTCTGATAGTCTCAATTTTAAAACTTCTTCCCCTCTTGGAGCCACTCTGAGACCATTAAAGACTCTTCACGTTTCTCTAATGTTTCTGTCTCTCTAACTTTAATCCTGCTTTGCTGTTCCATAATTGGAATAACCCCCGCCTGTTTATCTCTTCTTTACAGAGAGCATGAAGGAACTGAAGGAGCCCAGGCATCGTAAAGATAACCGGCGTCCAGACCTTGAAATCTACAAGCCTGGCCTCTCCCGGCTTAGGAACAAACACACACTATTAAAACAGGAAGCCTCAGTGTATGAAGGGACCAGATCTGAGGAATCCAAGGATGAAACTGCTAGTGACAAAGATCCTGCTGGTGCTGGAGGGGGATCTCAGGTCACTGGAGATCTCAGCAAAGGTGACAGCCAGAAGCAGAATGGTCCCTCCCAGGGAAATGGAGAGATGGAAAGTAAAGCTGTTTTTCAGAGCCAAGAGAATTTGGATAAACACTCTGTCTCAGATGACTGGTGTCCCAGGATCATCAGGAGAACCAAGAAGCCGGACCAGCAGATCTATCAGCCTGGGAAACGCCTGCAGACCATTGCCAAGGAGGCAGCTAGCCAGCCAGCCAATGATGAAATTGCCAGTAAGATGGAACAGCTGAGAGTTGAAGGAGATGAAGAGACTGAAAGGGACATTGGGAAAGGCAGCAACAGCAGCAGAACTAAACTTAACAGAGAGGAGAGGGAGGGAAGCCTGACTAGTGAGGGAGTGAAAACCACAAGGGGAGAAAAAGGAAGGCAGGTAGAGCGGGCTGACAGGGTCAGGAAATCAGGTGATGACGTGATCCAGGGGAAGCTGGGATCTACAAAGCGATACTCCCGCTCTGACAAACGGAGGAGCCGATACCGCACCTGTAGCACCAGCTCAGCAGGGAGCAACAACAGCACAGATGGAGCCCCACTGGCTGATGGGGGAAAGAAGCGACAGGAGCGGGCCAAAGAGAGAAGCCGTCCTAAAAAACAGCTCTCTGCTTCCTCCACTGACTCTCTGGAAGATGACAAAATTGGGGAGACAGAAGCATTTGGCGCCAGCAGGAATTCAGAGAGAAAGCACCCAGAGCAGAGCCGGGCTAAAAGTGAGAGTGAGTGGAGCAGCAATGGGAAGGAGGTCAAGGGAGCCCCGCGCGTCACTTTCGATAATAGGTCTGTGAACAGAGACATCCCTGTGGCACACATGGACAAGAAAAAGCCTCCAAAGGCTTTTAATGTAAGTGACACCATAGAGGCTGTGGAGGTGAAGGGCAGGGAGCCTCAGGGGAGAGGCCGTGGGATTCTCATCCTGCCTGCCAACACAGACCTCTCTGCCAGTGCTGCAGGCTCTCCTGAATCTACTCAGCCTGGGCCCAGGCTCCTGCTTGGTAGTGGCGGCAGCAAGGGGCCCAGAGGCCGGGGCCGTGGAGGCACTATGCGCAGGTTGTGGGATCCAAACAACCCGGACCAAAAACCTGCTCTGAAGAGCCAGACCTCACAGCTTCATTTTCTAGATACTGATGATGAAGTGAGTCCCACTTCCTGGGGGGATGCACGCCAGTCACAGGCCTCCTACTACAAATTTCAGAATTCTGACAACCCCTATTATTACCCAAGTCCAAAAGGCCAAAGTCCTCAGTATCCTTATGGAGGGTATTCTTTGCCATATCAGATGGGCCCCAATAACAGTGTTTACCCAGGAGCTTACTACCCCGGATATCCAGGCCAGTCAGGGCAGTATGTCTGCAGCCCCCTCCCCTCTGCCCCTTTGAGTGCTGAGATGGAACAGCAGATGAGGAACATACAGCAGCAGGAGCTCAGCAAACTCCTCCGAGAGGCTGGGAACCAGGAACAGCAGCTCAGCAACCTGCTTTCCAGAGACCGCATCAGCCCTGAGGGTCTTGAGAAGATGGCACAACTGAGGTTTGAAGCTTTCACTTCGGGCTGTGCTGTGTCGGGCTGGGGGAGGGGATGAGCTACAGCATCATCCCCATTGGGTAAATGTTTGCAGAAATACCACGCTCAAATGTTTGATATGTCCTTGGGCACTTGCTTGAAAGGGACTGGCCACGGCCCAGCTACATTCCAGAGCGGCGGGGGGTGGCTGCCTAGCCTGTGGCAAGCCATGTCTGCAGTTGTGCTATCGGGTTTGTGGGTAACTGAGTGAAGAAAACCCAGGGAGAACCTTTGCTTCCACTGGCTATGCAGAAGCAGCCTTGTAAATGGGGAGGTGGCCTGACGTTGGAAAGGCACAGGCAGCAGCTCTCTGGGCTGGTGGCTAAGTCTCAGCTTTTTATAGTTAGAGAATCTCATTGCTATGAGGAGAGGAGTGGGGCTGCTGGAGTGCCTCCTGGCTCTGGAGCGTTTCCGGGCCTGGTGGTGGCTGGGAGCTGAGCGACTGCAAGCCCTGACTTACATGCTCTCAGCCATTCTGGTAAGATGACTGTGTCCCTGGTCTCTGTC
Organism: Malaclemys terrapin pileata; assembly: GCF_027887155.1. NCBI lineage: Eukaryota > Metazoa > Chordata > Testudines > Emydidae > Malaclemys > Malaclemys terrapin. The sequence continues at coordinate 1,282,434 of NC_071522.1, read as the reverse complement.
CAGCAGGCTTTGCATTCCAAGCCTGATCCACAAAACAGTCTGTTATATTCATTTACTATCTGTTTGATTGTGTGTGCCTCTGGGCAGGGACCACACATCTGGTATTCTTTCTGGGGGGTTCTGGTGCTATATAATGATGTAATAATGCTGGCAGTTTTAGAACTGAGTAGAGCCTCTCACTGCTGACATTGTTAAACTCTGTGCCCTCCAGTGGGAATGGCCTGATGCTGCCACATAGTGAGGAAGAAATGAAATTGGCACCCTTGTAGTTAGCTTCATGACAGCAACAGCTCCTGCTCTCCAGCTTCCATGTTCACTCAGTGACCTCCTTGTTTCCAGGGCTTCTCTGGTGACTTGTTTTCATAGCTGACAGCAGCAGGTTCAGCAAGTGAATTAATTTTTAGACCTATCATCTGTTTTCTGGACTCTCACAATCCAAGCTCCATGGAGGGACGTGACAGGACTTTGCTATGTTTTACTGCAGACAGCACTAGCTATTCCGGGGCCTCTTAAAGGACCATCCTTGAGACAGCAGTTGCAGCAGCACCTTATCTGTTGTCAAACTGCCTGAAGATGCTAGTGGTAATATGTCCATATTTCTGGGCCAAGCACCCCAGCTGTACAGCTCACTTATGTGCAGAAAAGATATTTGGTGGTAGTCCTGTCTGCGCAGGCAAATAGAAGTGTGATGACAAGTTACAGTGTGCTTCACAGAGAGCATACGTAGGATATAGCAGAGGGGGCAAATGGTCATGTGTCAAGGAGAATGACTGTGCATGGGTAGCCTGGGAGTGTGGCGGCTCAGAGCCGGATCTGATTGGGAGTCCTAGGCCAAGGAGAAGAGATGGCATGGATCACTCTGTCGTCATTCTTCCTGCTGAGTGTTTTCAAAGGCATCCTCCCTGGGAACCCCTTTACCTGTGTGTTGTCTGGCTTCCCTGACTTGGCTGAAGTGTAGCTTCACGTTTACCAGTCTCGGGAGGGGAGGGAAATGGGACTGTTGGTTTGAAGGTTGCTGCTGTTTTGTGGTTCAGAGGGCTATATGGAAGTGCTTTGGGTTAGTCTGTAAAAACTAACAATAGCTAAGAATCACAGCTACTCTAGCCCGTACTCTGTGGGGCATGCGGAGGGGTCTGGCCAGGGTGAGACCCTACTTTTTCTGCCTCCATGGTCTCTTAGTCACTGGTTTTTGTTACTGACTTATAGATTTTGACAATGAGTCACTTAACCAAGCTACAATATATACTGAGCTGGTTTTGCCTCTCCTCACAAACAAGTTCCTCCAGTCCCAGTAAAGGAACACAATTAGCTAAGGTGGGCCAACAAGGTAAAATTGGAGCAGTGGGCTGATGATGAGCAAAGGAAATGTAGACTGAACGTCAGAGCAACCTTCCTGACAGCGGGATCCTCTCCCAAGGGCTGTGGAGTCATTTACAGCTGGAATGGTCCAAGCTCTAGAGAACATAATGTAGGGAACAGTTCTGCTCTGGCCATTGGAGAGCTATGGGGGGAGGACCCAGATTTCTATGACAGTGAGTCTCTTTCTCATCTTCCCCCCTTTTATATGGTCTACCTGGGGAGGTGTAGCATTCCCAGATGCAGTTAAGCACAGAGAAATGAAGAGGGGTGGGGAATAGAGACAAAGGGAATAAAGTCTCTGTTTTTGTCATGAATTTGTGACTTATTTTTGGTTGGGAGGAGGGGAGATTGGTGCACCCTTCTTTCCATGGTAGGACTTTCCCTGCCCTCTAGATCTCTTTCCCTTGCCTGCACAGATAAATTTAGTGCTCAGAATGAACAGGTATTTGGGGGCTAAGGCAGCAGTGGGGGAAGGGCTTCTGTGCATTGGATCGTCATTGAAAGTCTGTACATTCCCCTCTCAGTACCAAGATTCACTCCTGCCTGGGAGATCCCAGCAATGATGCTGTGGCAGGAGCACTCTCTCTTTCCGACAGGCCAGAAGGAACAGAGAGAGGCTCCTTTCACACTCACCCTCCTGCACTGGGAGAAGTGTGTGACTGCAACTGTTCAGATCGCTCTGCCGGAGTGTGCTGGTGAGGGGATTTATTTGCTGTCTAATGGAACAGTGAGAGGTTGCTGGCATCTCATTCTTGTGTTGGATGGGGAAGTAGCGGGCAGTTCAGCAAATGTTCCCTGGCAGCTCTGAGTCTGCGCTCGAACTAGCACAGTGGGGCAGAGCTGTTCAGTTGCTGTTGTGTCAGCTGTTGTCTGTGTCTCCTAGAGCAGAGATGCTGCAACTGTATGAACGATGCATCCTCATGGATATCGAGTTCTCCGATAACCAGAATGTGGATCAGCTGCTCTGGAAGAACGCCTTCTATCAGGTGATTGAGAAATTCCGGCAGCTCCTCAAGGATCCGCTAGGGGAGAATGGGCAGGAAATTCGGAACAAACTGCTTCAGCTCCTCGATGAGGTAAGAAGAGAAACGTGGAAGTGCTTTCTAATTGTTAGAGCAGGGCTGTGGTGAGTCAGCACACCTACATTCTGTTCCAGTTCTGCACGACCTTGGCAGATCACTTCTCTTCTTCAGGGCTTGTCTACGTGAGAAACTTGCACCAGTTTAACTAAGGGTACGTCTACACTGCATGCTCCTTTCAGTGGTGTGTAGTGTACATATGCATATAGCCTCACTAGCACAGGTATAAGTATCAGTGTAGCTGGTGAGACATAGCTTAGACACGTACAGACATGCCTGAAGAGTCTGGGTACGTACACGAGTACATGCTCTACACCACTCTCTACTTGCCCAGCCGTGCCTCCGTGCCATGTAATGTCTGGCTGCCTCCCCACTGCTAAGGCTTTTCCCTGCTGCAGGAAAAGTTTGGGGGTGGGCAAAGGCTCTGGTGGGGGAAGGCAGCAGCTCCCCACTTCTGAAGCCTGCTGGAGCCTTCCCCGGCCATGGGGAAAGGCTGTGCCAGCTACCCCTCGTGGAGCTCTGCCCGGCCATGGGGAAAGGCTCTGCCAGCTACCCCTCGTGGAGCTCTGCCCGGCCATGGGGAAAGGCTGTGCCAGCTACCCCTCGTGGAGCCCTGCCCGGCCATGGGGAAAGGCTGTGCCCAGCTACCCCTCGTGGAGCCCTGCCCGGCCATGGGGAAAGGCTGTGCCCAGCTACCCCTCGTGGAGCCCTGCCCGGCCATGGGGAAAGGCTGTGCCAGCTACCCCTCGTGGAGCTCTGCCCGGCCATGGGGAAAGGCTGTGCCCAGCTACCCCTCGTGGAGCTCTGCCCGGCCATGGGGAAAGGCTGTGCCCAGCTACCCCTCGTGGAGCTCTGCCCGGCCATGGGGAAAGGCTCTGCCAGCTACCCCTCGTGGAGCTCTGCCCGGCCATGGGGAAAGGCTGTGCCCAGCTACCCCTCGTGGAGCTCTGCCCGGCCATGGGGAAAGGCTCTGCCAGCTACCCCTCGTGGAGCCCTGCCCGGCCATGGGGAAAGGCTGTGCCCAGCTACCCCTCGTGGAGCTCTGCCCGGCCATGGGGAAAGGCTGTGCCCAGCTACCCCTCGTGGAGCCCTGCCCGGCCATGGGGAAAGGCTGTGCCCAGCTACCCCTCGTGGAGCTCTGCCCGGCCATGGGGAAAGGCTCTGCCAGCTACCCCTCGTGGAGCCCTGCCCGGCCATGGGGAAAGGCTGTGCCCAGCTACCCCTCGTGGAGCTCTGCCCGGCCATGGGGAAAGGCTCTGCCAGCTACCCCTCGTGGAGCTCTGCCCGGCCATGGGGAAAGGCTGTGCCCAGCTACCCCTCGTGGAGCTCTGCCCGGCCATGGGGAAAGGCTGTGATGGCTTTTTGCTGCTGAAGCCTGTCCCTGCAGACTGAAAAGTGCCCAGCAGCAGGGAAAGGTTCTAGTAGGGGTGAGTTGCTGCAGGCTTTTCCCACTATCTCCCCTTTTCCAGAGCATTTCACTGACTCACGTAGCTACACACTGTGGTGTGAACTCGGCTGCTTTTCTCTGTGGCATGGTGCGTAGTCTAGACGTAGCTTAGAGGTGTGATTTTAAATTGATGTAATTAAACTAATGCAACAGCTGTGAGGACCCTCTTGTTTATTATGGTTTAAGCCAGGCTTGATTTGTTTTGGCTTAAGTCAGTTAGGAATTAGTTTAAAATAAACCAAAATAAGCCTAGTTTAAACTGAACTAAATAAGGGCATTCACAGACTTTTCTACTGATTGAATTAAATTGGTTTAAATCACACCTTTAATTAAACCACTGCACCTTTCTGCTGGAGACAAGGCCTTTGTTTCCCTACCTATACAGTGAGATAATACTGATCTGCTTCCCAAAGATGTCATTGTTAGAAGCTTTTAGATCCCTGGATGACAGATCCTAAAAGAAGGTAATTTTTTTTAAAGAAACAAATCCCCAGGGAGCAGGCTCTCTTCTGCCTTCCACCCAGCAGTGCTGGCTGTGAGCGAGCTGGGCTCTCCCAGCTGTGGCTGGCAGACCTTGCTTTTGTGCTCACGATCACTGAGGGACATCCTGTTTGTCTGCTTGTTTGTTGCAGGGCACTATTTTCTTTGACAATTTGCTTCAGAAGCTGCAGGTGTCATACCAGTTCAAACTGGAGGATTATATGGATGGGATGGCCATTCGCAGCAAGCCCTTGCGGAAGATGGTAAGTAGGCTTTCCTTCCAGGACATGGTGTCTCCCATGAGAGCTCTGAGCCCTCTCTGATGAAATATCTATCATGGCATCCTCAGGAGGTGGGTAGCTCTTTATGCCGATAACAGCATGTTCTCAGGAATATTTGCTCAGTTGTTCTGATAACCCAGAGTTAAACAGCTCCAGTGTGTTTATTGGTCCATTTCTTTGCAAAGGAGAAGAATTTTGCCTTGCCCCAGCACTCAGACCAGGGCTGGGAGAGGGAGCAGGTGTTAGAAAGAACCATGACCAGTGCCTCGTTTATTGAACATCCTCTTTGTATCTCTGTTGAGGCCAGGTCAGTGATGGGAGACAGAAGGGCAGTGCCGCTTGTGTGCGACCTAGTAGCAGGTCAGCCCTGGGCAGTGGAGCAGGAGCGGGGTCACCTAGCAAGCTCCGTTTCCTAGTGGGGAGCTGTCCACATCACAACTATCCCCTGATAGGCAGTCTCAGCAGAGAGCCCAAGGCCTGAATGAGCCACGGAGCCTGCACAGGGCAGGGGTAGGGCATGTTTTGGGGAGGGGGGAGGGGAGCTTGTTCAGCATGTGCAGCAACAGCACATGTGCCATGAGAAAATAAGTCTTTCTTACAGCACCTTTCACAAGAACTCTGTCACAGAGTGTGGGGGACACAAGGCCCTGCACCCCCGGCTTCCTGCGATTCACCATGACTCTCAGCCAGCCAGTAAAGCAGAAGGTTTATTTAGACGACAGGGACACAGTCCAGGACAGGTCTTGCAGGCACAGACAACAGGATCCCCCTCCAATTAGGTGCATCTTGGGGTCCCAGGGCACCACAGCCTCCTTGGGGGATCAGAGCCCCGTTTGCCTCCCAGCCATTCCACCAGCCAGCTCTGAAACTCTCCCTCCAATGTCTCCTCCCCCAAGCCTTTGTTCAGTTTCCTGGGCAAAGGTGTCACCTGGCCTCTAACCCATTCCTGGGTTCTCACATTACATGCTCAGGTATCCTCCCTCGGCCAGTCTCCCATCCCCCCATGCAGACCATCCCCAGTTCGTCACAAACTCCAGCTAAACAGCAACCCCCGTCTCCCTGGCGGCGCGTGATGAGCAATGGCCGCAGAGTTTGCATAGCATGGATTGAACGTTTCTTTTCAAGGTGAAGTACGCACTGATCAGTGCCCAGAGGTGTATGATTTGCCAAGGGGACATTTGCCGGTACAGGGAGCAAGCGAACGACACAGCAAACTATGGGAAAGCACGCAGGTAATGTACCCTCCCCCTCAACCCTAAGCAGAGCTATTACCGTACCTAGCTACAAGGGCATCACCTCATTTCACACCCAGTTATGCCTGTGGCCAATGCAGACCTTCCATGCTTCCCATTTGATTACTGTCCAACAAGATTAAAGGATGCAGGGGTTGTTGGACGGACTAATCTGCCACCTAAGAAGCACTCTTGTTTGGCTGATGGATTCTTCCCCCTGTCAGGGAGTGTTAATGTGGAAGCTGTGCTGTGCTGGTCTCTGAAGTGATGGCGGTGCAGACTGTTGGGTCTGACAGTGTGGCTGGCTTGTTTTCTGCTGAACTCCTGCTGACTGCTTCTCACCAGTGGAGGTTCTCACATCCATGTGTTCTGGCTGCAGCATGATTTGGTGGCACCTGTTGGCTCTTGTCACTCTATTTTTGCCTGTGATAAATGCCCTCTTCTGATCAGGGCTGTATGCAAGGCAAAGCCCAGCATGTAGGGCAGATAATGTGGCATTGGTCGTGAGGAGCAAAGAGAACAGAGCCCTAAAGCATAGCAGGGCTTTTCTGTAAGGGACAATGTGCAGAGCAGGGGAACTAGATTAGCCACTGCAGCTTTCTGACGTTTTTGGAAACCTTCTGCCTGGTGTTCTTGTGGAACTCTTCTGTGTGGGATGAGGGAGGGGAGTAGGAGGCTCACCCCCATCTGACCAGCCCTGTCCCTGGGATAGAGGCATGTGGAATAGACTGGTGTACACTGATGTGCAGATACATCTGCTAGGGAATGTAAAATAAAGGGCAAACTACCATTCCAATCAGGTCCTTTCCTCCGGGGTAGCTTTACCATCACAAAAGGATTCAAAACAATACAAAACACGTGGTCCCAGCCAGCAGAGTCCTTTTCAGCTTCCACTGGGTAGCCTTACCTGGTTCCTTCCAGGGATAGCTCAGTGGTTTGAGCATTGGCCTGCTAAATCCAGGGTTTGAGTTCAATCCTTGAGGGGGGCATTTAGGGATCTGGGGCAAAAATCTATCTGAGGATTGGTCCTGCTTTGAGCAGGGGGTTGGGCTAGATGAACTCCTGAGGTCCCTTCTAAGCCTGATATCCTATGATTCCTGCTGGGTGCCCCAGGAGATACTTCCCTCGTCGTCTTCAGAGTGAGCAAGGAGCATTCCTTGTCCTCATCTGCAGCAGGCAGTCACACGACACTTCGTCTGCTGGTCCCTCTCCATCGTGTGCCCGTCAGGAGATTACAACTCTCAAAGGGACTTAACAGGGCTGTAGCAGACGTGCTGGCTGCGCATGCGCTCACAGGCCCTTGCCACTTGGGCAGAGAGCCTGCCCTCCTTGGATGTGCCGGTGATGAAAGGGGCCCCAAATGAAGGGAAGGATTCTCTGTGTTGTTGTTAATGGTCTGGTTTTCTGCAGTGTCTTGCCAGTCACCTGCTGTGTCTCTCTCTCCACTCAGTTGGTATCTGAAGGCTCAGCACATTGCCCCCAAAAATGGCCGTCCATATAATCAGTTGGCTCTGCTGGCTATCTACACGGTAAGAGCCTCTCTGTGCATGTGGGAGCAGATGCGGTGTGGCCTCTTGGGTGATAGAGGATGTCCTTCCTGGGGAGGTGGCTGTGTGGGGGGGAGCGCCTGTAGCATGCTTGTCACCAAATGATGGGGCTGTGCTATGAATGATGAGGGCACCGTAGGTAAAAGGGACATGTAGTCAGATATGGGCAACAGGAGCTCTAGTCCTTGGCCTGTCTGCAGCTCTTGGGCCTGGGGTAGTTACAGCTCAGTTGCATGCTGTGTTTTGAGAGTTTATAGTGTAAGTCTGAATTTGGTGCCCATAGTTCTAACCAAAGGAACCTTTCTAGCCACATGTGCCACATTTCTGTACCCTGCAAGGGTCTGCTAGAGTTTAGTGTGTGAAAGTGGCTGGCAGGCTACCCTTTGTCCTGCCTGATCCCACCCCTGAGGACCCAGTCCCTGTCCTAGTGAGCTCACATTCTAAACAGTCCTGTCCTGAACCAGCTGGCTGTGGGCTGGGGAAAGACACAGGGCAGCGTGTTCATTGGGGACATTAGCAGGCAGGTTTTTAGGGCTGCAGTTGGGGTAGGTTTTGCCAGCGAGGTGGTTCTTCTTCTGGCTTGTTAATCCTTCTGGGAAGAGGGAGGCTTTTGGAAAGGGTGTATTTGATGGCAGCCAGTGGAAGTGTCAGGCCAGAGTGGAGGGATCAGTGACCAAACATCTGCTGAAATGCATGAGCTCTGAAATATGCCATGTTAAAACAGAATAGCTGAAAATTGCTTCCTCTGTCACCCAGAGCAGGGTTCAGAGATGTGTTTCCCTGACAACTGCCGATGGACCACCCTGACTCAGAGCAGTGTGTGGAGCCACTGAGTTCTGTGCTGTGGGTGTCTGTGTGGCTGTCAATTTTCAGGAGAAACTCTAATCCCGAGTGGGTCTTGGCGGGTACAAAGCCTTTTGGTAATGACCCGCACAAATAGCCCTGGTCCCTGCTGCAGCAGAGGAGATGCTGATTGGAAGGATAGTCCAGTAGTTATGGCATTAGCCTGGGGCTTGGAGTCTTGGGTTCAGCTCCCAGCACCACCTCAGAGTTTCTGTGTGACCCTGGGCAAGTCCTTTAGTCTCTCTGGGCCTTGGTTTGTAAGATGGGTAGAAGAGCATTTCCTTACCTCACAGGGATGTGAAGAGGATTGTGAGGTGCTTAGATACAATGGGAATGGGGGGAAAGCAAATCCCATAGACAGACAGACTTGCAGTGTGAGGGACAGTGTGAGGTTGGGACTTTATCGATGCTCTCTATGGTCACCAACTAAACCGGTCCATTTCAGTGCCAGATTCACTGGGCCTGTGGCCTTTGGGCGGATGTTTTACCTGCACTCCCCAAGGTGCATGGAGGCTTGGACTTGGTGCCGGTGGCTGCAAGTAAATGTGTTCTCCTGGGGAGAGTCCAAGGCTGCATGGCATCTGGGATGTGCTTTGGAAGCAGGATATGGCTGCTCTGTTTTTAGCTGTGAATGACAGTCTGCACTTGTGGGTGTGCCAGAAGGTACAGGGTGACGAGGGGCCTGGGGTTGGGCTCATACGGCATGCTCCAGAGTGACGTGTTGTGTCTCTGGTTGTGTTTCTGCAGAGGAGGAAGCTGGATGCTGTGTACTATTACATGCGCAGCCTGGCTGCCAGCAACCCCATCCTCACAGCCAAGGAGAGCCTCATGAGCCTGTTTGAAGAGACAAAACGCAAGGTGAGTCTTGGTGCGGGGCTGCTGATGCTGCAGGTGCTGCTGCTCCCTCCTTGATGGTGCCTCCTGCCATGTCCTGCAGGTTCTTCCTGACGAGTGCTAGGGGTGTATTGCTCTAGCCCTGGGACATGCTGAAGGTGTTCTCATGGATTGGTAACTGGTTAAAAAACAGGAAACAAAGTGTAGGTATAAATGGTCAGCTCTCAGACTGGAGAGAGGTAAATAGTGGTGTCCCCCAGGGGTCTGTACTGGAACCAGTCCTATTCAACATATTCATCAATGATCTGGGAAAAGGGGTAAACAGAGAGGTGGGAAAATTTGCAGATGATACAAAATTACTAAAGATAGTTAAGACCCAGGCAGACTGTGAAGAGCTCCAGAGGGATCTCTCAAAACTGGATGACTGGGCAACCAAATGGCAGATGAAATTTAATGTTGATAAATGCAAAGTAATGCACATTGGAAAGCATAATCTCAACTATATGTATAAAATGATGGGATCTAAATTAGCTGTTACCACTCAAGAAAGAGATCTTGGAGTCATGGTGGATAGTTCTCTGGAAACATCCACTCAATGTGCAGCAGCAGTCAAAAAAGCAAACAGAATGCTGGGAACAATTAAGAAAGGGATAGATAAGACAGAAAATATCATGTTGCCTCTATATAAACCCATGGTACGCCCACATCTTGAATACTGTGTGCAGGTGTGGTGGCCCCCATCTCAAAAAATATATATTGGAAAAGGTTCAGAAAAAGGCAACAAAAATGATTAGGGGTATGGAACTGCTTCTGTATGAGGAGAGATTAATAAGACTGGGACTTTTCAGCTTGGAAAAGAGACAGCTAAGGGGAGATATAATTGAGGTCTATAAAATCATGACTGGTGTAGAGAAAGTAGATAAGGAAGTGTTGCTTACTACTTCTCATAACACAAGAACTAGGGGTCACCAAATTAAATTAATAGGCAGCAGGTTTAAAACAAATAAAAGGAAGTATTTCTTCACACAGTGCACAGTCAACCTGTGGAACTCCTTGCCAGAAGATGTTGTGAAGGCCAAGACCATAAGAGTTCAAAAAAGAACTAGATAAGTTCATGGAGGATAGGTCCATCAATGGCTGTTAGCCTGGATGGGCAGGGATGGTGAAAGTTTCCCCAGTTCCTAGTGAGACAGGGATCCACCTCATTACAGTCACCACCATCCTACTTGGCGTGCTAGTCGGTGGGTTTATCAAATAAGTCAAGAGTTCAGGTGGGCCATGGAGACTGAGCTCCCCTCCTCTCCTCTCCTGAGAGGTGGACGCTCCAGATCAGAGGTGTGACAGGTTGGCAGTGCACTGCTCGTGCTGTGTAGGTGTTTTGTGGCTAGATAAAGTCTTTCAAACTCCTGGGCACTCAATCTAGCATCTTTCACCAGTGCTGAGGTTACTAAACACCATCAGCCAAACAATAGAGCAGGCAGCGAGCTGCTGTGCTTTGCAAGCTGGGGGAACTGCTGGCTTCTGACAGATTCTTTTCCCGGTAAATGAAATGACAACTTACTTTTCCTGAGCCGTGATCCCAGAGGTTTCTGAATCTCTGTGTCTTGTCTGCACAGGCTGAGCAGATGGAACAAAAGCAGCATCAGGTGCTGGAATTGAGCCCCAGCCGATGGGGGAAGGGCAAGAAGTCCACATTCCGACAAGTTGGAGACGACGCCACTCGGCTGGAGATCTGGATTCATCCCTCCCACCCCCGCTGCTCCCATGGCCATGAATCCGGCAGGGAGTCTGAGCAGGACAACGGGCTTGGGAACCTCAGCCCCAGTGATGTGAGTTCTGTGGAATACTGCTGTTGTCTTTGGTGTCATATGTTTGGAATGCAATTGAATGACACTGCATTTAGTTTGCTTTCTTGTTGCTAAATATTCCAGTATTTTGGCTTCTCCTATGCCAGCAGTGCCCAGGTCAGGCTAAGGAGCTGGTGACCTTGTGCTTCTTGTGTTTAAGGCATGTTGTTATCACCTATTCTTTGGTAACATGTGGTCATGTTGCTGTTCGTGGAATTGTAAAGAGACAGATGGAGGAGGCAGCAAAAAGCTTCCACTGAGGGGCTTTAATTTAGGTGACACAAAGAGATGGGAAATGGGGAGGTCGGCAGTTAGGAGCTGTGGATTGCTGGTGATCCTCCAGCCTTTGCGACTTTTCCTGGAAATGGGACATTTTTCCCTAGAGCCACCTGGTCGGAGTCGTGCTCAGGGAGGGTGAAAGGCGGGGATTTAACTTCTATTGTAGGTGTAGTATGTGTGTTGTTTATTGTGCTGGAAGCCAGATACTTTCCTTTCCTCTTGCAAGGGAAAGACTAAACCAAAGGCATCTCTCACAGGTCCCATCTCTGTCCCTAGCAAGGGTGAGTCTGAATGAACTCTGTGAGTCAGATATGGCCCATGCATTTGTAAGCTGAACAAGCCAATTGTTAGGAGGTCACCTGCTTGGAGCTTTGTCTTTCTCTAGGAATGCAGACATGTTCTTGGCATATCTTGCATGCAGGAGACCTTGCATAAGAGCTCTGAGCAGCCTCTCCGGAGACAGCTGCAAGGGGATACCTGACTAGGGGTGGGAGACATGTTCTTCACACAGGGTAGGGCCAAGACCTCCACAAAGATCATTTCGTTATTAGAACTGGTTTGTTGTCTTCAGCTGCACTAAGCATATTGTAGCCTCGTTCTGCTTATGGCGTTGCTATGCCCCTTCTGAAATGCAGCTCGCTGACAATGTCAGCCCAGATTGGGGGCCTGTTTTTCTTCTTAGACTTGGATTGATGCATGTGCTTGAAACACAAGGCCGGGGAATGGCTTTTCCCACCGGCCTGTGTTCTCTGTTGCTGCCAGAGATACAAAAGTGAAAGTGAGGAGAGCTAAGAAGGCAAGAACATCTTACACCAGGATCAGTGCATGAAGTTCTTCTGTTTTTGCTCCTTCATTCTTTCCTCTGTTGTCATCCTCATTTTTGTATGCCCTGGCTCTTTCCATTAGCATAGTGACTACAAGGGGGTTGAGGAGTGCTCTGTCTTGCCACTATGTGGTGCTGTTTCTCCTCCTAATGAGGTTGTGCCAAGCACAGAGGAGAGTCAATGCTGACCTAAGAGAACATCAGTTCTTGATCACATGAAGCAGGAACACAAGTTCACTGGAGGGGCGGGGAGACAACCGCTGTCCTAGGGGAACATGTGCCAGGATTTTGGATGCTCTTTTATAGACTAATCTAAACTGTTTCGTTGTCTCCTGTGTTGCCTTCCCACCAGCTTTAGCACTAGGCAAGGTTGGAGCTAAGCAGTGTTCTCTCCTCTGTGCTGACTCTGGTGTGCTGGGACCGTGCATACATGAGGCACCTACTTCACCACATGCTCCCAATCTGGGGAAGCGGTATTTAATTTCTGGACAAGAGCAGGCGAGGGAGAGGGGAAAGTCCCCTCACTCAAGGACTGAGTGTAATACTGTAAAATAGCTGTTATATAAGGCCCAGGGAATTGGGGAAGAGATTCCGATTCCTGAGCCTTTCTTGTCTAGGTGCTACTTCAAATCCAGTCAAGGCAGTGGTGACTGAAAATGGTTATCCTGAGTCTGTTCCCTGGGATTCTGTTGTCTGCATCATAAAGCCACCATCGTTGGACCCTGGTTGGTGTGCTCAGCAGAGAGGCCACGTACTGAGTGTTTGTTCTCTGGACAGGAAACGCATGCTAGCACTGACATGTGTTCTGTATGTTATTGAGCAGGGGACTCTGCTCAGCTTCGCACTCCCTCCGTGCGTGCCTTGGGCCAGTCACTTCTCTCTCTGTGCCTTCCTTTCCCATTCTGTAGAATGGGGATAATGACACCAGGGGGGGAGAGGGCTGGCCATCGGGTTAGTAAAGCCCTTTGGCTGAGACCGTGAGATGGAAAAGGCTGGAGAAGGACAAATTACTAGGCTGATTATCATTATCACCAAGAAGATTAAAGTGCAGTCCTGTAATTTGCCTGTAGCGCTGTAAAAACGGCTAGTTAGAGGTTTGGTGCGGTTTCTTCTGCCACTGTTTACCACATCACATCTTCCAGGGGGCAGCAGAGCTCAGCAAATGCAACCCTCTTCCTTGAGGTATCCTGGCTCTGGCCCCTTTCTCTGTTGGCCTGGAGTCTGCATGCTGAGGGCATCCTGTTGCCTTGGGCTATGTCCCAGAGGGCTAATGCCGGTCCTGGGTTATAATGCTGCCGTCTTTGGGGGCTTAGCTCTCCTTGTCTGTCTTTCTCCAGCTGCACTGAAGTCTCTTGGAAATGTGTAGCATTGACACTCTAGCCTGTGCTGGGCTGGTGCACTGGTCTCCTGATGGTTGGTTTGCCATGTGCATGTTCCTATGCAGGGAAGCAAGAAAGTGGCTGAGCCAATGACCAGCTCCATTGTTTTTTAGGTTTTTTACAGCTGAGTAGTGCAAAGTGAGTCCAAGAGCTGGGTCCCTGCTTCCTGGCTGCCACTGGCTGCAATTGCCTTGGGCCTGTATCTAGGTTTGACATGGGATACTTAGAGGGGGCAGCTTGGTGAGCACACTGTGAACCAGGGGAGCAAACCGTCCAAGTTCTCTCAATTCCTTGAGAAAGTGTTAATGTTACTCAGAGTCAGAGATTTTAATCACCCCTGTCAGGAAGTGCAGAGTTAAGGTTCCCACAGTGGCCTTGCCTTTTGGTTATGCATCGCAGTAGACTGTTCCTCACATCATCGTGCAACATGCTCCATAGGTGCAACTAAGGTTAGAGCAGAGAGGCGTTGTAATAATTAAATAATACCTTGTCCTCCTCTGTGGAGGTCTGAGTGCTTTACAACCAGTAATGAATTAACCCTTCTATACCCTTTCTGAGGTAGGACAGTATCGTACCGCTATGGAAAGTTTAGGCCACACAGAGAGCCTGTGGCAAAGCTAAGACCAGAATCCAGGTCTCCTGATTCCCTGTCCTGTGCTCTAGCCACAAGACTTTTCTGTCCCCTGCACAATACTAGTTATTTCTTGACTAATGTGTCCCTTGCCAGTATTGTGGGCCCTTGTAATGACAGGCCCGTTTGCAGTAGCACATCAATGCAATGGGGCAAAGCTGCAGTTACAGTGGGACTAGTAGAACTGCAGTTCAAAGCTCATTGCAAGCAGCTCTTCGCACAAGCCTTCCTCCTCAGTAGCAGCAACTGAAAGAACAAATCAGCCTCGTTTCTGCAAACAAGCAATAGAATGCCACCAGCAGCTGCATAAAGGAATGAGGAGAGCAGATGCCTTCTTACAGACTAAATGTAGTGGGGTTTTGACCTTTCTATTCAGTGCCAAGATACTAAGGTAATGGGTACGTTGGAAATACCTATGGAAGATCTTCATTTTTGGTGATTAATGTCTCAGTCTTAACACTGCATTAGCATAGCTCGTTGTGCATAATGTCCTTGATTTTGCTGTTAATTCTCTAAATGACTGTGGTGGGTGTGAGTGCTAGTGGTGAGAGTGGGAAGGGTGTGTGACAGAGCTGGTGAGGTGGCGAGGGTAGCTGACGGAGCATGAACTGCGCTGAGTGTCAGATCTGTAGGCGATACCTCTCTGTGCAGTGCCCTCACAGTCACCTACAATTGGCTGGAGATGGGCTCTGGGCCCTTCTAGCCCCCAACCTTTCCCCAAGTATCCCTTGTATTGTGCTTGATTGGAAAATCTGCTCGTTGTTAGGTGATCAGGGAAATGCTGGTCTGAAGCTGGAAGTGGTGCTTTATGAAAATGCAAGGTCACCTCTTTGTCCTTGCAAGGCAGTTGAGATCAGATGGGTTGTCCCTGCACCCCCCCTCTCCTCCCCCGGGTTCTTCTGGCTCATGGAGCTTGCCAGACCATGCTTGTCTCTCTGTGGCTCTCTTCATGGCTGGGTACAAGTGGTTTCTGTTTGTGTCAGGACAGCTTTGACCATTTTCATCTTCCCTCATTCACCAGCGCTTCTTTTCTGAATGATTCTCTTCTACCCACTGCTTGTCTAATCATCCCATCACCATGGTGTCTAGACACCAGATGCATCCCTGTAACCATAATAGTAATCAAAGGTGGGAGGAGGCACTTCCTTTGACTCTGGCTGTCTGTCTGTCCAGGAGCATTGATGAGTCCTGTAGGTTGCCTGGGCTGCATGCTGCTTTCATCGTAGGGCAGATGCCCTCAGCAGAGAGCAAGGTCACTTTCCCAGTCAGCCCCTCTGTGTTTCACATCCGTTTTCCCTGGGTTCTATTTGCTGTTTCTTCTCCATGTGCTTGTTCCTCATGGGTGCTGGGTCACTTGGGTGACTGTGCTGACTGGGGCGGCAGGGGAATAGCTGGTTTCCTCATCTGTTTAATTTCAGCCTAAAGTCTGTTCCGAGTCTGGGCTTCTGTGGCTGGTGATGAGATTTCATAGAGATGTAGAATAAAATCCTCTATGCCTAGCTGAATAGCTTTGCAGTACTCCTCTGTCCTGGATCACCCTGTTTCACTCTCACCCAGCGTGACTCAGCTGCTCTCGCCTGTGTATCAATCCCATCCATCCAATCCACGCTCACACTGGGATTGCCCTGCTCTCTCTGGGAGCATTGTGTGTTTCTGAGGTGCTTGGCACCATAGTAGCAAAGAATACATCTTTGCACTTACAGCTATACCACAGAGAAGTACTCCCTTGTCTAGTGAAGTCGTGTGTGAAGGGAGCTGCTGTTAACATCTGCAGCGTTTCCTGTAGCTCTTTTCCTCTACATATAATTAGAAATAAGCGACAGACAAAAGTTGAAATGGTGTGTTATTAAAATCCTATACCTGCCCCTTCGCAGGGGGAGAGCTCCAGTAAGAAAACGCATCTTTTCTGACACTTCGTCAGACTAACGGGAACTTGTCTCCTCAGTCATAGTACTCATGCTAGCGTGACTGTACCACCTGCACAGTTCCCAGAGGCTAAAGAACAGTTAAAGGAGAGGCCTGAGGTTCCCAAGCCGCTAAAGAGAATTGTTAAATCACGGTGTTTTGGACAGAGGGGAAAGTAAAGTAGACTGAGCTTTGGGGTGGCAGGTGGAGGGCAGCCCAGACAGCCGAGTTCAAAATGGAGCTAGCTGGGTGGCCCAGGGTTTTGGGGTCAGCACAAAGACAGGAGTTAAAGGAGGGGGCTATACTGCGACTTTGCAGAAGTAGTAGAGGCGGACACTCTCAGGAGCAGAATGACGTGACTGAGAATTAACGGCGCCATAAGCACAATCTTCCCAGCTTTCTGATGCTGCTTCCGTAGGACGTTGGAGAGAGTCTGGGCCACTGAGAGCGCCCTGGCATCTAGCTTAGGCTTCAAGCTATTCGTACATTTTCCTGTTCCGTGCAGGGCTATGATGAGAGTCAGCCTGCTCTGGTTTTACAAGAGCCTGCCTGGGGAAGAATAATACCTGCTGGCAGAAGTGCAAGTCTCCTTGTTTTACTGCCTCCTGGGGTCGGGTGGGGAGCCTAGGCAAAGAGTGACCCTTTTGTTCGTGGAGCTGAGATCTGGAGAGTAACTTGAAGCAGACATGGCTTCTATTTCCAGTGTAAACAGTGCAATCGGGAATTGAGGCACAAACGCTTTGATGCAGCAGGCTCTGTGCATTCTCCGCCTACTGTTCTCTTGGAGCACAGCTCTATGAAAGGTTAGAGGGCACCTAGTATGTATGCGCTGGGAAACCGACAGGGCTGCACTCACCACTTGAGTTAATGCCCCAGAAACTGTTAGCTCAGGACTAATGCCTTTTAATCCTTATAGGATGTTCACCCGCTGCCGTGTGCTCCATCTCTACCCAAAATCACTGTGAGTGGTGGGCAGGTCACCAGTTAATCCAGCCAAGCCCCAGGCACTTATCTAATAGCCTGACAGCCATGGACCTTCGTGTTCATGCTGTACAATGAGGTGCTCCAGAGAGGTGGAATGTTTGTCCTCCAGTGTGGGGGGCTCCTGGTTCTTTGACAGTGCATGAGCCAGTGCTGGCTCATACTCCCCACAGCTCAGCACCAGGGCCAGCTGAGTGCAGGGCCTTGTAGCAGGCACTAGAACATTGGAGTGAGAAGGGAGCCTCTGGTGGCTCAGGAAATCTGTCTCCTTTGCATGTTGGCTATGGATATTTCCAGCCAGGGTGACTCTTGGCTGGGCTGGTTGTCCAAGTATTGCTAGATGGATAATGAGCTCCCTAATGTCGGACTTGGGGCCCTGCTGTCGCCCGTGCATTGTGTTCTGCTTTGGCAGGAAAATAAAAGTAATTGCTCCCTGTCCTCCTTACTGCATTACCTTGAATTGTATCAACTGCTTTGTTGCATTATG